>NC_071289.1:71837258-73234341 GCF_943734705.1 Anopheles coustani
ACGATGTACCGCACCTCACTGTTCGCCCGGCTGCCCACCTGCTGGCGGGTCACCGTCGACGAGAACCGGCTGTTGAACTGGCTCTGGGAGCGCTCCTCGGACTCGCGCGACCGGCGCGACTCGTTCAGCAAGATGTTCTTGATCTGGTCGGCCGACTTGCCCTTGATCGCCTTCTTCAGCTGCGGCGACAGCTCCTCACCCGACTTGAGGTCGCCGTAGAACTGGGTGCGCTTCTGCAGTGCCATCCTGGTGCGTCGTTCGTCCGCGTTGTCCTGGGCTCTCCGTGCGGCTACCTTGCGCTCGTAACGTTCGATCACACTGTCCGCGGGTACGTGCTTCTTGAGCCTAGCTGCGTCGGCAGTCGCGGTCAAACTGAGCACCGAGCGCTTTATGTCGAACCGGTAGTCGGGCAGGTACCGTTCCGCCGTCGCGACCGCCTGCTCCGTCAGCCGCACCACCTCGCCGTCGGTGTACGGGCGGAAGTGGAAGTAGCCGGTGTGATAGCGGTTCAGGCCGCGCTCCTCCGAGTACGGCAGATAAGGGCACCGGGGATCGGGCAGCGGCGGCTCGCCGGGGCCACTCGCACTCCTCGCGTCGAGAAAGTCGATCATGGGCTGGTAGTAGTGCATCGCGTGCCCGTAGTTGCCCTGGTACACATGGGTGGGGATGAGCCTCTCGCGCCGTTCGCACCGGTTGTCCAACGCCATCAGTGGTGCCATCTCCGCTCAACCCTCACCAGATCTGCTCGAGCGAGACGGCCGATTTTTCCGATGGCCTCACACACACACACACCCTCGAATGGTCGCCTTTTTCGCCTCTCAGCGCGAGGATTCTTTGCGCGTAATTAGGTTGCTCGTTTTGTCCGTACGCTTTATTACTCCCAAGACGGTGACTTTGGTCTTTTCAGTTAGCTCTTCTCTTTCTATTTCTCTCTTTCTCTTTCTCTCTCTCTCTCTCTCTGTCTTCTCCTCGTCCAACAGAACACTCGATGTTTGTGGGGGGAAAACCACCCGCGGCTACACGGCACGGACAACGGGTAAAGAAACCGGGATCGAGAAAGCCACGATAAGCATCATCGCGCAGCGTGACGAAAGCGACGAAAACAACATTGATAGCGTTCGGAAATAGAACAGCACGATCGGGTGAAAGGAGTATTTTTAGCGGACGATGATAAAGGACAATGCAATGCAGCGCTGGTTGATGATTAGGATGGCGTGCGATTCACGCACCGGATCGTGCCATTAATGCGTACCAAACTGTTTGCGATATTTGTTCTTGTGTTGTTTGCGGATCGGTTGAAAACTGGTCAACCTAGTGATATCATCGGCTCATTACCATTACGGCGGGGTACTTGTTTTATTGCGTACACGTTTTGCTCGTGCCGACAAAATGGCCATTATCGCGAGGATTGTTTTGCTCGGTTGCAAAATTACCAAGAAAGCAATGTCAGTAGGACAATGTACGGTCCTGTCTAAAATTAAAATTGAATTAATCCATCAAGTATTTTTGTCAATTACTCAGCAGAAAAATCTAGATCAAAAGTATATTTAACTACGGAAAGTCTTTTTTCGTGATGTTTTCACGAGCGTCTACCGAAGGAAACAAATCGATTTCAAAGCAATAAATGCTTTGGTGCTGACTCTTCTAAAATTATCATCGGTCAACGGTTTTTGTGTTATTTAAACCAAAAAAATGAGTATAAGCCATAGATATAGGCTTTGACTCAAGAAAATACTTCAGTATTTTGTGGCATAGTTCTCAAATGTATTAGAAAACTAATTGCTATATAATAAAGAAAATTTTGAAGAGAATTTTTTTCAGTCAAGATCAAAATGATTTAAAGTATAAATGTTTATAAAATCTGTTGCTGTAAGCAGTTTGGGCCAGAAAACATCAAAACCTGTGTTAAATGCAGTGCTATAAACTTTAAAACAACCTGAGGAACAAACACTCCTTTTTTTAAATTTGTTATATGCTGAATTACTATCAACATTGCCATTAAAATATCAACATTCCCAATAATAAAATATTTAATTCATCATCACTACTTTTAAAATATTAATGAAAAGTCTTATTGTTTCCCTCTATTCAGCTATGTTATTTTTTCCCAATCATCATGGTAATTTTTCTGATCCAATTATCAGAACTCTTTGAACTTCTTAATACCATTTGACTTTTGCTTTAAATGTCTACGAAAATAGAATCCACAATTTTCCGGCGTTTCGTGTTAAAAATATCAAACCGTTTGAACCTTCCATCCGTTCCAATTTATCATCAAACGTGTTAACGCTGGACGTATTCCTGTATTTCGTGACGCAAGCTGCCACCTTCGAGGGAACAAATTAACACCGATGTCGCAAAATTCGTTTGACACCTATCTCATAAAATAAAATCGTGTCCTCTTAACTCTGGTTTGCCTCATCGCTCTAGGCACGTTCAATCTATCCGTGTCTACAAAATGTGTCTTCGCACAAGATTTTCTGTTCGAGTAAAGTTTGATGATCGCATCCAGTTAATTGATCTCCATTAGTAAACGTCGGACGCATTAAAGGCACGGAACGGTGAATGTATTGCGAAGGAAGAGCGAAAAAATGGAAAAATCTTTCGCACGTTACACAGCACAAAGTGTTGAAAGTGGTTCGATAAATCACATTCACTTTACGGGACGTAATTCGACGGTGGGAAAAATTCTAGAGCAAATAGATCGAAAGCAAGATCACTGCCAGTTCACTGAGCTGCTCTTCACCTTGGCCGGTCATCGACTGATCGACAGAGCGACAAACATTGGGAAGGGCAACGCCGTTCGAAAGCAATCGATAAACAACTTTCGATTCGAGCGAAAGGGATCGATCGCAATCGTAAATGAGATAACGCCAAGTACCAGTGGCACTTGGCAAACCATTGCTTGCCGGTGACTATTTGTGCTTAGAATGTAGCAACGCGAGCAAGAGGGCGCGATAACGAGAGCTTAGAACCACCGGAAATGTGCTTTTCGCTGTTACGCCACTCGCGATCCCGCTCAAGTACGAGCGAAGAAAACGTGCACCCAGGGTTGAGATATTTTCGATGCAAACTCGTGCAGCTCGGTACATTCCCCATGATGATGGTGCGATGCTGCGGAAAAGGGAATGCAGGGTGGGATTCGACCAAAGGCGGTTGACTTTCACTGCTTGCGGTCAACAAACCGTACTATATTCGTTCTGAACGCGAGCGCGTTTGGAAATGTTTCGCTTCACGATTTCTTTTTGCGACACACAGAACATTTACAAAAATAGTTTATTAGTTTATATTAAAAAAGGTTGTGGAATAAATAAAGTAACCGTACTATAAACTAGATGAGCCTCAAATTGGTAAAATAGAAAGGAAAAATTTACCTAGATTTTTGCAATTGTTCCAAACGGTTAAAATTCAAACGAGTTAATTTTTTAATGTTTAAATATAGTGTTAAGGTTTTAATTGTCACGTATCAATTCAAGTTTAGTTTTGTAAACGTTTATCAATGAGAAAAATTCTCTACTTCTACCACGTCTTAAATTCCATGAACTATTTCTTAGTAAAACCAGAAGTTCATTTGAGATTATGCCATAAAAAGTTGTTTCAGAAAAACACCCGAACGTCGATTTTCAAATCAATCAAATGGTCACGCATCAAAGGAGGCGCCTGGTAGCTCTAAATCGATGGAGGCGCCTGGTAGCTCATAATCGATGGAGGCGCCTGGTCGTTTGTGCAAGCGTAAAAGTTATGTCGAGTATCATAGTCAATAATGCATGAAATATATCTCTCATACTCTCCCTTATGCTGTCCATCCCAATTTAGAGAATGTCAGTCAGTTCGACCCAGAAACCTTTTGTCCTAACGTTTTCGCGCTATTAAACGCCTGTCATTCCATATCTGCGGTTCATTAAAAGTACCAACAGATGCGAGCGATATTTAAACCGGGAATGGATGACAGCTGTTCTGTTTTAGGTTCGTGGTAGTGGTTGCCTAATTGGGTGCTTACTCACTACGCCGGCAACCGTTATTGTTTACGGTTCGTTTCCTAATTAACATTTAACCACGGATGGGTACTCACCGAATGGATTCGATCTCTTCGTCCTTCTCCAACAGGCGGCGCTCGGTGTCGTGACGGAACTGTCCGTACTCGGCCGAGAGGGCTTGGGCACGCTTCTCCTCAGCTTTGCGGCCCTGCCAGATGGAAGGAAAACAAGTGTGCGGTTAGTAAGGCTCTGAGGGTGACGTTCGCCGCTCGGCGATCGGGTACTCACGGCTTCGGCTTCCTTGTAGGCTGCGGTCAGCTCCTCACGCTCGTTCTCCAGACGACGCAGCTCGACTTCATACTCGTGAAGGCGGCGCGTCAGCTCGGTGACGGTGCTGCGCGACTCGTGCAGGTCGTTCTGCAGCTTGTTGTTGTCGCGTCCGAGCTGGCTGTTCTGCTCGCGGGTCTTGTCCAACTCCTGCGACAGGCGCTGGAAGTCGGTGGTCTTCTGGCGCAGGTCGCGCTGCGACTGGTCGTACAGGGCGATCGTCTCCTCCAGGCGGGTCTTGATCTCGATGTTGGTACGCTCCAGTACCTCGATGCGCTTGGTGTACTCGCGGATGCCGTTGTTGGCGCGCTCCAGGTCGATGATCAGCACCTCGATCTCGCTCTGCATCCGGCTCTTCTCCTTCTCCAGCTTGCTCAGGCGGGCCTGGAGCGACTCGATGTGCTCCTCCGACTCGGTGATGCGCACGGTGTACTTGCGGCGGATCTCCTCCACCTCCTCGACGCGGGCCATGCACTCCGCCTCATACTTGGACTTGAACGTGCCGGCCTCACCGTTCGCCTTGACCAGCTGACGCTCCAGGTCCAGGCGGGCCTCGGACTCCTCCTCCAGCTGCAGCCGGATCGACTCCAGCTCCGTCTCGACCTGGTGCAGGCTGGACTCGAGCATCGAGCGGCGGCGGTCATCCTCCTCCAGGCGGCGTCTCGCCTCGTCGAGCTGCAAGTTCAGCTGCGTCTTCGAGTACGAGATGCTCTCGACGCTCAGCTTCAGGTCCTGGACGCTCTTCACCAGATCGATGTTCTCCTGCGACAGGCGCGTCTTGTGCGAGCTAATGTCCACGATCGTACGGTTCAGCTCCTCGATGCGGATGTTCAGCTCGGTCACCTGCACCTCCAGCTTCTCGATCGTCTTGATGCTGATCTGTTTGTCCTTCGAGACGCTCTCGACCTGGGACAGCAGCTCGTAGATTTCTGCCTGCAGCTTCGACTTCTCCTTCTCGATTCTGTGGCGATGGTGACAAGATGGAGGAGGTATTAACTCGGTGCGATTGGCATATCAACCACGGCACGCATAGTTCGCGTGGAACAGGACTCTAAATTATTCCCTCCCGTAAGGGAAAGGTGCGAAAAAACAACAGGTGATCCAAAGACGGAAAGGAATGCCGTTAAGCCACCTTACGGCCCAATAAGTGTGCGTGTGTGTGTGCGGAGTGCTTGTGGAACGTTGCGCTTGCTCTCGACATTTTGGGGCCGCCGGACTTAAGCAACACACACTGTTCGCGAGCGCTTAAAATAGATCGCCAGCCCCGAAACCTGTCACCGGCTTTCGGTGTCTGACCGGGACGTACGGTTCCCTCGGCTCGGCCAGCTCGCTCTGTTTACATACCGACGGAATGATTGCGCCGATTCACCACCATCATCATCATCATCATCATCAACATCGTCATCGGCATTCGTTTCACAAGTTACGTGGCACAAGTTTGGCCGCGCAGGAGCTGAGACAACTGAATGAGCAAACCCATATGGACAACTTTAATACCGCGCGCTGGCGGTAGTTGGCAGTTATGTGATCTCGCACCACCGAGAGTTGGCGCGCCGGCCCCTAAACGGGTTGCAACGGGTCCGCGTGACGTGCGCAAACCGTTCGGGAGGAAAAGCTAAACTCCGATGAAAAATAGCAAAAGATCGTCGGCGTGCGGGGAACGGGGGACACGCGGAAGGCGGGTGATGAATCGTCCGCCTTAATCATCACCGGCAAAGTGGCCACTCGAGTGGTGGGCGAGTCGAAGTGGGCGTTTGTCGAAGTGTAGATTCCCGCTCGTCGGGAAAGGAAAACCCGAGCGTTTCAAAAGTGTGAGATGAGAACGGTGGAAAAATCCGCATCACACTGCCAACATATTGGATGGCGTAAGGGGGGCAACCATTTAACTTCCCATCCTGCATTGGATCACCTGAGTCTTTTCTTTATGTCATGCATTTTGGAATGTTTTGGGAACAATTTAAAATTGCCATAATTAAAACAATCATTAAAGGCCCCTCTTTTACCTCTGTCTCGACTTGGTCAAAGTCTCGATCTGTTCGTTGAAATCGTTGACGATTTCCTGATGCTTGCGCTTCAGGATGTGAGCGGTCTCCTCCGACTCCAGGTGCACATCCTCCAGCAGCTTGCGCAGCTTAGCTAGCTCGGCATCCCGCTTGCGGTTGATCTCCAGCTGTAATTGGTTACGAAGTTAGAGAATCAGTGGAGCGGAGTCTTGGAAGTTTCGACATGTTTTATTGATAGTTACCTGACCCTCAGCACCACCTTCGGCTTCCTCGAGGCGCTCCGACAGCTGGATCACCTGCACGCTGAGATCGGCCTTCTCACGTTCAATCTAAAACATGAGAAAACAAAGTTTGAGATTTTTCATGATAAATAAGAACAAGTTAATTAAAAAGTATCATCTAGTAGATGAAAAAATGGAAATGGATAATGGGTTCGTACGGTTTCTTGAAGATAGAAGTGCTCAAGAAGAAACAAGAATCACATTCTTAAATATCTTCCTCTCAACAATGAACGCAGACTGGAAAGAACTCAGATTTCTAAATATTAGTGTTTTTGAGTCTCATGAAAACTAAAATAAATTCCACTTTTCCGAGTTTCGGTGCATCTTTCGATAGTGAGGTAAACTATTTCATGGCCCTCCAAAACATTTCTTGTTTGTTTTCAAACAGTCGAATGCAGTAACATCAAGCAGTACATTCCTAACGAGCGCTCCGAATCGGCTCCCCTGTGTGTGTGTTTTCCAGGCCATTCCGTTTGGCATAAATTATTGCAACCGTAACAGCGAAACGCTGCAAACGCGCCGCTCATAAAATCGTACATGCGTGAATGGTTTTTGCAAAAATTTTGCCTCATAAAACCAGTCAGCAACGAGCAAAAATAAAAGGCATGCCAAAGCACCTCCGTGCACCAGCTTCCGAAACCGGTGAGGGAACGTAACCGTGTCAGGTAAGTTGCGCCAATCGTCCGAAGGAGGTGCTCTATTTTTAGCAAACGTAGAGACCGGCCATAGGTGTTCGGGATAGATGGGTGTACATTGATGCAGGAATTTCGAGCGCAGTAAGGCCACGGCATCCTTCGTGATGGAATATGGAAGGAGGGGGAAACTCTCAAGCACGCACCAGCGAAGGGGGAGGTGCGGAAATGAAATGACCGTTTGGAACGGTGGCGAAAGCAAAAGGTAAAAATGTTGAAACGGTCCGGTGGTGGTTGTTTCCGTCATCAAATTAAAATTTATGCCAGACGATTGCAATTTCTCTAAACGTTGTGGGGGATGTGAAGATGTGTTTTGATCTATATAGGTGCCGTTTAGTCATCGGTCATAAAAAAAAACTCCCAAGAAGTAGAGATACGATCTTCCGTTTGTTGGTTTGACGATAATTTTATTACCAACCAACAAACGACAGGCAAGGCCTGATTCATAAAATCGCGTACGACCCGACGATTCGCCCGAGCTCGCACTTCGGACCAAACACTTTCTTCGCAGTTGATGGCACACGCGCCACCGTCAAATAGTTGCCCTCTGCGGAATGCGCAAAGAGGGGATGCGAAATGTCTCGAATCCGAGATGCACCGGCCTACAGATGCGCAGATTGCAATCGGTTCAAGCAGTTGCGGCGCCCTTTGAAACATACGCCACTAAGGACTACGCAAACGCACTTCTGAGGTGGGTTTCTGAGGCGAGTGTTCGAACAATTGGATTCGAGATTCAAGTTCCCGCTCCAAGTTCACTAAGCATAGCGACATCAGACTCTTCGTGAAAGGCAAGTTTACCCCCTCAGTTTCGCCGTTTTGGGGGAAAATGCAAAACACTAACACACACACATACACACATACACCCATGTATCGTGCCACGGACGGACACAGATATGACGACGTGGTACGCACCTTGCACGAAAACGGTTTCTAAAAACCACCTTCTCCGTACGATCGCCGGAGCGATAACTATTTTTAGAGCTCGCCGAGCAAAAACGGCTCGCAATGGATGCGATACCGAACCAACATTTGCAACCCATTTCCCCCCCCCCCCGAACCCGCCCGGGAAGCGGCACAAGAATCCTCCCGACGACGACGATCCAACGGAACCTCCCGCTGAACGAGGAACGGCTGAAGATGTGGAACGGCTCTGGGATGATGTAATTGACTTCACTTCACGCGAAGGAACACTCTTTCGGGAGGATTTAACTTTAAACCTAGGGCCTGCCAATCACTGCCGCCGGCCGCAAAAGACGAAATACGGCCTGCCAAGGTTAGTGCCACTGTGTGTTTTGCACGCGAGGTTCGAGGCGGGCGGAGGTGACGGGCCGGTGCGGGACTTCAAATGAGCAGCTCGCGAGTGACAGGCAGGGGCGGGCAGATGTCACGACGAGGCGTAAAACTTTGCACTCGTGGTCCCGTTCGGTCACACACCGATGCCGGAAGTGCGGCCTATGACGTGTGGAAAGAAAAGAGGAACCGATCGCCTAAATGGACGTAAGTGATCGTCGGGCATCGATCGGATGTGAGAGGCTTATTTTTAAAATGTGACCTAAAACTTTTAGTACTCCGGTAAAATTATTGGTTCACGGATATTGGAGGAGTATCATACAGTAATTTAGGTTGCTTATTTGAACCAACTTACTTTGGTCTATAGAACTCAATTAAATATGAACTTCATGAGCCTGATGACTTGCTTGTTCTAAAACTACAAAAGACACTTTTACTTACCCTCTGGCGAAGACCACGCTCCGACTCCAGATCCTCCTGCAGGAGACGGATTTTGTCCTGAAAACAGATGAGACCGTAGAGATCTTAGAGGGCTGAGCAGAGGTGCGCAAATGTGGATTGATTTAGGTTCCCGTTACGCATGGTGCAAGTTTGAACCGAGTCACACTACCAACAATCACTGAACGCCGGATTAAGCACTTGTGTTCCAAAGCATTCCAATGTTTTCCCGTTGCCTCACCACTCCAATGGTTTACACTACCTTTCCCTTCCAAGCACTGTTTCTTCTCTATCTTTTGCATCACAACCAACTTCGATGACATTTTGCATAAGGGTTCAGGCCTTTAGTTCTTGACATGCACTAGATTTCAGAATAGTTGGTAACACTGTTTCGCAGAAGTGAATCATTTTGCACCAAAAATACACTTACGGGCACACCATTCTCTCGCACAACTGGATGGATGACACGTTGGTTATTTGGCGTTGGTTAGCTTGCAATAGGTAGCTAAGTTAACGAGGTATAGCAACTATTCCTTTTTTTTCTTTTTCTTTTCCATTCCAACTTTCAATCACACTTTTCCACTTTGAAAACCCTTGGCGGATGCATTCATTTCATCGGCAATATCGGCAGAAATAGAGCGGCAGGCAGGTATGAGACAGCGGGATAGCGATAGCTTTTCACACTTTGCACTAAGTTTATTTTTTTCGAGAATCTTCCGAGCGGAGGTTCACTCAGAGGTTGTTACTTTGTTCGCTTCGATAGAACACACTTGAGTAAGGATTTCGAACGGGTGGTTGTGTTTAGTGGAAAAGAGGCTTGTGGTTGAGTGTGCTTAGTGGTAGCTTAGTGGCTGATATGCGGCTAGTGTAGGCGTGTAAGTATTGAGTGGTTACCTGCGGTATGTGGCAGATGTATAGCGTTATGTAGCTGGAGCCATTATGAAAGCCTACAAATCTAGTACTCATAGAGAAGGATTGTGGCACATAGTTGATCGTAGCAAAGCAGGTGCTATAATTTTATGGTAAACTAAATGACTTTGCCTACTAGATTGGAGCTCACAAGAGTTACGTAATACTGTGTGCAAAATTGAAGGGACAATGTTTCTTTTGTTTTTTCGTGGGTAAGTTTTTCTCCAGAATTGCATGTCAACCGAAATGGTTTCAGTCACAAGTGTAGAGTAGTGTGGTATGTTTCTGTGGCGTTTCCGTTCCGTAGCCCAGTGCGGCTCGTTCGTAGTGTGACTCGACTCCGCTTGCACCGCAACCACCAGTTCCAGTTCCAGCAGCCGGGCCCGGAAAACTCACCTCCAGTCGGGACAGGGCGCTCAGGTCAGCACTGTACTCGATGCTGACATCGGCGGTACCACCTCCGGTCGAGCGGTAGGTGTACTTGGACGTTTTGGTGGTCACGGCGGACGACGACATTTTGCTCTCCTCTGCTACCTTCGGGCACACACACGGAAAACACACTGATCGCGCGGAACTTCAGCGGGCTGACGCGTACTCGGCAGTCACCCGGTTTTTGAGTCTCTGTGGGAGGGAAGGAAAATCTCGAATGGGTTCACCCTCGGCGCGCACTCAAATACACACGCGCGCACACACGCACACACACTCACGCACTCGGATCGGATCGGAGAAGAATTTCGGCGAGCGAAAACGGGTCGGTCAGGCCGGGCAAGTCAGGCTTCAGGATCAAAATCCACTCTGAACACCGAATGAACCGACTGTTAGGAGCACACTAAGGTGCGGTGCGTTTCATAAATGCCGGAGCAAGGTTGCTGATCTACTAACCGCGGCCGCTCGGTTCGGGCACGAGCACACACGCTCTCACCGGTGGATCCGTCCAAGCGTCCGTGTGTGTGTGTGTGTGTGTGTTTGCAGGAAGACTCGCTGGCCAGGCGGCAAGGAGAATCGCCTTGGGGAGCAGTGCGTTTGCGCAGAGGATCGCAAGATCGCGCTCATCGCGGTTCCTCCTGCGGGAGCAAACTTGTGGAATGTGTGAACGCACCAACTCCAACACTCGCCCTGGTAGTGGTGGGTTAGTACCGTGCGGTCGATGGTGCAACCCGTCGGATCCCGGCAACCACCGGCGCGAAGGAAGACCCGGGTGAAGAACGGTGGTTTGGAAAAATGTGTCGGATCTTCGGAGCGTCCCAAAGTCGTCCGTGCTCGGCGCACACCACGAACCGTGTTGCGCACGCATCGAACCGTTCCGTTCGCGTTAGTCAGGTGTGTTAAAATTAGCGCGGACACGGATTGTTTTATTGTTTTATAAATACTCACGGTTTACTCATATTTTTCATTTTATCTGTTTTTCTCTTTTTTTATTGGTAGAAAAAACCTCCCATGTCTACGGCTCCCAACGATTGGGGGCAGCAAAGCCGTCCCTTGAGATGGCGGATGGCGTCATTCGGTGGGAAGGAATTCGGGCATCGATTCCCCTTTCTAAAAAAGCACGTTTTCTTTTCCCATGTGCTTTAAAAGGCTGCCAGGATCCTGTTTGCTCTGGCGGTGGATTTTACTACCCTAATACTATCCACTTGGGTGGTGGTAGTGTCCCTTTTTAGTGTACAAATGTTACGAGCTTCAGCGAAAACCGCGCTACAAATGGCGGAAGAGCGCACTTTACCCAAAACCGCCGTCGGTCGGCACTGACCAGTGGAAATATTCGGAAAATTGTTCGTAACCCAAAGTCCAACATGGCGGTATTTTTCCCACTGTTGCATCGCTCGGTTGTGCGTGTGTTGGTTGGTTGTTGGCCACTTCAAGCGCGGCTCCATTGGTGTGCGCTGCAGGGCAAAGCGCCCCCGTAAGTAGGACAACAATAATATTTGAACCATTGATGAATTGAATCATGCGGATGCTTTCCTGTTGATGTTGGCACTACCGGACGTCTCAAGTACATCCCTGGTGTACACACACACGCACACACATACACGGGTTGTTTATCGCCCATATACTCGACGGTGACTGAGAAACGCTTCAGTTCAGTGACTAATGAGCTGGTTTATTAAATGTGCAGAATCAGCAGTGCTCTCTCTATCTCTCTCTTGCTCTATGCATGAATAATTAGGGTTTCCGAGGTTCGTAGGAGAGCTTTCACACTTTGTTGGTGGACCCAGGTCTGCTTCACGCTGCTAAATTTAGTTATTGAAAGTCATCAATAGAATAATTTGGGAAACATGTTTGTTTAAAATATTTTCAATTTTATTGATTACAATTACAACTAAAAGAAACGTATTATTTCACACCACATTAACGTTCCTTCCCTGTTTAAAGATCAATTCTCAGATCAATTTAAGTTATTCGCTATTTGAATTCTCTGAATCTTTCAAAAAATCTAGAGTAAGCTTTCACTTCATCGACCTTTTCTCAAATAGCTGATATGTGTTTACTTCTTCTGAGGTGAAAAATGTAGAAAGCAATTAGCGCATATTCGGAAAGCGATATGCAAAAATCTTGGGTCCTTTTGATGAACTGTACTGGAAAAGAAAATAAAACGTTACAACTATTTGACACACTGACTTGATATTTATTATATCTAGATAAATATGAAATAATTCCAACTCAGATTTTTACATTTTTTTTAATACATTGGAACCCTTAAAATAGGAATACATTAATTTTAAAAGGATCATAAACATTCACCCTTGCTCAATAAATCTCAACATTAAAATGAAAAATTTACCCAGAAGAATCATAAACCGTTGGTGTTACAAAAATATTGAAGATGCATAAAATGGAGGAGGAATATGAAACAAGTCATATAAATCTCAGGTGAGTAACAAATATGAATGAATTGCGTCGAGGGTTTCATAGCCTGAACTGGAAACCATCAGATAAACAAAGAGCGATTATTTCTTTTTGCTTTGTCGAAATGCATACTTTTTAAGTAAAGAAACATGGATAATCTGCTTCCGTAAAGGATCCTAAATTTGGTCCGAAATGAAAGCTTGAAAAAGCTTGAAAAAGAAAATCAAAAATCAAGAACAGTCTTAGCATGTATCAAAAGAACAATCGACTGCTTTTCCGTCTACGTTGCAAAGATCTTTTTGCTTAGTTGTTTCGTAGGAAGCAAACAAAAAGATGTTCAATTCCCCCCACTCTCCGTAACAGGATTTTATGTAAGCCCCTCGATTAACCCAGCGTGTAAAATTATGATGTGAAAATCGTACAAACACTCCACGGGAAATCTGCCCAAACACAAGACTATTTTTAACCGTTCCGTGCCGCTTCCACCGCAAAACAAAACACCACTCCTCCCTCCGGGATGGAATGTTCGATGGACTTCTCTGTTTTGCTTCATTTTCCGTCGCTCACACGCGAAAACCACTGACGGCTCAGCTCCAAAAACTGTTCTCTGGTGGCGACCAGTTGGAAATGTAGTGAAACTAAGGGTTTGGGGCGATGGAGGATAACTACCTGGAATCGATGAAACTTTTACTACCCTGTTGCACTGTTTATTGCACGTTGAGGTATCCGAGAGGGTGGGGTTGTTGTCGAACGGTGACGATTGGCTGAAGATAATCCATGGGTTCTGTAGCTCGTGTATGTTTGCATTAAAAGTTCGCCATCCACGCAGATGTTGAAGATCCCGCTCCGAATCGGTAAATCAGTCGGTTACTTTCCGGCGGTCACACGTTTCGATTTGGTGGACAAAAAAGAAAGGCCAGCACACATATGCGTGTGCTGAAACGGACAGAACATCACACCATTCGGTACCGTCGGCATCGTGCACGCTTCACGCCACGATGGCAAGTATGGTGCACGAGAGTGTCCGGATCATCATCGGCGTCGTCATCGTCATCGCCAGACGGGTGGACCCGAAATGTGCCGCATACGCAGCGCCTGGCGTTCGCGTTTTATATTTTTAGCCATTTTTCACGTTGTGATATCGGTCCGCACCAACAACCAGGACCCACCCAGGGGTTTCACCCAGGTCCCGTTGGCAACCACTCCCACTCCCTCCCATCTGGAGGGGGTAGGGGGAAGGTGAATCCGGCTTTCTCCACTCCCACCGCTCCGGCCGCCTGCCACGGAATGGGGGCAGCATCGTCAAAGCGAAACTGTTCCAGCCTACTCGAATTTTGCGATGGATCTTCCTCGGCCGCAACGGTGTAAGTATTCGATGGCACAGAAGGGGGGGGGGGGGGGGTCACCCGGAGGGGTGCGATGCAGTTGATGATGCCGGTGGTGCGCGGTAAAGGTGATCGCTAGCAAAACGCGAGCGCCCGACTCCTACCCCGTTGGGGTGGGAAGAAAACGGGAGTTGATTCTTTCGCGCTCGTTGGCATACTTGCTTCGGATTCTAAATATATTCTATAATTTTCCATCCAAACCGATATTCGGACCGGTGCCGCACGAAACCGTGTACCGAACGGGTATGGGTATTTCTTGGTTGATTTCTTTTTTTTTTGTTCGTTGTTTCTTTTATAGTTGCGATCAGCCCGCAAACGCGGGCCGTTGCGAAATGGGATGAAATATTCAAACGCACACCTTGCGGTGGACTTGTTTTTCTTCCTCGATTTGTGTTTGCTTTCCGCGTGGGGTTTTCCTTCTCGAGGGGTTTCGCACTATTTTCTCCTTGCGATGAGAGGGATCTTCCGTTTCGCTCACTTGCGGCAAAAGGGCTGCAAATTGATTCGGCGCTAGGTTTTACAGAGACGGTTGGAGTATCTTGTTGAATTGACAGTAAATTGAAGGGAAAATATATCTTCCATTGCGCCCGAGGGGTTTGGGAAAACGATTAATAGCACCTTTAAGTGTTGCAGAACGAGAAACTCGTAGGATGTTAAGCCAGGTTGCTTTTCCTTGCAACAGTTAATTTGTAGATGTACAATAAGAACATATCCAGGAGTTAAGTACATTTAAAAAAGGTGTATGATTGTACATTTAAGACAAATCAGAACAAGAAAACTTCATAAGGTCATAGAAGCCTATCAATAAGAAGATCGAAAATAGTATTTTACATATTTATCATGCGAAGAAAAACATTTAAAAGATTACAATTTATGTTATGATAATACGTTAATGCCACCGAGCATAATTCAGCAAACATTAAATCGCATACAGAATCTGTCATCCGAAAATATCCAAATAAATAAAGTTCTTCCAAAAAAAATCCCCCGCGCGGTAAAGTGACACACCGATTCTCGCTGTCTTGCATAATGATAAACGATGAGCGTAAATAAATTAAGACATACGACGATCGTTCCATGAGTCATCGGGTTGAATGAAAGGTGCGAACGGTTAAAGGGACATCACAAGACGAAATGGAAGCATCTAACATCAGCATGGATCGGACGGGGTTTTGTGCTCGAAATTTTGTAAGTAGTCCGCGATCATGTTGCTCCATGTGCCACCGGGCGGGTGTGTGTGTGTGTGTATGTGTGTTTGTCGGCCTGGTTTGTGTGCTGTATGCCGTAGGAGCGCCATCGGGACTATGCGCAAAATGCCAATGCTAAATTTAGTTCGCATGCGTGGGATGCTTCACCGATGCTCATCTCTGTGCTGAATTTTTCTGGCTCCAACTTTTGCATCGTTGGCCGAATGATCGCGGTGCATTGGGAGCAAACCGCAACTCTAACCATAATTAAAAATTAGCTTCCGAAAACTGTTCAACGGTTCCTACGACCATGATTTTTTCGCGCATAAATATGACAGATGGATAGAGAGGGAGTCCGAAAAGTCTAAATCGGATGATAAATTGTCTGGAACAAATACAGCGTTTTACATCTCACCTAGCAACCGCGGCAGTGTATGCAGAACATCAAGAATGATAGCCTACTGTAGAGTATTTGATGTTGAATCGCAAAACCCATAAGTGGCAACACAAACGGGTTAGTAGAAAAATCATCACTTTCTAGGATCTACCAGAATGAAAGTTGTCTCATGGATGTTTGAAGTAGAGACGACCAGTTGAAAGGTACAGGATAAGGTAGGCTATGATCGCTTTTTCGCATCAGAAAACGAGCGCAAATCACAACAATCCTCACAAAAGTATGTTTTCGATCGGAAAGCGATTTTCCCCTACTTTTACCTGCACCCCTCGACTGGTCGTGCCTACTTCGAACATCCACGCGACAACTTTCATTCTGGTAGATCCTAGAAAGTGATGGATATTCTACTTACCGGTTTGTGTTGCCACTTGTGGGTTTTGCTATTCTACATCAAATACTCTGCAGTAGGCTATCATTCTTGATGTTCTACATACACTGCCCCGGTTGCTAGGTGAACTGTAAAACGCTGTAAGTAATTTCTTCGTTGCTATAAAATTTTGAATAAACCATTAATGTTCCGTAAATGCAGCTAGACACATAGACACAGACATTATTAAGGCCCATAATGTATGTTTTGCATTTAAATCGCAGACTTTTTTCAAAGATAAGGTCTTGTTTCGATTATGCTTTATTTGTGTACTAATTGATTTCACCATACCCTGAATAACAATGATATAAGGGAAAAAGAAAACACTAGTTATTTATACAAAAAATTTAATAAAGCCAACCTCGATGAAATCATAAAATACTTTGCTCAAAT
Source organism: Anopheles coustani (assembly GCF_943734705.1). Classification (NCBI taxonomy): domain Eukaryota; kingdom Metazoa; phylum Arthropoda; class Insecta; order Diptera; family Culicidae; genus Anopheles; species Anopheles coustani. The sequence continues at coordinate 71,853,806 of NC_071289.1, forward strand.
TAATCAAAATTGATAGCGATGAAAATACAACAAAGGGGCCATCAATTCTGCAGCTATAAGAATCTCCATTATCTTGTCACAATATATTTTCAATAGAAAATGCTCAATAAAAAGAAATACTACAACAAAAACTTTCATTTTAGTAGATGCCGGTTAAAAATACTGGGACGGTGTTGTACAAAATTGACGTTATACATGTGAAAGTGAAGGATTAATTCTGTCCCAAACAATCAAAATCGATTGATGGAACACGATAGATAAATTTAGTTATTCTAAACAACAACTAAATATCTTTGCTCTAACCAAGAAGTTTCAAATTACAATCACAAACAATTGTTGAGCACTTGAAGTAAACCGAAGTTTGTGCCACAGTACCCTGCGAAGTCGTCCATATCGATCGCCCACAGCATCGCCCCGCCAAGGTTGTAGGCGTTGATGAAGCGGCACTTCTCCGCAAAGCTTTCCTGATCATCGTAACCGATCCATTGGTTGCCGAAGAATCCGTAAGGAATCCGTTGTACCGGCTCCCAAACCCGTGTCCAGCCTGTACCGGGCAGGAAATCACCACACACTTCAAGGTACGCCAGATAGCCGGGATTTTGCGTGTACGGGCCTTCATAGCCCGGTCCGATGGCAGGAGCTCGGAGCGAGTTCTGCGCCGCGTTGGCCAGCGTGAAGCTGCGTCCGTACGTCGGAACGCCGAGCATCAGCTTGGCAGCCGGTGCGCCCTGGCTGATCCAGTAGTTGACACTGTGGTTCACGTTCAGTGTTCGCTGGAAGTCATTCTGGTCCGACGGTCCGGCATACAACGGCGCATTGTGGCCAGTCCAGTCGTTCCAGGCCCCGTTGAAGTCGTACGCCATCAGGTTAATAAAGTCCGAGTAGAACGCAACGCCCGGAATGTCGTACGCGCTGGCGGCAATGTATTCGCTAGCACCTACCGCCGCACTCAACAACAACCCGTGGCCGTGCAGCTCCCGAGCCAGCTCGGCCAGCATGAGCACAAAGTTCGCCTTATCGTAGAACACGTTATCTCCCTCGTGCGAACCGGGATATTCCCAGTCAATGTCTGCGCCGTCGAATCGATGCAGTTGGCAGAACTCACGCACGTTCCGGGCGAACGTCGTCCGCAGGGTTGGGCTGGCGGCAATCGTAGAGAACAGAGCCGAATCGACGGATGCTCCACCGATCGATGCCAGCGTCTTCAGGCTCGGGTTGATGTTTCGCAGCTCGTTGAACCGCCGGATGTTGCCCAAGCCATCGTCCAGGTCCAACCATGGATCAAGTACAGTCACCCTTCCGGTGTCATCGACGCCGAAAAACGAGTACAGTAGATGCGTACAGAGATGCGGATTGATGTACTCCACCTGGAATTCAGCCCGACCTGGACGCCAGGCCGACCAGGAGGCGTAGTAACACACGATGGACTCTGCGGGGAAGTGAAAGCGGATTAGGCATCTTCAAGTGTTTATAACCCCCCAAAAAAAGACGTACTTGCCGAAATTCGATGTGCTACAAACACTAGTAGGATAAGAATTAGAATTCCACGAAACGCCATACTTTGAAACAGCAAACCAAGAACACTACTCCTTCAAACAAACTTTTTAGGAAACATACAACGACACGTTTTTCGCAAACAACACCGACAGGGGGTTGATGAAGGCCTTTCTCTGCGCTATCAATCAGACGACTAAACAACGGCACTATAAAAGCTCCGTTATATACCATCGTAACACCTTCAAATAAACTGGATTGCGATAATCGGCGTTAAAATTAGCCCCCTACTTATCGTATGCGACGCAATCGGATCAATTTAGATTAACCCAACCATCCACGCCACGTGCTGCTCTATGTGAGGTGAGTTTTAATCTAATTTCTCACAAAAGAGTGATAGAATGAGAGGGGAAAACGATGGTACTACATGGTGATAGAATGTTTAGGAAGTTTCAGACATCAATAAATGAGAAAGAATCATAATCACTAACGTAAACATGTTGTAAATTCCACCAGCGGACCAAAAGTAGGAACTTCTCCTTACGAATAGTAAGGATACGAAACAAACATCTAGATCAGGGATGTCAAACAAGCGGCGCGCAAGAACATTGGGTGCGGCTCGCGACCCCTTTGAAACAATACATCGAAAGTTTGGATCCTTGAGTATTGGCTTTCCTTTGAATATCAAAATATTTAATGTAAATCGTATCACGAACTGCGAATTGCAAGAGAACTGAACGAATGTCAATTTAAACAATTTCAATAAGAAAGAGATATGCAACTTTGATCCACATCACGCCGACATATAGCGGTTGACAACAGCAAAGGTGGCACACAGATTTTTTTAGACAAGTGGATAAATAGTGTTTATACAAAACAAACGTGATGAACTACAAGACCATTCCAAATAAAATAACAGATGCGGAGCAATAAGTTAGCTATAGTAATTATACACCTTTACTTTTGTAAAATCTTTACCAACATACACAATAGTGTTGAACTGCAACATATGTGTAAATAAACTTGATTTGAATTCGTTGAAATTTGGAAAACGATTGAGCAACAAACCCTCTCTTTTACTCAAAATTTGTTTATTTTTATGGGATGTAATATATGTAATATGAAAAAATTATTATTATTATTATTGATTATTATTATTATTATTATTATTATTTGAGTTTGACATCACTGATCTAGATCAGCTTAGACGAATTTATCACATAATTGACGTGAACGAAATTTACTCATTTGACTTACAGCATATTACATGATTTAACAAAAATAAACTTTTTGTATCCGCTTTAAATGCACCTAAAAATACGTCAACAATAAAGCTTCCTTAAGGGAAATGGAGTAAAAACTAACTGAAACATATTCATTAGTTAGTAAAAACAATGATCTTTTATCATAGCCTTTAAAATAGCAAATAATTGCACACACTTTCTTCTACGAAATTGCTCACTGACAGAACCTTTCCGGCAAATATAATCATTCCGTGCGCTGCCTGATCGAACACATGGAGTGTTGAGAAATAAATTTCCTGCTGGGTCGCGAAGGTGAGGTTTGTTTGCAGTGTGATAGCAACAACATTTTTCGGGAAAAGAAATATATTTTCAGCTGCCCCCATCGTGTTCGGTGAGCGCGGGAAACATCCACCGTATAAAAGATCTGACCTGCATAGTAGGAAAGAAGAGAACCTTCTGGTTTCGAAACGCAGGTTTTTAATGTGCGAACACCTTCTCGCACGACCACCTGGCGACCGGAGCGCATTATTTTTCCCTGCTGGGATTGCGGATGGAGTGGATGGTTAGGAAATTTTCTATTCGCTACCAGCTATGTTTACAGGACTATTTTAGAACTTATGGAAAAAATTAAACATACTGGTGGAACGTTTTGAATAATATTGTTTAGTGTATGTGCATATAATGATCAATATCGTATTTTATTTAAATTAAAAGTTTTAGTAATCTGTTTTAAGTTTTACAAACTAGGCACAGTGCTTTATTTGGTACAGTTTGCCTTTCATAAGCGGTGATACCCTACGGGCTGAGCATAAGTCTACTTCCTGCACAAGTAAGGAGTACTTATCCTAATTTTAATCTCTTCTATCTATCTTTGAGTTATAATACACGACACAGTAATTAGGACGTATAGTAATTCATAACCCTAGGTGGACATTTTAACTCTTATGTACGTCTTCCTTTTTATGCTTCATAAGAACATAAGATTGCAGCTATTTTCTGTACACATATTTTACCGAGCAACTGTGTATAACAGATTCGTACTTCGGTTGTGAAATATGTCCCTGTAATATTCTGAAATCCTGAGAAATATTGAAATATTTCATGAAATATTCAGCATGCGTGAGCAGTGACTATGAAATATATCAGACTCAAATTTCCGTTAAGGACATTTGTCTTCTTTTCAAAAAACGATGGTCAAACTATTATTTTGTCCACTTTTTTATTATTAAAGAAAATTTAGATTTGCATAAAAATGTATGCAAACGATAGTTAAGCAGATAAATTATGACACAATTAATCATTCTATTTTGAATGCATAACAATTTTTTCAAAAAGAGTGGAATAAAATGTTATGATCTCGTTTTAATCTTTTCTTGCAGGAAGATACAGTTCTTGCAGTTAACAACTAACAAAGCAAACCAGTGCATGAAATCTCACCATCGTAATTAACAAGCATATTTGGTCCATCTGTGGTGTAAAAGCGTTTAGAAGTGCATCGACTCTCGAATACATCGAAACGTGACGGTCCCATCGACTAGAACTTCACTCACAGCGAAAAGAAAAAAATGATCATCTCCGTGATCTCGAGTCGTGCCTCCGAAGAATGAACCGCGCACGATCAATTTCAGTTTCATTCCGATCGTTGCGTGATGTGCACGCACTTTCAGATGATTTTCGTGCCTCGTGATCGCCGTTCAGTGCCAAAGTCAGTGTGTGTTTTTTAAGGTAACTGGTGAAAAGTGTTTTTGGTGCTGGTGGTAATTAGTTCACCTTTATCGTGATTCATTCGTGCGTTACTGTGAGATGATGGTGTGACATTGTAGTAGACATAAAAAATGAAGTTTAGGTTTATTTCATGTTTAGTGAAAGTGGGCAGCCATGTTTGTGTCGAACTTTTCGTTCGAGAACGAGAAGCAGAGAAGAGGAGCGTGCAAAGTGAACTAAGACTTGAACAACAACGAACCGTAAAAAGAGAACAACTATTGTTCGAACGTTGTGTGGAAAACTTATCCCGAAACAACCTCCCGGCAGCGCTGTTTTGTTAATGTGACCGCATGTTTTATGTGATAAATTCCTCTTCTCTGCCGTCGACGACCGGTGGATGATAAAAATAAATTCGCCGTCTCGAGTCAGACCACTGAAACACACCAGCATACACACACACACACAGTTGGCACACGGGAATTCTTGGTACGTCCCATTCCTAATTCCCTAGGATTTCCCTACGGAAAATCCCATCCGCATCAGCGAGTCGCATCCAAGACGGAGCGCAGATCTTCCTCGACACCTTTCGCTAGCATAGCAAAAAGATTCGATGCGCTGCACCGTGCGTAAGGGAAAGGGCACCGGAAAATCGACTGGTAATACCTTCAGCTGTGTTCAGCTTCGTTGCAGCGAACGGGTGGACAGAATTAGATCATCGTTTTCCGTGTTTTGAGTGCGTTCCGAAGGAAACGAATTTCTAAGTCGCGGTTTCGCGGTACGCACAATCGAATGCTGTCGATCCCACAGGTGGGACCGATCGGTCTGGTGGTCTAGGAGATCAGACACAGTCCGGTGGGACAGTGCTCGGGTGCACTCGGCAGTACGGTGTCCATCCACGCACATCGAACCTCGTCGGGAACCGCACGGGAATGGCGATTAAATAATTATGCAAAACTGTAAACAGTGCACGCGCTGGGCGAAACGGACAGTTTGTGAAATGGTTGTGCGTTTTGTTTGTGCTTCACAAGACAGGACGGTCCGACGGAGACGACCGAGCATCGTCGAGGTCGTGTTTCTATTTTGAGCATTGTTTCACAACACAACTAATCGAATCGGTCTTGTAAATCACGCGAACATTCGTCTGCATAAATAAACAAATCGCCTATCGATACGCGGGTAGCAGAGCTTAGTTTATGCTTACTTTCTTCAGTTAGTTTATGCTTATAGTTAAACAGTTATTCTTTGAAAAATAATTAAAAATGTTGTTCTCTCAACATAAAACAAAAACATCCTCCTTAATCTCCTGTTTCTTAACATTTGCATAAAGTTATGTTCCAGAGTGCATGCACTCTAAAAACAATTCTTTCCCTCGGCTTTCCTGCCAACAAGGAAGAAATATGCTTTTTCCCGCTGCCCCTTCCCCCCGCTCCCAACTCTACTGCTTCCTTGCATGTGCATCCTTCCTTCAAATCCCGTATCCAATGGTCTCTGCTACTGAGTAGTATGAACTTATCCTTGTCGACACAAGGATTTGCCATGCCGACTTGTGCTAGCGTTCTGACATGTAGGATTTTCTTAACACACGAACCGAGATTAGGCCGGATTGAGGGACGGTAGTGAGGGGATGGGGGCTGCTCGAGCGTGGGATGTTCTTCCGGATTAGGCAGAATGTGCAAATGAGGGCAAACTAAATATTGGATGATGGAGTTTGCACTTTTTGACTCGGTGTGGGAAAGGGTGTCAAGTTGAGTTTTTTTGGTCGAAAAGGAATAAGCCATTTCTTACGTTTTAAGCAGATTATAGCAACCTTATTCTTTGGTGGTAGGTTCTGATACCTATTCGGATCGTTTACGATTTACTTTCTCTAGCTATAGTTGTCATGATTAGTTCAACACCTAAAGTCATGACATTAAACAATCATTCAAAAACTAGTAGATCATTGCACCTTGAACATGATTTTTGTGACTGAAATTTCAAACCTTGTTGATTACAGAATGTTTTACACACATTTTATTTAGCTCACACAGAAACAGAACACGGCGAAATGTCAAAGTGAGCAGAAAACATTTGTTACATTCAGCGGTGCACTCAAAATAGCAGAACATGCAGCCGCTACCCGAAAGCCAAAATATCGGAAAATGTGGGTCAGTTTCCCCACCGGTAGAAGTGTATCTGCCACTGGCAGAAGCCCCGATGCGCCAGCAGTGTGGTGCGTCACCGGCACGTCTACCGTCAGTTTTCCGTCTTTCCCGTCCATTCTCACCCCAGCTACAACTGTGGTGGAAAAGGAAAATGTCGTCAAGCATCGCTCGTCGGACATGGGTGTGCCGATGGGTCAGTCGACCACCGTCCGTGGAAGACTCGGACTCGCGGACGCAAGATTTTGGCATGCGTGTGTTCTCGGCGTTGGCGATTGCGGAAGAAAAGTGACCCAGATCCATCAGCTCGAGCGATTGTGAGTGGAACACCGTTGCATCATATGATCTTCTTTCAAACACACTTTACTTTTATCCACTTTTCAGTTTATTACTTAATCCGCGGTGGGTAATCGGGAAAGTATCTTCAAATCTTTTGACATGATTAGTTTTTGTCTAATGCAAGCTACACAATCTGGGATAAAAAATAAAAAGTTTACTATCATTTATTGTACTTCAAAACTTTGATAGAATTAACCTAATATTTTGAATGATGCAGTTAAAAACAAATCAAGAATCCCAACAAAACTCCTTTATGATGTTCTTCTTGATGTAGTGGTCAAACATGTTCAAACTCAAATTAAAATAATATTTGAGAATTTCAATTATATTTTAACAAATTTTTCGCGTATCATCTCATCACAAAATTTATTAAAATGCACCTTTTTGCATCTTCCTATGATAAACTCTGTCCGTACAGTTTTTTTTTTCAGAAAACAATAAAAGCCGTCCATATTTTGGAAAATATTGGTTTTCAGAGGACATTTCTTAGCTTGCAAAAATTGAAAAATGCAACAAATATCAAATGAAAATTAAAATCGTAGAGTTAGTTATTTGCAAAAGAATAATTTTGAATTCTTCTAAACTCAATTGTAGTTTATTGAGTTTAGAAGAGTTCAAAATTAGTGTTTAAACAGCAATTTCTCTGTAAAACTCACTTGCCCTTTGGAGCACCACTTGCCATTTGCTACTCAGAACAGCAATTATCTGTAGTGCCGGCGGTAGCGCATTAGCGAGTGAGTTCGGGAAAATAGGCCACAGGAAAACAAGTTTATTTTCACTCCCTTGGAAAATCAGCCTAGTCAATTTTTCCTCCGTTTTGCGTTTACCCTGCGGGAGGTGGTGGAGTCGCACAATAGAGCTAGTAGTTTGGTGTCGCTGCCGGTTATTTATTTGTTTATCCAACGGCCGGGCGAAAATAGAATTTTGGAGATGAAGCTGGCCAATAAAGTGCAGTGAAATGTGTATGTAAACAAGCGGACTGCAAACGGGCTACAGGGGTGGGAAAATCGGCAGCTTCCACAGCTTCCAGAGCATTCGGTCGGCGAATCAACGCAGGATCGTTTCAGGCTTCCCGCATCGAAAGTGGAAGACCAATTGGATGAGGTGAACCAAAACCAAAAGAAAAAGGATCGGAAAAAACAACTCAATCATCCATGATGTTGCGCTGGAAGGCCGCGCGGTCCAAACGCAACCCCGGAAGCAAATATGGGAATTATTTATGCTTTGCGTTATGCACCGGGCGCTTCCAGTGGGAGGGAAATATGACAGCAGTAGGATGAGTGATTTATTGGCATCAATAACGATTTGCCGCGCGTTTTTTAAATGACGACCATCGAGTCGCTTTCCCGGCACTCTTATGATTTATGCACATTGCGGCACTCCCGAACTTCCGGTACCAGTCTCCTCGCCGCCCTGGCCAGGATCAAACCATTATGCGTTCGGAATCGGTTGGACGTGGGAGTATCGTCGTCATCATCATCGCCCTCAGCAGCAAATCTGGCCTGGCCAAATGGGGTTTCCTGCCACTGTTCTGTTTATAGCCACCGTCCGAATTCAGCCACGGACGCACGGTGTTGATCTGTGTCAGATTTTACAACGCATCAAGCTGTCGATTCGAGCCGGCGGAAGATTGCACTCGAGCACACTTCACCGGAAGCGGACGATTATCCCGAGCCAACTAGCGACGGAAGAGTGAAAATAAACCATCGAGCATCGGGGTGGGTGCATGTTGCTAACCGCCAATACAACCCCGCAACACCGCGTTTGGGTGGACTCGATCGAAGTTTTGATTTATGGTTGGGGAGATCGGTGAAAAAATGTGTAATAATGCTACTGGGAGCTCTGTTTTTCCTGTGCAATCAATTACAGTGGCAATTGTTCGGCAAACGATTAAATGCAACAGTCAAGTGTTAGTTGTTTTTTCATTCGATGTAATTAAAATTTATTACAATCGATGTAATTTCTTTGAGAAAGTGGATTGGAACAATTATATAATTGGAGTGGAATCATTTTGTACTATTTATAAATTAAAATGCATAATAACGATCGAAATGCCACATACTTTTAATGTTTTGTTATCATCGCATAACCTTAAAATGCATATCTTTTTGTATAAAAATGCAAGTAGAAGTATATTCAATGGACGCAACATTCTGAATTACTTCATCCTAGTGTAGATTGAAATATATTAGAATTCAACGGAATCTCTTCATCGACTCTTACCTCTTTAACATTTATTGTGCAAGGTATCGGTTTCTTGGTGACACTAAACAGTTCATGTCACAAAACGTAAGCATGAAGAAACGATAGCGCATTCCGAATGGAGCAAAACAGAACAATACGAATGTCCAATTAACAAGTCGATGCCATCGCTTCCTCACACGTGATGATAAAAATAGTTTTTCCGACTGTCCTTGAAAGTTTCCTGACGCGCGCACCGGGTGCGTGCCCAGTACGGCATAAAGTACGTTCTGCTGAGACGTTAAGAACCCGACCCTTGGAAAGATTCTTCGGCGCAAACCGCCATTGCACGCACCGCGCATCGTGCATTCCTCCAAAAAGCGCATCCGCTCCGCGGGCATCCGACGCGAGCGCCCAGCATGATTTCCACGCTTCGGTGGCGCTGTCACCGGCTAATCTGACACTTTAATTGTTATTTATTTAACAGCCGACGATCCGCGCTCGAGCGGAGAGACGAATTTCCGTCGCGTGAAGCGAATACAATCCCGCATCGAAAGTGAAACGCTAAATATAAGCGCCCGTTTGGTGCCGACCGGCTCTTCCGGTTGGCGGTCGGCGCAGACGGGAAATTCTTTCAGCATTCGGGATGGGACCATCCGTAATCCGACGTCGCGCAGAACGAAGCGTATCGGTTTCAGATTTCACCGATCAGCTTGGCTTGGCTGCGAAGAGGGCTTCCTTGCGATCGTTTCACATTCTTTGTCTCCAGAATGTCTTGCTTCCGTACGCCATTTCTTTTCAAACAAATAAATAACGAAAGAAACTTATTTTTCCGCGTTGAATTAAATGGAAAACGAATGCTTTCCATTTTAAAGCCACTCATTGTCATTCAATTTCAAACAAGGTTGTCATTATAACCATTATTGTTCGATTAGCATTTGACAAGCACCTTGGTTAACAAAAATAGTAGAATTTCGGTTTCAAATCGAATTTCATTTATTCCATTTTAATATGATTATCACATTTTTGGAAACAATGATTGTGTAATTGAGATTCAAGTACATGATTACTACATGTGAAGATCTGATCTAATGGCAGTATAAGTCTATTTATGTGGCATTAAATTTAATAAACGATATTAAAAAATAATAAAAAATAGTCAGGACTGTTAAACTAGAAACATTTAAACTTATATACTCTACGCATGTCTTGCAGTCTAAATGTCTCATATGTATCCCATTTATCCCATGGCGATTAAACTATGTTTATTTATTCAATGTGCTATTATTTCAATGAATACCCTAATGTGTCTTTCGTTACCTAAAGTTGATGATAAAGGTGTTTACTGACTCATATGTTTTAGTCAAACGTGTTCATTAATCATCGAGTCGGATGTATCATGTTTTGACTAGACACAGAAGGGATACGCTTTAAAGACGCCATTACAAAAAAAAACGAAGGTTCACAGGTGAACCGTTTTGGCTTGCTTTCGCTTATGTCGTCACTTTTGCTTCTCCTCAAAAGACGATAGCGTTTGAAGACGTCTTCGAAATTCAGCACACTTGTTTGGTGTCGAAAGCAGCTGAGTTTTTGTCAACTCTGCTACTTCTGCGCCGTTTTTAAGTCCGAGTTGCGCCGTGAGAATTTGTAGTTCAATTCTGTTTTTTTTTTTTTTTGCATCGTATGATTCAGTGTTTCCTCCTTTGCAGCACCCGAGGGTGCATGACCACTCGCCGGGATGGGTTGGGTTTTCTCATCTCAGTTTCAACGAACCCCTTCGACCGGGAACAAGTTTTATTTCGAACTCGAGTCCGCCGCTATCAACCCTACGACAAACCTACGTTCCTTCTAACCTTTACACATTTCGAACCGAACTGCGACGAACTCGGCTCGCGAAACCAATCGACGCGAGCGGAGAAAACGAGGATTCGTGAAATTTTAACGAAAAAACGGCGCACGTGAAACGCGCGTTTCGAATCGACGAGCAAGTAAAACCACGGTTTTTCCGAGTGCAAGTGCGAGTAAACCTCAGCGAAAAAAAAGGATGTGCTAGATTGCATCGCAGTAGACCGGCGGAGTAGAAAACAGAAATGCGCTAGCAACGACGACCTGCTCTAGCAATTCGACGGTTCGGGTTGGCCAAGTTTAACCGCCTCTATACGCCGGATAGTGTGTGATGGCCATACTGCTGATACACTTGCGCCGCATTCTGCTTCTGGTCACGGTCGTCTATCTGCTGGGGGCGCTCGTGCGGAAGCTGCTGTACGGTGGCACGGCGGTGGCCACCCTCCGCTCGGGCGGTTTCCTGTTTGCCAAACGACTACACCTGCAGCCGTGGGTGTACATCTACACGTTTTATCTGTACGCACTGGTGCAGACCGGCGCCGGCTGGAACGAGCTGAACCTATTTGACAATTTCTTCCGATAGCGAGACGACCCGGTAGACGGCTCATATGTTGCAGAACCTTCTTGCGACGAAGAGGATGTGCGTACCTGCGTTTCCTGCGTGTCAGTGTTTCGGTCTTTCGAACTGTCAGTTTCAAAAACTGTGTGTATGTGTGTGTGTTTTCCCGTCGTGTTTGGCGTATCAGAAGATCCACGAGTGAAAACGTAGGAAGAATCTAAAAATAATATTGCGCCAGCGAATTAGTCCACTCGAGACGCAGCCAGTGCGAGTTAACGCGGTCCCATTTGGGGTACATCACCACCAAGATCTTCACTAACACACTACCCAGCATCCCGTGCGCGTGCCTGTGTGTGTGTGTGCCCTGTGACGAGTGAAAATTCGGATTCGCTTTCCTCTCCGTGGCTTGCTGGAAGTAGTTCGGTTCTAGCCGCTTAGCATCACGTAGTGCTAGTAGTGTCTACGAAGACCGTGTGCCGACCGAGTGTGCACCTAGGAGGGCCTCGAAGGGCAGCTCCGCGGTTGAGCAGACCCCTCCTCGCAGCTGAGTGTGCGTGTCCGCACATGGCGAAACATTCCCCGGGCATCCCGCGTGATAGATAGCGCATCGAAAGGGTTTTGCGAAATTACTTCTGGTTTCTTCCCAGCGAGTCGAGTGATTGAGTGAGTGAGTGTTCTGCCCACCGGTGGAGATCGTGCACGGTGGATTGGTTGTGGAAAAATCGTTTTCGTTCTCGCATGGGAAGGGAAAACTCCAACAGTTCCAATCGATACGCCACAGCGGGGGGAAGCAGCTCCAAACACGCTGGGTGGCCGTTCAATATCGTGAAGGGTGTGATGCAACAAGTGGGCGAAATAGTTTTCGAAACGTGTTGATTTTGTAATCGAAATGTTCGATTCTTGACGTTTCCCCGTGGCGTTAAGTAGCGGGAGGTGGCGCGGTGAACCGGTTGAAGTGATCGAATTTCATGCAGATGCTTATTAAAAAAAATACTTCGTGAAACCAACAACCGAAATTTTACACGAAAATCACAACATTATATTGTTTCTGTGAAGTTTTAGCAAAGTACAATCTTGATCGAAGGTCCCCAAGTGCCTAAGTTCTCTAAGAATGGTGATGGAGCTGAACAAACACAAATAATTGTAAATGATCGTGAAAGTGTTGCATAACAGGCCAGTGCAAAAGAAATTAATCCATGCTAGCCGAAACGTCCGAGAAATCATCAGTGAGCATCATTTTTGGGACAATCACCAAGCATCATAAACGCACAGCAAAATGTCGTATCGAAGTTACAACGTAAGTAATTGTTTTGAAAGCGAGCAAACGTAAGTAAAACATTATTTTAATGCTTTTTGAAAGTGTTTGAAGTAGCCAAATTTAAACTGAATTGAGTTATTGGAACACTAACAATAAAATACTTACATTGCTTATTACAAAATCGGGTAAGCAGAGGACAAACACAACGCAGACGTAATTGCATAAACAAAGATCAAAGCTGAACACATAGACCAATAGACAATACATCGAAATAGTTTTTATTTGATGTGAACATCATACAAGGACAATAAATAATAAGAACTTGAAAGACATACTGGAATATGCTTTATTTGGAAGACGTAATGCAGAAACATACATATAATATCTTTTTAGAATGTTGAACATCAGTGTCGAGTAGAAAAATGGTTTCAATCAGATAAGAACTAAATTCATACCTTTCTTCTACACAATAGTAAAATTAAAGTAAATTAAAGTAAAGTAAAATTAAGGTAAAATTAATGCTTAGAACTTAAAAAAAGATGATAAATTTAAACCTAGCATAGAACAAACAGAGATAGTTTCATATATGTAGAAATCCATCCTAGGGACGCAAAAGGAAAAGGCATCCACACTTGGTCCAAATTTATCGTCAACCAATTTCGAATCAATGATCGATCCTAAACCCTCTTTCCATCACACACGGATCGTTCGAGTTAGTCGATATTCCTATTTTAGAACGTTTTCCACCCGACCACATCGGGTTTCCATTCGGGGAAAGGAAAACCCGCTGCCCACAGCACCATGCGCATACTGCAGCGCCCGCGTTTTCGCAGCGTGACTTATGAATCATCGGGAAGAGCCGCCGTCAGCTCGTAAGCGACGGAATTTGTGACACTCACCCGAACGGGGCGCCCTTCGCTGGTGGAGTTTGTTTTTCCTCGCCGTCCGACCAAAGTCCATGCACGTCTGTAAAATGTGCTCCCATCCTCTCTCGATGCTCCTCGAACGGTGCAGGCATGTGCATCTAGGAAGCGTGTTTTGAAAAATCAGAACGTTTTCCAACCACCAGCACCCGAACGGGGCAGTGACACGGATTTTACCCCTCCATAAGCGCTGGCGAACGCGAACCACTGCGAATGCTCGTAAAACGTGATGGCGCTGATGGATGCAAAGCGATTCGTTGCGTGAATTGTTTACACGTGGTTTTATTCTTCACCGTCGGGTTTTTTTTTCGCCAGCCGAGTGGGCGTTAGGCCGGTTGAGTACATCAAACACGGCCCTCGTAATCCTCAAGAAGCTGATGCATTCGCTAACGAAGTGCTGAGAGTGCATCTTTTCTCCACAAGCACCACTTGCGAAGAGGATGCGAACGGTGCTTCGTGCCGCAAACTGTGTGTAAACCCTGTTAATTGCACTTTCGAATGAAAACAGGTCATGCGCGGCGCGGTGTGGTGCTACTATATATAACTTGTAAGTCATTAGAAAATTCACCGCAATTAAGTTCTATTGCAGCTGGCAGAAGATAAATAGGTTTAGGATTGTAGGACGTTTTGTGCAAATATTGCGTAGGGTGGGAAAGTTTGTGAACATGTTTATTCTCCGCTCTCAAAATTGATGGACAGTATTTCATTTAAAAGAACTCACCAAAACCCCAAACAATATATTACTTTGCTTAAATAAATCATTAGTTCAATTTAAATAATAATATGACTTAATCATTTCAAATTATTCCATCTTAACAATTCACATAAAAATATATACACAACGGACACACAAATACATTGAATAAATTAAAAATCTTAATTTCTTATCTAAAGTATTGGTTACTTGCCATAAAACTCAAACATTGAGACAGACAGCAAACTCTTCCAGAGATCAAAACATGGTATAGAGTGGAAGTTTGCCCGAATGTTTAGTACTCATAGCCATTTGTTCCGGTCCATTTCAGTATCCTTGGACATCGTCCAGCTATAGCTCAAGCGCCTCATCATCATATGCCAACTCGTCGAGTCTTCCAAGCTCGTACCGAAGCTCTAGAGTACGTATTATGGAGAGTTGGAGTCTCCCGAAAAGGGATTGCTCGAGTGTCTTGTGAACCCTCCCCCCAATGTACCTTATTTGTTGCCCCTTAAATGTGATTTTTATATGCTGTGTTCGACGTTCTCCTCCGTTATCTGTGGTCCTTTGTTTGAGATACGTGTTTAATTCCCTTTAAATGTTTTGATGTGACACTTTCCTTCAATGTTATCAAAAATAATTTGCTTTCCACCAAACCTCGGAATTCGAAACACCGTTACGCAGCAGTCCACCCTGAACTCGATCGGTCGAACCCTTATCACTCCGACCCGCTTGTGTGTCCCTGTTTCCACCCCCCTCGGTCGACGAAACCTTTCGACGATCTTCTGCGTCAATTTCGATGCCAATGTTTGCGTGCGCTTTTGGCTTCGACTTTTGCAGGTTGCGGATGAGCATTCGACCAGGCGACAAACTGTCGTCACGGCTAGCATCGATCTACGCCACTATCGCAACAGACGCTTGGACGTGGTTGGTCGCCAGTTGATTGACAGGTTGGCTTGCCTGCGCGGTTTTGTTTTTCTTCTCTGTGCTATTTCTGTGCGAAAGGGCTTCGAGATTTCCCGCATGGTTGTAGCCGGTGGCAGCGTGCCTTGCACGCAGGACGCTCAACCGGCTTAGTTTGGTCCCCCGAACGTCGATGCCGTACATGCAGACTAGGTGACGAGTGGTTAACACTGTTAATTGCTCCTTGGAAAGGAGAAGCAGCATTTCATTCCTTCGATTGAGATTCCCAAGGGGGAAACCGAATCTAACATGGCGCCAGATTCACGTTTCGTTTTCGCATTCAATGGTAGCCGTGTTTCAGGACACAAATTGCATATTCGCTTGCGAGCCAACGTGAAGTGATTGATTACCACTTCCGCTGCATTTTCGTTGCATTGCAAAACAGACAGCCGCGTTCTAAGCATGAATTCAGGCGAGAAATCCAACCATTTGTCAACCATAACGTATTTCTAGAATCAAAATTGCATGCAGAAATCTCTTTTATGTTCCTTTGTGAATAATAAATTATTTATATTTTGACACCAATTTATTTGAAGTGTTTTTCTGGGTCTGAACGAACCATAACTAATTGGGATGGTAATGTTATTTATTTTATTTGATTGTTTAAATGTTCCTTAATAATCCATATTCGATAACTAACCAAATAATATTATCCCCAACATTTTGTACGCTGTGAATTGTTCTTGTTGTTGGTTTTATTAAAATAATTTATGTTATGTTTTGTTATGTAAAATGCTTAGTACATCTTTTAAGCGTAAGTTTATGTTGATTTTTATAATCCGTAATTGTTTTTTACTAGCTTTTTACAGTGGTCTCCATTTAATCATGAAAAATTACTGATTGCATTGTATTTCCACTCATCTTTCCAGTTCTCGACCGAACCCTCGTCGACCTCCCGGTTCGGTTCGTTGAGTTCCACGAGCACCGGAAGCAGCTACCGCCCGTCATACACCTCCGGCACGTATCGAACGCCTCGGACAACGGCATCGACCGCACCGCCGAGCTCGACCGTGTCATCCTTCATCAGCCGCTACTCGAATTTAGCCGCCGAAAAAGATAAGGATCGGGAGCGGGAAAAAGCGAAGGAGGAAGAGCGCCGCAAGGAGCGGGAGCTGCGCGAGAAGGAACGGGAAAAGGAGCGCGATCGCGAGAAGGAGCGCCTGATCGAAACGTCCAAGAAGCTCGAGGCGGAGCTGAAGGAGAGCAAACCAACGCCGCTGAAGAAGTCCACGCTGATTGCCGCAAAGTACGGCTCGACCAAGGATCTCTCGGAGGAGGCCGGCGCTAAGAGTGCGGCTGGTGGGAGAGCACCCGCCAGTAAGGATGCTGGAACATTGAAGCAGAAAAAGGACAATGCCCCGCCAGTCACCTTCACCACAAGGTACGGGCGGGCGGGAGTGGCACGGGATAAGTCACGCGAACCGAGTCCGGCAACGCGAACAAACTCGTCCACATCGATTGCAGCCCGACCGAGACAGCGAGATCCGAGCCCGGTGGCATCGACGGTTACAGAAAAGGCACGCTCCCGGGATCCGAGTCCGGCAGTGGAACCGAAACGCACCGGAGGCTACGCGTTGGCGATAGCTAGCAAACTGTCCGGATCGAAACTGCCCCAGCAAAACGCTCCCAATGAGTACCGGAGACAGTCCAGCGGGACATCCTTTGCGCAAGGAAGGGCACGATCGCGCGATCCCAGCCCCACGGTACGGACGCGAACTTCTCGAGAGCCGAGTCCGGCGGAACAGCGACGAATACAGCTGGCCAATAAGATGATTGCTACGGCGGCCCGTTCCCGCGATCCTAGCCCAGCTCCGCTGCAGCAGTCCAAATTGCCCAAACAAGGTACCGCGGGCGATCCGAAGCAGAGGTTTACCAGTTCCATCACGATCAAAACTGGACCAGGAACTCGCTCGCGCGATCCGAGTCCGGCGGAGTCGAAGAAAATCCCTACATTTACCCCAGCGAGCAAGTTACGGTCGCGCGATCCAAGTCCGGCCGATGCGAAACGGCAATCCACGGGCAATCTTACCGGCCGGATGTCTCGAACGGGTAACGAAGCTGGTGGTTTGAAAACGCCCACTCTAGGTGCAGGCAAAAAGACACGCGATCCTAGTCCCGCCATCAGCATCAGCAAAGGACGCAGCAGAGATCCAAGCCCAGCCACGGTGACACGCCGACCCTCGCGGGAACCAAGTCCAGCCGAGTCCGTACGGGAGAAGTACGGGTTGGGTGGAACAAGTGCCTATCGGCCTTACGGCCGAACAAACAGTGGACTCCGGTTCGGGGCCAGCGCAAGTCCAATCCCCAAGAGTCCAATCGGAGACATGGCGCTATCTTACATGACGTCCAGTGAAGCTATAGCGGCTCGCACCAGCCGACCTTCGTCTCGCCTGCGACTGAACTCCCAATCCCGCGAACCGTCACAGTGTTCGTCACCGCTGACGGCAAGTCAGATCTTCTCGCCCGAACCGCGAGCCGTGCCCTGTGAGGATCAAAAGCGCGAAGGATCGAGCTCGTCGGAAACTGCCACCACCAGCTCGTCGGAGGAATCGTCCGAGGAAACGGAGAGCAGCGTCGAACCGGAGCCGAAAATCTTCATCGAAGTGACGCTGGTCACTCGTGGAACATCGCCAACGCCACCCGGTGCGACACCGCTGCTGAGAGCCCGCCGGGCAGAAATGTGCAAAACGATCGAGAAGACCATCCAGAAGCAGCTGCTGCCCGTCGAAACGGCGGACAAGCAGGTACAGTCGGATCGGTTGGACGACCCAACGAGGTACCTCCGCTATGGACAACCGTCTGCACGCAGCTGGTCGCCGTTTACCGGGGCATCGTCACCCACCATCGGGTACACGCGGTACTCGAGCGCTTCCTCCCGGTACAGCCGGGACAGCCCGAGCTTGAGCCGCGAAACGAGTGTCAGCTCGTCGAAGAGTGACGTCCCGGAGAAGCGCGAACTGTCCACGCTGGCCGCTCGCGTTAAGGAGCTCAGCCTTTCGAAGTCCAACAGCTCCAAGTCAACGACGAGCCGCTCGTCGACGGGAAGCAGTCCGGGAGTGAAGCTAAAGACGCCTCCCAAGCAAAAGTCACCCGAAAAACCTCCACCTGTACCGGCGAAGGATAGCCCCTCGCCCGTCAAGTCCATCGCGAACAAGGACTTCCGCAAATCGGCCCTAAACATGGGACCCGCTCCAGAGCGTCCCAGGAAATCGTCCTCGTCGTCAAGTAGATCGTCGAGCTCCACCACGAGCTCTTCCTCGGCCGCAACGGCCACTCCACTGGTGGAAGCGAATGGATCGAACAGTCGAATCCCCCAGGGCCGTCAGCAGAACGGGACCAAACCGGTCAAACGCTCCGATCGGTCGGCCTCGGCCAGCTCGGAGGATACCAGCGTTGGCAGTGCGTCGTCGGGAGCCGACACCGATCGGGAGCAGTCGATCACGCGTACGACGGCGAATGAGCTGGACGAGGCGAGTGCCGCGACGGACGCGTCCAACGCCAACAACGAGCTGCTCATGCGTGCGATCCAGCTGGCGACGACGTTTGTCAACAACCAGAACCGCGGCCCAGGCAGTTGGTATGACAACGCTAGCACCACCAGCATGGCCGACAGCTTGGTGGCGGATCCCAGTGGGAAGTCGGGTTGGGAGGCGGGCACGCACTACATGGAGAGTATAAAGGATGACTCCAGCGAGGAGGAGGAAGAGGACGACGACGAACAGCAAGGGGACGGTGGCGATAAATCGGATCTACAGCAAGCGACCTGGTGGAGACGGTCGGGTACCTTCCAGCAGACGGCCACCGTGCAGGACTCGCCCCCCAACGCGCGCAGTTTCACCTATCGCATAAGGCGTGTCGAATCCGGTGAGAAACCGTGGTGGCTTTCAGATGAGGGAAACAAACCGGTACCGGAGCTGGAACCAGATGCGAACGATCTGTCGGCTGGTGATGCCGAAGAGGAGGGCAAGAACATGGGAAATGTCACTGACGATGGTCGTACAACGGCAACGAGTCTGTTCGAAAGCCAGACGCTCAGTCCGTTCCGTCCGATAAGGATTACGCGGGGGGAATCGGGTGAGCGTGCCTGGTGGATGAAGAGTTCAGAAAACGTGGCCACCAAGAGCTCCGGTGAGGCGAGCAAAGAACCAAGCAAGGAGCAAACACCAGAGTCCGTTGGCAAGAAGAGCCCGGGCTACACGGTGTTCAAGCTGGAAGCGGAAGATGAAGCGTGGTGGGAGGAAGCGATGGCGGATCTCGCACGCAAGGAGCAATCCTCCGGTAGCAGTCCGAGCAGCTCTTCCGGAAGTCGTGAACCTTCGAAGGAACCGTCGAAAGAACCGACGCCGGAACCTCGCAGCCAGGGAATCACGCTCACCCGTGTGACGTCCGGTGAGAAGGCGTGGTGGTTGTACAGCTCGGACAAAGTGAACGAGCTGGACTCGGTCGCCGAAACTCGGGCACCAAATGATGGTGAAAGTGCGGAGTCGGTGCGTGAGTGTAGCCCGGTGAAGGCGAAACCGTTCAAGATTACTCGCGTCGAGTCCGGGGAGCAACCGTGGTGGATGCTGGAGACCTCCGACGCTCCCGTGTCCCGGTCGGGCTCGAAGTCGAACGTGGTGAGCCGCTCGAACAGCTTCAACTCGAAATCGGGCGCCAAGCAGACCAGCCCCACCAAGTACCGCATCACCCGAGTCGAATCGGGCGAGAAGGCCTGGTGGATGGCGAGCGATAGTACGGAGGAGTCCGGTGGAAGTCCGCGTAAGCTTTCCTCCTTCGTGGAGCAGCACGGCGAGGAGGAAGCGGACCAACAGAGTGCGGACATTGAGGCGCAGGTCGAGCAGGAGCTCCAGAGTATCACCAACTTTGTCGCTGGTTTGCCAAAGTTCCCGACCGGTGACTTTACGATCGAGCAGATCGACGAAACACCTCCGCTGGGTGATCGTGCCAGTCCGGAAGGGGTGGAGGATAGCCGCCCATCCGGTCGAGCGTCCCCGTACGACAACATTCCCTCCACGATGCCGATTTCGGCGCTCAGTGTGTCACCGGCCCCGGCAATCCACGTGGAAAAAGGTACGACCGTTCCGCCCGTCGGTTCATCGACACGCAAGGAAACTCAATCACCGATCTTCATATCGCGCCACACCAACATCGACGATCTGCTGGGAGGATCCTGCCACCCGCTCAGTCCGATGATGGACCGCATGTTCATCATGGACGGCCTGCAGGAGATCACCCCGAAGGACGTCCGGGTGCACGACAGCACGCCGCAGTTCATCGACTACGCCAGCGCCAACAGGTAAGACGAAACTCACCACTCACCAACTGGTTCGTGTCTTGGCTCGGTCGGAAATCTCACCACTATTTCGTTTCTTCCCATTGCAGATCACAAACACAACCGTCGGTAAGTAAACAAAACGCTCGCACATTCACAACCTCCGTGCCGCCATGCGATCGCGAACACGCGGTCCACGGTCGATGTTCGCGGCTCAAGACAAAAGCAGACAAACACGTGCTGCTTCTCACCGGCTCATCTCACACTCGATCGGGCCTCGTTCCGACGAGAGGTGAGAATTTATTTTTATCTCACGCTTCTACACTCACCGCTCCACACTGCAATGATCCGCATCTGCGCCGGGCGTGTGTTTTGATTTCCACGATTCAACTGGTGCGCGAACTACAAACGGCGAAATTCGGCTTCCGACCGTTCGGTACATGGTTCACGGGACGCGGTTTGGACGCTACGGACCATCTCCATCACCACCTGCGCCAATTTTCCACTGGTGTGGGCGATATGGGTCTGTGGTTATGGTTCTGGTTCGCTCTGCGGGAAGCGAACCTAACGTTTCCGCCGGGTAATGTCGATTCGGACCGAAACATTTGCGATGTACCAATAGTGGAGCAAAGAGTACGTCAGTACGTTCGTTTCTAAGTTTTAGAATTCTGCTGTTTGAGTCATGGTTTTCTCGACTGAATTTGACTTCCCAAAGTTTCTATCTGAATATCTAATATTGGTGAAATATGTACTTGCAGTAGAAATTCAGTGAAGCTGAGTTTGAAGATTTTAACATTAAAACTTGGTATATTTTGTTGATTAAATTTAGTAGAAGTTGATTAAGTTCTGCTTTATTTACAAATTATTCTCTCTTCCAACCTTTGTTGGTAGAATATATTATCGATTTATAGATTCGATCCCTTTTTGAGAAGGCAAATTATTTCTATTACTGTTGGAGCAAATACGGATACCCCAATTTGTGAATATACAATTTATGATAATTAATTGACATTTTTTATTTGTTTATCGAGTTAAAATTGTCAAGGAATTGGAAACAAATTGATCTCAATATTTTTTGAATTTATGTTGACATTAATAATTGATGTTATTTAATAATTTATTACATTTTACTAATTCGGTTGGAAAAGATCTAGTCCAACCTATTGTTCATTATGGCACTCGAAACTACTTCCTGCTTCAACGCCGCCGGTCGTTGACTCCAATCGCCCGTACGTTCTCAGCAAAACACGACACTCAGGGAACGTCAGGGAAACTCCGGTATGTAAATCGGAATGAGGGCTGCCGGAATTATGATCCATGCATCCAACTGTCCTCGTCATTTCACCGTAAGCACTTTGCGACCACACAGCACACGGACAGCTCCTTCCGCAGGGTGACAGTTTCGGATGGTGGCATGCTGTACGGGCGTCACACAAATCACTCCGGAACAGCGCATCATCTTTTTATCCGCGAGATCTACTGCGCCGTCGTCGGGTCGGTTCAGCTTACGTCGGAGCACCCGTTTCGCAATCCGCGCGACGGTCGGCAGTGCAAAGTCAGCAGGCGTGAAATATTTGCATGCACCGCAGGATTTACGACCATGAATTGGGGTTTCAGGCTGAAATCGATCCTGCTCAAAGCAGCAGAGCGGGATGAGGAATCAAAAGGTTTAATTTACACTCAAAGGGAATCGCATCTACGCGATCATTGAATTATGGGGATGTTTTTAAGGAACCACTATAAAATTAAATTTAAAGAAAAGCGTATAAGGTACAAGATTTCTAATTAGAACATATACTTGATGATTTCTACAACTTTTTGATGAAATTATAGTCTACTGTATATCGTCTGAGCCTACTAAGGTATATTCGCACATTGTTGATCATTATAGTCGAATGATCCTCCGAATCAACAATTTAAAATGAAATGAGTAAATAACAAACTTTCAAATTTACTGTCTCTTCATATGGCAGCTCTCCTTATCGACACTTTGTGTAATTAATTGTATCAATTGAGATCTTAATAGAAATTACTTGCACGCGCTTCCCCCCTAACTACGACGGTAGTGCCTTAATGGACACGACTCAGCTAAAACACACGATCACATTTGGGGAAGATGTCGAACGACCTCTGACGTCAACAGGGAACCACATGTTTCTGGAGCGGCGTTTTTGCGCGTTTATCATTTCAACGCGTGCAAAAGTTGCGCCGTCCATTGAAGGCCGAGAGGCGAGGGAGTCTATCACCAGTTCGGGTTTCGGTAATTTTATCGTTTAAAAATAGTCATTATTTCATCAGCGCCGACCAGAAACTCCGCGCAGTGTCTTTACACCGATTGACTCACTATCCACAAAGCGGCGGTGGATAAACATTGCCGCTCGTGCCCGCCACCCCCAGGGAACGTTGGATTACACTCACGGTGTAGTCCCTTTTGCTGCGGGATGCGTCAGTGGTAGAAGTAACCCCGAGTAGACGTTAAGACTTGTGCGCGAAACGGTCAATATTTGATCTCTCCTCGGCTTCACTCGGGAAGGAGGGTTTCTCGTTTTCAAGCGGTCGGGGAAGCGATGCCGGGGGGGGGGGGGGGGGGGGGGGGTCGACAAACAGAGGGAAACCGAAGCTGCCGCGAATGATCATTTTCTTTGTTGGCCTTCAAATGGCTACAATGTTTGCGGCCGGTACGGTGCGCCATTTGGAAGTCGGTGCAAAAGTGAGCAAACTTTGCAAAAAACCAAAAAAAAACCAGCTCGACTCCAACTCACACCAACGCGTGTGCGGAACGCGTTCGTTTTTGCCAAAACCACCCTCCACCCCGTGGGGGGAGTGTGTCCCGAAGGGGTTGGTTTTACCCCCAAATTAACGTAACCTTTGATGGTACGATTTGGGGCTCAGGAAACCTTTCGAGTGTCCAATTGGAGGTCCTGTATGCGATTAGCCTTTTAGGAGGAGTCTAACGAATTCCTTAGAAGTGTAGCGTTCGAAGTGCGCCAACCTTCGGTTGCAGAGATGCACTTTTGGAGACACCATTAGGCAGAACGTTGACTTGTATTGGTGGAAGTCTTGCAGATGCAGCTTTGTTCACAATGTGCAATGGTCGTAACGGTTTTGCGACTATCACAGCGATCATAAAAGAAGGTTGTTGTGGTTTGTTATTTTGAAAACTTTTTTCTCATTTTTGAGAGTTTACATTTACATTCAAATTTAGTGCAAGTTTTATGGCTTTTTTTACTCTGAGAAAACAAACTTTCGTGTTGAATTGCCAATTGCTTTAAATTAATTTTAATGGCTTAGTTCATAAACAATAATGGTAGCTAAATGACCTTCAGCATACTTGTTAAATAAAATTATGATTTATGTAACTTATTTTTCACCGTTGCCAGGATTGATGTTACCAGTTTTTACACTTTATTTATTGTCTTTGAATATGGGACCGTAATTGGGTACCCAAAAAGCACGGAATGCACCATGCAAACCATTTTCAGGCCATTCAGCTGCAGCTTCGATTACTTATAGTGAAGCCGGCATGCTGCCCGAGTGGTGTGCGTGGTCCCCCGGGGGTTGGCCATAACGCAGCCAAAGACTGGTTGGGTTGTATTTCGCACCCCGTCCTCACGGGTGCCCTTCCGCTGGCTCCTTGTGGAGCATAACAAACAGCCGTGCATAAGCCCTCGCCGGGGTGTTGTTTGCACCAACACAGCAACATACACTGGAGTCGAATATCCACCCCGTTGTCCGCGAGGTGACCTACACAGGTGAGTGCCGCTGAGGGCGGGTCGTGTAGCCGGGGTTGGTTGTGTTGGGGGAGGATGGAAAACTAGTTTCAAGGCAAGCCGTCCGCCAGCGATGGATGGTGTTGGCGTGTGAGAGAGCGCAAGCGAAGTAAGAGCGAGTAGGAAAGCGCAACATCGATCGATCCGCACAGCACGGAGCAAGGGAGAAAGAGAGAACCCAAAGAAGAGAGAAAGAGAGGACGTAAGAAAATGCTAAGAAAAAAGGGAAAGAAAAGAGCGAGAACGAGACCGAAAGTACGAGCGAGCGAGAGAGAAAACCGCGAAATGCACGGGCAATAAGCTTTCCGGCCTTTCAACCGGGCCGTTAAGTCAGTCGCCGTGCGATCGTTGCCGCGGAAACTTTGGGTGGATGTTGCTGGTGCCGCCAAGCGTGATCGAAAAGGACTCGAGCAGTGGATCGTACGGCTTAAGGGTAGAAGAAAACGAAGACAGCCATCTTTACCCCTCGCGAGGTGGCTGCAGCGAATGGCAGCTTCGCATAATGGTTTCGTTGCTGCGCGAGTGCTAAGCAAAGTGGAAAGAACGTGAAAATCGATTCCTGTTTGGTTCTATGTGATCTTGGTTTGTTCCTCAATTTGATTTATCCAGTGAATGCTGTGGGGCTTACACCGTTAAACCGTTAAGTTCTTACCAAGTTGTGTGATCGTGCTTTAAAAAAATCCCTTGTGCGCTCGGACCACTTACGAAGGTGTGGAATCCAAATGCAGAAGCAGTAAAGTGTAATAAAAAAGTAGAAACATATTTTACGATAGGAATTTATAAGACCATCACGCTTACCTCGTAGTTTCGTGAAGAGCTCAAAAAGGGTTTAGATTAATCCTTAACAAAATTCAACGCGCTCCTACTTTTAAACATCGGTGATTAATCATACAACATCTTAAGGAAGCCAGAACGGATTGCGTGAAGTTTGACCATCAAAAAGTGAAACGACGAATCGTGGACAGTGTATCTGAAAATACCGGTGCTCACAACGAAATTCGCACACCGTCCGGCCCTTGTCGTGAAGTAAGTCTTCGACCCTCTACCATCACTTTTGGCCCGAAGTGTGCCTAGAAGAGTTGGTTATGGATGGCTGAGCTATTTCTGTGGGGGTTTTTTCTCTCCTATCTTGCCATCTCCAACTGGAAAAGTAAAAGTAAACATTAACGACAACGAAATGGAATGGAGAATAAAATTCTGACGAATGTTCTTAACGACCCCATGGGCAATGTTGAGATTTTCGGAGCTTTATAAGAGGAATGCAATGTGAAGGTCACTTGGTTCGCTGGATATCGATCGGATTGCTTCAACAAAAACAAAAGTAGGGTACTATATAAGGTACAAGGAGGGTTTTACACGATTTCGAGTACCTTTTAAAGCGAAAATCGATAACGCACCTCAGTATTGCATAACAACCCGAGGTACTGGTCCCATAAATACATGCAACGAATCCGGTGTTTGCGTGGCGTTTAAGAATTCATGCCCACACAGAAGGACAGCGTGGCATGGGCTGCCGGTACATTCTCCTCGCATTCGGCCCGGGCGCCACCGAACGTGTGTTGGAAATTAAATTATATGCACTGTGAACAGGCACTCGGGCAGCAAACGCAAAAAAAAGAAAGCAATTGAAAATTCTAGCCACCACCGATCAGGTCCACCGAGAGAAAGACGTGTATCCAGCCGGCGATAAGCCAGACGCCATCGCCACAACACCGTTTCCCGGTCGCGCGAAGGCAAACAGCTGAGCTCGAACTGCCGGCAGTTAGAACCGGTGTCATGACCGATACACGGTTGGCTGCCTGGCGAGCGGTTCACAAAATGGTCGGTACAGTTAGTGGCCAATTATTTTGCCATCTAGCAGGCCGTGGTGGCAGGCAGCACTCAACGGTTCGCCTTTCTCCCTGTTGACAGGTTTGTCTTGCTTCGCCGGAGTGATAATAAAGTGGCACAGTGAACGAAAAAAACACAACTTTCCGCAAACTATCCCTTCCTGTGGATACGCGCGTTATCGTGCTCGATACGACCGATATTATTTGCACACTTTTTTGTGTTGTCGAAACGAACCAACACCAGAGGGACCGATTTCCATGGGGTTGACAACAACAAAAAAAACTATGCCTTTTTAGCACCATGGCGTCACATTTTTCGGGCAAAAGATAAAGTTATCTTTGCGATCGTCGCGTGGTTTTTTTCCTATCCGAACCTCACAGAAGGTAATGTGTGCTTACGAGGAGAAAAAAACCAATAGTGACACTACGGATGTTGCTCATTCTTTACATTGCTCTCGCCGAAAAAGTGTCACTTTTTTGTAGCTTCCATCATTTTTGGGGCATTTGTCATAGTGGAATTTGGTGGAAAAAAATTCAAAGCTATAGATAAAGTGACGTTGAAAGGGAACGAACTTGGTAATATAATTAAAAAGACTTCTTTTTCTACAAAACTTTCGTTTTTATTTATCTAGAATGATAGTTTGATAGGCTCATTAGTTCGAAGTAGTCCTAAAAATCTGTGTGCATCTTTATGAAAATATATGATGAACATCTCTATGGAAAATATTAATACAACAATACAATGTTTCTGATTCCATCAAATCAAAATATTTAAATTTGATTTGTTAATCAGTTACGTGCCGCAAATAACTCTTCAAGGGAATCGTTCTGTTGAGTGAATGAATAGAATTGCGGAGATTTCAAAATATTGGCTACAATAATTTTAATTTATTGTTTGTTTAACGAGCAATGTTGGAAGCATTTATGGCTCCTGGCTATAAATTTATGGCTAAAAGCATATAAAAACAAAATTTTACATTTTAAGTCAATTTTACTTTGAACTGAAGAGTCATGGCTCATGAAATGTAAATCTTTCGAGCTATTTCGGGCATCAACACAGGCGGGTAGAAATAGTCCGTCTATTATGTTATGAAATATGGGACGTAAAGAGGCAAAGATGCAGACACCTGTTGAGGTATAAATATTTACAGTATGCTGGCACCGGTTCCGGTGTTTCACCGTACCATTGACATTTAATCCCGGCCAACGATCAACGAGCAACGCTGAGGATCGAGGGGAGAATATTGATTTATGCGCTCGAGCTGGTAGATTAATTTCGCCGATATCCCATTGGACGGGACTACGTGTCTTCTCGTCGTCATAGCTCCACGTCAGGTACGGTTGTACACGAAAATGCCAGCGCTGGCGGTAGCATTTGCGACTGCAAGAACCGTTTAGCCGTTCGAACTCGCTGGTCTCGAAACAAACGAACGGGACCGAGACCTCACCGCTAACCGTTTGTAAGCGAGGTCGGGGTTCGGTGGAAAATGGTGCGCGAGATTTTGCCTCCAACACGTTGCAGCCCGGGCTTGCAGTCCGGGCTTTGCAAGAAGCAAGAAGAAGTTCATTTTCCGCCCGCGTGCCATGCCCTTCGGTGCCCTTTTACGCCAATTGGATGCCAGAGAAAGCCCCAACCGATTCGCAACGTACTCACAACGGTCTGGTTTTCTTTCCTTTTCCCACCCGCCCCGTCGGTGCAGGTCTGTAGCTCGCAGAGTTTGCTCGTTTCACGGATGCGGATCGATGAAAAATGGTGCCTTTGACCTCTGCAGACTCCATCCATGGGGATGGAGGGGGGGGGGGGGGGGGGGGAGGAATGAAATGCTACGCATTCTGCCCGGATAGTTTCCCCTAGTCTAAACCAGTACTTCTCCCTGCTTTAAACGCTCCACGGTTTGTGGCTCGCCCTCATTCCCCTGCCTAATCCACCGAACGATCGTGCGACGAAGCAAAACCAAAACAAAGACCCACAAGCGTCCAAATCAGATCATAATACCTCGCGCCACCCAAAACCCCGCCTGGACGACCGCGAAACCTCAACCCCATCATCCGGAAACGATGGCTTATTTATCGATCGATGCGGCTGCGCCGTCACATTCGCGATCCGCGCTTTGCTCGTTCGGGCGAAGAATTCAATCCGATTCTTCCCAGGGCCGCTGCTTTGCCACCGGTCCGGACTGGTTTCGGTCTTACCCCCTCGCTCGAGATGGTCTTGAACTTGGGTGCGGATTTGTTTACCACTAGTCCAGTCGAGTCTATCGTAACGCTGGCTCGATTGTTGCGTGTCCAACGGTGTCGCACGCTAGGAAACTGTGCCGTTGGACCTCGCCTGCTAACCGGACTAGCTCCAGACTGAGGGAGCTATTGATTTTCCCCAGATCCCAGAAGTTCTGAATGTTTCCCGGTGGCTCCTGCTCCCTGGTGGCTATTCGCAAGGTCAGAACGTTGCTTAATGCTTCCGTTCGGTGGGGAACTTAGCTCCCGAACCCGGCTGAAGCGAACGACCCGTTCATTGATAAGAATAAACATTCGCGCTGCCTCAATTTATGTACCGGCCGGGAACAACGTTCCCAGGTCACAGCGACGCCGTTTCGTGCGCGATTTGCTGGGAAACAGGTTTCGAGCGCCGTCGATGGGAAGAAACCCAAATAACAAAAAAAAACGGGCACATACACACAGCACGGCCAGCTTGGACCGCTGCAACTGGGGCTCAGCCGAGTGGATATGTACATACCTAAAGACCGGCGGAATCGGTCCGTCCTTGCGTCCGCCGTCAGACACTGCCCGGTTTGCTAGAGGCGAAACACCAGCTCGCGGAAGGTGTTCCACACGGAACAGTGCTATCTTCCATCTTTCACGTCGTCCCCGGCCGCGTTTGCCGTTTTTGCAACACCACCACAGCGCCAGCGGTGAGCGAAACAGGCAAACGAGTTGCCAATGGAGGTAAAATAAACGACGACGCGCCCAAGAATCGCTTCCCTTCCCCGCCTCCCCGGAGCAGGTTTAGGGCGTCTCGGAAAGCGGCCAGCGTCGCAGTGTGTCGCTGTGGTTCGGTCCGAGATTGGCGCGGTCCAAACCTGTTCTGGTTTAGGATGAGATTGCGCCTGTGTGTGCGAACAATGTGTAACAGTTGGCGTCCGAGGTTTGGACCTACGGACCAGAGCAAGTCCTCTGGAATGGTGGTACCTGCTGGAGCACTTTGATTCCTTCTTTTGGGGCAATCGAGTGGAAGAACTCAAATTGGCTGGGTCGGTTCGGGGAGGCTTTTCTTTTCGGCTTTGCCTAACGTCCGTCGTGTGACAGTCCGTTGGCCAGCTGGACGGTGTCTCAAAAATAAACCCCACACACGCGCACGCCTATAGACACACAACAACCGGTGACGATGCTTGTCCGACGGAAAGCATTTGTTCTCGCTCGTGTGTATCCCTTCCAAAGAGCCTTAAATGGATACTCCAGCATCCTTCGGCAATGCCGACCAGACCTGAGGCGGCTGTAATGAAATATTCATGTCCGAAAACGCATGGAAGCGCTGCAGAATGGTCCCCTGCGGTGCGGCGCGCAACCGTTGGATAAAACATGCGGCTTCGACCGTCGGTGGAACCGAACCCAGGGAAAAACAACCTGAGGGGGAAGGAAAAATAATTTCGTACGGCCCCGAAAAAATTGAGCGATTGAATCGCCCGACCAAATGGACGGCCGAATAATGAATGATGAGGTGTTCGGGTGGAAACATTGGCCGTTCGATTGAAAAGGAAGCAATCGAGCAGAAAAATGAAAATTATATGACCAGCCGAAGGGTGGGGGAGGGCGGGAGGAGATGTAGGTGAATGGGGTAGGCGCGGTTGATGAAAACTGATACCCTGGGCCAATGGATGATGGCGTCAGTTTGGCGATGGGCCGTTTTTGTTGCATATGGATACAGCTGAAGCTTTCCGGAGCGTGGAAGGAAATAAAAAGCGACAAAACTGCTTCGCCGTGTTTTCGCGGACATTGTCATTAATGTGGAAATGTAACACAAAATGAGCAAAAGGGCTTTCAGAACTGAAATTGTTTTCCTTTTTTGCTTCGAACAATTCGATTTGTTGAATTGAAAACACAACTGTACTCGCTTTCGTAAATTATTAACAAACAGAAATTGAACACACCGTAAAAACAAACATAACATCAGCAGGATTTTTTTACAACCATTCTTAAGTACTCAACATATACTTAGTATGACAAACATTTTGATTACGATAACGTTTTCAATGAAATCGTTTTTGCATATTCGACAATTGTTTTGATGATTGGAAGGTTTATTTTTCTTTTGTCAGTCGATTTCTAAAGATGCTTTAAATGAATAAAAATATGTAATAAACAAACGTTTATTATGTTTCAATAGCTAGCACAATGTCCTAAGCCATACAATTCACGGAAACCCAAAACATATACTTTCGAATGCTACCTGTTTTGATCTTTCAGAACAGTTTGTTCACGAAAGAGAATAAATGCTGCACTTCGGGTAATGAATGGGCAGTGCCGGCGATGGAAATCGAGAAACCATTCAGACCAAATTTTACAACTCATCCTTTTGCGGAAATCGAAAGGATTTACTGGGGCCGGAAGAGTAATTAAGGTTGATTAGAGCATTAAAATCGACTCGCCACAACAGGTAGCGCGGAGGGAAAACATTAAATCACTCGTCAAAATTATCCTCTCCCGATAATGGGCACCGTCGGTTAATGCGCGATTAAAGCAATCACCGCGCAGCGCCGTGTTCCCGCGGGAGACGCGGTGGCCTTCGCCCGATGGAACCACGTTGGCCATCGGTGGCCATTTTCAGCCGAGAGGGCGGATGCATTAGATCGAAAGTGGCTTCCGCTGGCGTACGTTCTAGACTTCGCAAGGGTTCGATTGGCTTCCTGTAGTGGTGGTGTTTCTCTCTTTCACCGTGCACAACTGGTTTTATCTCCGGCTCCGGAAGTCGGTCATTGCGAACTTCGTTCTTACATCCCCGGGGCTCCAACCGCTTTCCCGGTCGTGGGAGAGTGCAGTGAAGAGGATTAGGAATTTATGGTCATATGGGAAACGGACTGCTTTGAATTGCAAATGAGATCTATCCAGCAGGAGATCCTCGGGAAAACATTGGTTTCCGTCGGCCGGAGGGGTCACTTACAAAAGGGAGTGGGGGAGTAGTTCAATGAATAACCTTTTGCCTTAAAACTAGCCTTTTAATCCTTCCAAAATAGAGGAACCACACATATAAATCTTCCAAGGAGTACACGACTCCACGATCGACCGTAAAGCAAATGATATTTTAATTTCCATGTCATGGATGGTTACCCACCTTATCCCGACCGTGTTCACCTTTTTCCCGCCTCCCTAGTGATGGCACTATGTGCCATCAGGTGGCCATTGTCATCAGGCTGGAACGATCGAAATCATTTTTCTACCAATTTTATGCTCTTTTTTCATGGGAATTCGTTTGCATAATTTCATGCTGCCAACGCTCGTCTTCGGAGAATCTCTTCAACGTTCTGATGCAGGAGAATTTTGGGGATGGAGGAGTGGAACTCCCGGGTGGTTGTGTGTTGGCTGTGCACTGTGACTGATGACATCAGAATATGGTGGAAAGCCAAAACAAAACGCCAAAACGATGAAAATGAAACTGATAGAGTTGCTTCAAACCTAAATAACGTAACATCGCCTCCGTATCGCCTTGATCTTGGGTTTGGTCGGAGTGACCCCAGTCAGTCAGTCAGTCATTCCTGCCCTCCGGATTCCGGTCCCTGGGAACGACCTCTTTGCCACTTTGTTGGGGTAAGCTAACCGGGACAAAAAGTTTGGTGGACTTGCATGAAGCAAATGCTGTAAAATATTGGTTTTATGCTTTCCGAGAAGGTTTGTCTTACCGTTTTACGTGTGAGTCTAACACGCGGCTCGCAGGTAATTTTTACATGACGCTAGGGTAGGTTATCGTTAGATCTTCGATAAGAATCTTAACACGATCAGCGGATAATCGTATACCATTTCTGACACTTTGTCTACCTTGGAGATAAACAACTTACTTAAAAACTGTGGATATTCATAAATTGTACCATCTCCGGAATATCCGATAAATAAACAAATATTTGGGAACAGGTTCTGTGTCTCAAAGTGAGCATCAACACGCCCATTATCTCCCTTTGGCTTCTATGGTGGCATTCACAATACTTGCTAGAGGACAAGTCCAGCCAAATAGTTGCATTCTGACTCATCGTCCACATTAAACCACTAAGCAGATAAAATAATCCCAAATAGCTGAGGTAAAGGGCGAGACTATCGTGACTACGAGTTAAACTCTCCTTTGCTCGTGGATAATTCTGTGGCACACGCGGCCTAATGGGTGCTTGACGATTTGGACGGATAAGAATACAACCGGGACGGTTCTCCATTACGGAATGTTCTCAAAACCCTGCTGGGAAAGAATTTAAGGTTCACTTTAGTTCGCGAGCAGCGTGTAATTTCAGCGCATCATTACAACCTACTGCGCGCTGGTGCAGGAACAACAATTTAAATTCAATTACACGTTGTAAATTCCACACCATCCATCGGTGATTCCAGCGACCACCGGAGGGTTAAGAACCAGCTCGAGGTCCGTCGGCGCTCGCAGCAAGGGAAGCGTGAAGGGCAAAGGATTTTTTGTCGCGCCACCTTG
Source organism: Anopheles coustani (assembly GCF_943734705.1). Taxonomy (NCBI): domain Eukaryota; kingdom Metazoa; phylum Arthropoda; class Insecta; order Diptera; family Culicidae; genus Anopheles; species Anopheles coustani. The sequence continues at coordinate 71,886,695 of NC_071289.1, forward strand.
GGAAAACAAGTCCATTCCCCGACGCGTCGTTCCGGTTCGCAGGAGAAAGGGCTTGCACACACATCTAACTCAACCACTTTCTCGCGATGCACGGTCACGGTTCCTGTGACGCGTTTTCGGTGGCCACCGCCAACACAATGGTGTGAAATGGATGTCTTCTGGAGCACGTTCCTGGAAGCGCTGACCACAATACCTTAAGCGGGTGTGTTGTCTCTAGCATGTGTTTTGACCTCTTAATACTTCCTTGCTTGCGGTTTCAATTTTTAAACTAACAGATGTAAGGATTTCTAAAAGGGTTTCTTTAAGGCAAACCAAGCAAACTGTTGATTCGCCATGACCTATAAATTAAATTAAAAAAAAAACAGCATTGATCTTTATTTGAGGACCGTAAAAACACGAGAACATACAGGCATAGCCAATGAGAGTGTAAGAAAGTTTACGTTTCACTTTTCATCTGGTCAACATCATCACTCGAAGATAAAAACAAACAACAAGCAAGAAACAGCTATCGGGAATTATCTATCTCGCTACCGCATGACGCCATCGGTGAGGGTTCGTTTTGCTTCTTTTCCGTTTCTCTCGTTTGACTTCAGCATGATTTTTGACAATCTGTTGAAAAGGGGTTTCTTCGCTGTTTCTTCAAATTTTTAACTTCTTGCACCCGATAGCTTCTTTCGTTCACGGTTTCACGGATAATTGTTATTACCCGCAAGTAATTAACTTTGGCCCGGTGTGGGTTTTTTTGTCTTTCTCTTGTCTCTCTTGTTTTGAGGAAACTTTCTCTACACTTCCCCATTTGTACCCCATCCAATGTACGTAGATCTAGAGAATTTGGTTTTGTTCGGTTTAACTCAAATTTTTCCGGCTCGTGTTCACTTTTGTATTTCGCTAGTGTTTCATTGCATTTCATCAACTCAAGGAGGGTATCGGACAATTTGATTCCATTCCGGTACCACTGGTTCGTGTCAATCCTGTTCCTTCCGTTTGTCGCCATGAGCTAGGATTATTGAATAGTAATCACGCAAGGGAAAGCAGAGCAAGGAGCGCACATCATCCCTAATCGATTTTTAAACATTATTACCCATGTTGATCACGAGCTATTGGTCCGCTGTTTATAAAGCAATAGACATTGCAGTGACGCAGGGTAATTGGGGGAATGTTCATACTATGTGGTCATCATTGTTGGATATCTAAGCTGCTTTTCTGACATGAAAATAACTTCCTGGTTTTTTGTTTTTTGTGAACATATTCTTCGATCTTGTTTGTTTCAAAATCATTTTTACAATAACAAATGATTTTATTTGTCTTACAAACTTAAAACAAAAGCTGTAGCATAAGCAAAAACGTCAAGAGAACATAAGAAACGAACCTTGTTGCAGTTTTTGAAGAATCCCGGTACAAAAAGACATTGACTTCTTGGGCGTGGGAAAGAAGTGCTGTTTTTTCTCCCATTGAATTCTTCCATCGAGCGCAATGAAGGATAAAGTAGAATGTTTGTCGTAAGACCTGAGCATGAAGAACCTGAGCGGCTCAGATGAATCTCTCCTGCCACGATATCTCACGTGCAATATCTTCATTTAGTGTTTTTCCTCCTTCGGGATCATCTTCGCGAGTAACCGAGCATCTGATCTCTAAATCATGACGCGCTGTTTGCGCGATGTCGATCGACGCAGAACGAAAAAAGTCAACAAAGAATCCAGCGTGTTGCCTCTCCAGTGATGGGCCAATGGTTGGGACAGAGGAAAAAACGGTTCGTAGGACTTCGGTACCGAACTGTCGACGGTGGAACTAATGATTAAATTTAATTTGAACCCTACCGTACCCGAGGGCGAGTCCTCGGCGATCGAAACGGCTTGGATCTCCCGTGTCTAGAACGGCTCGATTCCGTTCCCAGGCGTAGATCATAGAACCGGTGGCCGACGCTGGTGCTCGATGGATAGTTTGTTTGCTTTTGGGACTTCCTTCCTGTGTGTCGGTGCGTTCCCCTGCCCCGCGTGGAATGTTTTTCATTTCCCATAGCGCCAACGCGACCATAACGGATCGGTGGATAGGAAACTGGCCGACACTGTGACACTGTACAAGAGACGAGACGAGTGCCCGCCGGAGATGGAACGAACGCGCTGGAAAAGGTGAACGCGGAAAGGTCGGAATGCTACCTCTAGGGTCTGTTTCTTGTTCTGCCTTCCCCGTCTTTTGCCGCCGGGACGCCTTTTTATGCCTACCACCGTCCTTACGGTCGACGAAGGGAACCGGGTTCTTTCCACCGCGTCACGGCAGGTGGAAAGTGCGTGGAACAATCCACGGGCAGCTAATGAGTGATTCAGTCTCCGTGATATGTAATGCGTCACCCGTCGGCGTGTCGTACACGCTGGCTGCGAGCTAGGAGTTGCCCTTCGTCTCGGTACGGTCAAGAATCTCTGCCCGTCCCGCGAGGTGTTAAGAGGTTAGAAAGAGGGAATCTGAAGAATGTCGATGCCGGGTCCATCGACAGGCCGACGATCGTCCCGCGCCGCGCTCGACTTTTATTGCATTCTCACTTTATCAGACCCTCTTCGGGGGAACTACCTTGCCACGAATGTGAGAAAGAAAAAGGAAGGGAACGCTTTTCTTCTGGTAATACTTCCTGAAGAAAAATAAATTTACACAGACACACACTCAGGCACACACTGTTGATCGACGCTTGATCGACGTTGAATTTAGATTTCTAGCTCGGCATCGAAGGCCGCCGAAGACGTTGATGCCGCGTTGTTTCTTGGCGCTGGCGATGAATCATGTTCGATTTCCGAGCGCAAATTGCAGCACACCTTGTTGTTTCGAGTCGTAAAGATGTGAAAAATCTGGGATTTGGCAAGCTTTAACACTGCATGCTCTAGATAAATCATTTGCTAGGAGGAAAACATTGTTAGTTCAAAGCAACTTTGTTCAAAAAATTAGTCTCAAAAACAAAACAACTCCATTCCTCAAGTATAAGATCGTTTTAAAAATAATGGCGTTTTAAAACATGGAAAAAATGGCTCACGTATTAGCCATAAAAAAGTAAAATTTATAATTTGAAAACCACCTTTAAATTTTGTTTTGTTTTAAACATTTCGTTCGCAATGTTTTTATTGCAGGGTTTTTCACTCAAGCTCCTATATCGGCTTTATAATTTAAAATGCTGCGATTCTCATTTCAATTGACATCGCTATAGTTAAAATGATCGTATTATAAAATCAACTGATGCTGTTGGATTATCATGTGGTGCAGTTAGAAATGATGCTGCTTCCTTTCAATATTAGAAATATTATTTTCCCCCTTTATTAGAAGATTATTCGTTGTATGAAATTTGACATAACACAATTATATTTTGTTTGTCACGTATCGGATCCGAGAAACTGTTGTCGTTTAATTTTCTTTTCATTGTCATGTTTGGAAAAAACAGATTCATCTCAAAGAGACCAAACTGTTGCCAAAGGTTCTTAATTACATGAAGGTGATGAAGCGTTGTCCGTTTATGTCACTAAACTGAACATCCCTACAGTTTACACATCTTCACCTCGCGCCACGAACAACATGGGCCGTTTTCCTTTATTTATTTTCACATAATTTTTCACTTCATTAACCCCTTCGATCCATGAATGGACGGCCCCGTACTCGGCTCGGTCTGTTGGTGGCGATAATGTTCGCTCGCCGCTCACCAATATTCCATTAGCGGTGGCCGATCTTATGCCCGGCCGGGGTGAGTACGCGCTTGGGAGCTTCCAAATTTATAATTATGCAAAGCGCCACCGCCGCAGGGTATTAACAGGGTCGGCGGTTTTTATGGTTGGCCGGTGGGGAGGTGGTGAAAATCATTATGTCTCAATAGTGTCCAATCCGGTGGAAGAGAGCGGGATGTCCCGGACACGAAAGGAAGCTGGGCTGGGCATGGCAGTAAGTACGCACGGTCAAAACCGCCAGAATCCACAATCCCGGCAAATATGCATACATGCATCTGCCCCACGGGGTGTATTCATGTGTGTGTGTGTGTGCGATCGAGCATGTATGTTGCGTCAAAATGTTGCGGCGTCTGGCGTCATTCCAAAACGTGACCAGAAAGCGATAATTGATCGGCAAACAGAAGAGAAGCGAAGAGAGGGCAAGTTGTGGAAATTGAACTGAAAATCCGCTTCACTTTACGCCCCTCCAGTTGAAGTTGGTGTGGGTGGAGGCGCAGTGCACAGGGGGCGCCTAGGTGAGGATGAACCAAAAGAGGAAGCGAGCGAAATGTTCGGAAAAGTTTTCGACCCGGATTATGCATATTTTTAGAGCTGCATAAAAAAAGGCGGGAAGGGGTAGAGAGATGTTGAGCGATAGATAAATCTCGGCGAGGTCGGTTGAAGAGTTTGGAAATTGAGTTCCCGAGTGGGGCTTCGAGTGGGAAAACCACCCCCGGCTAAGGCTAGAATCTCGGACAGTTTCTGCTGCCTGTCAGCACTTTAATCTGTAGAATGTCATAAGGTCAATTAAGTTGTTAGTTTTGACGGTTTATCTCTCCTAGCTGCATTTTTATTTATGAGGTTTTCTTCTACTATATGTATATTTTGAATTGATTCCTATAACTTTTACATTCATTTAATTAAGGATTAACAAAGTTGATCTTTTTCAAGGAACTGCAGCACGAAAATTCATCCAATCTTCGATAGTAATTGACTGCTATAATTATATTTGTACCCCCTTTCGCACGCCGGTGCACCTTTTGGAAAGGTGGCGCAAACATGTCGAGTATCGATTTTGTAACGAACCACCTTCGAACCGCGTGCGGCCTTCAAACGGCGCCAGCTCGTTGATCGATATACATTTTCTGCGCAATTAAGCCGGGCATGTGTGTAATTTTGTGGCTTTTATCTTCAAGCCGACTTGCTGGAAGCGCCGGACGAGACATCTTGGGCCGCTTTTGGTTTACTTGCTTATTTGCTCCTCAACAACACCAACATCAACAACACGGAATGTCTAGCGAGAAGAAAGAGTATCAACTTCCCTCTGTTGGCCCCGTTTCGTTGCGCCTCGTTGGCGAACCGATCGGATCCGTTTGTAGCGTTTTGCGGTTGTGGGGATGATTCTTCGGATGCATCTAAGACTAAAACCTTCGCGGAGTCTGTGGTAATGGTTAATCTTCCCTTCTTCAGGCCAGATTAGCTGCGATCGATCGCCTTTCAATAGTTCCCTAAAGATGATGCAACGTCGTTAAAGCAACGCGGGTTTTGTGTGCGATGAACTATCGCATACTCATTTACAACAATTTCCGTTCACTGCAACGCCACGTTCACGTGCACTTCAAACCCATCTGTGTGTCTGCGTGTCACTTAAATCAGCTGATGCGTGTAGGAAGCCGGTCGCATTTTGTAAGGTTGCCTTATATGCACCGCCGTGCCGTTGCACGCCTCCAGCCAGTGAGCGATTATTTTTGCATGATAATTAAGCATCGCGTGGTTTACGCGAACGCACGCCAAGGGTGTGGATAACGATCGACGATCGATAGGGTTGGTCGCAGTGGCTGTTCCTAGTTTTAAATATATACATTATTCGACCTGATGTGTCCAATGCTTTGGAATTTCCGTACTTAAACAAGGTAAAATGGCTACAATGTGTTTGCTATGAATTATAAATTAAATTTCACCTGAAACAAACAAATGATGATGATTTTCCAGTATTAGTCGAAACCTTGTGACTTTTTCGACATTTTCCAGTTTTTTTGACACTATATTGTTTTGAAGCAAAAATGTTGTGTTCTTATTCACGGTGCCTTTTCGTTTTACATTTGAACGTTGCTATTTTTCCTACGATTTTTACAACAATTCGTGCCCTCTCTTTTAAAATGAACACCTCGGCTTGTCAAACAAAAATTTAAAGCAACCAGAAATGTTTTCACTGAAAGTTCTAGAGTAATTTGTGAGAAAAAGAGAATTTTCCGTTAATTTATCTTGCAATTTCCCTGCATAATTGATGTTCAAACGCGGGGCGTCTGAACCACGTTAGAAATCTTAACCTTGCGACATTCTTGGGAGAATATCCACCATAAACATTCCTTCCCGAACATACTCAACACTTGCCCTTCTTAATAAGGAACCAACTCGTATCGGTGGAGTGTAATTAGAGTACGCAGTTTTCCTTCTCTTGCGAATAGTGGTACCTTACAGTTACTCGCAAGCGCAGCGAACATACATCTCTTTGGCAGCCATTTTTTCTTCCTTCTTTCTGTGTTGCAATTCCTATCGCGGCGAGGAAAAACTACCGTTCAGTGGTAGTTGTGCCAGGGATTGACGTTGTCAACACCGACCGACGACCACACCGTCTGTCCTTTCACCCCCCCCCCCCCCCCCCCCCCTCGTCTTTTGTAAGCCGGCCCGTATCAAGTTGCACACGTGTATGGGTGCCTTTCCGCACGGGTATTATCGGCAATTTGCTGACGTTTATGGGATGTAATCGATGCCGCTTTCCACTGGTTTGGGGCGAGGAGGCTACTTTGTTGTCCCCGGGAAGACCCGGGACGTCGAGCTGCGGGATGGAGAACGCCAGGGGGGGGTCCGTTTCGTTACGGGAGGCACCGGATCGATGATGGATGAGACGCTGATGAGTGTGACCTGGAAGGATTCCCATGGTGGGCTATCGATCGGAAAAATGACACCAGCAATGAATAGCTACCGTAAAGCTTTGTTCCAGAGAGAAGTGTCCACCTCGTCTCATCGTTTGGTTCTTGTTCTCGCGGTCTTCAGCTTCTTGTGGGCAGATTCGCGATTAAAAATGCTTTAGTTTTTGGAACCCATCGGAACTCATTCAGGTGATAAAAAACAGAAGCACAAATAGTATTTTCTTCACTTATTTAAACGATTACACATTGTTCATTTACCTATTTACCGCCAGTTCTTTTGTGTTGTGTAACATTAAACAACTAATCCATCGGTAATTTCTGCGGATAAAGGCTCTTTACGAGATTAGTGCGGTCATTTGTTGACGTAAATCAACCCAAATGCTGCGGATGGCCTCGGTAAGAACACTCAGGAACACATTGAGGGTAATGGACGCGAAGAAAAAAAATGCATTTGCGTAACCTTCACCCTTGGGCGTGAAGTGGAGAAACCCATAAACATTTTTACCACCTCATGAGTTTGGATGAATGTGTGTTTATTTTGTTTTTTTTGTGGATAAAATTCTTCTACATTAAATTGCAACAATTGTCCCACTTTTTTTTCTACAACCCTATTAGTTACTTATTCATAATAGATTCCTGCTCGACATGGCCACAAATGTAATGCGTCGTCAATTGCCTCACGCAATTATTTTACTCGAGCTCCAAAATGGGTTCAAATTGTTATCAAAATTACACAATTCAAGCGTCTGCATGTAAGAGCATACGTTAACGGTTGGGCATCTCGTCGATTCGGTACAAAATGTAGTTCACTCGTGTGCTCGACCACGGTTATGGAAACACGATCGGCAAGATCTGCGTCCGCGAGATGATGAGGCATTGGAATTAATATGTCTACATTCAGGTTTTCCGCTCCCTTCCCCATTGTTGTCTTTTGCATTTGATCTCATTTCGAGCTCAAATTTTGATAGTGGAACGATTTTTTCCAGCCACACTTTTCCATCCACAACGTCACCGTATGATGTTTCCCGACACCGACCGTGTTCGCTCGTAAGCTGTTGATGCAACTCAATTGCAGGTCGAGTTTTTCAACCCGCCAGCGGTCGATTGCATCCCGGTGTGCATCCCACCCGGCGCACGAGCAAACGTCGGCAAGCTTTTGGAGTTGCCGTTTGGCCCCGACAGCGACCCCTCTGAACCTCGCCCATTGAACTTCTCACCCCCGGGGGCCAAACCCCCCCCTGGAGAGGGCTAATTTCAACCCCACCCCTTCCAGCCTTCGTGCCGGACCGGGGCAAACCGGTAGTGAAGCAACCGTTTTTCTCACGGACAAACTGGGGTGGCGTGTGCGCCAAGATGCAGGCCAGGGAGTGCACCGGCAAAGGGCAAGGTAAATATTTGCCCAGGAAATCTGGCTATGCTCCGGAAACCGGATGGAAGCCATCGGAGCTGCAAGCCGCTTGCATGCAAGGGGAGGCATGAACCCGTGCGAGCATTCATTGCACATCTTCGATGCATTGCATCGCAAAAGACATTTTCTCGCCGCCGGCACTTAAAGCTGTGTTTGTGCGAAGGGGAAAGTGAAAGCACACGGGATCGAAATGCTTCTTTCAAAGTGGCAGATCAAACTTGAATTGAAGAACTGGTTTGCTGTTTGTTTACGTTCACTATCATTGCTTTTATCGACTTCATTCTTGATATTCAACATTGAAAACGATTCCTCTTCGTTCTTAAAATAATGTTTAAGAGTAATTGCAAATCTACAATTTTTTTTTACCACAAAACAATAAAATTTTATTTTATGTTTACTTGTTCTGTTGATAGGTTTTGATTCTTTTGTTTGAATCTATTGTACCTTCCACATATTTTACATTATCGAAACAGACACGATTGTTGCTTCGGGTCGGGAAAAGGCTTCTTGTGCGTGTTTCGCTACGCACCGGTTTGGAGCTTGCGTAAAAGGTGTACTTTTCGCCTTCTCACCACCCTCCGTCACCCCTCCCAAGTGCGTTCCCTTTTGCACCCCACCAAAACCGGATGGCTCGATTTTCGATTACTTCCTTCTATCGGCGCGGGTTGCCGGGGGTTTTTCCCGTGGATGCTGATGGTGAAATGGTCGATTGTTTGCTGCCTCATTGTAGGCCTCCCGACCGACGGGAGGGACCGGAGGGAGAGCCGTTTACCCTTCCCGTGTAGGCCACCCTCCCAAAACATGCCCATGGATGAAGGCGGTGGTAAAAGAAACATCACGCACAGCGTTTCAGCATCTTGTATCAGGAAATTAGCAATCATTATAATTCAACATTTGAATGGTTGAATATTGTGGAACGCGATGGACGAGATGTGTTCACGGTGCGAACTGCGTGGGCGAGCGATACCGATTTAACACCATTACACACATACAGACCCGCCCAAATTGTGCCTAATTTCAAGTATTTCGTTGTAGATTTCGAGCCCAAACCGAGGAAAATGATGGAAAAGTTGTATCATTTGGTGCGGTGTTGTTCAAATTATTATTACATTTTTATTATTCATTGATGAAACGCGAGAAGGAAACTGTGTACGATGGAGATACGATTTTCTTACGAAATTTCATCTAACGATCTTATTGTTCAAATCACTTACCTCGTAAACAAGCATGAGATCACATGTGCTCATTGACTTCCGGAAAATCCTGCAAATGATGTCGTATAGAAGTGCGAATATGAAAAATACTGCCACGAACAAAACAATAAGTGATAAATAGATAAAGTCTATCATGTGTCTAATATTATTTTACTTTTCTCTAAGACGATCAGGTTTCTCGAAAACGTGTTTTTGTGATATTGCACAATACCGGCGCCACGACGATACCGTGTTGTAATTGTGTTGAAACGATTTCTCCAAACTTTTTTTCTAAAAGGCAGTGGTTCTTAACCTTATGCAAAACATGTGATTTTTGCAAAATACATTGGGGCTAAATGTTACTAAATGTTTAGTACTAAATTTGTTGATGAGTCTTGTTAAAACAGCAAAGGAACTTGATGAAGAATATGGGAATTCAATAAAAAAAATATTTTGAATGTTCTAGGCATTTCTTAAAGTGATCTAAAATACATGATTTTTCACCTTGTATTTCATTTATTTAAATTCTTTTAAAAGCATTCAATTTGTTATTTTTCAAAACAGTAAGAGCAGCAGACTTGAAATCAAAATCAATGAATCAGCTGTTGGTGCGATGGATCACATTGCGATACTGGAATTAATTCATCTCAAATAGATGATCATACGTGCTCCAAAGCATGTGGCAAAAATTAAAGATAAATAAAGTCATTTACTAAACGCCATTTTCAACTGTTCAATGAGGAGAGTATGCAAACAAGAGGTTGGAAAGCAGACGGAGCTGCGTATGAGAGTATACGTCACAGAGAGAGTGAGGAAATGTACGCATGGAAACGGGTACGCAGACAGCAAGCGAACTGCCAAGCACCGGGGCATCAAGTGAAACTGCCATTTACATGACTTTTGCCGTGCGTTTGTTTGCAATGGAAATAATTTATTGCTCCGTGCCCGATATCAAAACAGGAAGCAGCTCCGGGGCTCGCGCTGCAGATGAAGGATTTATGGGAATCGGTGGGAACGATGGGTGGGATTACGAGGGCAGTGCGGGAAAGTGGTGCGGATGCTGTGCATCACTAAAACCTGAAACCTGATCAATTATCCCCGTCGGTCGCTGAAGGGCTCGCGCCAACGCCACCGGGGCGACTTCTTCATTCCGGGCGCGTCGTTGGTGGGGAGGGGGAAAAAGAAACCAACAAAAATAGTTGTACCAACATGCAGAGCATTTTTCCGACCTTTTTTTTCTCTTCGCAAAAAGAATCCACCGAAGCCGAGCGAAGAACAACAGGAAGTGAAAGGAAAACGCACGTCAATTCTTGCAATTCTCAGATTTGAGTAGGTTTTTGCCTCTTTCTGCTTACCTTTACCACCCTTTGCACCCTCGTCTCCGTCGCTCCCGAGCAAGATCGACTTCCTTTTTGTGGAAGCTTTCCACCGCGTACGAGTGAAAGTACTTTGGCTACCGCATTTTCGACTGCATTTGCACCGCATGGAAACGATCGCGCGGGATGCACTACTGCTCATTCCATTTCGTCGCCGTCATCGTTGATGTTTGCTTTCCTCTTCTGAACAGAAGCTCTGAAAAGCAGTTTGTGGTATTGTAGGGAGGAAATTTCGGAAAAGTTGGCTTGTTTAACTCAGTCCATTTGGTTGCTTTTTATCTCTTCATACAGATCTGGCAAATCGTTAGTTAAGTGTGTCACATTTTTAAGGTTAACTGAACATTAAAAAATAAGAAATTCTCCATTACCTTCATGATTATTCAAAGTAAACAATCAATAACATTGATACTTAAAACCGTCCACGTATTTGTAATTCAAATCGCAATTAATATAACGAGTAGTTTCCACCAATTAAACCGTTTTTCCTCTTGTAGCCCAATAAACAAATATGAGGTTCCTAACTTCCCGATTGGCCATCTCTGCCATACCACGCTGCGTTCCTTCGAGCCGAACAAACGGCGCGTAGATTGTTCCGCTAAAATTGCCTATACTTGCAGATCGGCGCATCGTATCGGATGGTTCGAATCGCCAGCATTCAGCTGTCACCAGCGCCGGCCGCATAATGTGCTCCGTGGTGTTCTCCGCAGTGGCTTATGGTGCAACGGAGTTCGCAGCTCCCAGCGCTCGCGGATTGCAGCGGCCAACGGTTCAGCGGCGGCCAGCCGTGTTTTGCGTGTGATACTATCAACCGTGGTGTGTGTGTGTTTTTTTTGTGCATGTGATTTCGTTGATTGTGCATCGCTCGCGTGGAATCGGGAAGGGGTTTCGATTTTTCCACTGGGAAGCACCCGGTCAATGGACGGCCGGTTGATTGCAGCAAACATTGCGTGACCGCAAGAAGGTCCTGTGTGTTTTTCGCCGCCGGCTGCGTTAAAAAAAACGCGGAAATTGCGAAAATCTGTTCACCTCGTCGTGTGGGTGACCGGCGGAAACAAAAGGAGTCGGATAGGAAAACCCAAATAGGAACGAAACACGCTGCCACGGCGACAGAATGGAACCGGACGAGCTGATGACGGTTCGGGTGCAGTACCTCGTGGACAGCGATCCCTTCAACAGTCTGTCGATGTACCCGATCCCGTCCCGGGCGCCGGTCTTCTCGTTCGCCAGCGCCGTCCCCCTGGCCACGCAGCTCGGGGCACTGCTTCGACATCTGGGCGCACCGCAGCGGGTAAGCAAGAGCGACGACCGAACATGGAAAACCATGTCCAAGCGGTGTTGTGGTAGTTTAGCCAGAAGGTGGTGGAACTTAACTTGGTGCTGGATTGTAGAAGTTAAAAATAAAAATTTAGATGTACTTGATGTTTGAAAATATCCTATAGTCAAATCTTAATATGTGAAAATTTACTTGTCTATTCTTTTAATGATCCTTATTACTCAGTAATAAACCAAAACATGCGTTGAATAATCGTACACTAGAAAATCAACAGTGCTGATAGGGGGGATATCGTATTAGAATACGACATATACACCATTGAAAACAGTTTTTATAGTACATATCATATTCATTCTCAGATGAGCTTGTTTGCATAACATTAGAATCCTAACAGAGAAAAATATTAAATTATTCGAAATTAAGAAATTTTAATGTATTTTCTTCCTAGCACACTATTTTTTTGCGAAGTTGAAAATAATTGTGATTCGATCTATTTTTGCTCTAAACTGAGCTAGTGATATACGTGGGGGGACCCAAAAGTAACGGGAATCGGGTTGTAGGGAGAAGAGGGGAAAAAGGGGATCGGGTACAATATTTTTTTTAGAAAGCTTAACATGTTCTTGATCAGTATGCAAAGTTTAGTTTCTGTAAGTGCATCCGCTAGTCTTTGAGAATTTTTTAAGAGTAACGGTTTTATTGTTTTCGGCGATTTTGTGAGATGGGCAAGTGAAACTGAGGTCAACCTCGTTCTGGGCTCCCCACAGCTTCAAAAGCGGACGAAAATGTTTCAAAAATCAACAATCCTATTCAGCATTTGTGTATCCAGGATAGAGGATAAACTAAAAAATCCACCAGGCAGATTTGAAGATGTTGAGGGAAAAAAGCTGGAAGAAAACGACGGATCCGTGGCGAGACATGGTTCTTCCACGGAACTGAGACCACGACAACGCACCTGCCCACAAAGCGCTGTCCGTGTGGCAGTTTTTGACCGAAAATGGCATGATACCGATTTTTCCATCCTGGAGGAACACATTCTGAACAAGGTTGTTGATTTTTGAAACATTTTGAAAAAAAGCTGAAAGCTTTTGAAGCTGTGGGGAGCCCAGAACGAGGTTGACCTCAGTTTCACTTGCCCATCTCACAAAATCGCGGAAAACAATAAAACCGTTACACTTAAAAAATTCTCAAAGACTAGCGGATGCACTTACAGAAACTAAACTTTGCATACTGATCAAGAACATGTTAAGCTTTTTAAAAAAAATATTGTACCCGATCCCCTTTTTCCCCTCTTCTCCCTATAACCCGATTCCCGTTACTTTTGGGTCCCCCCACGTATGGAGAATCGCATCGGAAAACCGCTTCGTCACAGATTAATCAATTCTAAAAAGTTGATGGAGTTGAAATATAAAAAAAAATTACGAGGTTCTAGATTTAGTACTAAAGCGGTCAAGAGCTTTGTATTCTAGTGTTCGAAAGCACAACCATTATTTTCACTGACCAAATCATAACTTTAGTGATCAACTGATTGTGTATGCATTTTTGACCCCTGTAGACCATTTTAGTCATTTCTGAACTCATTTGAGGCTTAAAATCAACGCAAATGCTTATCAAATATTCAATATTTTAATGGCACAAACTTTCCCATTATCAGTAACTTTCTCAAGCTTCTTAGCCTCTGGAAAAAACTGCTTCGGATTAAAAAGATGCAAAGGAAACAAAATTGCATAAAAAACTATTTCATTCTTTTGATTCACTTTTGTTGTAACAGCAAAAATGAAGTATATTATAGAAAACCCAATTCGATGGAGAAAGTGTCATTATTTGTACAATTGAATATAGACTTATGATTTGATTATTAATTCTCTTATAGTAGTTTTTTTTTAAGTTCATTCAAATTTCTCTTGTACAATTCCAATTTTTGTTGGGATGCTCAAGTTATTGGCTAGCGGCATAAAAAGTATAAAAAAAACTCTGGCTACACACACACTGCAATGGAATTTGTAATAATTTCAAATTGTGTTTCGCTAATGCCCCGATCGGGCCATTGCGCCCGTTCGCTCGCCGGCAAATTAAATTAATACAGTTAGATAATATCACGCAGGCATATCGGCTGACCGACCGGGCTCGTAATAACGCTCGCCATTGTGGCCGACCCATTTTCGGCACGATTGCCATAAAAATTGAACGATCGTAGCTGGACCGCTCGATCGAGCCGGAAAGCCCGCCGGGTTTGCCCATGTTCCGGGCGGCCGAAGAAGCGCCAACGAGACAAGCTCGAGCCGGCTCGGTTTCAGTTAATCTGTTCACGTACGAAAACGTTAGAAACGTTACTCGGACTCGGTCACGTTTTGTGGTTGTTGCGCCGTGTGCTGGGAGGATGGAGCCGATGTTGCGTTTCGATTTCCGGTTTCCCGGGCCCCCGCTCGGGGTCAAGCTTTCCAAACCGATCGCAGCCCGAGAAGCGGCTCGCGATGTACGTGGCCTTTTTCCCCCTCGGAGAAGAAATTGCGAAGTTTCCTATCCGTTTTCGGGTGGCGTGTCGGGCGTTAATTTGCCAAAACAATAACAATAAATTGCACTGGCTAGTCTGGTCCCCGGTTCACTCTTCGCTTTTGTTTCTCCCCCTCCCCCTGTGGAAATCGTGGTCCGCCCAAGGGCAGCCGCCTTGACGCCACCGCTACCAACTCGGGGGGCCCCGTTCTCCGTTTCGGGCGCGGAAAAGCGAAACATGCGATGCACATGTTACACCCCAATCGGTTCCGCCGTTGATTGGTAAATTTGTCGCGAATATTGTCACTAATGGATTGTTTTTATTTTCCCTCCTTTCTTCGACGATCATTAAAGACCGTGATGTTGGTTCGCGTGCCGAAATTTAGGCGGTGAGCGGCGGCAAAAGCTGGCGCCAGCTCTGGTCAAAAGCTGTGACTTCCTCAACGAATCATTTGTGGCTTTCACGGTATACCGTCTTATAACGCTTGCTCGAGGTGTTAATGGCGATATTGTCGTTGCCCGAGCGATACATTCGCAGGAAATTAGAATGTAAAAAGCACTCAAAGGAATTATGTTGCTTGTTTTTCGTGATTCAATACCTGCGTTTGTTGCGTGTTAAACATTTTTACACCGTCTGAACAACATCTTTCTTTTAACTTTGTTACAAGATAATCTGAACAAAGTTATTAAAAGTGGTTGCCAGCAAATGTATTATGGCACATTTCTTTGACCTGAAACATGGATGAAACAAATTTTACATTTGCTGTTCCAGACGTCTTAAATGTAATATTAATATTCACCTTAAAATATTTTAAATTAGCCAAAACAATTAAAATTTAGAGCGCTCTGGATTATTATAGTCTTCTACCACAAGATTTTATAACATTTTGGTTCATGGTAATGCAAACAAACAAGTCAAATTTATCAACATGATCATGTTATTCGTTTCTACGTCCATTTTAAGCCGTTCCATAAATGGTGAAAAACGTCTTTCGATTTTATTCTTTATCTTTGTTTTTATAATATAAACCACATAAAAATCATGACTATAAACACTTAAATCTGATTATTAATCAACACAATGTGTATTTCATCGAAATTCAAACCTAAGCAAAATGTGTTAATCTGTTTTGTATCTTAAAACTGCCATCGTGAAATGTTGATCAAAGAAGGATTAGATTGGTGATAATATTCATAACGAATCCTAAACCCGTCTTTCATTCGCACTAAACCAGCTGCGATCTTCTTTGAATGGCTTTTAATTGGAGTAACCAAACATTTCGTGCGAGATTTGGCCGCGTTTTCCAACTTTGGAAATAGATGCATCTGTACGGTTTTTCCATCGCTCCTTCTCTCCGGCTGCTGTCCCTTCCTTCTCTCCTATTTAGCACATTTGTCATTGCGAAGTCTCGCCATCCAAGATGGTACCCATTTAATGTCCTATTGAAATTCAAATGAGGCTCGCCTCTATCGCCGGCGGGCGATCAGCGATGCGGCGGCAAAGATTCTGGCGCCTCGCCGGTTACCTCATTTTCCGCTTTGCCATTGTTGCGCGAACTAGCCGGCGCGCCGGAAAATCTGGCCACCGCCGTGGCCTACATTCGCTGCGCACGATCCCATCGATCAGCATCGGCGTGTAAAGATGCGAACCGAAACCGATCGAAGCTGTTGTAAGTCGTTCCAAAACGAAAACGCGAAGCGGAACCACCGAACGGTCGACGCTTGATTTTTTTTGTTTGGTTAGTGGGCAGATCTAATCGCTAGAAGAGGTTGGTCACCAAAAGTGATCGGTACTGCACCACACTCGGCGAGCTGTCAGATGGAATTGCCAATGGACACACGCGCACTCGACCTCCTTGACCACGTTTTTCGCGAAAACTTTTTTTCGGCCTTTCGGGCGGATGGATGGATGACCGTTTGTTGTTTTCTACTTGGTTTTACTAGCGGGTGTCAAATGCTAAACGAAACCCACCCGAAAGTAACGGAAGGCTGCGCAAGCCCAAGTGAACGGAAGTGCGGCTTTCGCAGGTCGAGCAGCGGTAACATGAACATGCGTTCGTCGCGTCATTTTGGAGTATGCAAATGACCGCTGTGTCCGCGCCCGTTACATAAAAGAAGGAATCGAAGAAAACCGGCCATCCATCAGCGACAAATCGCGAAAGCAGAGAGGGCCCCGGCCCCATTGCAGCGGGCCAATCGATTTAAAGTGAGTGCGAAATGCTGTTTCGATTTGGCCGTCGCGTGGCCCATTGTTAAGTATTGGACAATTTACACCCTCGACAGCGGGTGACAGCTGGGACGGCATCGTTGGTTAATGGATTTTTTACGGTCAGTAAAAGTGAAACCGTTTACTGAGTCGCTTTATTAGCGGATGTGGTCGGTTAGGCAGCGCGAAACGGCAAGCGGGAGGCTTTGCTGCCTTTGTTTTCCAATGCCGAAACATTTGTCAAGCTGCACTCTTTTCTCTTTGTTATGTCTTTGATGATTCAGTTTTGTTTATTCATTTTACGTTGTGGGGCTTTTTTTCTAAATTTGATGGTTGATGTTTTTTTCTCAAGTAGGAAAACACTTACCCACTTTTTTCATGAAATTTGATTAACAATTTTTGTTTTTGTAAAATATTGTTTATTTATAGTGTTTGAAGCGTGGTTTTACTATTAGGAACACCGAAAATTCATCACTTTTGGTACGGTCATTGTTACTGTCCTCTTATAGGGACAAGGCACACGCGAGAACATCAAGATCAATCACTCGATCGTTGTTTCCAACGATGTGGAACAATCATTTCAAATATAACAAGAATCGAATTTTTATATTATACACAACGTGAAATTTTTTAAATAATATTTGTTTATTAAAAAGGACGTTTTTGAAAATATAGGCGTAAGAGATGGAATAGGATCTTACTTATGAATTTTGTAACTATTTTGGGATTTGAAAAAAATTCTTTTTGGTATTCAAATTTCTGTAGCGATTTCTGTTACTTGCTCATTAAATTATTTAAGATTAGAACTAGTTTGGCATTACGTTTAAAAAACTTAACCAATTTTACATACGGAAAATAGCTTTAAAAAAATCGACTGATCATGGCGAATGTGCAGTTATATTCAAAACTATTTTTGTGACTCTCTGCGTTCGCGTTTTTCATAATTTTGTAATTTAGTTCATAAGTCATAGACAACCAATGTCCGATGGACCTAATAAATAATAATCATAATAATACTAATAATAATAATAATAATAATAATAATAATAAAACTCTAAAATGAGTTATCATTAAAACGAATCAAATTTGAAAAATAAACAAAACAAAGCAACATTTTACGAAGCGATCTTAAAGCTTGGAAAAACAAGAACGTAAACAAAAAATGAAGTTTAATCAAATACAGTTGTAGGCAAATTAAAAAGATACAGCTGGTTAGTATGCATTACATGGGTATTGTATGGATTTTTATGTCTTACCAAGGGACGTGTGTTCGTTTATATTAAAACGACAATCAACCTGGTACTTCTTCACGCGAATCAAATACAACCCCCATCTATAAACCTTACCCATCCTTCCTTTCTCGCGCTTTTCCTTTATTCAGGAGTTGAAATGAAACTTTCACCGTCGTGCAATGTTTTGACACTTTTCTTTGTCCACCCGCAACGCCACGACGTGCCTTATGGCGCCCGGAGCTCCGGGGAATGTTCCATCCGGATTCATTACATGACCACGATCGCTTTCCATCCTTCCGGAAGGGGCCATCTTGGTAGACCGAATGGCGCGAGTCAATCACGACATTCGTGGTCCCCGGGATGGTTTCTCCCCATCGACCTCCTTCCCCGGGTGCAGTTGGCAGATGTTCGGTTCTCGTGTTCCCAGCCAAGACAGCCCGGGTGAACAAACGATCGTTCACTCGCCGCATCTATTACCGCACCCCATTACGCGAATCGATCCCGTCGGGGGCTTTTCCGTGGCGGTAATTCTGCCGGGAGGCGAGGGCTTACCGGAGGGCTCTCTGGCCGGTTTGGGTGGGCTTCCAAGCTGCCGAGTTCAACGTGCACCCGCGGTGTTGGAGGTCTGCTGCAAATCATAATAATGACTCAGTTATGTGGTGCGCCCGAATGTGCGGGAGTTCATATGCTCTTCATCTTCCCACTTGGATTCCACGAAGGGTTACGGTCCGAAGGAAGGGGGAAGTGGGCGCCAACGGTTGCATATAATTAATGGCACCTCGAACGAAATCGAAAGCTCGTCCGGCGCCGATGCGTGTAAGCCTAGCTTTCGATCTTACCGCAGCGAGCGAACCAGAACGTGGTCGTGGCGTCGCAACAAGCTCCAGCAACGATTATGTACCTTCTCCAGCAACACGCTCGAAGATAGATCAAAGACTAAGATCGCGTCTCGGATTGAGTTGTACGGGCAACATAACACGTTCGTAACACGTGTGTATGGAAGCGCTGTGTGTGGGCGGAACAGCAAATGATTCACTCCATTGATGTTGAATGCTCGAATGTGGATTATTTCGTAAGATACTGTTTAGAAGCTGAAGGGTGGCGCTTTTGCTAAGAGATAATTAACTTGAAATGCACGACTTCATTATTCCTAATTTATCTTGCACTTCAAAAAGGCAATGTTGCTCGCAAGTCGCCTGAAAAATATGAGTGCGGCACGTCAATAAATTAAATGGCACTCAGGTAAGGTAAGCCGGTCGTAATCGGGATAAAGTGAGCAGGGTTGTTAATTTGCGTTCTCCTTCGAAAAGTTCATTAGGTGTAAAAATGCCATCCAGAATGAGAATCATATTTTACTCTACGGAAAATGAGAACAAAAGGCTGCGAAAAATTACGAAACAAACCGGAGTGGGGGCAAATTTCAAGGTTCCCTTACGAGGTGGTATTCTGCGTTGACTCAAATTTCCATCCACGAAGGAAGAGTATATTTTTAACTCGCTGTCAGAACATGATAAATTGTTTTATCACACACATCCTGGGTGGAAGCTGGCTCGTCCAATGGGAAAGATAGATAGAAGATAGCGGGGAATTATAGACCAAAAAAGGGACGCACCGAGCAAGGTTTGCGAAAGTGCAGTACAACCCCGAACCAGCTGCAGCTCCGAAAATGATCCAGTTGCAGCAGTGGAAGATTTATGAGTTGCATCCTTCGCAATGCACATGTCCTCTGTGTTCGCCGTAGAAAGGCCAGTGTTTTCCATTTTAATTTTTTCATCCAATTTAATGTTTTTTTCCATTTTAGCATACAGTTTGTTGTTTTTCGGACCCGAGGTTTCATGTTCATTTTTAAAAAAATGAAAACCGACCGAAAAATGAGCAGTGACCGTTAAATTTAATAATAAATTCTCATTTCAAGCCGCCAGCTTTTTGCGGTCAGTTTTCCCCCGTTCGCGGTGATTATTCGTAACCAAATTGGAAAAGCGTTGGTTAGCGGTTCCAGGTGGTTCCGTAACGCGCCCACAATGGTTGGAGAAACGGTGACCGGAGTCGCATAATATCGTCAATGCGTTGGCCGGTTTGTTGTTTTAAAACGAACTTTAAGGTAAAACTAAAACGTTCAATTTTCTATCCGAAGCTCTTTAATGGGATAATATTTCGATGGTGCATCTGGCTGGGCGAACTACTAAAGGAAACCCCTTTTTTCTGTAAGATTCATTAAAAATGCATCGTGTCGATGCGTTAAAACTTAACACCTCGAGTTATGGATTATCATTCATAATTCGGTAAATTTATTTTGTTACTTCTCCAACCCTGATTGAAGAATACTGGTTGCTTCAAGTGCCTTTTTAATTAAAATACGTCTTCACGCGTTATATGGCTGTGGAGGATGTATTTTTTTTTAAATTGCACAAGTGTAATATTCTATTAATATTTATATCTCGAACATGAAGTATATTTTCTGATTATTAAACTCCCACGACGTATTGCGTTACATTGCATCGATAATAAATAGAGTTTCCGTGGAAATAGGTACATCACTATTAATTTCTTAGTTTTGTAAGACTGCTTTATGTTGGGAAAGGTGTTTGTTGATAAATATTTGCTTGTAAACGAAAATAAGCAGCGTTTGTTGATGTCGCTCTTGATGGTTTAATCAATTACAATTAATTCAGACGTCCATTTGCTTTCATGATAAAAGCTTTTAAAATATAGCTTCTCACTCTTTCTTTCTCTTGTTTTTTCTTTTCCCCGCAGCTCGACGATGCCGCCCTGCAAGTGTACAAGGACGGCGATTATGGGGCATACCTGGACCTGGAGTCGTCGCTGGCGGAGCAGGCCGAAGACATCGAAGGTCTTAACTCGAAGTAAGTTACGCGCCGTATCGGCATCTGGGTGGTGGCACAAACAAATGTTCGAAAGCTATGAATGAATTTCAATTACCCTCACCGACATCCCCGGTTCCACCAGGTCCATCAGTGAGAAGCAGAACTGGCCAGCTAATTGCAACGCATTAAATTTTACCGCGAAAGGAATGAGGCGAAAATTGTGTGCTTTCTACGGCGCAATTTGCTTTCTTTGCTTGCCGTCGAGCGAAATTCCTTCCGTGGCCGCAAAACTCGTTGGCGATAGTTTCTGTGGCGTTCTTTTCATTCACTCCTGTCGCCAAATCCGTGCACTTTTCGAACTTCTCCAACCCGCCCTTGCCTTTACCGTTACGTTTCTACCGAAGCTTGGACGGTTCAGGGCAAAAAAGTACTCAAACTTTTCTCTGATACTTTGCTATGGTGTCCGTTTAAAATGTTGAGCAGCCTTATAAGAAGGCGAAAAAACCCTTAGCACAATGACGCAGGCGGCGATAAGACGTCAGGGCGCTTTGGATTTTTATGCGATCGATGTAAAAGTTGGCGAATAAAAACACTTAAAACACGAGTGGAAGAGTTGAAAGTTTTCTCGCGCTGCAAGCGGTTCCTATGCACTTTGCAGAATTAATTTTACAACCCCTCGGGCTAGTGATGCTGATATGAATAAAATCGTAGTTTGGGTAATTGGATAACGATAATATAGCTTTCGATATACGTACCCAATTTACAGACGTTTGACTGTTCGACAGAACCTTTCAAAGAAGTGTTTAAGGTTTTTAAAACAGTTTTGTTGATGTTATCGTTTTCAGCTTATTTTCTCAACCTCTTTTGTTTTATATTAACTATATTCTCTTTCTTTTGCAGCCGCAAAAACTCGCTGGTCGTCCGCACACAGCTTAGTGTTCGAGTTCACTCTATCATTGGTAAGTTGCTAACTAAAGCGTATTACAAACCGTTCCGTACTTCTTAAATTCCCACGGCAGAGACATCAAATATATACATTTGACCTGTGAAGCCGTTCATTGCATCTAGAAAACTACGTTCAGCAAACGAAGTCGTGAACCTCGTGATACCTTGCTCGTAAAAACGATTTCAAACTGAAATAGAACACGATAGAAAACTGCAATATCGTGCCTAACCAGTGAAATGCTGCAATAGCGCGAGAAGTTTAAACAGTTTAAATTAAGCGATGCAGCTTTTCGTTGCAATATTTAATTTTTGCTTGCTTGTGGACGTATCGAAATTGCTTTAATTGATTTCGTTTACAAATACAACCAAATTGTTCACAGTTGGACAATATGTAGACAGAACAAAGAAAAACAAAGGGCACGTTTGGTTCAAATATTGAAAATTCTATACCTTACCCCCATATCTATGCTCGAAGGAAACGATGGTAGATTTGAACGACGAAAATATTCTATGGAAGAATATCCTTGCTTGCAGCATTTTTCGAGACGAAGAGTATCACTCTTTGCCCCAAAATTCCCGATCCCGAAGGCATTATTGGCTCTACCGAAAGGACGACAACAAAGACGCTGGGAAAGTTTCGGCGACACGGGGCCTTAGGTGTCTCAATTGTCCGCCCTCTGCCTGCTTCTTTGATGTTTCACTCAATTAACTCCATTTTACGTTCGTAGTTTGGAGCGCTTCGTCACGGCCACACCTGGATGCCGAAGTGTTCCGGACCGTCAGGTTTCGGAGACCGAAAAAAGAACCCATGTGGTGAGGGTTTTCCTTTCGTGGCGTACAGGTGTATGGAGGATTTTTTCTTCTTCTTCGTTCCTGTCGTTTCCAAAGGCCTGTCCCTGCATTCCAGACGATGGGAGAAAAGTTGAACGGGTATTGGACCGCCGTCACGACTACCGGCCCACTTGGGAGATGGGAACCGGGGGAGGCACGATGGCAATAAAACGTGGTAACTGCCTTTTTTTATCATGAGATCTTTTCTGGACGCTTTTCCAAGAATCACATCGCACCGGGAGGGTTGATGATGAAAAGTAAATAAATTTCAAATTAGTTCCTTAAACTGGAGAACGGATGCAGGTCAGGAATGTGGGGGTAGGTGATTAAAAAGGACATTCCGGAATGGCCAAAACGCCTGGATTGAAACGACAATGTTGTGTAACGGTGGCAATGCAATGCATACCATCACGTTTATTTGTTTTCGATGAAAATCTCATTATATTTAAATTTCAACAATTATTGGACATTTTTTAGTCATTGCTTGTATAAAACAAACAGTCTGTTGATGAAACAAACAACCGAATCATTCATTTATACTAAATCAAGCAATCACATATTTCTCTGATGACTAATGAAACATCATTTGGTTTGGGATTGAAGTCCTTTGCAACAAACAGGGTTTCATTCCAATCTCTCTAAAAAGCAACAGGTTCGCCTGCCGAGGATTGCGGTGATTGCTTTCAAGCATCTAACCGCCCGACAATCGATTTTGGTGCCCTGCACCATCCGGTGCAGTACAATCATATCCCACTGGGATGAATATAGAATTTATTCCATGCCATTACACGCGTCGCCATCCTGAATTTCTCCTGTCAGGTTGCGCTCTTTCATCGAACAAGAAAAAAAGGAACAACGCTTCCATTTCCCGTTCCATATCGTTCCGGTTGGCGCAGCGGAATCGATGCCAATCCGCACACGTTGCACATTGCGTCGGGAAAGGGCGTTTTCGAATGCACTTTCCACCCAGTCGGTGGGCGAAACTGGAGCACCGGGAGCAGCGTGGAATGTAAATGTCGACTGCAATGCCAAAGTGCATGCAATTCATGGTCCGGGGAAGGGGGCGGGGGGAAGTCAGGGTGACCTTTGGGCCGAGCCACAATTTGTCCCGACACATTTTCGACCGATGTGCAATGAACCGGTTCGGTGGTTAGAAGTTGATAAATTTCCCATTTCACATTTGGCGGTTGGTTTTGCATTTCCATTCCGTATCTCTCGTTTTTATTCGATACTATTCACGTATTGATTAACATTGAGGTAGTTTATGAGACTTTTAACTATTTATTTTTATCCACTTTCAACTTTCAAGTTTTCGTTTTCGTATCTGTTATTTGTTTCTCGTACATTTTGTTAAATTAAATTTAGTTGAATTGAACCAGCTATATAAAATGTTGTTATAAAAAGCCCTTCGTATATATCGTTTCAAACTGTTCTTTCCCTCAATAAACAAGACCCTGAATAAGATAATCTTAACCGCGATTTGTAGTTCGAGGTGACCTCAACATTTAATAGGATCATCAGTGGCTACCGTTTGTGAACAAACTGCCTCAAATCGTTACCAGGAACATAGGTTTTCAGGTCCAACGTTTCGTGGAGGGAGATGAAGGAACATAAAAAAAAAGCTTAACACAACATCAATCCATAAGAAAGGCCACTGGCAGCACCGCCCACGACGACGCAATCAGGGATCAACAAGCGAAGCAGCATTGATAGCTCATAACCGTTTACATGGAGGAAGCAGAACGGAGAAGGGGACCTGTGCGGAGCGTAACAAGGCGGGTCATTGTGGACGCGTTGTTCTCGAGCCCGCGTCCTCCCGCTCACGGGACGCACAAGGGACCACTTCAGCGTCCCCCGGGCTGCTGAATCGATGTTTTGTTATGCTAATTAGGCAATTATCGCTATCGAAAGAAAACATAATCATCGATCGGTTTCGGAGTCGATCATAAATTCATACGAACTCATCGAACCTAACCTCCCGCAACGGGCTGGGCCCCGATTTTCCACTAGTGTTTCACTATTATTATGCTGATGATGATACTTTTGCCGCTTGTTTTTGCCCCCTCTGTGCTCCCACCGCCACCTAGGAAGGATGATGTCGATGATGGCGATGCTAAAGATGATGTTGTTGGGCTTTTGTATGGGATCATTATGGAAATGGGAGTGCGTGAAGTGTGCCGGTCGCTGGATGGTTGTCCGGTGACTGGACCGTTTGACCCGTCGCTTCTGTGAGGTCCGAGGAGTAGTTTTCAAGTTGACTCTATTGCAATAATAATGGGCCACGATTGCGTCAACGAAGATTTGCGGAAACTGTTATTTTAGGACAGCTGGCTTTGGCACACAGAGGCGGTACAGATGTCGTCCCGGGGATAGCCCTTGATGGATAAAAGTGGTTTTTTCCGCTTTGTTCCCGCGTTGCATTTTTCTACCATTAGCTGCTTTACATTTATGTAGCAGTTTGTTTAAGCAGTTTAAGAAATGATTTCGCATTCTATTGTTCATTCATGTTTGACTGTTGAGTGGAACTGATTTATTAGAAAAAAGATAATCCTGATATTCAAATTTAAAACATATGCAATGAGGACTATTCTTAGATTGTTTGAAATTTTTAAATCAAGAGTTCGTTTAGAAATAAACATGAAAAGCGTTTTTTTTTAATTTAACCAAATATAGCATGCGTGCTCATAATATTTTGGCTAGGAAGTAAGTTGCTATTATTTTGTTGAAAATGCTTTTTATCAATGGATCTGCAACAGAGACATCATCTGTATCTAATGCGGAGAAAAGTTAATAATTTCACAAACTGAAAGCTACAGAAAAAATGAGCTCAAATAAAGTCTGAGATAAAAAACCTTGATAATGATCCTTATAAGCTGTTTTATGAGAACAAAAGCTCTTGATAACATTGAATATTTACAAATACATACACTGGGCCAAACGGAGAGTGGGACACAAAATCATAAAAATCCTCCTTTGCGCTCCTTCCTAGAAAGGATGTGCAAAACCGCAGCCTTAAAATTTGGTCACCAAGCGGCGTAACAACGGAAATCGAAAAAAGTATTTTCCAGAGGTCCCACTTACCATTTATTTATGGTGAATGTAATATTGATCCTTAGTTTAATATTTTTATATCAATGCCATCAAGTTCTATAATTACGTTTCATACTACGCTTTTCATCAGTTTTTTTGGTTTCGTATATCTTGTTTTTGGGATTTGTTTTATTATTTGCGTTGCATAATATGCGACGAAATCATTTTTTGAATATCCGTCTTCTTGATAAGTATATAAGTTCAAGTAACATTTTAAGTTTTATCATGGTTCTAACGATGTTGTTCATGCTCATCATTAAGTCTCATCTTAAGAGTAAAATATCTTAAAGGCTGTGATAAAACCTTCATAAACCCGTTTTAAGTGTAAGAGGGCCCACTCTACAGAACGTTGTCAAAACCATCCCTTAAAACCTTTTCTAGACCAAAAATCACTGATTGGTTTTAAGAGAAGGTTTTAAGAAGGACTTAACAGCGTATTTACAGACTCTTCAAGTCTACTAAGATTTTAGACTTAATGAGCGGTTTTATAGCTATCCTCAAAAGGTTTTAAGGATGTCAAAATTATTAAAACTATTTTGTCTGCTGAGAAACCTCTATAAAACCGATTGGACATGGGTACACCCATGTTAAAACATTGATAAAACTTGTTAAAGTCTAATATGTCTTGGAAATGTTACTTGGGATGTTTAATTTGCTCAGAGAAACTCAACATACAAAAGCATCACCCTGCCGGACACTACAAGTGATTGCGCAAACAGTGATGATATCGCGTGAATTGTGACAGCTAATGATGATGTCAGCTAGCAAAACCGAAGAAGCGTAATCACGCCGGCCCGTGTCTACGCACGAAAAACGCACATATGCCACGAACCCGTGCGTTCCTGTTTACCGAAAGCACCACCAGCCGACGTCTTGGCCAAACAAAACCGTCCCGCCTTCCTCCTCTTCAATTGCTCTAATACCATCAACATCTCCTCGACACGTCGCACTTTCTGAGACGATCTTTTCCATGTTTGCTCAACATCTCCGAACAGCTGCGCTCAGAAAACCGAACCACACGGCTTGTTGTGTGTATTGTTTCTGGCCCGTTTTGTGAAGTCAAACCCGGGCAGCCCTTGGTGGGCGGAGGGAAAAAAAATTGCAAAAAGGCCAAAATCACCGATTAGCTTCATTCCGTATTCTGGCCTCGAAATCGATAATAATGCTCCCGAGTGAGACGTGGGAGGGCAGCAGGGGGATTTATTGACCGGCAGCAACGGAAAGCCCGCAGGAAGGGAGAATCGTGTGCCGTTTGGAAACGGACGATAATTTGAGAATTTTCAAACATGGTTGGTTGAGGGCGATCTCGCTAAGGATAGAGCCCGCGGTACTAAACGGTACTTTATTAGCCTGCCTAAAGGCGGCGATAGTTCGGTTGGGATCCTGCATTTCTCGAGCTCGAATGATTGGGCAGAATTCTCCAAATCCAGCCTCAAATCGGTGGACGGTGCGGTTGGACCATGCAGCAGTAAGTACGTGATGGAACGCTGAGGGCATCGCGTAATGGTCGCGAGGACATGAGCCGAAAGCAGAACCATTGAATGTAACGGTAACTACGATTCGAGGGTAAGGCAAGCAGCAACACGGAGGGGTACTTGGTCGGTGGTTTATCCAACGGTGTCGCAGAAGAAGACGATGATGGGCGGAAAAGGCAATCTCGGCCCGGCGAAGGATTGGCAAACATCGTAAGACCCGAATCGTAATAAACAGTCACATCAAGCGAATTATACCGTCCGGAATTTAAGTTGGGTCTTCGGAAGATCGCATCGTCCACAAGGTGTTGTTAGCAGCCGTGTGTAGGTATTATCGGAAATAGCAAATCATTCCTGCTGACTTCAATAGCTCGATTTCGGGAAGAAAATAGAGCTAAAAGTAAAAGAAGTGTTCGACGACAGGGTGATATTCATGTCGCTAAATATCCAGCTCAATGCGTACTTAGCCAATCTTTAACTTGCTTTTTTTCTAAAGGTTCAGACTTTTCAATCTTCACGTGGAACAAAACATATCCAGGATTAGGGCTTGTGCTCAAACAAGAATAAAAACAATCCAACTCTCCTTCAACAGCTCGCTCTCTAGCGTGTGTTTTCCTAATAAAGTAAGGCTACGTGCTTTCACTAATCGACGATAAAAACTTCCCCCCGGGCTTGAACTACTCGAAGCCTTCGCATTTTCCTCCCCAAACCGAGTGCGAGCGTGAAGATATGATATGCTAGGCACGGCCCCCGGGTTGTAACAGCTGGATGGATGGCTTCATTTGGATGGCGCGAGTAAGGCGGAACTCGGGAAACTTGCCAGAACCGGGGATTAGAAGGGCTCGCACGCGGGGCAGTTGAGATTATTTATTAGCGAAAAACAGTAGCAATTATTTTACGTGGTGCTCAGAGTGATTTGTTTGCTAATGAGGAAGAAAACGAGGAGATAGGAGAAAGAGAGAGAGAGACTAATAGAATTTGAGAATTTCTGCTGAAAAGGACACATGAAAGGGTGGAACATTAAACATTCGGATCAAAACAAAACTTTGCATCATTAAAATGTCAGTACAATTAATTTGTCCAAACATGAGAAAAGAACCAAACGTCCGCTTAAACGACGTTCAACAACTTGTACAAATATAATTGAGCCATGTCCTAGTCGTAATGTGATCCATTCGAACCCGATCTCAACTCAACTCAGCGCGTCGTCACTATTTTCGAGTACGCCATTGTGCTGCAGCGAAACAAATGAAATTGGCCAAATATTGACATGGCACGTCGTGCGTCGTTTTGTCAGTGACGGTCTTGGTCTTGGTGGAAGCGAACGCCATTAACGTGGCAGCACTTAGAGCCGCGAGTATGTAAACGACCATTCCGAATGCCCACACTTGAGAAAGGGCCCGGGCAAGGTCAAGCCGCTGGTAAACAGTTTCTTAAAACGACAGTGAGTGCATTAAGTCAGGAGTTAACGATTTGCGCTTACGATCGTCTTACGGAGGTAAGCAATTATGAAGGGTGTCGCAAGGCAGAGCTGCCGAGATGATGGGTTTGAAGCATTGTGTGCGCATGAGGCAATGAACACAGCCAAGGTGAAGTGAGATTAATTTGAGTTTTATTATTTACACCCCAACGTTCGACGGGAAACCCGGTTGGTTTACCCTTCTCGACCCTGCACTATTTCCTTGAACAGTACTGTTCCTAATTGGATTGCGATTTGGGTTACCGAAAGAACATTCCTTCGTTGCTTCAATTGTTTCCTCTATCTGTTTAGTTAAAACTACCTTCCAAAACCCTGCCGCAAATATCTTTTCTTTGCCGGTTCCATTCCTATTAAAGTGTGTCGATCATGCAGCTCCGCCGTTCCCTTCTAGTTGATCTTCATTTTTGTGTCCGCTCGTGTTTTCCCCAATCGTGACGTTCGATCGATGCTGAAACATTCCCCCCTCCGTTAGCTTTTCCACTCCGGGGGCTGGCTGTCGTTTTCACCCGAGGCAGCAGCTCGCGTGTTTCTCTCTGCCCCGTCTGTTGGTTTCTTTCTTTCACCGGTCGTTCGGAAGACTTTTATGCTTTATGACAAACATCGTCGTCGATGTGTTCGTCAGGTTGCGT
The DNA here is from genome assembly GCF_943734705.1 of Anopheles coustani. Taxonomy (NCBI): domain Eukaryota; kingdom Metazoa; phylum Arthropoda; class Insecta; order Diptera; family Culicidae; genus Anopheles; species Anopheles coustani. The sequence continues at coordinate 71,915,755 of NC_071289.1, forward strand.
TAAGTATATTTGCGCTAAACTACAGTTGTGTGCAATTTTATGACACCTGAAACAATTTGGGTAATACTAGGTTTATTAGGATGATGTATTTGGATTTGATCTTTTTTTTAATGTTTACATTACGATTTTTTATTTTTTAAATGTTTACAGTACGAGTTTCATATTTCTTAGCGTATTTGTTTTCTTTCCGTTTGCTTAGTAAAATAAACGTTTCATCCAACATTAATAAATACTTTTCCTTCCTTTTGAACACTTATTTGTGTTTCACCCTGTACCTATCTTACCCACGCAGACACACAACCCTTCGTATCCGCAAATCTTAGTTCAAGATGTTTGCAGTGGCAAAAAGCTACGCCGGAAACTCCAACAGAGCGAGGCGGTAGAAAGAAGAAAAGCTCCGGAAAAAGTAGTCCCTATCCGCAGAGATATTCTCCCGGTTGGTTTGTTTTTTTCCCTACCCCACTCCAACCAACCTCTTTCCCTCCCTCCCTAACGTGGTGCCATCACGGTGCAATGGTTTTATGCCGACAACCTGGTGCTGATGAGCTCGTTGACCATTTCGGTTGACAGCTCTCGTGCGCGATGAGTGGATAGGAAAGCGGGAGACGCAATGCGATATGGCACCCGGCCCGGGAGGGGGGACAACCGGATGATGGGCCGGCTGGGATGTGGGTGGCCCGGCGGTTCCGAACTGGAATCCGAGGAAGGGCCATGCCACCCGGTTTGGCTCCGATTTCGCCTCTTATGGCGCGCTGAGATATATGCCAACCGACGGATGCCTTTGCGCTGAGTGAACTTGAACCTTTTTTTGTCGCAAGCGTCCGCCACCCTACCCCCGCCCACCTCGGCTTCCTCGGTCCGGGAGTTGACGTACGAAGGCAGACACTCCCTTGTTCCCTTCTTGCTTCCGCGATTCCACCAACCTGATCCGCTTTTCCCCATCTCGGTGCGGTTTCCGTTGATTGTTCAACGCTCCCGGTAACGTTCGCCAGACCGACCGAGGTTCCTCGAGCGTGGTGACACACGCGGGCGCAAACTGCAAACCCCGATTCGCCGTTCGGGGTGGCCAAGCTTTCGCCACCTCGCCACCGCCGCAGTGGGCTTTTTATTAATTGCCACATATTTGCAGCATTTTTTCTGCAGCGCGACGATCAAGGTCGATATCTCTCGCGAAGGCACGCTGCACTTCCTCCGGGTTTTCGATGCGAACGTCGTACGTCGGACGTTGGTGGAAACAAGTTTCGATTGGTCCAGTTTTTATTTCCGCTCAACCCAACGAGCAGCACACCCGGCAGACATGTTGTAGGCTGAAGTAAAAGTGTTTTTGTTCGTTTTGGAAAATGTTTACGATGGAAGAGGAGGTATTTTTTCTGATAGCGTTGAATTATAGACACTCGATATTCTGCACTCTGAGATATTAAATAAGGTAAAGAAGAAGAAACGTTCCGGGAAAAGTAACTAGTCGCGTTCAGAGTCAAGTACTTAAGGACCAAAACTTCCTTCCTTAAATCGTTTGTCAAAGCTCAACGAAATAATCCCTTTTCCCGGAATCTATTTAAACATCATGGCCACCAACATGTACTTTCTATCGCATCACAGATGTGCTGCGGCTCTAGATAAGCTTTTGTACAACTCAACAGACCTCATACATATCGAACTCCATCAAACAATGCGAACCAGGGCCAGGGCGCAGCCTTATTGACATTTTACGACCGTGCATCAAACTTCGCATCGTTCGCGCACGGAATCGCGGGCATCCTTATCGAAAATCCATCGATGAATCCATTATTAAAAGATAACCGTCGATGGAACACGGCCTGCCATCTTTTTCTCCACCCACCCCGCATTCGTTCCGGATCCCCACCAAAAAAAAAGGGTGAGGAAAAGAAGATTGTACGTCCGCAAAAGCGAGGCAACCCGACGTACGGGCATAAAGATGCAATAAAATCGAATAAATTTCACATTTGACCCCGCCGGGCGGCTTCGGAGGGAAAATGGGAAAATGGGAAAACATCAGCTATCAGCTTGTGTGAGTCGAATGATTTGGTTGTATGTGTGTGTGTGTATGTGTGCTATACCATCGTTTGCGATTTCTTTTAGCGTACATTTTCTTTCTCCTCACCGCTTGCTAGATGAATGATTTCTATCAATTCACTCCAGATGACTTCTTTCGAGGGTTTGGCTTGGCTTCATTCAGACCAGCCTTATAAACCCCTTCTTTGTCTTCAAAATAAATGGCGCCATTCTTTCGATTGGGATTGTATTTAATGACCGACAGTAGGGGACAAAAATTGGGCTCCATCGGTGAAGCGGTTTACGGCACTAATTTGTTATGTTAACACCCACTCTGGACGCGGTTACTTGCCGTCGCCAGCACTTCATTACCCCTTTTTAACACCCGGTAGCATTACGGTTATGGTGATAAATTGCATCCTGCCCCAAGATGAACGTTATGAATTAACGGGCCCGTTTTTATGGCGGTTCGGACAAACCATCGGCATTACTGGACGCTGGAGCCGACATTTATCGGGACGGTCATAATTTCCAGACATCTTTCTTGATCTTCTTATGTGCATTTGCCAGCCCAGCATTTAATGATAATACTTGTGCGTAAGTCTGAACCAAAAAAAAAAATTAGGCCAATTAGAATAACCCATCGAACGGTCGCCTCATATTTTACAAGGCAGCTAATGCAAACGTTTGACCACGTTTTTATTGCTCTTCACGCCAAATTGAATCCAAATGAATCAGACACAAAAAAACAACAACAGAATAGCCTATAGTTTTTACCTTCCGCTCGAATCGACACGGCTTCGAAGAGAAAGGAGTGCACACAGTCTGGAGGTTGGAAATTGGTCGTCCAAGTCAGGCGCACACAAAAGATGACTGGGCGTCATTTTTGCAAACTCACTCAACTTAAAAATCACCCTCCATTCTATCTCGAGCGGGCACGGGAAGTGGCACGGAGCCCATTTTCTGCTGACCGTCGGCTTTCCTCGAGATGCTCGGCAGCATCTTACAGACCACCGCATCCTTCCGTCTATCACATCGACCCACCCGCTCCTTCCCGCCATTCATCGATTGGGCCACAAATGCTTTTCACTTTCGCACCCGTTCTCTTGATCGAAAATGGGGCAACCACGGTGAGCTTTTTTTTGTGGGTGAGTTTTGGAGTGTACGCTACATGCTAGAGAAGGAGGAGGAGGAGGAGAGGTCCTTGACAGTTTAGGTCATTCGATAAAATTTACTCTCGCTGACAAAAGACGACTCGGTGACTTCACAGGAATAGGCTTAAGAATGATTTGTTTTCTACTCGAGTTCATAATCGTTGCAAGCTGTTTGGGGAAGCGTAATTTCTTGCCTTGCACAAAACTAAGTGAAAGAAAGAAGAATATTTATTGGTTTATTGGACACCAATTTATAAATAATGGTTGTACAATGCCCTAGTTAAGTTCTTGCAACAATTATTCAGTTGTTTTTTAACTTCCTAACATTTGTTTTGCATTTATTCAATACTTCCTCGAAGTTTTTTCTAATTCTAGAAGCAGTCTTTGCACTGTCATGATAAAAATCATCTGTTGTTTTCTGGTGCAGTTGATTTGATCGACACTGCACGATCGTGACCCTTCAGCTTCCCTATGATGAAAAAGAAAACGAGAGTGCAGTTCAAAATTCAACACTCCGTTCACGCCTCAACCAAAATAAAAGCTTTTAGTTTAGCGAATGGCGATGTCAGGGTTCCTAAAGACGTTACCATGTCTAAGGGCGTTAAAGATTCACTTTCCATCCGAAAAGCCTTGGCTCGTGTCGATGATTTACGAATAAAGCTTTACCGTCAAAAAGGTAAAATGAAAAAAAAAACAGGCAAAGGTATCGGAAATCCAAGGTTGCCCACGGACACATTTGACTGGGAGATTGCCACTTATCGAACCCGCGACCATCTCCCCGCCGTCCCGTCCGGCCGACGGAAAAGGTGAAACTTTATCGCTCAAATTAGGAGGGATTAGCTAAGCTGATTCTGCTTTCTTCCCGCCGGAATCTGCGGTCACTTCCCGCAAAGTCCCAAATCGCGTCATCCCTTTCATGGTCGGTCGTCGTCGGAGCAACAGAATATCTCCTTCACGGCCTTTATTAGTTTCCTAGCGATGGTCTCGTGCGCGCAAATTTCGAAAGGCCCGCCGATCATGGGCGAGCATTTAAGATCGATTTATTTTATCACCTCGTCGGATGAGAACCACATTGGCCGGGCTTAAGGTGCCAATTTTGACGGTTCCAGGTTACGGATGATGATTCCGTAAAGGGGGGCATTTTAAGTCACTTTCATAATGGAAAGTATTGGAGGAGGTTTGGAAAATGTGTTTCCTTTGTGTTGCTGGTCAATGTGAGAGATCCGGTCCGGGGGGAAGGTCATTAGAGTGCGATACTTTTGATGCTAATTGAATATTTTTGTCTATATATTTTTCCCTCGCTTTTAGTTTTCTCTATAACGCATAATGTTATAGTTTATAAGTATCCGATTTTTACAAAGTTGCTATATTGAATAGTCGATGAAAAATTAAGTAAATGAATTTTGGATGTCACCCAGGTTTTATTTCCGGTCATGGGCGTTCTAGATACCCCAAGCAGCTACAAGCTGAAGGCCCCAAAACACATTTCACTCCACATTCAACTTTGTCCTCAATGTTATCCCTTGTTTTTAATGCCAAAAGCCTTGTTTTCAAAAACATCTTCTTCTTCTTCTTCTTCTTGGCGTAACGACCTCTTGGTCATGCCTGCCCGTTAAGGGCTTACGAGACTTGTTTCCCTGTTGTACGTGGATAGTCAAGTCCTCTCGTACAGGGGTGGGTCCGGTCTCAGTTGGGATTCGAACCCACGCCGTCGAGGTGGTGAGCCCCGGCGCTCATGGGTCGATTTTCTAACCGGCGCTACCGCTCGGCTGTCCGGACCTTTCAAAAACATATTTCATGCGAAACTGTCGTTACGAACATTCCAAGAGAATCATTTTCCACGAAAAGTATTTTCTATGAACGAAATAGACAAGCAATTAATTTTTATCATTTTCAATCTACTTTCTTTTAAAAACCAAGCCTTATCACTGTTTGGAAATTGGCAGGCCATTACTTTTGCTGATCCATGTCCATTATCCTCAAATTAATCTGAGGTTTATTTTTTCTCTTCTGTAAAAAAATCTTTACACTGATCTCTTTGATCACTGATCAGCCATTTGATAAGACAAGAAACATTCTTGAAAAATAGTTACAAATATTCCAACATTGAAATTCGAAAACATACGACCAAAAAGGAAGGGGTCCTCGCTAGCTTGGGGCCCAAAGCAGCTACTTAGTTTGCTTACCCTACGATCTTTAATTTAGCTTTAAACTACATATTAATTAATGTTAAATGTTAAATAGAGTGTGCAACATATTTAGTTTATCATAGTATTTTTATCACGCTTCTATAATTCTATAATATTATAATTTTCTACAAAGTTCGAAAAAGAAATAATTGAAAAGATTGGCTAGGAAATATCTCTGCTTCATTTAAAAATTAATACATCTGAAAGCAGTTCCACAAAAAAATCTTTGTAATCATATAGATCAAGCATACTTCCATCAAAAAAATGTTTGTTACTTACTTTTATCAAATGAAGGTCTTTTTCGTTGCTACTTGATAATCCAATCGATGTTCAATTTGGATAAGCTTTGATACATCTTATGCTGCTTGTATTCCGATCTCGTCCATCGAATAGTTTTATGCTGTGGCAACAAAACCACACCAACTCTCGTCCGGACGTCAGAGAAGCTTTTTTCTCCACCCAGAATTGTCTGCCAAGTCGAACTCCATGCCGAGACAATGTGGACGACAAACCGAGAACGCCTGCATGTGCCCGCAAAATTACAAATGCGAAACGAAGTGTTCAATATTCCGGGCTCGTTTATGCTTTGCCTCTTATTTATGGCACGGCCCACGGGGAACGTCGATGTGGGCTGCGTTCTGGGGATATTACTGTGCGGCGATGTTTTACGTTTCTGCGCTCTTGTGCTGTCTTTTCTGGGGACCGTCTGCGTTCCGCCGAGGACAAATTCTAGAGTAATTGCGGGTCCGCACCGTGGCCGCACAAAACAGCAAGATTCTATATCCAAGATTGAGGCGCGAACAGCATAAATCACTCGGTGGTACTTTCCTCCCCACCGAACCGCACCGCAGAGCTCGTAAGACTTCTTGTGCGAACGAATTCCTCACCCTTGCGCCGTGTGTGTGTGTGTGTGTGCGTGTACGTATGCGTTTTCTGACGGAATTTCGGTCGATTCTTTGACACGCGCAAACGTGTCCCGGTAGCGCCCGAGACGTGTCTGCATGCCGAAGGAAATCCGTACAGAATATCTGATCGGCGGCTGACTTGCGCCCCCGGGCCGGAGCCCATCTTTCGCAGATTCCCATCGCTTGCCTGCCTGCGAAAGCATGGTCGTGGCCAGATTCTCTTTTACCCTCCGACATCGATTGTTTCCCCTCAAACAGCCGCACGGGTGTCGCTAATCAAAACCGCTCCGGGTGGATCATTCAAGCTCGCACATAAAAATCGATTATCGAAAACGAAACAGCGCATCGGGGTGTGAATCGAAGAACCGGACCCCAAAGGGGATGGTTTCGGGTCTCGTTGTCGATGGAACGGAATCGATCGGCATTCCGGACCGGAAATGGGACTTGGAAGCAGCGGGGAGGGATGAAAGGATTGCCGTTAGTCATAAAACAAATTCTTTTATAGGCTCGGCAAAGCGAAGAGAAGAAAAATCGACCATGTATGTTGGAAAACCCCAAACACACGCCCGGTAAATTTTCCACAAAACGCCTCGAGTTTGGTGGCAGTTTTATAAAGCACCAAAAAGGTTCCAGAAGAACATGGGATGTAAATGATTTGTTTATACTATTGATATTTTTCCAATATGGTACGTTTTAAAATTTCTATTTCTTTTAAAAAAATACTTAGAAACTTGCAAAGTAGAAATGATACATCTCATTATTTGATTCAAGTGATAAATGTTAGTTTGTCGTTAGTTGAAACATTCTAGCTGATGGGTTATTGATCTAGTTCTACTAAGAACTAAGCTTACGGTTGTCAAAGTTTATCGTTTTTGAATGATACGTTAAGATTGTTTTTAGGTTATACTTCGTGATTCTCTTGACCAGTATTTTGAATCTGGAACCTTCAGAGAAAACAAAGTATAAAGCACTGCAAAATAACGGTCAAGGTTGTTATCTTTTCTGATAATTCATGCAAACCCCCTTTCCGACATGTCGTCACGATTTCTTCGTCGAATAATATCTTTTAAAAAAGGAAAAACAGACCGCCTGGAACCTGCTGCTGCGATTTTTCACAGTCCTTTGGAGCGACAGAAAGGGGGAAAACAAAATGGCCAGCAAAAGAATTGCAGCACCCACCAGCCTCGTTTTCGACGGCAGGCCCCAAAGATGAAATGTGTGTCAGCGGTCGTGTGCGCGATTCCGTTGTTTATTTATGAGTTCCTGCCAGGAGCCAGGGGAGGCTGCTAGGGAGGAAATGTAGGAAGGTAAAAGTAATCCTCACGAACGCCAGCACAACGAAGCCCTTCGACGAGAGCACATTGACATTGGCGCAGTTTTCAGGGAGGCCCGTTTTCACGATGTGTTATCGTTGGGCTGAAAAGTAAGCGAACGGTTTGCTGTTGGATCTCGAAGGCACACAGTACACTTGCTCCACTCGCAGCCAAACACGTTTGCGGTAGGTCATACCTACGCAGCACCTGACCCAACCTATGCAAAAACCGTGCGATACTCTACTTTGTCCGCAAATTGGCTTTGGCAAGAGATTACCAAACCAAACCGGTTCTTTTCGATCAGCCTACACGAGACGATGTTGGTAAAGCAATTAAATCCCTTCACTTGTGGGTCTTCCAGCCGGGCGGCTGCCTTGGCCGAACGGGTCAGGTGCACGGCAGCACCATATGGAACGCACGATCCTCCGCCTGACGTCAGTCCGAAACGGAGGGAGAAAAAAGCCCGAAACGAACCCAACACGTTTGATACTCGCCAGCTCGGCGTAGTTTCTTCCGTTTGTTCTACATTTATGTCCTACCACCTGCCGCGACTGAGGTTCCAAAATCAGCGCCTCGGCAGTCACCAAAGCCTTTGGGGTGCTTCCGATTCCCACACCAGGGGAGAACGTCCCTTAGCCGATGACAGACTTGTATCCAGAAGACTTGTCGGTGTCATTCTGTTGGTGGTTTTATGTGTGAATCAGTTCGTATCATGCTACATATAAAGTCCCGACATGCAGGACGAAACGAACGCCAAACTCGACTGACAGGAAGCATTGTGCAACGTGTCGAAAGAAAATGGAAAGCCTCCCCTAACCTCGAATTCGTACACAGAACGAACAAACAGGATGAAAGACAAATTCGATGAAAGATATTGAAACCACAGATCAGCAACAAACAGAGCGGACGAAAATCCAACGTTGGGAGTGTGAGGTATCGAAGAAGCCATCAGGGAAGCACCTGAAAATGAGGAACATGAGATACGTCTTGCTAAAAAAAACCGCCCTCCTCTAGAGGAGGATGTCGCCATAAAAGTTTATATCCCTTATGGCAGGCGTTGAGAAGTTCGGGACTCCATGCCGGCAAGCACCTTCCTCGAAGCCATACGCCACACTAGCTACAAACGGGGAGGCTAAAAACAAAGGGGCCAAATCCACAGGAGTCCAATCGCCCACATACCAACCTGGTACCTGGTGATACATGGTTTTCCGCTTTCTTTCGACTAGGTCATTGTCGATTACTATTTCGGGGTCGATGTGCTGCGGTGCCTTGATTTACTAGATGTACGCCGCCCTCCCTCCCTTCACTCTCCCCTGGTATGTGGACCGTCCGACCGGGAACGGAATCTGACATTCGGGTGGTTTATTTACCCCTTAATGCGCGGGATTAGGTGTTTCTCTCGAACGTAGCTCCACGAGGGTGAAATTGGTGGCCGGTTGCCGAGTTCATGTTCAAGGTCTAACGATGCCCAGGTTTTATGGCGCTGGAGGTAAGCGGTGGACAAATAAAACAGTGAGAGAAAAAAACCAACCATCACCACCGTTTAGAGCTTTCGGTTTCGGGTTTTTATGGCGCAACGGAAAACCTTAACTGTGGCTTGAGAGTTAAAGCCCGAATTTTCGGTGGAACTCGATCGAAACTTTTAACGCCATCCCACGGACCACGGGGAAATGCGGGGCCATCGAGGAAGGTAGGCAGATTTTTCGGTAATTAAAGGAATAGTACAGCATTAAGGTGCCATAAATGCCGAACCCGTTCAGAATCGTTCTTTTATACCGTCTTCGTGGGGCAAACGCTCGAGAGGTTAAAGGGACATCATTAACATCAAAACGGTTAATTAATTAAGCGAAACCCATTGCTTCCCTCAGCAGCTTAAGAGTCTTTTATTTGCTTTGGAATGAAAATTCCAAAACCGGTTTAAAGGTATTTTGAAACACGCATAACAAAACAAACCGACAAGCCCCTCGGAAGAAGCTGCTAATTCCCACCGTCACATCACATAATGCAGCAACATAACCCATTCCCCAGATGCACCATTATTCTACGACACACGTCGGCGAGAGACGCTCGTCGGCTCGGCTAACAAAGACTGTCCAATTTTCTCTTATCTAATAACGTGTACAATTTAATAATGAATCAAACTGGATCGAATGCTCGCTGGCGCCATTTACGGAAGAGAGTTTGTGCCGCGTGCTGTGTTGCGTAAAACGTAACTGCAACAATCTCATCATGACATGACAACGCCGTCAGCAACAATAAGCCGAAAGATGACGCTGTACGCAGCGACCAAGAAGCGCCGGTGCCTATCATCATCATCATCATCATCATCATGCCTGCCATTCACACTAACCTGCTTGAGGTCGGTGTTCGCGTGTGTTTATGTTGTGTGCATCTTGGATATTGGGGATTGGGGGCCTTCTCTGCTCGGGAGCCTAAAATTGTTCATGCTTTCTTCTGAACAAGCCACACGGCATGGTTTCCCGTTTTCATGCTGATTCGACTTGGCGACTCTCCGGGCGGCCCCTGGTTTTTTCGCCACAAAAGCAGAAACACATCGTACAAATCGATGAGCTCCGATTTTCGTTTTCGATCTAACGAAACAACCAACCTCTGGAAGGGGTACCTTCGAGGAAGTATAAACACGGTAACATGGCTAAGAAAAACAAGGCACCTCTTCAAGCCGGTCTCTATTTCTGTTTCTTTGGTCCGGCGTTTGACGCGGTGGCGCTTAGCTCATCCCGAGGTTCCGACCAACGACGGGATTCGATTCCACCGCCCCAAAGCAAACCTTTCTCCTTTCGCGTACCTGGCGCCATCCGTACGCGTCTTTCGACCACGAGGTCATCGTTTCGCGGTCTGTTTGGAGCTGTCGCCGAGTGCAATGTTTGCGATTGATTGATGTCTTTACTAGCAAAGCCAGACGGCAGAGGTAGTTCTGTCCACGAGCGGATCATGTGCTCCCTAACCGGACGGCCAAGGAATGTCCGGCCAATTAAGAGTACTTAATACTTTGTTGCATGCTCCTGTACAAGATTAATGGATTATGATTTGTTTCGTTAGGCGAGCTTCTAGACAAAGGTTGTTTGTGGAACCTTTTTTGTACAAAATATTAAAGTGTCGTACGTACATTTTTTAGAAAATCTATATAGGTCAGAGGACAAACTCCAGCCATCGAAGTATAAAGAAAACTTTACTGTTTTCAAATACTTTTGTATTTTTTTAGTACTCTTAACTAAGTATGTACCGTATTTTCACGTTTATAACAATATCTGTTTTAAAAACGACTTTTCTACACTAAATTCTGCATTTCTGTCATTTAAATCCAATTTAACCCTCTTGTTAATAAATAAAGCCTAGGTATGAGTAATGAAGTAATTGCGATGAAGATATTGATGATAGCAAAAACTGTTATTATACAACTTCCATGGACCTTTTTCCAAAACGAATAGACATTATAAATTTATTGACAAAAACTACCACCTGTAGGAGAGGACTGACTATTCACATATACAAAGGGAAAAAGTCTGGTAAACCCATTTTGTGTAGACACGACCGAACGAGATCGTTACGCCACTTAAGAAGATGTTAATAAAAATAAGTAATAATAAGATAAAAAATTTAAAAAATTCTGTCATATAAAACAAAGAAAATTTTCCAAAAGAAGATTTTTAGCCCAAATAGAGTTTAGCTAAAGATCAAAAATACTCCTGCGAGGTTATACCAAGATGATATAAGAGATGCGAGCGTATGGTATATAGATTGAAATTCTGCTATGTCAGACTAAACATTATTTAAATAACTTATGATTTTATAATCATACACCGTCTTTTTATTCATATATTTCTTTACAAACATAAGTCAAGTGGTTGAAGATAGTATGTTCACCAGACTAATTCCGTTTCATTCACCATTTTCCATTCTCCCTCAGAAAAACTACTCTCCTCCGAAGGCCGCGAGCTGCGGCGCGTCCTGTTTTCGCTGAAGCAAATCTTCCAGGAGGACAAGGACCTGGTGCATGGCTTCGTGGCGCACGGTGGCCTCAACTGCCTGGTGCAGATCGGCAGCGAGGCGGACCAGAACTACCAGAACTACATCCTGCGTGCCCTCGGGCAGGTGATGCTGTACGTCGACGGCATGAACGGCGTGATGAAGCACTCGCCCACGATCCAGTGGTTGTACTCGCTGATCGCGTCCCGCTACCGGCTGGTGGTGAAGACGGCCCTCAAGTTGTTGCTGGTGTTTGTGGAGTACTGCGAGGGCAACTGCTACCTGCTGGTCAGTGGAATACGCTTCGTCGACACGGCACGCGGAGTGGTACCGTGGAACAACATCATGCGGTAGGTGGAGGAACTGTTGAGCCCAGAGTCGATCCTTAACAATTCTTGTTGTATTTTGTTTTAGATTGCTTAAAGACTACGAAAACGCTGACACGGAGCTGCTGATCTACGCGACGTCGCTGATCAACAAAACACTGTCGGGACTGAGTGATCAGGACAGCTTCTACGACGAGAGCGACTTCCTCGAGCAGCAGGGCATGGAAGGCATCATCCAGCGGTACATGTCACGCCCTGGCACCGACCTCGACCTACTCGATCAACTGCAGCTGTACGAGAGTGTGCTACGCTTCGAGGACGGCGAGTGCGACGGTATGCGCATCCCCGACAACACGGTCCGGAAAACGCTCCGATATCGCTCGAGCGGCAACGACACGACCGACCGACGGAAGTCACGTCGCCATAGTACGGGAACGGCGCCTCCACAGCCAACCGTCCACTCGGTGCACATACCCGCCGCACCCACGTGCGCTCCACCACCGCCTCCGCCACCTCCGTTGCCACCGTATCCGATGTATTCGGTCGCTCCCAGTGGACCACCACCACCGCCTCCACCGCCACTGCCACCACCGGTCGCACCGGTGCAGATGTACGGAGGCCTGCAGCTGCCGACCCAACAAACCCAGGACGACGACAGTTCCAGCTCGGGCCACAGTGGGGATCACCTGCCGGGCAGTGGCTACCACGACCCGTCGCGAGATACGACCGGCGTTACGCCCGGACTTCGAAGGCGTCGCGAGCGGGCCGAACGGCAGAAGAGTTTCATGCGCGAACAGCAAGAACTCAGCCAGTTCCAGTACGGATCTGCACCGGGTGGAGAAGATGCCAACGCTGCTAATGGTAAGTAGGAGTGTCCGATTGCATGCGTGTTGTTCTTGTGATCGCTTTCCATGATGTCGCTCTAAATGAGTGAGTTTGACACACGCTAACACGCCCCTTCGCACAGTGGTTCAGAGTCCGATCTTTTGGTTTCACATTTCATAAAACCAATTTCAAAACTCTTTCTCTTCATATCAAAGAAGAGTAGTTTAATAAGATATCTCCAGAATATTACTTTTTTCGAAGCCCAATTGTAAGAGATATCGTCCTGGAAAATTGCACATAGTCAAAAAAATTAGGCTTTTTTAAATATTAGCTTTCGTTAAAATAATTATACATTTATTCAACATTTTCTCATACATGCTGTACAACATTGCAAAACATATTTTTTTGGATATCTGCTAAATTCATGTAAAAAAATTGAAGACAATATTTAGACACTTTCTAGAAATAAATTATTATCTCCAAAACAATTTTGCTGAATGAAGTTTCCATGTCAAGATACAAATATCTTGAAAAGTATGCACTCAATCACATTTATTTCTTAAGGCTGAACAATTCTACCAAATGTTAATGCATAACTTTCACACATCCAATGTAATGTTAATTTTTATGTATTCAAAATGTATTTTCTTTTTAATATTGAAAATAATTTGCGATAAAGTTTCAAGCGTAAAAACCGCGGTAGTTCTAGTGTTAAAGTGACCGAATCGCCCATTAAGCTAAACCACTGTGCCTCGTGGACACGCCACCGTCACTAACATTCATCCCATTTCCTTTGTGTTTTCTTTGCATCTTTGCTTGATTGCGTGTTGCGTTTACCGCGTGGACCCTTGGTTCGACCGTCACAGGCTACAACCATCATGGACTGCGCAACGGAACACACCGTCGATCGAACGGTCTCACCAACGGTTGTACGCCGAACGGACTGCTAACGTCCCCGTCGATTCCACCACCGACGATCCTCGAGGAGGACAAACTACAGCTGCGCCTCAATGGCACCCTAACCTCGACTGTGATTTTGCACAAGCAATCAACTAACATTAGCGAGCATGGCACGAATGGCAATTGCACGGCAGGAAACAGTATCGCTCCACCTGGGGAGAGTGTCGTCGACAAGCGGAACAGCCGGAACCTGCTGCTCACCAGTAAGCATATCAACGGCGTGACGACGGCACTCTCGAACGGGACCGGAAGTGTGGGGCACGATCGCTACAAGGTTGATCTCAATGGTAACAACGTCCGAGGCGGACGCAGTGGACTGCTTGCCGAGCAGGATGACGAGAACAAGAGCCCTAACATTAAGTCTCAGATGGCGCAGTCGGTTGGGTACGGGAAGCCACTGGTGGCAAACGGTAAGGAAACGTCCGAGTCGACGTACCTTCGGCGGTCGGCTCAGGTAGGATACGAACGCACGAACGGTTCCGTGAACGGAAACCACGTCGAGCCAAAGTCCCAGGATCTTCAGACGGTTCAAGGTAAGGTTTGGTGTGGCTTAGCAGCATTTCGAAGTCCTCCAAAAGACGAGGAAGAATTAAATGATCTTTGAAAGTTTGGAAGCATGTTTCACGAGTAACATAATCTCTACGCTCTTACTCTGATATGAGAAGTATTTCAATTTGTATCCCTCGGCTAATATTGTCCTTATCAATTTAGCAGAATCGGACAACGAAGACAAGAAACTCATCCTACAGCTGAAGAAGGACCACACGGTAAAGGACCTAACGCAGAAGCTCAGCTGCCTGCCTCTGAGCCCGCAGGAGGAAAAACCCCAGAGCCGCATCGGCGACATGACGGGTCTGATTTCCAAGGCGAAGGAGGGTCTCGCGAAGAGCAAAAGCAACAAGGACATCTCCCGCTCGCCGAGCGTCGACAACGACATCAAGAAGCTGGCCAACGGCGACCCGAAGAAGTCCGAAAACGAGCTACACTGGGAGGAGATCGTGAAGAACATGACGCGCAAGCTGAGCCTCTGCGATCTGGACTTTACCGATCTCACGTCGGACGACGACAAGGATCTGTTGGCACCGCGCGGCTTCGGTGGAGCCGTCCCGCCACCTCCACCACCCGGTGGCATGATGCTGAACGGTGGTATGCCACCGCCACCGAGCATGATGCGCCCTCCGCCCACCAATCTGGTCCCGCTGCCGGGTGTCCTGGTTAATGGGAACGGAATAGCGCTACAGAACGGTGCCGATCCGGCGGCCATTAAGAAAAACAAAAAGACTGTAAGTCATGTCCTGAATCAGGAGATGGTAAAAAAAGGGATTTCTAAGACTGGGTCTATAATTTCCCTCTTCAGGTGAAACTCTTCTGGAAGGAAGTACGTGACGACATGATTCCTGCCCTCGTCCAGCGCACTATCTGGGACGAGCTTCCGGAGGCGGTAGTGGATACGCAGAAGCTGGAACATTTGTTCGAATCGCGAGCCAAAGATTTGATGACAAAGGTAAGCGGAAGGAGGAATGCATTTGACAGGAACCGTTACAAAAAGGACACCCTCTTTAACAAGCAACATTTAAACAATTCACACGCCTTGTTGTGTCCTGTATGTGGGGGGATAGCCTCAACCAACGCTGTGCTCGAACCGAAGGAGTATTCATAACTCATTTCTGTTTCTCTTTACATTTCTCTTCCTTTGGCCTGTACAACCAAAAACCAAACCGAACCGAAAAACAAAACACTCTGTATTACATCATGCTCGTTTGCTATGCAAATTCACTCGACATCCACATCCTATGCGTGTGCGAAACCAATTTCGGCGACCATTTTCCTCCCACCCCCACCCCATCGCATCTTACCCATCGTCCATCTTGCTGGTTAAAACGCATTCGGCACATCGGGCACGCGTGGCGTAAACTGGATTGTCATTCGCGTAACTCCTGCGTCACTCTGTTGCTCACTTTGTCCGTTGTGTTTCCATTACTCGTTATCGAAATTGTTTTCCCAACAACAAAAAAACTCCATCAACATTTCACGTTCACCAAACATCATGACTAAATGTTTTCCGACAATTACCAGGAGGTGAGTGGTTCCGTAATTTCCGGCTCGTTCGTTTCATTTGTGCCTTTTTCCTTTCGGTGTTTCGTTTGTGTTTCGTGTATGCTGTGTGAAATTTAGACAATCCCGAACCCCATCGCATGTATCGTTTGTCATACATAAAAAAAAACTCTGTTAAAAAAACCTTCGTTAAGCTTAATAAAAATTCCTAGAAAATATTTCATACGAAACGGCTTGTTCACTCACGTTAGTCTGCTCTTGTACATCAAACGAGCTCATCACCATCCATAAAATGTTTTACAAAATGGATCCTTACCCTGAGCCCGCTATTAATCTCACCTTATTTAACCTTACGATACCGAGCATAAATTGAACCGAAATCCGTTTTTAACATCACGTTTAATTTTTGCCCGCTTTGTTCCCGTTCCCGGTTCGACAATGAAGCCCTAACCATTCAGTTATTCTGTTTTTTGTATGCTTCCCTTACCTTAACTCAACCCACTTTCCACAAAGGTTCAGTTGCTTACCAGCGTATTTTTCGTACATTTTCGTAACCTTGTTGTTTGCCCTTTTCCTATGGCTCTCCGCATTGCATTCGCCGTCGATCCTTGCGCTTAATCCTCTTATTTCCTTCATTGATTCTATTTGATTTCCCCGAGCAAATGTTCAATTTGCCACGAGCGCAGCGTGTCTGCGGCACGGTGTAACCAACCACTCCAAGCGAACCAGAAATGTCTACGTCTAAACGAAACCGATCTGTTTAATATTGTGCCCTTCGTTCACCTCCAAGCAGTGCGCCGGGGTTTTGTGCTTTCCCCGGATGGCATCCACCGTCCCGGGGAGTTTCTTTGCGTAACGCTTTTAGGATCCTTTTTACCTACAGAAAAAAAAAAAAATAAATAAATCCCTTCCGTTTGGGAAGTGGAAATGGTACCCTTTACGTATGTGTTTGCTGTGCTGGCAGCGACGTTACATAAAATGGTTCGCTTACGTTTTTGTCGAGACGCTTGCCGTGAACAAAAAAAAGGGGAGAAGAAAGCACCACTCGTTTAAAATAGATGAATAGTCTCAGATACGAAGGCAGGCACCCGGCTGGACGAATGAAGAATAATATTTGTACGGGATCTTCTGTAAAATTGGGACCAGGTTAGACTGATTTATATCAGGGAGAGCAAGAGCGGATAAAAGGAGAACTTCAAATGATCGATCGAAGGAAAACAACCCGAGTTTGGCCAGTCAAGCACGGGGGTCATTTTTCATCTCGTCGGTCGAGTTTGTTCGTATGATTCCTTTCCGATTGACCCCATGTTGAACCACCCCGGGAAAGGTATCCCCCCAATCAAGAACTCGTTGATTTCGTGATAATACCACGTAACTAACTCCACGAAGGTGGGTGATTTATTTTTCCTTGTTTTCCAAACCATGTCGAGCGCATCATCACCTTCTCGGGACACTCGGGTGAAAGTTGTCCTTAAAAACTTTCATCACGGCTTTACCCTCCTTTAGGGGACATTCCATCGATCGAAAGTTTTCTTCTCGGTGCAGCTAGTCTATGAAGATATTTCCCTGCTTCATTTCACACCTGTTCCACATCTTTGGTGGACTACTTTTGATACTCTTGAATTCTACTTTTGTGATGTCATATTTCTTCGGTTATTGATGGTTATCTTCAAACTCAATCGAAGTTATTTAAATCATATTGAAGTACACTTATCAAACAAAAGGGTATCGTTTGCTCCCATTATTTATTTATTTGCTTAAAATTTATCATAAGTAGTTATTCATTCCCTTTAAACACCTGAGCGAGAACGAAGTATACTCTCCTTTCGAACCTTCCCCGAAATGTCCTTTAGCGAAGGCATCACAACGGATTATCCTTTGCAAGCCCTGCTGTCGAATTCGGGATTAATTCGTGGAAATTTTTCTCCCAACGTCCCTTTGCTAGCGCTAAACCTGCCTCAAAGTTCAAAAGTGACACCGAGGGAGGATAGTTTTCTTCTTTCTTTATTATTTCCTATTTTTAGTTTGCCACCGTCTTCTTACATTTGGAGCTTCGTTTTTGCGCTTGTTTGCACTCATAAATATGCATGAGCTCGTTTAACATCTTATTTAGTTTCGTGCACTTGTTTCGCCCCCGTCGCCATTGCTTATCATATCGTATCACGTCCGTGGTCGTCGTGGCGTTCCCACTGCCAATGCTGTCAGTTACGGTCCAGCCCGGTGCGGTGTAACTTCGTGCGAACCTGCCGTCGCCGGGTGGACGGGTTTTCCAGTTTAATAAAAACCGAACCGTCCGTTTGCCTCCTCCTTCGACAGGCCATTTTGTAATCTTTTTCTTTACCCATTTTCCCCATACTTTCGGCCGAACCATTCCGTCCGAGCAGAAGCAACAGGAGCTGAACAAGAACAAGGAAATCATCGTGCTGGATCATAAGCGCTCGAACGCGATCAACATCGCCATGACGAAGCTGCCTCCCCCGAGGGCCATTAAGGCGGCCATCCTGAAGATGGACTCGACCGTCGTGACGCGCGAGGGCATCGACAAGCTGCTGAACATGCTGCCGTCGGACGAGGAGCGCTGCAAGATACAGGAGGCGCAGATGCTAAACCCCGAGCTGCCGCTCGGTACCGCCGAGCAGTTCCTGCTGACCCTGTCCTCCATCTCGGAGCTCGGTGCCCGGTTGAAGCTGTGGGCGTTCAAGCTGGACTTCGAGAACATCGAGAAGGAGATCGCCGAACCGCTGATGGACCTGAAGCAGGGCATCGAGCTGCTGAAGTCGAACCTCACCTTCAAGTGCATCCTCTCGACGCTGCTGAACATCGGCATCTTCCTGAACGGGGCGCCGGTCAAGGGTTTCCAGATCGACTACCTCGCCAAGGTGCCGGAGGTGAAGGACACCGTGCACAAGCACTCGCTGCTGCACCACCTCTGCCACATGGTGATGGAGTCGCAGGCCAACACGACCGATCTGTACTCGGAGATCGGACCGATCACGCGCGCTTCGAAGGCGGACTTTAACGAGCTGGCGCACAACATCACCTACCTGGAGACGGAGTGCAAGGCATCCTGGGATCGGCTGAAGCTGATCAGCAAGCACGATACGGCGCCACACCTGAAGCAGAAGCTGATCGACTTCCTCGCCGACTGCGCCGAGCGTATCATCATCCTGGACATCGTCCACCGACGGGTATTGAACAGGTTCGTACAACCAGAAGATAGTGAAGTTCCTGAAGGTTAACACTAGAACACATTGCTTTGGAATTATGCAAAAATACCTTACAGCTGTCTTTTTTATCGCTCTTTTACAATTGTATTTATTTCGTCATTGTTTAAGATATTTGAATCCTTAAAGGGCTACTTTATAGTATATCTGTTGACTACCTCTACACCTCTCCATCATTCCGCTTACTAGATAAAAACCTCCAAAACAATCGAAAAATAAGATTCTCAGAAGAAAAGAAGAAGAAGAAGAAGAAGAAGAAATGAAGGAAAAATGAAAATTTTCTTAGTGATTTTTCCATTTCGATGCGTTATGCGAGAATCGTTATTATGTTAGTAGGCGTTACCTTCCATCTTTTAGCCCAAATCATGGCTTCATTTTTCATCGTAAAAATATGAAACTATTTTTTCAACATGATGTGTTGTATTTGCTATACAGCACTTACTTTTTATTTAGGTTTTCACTTTTTCGTTGGTAAATATAAAAGATGAAATTGTGTAGCCCTATTTTTTTACTTTACACCGAGTAAGCCGAAGGATAGAGAGGTGCTGAAAAAAACCCCAAAAATGCTATTTAAAAAAAAAGAAAAAAGTATAAAAAAACACACTGCAAAGGAACCGTTTAAGGATCTGAAAAATCTTCAACAATAACGGTCTGGTCAGCTTTATTCTAATTTAATTGTCGGAACTGCTCAACCAGCTACAATTGTTTTCTTCAAAGACTTCTTTTTGGATAAAATAATCAACCATTTTCGAGATGTTAAAACGAATGAAAATTGCGACGAGGTCAAAACGACCTACCATTTGGATTCTAATGTTGACAAACCGGTCGTTCGTTTTCAGGTACCGCAAGTTCCTGCTATGGTTGGGCGTGCCACAGCTGCGCATCGCGGAGTCACGTCCGAACGAGTTCTGCCGAATCGTGTCGGAGTTCGCGCTCGAGTACCGGACGACGCGCGAGCGTGTCCAGCAGCAGATCGAAAAGAAGGCGAACCATCGAGAGAGAAACAAGACTAGGGGCAAGCTGATCGTCGACGTTGCCAAGTTCAAATCCCAGGAGGATCGGGCCGACGATGAGTTACGGTAAGCGGTGATCTTTCCCTCCTAGTGTTTGCAGTAGTTTGTACAACCGTACCCCATTTACCTTTCGCCCCGCAGCACTCTACTAGGAACGCCCACGAAGGGTCCCGGCGGGGACGAGGTGGAAATGAGCGGCACACTCACCTGGCGCCGGCGTCGGGGCGACGCAGCCGCCTCCCCCGTGACACTGATGCACTCACACCCGGCCGTGGCCAGCCCTGGTCAGCACAACACACCCGGCTCGGCCGGCGGCGGTGGGGGTGGGGGACGGGACGAGAGTTTCACCGATGGGGACGATGAGATACTGGAATCGCTGGTGAAAACGGCCACCAAAACGGCCACCCCCCGGCCAATGCAGCGGGAACGGAAGCGAACCCGTCAGGCAGATCGAAAATCATGTAAGTTTCCAACTCGCCCCTCCCCGCACATCGCTCCCCACACTCCCCTCGACCGGTGGGGGAGTTGTAAATTCGCGCCTCTGTTTCCGTCCGCCCGTCAGATGTTGTTGTCCACAAACACACACACACACACTCTAATTTCCCACTGTCAAATCCTTGCAAAATCCAACCATCTTCCAATATTGTTCAAAACTGTGTCTCCCATCTCCCTCTCTGAACCCAACACATTATCTGCACCAATCTAGCGAGCAAGTTTTTATCTGCCCCCCCTTCCCCTCCAGTTTTCCTGTGATGTTGCTGTTGTTTTTTTCTTTTCTTTTACCAACTGTTTCTCCGTTTTTCTCCATCCACCGATCCATCCAACCCCGATCGCCAGTCAAACGATCTAGAACGCGCGAAGGATTCACGATGGAACGAACCGGCCGCTCACCTCCCCTTTGACGAGTACAGCCTCGCGCCGTCTAGCTAGGCTTTCCCGTTTCCTAAAATAAAAAAAAAAAAACAAGAAAAAAGAAAAAAGAATGCCAGTGTGCCACTGGGTGCTCTAGTAATATTTATAGATATCTATAAAGATAAGCCTCTCCACACCTACCGAAGACTTTCCAAACTTTTTCGATTCGATTGGTTCGAATTTATACATACCGGTGAATATTGCCTTGATGTGTTTTCTTTTTACTTCGTTCGTGCTTGGCTTCCCCGTTTGACTGTGGTTTGTTTGTCATGTGTTTTATATTAATGTTGCTTTTCCATTGT
Organism: Anopheles coustani; assembly: GCF_943734705.1. Taxonomy (NCBI): domain Eukaryota; kingdom Metazoa; phylum Arthropoda; class Insecta; order Diptera; family Culicidae; genus Anopheles; species Anopheles coustani. Next base: position 71,936,933 of record NC_071289.1, read on the forward strand.
TTTGTACACTCCCGAAGGTCCCAACTAAATTTAATTGAATTTATTCCAAAGTTTTCTTTTTTATACATTTTTGATAAAGATTTTTTCTTAATTGTTCACATAGTGGCTATACAGAAGATGTTAAATAAATAAACCAATATAGGGAACAACCAAATTGCATGCCCCTTTTTCTACCACAAGTTCCAAGTTAAAGTTTGCTAAACTTCATTACGAGTAAAGCCACTACCAGCCACATTTAGTTACTGTCCGCGCCAAGTCGTAGTGCATGCATCCACGACTGACAATGCGCTGATTACTGCCGTTCCGTTTTGCATGGTTGTGAAAATTGCAATTCTTCTCCCTTCCCATCTCCTGCCTTCCGCTTTCGAAGCAGCAGCAGCAGCAGCAGCATGTTGAAAATGTCATTTACCATTAAACGTGTTTCATTTTTTCACTCTTTTTCTTCTCTCTCTCTCTCTCTCTTCGCAACCCCTTTTCCTACCGCAACCCCCACTCCATCGACGCCGTGTCATCGTCGTTCGTAAAAAAATGTCCCCGTCATCGGCCACGTCCGCGAACCCCGCACCACCTCACCGCAGTACGACGCACGCTGAGAAACGGATTATCCGAGGAAGAAAAGCAACATGTGGCCTCGTTAATAAAAGGATATTGAATTTCGGCTGCATCATCGAAGGCGGACACAACCCCCGCAGGATGAACGGGGCGAGTATCACATTTTACGAGCATCGTCAATAGACATCGGGATGCTGGTGAAGCGGCTTTTATTTTTTTTTTTGGATGGATAGAGACGCAGTAGAGGCGCTAACGATCGTCGCCAAGGACGGTCGTCGTACGGTTGAGAGACACAGAAGGAAGCTAAGAATCCCTGCGAAGGAGAGAGGAAAAGCTCCAATCTCCAAGGCGACAGTCTCGGTTCCGCTAGGGCGAACACTCTTTTCCAGCGCCGGAAATTATTTATCCGAGGGCGCGAGGCAGATAATTTAAATATCACTACCAAAATTCGAACCGAAGCATAGGCGAATAGATAGGCAACTATAGGTTTAGAAGGGAAAGCTTCGATACGCCCGGCGCTCATTGATTACACAACAATCTGACTGATGAATAGAGATTATTTGCCTTTTTCGACGCATACACGCAATACGCTCGTTCGAAAAGGGGTCGCAAGGGTTGAGGGTAAACAATATGTAACACCAGCAATGTGATACGGAGAGTTCAGTTAGAGCGTACTTTTTAGCGTGCAAAAGACTCTCACACCCTTCCCCGTGCTAGGAACAAAGAAAAACGCTACGGCAAACAGTGCAACGACGCATCGATCGCCGGATTGGGTTGGCACTAGTCGAAAGTAAGACCAATTTGCTTAAGGCAACCACTGTAAAAAGTTAAAAGCAAGGAAAAAAGTTTTAACTAGACAACTTCTGCTAGAACAGTTTGTTCGATGTAAACAACCTTATATTTTCCTAACCACTCAAGTATATGAAAAGCCAACCGAAGGAGATAACATCCATCGAAACTTTCTGATAAAAATAATAAAATATCTAAAAAAAAAAACACACATACACAAAACAATGCAACGACAATTTGTAAACACACAGGGCATTTTTGCCAGGTCTATATGTCAAATAAATTATGAATGATAAAACTCATTTTACGTGACGTGGTTTTTTGTTGCACGATTATGGAATGTTGGTGAAAGAAATGGTTATTAATGAACGAAAGGGTGAACTGAAAAATAATACATTGTAATGACAAAAGTAAGATTTTCTAGTACCCTTAAAGCTCAGCAACTTTCTGCATGAGCTTATTCCTCAACATGCACCATGATATAGAGTCTGGGGATATTCAATCCAATCGCACAATTTCCACTCTAATAATAATGCAACTACCACGTACTTCAAACTTACACAACGCAGACAAATGATTGGTCGATAATTGAACCTGGTACATCTTGTCGTTTCCACTCCGTTTAACATAGGCAGCCCAAATGTTACTCTTGCCTAAGCCCCCCCCCCGATACTTCACTATCAGACTACGTTATATCATCTGCTAGTTAACGAGTTGTGAACATTGACACACTTCCTCCTGCTCCAATGATTGCACAATTGCTTGAACATTGCACACCTTCGGGAGTTTATTTGAGGAAGATGTTGGGTGATGTTTTTTTCGGTATCTACTGAAAGTCAGCCTGAAACCTGTTGACACACAATAGACAGAGAGTTAACAGAAACCAATTTGCCAGCGTTTGTTACTGTTTGCCTCCATTCTACTGTGGTTGAAAGTCAAATATGCCAGATGTGTTTTGCTGGCAGAAAAAAGACACATAGAAATATGAAGATGTTGTAACGTTTGTGCATAATCTTACTATGAACAACTTGGCTGTCCAACTTTAAGCAACTTTGTAGCAAATCTTTAAAACGGCGGCATTAGATAACTTTGTCTATTCATATTTTTGATTACGGATACGTTTGATTCCACTCACTAAGACAGGGGTCGGCAAACGGTGCTAACTGATTTTATCCAGCCTGTAAGAAAATTTTGGTGCTTCATACATAAAACCCATCTACAGTTTTTTCGGATTTTTTCACAATACCAGATTTTTTAAATAATGAAGATTAAAATTATTGTATGAGGTGTCTCTGTTATTTGTTGAAACAACTGAAAATTCAACGGAAATAAGTGTGAAAATGTTTTAAAATGTTCAGCAATTAAATTTCAAATATTTTATGTTACATCACTTTTTTATGTCACTTTACTATTTAGAAAAGTATCCGGCCCGCAGCTTTCGGTATCCTTTTAAATTTTTTTTTTTTAAAGGAAATTTAAGCTTTACTATATTTGTTTATTTGTTTATTTGTTTATTTAAAGTGTAAACTCAACGGACAGACAAAGTCCCAATGAGTAATTAAATCTATATTAAACGCGACAAAACAAAATACATACTCGATGAAAATATGAAGAAAAAAATTACATGTATAGAGTTTTTCCTTCACAGGATGGCAGCTACTAATGTTTTTGTTACATCTCTTGAAGAGATGTTTCAAGATTGTGTTACGAACTGGTTGTTGCTTTAAAGCTTGAAACACTTTACATACTAATTTATTGCTGCTTATATTAATCTTAAACTAGTTTATTTACTTATGAAACTAAATTACGAATTAATTCATGTATTGATAGGAGACATTTAGCTCTTGTTGATATGGTATCCTTTTAATCAATTGGCCCTTTTTAGGAAATTTAAGCGAACCCCTGCTCTAAGAGATTGACGATTTTGAACTAATGTCTATTTTAATTTTGATTGATACTTTAAAACAAAATATTTCTTCACTATTTATGCAATAATGGAAAGTAGGAACAATTGAAGAAAAGGAACATTTGAAAAATTTATATTTAATAATGTGTCGTGTTCTCGATGATCGACCGATCGATTTATTATCCGTCCGTTCTCCTAGACGATCCAGTTCAAAGAGACCGTTCTATCTTCCTGATCTCCAGTGACATGTGCTGACGGAGAGTAGATGCCATATACTCGGATCACACCTGACACTGCCCGTTATACCAGTTATAACTACTTATTTTACATTACTTAAAATTGTAGAGCATAAATAACATTCTCTTCAATAAAATGTTGAATTATTTATAAGTCAACATAAACCGTTTTAAAGCGAAGCACTTTTAATGGAACGCCGTTATCTGATTGTAATGATAACAAAAAGATAAAGTTGAAGGTTTAATAAAGGAAAAAATAATAGATTTATTAACGTCCAATATGTTTCAGTAACGTATCAAATATACGCTTAAGAATTTATTTCAGTGTTTTAAAATAAATTTATCGATTTTGGTGGTAATTCATGCAAGTGTATCAAATTGGCACCCAGGAACGAGTTACCATTCTGCAAGCCCTGCAAAAAACAAGGTCATCAGTGTAGCTATCGCTATTTCAAATCGATTACTACTAGGTCACCCGTCCGCAAGTGAAAGTGAGACTATGGCAGCTCAAATCATAATGTAAGCGGAAATGTTCTCGGCACAAACTCATCCGCAAACTCGATCGCCCGATACGTCGAACAACTGGCCACCGGTGGGACAGACAAGCGAAAGCAACACTGTGGCGAATTATTTACGCTTCGTCACAACCCACTTCCACCCTCAACCGCGCCGTTCTTGGCGACTGTCTCCACACTTTCGTTCGCTCTGCCCATATTCGGTTCCGGCTCATTGCCCGACGGTCCGGGAAGCAAGCATCCGGAACTGCGAGAACTGCGGGGTTTTGATGACGTATTGGGGGTGGCAGAACACTTTCCTTCACTCTCTTCGAGAGTATTGACGAGCGCGCCAAAGATATTCCGTCCCCGTCGAGGGCGACGCTTCCGGTTCCGTGAAGAATCAACAACGCGCCAAAGCACTCTAGCTCGTCGCACTAAAGTTACGCAAGAAATCCTCCGCCAACTAATCCACAGCGACGGCTGCGATGGCACGAAAAGGGAAGCAAACGCAACTTGGCGGAAAAACTAAAAGACACTCCCCCGGAGGGAGTTGGTTCTGTCTTGGTGACTTGTTCACACTTCCGTTCAACACCTCCGCCTGAAGCCTGCGGTAACAGTCACGCTCGCATGTTTTCCAGCCCACCTGAAGCTTCCGGATTGACAAAAAAAAAGATACCAAACCTGCATTCCTGATGCTTGCACGAAACTTTTACGCCACTGTTGGTCACTGTCGGAACTTGTCATCGCCCGGTGCGCTCGACACAAAACCGAATCTCGTGCCCGCTTCCCGTGGAGCATAGAATTGAGGAAGGGAGAAAATTGTAAACACCAACAATCCACCACACACCTGCCTCACCAGCAGAGGAAGTAACCCCCCCGTCGGAAGAGTGCAAGAGAAAGGGCTTTTGTTTTTCACCCACCGTGCATTACACGCATTGCATAATTGTTGCATTGTTAGTGCGCGAGGTGCCATAGTTTTTCCATCTCCAGCAGTGCATTGCATTTGGTGCTTTAATTTTGATATTTTCCATTTTTATGCCCCTGTTTTTTGTTTCTTGTTTTTCGGTATCTAGTTTGCCCATCAACTGTGTCACGCACGGTGCTGCGTGTTTAAACGGTTACCGTTTATCTGGTTGCTATCGAAACTGATCAGAAAAATTATGTCCCGAGCAGCGGAATGAACGCATGTTGCCTTCGTTCAGTTTTGATTTATTTTTATTTTGATCTTCACAACTTAAGATTTACTTACAACTGGTGGAATAAATATAATGCGAAATGTTACTGAATGAAATTATTCAAATCTTTTCCACTGCCCCACTTTTCACAATATGTTTTGGTATTTAAATTGAAAAATTGATAAAACCAAACAGTAAATTTTTATTTCAATTTTAAATTTGAAGGAATTTCAAAATATGTACGGATTTGAACTGATCAATTCACTGTTTCCAAGAGAAAACTACCAAAATCAGTTACATTTTTCATGATTTTGATAATATCCAAATGATTTTGTTTGAAACATCCAACATTGGTTTTGTTTGAAGCAAGTCACAAACAATTGTCAACAGTCGAAATCTTCACTTGCTCAGGACGTTTACGGCAATGCGCGGGCCCTTGTTTAGCTACAGTATGCTTACGAACCGCGACAATTGAATCTGGCTGCAAACAATCAGAGACGGAGCATCGAAACGGAGCAATGCAGGGTGGTGCGCCAGGGAGAGATTATAAATAAAGCTACACAACCCACAGGGCGGCAGATTCATTCGCGGTTCCTCGGTTAGTAAACAACTGTTGCCAACAACTGGTGTCTGCAGTATGAAGTTATAAACGTTTATTTTTCGTATCATTTAGTTGTAGTGTATGACATTTTTGACAGAACAACAATAGGAATATAAAGTGAATCCTCAGAACAGTGGTTGCGGCTAAAAGTGCAACGATGAATGTGTTTCAAACGGTTCACCCTTTGGGTGCGCACAGTGACTTCCGGAAGAATGTTGTGATGCTAGTGTTGGCGGAAATGGTTATCGGTGCATTGGTGCAGGCAGTTTCGGCAAACGGTATACAAAATGAGTTCCACGCTCATCGGTCCCTATCCGGACGGCAGATTGCCAGCCGACGTGATACGCGTTGTAAGGCTAACCAATATTTTCCGAATGTTACACCATTTCTTACCTGAATGATTGAGTGTTGTGGAAAATAAAATGTTAATGTCATTTTTTTGTTACCTATGCAAATAATGAATAACATACTGGAGGTTAATACATATCTGTTAGTATTCTTTGATGTTCCACAAAACATCATAAAATTAGTATTGCTTCACTTATCTAAAACGTCCCTCGAATTGAGTTGAACGCAAAATCAAACCCAAAAAGTAAGTTCCGTATGCTGGTAGCAAACAACCCAAACATGCTTATCGCGTCCATAAGACCGAAATGTGGATGGACAAACAAAGAGTACCCGATGATGAATGCCCGCATTATCCTTTGGTCGGATGTGTCGGCCAGCAATCGATCCTAGCGCACCCGGACAATGAGGCAGGGGCCAGCCTGGAGTGGTTGCGCCACTTGACACCGGAAGCCCTCCAACACTGTAGCGCCATCTTTGGATCTGGCAGAGACGAAGAAAAAAACTGCCACGGCCAGACCAGAGACGTGCCAGATCAAACAGAGCTACCCCACCCAACCTCGAGCCACAACAAGTACCACCGAATGAATGGCTTTATCCACTCCCATATCCGGTCAATGTAATCAGGGCTAAAACAGTCTCCGTACGGGCGTCCTTTCTTTGGTTGAGGAAAGAAAAAAGAAACTGTTGGGAAAATAGGAGCGAAGAAGCGGATGTGATGTGAGAGGGCATTCCGAGCCTAACCTAACCTTAAATGGTTCGTCCGTATTGCAAACACGTCCACGTTCGGATGTGGTGTTCACTTGCAAGGGAAACAAAAGAAGAAGGAAAAACAGCGATGTTTGTGAAAGTTATTTTAGCGAGCGAAAAAACCTTCCACCGCACGTGGAGTATCGGTCGAATCGAATCCTGCAATCGGAAGGTTCCACACGCCAAACACGCCTTCAATATTCATAACTCGCCCCGGTCGCTGTCGAAGCCCAGCCGATGTTTATACGCTTCATGCCCTCCATTAAACGCAAGACAAACACGGCGTGCTCATGGCCGGCCAACCAAGCCACTGGGAGACGATGTTGTAGCGCCCGAGCAACATACTTTCGGTGCTGCCTGTGCCTACTTCCGTCGTCTTTGTTTCGTCCCGGTATGGTGTAGTCGGTTTTCTTTTTTGGAAAATTGAATCCGAGCAGCGACGAAAAGTAACTCTGCTCCGTGCGGTGCAGGGACGCATGGGCGGCATTTGTGCAGGTCGAGGCTCGAGCTTCGGGAGATTGGTTCAAATTTAATTAACTAAACAACACTGGCCTTGTCGAGGCGATGGCTTTCCTGGCCTGGCCTCACCATGTAGTGGCGCACACACCTACAGACTTTGCCGTTCACTTCACTTAACGCAATGACTCCAGACGAACAACTTGAGCTTCACGACGTTGCTTAAAGCTGGAAAATCTTCGTATATTTCAAAACATGGATTTTGAGGATTTTAATGCCCAAGGGAAATGCTAGGCAGAATGGCCTGGGATGGATAAATGGAACGCCACAGGAACACAACCAAAAAAATAAAAACGGTTGAAAAGCCAAACGATGTCCTCGCCTAAGCTGGGACGGTGCAGAATCTCGTTTTGAATATTAAAAAGTTCATTCTGTTAGCTTCCACGAACGGGGGGGGGGCCTTGTCTGGGGAAGCGGTTTCGCTTAAGACGCACCCCGCCCTACGCTGGCCAGACTTATGAGGGATCATCGGTAAAACGGAGCGCCACAAAGGATTTCCCATGCTGTCAACAACACACACACGTACATACACACGAGCTCAAATAAAATGGACGGCTTTCTTCCCGGGGACGGATAGGTCACAAGGGGCTACATAGAGAACATTTTTCTGCGTAATTGAATATGAGACCAAGTCTGTTGGACGAACAGAACGTAATCCACCGCTTGGAGGTTTGCGAATCGTACTGTCGTTTCCTTGAACGACCTCCTCAAATAACGACTACGTGGATTGAGGCAGAAGATCTGCTTTTCCATAAAATGAGTCTGAAACCGGGAATGAGAAAAACCACAATTGTTTTACCGAAATTTTAAAAACCACAAATGGTACAACAAAACAATGGACTTATTTTTCAAAGAAATGAAAAACTTAATTTATGCTTATCACAATCCATTTGTACGGCATGTGACGAGTTATCGAAGAAAGGATTATGTTTAGCGATGAATTTTTCACTACAACGAGATAAATTACAGTCTCAGAATATTGCGATCGAATGGATTTTTTAGAAAACGAACTTATTACGTATTCCTACGAGATAGTTTTCTTATTTCTTCCACCAAAAATGAACGAATAAATAAATAATGTTGGTCGTAAAATAAGCAACGCTTTAAAGTAACATTCACAATTCCATAATTTCCTCGTTCATGTTCTAATTTAAAAAAAAATTTCAAAAAAACTCTAAACTTTACTAGTTTTCTAATTATTTAATACAAATTTGTAAATTATACCGTATACCGTTGTACCGTTGGAAAAGCTTCTTTTTCGTTATGGTAAATAATTGATGACCATTATTTGAATACCGCGACGATTTGTCATCGCCCGAAATTACCCCACAACCTCTACTCCGAAGAACTTCCACATGCGTTTATGGAGACCTAGTGAAAAAAAAAAGACTAAAATGCAATTAAAACGCGGAATTCAGGTTAATGCCTTTATTATTTAGCCGGTCCCCTACCGGTCCCATTGTTTGGGGCGGGCTGTCATTAGTCAAAATTTTACTTCCGACAGGTGATTGTGGAGGGAAATTTTATCACGCCGTTTCGATCACACACAGAGTCCGAAACATTCCGTGAAGTTCGTGGGGGTAGTGAACTTTCCAAATCGCTGTGCGTTAGTCCCTGAAGAGAGCATCGTGAACCTGTAGAGAGAGCGAGAGAGAGAAAGTGGAAAACTGGTTGTACTAACGAAATTCCTCACCATGGTCTCCTACCGTTTTCCAGTCCTTCCAATTTTCACCGTATACCAGTGGGGTCAAGGACTCTGCTCGGCCGCTTCCGGCGAGTACGGTTCCTGCCAGCCGAACAACGAGTGCGTCCTGCGTGGAGGCATCCCGGCCGGTCCTTGCGCCGGTGGCTACGGAACGTGTTGTATTTGTAAGTCAAAGCATCGCTTTAGATTCATTCGATTCCCTTCGTGACACCTTCTCTGTTCCTATGTTTTCAGTTATGGCATCGTGCGGCGGAGTCGTGCGTGAGAATGGGACGTACTTCGTCAATCCGAACCATCCGGATAGTACCGACGGTACGGGAAGTTGTCAGCTGACCATCCTGAAGATGCACCCGGACATCTGCCAGGTGCGGTTGGACTTTGACCACTTCTCGCTGCATGGTCCGGAGATCGTGAACCATATCTGCAATACGGATCAGTTTCTGGTGTCCGGAGGGAGTCCGGCGCCAACGATTTGTGGAAGCGCCACGGGGGAACATAGTAAGTGACGGGTCGCTTAGACGATCAAACCGAAGGTGAATTAACGTTGGTCCTTTGTTCCTTCAAACCAGTGTACATTGACGCAGGCATGGGCCAGAGTAATCCCATCATTCTGACCGTCATCACCAGTGGGCCCAGCTTTGCCCGATCGTGGCGCGTCCGGATATCGCAGATCCCGTGCGGTGCCATCGCCAAAGCGGACCAGGGCTGCTTGCAGTATCATACGGGCGTGAGTGGCCGGGTGAGAAGCTTCAACTTCGACCCAACCAACGGACGGCAGCTGTCGAACCAGGACTACAGCATTTGCATCCGGACGGAGCGCAACTTCTGCAGCATCCAGTATACGGCCTGTCCGGGCTCGCTGCCCGGAAACCGGTCGCGCACCTTCACCCTGTCCGGAAACTCGAATAGCATCGTGCAGGCGATGGTGGGTGGCGGTACTCAGGGTACGCCGAACTCTTGTACCAACGACTGGCTGATGGTGCCGTGCGCCAAGATTGCCGACCGGCTGCCGATGGCCAGCACCTGCGAGGACAAAATCTGCGGCGGAACGTTCAACGCGGAGGTCAGCTCGGTCGAGCGGACGGTGGTATCCACCATACGACCCTTCCGGCTGGCGTTCCACACGGACTCGATCGAGGCCCCGACCGACGTAGACAACCGTGGCTTCTGTCTCGATTACGTCCAGCAACCGTGCACTAGTAATAAGTGAAAGTGTGTGTCGGAGAGGTTTCTCAATAAAGCGATCTATATTTCCGTATATTAAAATGTCTTTTCCAGTTAGGGAAATATTGGAGTACGAATGTGGAAGATAAACTTAATTTGATAGAATTTAATGTTTTTATTTCAATCTGAAAGATAAAAATCTGCATAAAAAGTTGAATAACCAAATCAATGTTCGGTCAAATCATACTACGTTTTGCACAGTGCTAGCCTAACTACCATAGAATACAAGTAAAATAAGTGAGAAACTCTTAAATTAATATTTCCTCAAGTTTCAGAAACCTTTTGTGTGGCACATTATGTTCCTAACTTGGTGCATTTTTTTTGCAATGTTCCTTACTTGGCGCACCTTAAACAAAACGGATGCAGTTCATTGAATTCAACAGCTTTATTCAAAATTTAACTTAAAACAATAGAAACACTTTTCAACAGCAATTTAAAAAACAATTGAGCTTTTTTTGCAGCGGACTTTGGCTTCTCTCGTGGAAATAAAACTATCTCATCGCTAACTTTTATAATCTCATTCATCAAAACCTTCTATGATTCAAAAATATCTAGCAGCGCAAATATTCATAGTCTCCACGGTGAATAATTAGGAACACTGTGTTAATAATTAGAAAAACAGTGATATAGAAATAATTATCCGTTACGGTGCGTTTTATAAACATGCAAACACATTCAAAATAAATTTAGATAAATAGAAAACTTACCTTTCGATCGAACAAATTTTCACAACGGATAAAACCGAAACACGAATGCATGCATAATTAAAACACGAGCACGTTTTATTTGTACAGTTTTCTGAAAAAGAAACGTTTCTTACGAATTGGTTTATTTCCATCTTTTGATTTTCTCACAATCGGTAAACTATTTGATTTGGATGATTGATTTCTTCCCCGGCACGAGCTTATCGCTCGCCACTGGGTCGGATAAATTTTATAGCATCGCTTTGCAGAACACCTGTTTAGTAGTTTCATTCGAGTTTTGTATTAATTTGTAATGATTATTTCCTTTAAAAACATCGCTGTCGATCGGTGATAGATAAATAATTTAAAGTTCTTAACAATGACACATGCCTCTCTCTCTCTCGCTCTTTCTCTCTCTCTCTTTCTCTCTCTTTATTTCTCTCTCTCTCCCTCTCTTTATATACTCGCCAAATTTCATTTAATATATGCGTTAAACTTGCTGTCCTCTGTGTAATATCGGTTACGATTAGTTCAATATATACTTTGCTTTCGGTTGCCAATTTAATCTTTGAACATTCCGAGTGTGATCGTGAGTGGAGTGAAGAAGGGCAGGAAAATATACGGTGTGTTTCCCCCACACGATGGAAAACTATTCTAAAATGCAACTCTCGCAGGAAGGGAAACCGGAAATAGGGCAGCGGGCCATACGGGCATGAATGATGCTCCGATCGATGAGTCGATGACCGATTGGGGTGTGTGAAGTTTTCCCCGCTTAAGGGTTCGCTTAACTAGATACAATGCACTCCCCTGCGTGGCAACCCTCCCCCCTTCCCCCCAGTTTGGCCCTTCGTGCTGTGGCTATAAGTTGTAGAATAAATTCCTCAGTTTGTAGTTTTGACACTTTCGAGTGAAAAAATGCTCGTGGCAGCGAGAAGAACATCTGGACAGAGTTGTAAAGCTGTATCGAACACACAGCAATAGTGAAAAAATGTTTGTATCTAGAACATCGAGCTGAAAGTGATCCGGTAATCTAAATACGTTTCTATAAACTTCGTCCTCTGTTTTTTTTGTTTGTTTTATGTTTTCATTTTGTTTCCTTTTCTCCTCCTGTTGTCCACTATTTGTTTGTTCCTTCCTCGTGGTGTAGGTGTGTAAGTGTGTGTGCTGGCAAATGGCACCTGTTAACATTAATATATAATCAAATAACTAACGTGGTAAAGTGGCTCGTTATACTATCATTTCAAGTGGTACTTCCTTCTGCCTCAACGATCGATACACGCGGCCAGGTTTCAATATATTATTTTGTTTGTTTTTTTTTATAGAATTTGTCTTTGGTTCGTTTAGTACGGCAAATAGATGACAACACTGACAGATAAAGATGGGCATAAATCTCTGTTTAAACCTCGTACCTCTACCTTCGCTTTTAATCGTAAAAGTAGTGTTAAACTTGTCGGTTTGTTGTCCGAACAACACGTAGACTCATTCCATTAGTGAACAACGAAACAAACCACATGACGATTTCTCCTACCCGGCAGCCTACCAGTTCGTTTGTGCACACCATTTTTCGCCTACTTTAATGCCTTCCTGTACAGAGATCTTTTATGTGTCACCTCGATGTACTGCATTCGCGTGAAACTGTACCAACAACCACATCGGAACCAAATCAACAATGCCCGGCAATGCCTTCCCATCGCCGTTAAATCGTTTAAGTACTCTTACCCTTAAAGCTTATATCACTTTTAACGAGTTTTGTCATTTTGATTTATTGGTCATTATTTGCATGTACAGCTTTGCACTGTCTTACGGTTTTGATACTTTCTCTATACTTGTGTGTTCTTTTCCTGCGGCACAATCAAGAGTGGGACGTGAAAACAGAACCGGGTTTGTCATTCGCTTGTGGGATTTTTCGTAAGTGCAGTTTTACTTCGATTTAATTCAGGCTCATTAAACTATTTTCACATTGATTTTGGGGTGTGCGCGTATGTGTGTGAGTATTTGCTTGCTTGTGCTATCTAGTTGGCTAGAGTAATTTGTTTCTTCCACCGAAAGCTATACTAAACTCGCGCGGTTATGGTCGCTCCTGTTTGAAAAGTGACAGAAACGCTCTTACTAACTGTTGTGTGCGCAAAGACTGTATGTCTTTTGCAAACTGTGCTAACTGTTTTAATGGTCGAACACACATTTCGATCGGTAAACAAAACCTTCTTTGCCAAAAGAATTTCCCGGTGCAAAAATGGATTGCAGTGAAACACACACGTATCAATTTGGTTGTACATCGAATAGTGTAACATCTGTAAAACATCTCGCCAAGATAGCCAAAAACCAGAAAAAGCTTGCGTTATTTTCGCTATTGAGATTTCTTAACCGTAGGTGATCGGGTGTTTAGTCCAAATGAGTGATATGATTCTCTACAACTTCGTGATAAGTGTCCTGTGTTGTGAGAGGAGTATAAAAGTTATTAAAATATTACAATTATTCAAACTTAAACAATGATTTAGAAGTGATCCATTTAGAAGCCTTTGTTATTTTAAAGACTTAGTGTTGATTAAATGACGAGAAATTTAAAATTTACCATGATTTAAATTTCTTACTAATAATCAATGCAGAATTAACTTAACTTTCATTTATTTAAATATTTTCCCTTTAGCTCATCAAACACTCACAGTTTATCCAACATCACTCATCACGTTATATTGTTGGTTTATGATGTTTCATCCTTTGTTTTTGTTTGCCAAAAAAAAAACTAATCAGAAACAATCCTCTTTATGATTTTTGGGACAAACCATTTTTTCCACATTCAACGCATCCCCATCCCGCATCCAATCGTGCGGACACGTTTATCCTTGACCTGGAACCAGGTTGGACGCCAAATCCTTTCACTTTTGTCCTTTCTGTCGCTTTGTTTTTATTTTAGCGATTCTTGATAAACGCGCACCGGCTGAAGATGGCAGAGATATGAGCGGCAAAAAACAAAACGAGAAACACGAATGGGGATGGGTTGTTTTTCCCCTTGCTTCACCCCACACCCCCTCTCACCGTTCCCTGGCGAAAGCTCGAAATAGGAAATGGATGCTTAAAAATTCATCCATTTTGCCAACAACTTAACTTGCGCTCAGTCCACTTTTCCACGATTGGATACCTTTTTGTTTCGGTTGTTTATTTTTCCTATCGCTACGATGAAAAAGTTATACTAAAACAACCCGAGAAAAACCGACTCGAGGCCCAACTCGGGACGTCCAATTTGCAGTCCAGTGTGGAGCGAAATTCGGTCCCATACGACATTCGCAGGGCATACGGACGCCTTTCGCACATCGGTTCCATGTACGTACGGGAAACAGGGGACACGAAACTTTAAGTATCCGGAGAGTGAGAAAAAAAGAAACCCGACCACCGGGTTTCCCCACCCATGCAAACCGCGCAGCGTCGTATGCTGCATGCTGCGGAAAACGGAAATGGAAACAATTTACAAAGTTATATTAAAAACTTTAACAAGGATCCGACGCCCGTGTAACGGAGCGCCACCGCTCCAAAACCCCATTCCGATACCGGGAGTTTGGTTTCGGGAGAGAGTGGAGATAAAAATTTGTTTCCCAAGCGGACACCCCGGTACGGACGCAGGAAGGAAACGTAAAAATGAATGAATGCTGAATGAGAAATGCGCGGTGTGTCGTTGCCCATTGCTTCATCGGGCCATTGCTGTGTGTCTCTTCTGTAGAAGGACGTTTGCAACGGGTTTTTTTTTTGTTTGTTCGTTCTTCCTTTTCCCTTTTGTCAACCGATTTAGATAACCTTTGGCCTTTTGTCTGTAGTTGCACAATGTGGACTTTCACCGAGTGTCGTACTGAGTATATTATTCATCTGTCGTAGATGTGTTCTGAACTTTTTATCACTCTCTCTTCTAGTAGTTATCGTATTCGTTTGTTTGTTCTCCGGTGTTCTGAAACTCTACAGGGCTCTGTTGATTTGGTTTATAAAGTTATTTTTTTATGTTTTTGATATTTAAAAAAATATACCACACTTAGGAGTTGAGAAGAAAACTAGGTAGAAAACATTTAGTGATTGTTATACACTCGAGAAGTTATTTAAAATAATGCACTTAAGTTCGATAGAATTGTCATTTAGATCATATCAATGTGGTGACCAACGATCGGGATGCTGGGTGTCGTTTACTTCGGCCAGTTCGGCGCGGAAATGGCGGCCGGCCGGACCGGCGGGGGGCCAGCGCGACGAGAGAAAGAGAGAGTAAGGTGGGCAAACGGCAGGGCGCACCTTACTCGCGGGCCTATTGGTTCGCCTGGAACGCCTCCTTGGACTTCATGAAGTACGTGAGGATGTCGATCGGGAGCGGGAATACGATGGTCGAGTTCTTCTCCGCCGAGATCGTGTTCAGCGTCTGGAGGTAGCGTAGCTGCAGGGCGGCCGGTGAGTCACCGATCACTTCCGAAGCTTCGCGCAGGGCTCGCGAGGCCTTCTGCTCACCCTCGGCCGCAATTACCTTGGCACGAGCCTCTCGGGCAGCCTCTGCCTCCGCTGCCATCGCACGCTGCAGCTGCACTGGCAGACGCACGTCCTTGCTGCGTTTCAGTGTTGGAAGGTGTGAAGGAAAGATAGAAGAAAAAGGCGACACACATTGATCAACTCCCGGCCCCAGAGCCCGGGTCCTAGAGGGTCCTAAAGTCCAGGGGCATACTTACATCTCGACGCGCTCGACCTTGATGCCCCACGCCTCGGTCGCCTCGTCCAGCGAAAGCTGCATGCTGCCCGAGATTGTCATCCGCTCGCTGAGGATTTCGTGCAGGTGCCGGGTGCCCATCGTGTTGCGGAGCGTCGTCTGGGCCAGCAGGCGTGTCGAGTGGTGCGCATTCTCGACGTTCGCAATCGACACGGTGGCGTTCGAGACACGGTAGTACACGACGGCATCCACCGACACGGTGACGCTGTCCTTGGTTAGGACCTTTTCGGAAAAGAATAACGCGGGGGCGTGAAACGATAAACACCCGATTAGAATCACCGGAAAGCCGCGATTTGGTTGTTGCATCGTGGGAAAAACCCCTCCCCAGCAGGCAGTTGGATAACCGGAACAGTCGCAACACTTACCTCCTGCGGCGGCACGTCGTACGTTCTCGTACGCAAATCAACACGTGCGTACGCATCGATGCACGGCAGGATGAAGAAGATACCTGCAAGGGACACAAACGAGGCACGGGAAGACAAATTAAACGGTGAATCAATTAGTATGCTAAATACCGCCCAACTTGCCCCGACACGGAACGACACCTTAAGTTAAAGGTTGCACCGCGGGGAACATAAGACGGGTGGAAGGAACCCGCCAAATGGTTCCGGCTAATTTACCTGGTCCTTTAGCGCCTCCTTGCATCAGCCGCCCGAGGCGGAATATGACAGCTCGTTCGTACTCCTGCACGACCTGCGGGAAAAAAACGAAGACACACGTTGTGGTAAAACATGGCGCCGTACTTGTTCTACTTCCACACCCCAGCCCGACGTCAATGATTTAATGGCACCGACATTTCAATGATTGTGTTTTATTTTGTTTCTTCCTTTTCTCGGACGTTTCCGAGGGCTATTTTTCCTAATTGGGACTGCTGTTTACTTTTCTTGAGGTTCGTGACACACGATACGAGGGTAAATGGACAATTAATTGGTGAGAACAACCAAACAACAACCTTTCGGTCGACGGCCGGCGTCTTAAAAGTATGGCCTTTCAAATATAAAGCCTGTCAATTTTGTGGCCCGCGTTCAAAAAGGGA
Organism: Anopheles coustani; assembly: GCF_943734705.1. Lineage (NCBI taxonomy): Eukaryota > Metazoa > Arthropoda > Insecta > Diptera > Culicidae > Anopheles > Anopheles coustani. Next base: position 71,953,680 of record NC_071289.1, read on the forward strand.
AATGCTACCGCCGTCAGAGAAGTCCAATTAATTTGCACGTCTTCTGCAGGCATCGAAGAAGTTGACTCAGGAAATGAACATCAACATTACGACGAAAGTAAATCAAATCAATTCGATTGATTTATTTCGAAAAGACATTTAAGCTTGTTGCGTAGTTATTGAAACATGAAGGTTCCGATACGCAAAATGAGTTTTTCCGTTGGAGTGAACAATGTTGCATACTTTTTTAAAATCACACGACCTACCTTTCGAAAAATAAAACCTGATAACTAACTAGCTGTCGATAACATACCTATATTTAGTTTACTTATGTACCTTGTATATGCATTTGACTTTAAACAATGTTAAAATTGAGAATTTGAAAGAATTAAAGGATACTATGTTTTTGTCTAGCAGAAATAAATCAAAAAATAAATGGAAACATATAAAAATGTCTAAACCTATGAAATGTTATATCAGTGTATGATTTATTTACAGCGAAAGAATTCAAATCCATAGCAGTGATACACTGTTTTCAGGGCCAATTCGTCGGCATCAAGCTGCTCTTTGTTGGTAGTAGGCAGTGAATTGCACGCGCAAGGTTTTTGTTTGGCATCGTTAGGAACCAGTTTGGGCTTATTAAGTTTAACTTTGCCATTTTCGGTAGCAACATTGACGCGACGAGAAAATGTCGCGTTGTTGTCGCGCCAATGTTGCTACCGATAATGGCAAAGTTAAACTTAACAAACCCAAAGTGCTTCCTAACGAAACCAAACAAAAACCGTGCGCGTGCAATTGACTGCATACTACCAACAAAGAGCAGCTTGATGCCGACGAATTGGCCCTGAAAACAGTGTAAGAGTAAACAACAGTAGAAAAGAATTTGGCCTCTAAATGGTCGATAAATTGTTGAAGTTACCCGCAGACGGAAATAAAAATTTGTTTGCTATTAATTATGTTAATTAAGCATCGAGTTGTGCCAAACTACAAAACCTTTTATAAACAATTAAATACTAATCTAAATGCCTGCTGATAAGTTGAATTAATAAAACTCAACAGGTTCTATAGTTTAAAAACATTGTGCGTAAGCGCCTTGTGCTGTCAAATTCTTATGGTCGTGTGATATATTTTACAATAATCACAGATGCTTTCCAAATTCTAGCCTGTTTTGAATAATTTATACAACAAAAACAGCTCTGAAAGCTATGGAAAGAAGTCTATTGTTCTTGTTCTACCAAATTTCTTCTATGCCCAGACGTACAAAACAATTCATCCCCATTTGTTTCCCAACCCATCGCAAATCATCCATCTCCAGTCAATAAATCTGTTGCACAAACAACCTTCCGGTGGGTTGCTGGGCCCAGTGGGCGCCGAACATTTCCATCAGAAAAGCTGGCAGGCACACTCACACAATGGGAAAACCCAACTTTTTCCATCGAGCATTTTCCCGGGCGGCCCCGACAAAAACCACATTATACGCGCGTGAAGTATCCGCGCTCATAAAGCATTCGCTGTTATCTTCGCCTTCGCTTTCCTTCCTTCCTTCCTTCCTTCCGCTTCCTTTCAGGGAGTACGGGAGACGCGGAGCATTGTGCGCAGCACAGCGGCGTTCCGTTCCGGCCACGCCGGCATTTTCATATATTCACATCGTTCGTCACTTTATTTAAGTTCACACTTCATTTAGTCAGTCTGCCACCAGCCTTTGCCAACGCGAAAAGGTTTTCCGAGCCGCGTGTGGGTATAGAATGGTTGGCAGTTCTCAATTGGGAGCAATTTTGCCTGCTCTGTTCCCGCGTTCGAGGGTTCGGTCGATCGTGCGCGTGATATGAGTGTGTCCCTGTCGGTGTGAAATTAGAGTGTGTGTGTGTGCTCGCCAGGGTGTGAGAGATATGCAAAGCGTGTGGTGTTTTTCGGAGCCCAAAATAAGATCCAAATTTAAATTGTACCCTTCCGCCAGAAGGGCTGGCGGGAAAACTTTCGGGCGGGTCGACCGTTGTCTCCCTCCCCCTTACCTTGAAGCAGACGAGCAGGCTGAACGGCATCGTCAGGACGACGAGCACCCAGGACAGAAATATCAGGATGCGGCCACAGGTCGACGCTTCGCCGTTCGTGTCATCCTCGGCTAGAAAAGAGCACAGGGAAAGCGTTAGTCGGGGCTGGCTGGATCGCGTCCTCCTGTAGGTTGTGGGCTTTTTCGAGGGTTCTTAGTGGTGATGCAAAAACGGGGCCGATGCAAAGAAAGAGTTTAAGAAATGGCATAAAAAGCATAAGAAACCATCGTCGATCGGGGGCCGGCGGTCGGGGCCGTGGTTGGGTGGCAAAGTGAAAAACTTTTATTAGATTTTCCGCCACGTTCGCCAAGGGCTTCGGTCGGGCCGCACTGCTAGAAGTTCCTGAGTACCCTTTCCGCCCGGGTTGGCTGGGCCAGTTCGAGCTCGAGAACGACAAGTTTTTCGTCGCTCAGCTATTCCAGCCGGGTAATTGCTAAGAAGTGATGGCTCGCACCCGATCTTTACGACTCTACGCAGGCGAGCTCTTGTGGGACAAGTGTTTTACATTAGATTACGCCAGGCGTAACATGTTGCGCAAAATGACAATCAGTATAAAAAGGGGTTTTCTAGATTGCGTTGTAGAGATGACTCATATTTACATGTGCACGGATAAGATTTATTACGCTTCTTACATTTCTAATGTGCAATCGTACTTATCCACAAAAGCTTCCATTCCTAAAGTAAATTTTTATCTAGAAACTCACTTGTTATTGTTATATACTGTAATTATCTATTCATTTTTCAATTCATATTGATTGAACAATTTATTTACAACCAAAAAAACACTCATATTTATTATTCCATTTTCAGCGCAGCCCAAAAAACAAGTAATCGCTTTCCGAATTCTAAGTGAACCTTAATTAATTCCAACGATTTCCCAGAACCTCGTGCAGGCGCATTTTAGGCAAACACTGTTTTTTCCTTTTTTCCTCGCGAGTCAATTACCATCACCAAATTGGTCTCGCTCCGAGTAACGCTCCCAAAGCCAGCCGAAACCGCTTGGCATAAAATTTAATTAGTAATTAAATAGCTTTCAAAAACACGAGCAGGCAGGCAGGTCCATCCATTCGGGAGCATTGCTTGACTGGCAATTGCTGGTTAAATGGATTTTTATGCTGCCGCCAGTTTACCAACTGTCGCTAGGAAAACTTTCAACCGAAATGCGTTTCCAATTAATGTGGATGCCGTGTTGTAGGGTTGGTTAGCTTTCGGTGAGAAGTGCAAACGAAAATGTGACCATCGATGGTAACAACCAGCCTCACTTGATCGTTTTGCAAAAGCCATAATTCTCTGCTCCACGAAACCTTTTATTCTTTTCACACTTTGCGGAAGTAAATCAACCGACTTAGGGTTTGATATTCCATTTTCTAATCCATTTTGTGTTTGACTAGGCTGTAAAAAGTTTCCTTCTATCGCTGTTGTTGCGAGAGTAAAAGTAAATTTATGTTCATACCTTTTTTTCCTCCCTCTTGCCTTTAGGCTATTTTTATCTCTCTCTATCTACTCACACTTTTTCCAATGTTTTCCTGCCTCTTAACTGTCAACCGATAGAACAACAAAACATCGTTTGTTTGGACAGACACAGCAGTTATACTACAGCGTTTGCTAGCGCCGATGCGCGCAGGCAAACTTCTGCAAACGGCTTTTCCGCCCCCACCTCCCCGGTTTCCCGACCGAGGCCGAAACATAACCATTTCGACGTTAATGTCCAAAACGTAGAAAAGCTGCCAAAAAGATAAACAGAAATTAATTTCCAAAGTAAACCAAAGTTTGTCGCGTTCCACAAAGCGACACTCAGGTTGTGGTACGGGGTTCGCAGAGGTGGGAGGTGTTCGGGTAGGTTTAGACACCCCTCCCACCCTCCCCCTTCACACTCTCGCAAAGGCTATTCGCAATTGATGGCCAAAGCAAACAGTATCGACCGTTTGTCATCGCGAAGATTGCGATACGGTTTGCTACGTAAATGAATTTTCGAGATTAACGCGACAAACCGCAAACGGGAAAGCCAGAAGAAGAGACACAATTCAAATCTACCGAGAGACACAAAAGGGCGCACTTCAAAGCGGCCGCCTTGTTTAGTCAAGGTTAGGCCGAACGGACGAAGATGAAATGCTAAAAATGAAATGTCCTTAGATTCCGGCGCGCCAAAGCTCCCGCCCAAAACCGTTACGTTCCGTTCCGTTTTATAGCGAACATAGTCCCGATGAGAGGAAAAATATTTCATCCAAAAGCCAAATGAAATACGGGGTTTGTGTTTCTTTTTTTTCCCTCGTGTTTGTCTTTTTACGTATTTCATCCCTATCTGCCATCGTGCACGAATCGAGGCACATTTTTTCACGAATCGTTTGGTCCAAGGATTCAAACATTGTGCGGAAAGCCAACGGTATCATCTCTGGCCGCTCCCCGTCGTCCTCTGCCACCCGGCTCTATCCGGGGAGAATGAGATTATGCCGTAAATTTTCATAAAATTCACATAATTGAGCCTGGTGGCGAATGGCGCCCTAATGGTGCATCGACTTGACTAAATTGTTCCGTCGAAAAGACGGAATAGGTCGGGCTCATAACCACAAGTTTATTTGATAATGTTTGGCCCTCGCTTCGGTACAGCTTTAAAAGCTGCAATTAACTTACGGCACGAGCCATTTACAACCGGCTCTGGGTACCTTGGGGAGTTTTGACTATTAAATAACAGGGTTTATTGACAATTGTTCGGCAGTACGGCGCACCTTGACTGCTTCCTGGCACCATAAACATTTTAAACCATCGACAACAGACTTGACAAAATTGAACGTTTCGTTCCAGCGGATAGGAATATTATACTTTTCAACCCTCGGCTGTCCTTTTGCAATAAAAAATACTCAAACTTACGAATGTAGGATTAGTTATCTGAAAAAGCAAACCAATTGGTAACAATTATGATTTATTTTGGAAAAAAAAGTATTGTAGATAATAAATTTAAATTTATTTTAACTTTTCTTTTTTATTATTTAGCATTCAGATTTAACTGTCAATAGAGTAAATTTAGATTCGGTTTCTTTATATGACATTTTTTTTTATTATTGCAACAATAACTACCAATTAGAGGAATAATGTTCTGAAATCGAATACTAATCAATGTAAATTCAATAGTCCGTAAAATACAAAACAAATTTATAAAAATTGTTTTAGTTAAATGCGTTGCAATTTCAACTTCAACATAGAGCTTCATCTTTATTAGAGATCCGAAAGAAAACTTGGTGCTTCAAAGACACTTAGAATTTGGAAGAAAAGGTGACACACTTAAAACGAAATGATATCGCGCCGATATCAGAGATCAATGTTAAACGCTCGTTAGCACACAATATGAGTAAATCAATATAAATATAATTTTGAAAAAGGTATCTAACACTCAAACGTTTCTCATCGGCATCGGTTCAACCGGTTCAAAACCGTTTGCTGATGAAACCCGTTCGACGTCTACAAATTATAACTGAACTATATTTCTACTGTCATGCAACTATTGCCATGGAAATCAGAAATTGAAAATCAGGACAATACTCGATGTAATATGCACGGGAAAATGGACAAATTGGTTCCATCGTGGAGCGGTACGAGCGGTGACTCAGTGGTTCGACGAACCGGCCACTTCACCCTGAGCAACAATTGAGCAAACATATTTTCCTCCGTGACACCGCAAATTAAAGGAGGAAAGAAACCTTCACATTGTAGTTGACATGCACGAGCTACGAGATCAATTATTCGTGAGTATATTCGGAAACTACGGTGGTGCTGACATATGGCGCAATCGCCCTCCGCAGGGGCGACACAAAATGCTTGGGAAGAGGGGTGGGGGGGGGGGGGGCTTAAAACGGGGAGCAAAACACTTAGGGACGGAACGGTTATGCAGGGGACATATCGAAGAAGAAACGAGAACGAGAAGAGTGGATGTAATCAAACGCTATGGGTAAACGTGTCTACTAGAAACTTCGATTAGAAAAGACTTCTACGTACTTCCTGTGGGTTTGCATTGTTTGGGTTTTGGTTTTGGTTTTGTTTTTTTTTTTTTTTTGTACAGTGCAGTTGGTCGATTTTCAAGGGCGTACAATTTGACGTGGCCAATCGATAGACGCGCCTCTCCCCGGGGTCGATTGGACGGACGGACGGACGGACGGATGCGGACGAGTGTTTGGCCGTGTGTAATTGATGGTCGCGTGATGTGATGATGGAGTTGGATTAATGTCATACAGTATCATTTAGTTAAACCGATCCATGCAGAAACACACACACACACACAGACAGACACCACACAATATAAGGGCACAGCGCGAGACAAAGAATATCCAACGACCACGTTGCATGTGAACGGCGAACGGGAGCGGGAGATATGGAGAGAGAGAGAGAGAAATAGAGAGAGAGAAAGAAAGAAGAAAGAATGGAAGAAAGTTGGAAAATCGGAAAATTTGTACCACACATTGTGATCGATCGTCCTGCCGTCCGACACTCTACCACACTACACGCCGCCACTACACCTCTCCTTCTCTCTACCGGAGCCGGGGGAGCCCTCCTGACCGAACCACTCCGCCGACGGCTGTCACCACTTACCGTAGAGCAACAGTGTGTTTTTCATTTTAACATCTAAAAAACAAAAACGGTATGCAGAACATGGAAAGATGAGTTAGTCTTTATTGCTGAATTTGGTTGATCGTAATTTAGACGCAAGGTTCGAATAGGATGATTACGCAGCGGATTATCAGATGGTTGGCTTACTCGCCTTGGTTGGGTTCGAGCGAGGGTGAGGGAATCAGATTTGGAAACGATGAAAATGATTTGGAAATGATGGAAATCCGATGTTTTAGCACTGGAGTGTAGATGATAGATTGAGTTTTTGTGTTTGAGTGTCGGCCTCAAGGTGGAACAAAAACATGGAAAATAATAGAAAAATGTAGAAGGATGGAATTTTTCGGTCCGTTTGATGCTAGAGACTCCAATAAACGTTGACAAAACTCAGAACCATCATCAAAGCATAGGACTGAAACATGGAATGTCTGGTTTACATATTTTCCAAAGAAAACAAATGACTTACAAAAACCGCACCGCAAGAGCAAAGTAGCTTAATATTAATATCCCATCGGTTATGTATCCCAGCTGATTATGATTCTGATTTAATCATATCACGCGCCATCTTTAAGCTTGTTAAATGGAGCAGATTTCTTGCGAGTTTTCTTCAGATCTCCGACAGAAGGCATATTTCCTTCGAATACCAAACCGCGAAATGCTTCCAATCGTTGTATTCCATTAGCTGCGGGCGGCTTAGAATATTCCAAAAACCCCCCGAAATCGCGAAGTCTCCCGCGGAAACATCCCTCCAAGCATGTACCGTACAAATTCCCTCCTTTTTTGCTGAGACATTAAAGGAAAATCCTCCGGGCGAAACAAAAGTCAGATACCGCTAGATTTTCCGCTTCTCCCACGCGCACATCGGTTGTCAACGAGCACATCGGAGCGAATGTTCGTTTGAGGCTAACACAATATGGCCTGCTTCGTTTCACCACCAAAGTTCCCGGAACACTTTCCCCATTCCCCACGCTTCCGCACCGTGTTCGCCGCTCTTTACTACCTTTTTGTGTGAAACCGCAAATATACTTCATGCCAACATTCTCTGTTGAGTTTCCGTTTTCATCGCCACGCGGAAACCTGGCTGGGGCAATGTTCGCGAGCAGAAAATTATGATGCACTTTTTCCCTACCACAACGAAGCCCCTTTTCACCCCGTTTATTGTCCCAAGACAGGACGGTGCAATGTGCAATCGTTGAGCGTTGTGTTTATTTGGCTTATTTATTTGCGCCAGGCAAGCCGACTAGCTTGCCAGCATAAGACTTTGTGCCATTCGATCGGGCTCTTTGTTGGGAGAGAAAACTTTCCACCGAGCAGCACCGGTGCAGGGCGGAGACACAGATTTGTTTGCTGCAAAACTGCAAATGGATCCATTTCGTGTCGGTTTGGACTGCCACATAAAATGTGTACCGAGTGCTGCATTTCATGAGAGGTTTCCTGAGAGTGTGTACTCTTTGTTCTGAACTCTATATTTTCGAGAGGTTTTTTTATAAGGGAGTTCTTTATTCTTTTCCTCTAAAGAAAACACAAGTACTCTACTTTGACCTGCTTTTTTCTTGGAAAAATCCGTCTGCAAAACCCTTTCGCTCGGATAAATCATAACCCACAATTCTTTCTCCTTTCCCCAAAAAAAAAGCGATTTCTTAGACGTGTTTTACATTCCAGTGAAAATATTTCGCTTCACACAAATTTGGAGCACAATCCGTGGCAACTAAGAAGACGTCATCCTTTTCCCGATTTTGCCACCCTCCATACATATTGCTTACACCCGGGACACAAAAGACCACCACCTTTTGTTGCCGGAAATGAGCTTCATTCAAACGGATACATACATTCGTTCGCATAACGAGCATTGCCATCGATTGGAATGGTACCATCATGTGCACTATTATCATGTCGTTGGCAACCCACAGAAAACTTATCCTTGTCTGTGTGTGTGTGTGTAGGGGTGTGCGACAAAGTACTCGAGAGTAAAACGGAACGAAGCGAAACGTAGGTAAATAAATTGCATTGCATATTTACAAAAGGATGCTTTTGCGAGGCGAACGCCAAGGAATCCCATCGCCGAAGAGCATGCGGGAGAAGAAATAAACTTGGCTGAGTACATGGAGTAAGCTTCTGCAGGCAAAACCTCGACGAGAAAAACCATCCCTTTCCGAGGGTGGCCACTCCATGGTTCACTGCCAAAGAAAAAGTCCTTCGCCTTCGGTGTGTGTATCATTTTTCGTCAGCTGTGGACGCTTCTCGGAATTCCGCCGTACACGCACGTGGCACAACAAAGGACCCGATGGGTCGGGAAAATGCGACGAACGGATCTTCCGAGCCACCCCATTTTCCATCTACCAAATCCAAACAAATGCGAAAGGACACACGCGTTGCGACACTGCGATATATTTTGTAGGTTTTTGTTGTTACTTTTCCCTCTTTTTCGCCGCTTTTCGGTGACCCCGTACGTCGCCCCATTTTCCTCCGTTCTTGGGAAATATCCTTCTACGAATTCACCACCACAGCTCGCTCCCGGCCACTTTTCGCTTCCCATATGCAAATTGAAACGCGTAAATCCAGGCGAAAATGTACCACAGAAACCGACAATCCTTTGGGGCCGGGCAAAGCTGATTTCCCAGAACGCTTTCGTCGGGCAGATATTTCAAATGAAAACGATCTGCACGACACGCCGTTGGGTGAAATGTTGATTCGTTTCACTTTTCACAGCAATCTTCCTTTTTATCGTCACTGCGATTAGATGGATAAATTGTGGAATTCGTATTTCAAGTTTACATATTTATTTAAGCAAAGCAATCAAAACGATTGAGGATTATTTTCGGCCCCCCCTTTTTTTGATGGAAAACGAAACGCACTTGAGGTAAATTTCATCACTTGCATTTTGATACACGTCACTACACGGAATGCATCAAAAATAGTTCTAGCCACTTTCGAAACTGTTTGGTTTATCCTTCTTATTTCAAAAACACTCCCATACGAAGCAGTCAAACTGGAACGCAACCGAGCGAACCTTGCAAAAGTGTCGTTAAAACTGAACCGTATCGAACATCTTTCGATTCATCGAACCAGGCCTCTCCGACGGTAGAGACAGATCGCACACTTTTCATACATTTTTTCCGGGCCCAAAACATAAATGGTGTTCCGTGTGTGCGCGTGCGATCTGGTTCGCGTTCCGATCGGAACGGTCCCAGCCCGGATGGTTGGCCATTTATCAAACGTATCCTGGTAAATTAATGGATTCCGGAGCGAACTAGGTAAAATTGTCCATTTTCCCAAAAACCGGACTCCATCCGAGGCAAGTTGGAACCCCTTCCGAGGAAAGGATTGTTTTCACAACCTTCTCAACCTAAAATTCCTAAAATTGCCCGAAGGTTGATGTTGCTTTTGGGGTATCTGCCTGACTTCAGCCATACCCGTTTTTGGCCTTTTTTGATGCACATGACGGAGCCTATTTCCATTGCTGTACACCATCAATAAAGGACCCTCGTGCGTGCCTTTGGGAGGGTAGAAAAAAGAAGGCTCACACGCACTACGCAGGGGTTTGATATAGGGCCACCCATAGAGAGCAGTTGCTGTTTTTCCCACCGCCTCAAAGTTCCATCGCACACACCTACGTCCACCCGTGCCCTTTTGCCATACTCTTCCCAGGCGTAATGATGATTGTGGTTTGACATTTTCGAAAACCGAGTCGGCCCACTGTGCTACTGATTACGCAAATGAAGACGCAATTAAAACGATATTACCCACCGAGATGGTCGTCACACCGTAACGGCCCAGCCCTTGCGGTTAAGGCCGGGCCTTCGGCGCACGAAATCATCGGAAACGATGTCTTAACGTTTGGCAGGATTATTCAGAATCTACCCGAGGCACATGGACGTTTCGGTAGACTCCTGCCGGCCAGAAGACAAAACGTCAGGCCAAACCTCTTCAACCCTCCTCCTGCTCCACCAGGCACGAGGGTCACCGAACGTAATGCCGATGAGCGAAATTAATAGGATTCACAAAATCACCGTCCAAGGACAATTCTCGTGGGAGATTTGCCGAGAAGTGCCGGTACGGTGCCCGCATTCTGAGCCCGCACCGAGAGCGATATCTTCCTAATTGGATCCTTCAGGAGACGCGGGTACCAACGGAAATCCGAGTAACGGGTAACACTTTCGGCGATGGCGCTAGATCGACACGGCGCGATAATGGAGAGCATTAAGGTTTGCGGACCACCGTCCTGGAATCGGGTCGTGTGAAACGGAATGTTCTTGAATGATAAATGAAATGTGATTGTACGTAAGCGGTGCCATTTCCTGAAGAGACGCTGATAAAGAGCACGCGTGAGGCATTATCGTTGACCGAACTGCCACCGCGGTGCTTTTGCATACAAATACGAAATTATGTACACAATACAGCCAGAATTTTCGAAATTAGGAATTTGGAATGATTTCTTTAGGAAACAATTTAGAAATCATGTACAAGTTAAACCATCGTTCACTACCATTTTATAAATAATACCAACTTACAATGCACAAACTAAAAATATTTTTTTTTATTTCTACAAGAAAGCTGAAAATGGAAACTCTGCATTGAAAATAATTTATTTTTATCAAATTTATTTATCAAATGAGTTTCAAATGGAAAAGCAAATGTAGTGCATTTCATGTTAGTAATTTATATGCTCAACAAAGTTAATTTACGTTTACTTAAAATTATCCTCTTTAATCTAAATGTAATGAGATAAATTAATAATTTTTCCTTAAAAGCCTATATGTACTACAGATGGTTTTAAAATAAGGATAAAAGGATTTTAAAATTGCCTCATTCCAACACTTCCAAGTTTCGTTTTCATGCTTGTCCAACCATTTGAGTAAGAAACAGCTTCAATCTATGAGTTCCGACTCCCCGAATATTTCATTTAAAAGTTTTCGTAAATTTTCGATTAGTAAGAGTACAAATAAATGTTGAAACGGGAAGAGCCTCGTTTGTGTTAAAAGCCTACAAGGGAAGAAATAACGTTATTTTTTGGATACTTTACCAATTGGTTTGCCTCTCAATGTTTTCCCCTTTCTAGACACTTCCAACTCCAATCTCTAAAACCAATTGCGAACTGTCCTAACTGAAATTTTGAAGAGTTGCAAGACTCTTATCTATCATTCAGGTTAAAAACTGATACGACTACATTCAAGCCGTTGCTACGCATGGAATTATCAAAAGTTAATTGGCTGCGGTAATGCGCAGGTTTACGATAGAGTTATGGGTTTTCTTCGTTCCACTCTATCTGATTAAACGGACATGAAAAGTGGCTTACGAAACCATTAGGCTTGGTCCTCGCTGACGACTCGTTAAACAAGTATGCGTGCACTTTCTCCCCCGTTGTTTTGAGTTATAATGGTAGTGAATGATAAACCATAATGGCACCTAATCATTACCCGTTGCCTCTTTCGCGGCGCTAAGGTTGGCTAAAAATATCGATAAAAACAATGTCCATGGCATGTAAGAAGCACTCTTTTACATCGCCCCGTTGTAATGCTCGACTTAGACCGTGTGATTGTAGTTACACGCCAAAGAACGCTGGCAGGGGCCGGTCATCGAAGCTCGGAGGACTAGGAAAAACAGCAATTAATTTACTGTCGCCAGCAAGTCGCACGGTATATCTAGTCTGACCTTCCACTTTCCCTCGGTCGAGAACTCCAGCAGCAACGTCCTAGACCGGTGTCCTAGTACTTTGCCACAACGCCATTCCCAACCAATCAACTGTGAAAAGCTTTGGAGTGGGGGATAGCGAATGCGAACGCTCAATAAATGACGTATAACGAGCACCGATGGTTATCATGATCGTACATATTCATTGGCACGGCACGAATGGCTCGAGCCAACCGTGGCCTACTGTGCGTACAAAAAAAAAACAGGGGACGCGGTTTGCTTCGAGAGCGTCACCGAACCGGAACAACCCCCAACAAAGAGCCGGAATCTGCCGGCAAATGTCACCGAGGAAAGTATCACAATGTCCTCGAGCCGGAATCGCCTTCACCCCGGTTTGCCTGATTATGGGAGTGATCCATCAAACCGGAACACTTTCGAAGCTCGCAAACACACACACACACACACATAGACCCCTTGTACGCGAACCGTACAATTGATGCGAACTTTCCCATTCATCATTCAGCAAAGCTGTAGAGCTTCGTTTCCGGTTTCTTTCGGTGCGAAATTCCTCCGTCCGCTCAAGCGAACAGGGAGGGGGTCTCATTTTTCTCTAAGCCCATTTCACGTCACAAACCAACACCACCACGACGAGAGAAACCGTGCTCGTGACGGCAGCCGATAAATCTCCTGTCTGCTGATGAGGAAAATTTAAAATTTTGACAATGTAATTGGTGAAAGTTTGGTGATTTATGTGCCGTAAGCAGCGAGGAAACCATTGCCATGCGTCGGTTCGCTGTTTCTGACGTTGCCTTGGGTTTGTGGGATCTCATCTATCAGACACAAAAATGGCAACCGTATTATTAGAAACGCTACGCCAGCATAGAAAGCGAGAATATTACTATTTCTATTCCGTTTTACAGCCCGTCAATGTCAATGGAGACGCCTGGTCGTTGATGGCTCCGAACTGAAGGACTGCGTCACTGCGCACAGTTTTCCAATAGTTCCCGCAAGCAAAGGCTCGGTTGACTTTCGAACCTTCCCACCGTAGCCCGAAAAACGCACACGCTCGAAGTTGGCAAATTGGGGGTAATTAAGGAGATTCGAATTAATTACGGACCGGCTCGCAAACCTCGCCCGTGGTCGTCCATCGTGCTGGACTGCACTAAGATGTGGAAACTCGTTGGTCCAGCCCCGTTGGAACGTTTCCTGATGAAGACAAAACGGAACCGGTTGCAAGTTCCTCGTGCCCGCTTTTCTTCCCACCCAATTCCTCATTCCTGTCAACCGCGGCGGTACCCCGAAGCCTGGTGGGAATAATTTAATTAAAGCATGCCCGTCTGCACTGGCATGGGGAGTTAATGTTGGGATACTTTTTAGCACAACATTGCTGCACCGCACTCCGTTCCGTTAGGCACCGTTACTTAGGGCTGACAAAGTACGCTTTCTTTGGTGGGTTTAATTTAACAAAATTTATCAAACTCCATCACGCTAGGGAGTGACGTGTAGCGTGCGATTAATTTTCCACCGTTGGATGCTCCAACCTAGGAGGCACGTCAGCTCGGTTAGCCGTCAACGTGAAGATGAGGTTTTTGAGCCGCGCACTGATTAAACGAGATGAAACCATAAAAATGAACAGGAAAGCAACGTCATCATTTTAATGAGCAGAAAAATATTGATTTTTGTATATTGTTGAGGCTTCAAGGTGCCTTCGTAATAATTTTTATGAGTTTCACATAAAACTTCAATCGAGTTAAAGAATGTCCCATAATAATTGTAAAAACTCTTAAAAAGAATCTCTTTTTCCTACATCCTTCTAAAAACATAAATTCAATGCAAGAAAATCACAAAATGTTGCTATCCAAAACTGAATCGGAAAGCAAAATTCAATTTGAATTCCATTTCTAACCTTTGACAAATCCCGAACCAAGAGAAAATGGTATTCGTTTCCCATTGAAAATTTCCCGCACTGACACGAGCTTCGCCGAGCTCTCAGCGGATACAGAGGGTATACAGAAAAAGATGAAAACCTGTCACGTTTTCCATTATCTGCCATTGTGGCCTTCACGTTTTTCATCTCTCTCTCTCTCTTCCTCTGCCAAGTACAATGGGGAAAAAATCCAATACCAACCGGCACTGCAAAACCTCGGGACGAAGAGGAAATGATGCCGGGATTTCTGTTCTTTTTTTCTATCAATGTTCGCTGCCACGGAGAGGATTTTCTCTTCAGAGCAGCTTTCCGTGGCAAATGCCTACTGTCCAGATGGAACCGCGAGGCTCCTGTTGATAGGCAACGCAATAAAGGTGATGTGGAAGCTGAAGGAAAAAAAGCGGTTCGTTCGGGAGGAAAACAGGCTTTTTTATCAATCCCAAATCGTGTACGAGAAGAATTAGTACAGCGATACCTAGCGCAAATAACGTGACACTGGAAGCATCCACCGGATTGTACACACTGTCACATCCATTACGATCACCTTGACAACTGCGTCAGTCCAAACACAGAGGCGCACAAGAGCTGGCGCAATGGACATCCCGGGTTGGGAAAGCCTAGCCCTCCCTCTCGTGACGCACTCAAACCTCCACCCCCTGCCAGAGCCTCATGTCACCAAAATTTATTTCCTCCGACAAGCTCCAGTGACCCGGCTTGACCAGTGAAAAACTCCGAAACCAGGGAGTCATTATGGCCGCCGTTGGACGAAGTGATTTCCACCGACCGCAAATGATTGGATTTTACGGTGCCGATGCTAATAAATTGCCTCCCTTCCGCCTGACCTGGTCCGGCTTTTAATTGAATTGAACGATAACGGCAATGCGCGTGTCGAAGCACCGAATGTGGCTTTACCGCAGTTTCCACCACCACCAACCCGAGTTTCTCACCCGGGACCAACACACCCTCTGAAGTGTGTTCGATTTTGGTGGAGTAAAATAATGTTCGCCCATGCTTAGCGTGGCTTTTCCGCCTCGCCCTACGCTTTTCCCTCTCCCAAACGGCGATGGTGACGATTTATTTGAAAATTTTATTTCCCTTCGGTTAAATTGAAGAAACCATAAATTCTAGCACCATTTCGTTGCTTCACAGCTAATTTTCGGATCGTTCTGGCGAAAGTAGCGGTCTGCCGGGAGCTGCAATCGCAAAACGAATCTTTATCTTCGAACGCAAACCACTCCACAGATTACCGCTTTGCATTCGGGGCTTTACCCGCAAGTATCATCGACGGTGGGATTAAATTATCTGCCCGTTTACTGCCACTCTTCGGCCGCTGATAAACGTTATCGTTTGTGACGTGAGTTTTACAGCGATGCAATGAGAGAGAGAAACAAACAAACCCACTGTACCGTTTTCTGTATCGGCTGCAAGCAGCTTGAAGCAGTTTTGCAACGAAAAATCAAGATTAAAATAATAAAATAACAATCACATAAATGTTGGTTGTTAGTTTGGTAATAGTGTTTACAAATACTTGTTTGACGTAGAGAAAACATTTAGTCGTTAAGGATAAATTAAAGTTTCAATCGTTTAAATAGCTTTTAATACCCTTATTAGATGATGACATGTTTGCCCAGACTTTTACTGTCAAATCGCGTTTGACAGAAATATTCTTTCCTCAAAAACTGAACCAAGCATGCCTTACTCCTTTCTGTTATAACCTGTAAGTTGTTTGTCAAAGTGGTGATTTGTTTACTTTTTGCTCTGTTAGAGGATTTATGTCAAAGTGACGATTTGTTTACTTTTTGCTCGGTTAGTAGCAACTCGCGTTGTTCGTTACTCTAAGTTGAATAATACGGTAAATTTAAACATGAAAATGAACATATAACTGCAAAACCCGTTGGGCAGAACTTTGCGTTATAGCACGAGCGGGCGGAATTTATATGTAAAACACCCTATCGGAGCCTATTTTGATAGTGAACTGGGCAAAGATGACGGTTTAAGTTCTCATCTAAAAACGGTATAACCCACGGTCAATGGAAAAAAGGTGGCCGCATATCATGTGAAGAGCCAAAAACCGTTGGAAAATTGTTGACAGTTGGTTGAAATTTGGTATATTTCATCAAACAGAGCAAGGAATTGAGGCGTTCTGGAATATGATCTGAAAGAAGGCTGCGCATGAGGCAAACCAACACACTTTATTTCCCCAATCATGGCGACCAAAAGGATCCATATCCCATGACTTCACACAGAAGAGAAGTTTCTATCCGCGGACCATGGACACTGTGCTCTAGAATTTCCAAGTACCTATTTTGCGAGGAATTCACGAAAATCTTTCACAAGTGCGCAAGTATGTTTGTAAACACTTTTTAAACCAACTGTCACAACAATGACGGAGAAGAAAATAGCTTTGGCCCGACCTGTCTTTGAATTGATCATGGTACAACCATTCTCTAGCTTTAGACGTTATAGAACACTCTAGTAATTCAATCAAACTAAACGTTTAAGATTATTTTAGGCTTGTAAAATACTGTATTTTGATAAACTCTGATAGACTTAGCAAACGACTTATCGAACTTCTGCCGTTTGAACACTGTTTAACTGCACTTGCGATGCACGATTCCAGCACCGAACTCCTCGTAGTCCTGCTTCGTTATCCACATATGCTGGAACATGGGACTCTGCGCCAACAAGCACCCACCAGCCCACACCGACAGTGCGGGATTCTGGGGAGCAATCACTTTGCACCGGAGTGGCGCAGGAACCCGGGCACCTAGTTCCGTCTGCATCCGCTCGCCGAACCCGCCGAGCATGACCGATCCACCGGCCAGGATGACGTTTGCGAATAAATCCTTTCGGGTGTTCTCCTTGCAGCTCATCAAAGACTGCACGATGAGATCGGGCAGTGCTTTGTCCTGCCGATGACCAATCGCCCCGGGGTTGAACAGCGCTTCCCCGCTGAGAAACCGTTCTTTGCCAACCGTGACGGTCCTGCCATCGGGAGCTCTGTACGCAACCGTCACCGAAGTGGCTTCCTTCGCGAGATCCGCACTGACAGTGCACACTTTGTGCAGCACCTCCCGGACCGTCTCCCGGTCGGTCAAGGCTAACGCACCGGCCAGATACTCCACCATATCGCTGCCCGCTAGCTCGAGGTTCACGATTGCCTCGCGCACGGGCGAATTCTTGTAGATGGGCACGATACTGGTCAGTCCCTCGCCGACATCGACCACGGTCCCACTCAGCCGACCCGCCGCGTACAGCGCCAGCAGCGCCTGAATTGACAGATACGTGGCCGGGGCACCCAACTTTTCAAACACTATCTGAACCGCCTTCTCACGGTTCGCCGGCGCACTCAGCGGCCTTTCGGTGAGCAAGATCTTGTGCTCTTCGGGTGCCACCTTCAGCACGTCCCGCAGCGTGTACTCCCACACGCTTTCCAGTGCGTCCCAGTCGGTCGGAACGCCCCGCTCGATGGGGTAAATCACCCGACCCGCCGGCGACCCCGACCGGCCACCGATGCACTTCGTCACCGAGCCATCAGCCTGCTCGGTCAGCTCCAAGATGGTCCGTACCGAGCGCTTCGGATCGTCGTCTCCGGTGAGGCCGGCCTTGATCGTGTAGCTTCCGTTATCGATGACAACGGCGGGCGTCTCGTCGTCGTCCATGATTTCACTTTCTTTCCTCACAAACGACTGGTGACTGACTGAAGCAGGCCATTCGTGCGGCGTCTATTGGATGCACGCTTATCACGCTTATCGACACTTCGATATGATTCACTAGGGGCACCAGCGCACAAGAAACTAGCATGTTTTGGAACTCTGCTTATCACTCGCAAAGGTTGATAAGAGCTGTGCGGTGTCAGGAAGCAGATACTACATCTTCCTGCTGGACCTAAAATTAGTTCTTCAAAATCTAACGTCATTTATTGGGGCAATTTAAATTACTCATAGAGGACATTACTTATTGTTCCAATTAAAATAATGCATAAATATAGCATTATCAAACCATACAATCATACCAGTGATGGCTTTCATTTAAAGCTTGAAACAGTTAAACAACTTTGAAAGAGATCGTTCTACCAATCTGCATGAAATCTTGAGCGTAGGAGCTGTTTGATAGTACATTTGTGTAAAATACACTAGCCATCGGAAAGACAGAAATTAAAAAAGGACAGTCAAGGTCTTCCTTTGACAGGAAGAAACCCTAAAAATGTTTGAATGTTCCCATCAAATGTTCTTTTGAAATGAGTCCTTATTATCTCAATTTAACTATGTTTGTAAATCCAAATTTCACATCGTGGCAAAATATATTCTCATACAAATTCAAACTTCACAGCATTTAGCCTGTGTGGTTTTTTATAATGAATAACTACGTTTTGGAGTAAAACACACCCACTTTTCTGTCAGTTCCAAACGTTTTCCAAAGCCGTTTCATGCAGCACGAACGACTTCTATCATAATTTCATCACAATCTGAAAGATTACGGCATCACACAGGGAAAAAGTGGATATCTTTTGCTCGTCTGCATTCAAGACATTATAAAATCACAAAAATAAATTATAGGGTTTGAATAAGGTACACGAGGAGGTCATATACTCTTGGCTAAAATGTCCATCTAATTTGTTGAAATTAATCATTCAGTTCGAATCAGTATGTAAAATATGTGTTAAAAGTGTATAAGAATAAAATGGCCATGGTGTACATCACCACACAAGTTTTAACACGTTGACGTTTTTAGAACACTTTTTAGAACAATCTTTTTCAATATAATTTGTATATAACATTTATTAAACCAATGATTTTTGAAAGCTAAGCAAAAACTTAGCTTCCCAAAGAATTGATATAAAATATTACTATAATTTTTATGATGCATTTTCATTTATTATCGGGTCAAAAACTTTTTAGAACTGAGTTTTGCTGTCACCCACATTTGGGTGACATGGCAGTCAACGTGTTAAAAAGGATACGAAACACTAGAAATGATATCGATCAAGAGTTCCGTATAATTTTCTCTACTTAAAATCTTTCAAGGTAATTGAAGAAGTCATAGAAATGTTATATCTGTGCAGTGCCTCGATCAACTTATCTTTTACGACGCAAAGAAAAACTTTGAATGGCAAAAACTGTCGAACAAAGACATACAGCTACTAACGTCAACAAGCTAGCGGTAAGGGAACGATTAGCCAAAGTCAAGCGTAGGAAAATCACCACGACCAAAGACAAGAGCTTGTCCAAAGTTTAACGACCAACAAATGGGACCCATTTTTTTGTGTGCCATGGACGATTGGGCGAGAAAACGGAGCAAATTGGAATTGGGATGAGTCCTTGGAAGAAACGGTCCTGTCATTACAAATCCGCGCTTGAAAAGCTGCGCCTTGTCACAGCATTACGAATCACTTTCTCATTAGTTTCCAACGAGGCGGGGTGGGCCCAAGGCGAGCAGCGAAACTTTTCCGGCCCAATTTAGACCAGAGACGTTTGAGATTTGATTCGTCCCCCCCTCTTCTTCACCCCGTTGATGACATTTCTTGCCGCCTGCCAAGATCACACGACCTCCGAGCAGCGACGGCGCTGGTGATGGTGCCGATTTTGGCATTGGAGTTAATATTTTCACCATTGCCAAGCGTCGCTCGATAGAACGCAGAGCGCCGAACTACTTAGCGATAAATCACTATCGAGTGCCGCCGGGGTTGACCTTCTTGCCCGTGCGGGGAACATTGGACCGTCGCCAACCGGGCGAGCCCCGTGGAGTCTGCGAGTCAAACTGATTTTCCGCACAAATTTATTACTCGCACACAAACGGGGAGCAGTCGCCAGCCAGGTCCCGAGTAGCACCGATTTTGCGAAAGGTCAGGACGACGGCAATCGGGACGACGACGACTTTTCCTAGGCTTGCCCCGCGTTGAAGTAGGTCAGTTCAGTCGCCTGCTGGCGACCGTTTAGTGGCAGCAGTCGGCAGTGACGGCCCGGCGGCCATGATTGAGCAAACTTTAAAGGATAATTTATTTCAAGCAAACGTGTCGGTTGCGAGCGAACCTAACGTTGCAGGCCAAGATCAAACTGCAGGCAATCGATCTGCACCGAACCGTGCACCGGAGCAGTAATCAAAGTCAGGGAAGCTGAAATGAATAATCGAGCCTCCCTCCGAACGTGGAGCTGTCGGTTATTGTGTGTGTATGTGTGTTTGTATGCTGCAATCTTGCCGTTCACAGTTCACCGCATCGACCGAGAGAAAAGCGTGCTGATTGAAAACCCGTGGTTCCGTGGTTGGAGTTTGATCGTCAACGGTGTGTACCATCCTTTGTTCTAGCTCGCAAGCAACCAACAACCCGTTCGGTGGAAAAAGTTTCCATTTTCATCAGACACAACCAAACGGAGGTGGAAGGGGGGCCTCTCAAAACCCATCGATCCTTCACGTTCGGAACTTCGTTTCATCGTTATAAACAGTACGTTTCATCAAACGCTCATCAATCACTTCTCATCCCACCCCCGTGACCCTCTCATCAGCGAGTTCCGACACAGGCTGGAGGACATTCCCGGCTTATAAACAAAAACCCCTTCCCCATCAACCCGCCTTCACACGACCCAAGCCGCGTTTTTGATGAAGTGTGCCACTTGTGACAAGGAGGCTGTACACAACTAGATACAGTCACTATTGTAGGCACTCTTCCTTTCCGGTTCCCAGGGCCTACGTCGGGTACTCCACTGGTTTACAACACCGAGCATGAGTCCCCTGTCACATCGAACGGTGCAACACGGTGCACCGGAAACGGTTACTTCCGTCTGACCTAGTGCAGTCCATCAAGAGATGGAACTATTCCGTCCCCCCGCGGTTCTTTCCCGCCTCTCGTTTCAGGTGTGCTCGTGTTCCTGTGCTGGTTGGTGTGCTGTGAGTGCTGTGAAGGGGAGGCTGTGTACGATGAATGACGTGCATTTGAGTGAAGAAAGAAAACATCCAGGAAAGTCAGTAGAAGGTTGAATTTAGAGATTTGTGGACAAAAATCAAAACCGGTTTTTTAATTTGTGCAAAAACAAGTCCAGCAGAGTTTGGGAGCCAAAGGGAACCATTTTATAAACAAAGGGGGGAGGGTCTGCCAACGAGGATGAGCGGGGAATGCAAGGGAATGACTAAGACGTGGAAAACTCGCTCGTTTTGTGCTCGCGCGGGCAGGGGCAGGGGCAGGTGTGGGTGGATTCGATTGAATTTTGCATGCGTCCTCCCTGTGTGCGGTTTCGAGGCGGCAACAAATAAAAACGTGGGAAAAATCCATACATCCGACTGGATTGACGGATCGCGAAACGACTCGTTCGAATGAAAGTCGCGGGAAATTGTCCGTCCCTCGAAATGGTGCGCACCTCCGATAGGGAACTGGGACACACAGACACACACTGTGAATGGGATATGTGCACTGGACATTGAACATGTGGGAATCCCAAGACTGGGTTTGGTGCGCCACACCCCGTTGCTCCCTACCTTCCACTATGACGGCACTATCTTCGGGCATATTTCCGTTTACCAGAGCGATGTGGCCAAGCTTTCCTCCTCCGTTGGTGGACGTCGTGGTGGCGGTTTTGTATCTACGTCTGCCGTAGACCCGTTTGCGTTCGCAACCAATTTACTCGCACGACGAAGGAAAAAAAAAACAAACGATCCGTGCCGCCCGCCCCCCAACAGTAAACGTCCGTTTGCGTCGCTACAGCTCGTCGAGCCACACTTGTCTTTGGAAAGAACAATTTTAATATTTACTAACGAATGATGATAATGATGGTGGTGGTGCCGCGGGAAGCGTCCACCCTGTGCACAGTGGGGTCGGCCAGTGGTTTTGTTGGGTCAGTGCTGGGAGCTCGATGGGCCACCGTGCGGAATCAATATTCCATGGGCAAGCCTCATTACGTCGACATGTGCTGCCAGATTACACCTGAAGGACACACATCCAAGCCACACACATACACACACACATATATATATAAACGCACATGCACACGGACACACAAAGGCACGGAAGGACGTACGGACGCACTCGGGAGTTGGTTCTGGAACCAACCCTGATGATTGGCTTAATCCGGCAGAGACGCACCACCACGTTATCGATCACGGATACGTGTTGTTTGTGCGGGTTATAAATAACACCGAACCATACGAGGGGACGCGCGCCTTGGCAGCAACACTCACGGCGAAACCACAAACTCCTGCCTGTCCTGAAGGGTTCACGGAACGATTCTTCTTTCGCAGAAGAAATTTCTTTGGCAAAAACATTCGCCAAGAACGAGAGCAGCACGAGCACCGATCCTGCGGATGTAGCACAGAAGTCTTTCCTCACCAACACCACAAGCCTGTTCACGGCCACGAGGCAACAGGACCAAGGCCCCCCTCCGCAGGAATCTCCCGAGGGCTCGAGCGCAAGACAAATTGTTGTAGTGCACAAAGAAATCGCTACCGCATGTTACAGCAGATGCTCGCGCTGGTAGGAGGCACCAACCCGTCTTACTTTCACTTACGACCCCACTGCGGTCTGTGGGCTACGCACATACACACACACACACAAACACACCCAGTCGCCTCTGCAGGTGAAAAGTTTGGAAAAAGTTTGATACCTTCCACCTCGAAAACGAAAAGGCTCAATGCACCGCAGTCGGGTAGTTCATCAGAAACATTTTCCTCCTTCCTTCCTTTGCATTCGCGAAGGGGAAAATCGGTGGCCAGCACGGATGGGAGGTGGGAAAACGTATAATCCAAGAGGAAACGGCACCCAGGCAGCCAACACGCACAAAGAGAGCGCGCACGGGGAGCCGAACGAATCGAACGGAAATGGAAACGTTGCCCGGATGCGGACTCGCTGAGGCTGATGCTGCTGAGCCTCGAGTCAGCGGGCCCTGACACACGCGCTCGAGATGTTGTGTTTAAACTAAGAGAAACATAAGCGCACACACACGCACACGCACACACATACACACACTCGAAACAAACACCCAACTAATAAAGCCAACAAGCTACCGACACCACTGGGCCAAGGGGATATTCACGCTACTACTTTTCTTTATTTTTGGTATTGGATTATTATTGATCAGGGGTTTAAATATTCGGGTTGGGGTTTTTTTTGCGATTAGGTACCGTTTTTCATGCGACACACTGCGGTTTGGCAACGCTCGTTATCAAATCGTGGCCGCGCTGGAAACGCACTACTTCGCACAACCGTCCGACGTTCGGCGGAGCACAACCAACAGCAGGACCTTTAGACTTCGACCGCTTTCTAGCGCACGCGAAGGCTAACTGAACTTGCAGCAGCCACGGACGGAAGCTTTTAGACCAAAGTGTCCTGCCGAGCGTACGAACGAATTTATACTGACCGTCTCCGTTCCCTGTCGTTTGGGCAGAAAAATCAAACTGGGGAGCGTAAAACACCCGAAACCGTAAGCTCCAGGGATCGCTCCCGGACTAAAGCTCCCTGAGCAAACGAAAGTGAGAGAGAGCGAGGCAGCCCGACCAAAGCAGCTTTGAGAAAAACTCTCGGATGTTGGGCATCCGTTCGCGCAGCCTGGATACCGAAGCTTTCTGCTTCACGATGCGAACAAAGGATCCGTTTGCCTTCTGGCTAGGGAAAGCTCGCGATAAGTTTCCACTCTCTACATATTCCGTGCGTGCCTGGGGAAAACGATGGACTCTCTCCCATGCTCAGCCACTCTCTATTTATGATTGCACACTAAGGCAAACATTGTTGACATGTAAAAGCATCTCTTCCACTGTTTCTTGCTCCATGTTTGGGGGACGACTCTGTTGCGCCTAACTAATATAAGCTTTCCACTGTTTTGTTGTGTCTCTCGGTGGGCCGTAGGTTTTCGATCCCGACACTATCCGGCACAAAACCGCAGCGGATTGCCAGGGTTGTAGTTCAGCAGGAGTCGCTTGGAAAAACAAATGCTTCAATACGTAAGTTATCAGTCTGCAAAACATAAATGAAACTTTTTTTCTGTTACATTATTAGTTCTTTCCAGAAAGCACTAAATATTGCTGGTGATAAGAAACATACCAAACTACATTTTCAAGGTTTAAACCCGTATGACCCGGTGATTAAATTCCAAAAATAAGACAGAAATAATCATGCAACACAAATTCCTAACCAATCAGAAATCCTTACAATTGAGCAATCGGCGTAAACGGTTTCACTTGTAGCACAACTGTATTCTTGTGAAATATTGATGAGATATTAACGACTTACGGAGGTCATTCCAAGTCAGGGAAGGAGCTGGAAAATGATAGTGTTGAAAATAAACGACAGCTCATGAGGCAACTTATTTTGAGGTGCTGATACCATAAACACGAGAAACAGCTGACGTACGAGAAGGGCCATATGACGTACCTTGATTTCATAAATAATAGTTTGTAAATAAACCATAGTTGTCACGATATATCACAACTTATGATTTGTTTCTAGCAAGTCTTAAAAATATGCATGATTGGCATTTAATTTCAATTAGTTTTACTATAAAGAATAATAATTGAACACAAACGAAACAATCATACTAGCCAAACTAAAAGTTTTACTGAAGCTCTTCAAAGCTCAGCTAAAAGTCAACATAATAACTGAAAATAACCTGGCGTAAGCCATCGTTCAGCCTATCCAAAGCTGGTATCCAAAATTGGGCGAAGTCTGTCTTCTACAACACAATTCACCTATGTTTTTAAATTATAAATTACGATAAATGGAAAGTGATAAGATGACAGTTCGAGAATCTCTTTGGTTTTCGTTTTTTGTTCAACGAAGAACGAAACTTGGTGGGATTAAAATCTGTGCCACTCATATACACAGGATTTTCCTTTCACACACCACTTTCCCTTCAGTTGGAGTTTCAGTTACACTCGCCAGATAGAAACAGGTAGTTGGAATCATTAATCAAAAGTACCAAAAGCTAAGGGGAGAGTGTAACGAATGAGCAAAAGAATCGTTCACCCCATTGACGTAATGGAAGTGAATTTGTTTAGTTTAACTTCCGCTAAGGATAGTCATTCTTCTACTGTGCCTTGCACTCGCCGTTCGATCGAAAGGGTAGCCGCGGAGGGATACGCATCGTCGAAAGAATGAAACACCGTACAGCGTTGAATAGACACGGCGACGGCAGCACTGGAAAACAGACTACAACCCCCACGTTACGCTTCACAGGAATTTGTGGAGGGCGCAAAAGAATTAGCACGCGAAGCAGCGATAAATTCAATGTGAATGTAAGTCACGAAATCACGCCCAACGTGTCGGGGCGTTCAAGGTTCGGGGCGCGTTCAGGTGCCACCGAGGTGAAGCCGACGCGAAAGAACAACAAGTCTCCGCAGGCTTCAACAGGTTCATCGTCGTAATTTTCCCGTGCTTTTACCTGTTTACCCAGCCAACGGGTTTTCCACCGCTTTTTTCCACCCGGTAATCGATTGGACTGAACCGGTCATGTACATGGTTGGGAAGGTAGGAATAACATGTTTTGTAAGACCAGCGTTTCTTTTCTTTAGACTACGAAATACTGTAGAGGCATCATGGTCATTATTTTAAGACTTTGTAAAGGATATTCTCAACAATTGCTTATGTCATTCTTCAATATGTTAGAGATTGAAAAATGGATGGTAAATATTTGATTGTACAATTTTGTTCAAGACTTTTGCTGTCAAATTTTTGAAGATCAAAGCCATCAGTAAAAATAGAAAATTGTCGGTAAACGGTGAACAACATTTAGTTCATAGCTGGTACTCCAGATATAGCAGAAGAGCAAGCAATTTGTCGGAAAGACAGTCGACAAGAAAAGGGCGTAATCTTTCAAGCGCGGTTACCAGCAAATGCTAAAAGGTCCGGCTACGTAAAGTCATCGAGGTAACCTCCCATCGACATTCTCAACTGACCAACGCTGCACATTATTTGCTGACACTTACACACGTTCATGCCATTTCTTTAGTCCTGGGAGGTCTGAAGCAGAAGGCGGGCATGCATGCTACATGTTGCTATCCGAACAATTCCGTCCGACACCTTACCAGTCGAACCAGCGGACTTCAGCAACAGGGGTTTGCTATAGCACAGGATGTCCGAGCCCCCACAACGGTACACACAGAACTCACTGGTCCCAACGGAGATATGGCCATGTCCGAGGCGCCTTCACGAAGGCTGGCTAGCTGATATTCTCTAAATCATGCAAACACGTAACACCGCTCCCGTTTGCATGCACCGGACACTTTCCGCTTTTCACCCAAAGTGGAAGCTCGAGAAGGAATGCCGGTCTGGAGGGTCCTTTCGCTAACCATTACTCCAGACTGGAAAGCCTTCAGATCGACACGGCCAGTGCCAGTGCCACGCTTTGCGAAGGTGCTCTCAAAACGCTCATCAACGGAATGTTACGTGACTGGCGCGGAGAGTGGAAAAACATACACTCCTGCACGTTCCGAGACACGGAACACTACCACCCGCGCACGTTGCACCCGAAAGTTGAAACTGCCTCGAGTGGGCAAACATTAGTCTGTTTGTGTATTATTTGTCCATAAATGTTTATTCTAATTATCTTCTCCATCATCATTCGCACCATCGAATGGTGGAAGCGTGTTTATATCAATACCAATAAAATACAGATCAGTATTTGCAGAATGCCGCGATTTCGATTAAGCTATTTTACATGTCGGAAAAGATAACTCAATTGAAACATTCGGCTAAAATGGAGACAACGATAAGGAAAACTGTTTTACTTCTTGATACTTTCATGAAAGTTTTAAAAGGTGAAATAAAACAAATTTGTAGCTTTGATAAAGACAAGAAGGATAATGAATCTGTTACAATTGTCTGCTTCTCATTTTTGTGTCTCTCATTAGCACACGCCGTGATAACCATCTGATTATATTTCCCTCCAGCCCTCAGGAAAACTATTTTTATCTTCCTGCTCAACTCATTCAAAATGTCACCGCCGAGAACTGTGGCCCACGGAAACGTTCGTCCCCGCTTCGTTACGTTGTGTGTACGCTTAATCCTTTTCAAATCCTCTGGCCCTCGCCTGGAATGTACGGAGCCATAATTAATTAGTACTGGCGTCGTAAAAAAGTTGCCGCGAGCTCTTGGGCGAATAAATGCACATCCCGCGCACATTGAAAAGGACTAGGACCGAGGACTTTGAAAAGAAACTCAAACAAGGGAACATGTGTTGCCCGTTCCGTTGGCGTTGCTTGACTTTGAGCCTGCGAATTACGAACGAGCTCAACAGTAGTGAACTCCTTTGCCTCATTCTTTATGATTTATCAAAGGCTGGAAGCACTCAACGTTTACGCTGTGCATCGCTAGAATAAGTAAGTGTAATTTATACTGCAGTTCTTTTCAGGAAATATGTCAACATATCGACCGAAACATAATTTAACGAAGAAGTATAACAAGGTTAAAATCCGACGCTTTACCAGTCCTCAAATTCAAATCTAGTGGCCTATAAAATATGTCTAGTTTTTGTAAATGTAATGTTCTCTACTTCAAAGAAGGAATGATAGAGTATTTTAAATCAAATGCTTGCACTCATTCGTCTTGTTTTTATAAATTTCCAATAATCAGTATAATCGTACATATTTTATTACTTTCCCAAATTTTAGTTGAACTAAAAACCGCGTTCAACTAAAACCCCTACAGAAAGGTGACAATGGAATTCGGTAGACTCAATCCTGAATCATAGTTCAATTGCATTATCTGCCTTAACTCAGTTCCATAATCCTTCGAAAAAATTATATTTCCTTCCACCCATAACTCCTTCCGGCTTTGCTCGTAAGAAAAGTTTTTCTCGAACACTTTCGCTTTCTCATTTGTGACACTTTATTTGCTTCTCCGTCCCGTACCTTTTGCCCCAGTTTCTCGATCGTATGCTCCGCAAAGCATCCCTGCCAAACGTGCTCTCCGTTGCCTCCGCACGGCTGCTCGCTGAAACGACCAGATAAAACGTCGTTGCCACTCTCGGCATCCATATGTTACACCTGTCACCGGCAGGGAAACATATTATCCGTCTGCCGCTTCCGTGCCTCGCTTTATAACCCGCTAGTCTCGTAAAAAAAAACGAGGAAAACTCCCGAAGGAGAAAAATAAAACGATTCGACGTTTATCGATGGCCGGAAGCGACGCAGCGATGCGCCGGGCAAGCAAGCGAGCTGTGCCGCAGAAGGGCGGGCGAAAAAGAGTCGCAAACACAATTTAAGTTCCCGAAAGAAATGAAATGGAAGTAAAATTCATCATCTGCTGTCATAATTGTGCTCGGATGCTGGAGTGTTCTTGCGAGCAAACGAATCAACGGAACATCCGCCGCTGGCAGCACAAGGTGCTAAGCACGGGAAACGGAAGCCGGATGGCGCTCGCTCGGAGCAGGACGCACAAGAAAGAAAATGGAAGAAAGGAGAAAAAAGCATTCCTATTCCAACCGATCGTTCATCGTACTTTCCGTCTGCCGGGAAGTAGTTGCCCGGTTGCACGGAACGGGTCGAACCGATGGACGAGCGACCTGGACAGATTTATGACCGATCTGTTGAAGCATCTTGCCAGGATTGGTTCGTGTCGAAGCGATAAGACGGTCTGATACAACGGTCGGATGTTCGAAATGTTCCATATAAAGTGACCCAACCAGGGCAAGTTGAAGGTATAATACATTACAACGATGGCTTATACCGGTACTTTCAACATGCTCTGTTTTACCTTTAATACTGATAACGATTGGATTACAACCCATTGCAAAAACTGAACATTGTAATTGAGTAATAAAAGCAATACAATTTATAAAAAGAAATTTGTTCTCCTATTTTTGCTTCCACAACATATTTTTAAAAAAACGTAAATACGAATAAAATATACAAGTAAAGTAATAAAAAACATTAGTATAACTACCCGCAAATTCTCAAAATAAATTCCCCATTCCAATTTCTTCTTTTCCTAGTTTCGCTTCCGAGAAACGTAAATAAAAATACCTCCCCTATGAACCAACATTATCTTCACTCAATTAAGCTACCAATAAATTAATGTCCATCACTAACCGATCGATGGCCGTTTTAATTACGTCAACATATCCGCATCAGAGCTGCCTCATAAATTCCGTAAGACAAAACACGTCAATACGCAAGTCATCCTTGAGATCGTGGCATTTGTTGACAATGCAAGCAAAACTAGAAAAAAAAGGAAACAATCTGCTTTCTTCACACGTGTCCACGATGGTGGTCGTAGTGAGGGAGAACGTAAAGATGGAGGAAAAATCGAGATTGAAGGTAACCTTCAAGATCGGTAACTATCCTATCGAAGGGCGCATGCAGCGTGCTTTGGAAGAGCCAAAGGGGAGGTGCCTCTGGGGAACGAAAACAACACAAAAAACGTTACGGAAAACAACAAACTCATCAACCACCTTCACGCCGCTTTCCGCCTGGGAGCGAGCGGGAAAGATTGTCGGGCGCTGTAGAAAAGTCGTTGGCGTGTCAGAAATCGTATCCGTCACAATAAGTGTCAAGCTAATGTGCCTCGGGAACGTATCGCACGGCGTAAAGGGACCCCATTGACAGGCGGATCAGGTTGGCCCTGGGAGTATGAGCACCTCGACAGCGAGCACGCCGTGACGAGCTCCATTGAGGGGGAAAACTATCGATTTTCCTATCACGACTACAACGGGTAATCATTTATCAGAATCCACCGTTCTGGGTCAGCAGAGGACAGGGAAAAACGAACATTGTGCCGAACGATGCTGCGACGCAACGATGCCGATAAGACGGGGAGTGCGTCGGAGATATGGCGGGAGGAAAGTAAGGCTACCGGAAAATGCTCTCCTCATTCTCGGCGTGATTCGTCAATCATTTTCAACAATGTCGTGGAAAAAGTGATTGCCTTCGGCGCGATGAATGTCCTGACAGCACGCTTTCCCACGAGTCCAGCCACGGCGCGGAACGGCACGGAAGAAAAGTGATGCGTGCAGTGTAATTGACGAGGAAATTTATGATTAATTAAGCGGTAAATGGGCATCTATTGCAAAACAGCTTATCGTTCACCATGACAACATTCCATTTTTTCGATACATTTTTTTTTCTTATAGCTTCGAAATGAAAACTTTAATCCGATCTCATCATTTGTTTGTATTAGTATGAATGTGTATTGCGTCTAATCGTTTTTTAATGGCCCTTCAGTCCTGTGCCACTTTTTACATTGATTTAGGTTTTAGATAAGAGAGGCAAAAAACACGGAGTTGAGGTTGGTTTAACGAAAAACTAACAAAATCCCTGACCAAACAAAGTGTATATGTGGACGAAATAACTCAAAAGTAAGTAAATATAGTCACATTATCTTCAAAATGCCTACAATCATGAAACTTCTCCAATACCCAAGAGATTGGCAACAATGTCGCGAGTCTTTGTTAAGTTTTGTTAGAAACGATTATGTACGAAGCTACTCTACAAAGCAACGAAACTGCACAATAGGGAGTGAAAACCTTTTCAGACAAAAGGAAACATTAGTGGAAAAAGTAGAGTCAGTCCCCGAACACATCTCACTGTTTGTTTCATTTTATTCGGGGCTTTCGTATCGTTTTAATGGTATCTTTTCATTCAACTGCACCAGGATCGAGCTGGTTCGCCTGTCGAAAGCAATACCTTCGGGACAAATTTGAGTGAAAATAAAAACCCCCAACGAACCGCCAGACAAGCCCACAGCCGTGATGGACAGTATGCAAACGCGCTGTACTGCGAGCAATGTGGTGAAATGAATCTGTAAAGCTTGCGATAAAATGGAAGAATAATCATCCGCCGAAAAAGAGACTGGCTGTCTCAGAACCTCCAAGGATGGTCCTCCCACGGGAGCCATGAATACCGCCCGAAAGAGCTGTTTCTTTGTTGAACACAATCCGAGGATACAAGAAAAAATATATACACACACACACACGAACAAACGAAGACCTGTTTAGAATCACATTAGCCGACGGATCACAAAGGATGCATTACCAAGAATCTTTTCGCGAGCAAACAGACAGAATGGCTTCGAGACGTGTGACAACGTATACGAAAAGAACGTACAACGGTATTTCGGTGGTTGAAATGTTCATTCCCATGGATACTTCCAGCTGAACTTAATCCAGCCTGTTATAAATCAACGGTAAATAAAGCACATCCCCATATCGTAAACAGAAGTAAAGACGTCGGCAAATACCGGAAAACCGACGCGAACGTACGGAAAGACGGTTCTAGTTGTCAGAACAATAAAACACCACCGTTGACATAAATATTGACAAATTGAATGCGTCAGATAGAGGGTGTATTTATGTTTGTTTTTTATATCCATTTCTGCCGAATGTACAAAACGAATTGTACTTCTTGAAACTATGAATAAAAATCTACCCATTCCATTCGATTACAAGAGTGAGGCTTTATGTCAGACGATTTGTATAACCGAAAAGGTGGTTAAGGCAAAATATTGGTGTATTTTTTTGTAAACATGTACGATAAACAACAAAGTATATTGGTAAACTACACAGGAATATGTAGTTTTAATTTCTCATCGACATAAAAAGAAGAAGGTAAGGTCGATTGTTAAATATTTGACTAATTTATCCTTTCCTGCAAAAGGTTTCTCACTGAAATCATGCTAACCTCATATTCGCATTTTCTAATTCATTGTACTGCCTCTAAAACCCTTAGGGAACTGTTGTAAGGTCCAACCCATAACGGGGCACGACAAACACTAGCAAAAATGTTAAATAGTGTAAAAGAGCTAGGAAGCTACATGAATCAGCTGCGTAAAACTAAAAATATTCTTCGAATAACGTAATTTGTTCCCAAAGGACATTAATCCGTAAATAGGAGTAAGGATCGCTGATCATAATATGATTTAATTAAATTAACCCTCCTCATAGGCTAGCCATGCTTTCTCCGGGACTCTGCCATTATTAGCATTAGAAGGTGCGGCTACGATATGGTCCAACCCATACCATTGGACAGCCGACTTATTTAGAATACAAATGTGTTTAAATGTCTAGAGGATATAATTAGTGTAATTAAACTATGACGCATTCTCAATAATGCCAGTTGCTTTAGTATGTAGAGAAGTTGTTTCAATCTAAAAATAACCTAGAAATAGCGCTATTTATTCGCAACGGACAATAAACTGACAACAGTATCGCTGGCTGCTCATAAATATTTTTAAATTAAATTATCGCTCCCCACAGCTCTAAGGCACACTGTCTACAGAAACCTTCCAACTCCCATAAAGTCCAACCCATAACGTCCCAGCTCAGACGTAAATATTTGGCAGATAGAGGCTGATTTTATCACATATTAATGAATTGGAAATGAGCTTTGGTGCCTTGCAGCGCCCTGGCGGGTGTGACCGACGGAGCCGACCATCGGGGAGTGGAACCGGATTTGCTATGTGTGCATGGAGTGGACTTGAAAACCCCGACGTGCTCCGCACACCAACTCATATATCATTCTTCAACCGCTCATGCCATTAACCTCAGATCCAGTTACTGCCGAACCGATGTTATCCACCGGAGAGAAAATTCCTCATCTAAATCGAACTTCGATAGGATCTTTTATGCGTTGCTCGCTTGCCATCCCGAACGCCTGGCTACGGACGTGTGCGGATCGAACGATACACTTTCGGCAACAATTATTCGTGACCAGATAAGGGTCTGCCTTAGAGAGGGTCGACTGTTTTTTTTTTTTCTGTGAGCTACCAACACACTGTGTGGCTCGGTTTTCGGTGGGCTGTGGCTGGAAAGCCCCAAAGAGATGAAACTCCAAACCACACACACACACAGATACAGAGTCCCCGGACCTCAGCCGAATCGACCCAACGTTTTGGCTTGCCATCTGTCCGTTTCCCATCGAGTGCCGTCGAAAAGCGGAAACAGGATCCCATCGGTTCCCTTTGCGGGGGAAATGTAGACCCGGGCTGAATAATGCATTCGTAATGTGATAATGAATTTTAATTATGAACCGAAATTGCTTCATTTGCTTCGAGATTGAGCGTTTTTTTGGAATGTTAGTGCGGACTTGCCGAATATGCATAAGGGATGGCACTGGTTGGCTGGCATGCTGTGTTGTTATGTTCACCGATTCCCCGGCCGGAACGAGACACATAGCTAGTGGAAGATTGTCAGCTATGTTAGTTGATTCCGCTTGACAAAGGAGGGAAATTAGATATGGACAGCATATCACTCCAGCATGACAAATGATGCATAGTTAATCACGGCGTTACGACCGGTTCACATAATTAAATGGAGCTTAAATGATAACGAAAACTATCGTTAACTGATACTAAAGCCTATTTTAGATGAAAAGCTACTAGCAATAAAGTTATTGAAACATATTTATAAACGAGCTGATTTTAAACATACAAAAAATTAGATAACAGTTCGTCAAGTTAAATTGGTCAAGCGCTATTTTTTCCAAAAGGGTCGATGTATACGTCCAACACGGAAAAAAGGAACCGGAAACAATCTACTGATGTTTACACAAAAATAACCAAAAACAAATACGCACGCTCCAGGGTTCGGTGTCCAAACAAAACGTCACGCTCGAAAATGTGACCCCCCCTCCGTCACCATTTCCCGTAAAAATCATCCAAATTTCAGCGACGGTGCGATGACAAAACGTTTCTGCACGTTTTCGCCCCCGGTTCGGGTGATTTCATTTGCTGATGCATATTTTCACTGCGTCATCCGGCCGGTGGTGCTGTTTTCCCACCGCAAACACGGTGCCATTTGCAACTCGGAAAGGTGAACCAGTCCTTCGCAAGCAAATCAGCAGCGGCAACGTCCGGCGGGAAAATTAGGTCAGCCTTGTTTTGTTTGCGTTAGGTTCGCCTGGCGCCGACATATCGAAAAAGGCGACCAAACACGTTAGGGCGGTCCTAACGCCGGCGAACGCCGTTCAGGGTTAGAGTTGCTAATGAAAATCAACTGGACGGAACCGTAAGCCGACGCGCGCCCATTGCTATTACTTGCGTGGAAATGTCCGTTCAATGTGTGGCAATAAATAGCCATTAGTCAGCGTACAAGACAAAGGCCGGTTAGTTTTTTGTATTTCAATTGCGTGTATGAGTGTGATGAAATACAGAAAAAGGAAGACAAACAACACGATTATTATCTGTGTTCTAATAGAGCCTGCCCTGTGTGCCAACCAAAGTGAACGTGTTGGGTGACTCAAACAGGGAGTGTTAAATAGAAAAAAAAGAAAACATGTGGTAAAAGAGCACACCCTCATGGATCAGTATAAAAAGGCAATCAATAATCCGGTAACAAACGAATTGGATAAACGAATGGATATAGAATTGCTCATTTGCTTGGATTTGTCACTCCTTTGAAGAGTTTTACTTGTTACTAGGCAAAATAACAAAATAATAATATCTCAATTTAAGACATATGAAATTAGTTTATAATCGTAATTGTTAGTTATTTATCACGTGAAGGTCAAATTCTTATCTTTTTAAGTTGATGACAAAGTTGTTAACCAGCTTTCTTTACTTTCTTTCAACATTTTTTTTTTGTGAAAAGCTTTATAATTTCATAAGGTAAGTATCTGTTCCCTAGTATATTGGTTTTTAAAATATGAAACTGAGAAAAAATGAACAAAAAACAACAGCAATGACTTGTTCATCAAATTTTTCTAAAAAATAGTTTAACAGATGCTTTTCAGGGAATGATTATCACTCAGTATAAACTCGTAAATCCCTTTCCTAAAACTAATCTGCCTGGGAACGTTTAGTATTTCATTGCAATTTTTCGTACCTGAACAAAAAAGTACATTTCTAGACCACATTTAACGAAACATCTGACTCTTGACTTTTGTAAAAATATCACGATCAACGGTAAATAATTCTGTGAACGCTTATTCCGAGGTAATTTCTTCCTCGAAAAGGATTAACGACCCATAACCGTCATCAAAATTTCTTTGGAAAAAGAAAATGGGATATAATCCACACCACACCGAGTCCGTTCGGATGCCTTCATAACGCTTGCATGACGGCATAACGACATTTCTAAAATGTCACTCGAGCTTGGAAACCGGCTGAAAGGTGCTCCACTAATTCTACACCATGTTCCAGCGTGTCCGCACCGGCTTTGCCGGTACAAAATTAGATTCCGTTCAATGAACCGCATCGGTTTTTACAGGTCAATGCACCTACAGTGCGCTACATAATGCACGGGATAATTCACTCCCGGCCCTTCGAAATAGGGAGGCGATTATGTAGTTAGGTCGGCTGTGGGCTGTTTACGCTGTAGTTGCCATGCGGGAAGGTTTAATCATACCACCCGATTTGCTTATTTGCATTACACCGGCAGATTGAGCAATCATGTGCACACGAAATTCATCGGTATGTAAACCGATCCACTTGATCTGTGGTTGAGCCATTGGAGTTAGAGGAGGCAAATCAAACGTGAATTACTTTAACCGGTCGCCTTTGCCGTTTCAGAACAGTAAAGTCACGAGAAACGAAAAGAAAATTATTCAAATGCAAAAGACATACAGAATGCGTAAGGGAAAGGAAATTAATTGGAAGATGATGGCAGAGCACAACTTTTTATTCGTCATGCCGAACCAACTAGCGAAACACGAGTTAGTACCAGTACAAGAACAGTAGATGCCATTTCCCTGCTCATTTGCATATAAATTATGGAAGCCACACAAAAGTAGCCTATTCAAACAGCTCGTTAGAGCCGCTTTATTGGTGAAAGACTTTTTTATTAATGCCTTCGACGTCATATTTATGTTTCCACTCAACCGTTGCGATGCGATCTTTTCTCACATTTTCACGGCTGATTAACTTGTCCATATCATTTTCGGCAGCGAATTTGTACGCCACGCTACTTCCATCGTAGAACTTTTCTTCCCTTTATGTCCGGCATTTAACTTGATACCTTCGGAGCCGGCCACAGAAACCACCGGAACCGTAAACCGATTTCGGTTCCACTCCCTGCGCCCCAAACGTCCCCCGGTGGAATGTGTTGTGTTGTTGTCCCGTTGCTTGCTGGAACGGTATTTCAGCTTCCAACATTCATTCCCTTTTTTCGTTGCCCGAACCGAAATCGAAAGAAACTTTATTTGCCAACCGCGAGCTTCCGTACCATCTCAGATAAGCACACCCCCGTCGGTTCGCGGAAGACATTTCTCCTTGCCCACGGTGTCGGTAGGTAGGGAAGGAAAGTCTCTCCACACAAAAGACAACCGTTTTTCGACTGAGAAATGGAATCAGACACCCACCGAAACCTGCCGGTGACATCGTTGGGCGCTGATGGGAAAAACTTTTTCACTCCTCACTCGCACACCGCTTTCACGTCGTGAACCCCCGGGTGAGTAACAACCACTAATCCAGCGACCCGGACTACCGTTCCCCGGCATATCCCCCCGGCTACCTTTACCTTGGACCGGAACCGGGCAAAACCAACGGAAAAGATTCAAAACTTATTTACAGTAAATTGCAACTTGTCGGAAGCGCCGTGACACTCTGATTAAAAGTAAATTCTGCTCTCCTTTGTCCTTCGGTGGTCGGGCGTACCGACTGGTGTTTGTTTCCCGCTCAGTTCACCTTCTTCCGGGGGAGGAAGCAGGGCGCAC
Source organism: Anopheles coustani (assembly GCF_943734705.1). Taxonomy (NCBI): domain Eukaryota; kingdom Metazoa; phylum Arthropoda; class Insecta; order Diptera; family Culicidae; genus Anopheles; species Anopheles coustani. Next base: position 71,990,424 of record NC_071289.1, read on the forward strand.
AATTTCGCACGCCAGGATCGCTTTTGTGGATCGACAGTGGAAAAGGAAGAAAAATATATCTCCGCGCTTCGGTATCGCCCGAGGCGGGCGAGGGAGTAAGTTTTTCCCTGGTTTTTCTCATCGAGATAAACCGGTCGCCCGCCTTGATGGCACCGATATTTAACGGCAAACAACAAGTAGACAATAACAGCTGACGGCGATGGAATTAATCAGTAAAGCGCAAGCACGACTTTTCAAACGACTTTATGGGCAACTTTCCTCCGGCAATGGTTCTTTCATTTTACTCTCTCTCTCCCTCGTTTTTGCCAGTTCCGCTGGCTCCGGCCAAAGTCATTTTACAATGGAAGCGAACGACTTGGAATTGGATGCCATTACAGAAGCCGACTTCTGGCGCTGCTAGTGTCGATTTGTTCCACCAGCTTAGGGCTTATAATTTATATCAATCAGAGCGTAAAATTGGACGATTCAAAATTGATCCCCCGACGTTTGACTTTTGGGGCGCGCCGTACCTACGGCGATGGTTCTAAATATAAAACGATCGAACACACACACACACGTGAGCACCGTTTTGCCCGTATTGACGGCTAAAAGTTGTTAAGGAGATTACTGGAAAAATATTACTCGCATAAAAATTCAAATAATGTCTGCCTTTTTACGCCTCGCCTGTGGTGTTCGAATTCCAGCCACGCCGATCCTCTAAACTGTCCCTTCAAAAATCCCTCTCCCAAAAATCCCGACTCCAGATCGAAGTGGAAGAAAGAAACCAAGACCTCCCGAAGATCCCAGACTACGCCAACATTTTGGGGGAAAAAAATTCACCACGACTTGGGGGCGTTCGAACAAACCGATTTTATGCAGCCATTCAATGGGTTTTTATTTATTCATTCGACCTTCGCACGGGAACATCGTAAACTTTGCAAGGCGTACGTACGCGCTAACCTTGAAGACGTTGGTGTATAGTCAACCTAACAGCAACTAAAAAAAGGGCTCCAAATTTTGAGCATTTTGTGCGAAGAAAGAAAACGGAAATCAATCCCAGTCCTGCTCTTTTCCTTTCGCTCGTGGTCGAACGGAGAAAGTTGTGCCAGTGGAGGGCAAAACTTTTACCCCTCTATCCCATTCGGTGATGTAAAACAACGTCCACCCGGGTTGAGAAGGTCGGGGGTACTTAGTTTCGCTCGCACTTTATTTGCCGCGCCGTACAACAAATCGGAGGGTAAATGCAAATTAGATCCTTTCCGTTTCGATCCGTAACCGCCACTTACCGGGGGGGACGCAAGCGGGAAGGAAAGAAAGCGGAGAGGAAATAAAAAGCGGACCCGGGTACCCGGTTTGTGCTGTGCGCAACTAAACTGCCCTCTTGTTAAATGGCTTGTTCCGGTCGTCATTACTTTTTGCTTCGCCTCCTTTTATTTTTTCTTCACCCCTTAACTTTATTCCTCCAACTATCCAGTATGGAATGCCATCCGGGTTCGTCGACGCTTGTTCAAGGCGCCGCCAGTGTCTAGGTGGGCGTGTAACATCAACGACGGGATGTACAGCATGTTGGCTGGGCCGCACGCCGCACACACTCTCCGACCCGGGGGGAGGGCTGAAGGTAATTGAGCTTCCCGGTCAATTCCGCTTTTTCCTTTTTTCCGCAAACGAACTCGTAAGGATGTGCGGGAAGAAGGCAACCAAACCGGAGGTTGAACATTATTTGCATTCACACCAACCAGCCCTGAAAGGGATGATCCGTTTTACTAAGAGAGTTTCCTTGGTAAAAGCATTACGAATTCCCGTAAGAGAAGCCGGCGGCGTATGGTGAAGAGTTTCAAAAGTTGACCGTTTGTAATGCGGAAAAATGTAACTGAAGATAAAAAATTTAAGGAGAAATCTGGATTATCATGTTTTGCATGAATCTGTAAAATTGTTTTAAGAAGTGTCTTATAATGGAAATTACCTTAAGCTCAAATTCAAATAAACGTTTGGTTTAAACATTTTATAAAAAATTTTCTATGTCGTAAATATTCAAACAGCTTTCAAAACTAGCATCTTATACAATGTAATAATACTATATTTGACTAACTTCACTTCATTTGCAATACATAAAACACTTTTATTACGCATTTTCGTGCAAATAACCCGTCTCAAAAATTAAACTCATGAATTACCACCACCCGGCAATCATTTCGCACTAATGGACCGCATAGAAACCATCCCAAAAGCAATACGAAAAAAGCAACAAAATGAGATCATCGTTTCGCAAACCGCCCCTAAGCCTTGGTGACACAGCTGCGTTTTCAACCGTGAATCCGTTCGCGAACGAGCGATGGCTCACCTTAGCTAACGGTCGCTTTTATGAGCGCTAATGTTTGCCACGGACAGTTGGTGTTCCGGGGTTTTTGGGAAATTCAATTTCGGAGTGTTTTAATTTGTTGCTGCTTGCCAAGCGCAAACACCGTCATTACATCAACGCGTCGCAAAATCGCGCTCACCGGGATCAGGTTGGAAAGGAAATGTGGGTTAAAAGGAAACAATTACAAAACTCTACCGGAAACAACACCCGGTTGGCATCCGAAATGAGCAAAGAATAATCTGACTCACTCAATGGGCCTACGGTAGAGGAATGAGATTAATTTATGAAGCCCTTCGTAATAATTTATTGAACGCCACTCACTTGGAGCTGGCGTCGTTGGACGACAGCATTAACAAACTCATTAATTTAAAATGTGCGGCCTCTAGTCTGACTCTCTATCAGTGGCGGTGTAAGTAAACTAAATTCAAATTCATTACAATGCACGGAGCGTCATGCACCTCACGTTCGTGTGATTGGATTATTTGTTCAAACACACACACACACACACACACAAGCTGATACTGAAGAGAAACCACTTCGCCTGATGCGTTTCAAGCCGGAGCCATTAATCAATGCCGAGCGAAAATGTGTATATCCCGAGCCACCGCAACAAACCACTTATCGCTTCGCTCCACATTGCAATGCGAAACAGCGGTCGATGTTGTCTGCACACGTACCACGAGTGCCGGTGCGTGACGGTATTACACATCATCCTGCAACTCCCTTCTATGCTATCTTCATGCGAACGCGCGACCAGGCGCCTCCATCCACCCCATGAACGACCAGGCGCCTCCATCGTGACTAAATTTGATTATCCTATCCATCTACAAACTTTCCACGGTGGGTAACAAAGCAAAAGAGGAGCAGAAAAACAAAACCTCTCCAGCGAAATAATGTGAGCCTCTTTCGCAACGTTGCTATTTCCGCTGTACCTTCCAATTAATGTTCCACTGCTGGGTTCACAAATTAGTTTATCTTAAAAATCAAGAAAATAGCAATCATTTGCTGGACACAGCTGCTCGCTAATCGCACGCTAACGATCCACCGCAGTGAACGTCCTGCCTTCCCCCTCTTTTTTCGCAAAATAATAACGGGAAACTAACCTGACCGCTTGGCCTGAGCCACGGAATTTCTGTAAGCATTCCCACTGCTTACCACATTATCCAATCGCACCGGCGCGAAAGGGTGCTTGCCTTTCCATAATTAAATGCCGCGACCGCAGCGCAAATTCCTTGCCCATTCTATCCGTTACGGGATGGTTTCGCCAAAGCCAAATGCTCTCTGCATCCACCCGACGGACGTGCGAAACAAGGCCGGGCCCCGAAAAACCTGCCGCGGTTTCCGGCTCGAGAGCGAGATAATTAATCAACTTTGCTAGTAATTACGTAAATCCTTCTGGGCGAAGCGATCTATGCGCGCTCCGGGAGAAGGCTTGCAAAGCATTTTCCTTCCGAAGGGCTTCCAACGGTGCCTCGGATGGAAAAGTCCGGACGAGATAGGGTATTAAATATGAATTAGGCCCGCGTGACCTAAGCTTTCGATTTCATTCGTCAAATAATTATCTGCCTGCCTGTTCCGAGGTAGGTTTCGTTTGCAAATTGGATGCCTTGTATTTGGCTCCTTCTAGCGCCGCTCTAGCAGTATGCAAACAGGATTTTCTAATCCTATGGCATGAAGGATTTATCGGAGCTCCCTTTCAAACGAGAACGACTTGTTCCACCGACGTAAATTAATTACAAGAAAATCCACAGCAAATGATTTAATATTGAACACAAAAATAATCAATTTAAGCTTTTTGAAGACTTGTATCTCGCCGAATCCTATCCATATCATAGTTGCGGATAAGAAAGCTTCAGAAAGCACGACTCAAATCACTCCTTTATTCAAATCCTAATCAATCTGAATAATTATACGATAAGGTCCATACGCGAAAAATCTTTTCGGTTTTAATAAAATCATCCCACAACACAATCAGATGAATCGTCCACCCACATTAGAACCTTTTGTGCTAGTCTTTTGGACACGTTTTTGAACTGAAAATGAAATTGTCCACCGCTCCCGTTCGTGAAGCCAAACGGCAACGTGATTCTTCAGCACGTGATTGTCCCTCCAGGGTGCAATCAAATCGTAATTAACATCCTATCATCATCCTCATCATCAACCACCCAGTCCCTTCTCACGCTTTCGGCATTTCTCTCCCTCGAACTGTCCTACCGCTCTTCCCGGGCGTTGCTTCTCTCAAATAATAATGTGCCTGCCTCACCTTGGACGAAATTTTCCAAGCGAGGCGATGCGACACCCGGTGATGGTCAATTAATACGCCCAGGACGAACGTTCCACGCTTCCACGGCCACAATCAGTAGTAAATTAGGGTTGTGACGCACGGAAAACCCTACCCGCCGGTCGAAACACCTTGATTGCAGGACAAAATTAAACAATAGCTGAACATTAACCTCAGCTGTGGCGTTCACATCTTCCGACCTGAAGGTCAGAGAATGCATCAGCTGGTTGTTATCAGGGACAGTTTGGAGGAATGTTTACGACAGTGGCATGACGCCTAAGAGGTATATTAAAACTCTTAACTGTAATACAGATCGTGAAGAAAATTCCTTGTTGATTTTCAAACACCTGACAAACACTCGGTGCTCGTGTAGATAATTTTCTGTAGATTAATAAATAATTAGTTGTAGATTAGTTATTATCCTGTGGAGGTTAGATTTATTATACTGAGGAGGGTTGTTTGATTCAAAAACAATAAACTAAACAACAAGCCCTTAAGGATGGGGTACAATATTTTAACAATTCCGATTGAACGATTATAAAAACGGTTTGACAGAAACCCTCATCCACAATATGCGATGAGTCAAGGGAAACAGCGGGCCTAGGATAAACTCCAAGTCCAATATATCATCCGGGGATTAAATTCTTTCGCCAATTTATCTTCCCGGACAGCGTCCAGCGGTGGTCTCGTAGGTCACAGGACCCCATTTGCCAGCACCAGCTGGCGCAGTGCACTCGACCGCGACCGACACCAACCACGCAACCGGCTTCCCCAGATTACTATCCGCAGGACTCGGCTCTGGTTCTGGGTTCAGTGTTACAGCTTTGTTTACGAGTTGCACATACATCCTGCCACTCTGGTGGGACCACCATGGGCCGAACGCGGTGTCACCAGCAAAAGTGTTTCGGTGGGTGTCGGAAAATTTTAACGACCAAACCAATCTGGCTGAACGCTGGCTTTACAGTGGGCGTAACCGGACGATCGTGGTTTGGCGAAATATTCCAACGATTTCTAGCCGAAACCGCTACGTGTGTAGCGGAGTTCAAGTTATGCCGGGCGCATAACTTAGAAGAGGGAAAAATTGAAAAGAATTTCACAAAAAATGTACATCCTTGCGGTGTCGTCCGATCTTTTGATTTAGCCCATCCTATACATATGCGTAGTATGTCATATGTAATTTGGAAAATGGAATTTTATCTTTCGCATGAATTTAAAAATTAATTTGGAATGAAAAGTATGTAGCCGAAATGCATTATACTTTCGGCATCTTGATGTTTCTGAGCTTACAAAACCGAACGCGATTCGATGGTAGAACAGTGATGACAGAAAATGAAATAAGGTACGATACAGCCGTTGAAACTAAATACCAGCTCAAAAACTGATGGCGTTGTCTCTAAAGCACCAAGTTTTGAAATAGTTCATCAGATTTTGTCTCTAACACATCTAACTTTCAGTTTTTGACTCATCAGTTTTTGTCTCTTATCAAAAATAAAAATAAAAACAAACAGGGTAACTCTAGTTTTTCTAGATAATTACACTGTACCAACAATAAACATTAATTCATTCATGCTTTAAAACTAGTTTGTGCTTATTGCTATGATTTTTTACTGACTTTCCGAGAACAGTTTTGTTTTTGCATTTCGAAATCCCGCACACAGCGGTTGAATTCGGGGGTAAACTTATTTTCATAGCTACTAAACGGCACGTGTTAGGTTTGTTTACAATCACTGCCGTATGTTTTTCTAAATTTTTATCAGTACCAAACTTCTAACGGATATCAAATTTTACGTCGTTTCTTTTCTGTTGGCAGTTTTATAAAATAATTTTTACTACAAACAATAATCTTCATATTTTCAACCATTCTAAATTGTCACCAAATCTAACAAATTGTTAGATAGATACAAAATGAAACCAATAGGTAAAATCAGATAAGCACGAGACGAAAACTGTTGAGTTAGAGACAAAGTCAGATGTGAGTCAATATGTGATGAGCTATTTCAATCATAGGTGGGTTAAAGTCAAAGATAATGTAACTGTACGAGAATTCGCTCATAGAAGGAGAACCAGATTTATCAACAGAAAAAAAGGATTTGCATCAAATCCTTTCGCAAATCATTTTCAGTCCAGCCCGGGAAAAAGTATGCACGCAGATGTTGCAGACGGAAGGCATTTGCCCACACACAGTCTAGGAAATCACCGCCATCAGCATATTATTCCGCTCAATGAATACCTTATTGGAAACGCATGACATTCCGGCCGAAGACAACAGCTGCTGCTTAGGATACTTGTGTGTGCGCGCGTGTGTATGTGTGTGTTTTGTACTAGCCATGCTCATGTGTGCGTGTGTGTGCATGTAAATGCTTGCCTCATCGGCGCTGTCAGCATTTCGTATTACAAAATCCTATCGACTTCATCAAAATCACTGCAGAGCTGGGCGAGCACGTGCGGGCTAGGAAAGTCCGCTCGGGGGAAATCGTCATCGTCGTGAAGGATTTCGTAAATTACCCAACGGTTCCGTCTACCGCAGCAATTACGAAGCGACTTAGGATGGCGCAGATCTGCTGCCAGCGAGGAGGACCGCCGCCACGGGAGAATGGTTAAAGTTTTGGCGCATTGATGTGGAACATTCGCCCTGGTTTAAATCTTATGCATAAGGGAGCCTTTTTTCGGCGTTTGCTTAAAAGTTTTAATGCCATTTAACCACATCGACCCAGAGAGGTACGTGCACGGGACTTTCGTAACCCATTAGCTACGGTTATCCGTTTACCAACCTGCGGAATACATCGACGAACCGGAAGCGGTGGTATCCGGACGTCGCACGGAGCTGGCGCGCGAATTGTTGTTGTTACCAAAGTGCAGCATTTTAATAGGATGCGTCGCCGGATTGATCGTCGGTGCCATTCAGTCGCTCGCTTAGGTGCACGCGGCCCGAACCAGCATGCAGTACTCAACCTTTACGAAACACGGATATGTACGAGCACACTATCGGGGTCCCGAACGAGTTTGTTAGCACGGAGTTTATCGCCTTCGCTTCACAGCTTCATTCAATCAGCCACCAATCAAAACCCTTTTGGGTAGTTCAATGCCCGAGCGACAAATTATCCTTTAATCCTCGTCCGTTGTGGGATGGTTGAGACACCGATAATCCTTCGAGGGCAATGAATTGGACAGAGATAACTTTCCACACCACCGACAAGCACACAGTCACGCCGGATCGCACCGGAAGTGAAAGCACTACAGCGAAAGCAACGAAAGCGCAACAGAATACGGATCGATCGAACTTTGGCGCGGATTTGTCTCGTTGTGTGTCCAAACAGAACCACTTGCTTTAGGAGACCAGTTTTTGCTTGGAAAGATACCACTTCAACTGACGTTTGGATTGTTCACTAAATGCTGTTTCGCGTGCACTTTCACAGAAATTAATGAATACGAACAAACTACCAGGCGCCTCCACCGCGATGATTCTGTCAGTTGTTCTATATTATCCTTTCGCTGCGTGCAAAGCTTCTAGGGCTAGAGTTTCACCTGTACGTCATCCGTTTCGTTCGATTTCGCTTTCCAATAGGGCCACTCCATAGACAACACGCGGCTCGAGAAACGTCGTACCATTCAATATTCATGTGCGGAAATGTCCATCTGGCCTACTCGCAAAAACGACGTCCCAGCGTCGACTAACGCCAGTCACCCACAGGCGTGCTCCTCGAAGGTGCTCCTGCTTGGAGCCCTCGACACACAAACAGCGGCAGGTGGCTGTCAGCACGTGCTTGTGTGGGTGTCTGTGTGGGTGTGTGAGGGGGGAGGGGGACTTGTTGGGGGTGTTTTGAGTGTTCGATGCCGATGCACTCGTCGGGAACGCCATTCACGGCAAGGATATTCCGGGCGGAGTACAGATCCACTAGGAAAAACTTCGTCCACTCAGGCTCTCAGAATCAGACAGGATCCACTCACCGTGGGTGGCTCTCACCAGCAACGGAAAGCGCGCGCTCCAAACCCAGCACCCAAATAAACGCTCACCGACCGCGTCGTTATCGTCGTGGTGTTATCGGGCACAATATCACCCCCAACATCATCATCACCATCATCGCAACCCCACGCTAGCGACGACGCTGAGTGGTCGAAAAAGGCGCGAGTGACGGTTTATGAATTCGCCTCTCTTATGTGTTTTTAACACGCCGATCTCTCCGTCGATGGTGCGGGGGAAAACGGGGAAACTCAGACCGGACCCCCCCGGGGGTGGAGACAAACGACGACGGGAAGACGAATTCCATTCCACACGCGAACGATTTCTTTATCGCAATTTTCCGGCAAACACCCGTACATTGTCGCTCGCTTGGTAGCACATTGGCCAGACACGCTACAAGTGCACGTACCGTGTATCTCTTGCGAGCAGCAAACTGTAGGCTAGCAGGTCGCTTTTGGTGGTCAAATTTAATGAAAACATACACGAATGTTAAACCATATTCTACGAAAAGATGTAGAACAATTTAAACACAAATTTGCCTAATTGAAGAGCTTCTTACCAAAGTTGGTTTACAGTAAAAGTTTCTCTTCAATATTTTAGTTTCAAATGAAACAAATAAATTCCATATTTCCGTTTTCCACTTTCATTCATGCTTGAGGAGTACTACGATGTATAATATGTACCGTAAGGCTTATGATAAACTTTCATCCAACAAGGTTTCGAGAGTAGAAATACTCAAGCAATAAAAAAAATTGAGGCCGACCAATATTGACAACAGCTAATTAAATATGGTTTTCTCAACAATATTACTAGCCACCATGCGCCTCCATCAATCTAAAAATTTATCAGCCACCATGCGCCTCCATCAATCCAGTTTGGCATTTGGAAAACACTTACATTGTTTGAGAAACATATTCAAAAAAGCATTATTACAAGTTTGGATATTTAATTTTGATGAACTTATTTGAAAATGTAATATTTATTTGGAATGAAATGTCTCAAACAAGGAGTAAATAAATGAAAACTTTAGTGATATAAGATAATTCTCATACAGACATAATGATGTGTAATATGTGTTGGTTGAATATTAACTATTGTTATCAATTTACAAGTAAATGCTGTCTAGTTTAAAAATTACGACCAACAACGTATCAATTTTTGTTCCGTTATCCACGAAGCATCCCGCCTGAAGAAAGTTAGAACCCACCGAAAACCATCGCCAGACACGCATGCGTCCTCGCTACCTTAACGGGGTTCTTCGATTCACGGTCCCACCGATCCGCACCCACGAAGATGAGAAGATCCATCCCATCAACCGAACGGAAAACACGATGCGATGCCTGTTTTATTTTATCTTCTTTTGGGGATTGGGCTTGCTCCGATGGAACTCTTCGCTGACCACCGACTGAGGCGAGGTCACTCTTTTCTACTATCCGGGTACCATAAAACGAATGCTTGAACATTAAGCAGCTTAGCGAACAGCACGCTTCGTAGCCGCCCGGCAATTGTTATTTCCAGCGTTACTAGTTTCTAATACTACTTGCACATGGCGGGCCGGAAAAAAAAGATGCGGCAAAATAAAAGCCACTAATCAAGCCACTGTAAGTGGATGGCTTCCCTTTACGGGCATGGCATGGTGGGCTGACCAGCGCATTCATCGAGCAAGAGCAGCGGCGAAAGAGGTTGAGTAAACAGGGAAAAAGCTGTAAAGATGAATGCCGCCTTTCTACCGTGTTTGTCCGGCTTCCTCTTGAAAGCATCTTTTATGCTTCCACATTCATCGTGTACACGATGTTTGCTGATTTACCTTACCTCGTTCCGCTCACCACCTCACGCACCCACGAGCCCATTTTCCATCAACCCCGAGGCCATCATTTGGCTCCTAACGAATTGTCCCGGAGCGCTCGGGGGCATTGCCTGATTTGAATTAAGCAACTAAAATACACTCCAAGCTCAAACTGTCCCCGGCGATCCACGCCTTATCTCGCCCTAGACTTGCCCACAGGCCATCCCGACCATCATCTTTGGGCGAGCAGTTTCTTTTCCCCATCGGTCCGTGCCGTCCCACTAATCATCCACATGATTGCGGCTGTCCGCTCGAGTCGATAAAAAAGGCGGTTCCAGCAGCAACAGGAGAAGCAGATGATTTTCTGCTCTCTTGGCCACCGGCAGAGCGCACTCACTTCATAACTTTCCACCGCCCCCGGGGCCTTACACACCCCCTACCACCTCGACAGCGACGACACACTCGAAGAGTTAACAGCCCGAGGACACGTACAAAATGGACTGCATGGAGTTGGTGTCATAAAACTGTTTTCCCGTTTCATTTCTCATTTCAGAAATTGCGGATTTTGCGGAGTGCGATGGGAACAGGGGGACGTGCGGTGGTAGATTATAATGGTAGGGTTTACTTTTGGTCTTCCAAACCCCGCCCCACACGCCACGTTCCGTCTCGTTTCCGTCTTTGTTTTGCTCGATTTCCCTTCCGGGAAGATGAATGATAAAATCCTTTACGTGTTTTCCTCTGGGAACCCGGCCAGTCCCATTAAGCCGCGTGCCGTGAAACTTTCGTCCAGCATTTTCCCTTCAATGGTTCCACGGCAGAACAAACAAACTCTCGGCGCTTCGTACTACACCAAGCTACGCTAGACGGTGCCACGGCGTTCTCTTGCTCATCAAACAGTGCTTCCATCAACACCGCTGGCTCGTGGAGGGTGAACCATTTTCCTAAGCCGGTGAAAAACTGGCGCTACCATTTTGGGTTCCAAATGGTAGCCCCACCCCATTATTCTCGCAATATCACCCGAACACATTCACGTTTTACATGACTTTCGTTGCATTTTGTTTGAATTGCAACGCTGCAAGGACCGGAAAAACGACAATCACAAACTCGTGCGCATTCGGGAAACCATCCGGCAAATAGTAAAACACCCGGAACATGTTAAACAATTCCATGGACCCTTTGTTGGAGCGGGATTCTTTTTTTCACGTGGCCTTTTCACAACCCACAATTCGATCCTAGGTCAGACAGTCGGGTGGCAATCGGGCAAATGTCAAGAATCCACCAGGGGAAACACGCAGATCCAGCCCAAACCGCAGCATCGACTCGCCACCACAGAAATCGGTGGGAACGTGATCTCTGTGCTTTTCACATCACCGACCATCCGACACTCCCCTGGCGCTAATAATCGCTTGCTAACGCACGTATCGGTCCACGAGGTCAAACCGTTTGCCTGAACAGATTGAGGTCAGGGTTTGGTTTACGGTGAAGCGATCTGAAATCGATTTAATTTTACATATTGATTACTTATAGTGTTTGTGTTATACAGGTTCCGTTTGTTACCAGTTATAATACAAGCAAACTCATTTGCTTCACCATACTTTAAAATCATCGAACCAAACGTCACATCAATTTCTGTTACTGAAATTAATTTTCCTAATTTAATTGCACCTCCACATCGATAGCAACAGTTGAAAAACCACCCGCCAGTAGGCTAACTAATTCGGTGCAAAATATGCTAATCACGTACCATCGAGCGAAAAGCTACGTCGACCTAGATCAACCTTTCACCCTACGGAACTTAATGAGTCCTGGCACTGTGGTGTAAATTATATTTTCCATTATCAGCAGCGCCATGAGATGCTCCTAACCGAAAACTGAACTTGAGTGGATGGGAGAAGAGTCAATACAGCTGTACGCAACCACATTGAGCCAGAATGTCGCAAGACAGCGGATGATAAATTAGGAAACCGGAACAACATCGGCTTCTGTTCCGCGATGTGTTTCAAAAGAGCGACAGTTTGGTCATGTCGATCTTGTCATAGGGACATGTGACATCTCTGTAGAAAATTATGGTCAAATTAATTGTTGTTCGAACTATAAATGCTATGTATCCCTTTTCGTTCAAAGAATTCTTAATCCAGATTTTAGAAGTTATTTAATATGAAGGACAATTGTTTTTTCTGTATTTTTTCTGCTTTTAATTTGATAATATAAGTAGAGCACCATATTATCTTACTTTTTAAGAATTAATTTTTCACATCATCTTCTTCTTGGCGTAACGACCTCTTGGTCATGCCTGCCCGTTAAGGGCTTACGAGACTTGTTTCCCTGTTGTACGTGGATAGTCAGTCCTCTCGTATAGGGGAGGGTCCGGTCTCGGTTGGGATTCGAACCCACGCCGTCGAGGTGGTGAGCCCCGGCGCTCATGGGCCGATTTTCTAACCGGCGCTACCGCTCGGCTGTCGCGGACCCCACATCACATTTTCACATCAATAAAGCATAATAAATCAACAAAAGTATTATTGACTGCCCTAGAATGTGGACAAACTAAAAATAATGTATAGTTATATAAAATTGCAAATAAATATTTAAAATACGTGAATGATGCAAAATTTTAAACCACATTATCGGTTAAAAATGTTAAATGGCTAATATTGAACGATGTTATAATTTTACGTCTTGCACACCAAATCGTTTTGTAAATCTTGATATTATATTGGTATGCGACATGTAAAATCTAAAATTTTAAAACTAGTAAAGATCAAACGGCTTCTAAACGTATTGATTTTTCAAGTTTTTGAAAATTTCGTGATTCGGTATCATTGTTAATTAAAAGAATACTAGGTAATAAGAAGAAAATGTTGGATAATTTTCTAGTTTTCATTTGAATCCGTAATTAATATAACCTTCGAAATCCACAGAGATATGTCTTCGTAAACCGCTACTTAGACGTGTAAAGTACTCATTAAAACTTGCACTTCCTTAAGCCTTTCTAGTCTCATCATTATCACGCCCTTCAGCACTGATTGATCCCGACTAGCTTCACTACCGCACACTCCAAAGCGATAACTTTAGCTGCAACTGTTCCGTACGTCGCCGGCTAAACTAGATCCAGCTCAAATCCGTACCGGAAGCCCTCTATTCGACTTCATCCAGCATACCTGTGTGTGTGTGTGTGTGTTGAGAATTTCACCGAACAGGCACGTCTCAGTCTTTACCACTTTTCCCATTTCCCTCCGGGCCGTCCGCGTGACAGGTCCACAGTTTTTGATTTCGGTGCAAAAATCTGCACACCATTGCCAAATCTGACAGTTGCCAGAAACAAGCGGACTCGTCACGCACCTACGAAACATCCGGGAGTCCGGCCTGCCGCCATCCGTTCCGCATCCGGCTCATAAACTCACCGGAGAATCGGTCTGACAAAACCCAACACGCCGGGGCACGTCTTCTTCGCACGGGGCCAAGATCTGACTCTCTTCGAAGCCAGCGAACCTGTCGCTGGGGCCAGCGAAGGTTTATGCTTTGCTTTCACTTGTGTGCAGACAACGCCCGTCCAGGGCCCTTGTGGACGATAAAAGTTTCGCTACGTGATTCGTTCTCGACCGAAAGTTGCCGAGAAAGAAGAATGAAAGTACGGAAACTTTCTCGTGTCCAAGCATCGTCGGTCCGGGTTTTTTTTCTGTTTATTTCAACCCTCTTCTATCGTTCTCTCAATTCCTCACCTGCCAGGAAGGTTTCCAGCGCCTTGGCACGCCAACCACTTTGTTGGTGAGCAAAAATGAATACTTTCTGACATATTTTATCGCGTTTCTTGCGTCTTTGTCTCCTCCCCAGTGCTGTTGGTGCTCGGTGTTTAGATGTTCCGTACGGCTTCTCTAACACTTGCTGCAATCATCTTCCATTGTCGTTCGTGAAGAGCTAACTCGAACTCCGATTCAATCTACTTTTTTTCCTGAACCCGTACCGTGCGAAGGCGGGAAACTTGAAAAAATAACCGAAATAGAAAAATAAGACTGTAAAATACCGGAAAAAAGGTCGAGTGAGCAATTAAAATCCATGGTCTTCCGGACCGAACTCCCCACCCCCTGGCGAAGCAGGTGGGGCCCCGGGAAGCGGCGGATGAAAAGCGCCCGACAGCGATAGGTCAACTTTGCGCACCGAAAAACTGCACTTGATCCAGATATTGGAGATTTTTATTGATTTTCCTCCTTGCGTTGGCAGCGTTCCTTTCGCTTCGGATCGGTATCTCGGACCGTCAGGGGACGTGTACCAAGTCGACGATGACAGCCTTCGATAAGAGTAGGCGGATAGGCCGGGTCGAAGGTGCGGAGGGAGACCCGGGTGGTTCCGGGTAATGCTTGTGTGTGCAGCGTGCAGCCAAGAAGCAAATGCCCGTAAGGAAGCAATCAATGGGGTTTTTGTTTTGCCAAAGGGAAAGGTCGACCGTTTTATCTTCGTCCCTTTGGACTGAAGCTAGGAGAGCCACAAAATTAACAAACTTCAAACCGAACAGGACGAAAGTCAAACCCCGGGTCTCGGTGCGCTGCGCCGAAAGGCTCCAATGCTGGTCACTTGAACCGACCAGACGACTCTTAGGCTCATCTGGCTTTGGCACTCCGAGGGCCCCCTTCGAGAGAGCATGATTGCATTTACTTGCCTTTTCAAATATGAAAATGAGATTGACAAACGCTTGTTAGTCCCTTCCGGGCGTTTTCGGTCCCAAATGGTCTCCGTTCCCATTTCCGACACCGTTGTGGCACGAACAAGGAGTCCGGCACAAGGTGAACTCCGGAGTTCCCGTTTTGAATGTTTGACCCACCCAAATGTTGTCCTTTGCTAGGCTGTACGATGTTTGTCTGTTTTGGTGCGTACTTCGGGTAGCACGATAACAACTCCCGACGAGTGCTGATGAACAGGACCGTACTAACGCACCGGAAATGGCCACCCCGAGGCTTGGCAATATTTCGCAACGCTAAAGATGACGGTACATTATTCGAAAATTTGAATAATGTCGCATGAAATTTGTCTCGGCCAGCATCAAGACATTATGTATGCTGCATAAAATTGATGTTGCTCTGGAGCTGCCCGAGTTGGTTCAAATGTTTGTTTTATGAGAAAAATTGCAAACATAGGATAGCATGGCCCTAGAGGATGGTTGCACTAAACACCAGTTTTACTTTGCATAGATTGTTATGGATTTGATTTTCTATTTTGCAATTTTGTTTTGCTAACATTTTATGTTTTAGAATGATAAAATATACTTGAAAATTATTCTTTCTCTTATGTTTGTTTTTGTTCCCAATTCAAGTACAAGTTCATGTAAAAACAATGCAAGAATAATAAATATAAATAAATATAAAGCATATGATTGATATAATAAAACGGTTGTCTGTACGAATGTAAGTAAAACTAAGCAAAACATTATATGAATTTAAATCTTCCCAAAGCAAACACACGGTCCAATCTTTTGGTGCACAAAATATCACGGATATAAGCACACAAAAGCTGAAAATGAGTATGCAAATGTTCCGGTACATTGTTAATTCCCACAACCGAGTGAATTTTCCGTAAAAACAAGCACCTTATGTGGAGTAAAAAAATACGCCAAATCTTACCATTGAATTAATCGTAATATTAAACACGGAAACCTCCAACACCCCGGAGTACGCAAAATGTATTCAAGGAAAGTGTAAGCGTACGCATCCCTCAGGACGCATTCGGAAATTCGTTTTATTCCGTACCGGTGAACAAAAGAGGCGTGGGCCTTGTGAAGCAAAGAACTCTCGTTTTTTTTCCGTTGCAAACAATCCGTGACCTTTATCAGACAGCAAACTTTTCGCATTCGTAATGCTGACCCCTGGACCGCACGGTAAACGCCATAACAAACCTGGAACACACTTTTTTCTTTTCGGTGTATCTGATAATGGCTTCTTGTAGCTACAACTGCTCCGGCACCCACAATTCCCAGCAAGCATTGAGTGAAAGTGCGACCATTCAAACCTGAAACCTGAAGCTCATTACTTCGACACTTTACCACACTCACACAAACGACCCAAGGACTGCCAAGAGGAACACCAGGAAAGAACTGTGCGCAACCAAGTTCCAGAGTGACTAGAAGGGCCCTGTCGGCGATAAGTGCCTGGTGGAGTATCTACGTCTCCTTACAACTGTGTTACATTGTGCCCTTTTTCCAAATTGAATGTCAGTTCCCTGCACATCACACACTGGTCCATCCGGTCGGTCAACGGTGCTCGGGAAATCCTGTCATGTTGACCACTCTTATACTTGCCGAATTTTATTGAAACCTTCGGGCGAGCGAAATGTTTCTTGTAGCAATTCGATACGGTATAGTCCGTGCTACCATGGAATGAAATAGAAACTCATGGCAGCCGTAGTTGTGGTGTGCGGGTCAGACGATGCCAATTTCCACTGAGACCATTAAAGATGATGCCCACAAACGGATAGCGATACGGATGGCAACGGCTATTTCGTATTGCAATTTCCACTGAGATATAACTTTTTATTTTTAAACTATGTACAGGTTTAGCTGTAGTAGTTTCAGGATTTTTATTAACCCCGTGGCATAACCAATTTTCATTTCACCATAAACCTTTAGGTTTATAAGAACACGAGAGGATGACTAGTAAAATAGTTGTAACACTTACCATAATTTCGAACCGTAGCTATTCCATGAAAATATACAATCGAATAATAAGATTAGTTAAACATATTTCTAGAACCGAAAACAAAAGTGTAGCAAGTGGTCCACTGTGTTGTTGAATAAAGTTCCGGCATATTAGTAAAAGGTTCAAATAACACTTACTTCCCATTATTTTGCTCCGATATTCATCATCTCGCCGTCGAATCGAAGCGTTCGTGCTGATGGTAGCAATTCCGAAGTTAGTCGGGGCGCCAGCTGTATCACCACCGCCGTTAGGCCTCGTAGCTCCACCACCACCGTTGACCACAGGCGGTCCCATTGGATCTAATGGAACCATCATCTAGCGAGTGTAATGTTGCTTTCGTTTCGTACGGACCTAGCCTTCACAGCCTACTAAGCTTGACTCGACTTTGAACTTATCGCGCTTCCGATGAAAACCCTAACCAATCAATGGAAATTAGAAAGAGGGGATCGGATACAGGAAATTTCAAGTTTGAATCGAGTCTGTTTTGAACTAGAATTTTACGTAAAAACTTAAATTTAACTTCTTTAAAACTATATAACTAATTGCACCTTTTTAAATTCCCTTAACATGTTATTAGATTAGCGAAAAATTGAATTAAAATTTCTAAATTTAGTTTACACAAATCAACTTCAATTTCCTTCAAGTCTCGGCAGAAGAAAGTAATGTTAGTACAAATATTATAATAGCACACTATAGAACGAGCTATGCTATAGTTAACAATATTTGAAGAAAATAAGCTCTATTAAGAAACTATTCACAGTACAATAAAACCCTGTTCTAGTACAATACAGCCTGTGGTATCCTGTAGCATTACAAATACCAATTTACAGCAATCACATTAAACAGTATAAAACGACCAAGATCAATATCCATCACCATTATGGAGTGTCGGGTGCCATTTTCCACAATAATACTTCAATCGTCGAGCGTCAACACTTCGGGCAGCTAGATCTTTTATGTGACACCCTGAGTGCATTTTGTTGCAACAACTCTCCACCAAATGGAATCGTTCTTTCCCTATCTTCTGTGGTCCATCGTTCAGCACTTTTTTTGTCATTCTTTCACAGTGAGCCCAAACAAAGGTATCGCAACGAACAAAAATAACAGCACAGTGCAATCCCTTCAATTATTCAACCGGTGCAACTGTCCGCGGGAACCGATAGCGGTGCATATTGACGCTGCGTCATAGAGTACCATGGGTCGTGTTGATCGAAGAGAACTTTTACCAATCGATAACGCTAACGCACGGCATAACCCTTGTCATTGCAATATTGCCATTATGACCGTGGGTCGAGGCGATGAATAATTTAATTTCTTCTCCCTGTCAACTTATCACTTTCTTGTGTACATTACTTGACCTTCAGGAGCTGCGTTAAACTGGTGCAAGTATTAACGAGCAATTTCACGTAAGGATACAGACCATTGTGCTCATTTTATCACTTAGCGATTTTGTCCCATGAAAGACAGGCATATCATTGTTAAGCGTACTAAAAGTGGCACCGTTTTTGCAACTTTTAATTAATTTAAAATTAAGATGACACGAAATTAACAATTTTCAGTTTTATAAAAAATATTGTGGAATGAAGTCACAGGATAAAATATTGGGAAATGTATTAACCTCATCTTTTTGTTGCTAGCTGCATTCTCTAGCACACATCTATCAGCTAAGTAGTGAAGTCATGTATTAACACACTTGATCTGTTCCTTTCCAGATTACTTTAGGAGCCCCACAGCTTAACAGAATTCTTTTGGGGAGATAACACTCTAAGTCACAACCACGTACGAAACCCATCCCACTGACAGTGTTTTTCTCATCGCATTATGAAGACCATTTTGCTCGCAGTAAACGAACGTGCTCTATAGATACGTATTTATGTTGCCGGAAGTGGATGTACAATTTAGTTGAAAGCTTTCCGCATCCTACTAACCAATGCAGCGTATGCAACAGGTTTGCATTCTTGGTCAAAAACTTATACACTCGAGAGTCTAGTGGTCTCGCACCGTAACGTGCTGACCGTTACACCGGATGCACACGGAACGAACTCACTCACCTTGGTGAATACCGGTGTGAATGGGGAGTAATTGGAGCGAAAAACTATGCGCGAAAACAAGCAACCATTGCCCGGTCTGTTTTGAGGATGAGGACTTCGAAAAGGAACGAAAAAACTCGGAACCGAACTAGCGCAACCACGGGACGCTGCCAAACGACTGCCGGGCCACAACGTGACGGATGCAGCTGACGGTTGCGAACGGAAGGAATTCGTGTAGGGTACTGAGTGAAACTTTAGAATTTTGTCTCGCTCCGCCTATGAGTACGTTGGCTTCACCCGTAGGGTCGCCGTGTATTACGCCTTCCCATACTTACTTCGGGGGTAAAAGTTCGCCACAACACCACGGAGTACCAGCCGCTTGGTGCAGTCTTGTGGGAAGTGTCCCACTTGCAGAAAGGAAAAACAGACAAGCATGGATGAGACCCTGCAAAGAGCAAAGTGAAGCAATCATTAAAACATACCACGGAAAGAAGGTGGAAAGGTATCCTCGAAACCACAAGATTCGTACCAAACGGACGGTCATTTGCGTATTGCGCGGAGGGATAGAGCTGGCGCGGTTGGGAGACGCAAACTGCAGGAATCTAAGAGGGCGAAAGGAAAGTTACAGTTGCAGCTGCAGTGACTCTCATGTTCCTCAAACAAGAACTGTACTGCAAACTCGCTGGTACCATACCTTTCACCCAACATGTTGAACTGCCATCAGTTTTCGTAGCCGGCGATAGACTTTTACATAGAACTCCACTGATGGTTCTAGAGGGGGGCAGAGGGAGAAATCTTTTCACTCCCTCAACCAGTGAAGGCCATGAGAATGAGGTCACCCGGACGGCCTAGCAGTTGCTACAAAGAAATAATACATAAATCATTATTTTTTACCTACAACTTAATATTCTAGACATGTCCTGGCGATGCCCCGTTTGCTTTTGCTTTCTGTTGGTCACATTCTTCTATTTGTCTATGCGGAGCATCAGAACTCGTCTTGAAAGCCATTCCCATACTGGGGCACCACAGATGTCGCTCGGGTTCACACACTGAAAGGAAAGCACCATTTGTCAGTTCATCACTCAAGACCTCTCCGCTTTTCCTCTTCGCAAATGCTTTCCCTCGCAACAAACAGTATGCCGAGCCCCGAGAAGAAAAGATTCCAAAACGTAAATGAAAGCTACATACTCGAAGAAATGGGAAAGAACCGAAACGATTAAAGTGGAACAGGAATGCAAGAAAACCGCAATTCGACAGACTTTAGCCCCATGGCCCTGGCGCTTGTACTCGTTTTCTTTGCCATCTGCAGTCGTTGTTAGTAAGAGTAAACCAATGTCTACAAATTTAGTGATATCATAATAAAAAGTTAATTTGTTTAACATTAGAATCGGAATAGCGGTCATCTGCAACGCAATTTAAGATTGTAATATTTCGAAAACGTCTGAATATTTGTGACTAGCGCTCATTTTGCTTTATGAATTAACATTTTGAATTTTTAAAATATGAAGGTGGAAAGAATATCGACCTGATCTTTTTAATTTTACACCGAAATGCTAACAAAATGGTGGAGAGGTGCATAAAAAACTTAAAAGCCCTAAAAGATGGTCAACAAATATATTAAAAAGTAGATGTTTACGGCCTGAAAAAATTGAAAATATCCGAAGGTCGACAGTTCATTATTCGGTTCTTTCAGAAAATATGATATAAAATGTCTTCGTCAAAACTCCAAGTAAATGCTAGCGGTATATTTCATTCCATTTAGTTTACTATTTTAATTACGAGCGAATTCGAGCTGCATTCGTCATCCCTCGTTGATATTTACTAATACAAATTAAACAGTCCTTTGCTGTCAAGCTTCTCAGCGCTCCCCCCGAAAGGCTGTATTGAAAGTTTGAAATACAAATACGATGGTAGACAGTTCTTTACGATACTGAAAAATTGACTCCGAGCATAAGTGACTCCATTTCGTGTTGCATTGAAAGTTGATGAAATCTTTGCACTATCGATAACTCCTTCCCAACCCCTCCCTCTCTCCCTCCCATCCGGATGCCCTGGATGAAATGGATAAATGGATGAGGGTTGCCTCAGTAATTAGTTGTGAATCTTTCAACTAAGATTCATTCAGATTGATTCATGAATCTCTCATTAAAAGAATCATGTATCTCAATCGGAATTACACAACTCTACTCAGTTGGCACGGGGGGGGGGGAGTTGAATGGAACTATCTCGTAGATAGTAGAACGGTCTTACAAAACATGGAAAACTTGGAACAATTATTACGAAATTGCCGTTTGGTAGCGGTTAACGATTGAACTTATACACGTTACCTTCCCATGTTTAGGTTAACTGCCTTCCCGATGTGCCAAGTCAACAAACAGATTTCCAAATTGTTGGATGTTTGCTCCCACATCTGATCTGATGAACACATATTTTTCTTAACGAATATTATCTTAAATCCTATCTTTCAACTATGCAAGCAACTGTTCAGTCTAAGGGGCGAAGTCGAAAAGCAATTGGTACCAGTTCCCCACAGAACACTCTCTGTATTAACCAATACTAACAAGTGGATGAAATAAAGATACCATTTGCGATTCAAAAAGACGTAACAATTGTCTTTGCTATCTATTCGTTTTTCTAGCTCCTGTGCAACCGGTTTCCTGGTGCATTTTCAGTTTAGTATTTAGAACAGCCGGAATCCCTGGGGGTTGCTCGAAACGATCATTTTAGACAGCAGCTGTTGCACATGCGTCCACTTTTTCTCGCTAGCCACTGCCAGCGTTTCTTCCAGCACGTCCCGACTGAGCTTTTCCTCGTAGAGCTTGTTCAGATACTTTATCATGCGCCCGTGCTGCTTCAGTGAAAATGCATGCCAGATCGATAGCAGTAATACCTGTGGAATGTACAAAAGAAGTAATGTATGTTTTAAGGATAAAATAAAACACTGCATGTTGATTTTTAAATTACACTCAAGCTAACCTTTGGATCCGTATAGTCGATAAACTTTCCCACGTCACCGTACAGTTGCTCCAGTTCTTCCGAATAGTCCGGTTGGCTGACGTCTTGCCCATCGTAAATGGTTTGCATAACCTTCAGCTTGCACAGCGCCACGAATTGCCGCTGGCACGCCTCCAACAGCAGTTGCTTTTGCTTGTCCATTTGGCTGGAATTTAAACAAAAAAAAAGTCCATCTCAAAACCTCTTCCGCAATATGGTGAGTTATGTTTCAGCATACACTTTAATCTTCGAAGCGTTCGGCCTATTGTCCACCTTCAGGCCGTAATACGCAAGTAGGGCGTTCTGGTCAATCTCTTTCAGCACAAGTCTCGTAAGATCGACGATACGCAGCAGTTTCATCTTCTGCAGCGCTACCGAACCCGTTTCGGTTGGGTCGCAAGCCGCCGTAAATGCGTACGGAAGGTTCGCCTTCAGCTCACCCTGGTCGATATTGTCGACCAGCGCCAAGTGGGCCGCGACGTGAGTGGGATTATCCTTCAGCACGGTGCGGTACAAATTTTCCGCACCTTCACCGTCCAGCTTCGCAATCTGAGCCGTCTGATAATCACGCAATCCCTCGCAGTATTCGTCCCACTTGGATTTGGTGCCCTCTTTTGTAGCCACACCATTCACCGGAACCGGAACACCGTTCGTACCTTCGGTGGCATTAGCAGTACCGTTGGCAGTCGGTTGGCATTGGTTTCCGTTGGCAGTTGGTGCAGGGACAGTGGCCACACTGCTGCTGCTGCTGCTGTTGCTGCTGCTAGCGGTAGCGGTACTTCCTACGCTCTTCTTTGCCGGAGGACCCTCAGTCAGGATGTACTGGAAGCTGTGCGAGACGCACTTCTTAATGATATCCTCCTTCGCGTACGTGATACTACCCTCGAGCCACGAACACTGCGCTGGCATGGAAGCTTTCTGCAGCTTTTCGCTCGTGATCGGCGCCAGATAGATCGGACGGCAGGTACCGGCTGGGAGGGAGCAGCTGGTCAACTTTTTGCCACTCAGCAGCACCTGGTTGTACGACTTGTACACGTCCACCGAGAGGCTGCTCGCGAGCTTAAAGTTTACGATCATATTCGCCTCGGCAAGCTTCTCGAGCAGCTCCTTCTTTTCGTGGCGCACCTGCAGCCGGATGGTGTAGTCGCCCTTCTCGAGCTTCTCGTACTTCTCGTACGAGTACGCATCTCCACTGCGAACCATCATTTTGTTCGCATCGAACACCATCCAGAACTGGGACTCGAATTCGCTCTCGTACAGGATGTTGCTGAAGAGGGGCGTGTAGAAGGCCACATCGTACCCTTTGGTGAGGTGCAGCTGGTAAGTGAGCACGTTCTGGTAGATCTGGCGCGCCGGATGAATAACGTCGCGACCGGTCAGCGGCGTCACTTTGGTTTCCGATGGTTTCAGTACCATGGCGGCCGTTTTCAGCGAAACGGCCGGCTGCACCTCCTCGCTGGTGAGTGTAGTCAGATCGATACGATGAATACCGCTAGCACTGTGCATGACGGCTGGAAAAACAAAAGGGCGAAAAATACAGTTAATCATAATGAAAAAAAAAAAGATTTTTTAGGGATACTCACATCCATTCAAGGGACTTATTCCGTGGAACTTTACCGAATAACGCAACGGAAGCGTTCCAAAATTCGACCAAAATTTGGCAATACATATCTCGATTATGTGATCTCCCTAAATCAAATCAACAAAACAAAGGAGGGTATGTATTAAAAATGATAGTGACATTTTCAAAGCCAGTATCTTACCGTCACCATGACTGGTTGTATGGTCGGTGCCATCCCATTGACCGGGAGGATCTTTTGCATCTCCATCGCCTTGCAGTACTTCATCGGCAGGATTTGCAGCGTATGCAGGAAGAACTTACCACCGACGGCATCGTTCGGGTCGGCGGAAATCATTTCAATCACCGCCCAGGTCGCGTACTTTGGCACCAGAATGAACTCTCGGATGATGGTGTTCGGTTTGCAGTCGACCGGTGCCTCACGTCGCGCCAGTTCGTTCGTTTTGGGATCGAGCACGTGCGGTTGCACGACCGTCACGGGGATTTCGAACAGCACACCCTTCTCCGGGCAGGTTGAATCGTACGCCTTGACGCTCGCTCTGTAAACCCCGGGGGAAAGACCGCTCGGATCGACCTTGACGGAGATCTTGCGCGCCGAATAGCAGAGGTCAAGATAGTTTCCGCACTGGATCCACGACTCCGTTGGGATCAGGGTGAGGCGCACGTTAAAGTTGATCTTATCCGCCGGATCTTCAGGAGGAGAAATGAAAATGTTAGCGACAGTTCTTCGTATTCCCCGCAGCCGTACGAACCTGCGAATTTTTCGTTGAAAAATACCGGCTCGATGTTCACGGAGAATTCCTCGACCTTCGTGAGCACTCCGTGGCGCAGATGAATTCCCTTGGCATTGCTGCTGCCCACCGTTACCGCGAAGCGTAGTACATTTTCTGCTAAACCACAGTAGTTGGTCAGATGCTCGAAGGCTTTCTCTACGTTCAGGAGCCCATTGCCCTGCGCAAACTTGTCTACGTAGTCGATCTTCGTGGCGGTGTTCCACAGGGCGCGCTTAATGCTGAACGCCGTGTAGGAGACCGATTTTTGCTTCAAGCCCGAAATAAGGAGCCCCACCGAGCCGGCCACATGCGGAGCGGACATGCTCGTACCGTTCATAAGCTGTGCTTTGGACATCGTAAACTGAGGCACCGATGCAATGGCCGCGCCCGGTGCACAAACAGTCACACCGAACCCACCGTCGATGCACGGATCACGAGACGTCCAGGTGTATACGTTGCCGGGCAGCTTCTGGTGCAGTGCGTACTCCGCTTCCATCATTTCGGGCGATACGTACGCACCGACACCGACGCAGCTCGGTTGGCTAATGTCCGGAGGAGTGCCGATGGTGCACAGGGCAGGCCCATGATTGCCGGCCGATGCTACCCACACGACGCCATACCTGTTCACTAACTCGCTCATAAGTTCACCGACGCGGCCCGAGTTGGACCAGTGTCCGTGCTCGCCGTAGCTCATATTGATCACGTCTATCTTGCGCCCTGCTTCGCACAACTCCATCACCTTTATAATGGCACGAACAAGGGCAGTTCCGGTTTCCATAGAATCCAGCCGTCCGTCACCGATCGTGAGCGAAACGATCCGAGCGGCCGGTGCTACTCCGTTCAGTTCGGGATTCTCCGGATGGTAACCGCTGGCAATCGAGGCAACGTGCGTTCCATGGCTTGCTGTAACGTGATGAGTAAGCACCGATTAGATTGAATTTAAAAGTTTATCAGTGGCATAAGGCCATAAATCGCACATACAACACATTCCAACGATCTCGAGCACATTCCCTTCGTCGTGTACGTTGATTGACACCGAAAGATAGTCGTCCAGGTTGACCATCTGGTGCGACCGGGTGTACTCCAGCACGTGGATAGCATTTTCCAGATCACCCTTTTCCGTGTGGTCGATCACCGCCATCCAGCCGTCGGACGTTCGGAACAGCACACAATCGTACGACGTTTTCAAGTCGACAAACTTCTTTTCACACAGGTTTAAAAATTCCAGCGTACAGTCTAGATTCTCCTTCGCCAGCTTTTCCTTGCCAGTCAGGTTGGCGGATGGATTTTTCGCATCAAAGTCGCCCAGCTCCCGGGCTGCCTCGCTTAGCGCTTTCTTGTGATGGTCATCCCAGGTCTTCACCTTCAGATCGTTCACAATGCGCTCCCGAATCCGCGAGGGACACAAATCGTGCATACTTTTCAGTCCCACGCGATACTCTGCTCCGGCGAGATTTTTCGACTTCATCATCGACGATAGACGAAGCTTCCGCCCGGAGAGCCCCGGGATGGTGCCATCCTCGGCGGCAGTTACCGTTTTGCTCGTGTCCACGTCGCCACAGCCGGAACAGTCGTACCGTTCGACAACCTTTACCTCGCCACCGGGAATTTGCTGATGTATGAAAAAAAGTGTTTAAGTCACACAAAAGTTAAAAAAAGACACAAAGCGTGAAGATGAACTCAGCACATTTGCGTTCACAAACAAACAAGATAGCCCAGATCTTTATGATATCCGTTCCTCAAGTGGCAGGTGTCTTACCTCCAGTCCCTTCGCCCGGGGATCTACACCGGAATCAAGGATTGCAATCGTCACGTCCTTCCCATCGTACTCCGGGTACTTCCGTAGGAAGTTGAGCACTCCAGTTTCATGCTTCGGCACTAGGGACGTCACGGGGAACTTTACATCAACTACACTTTCCATTTCCTTTCCAACGACACGATTTACTTTTGCTAACTTCGCTACTGTTGTTGCTTTGTTCCCGAGCGATTTCTGGGTAATGTTGACTTTATGGAGTGCCAATTCACGGCCGGCTCGGTCCTTCGCGCGGGAGTGAAAGAGATGAAACGAAGGTAAATGAGATAGCACAAACGCACCCTTCAAAATGAAGCGTTTCGCAGGGCTGTGAGATTTGTTTATGACAAGATCAGATATTTACTACATGGAAGGTTAAAAATATTTACGGTAAATAAAAATGTAACTCTAAATACACATCGATATTAAGCAGATTGAAACATATCACTACACAACTTTTCTAAGAAAACTAAAATAATTAATATTTAATTCAATTCACGAAAATTATTACACTTCCGCTAGGGGGATTTGTAGTGTTTATATAATTTTGATCTTCACCACACGAGTTCAATTTCAATTTTTTAAACAATTCAACAATCATACGATTTTTCACAAAAGTACCTTAAGAACTCCTATTAATAGAAAGACAGGACGCTTTTGGTGGATTATTAATGCATTTAAAGTGGCCAGCATCCCAAGAAATTCTCCAAAAACCGCGCAATGAAACTATCACACTACGTTTTATAAAACATTTTGAACGCTTAGAGGACAGGGTTGTAATGAACCAAATTGACGTCTGCGACGTTTCAAAATACTCGGGGTCCACACTACAGCGCGACGTCGCCTGACAGGAGCTGAACTCCACATAGAGGGAAGTACCCTGCTGGCAGCGGTAACTCAAAATTCCGTGTCACGTCTACGTCTCTCCCGTCTCCACCCGTTTCCACCCCTCATTGGCCCACACTTTTCAAACGATGTGCAACATCGTCAACGGTCAATTGCTACAATCAGCAGGCCATCCTACTCCCACCTTCGACCCCGAATTTTCGTACTCGCTCTTTTGGGACTTAGTCAATTTTTCAAACCGTTTTCATTTTTGCAAAACTTAAATAAATAACGTCGATTTGATTAATGATCAACACATTTGTCAAATTCCAAACGTATTTGTACTTTTGTACGTAACTATACAGAATAAAAAAGTTAAAAAGCATGTCCATAATGCACTTCAAATGATTTCAGCACATTTTACAACGGAAATAAACATAGAAAAGAAATTATGCGTTCGATTCCATCATTTTCAATATGATTTACGTCCATGTATTTGAAAATAACAATGAAAATCAAATTCACACTTCGACCAGATTTTCAATCACTCAATGCCAAGCGAAACCGCCTACATTATTGTGGGATTTGGTTGTCCTGTGGACAAAGTTTATTGCGGGTGGATAAATTATTTTTATCACCGATTTTTCATGCAATTGTTGAATAGGCGAAACCTCAACCATGTACAAAAAAATATTATCAAATTTAAAAAAATTTAGGACAGATAAACTTTCGTCACACGCGATTTTTGTTCAACGATCACACTTTTTTTTGGCCACCATAGTCTCAAACCCACGCTCACAGTCAAGCTGTCAAGGGAGCGTTCAGTGATGGCAGCCGCCGGGACCGGCTTGGAGTGCGTCGAGCGCAGTGAAAATAAAGTGGGTAAATTAGTGGTGTTTTCTGTGTTTTTTAGTGATCTTTATGGATAAGAGTGAAGAAATTGTGTGTGGGCTTGCTTTGCTGCTCATATTCAGCCCGAAAACGACATATTTAATCGATAGATAGTGTTGTTTACATCGCTACTCTTCCGCACGGAGAGGTACTGCCCTGCTGGCAGCGGTAACTCAAAATTCCGTGTCACGTCTACGTCTCTCCCGTCTCCACCCGTTTCCACCCCTCATTGGCCCACACTTTTCAAACGATGTGCAACATCGTCAACGGTCAATTGCTACAATCAGCAGGCCATCCTACTCCCACCTTCGACCCCGAATTTTCGTACTCGCTCTTTTGGGACTTAGTCAATTTTTCAAACCGTTTTCATTTTTGCAAAACTTAAATAAATAACGTCGATTTGATTAATGATCAACACATTTGTCAAATTCCAAACGTATTTGTACTTTTGTACGTAACTATACAGAATAAAAAAGTTAAAAAGCATGTCCATAATGCACTTCAAATGATTTCAGCACATTTTACAACGGAAATAAACATAGAAAAGAAATTATGCGTTCGATTCCATCATTTTCAATATGATTTACGTCCATGTATTTGAAAATAACAATGAAAATCAAATTCACACTTCGACCAGATTTTCAATCACTCAATGCCAAGCGAAACCGCCTACATTATTGTGGGATTTGGTTGTCCTGTGGACAAAGTTTATTGCGGGTGGATAAATTATTTTTATCACCGATTTTTCATGCAATTGTTGAATAGGCGAAACCTCAACCATGTACAAAAAAATATTATCAAATTTAAAAAAATTTAGGACAGATAAACTTTCGTCACACGCGATTTTTGTTCAACGATCACACTTTTTTTTGGCCACCATAGTCTCAAACCCACGCTCACAGTCAAGCTGTCAAGGGAGCGTTCAGTGATGGCAGCCGCCGGGACCGGCTTGGAGTGCGTCGAGCGCAGTGAAAATAAAGTGGGTAAATTAGTGGTGTTTTCTGTGTTTTTTAGTGATCTTTATGGATAAGAGTGAAGAAATTGTGTGTGGGCTTGCTTTGCTGCTCATATTCAGCCCGAAAACGACATATTTAATCGATAGATAGTGTTGTTTACATCGCTACTCTTCCGCACGGAGAGGTACTGCTGCTGCTGGCGTCCGATCCGTTCTCGCAGAATTCATCGATAAAAAACAAAAAAAGATGAGTATTCCATCATTGATTGTGTATAAACATCAATGGTAATTTCCTATCTATTTTCATTTCTAGAGCATCTTTCGTCGGAAGCTTGTTTTGGATTCCGCTGCTCGGATGCGAATCCGAAGATATTCTCTAGTGTACAAGTGTTGTGTGTAGTGCAGTGATATGTAGTGAAATTTATGACTAAGAATAGTCTTAAGCGGTGTAGGTAATTAAAAATAAACCGAAATAAATATATATGTTGATAAAAATATTACGGAACTGGCGGACTTATGTTTGCATGATGACCATCACTATACAGGGTACTCGGGGGCCGCCATTTCTGATCCATGCGCATGCGCAAAATCGCCCACGAGGGTAACTCAGACCCGCGCAATTAGCTGTTACATTGCGCGCCAATTGCGCGCTAATTGCGCGGGGTATACAACATTTTTATGTCACGCGTGACATTTTCTGCCTCCTGGGTGCTGCTGCTGGCGTCCGATCCGTTCTCGCAGAATTCATCGATAAAAAACAAAAAAAGATGAGTATTCCATCATTGATTGTGTATAAACATCAATGGTAATTTCCTATCTATTTTCATTTCTAGAGCATCTTTCGTCGGAAGCTTGTTTTGGATTCCGCTGCTCGGATGCGAATCCGAAGATATTCTCTAGTGTACAAGTGTTGTGTGTAGTGCAGTGATATGTAGTGAAATTTATGACTAAGAATAGTCTTAAGCGGTGTAGGTAATTAAAAATAAACCGAAATAAATATATATGTTGATAAAAATATTACGGAACTGGCGGACTTATGTTTGCATGATGACCATCACTATACAGGGTACTCGGGGGCCGCCATTTCTGATCCATGCGCATGCGCAAAATCGCCCACGAGGGTAACTCAGACCCGCGCAATTAGCTGTTACATTGCGCGCCAATTGCGCGCTAATTGCGCGGGGTATACAACATTTTTATGTCACGCGTGACATTTTCTGCCTCCTGGGGTGGACTTCATAGCTAGCTAAAACGAGCTGGGTTACGATCGACCCTGGTGGCAAAATCATCATGCTTTCTCGTTCTGGTGGTATCAATTGTCAATTGGACAGAATGAGAAAGCATGCTGGTTTTGCCACTAGGGCGAAGTACCCAAGTATCTGGTCGCAAGCGTTGTTCTCAACACGAGACCTTCTGGAATCCTTAAGCGTTCCGACGAGTTCCGTTTCAATTCCGGGACGATCTAGGCCTAAGACGGAGGAAACAGTGACGTAATTCTAGCCCTTCGGATTCGCCCTTCATAAGGCTCGAGGCTCGAACTTCAGCTCCGAACCTGGTCAAGATATTGATGAAATCTGTTAAGGAAAAAAACCTTACAATCGGTTCAGTACCGAGCCAGTCTTAACCTACGCTGGAAGAAACCAAATTATAAGCAGTTGACTAAAGGAGACACAATTCTACTTTCGGACTTGGACCTTGATAAAGAATAAGGTGTTGATTTCTTACTGCACGAGTGTCTTAATATGGGCGTCTTGGAAAGAAACTCCATGAAAGTATATAAAACTAAAATCGTTCCTATCTTATAAACAGCGTTTGCTAGATGGAAGATCTTGCTCCAGAATCCAAATCCATACATGCGTGAATCTTTTTCAGCGTAAACGACTTCTCTCTCTAACTCCTACTCGGGGTCCACACTGCAGCGCGACGTCCCGTTTCAAAAGTAGCCCAGTTTCGGCAGAACAATCGCGCAACATAAGCGCGACAGAGGTAGGAGAGTATGTGGAAATATGTATCACATTGGGGCGCAAACACGGCTAAAATTTTTTATTGAATTTTGAGGTAGTAATGCATGATATTTGCTTAGCTACGTATTTTATGCACCCTGAGTGAGTTTGGCGCTTCCACATTTGAAATTCACTGAGAAAACAAACTTAAACAAACAACGACGATATTTTGGCCCGCCGTAGGAAGTATATATTTCCACATCATCTCCTACTTGTTGAAGAGCAGTTTGTTTACGTTTCGGCACCCGAAAAAACTTTGGTAAAAATATCAATTAAAACGGAGTTTCATAACAGAATTACATTTGTGAAGGCTAGAAATAAGTAGTACAACGAAAAATCCGATGTTTCGTGAAGAATATTGCTCGTTTTGTTCGCGTTTGTGATTCGGCTTGTTTACGTTTTGTCCAGCTGTCGGTTTTTTTTTCGTTTCGAATTGACATTTGAAAAGAGCTAGCGTGACGTCGCGTTTTTCGCTGCTTCTACACTAGCGCGATTTGTGCGACATTTTGTTTGTATGGAGTTCGGCCGCCTTTCAGGCGACGTCGCGTTTCGTGACGGGACGTCGCGCTATAGTGTGGACCCCGAGCTACGCGTTAAACTTGTGCAACTATCTGTTTGAACATTCGCGGGCCCTTGCTCAATGCGGGTCCTTGACTAAGCCTTCCGTTAATGGTCTAGGATCACGATTGCGATCATTACATTGCGAGTTCGATTGATCCAATACTAACAAACAAATGCAATATCCTTGCAAGTTCTGCGCTAGACCACTGTACCTTCGTTGTATTTTGATGGTTTTTCAACATATAACAGGAACACCTCGTTGAACAATATTAATCTTCAATTTTGGGAAGAAAACAAACCTGACATCGTGGACAAATCTTATAAAAAAAGGGTTGAAGTTTTTGTACGAAACACTAAAATTTTATTACAGGCCGGATAAAATCGGTTGGCGGGCCGGACTTTGCCGACCCCTGTTATAGGGCATAGTTAGTCAGGGATGCGGCACAAGATAAAGTGTAGAAGTGATTATTGCTACTTAAGCAGGGATAGTGTATGAGTGGCTGGGGTAATACGCACCCCTGAGGCAATACGCACCCCTGAGGCAATACGCACCCTTTCCCATTTCCCTTGAAAAACGAGTTTTCAACGCGTAAAAAGTAGTCACCCTGCAAGATCATCCTGAAATATGGTCAACCTGTGAGTTTGATAGCTCTACATCAACAGAAACGCGAAATAAACGGAAAACAAAATGATTCTCAGCTCAGACAGTTTTTGTTATAATGTGACTTACCATTCCGCTAAGGAATATTAAGTGCAAAAACCGATATTTACCCACGAGGAATACGAAATTTAGTGAATTGAGAATCAGTGCTTGAGACTATTCATGAAAATTTCGGAAAGTATGCAAATTTATTCATATTTTAGTTGAAAATGTGGGGAACTATGAATGGGGGCAATATGCACCCAGTATGTCGGGGTAAAATGCACCAGTTTGTAAACATACCCGGTTGACAGAAATTGACATTGTTGCTGGTACTATGTAGTTCCAGCAAGAGTTCCAGCAATCTGCCATGGAAAAACTTGCTGGTACTACATGACAGCTGCAAAAAATTTGAATTTTTGTCAACCGGGTACTATCTTTATTTGACAGTGGATGTTGCCTCTTTGTTGTGGTGCGTATTGCCTCTTTCTCGGGGTCCACACTACAGCGCGACGTCGCCTGACAGCAGCTGAACTCCATATAAAAAAAACCTTGCGCGATGTCGCGCGAATCGCGCTAGGTTTTTTTTGCATGGAGTTCTGCGCCTGTCAGGCGACGTCGCGTTACGCGACGGTGCAGTCTGGAAAGCGTGTTTGTTGTGGAGCGTATTGACCCTTTGTTGTGGTGCGTATTGCCCCTTTGTTGTGGTGCGTATTACCCCTAGCAAAGGTGCGTTTTGCCTCAACCAGATAAAGATCGATCAAAAATCGAACTTTTTCAAAACTGAAAAACATACGTTTTTCTTAGCAAAAAAAGCAAACATTGCTGAATTGGTAACTAGTTTGAACCTTTATGAATCCTATCCAGTGATAAAATTAACAATCAAGAGCCAAGTTGTTAGAAAATTTTATAGTTTTCCTTAAGGGGTGCGTATTACCCCATCCACCCCTACCATGTATTTCGTTAGGGTTAGGTTAGTTAGGACTCGTTTCAAACAAATTACTGATAGGGCAGAGTTAGTCAGAGTACCATACATTTCGTTAGGGTTAGGTTAGTTAGGACTCGTTTCAATCAAATTACTGATAGGGCATAGTTAGTCAGGGATGCGACACAAGATGAAGTGTAGGAGATGCGTGATTATGGCTACTTAGGCAGGGATAGTGTACCATGCATTTCGTTAGGGATAGGTTAGTTAGGAGATTCGATCATTTTCAAGCTGTTTTTGTTACTTTCAAGAGTTTCACATACTATGTGATACTATTTGGGTATACCACCATTTTTTCCTTGGTAAGGTGGATAAAACATACGGAGATAGGCATAGTAAAAATGTACCACCACCTCCTTTTCATGGTTAGGGACAGGCGACTCAAAATTATGATTAGGGTATATTTCGCCAGGGTTAGTATTAGGATCTATTAAGACAACTATCTTCAACAGAATCACCAGGAGCTGTTGCGTGGCTAATAGCTTAGTTAGGACAGGTTACGCATGTAGGGGTGGATGGGGTAATACGCACCCCTTAAGGAAAACTATAAAATTTTCTAACAACTTGGCTCTTGATTGTTAATTTTATCACTGGATAGGATTCATAAAGGTTCAAACTAGTTACCAATTCAGCAATGTTTGCCTTTTTTTGCTTTTTCAGTTTTGAAAAAGTTCAATTTTTGATCGATCTGTATCTAGTTGAGGCAAAACGCACCTTTGCTAGGAGTAATACGCACTACAACAAAGAGGCAATACGCACCACAACAAAGAGGCAACATCCCTCTTGCCTCTTTGCCACCCCTAACGCACGTTGGTGGTGTAAGGGACAGCTTTTTGCCGAGTTTTTTAGGGAGTAGTGAGGGATGCTCTTTTGGCCCCTTCGAGTCTATTCTTAGGAACGGAGTGCGTAAAATGCATTTTTCTTGGCTTTAACAAAAAAAAAATCAAACTAGCTGTCGTAGAATACACGCTACAATCGTGTTTGCTAACTAGTTCGGGTTCCGGGAAAAAAAAACAAACTATCCTAACACCATATTAATGATTGAATTGTATTCAAAATAGATGGATCCTCTTGCTCCTAAAAGTTTACCAGTTACTGCCGCATGCTACCCGCGAAGTCCTTGCTACATACACGCTCCTCATAGTCGTACTGTGTTTTTCAACTGCCATCGCTGCCATGCCGGTAAGTATGATACAGAAGTAATTAAGGATTAGCTCACTGTCCTAATTGCACTGTTCTTCAATACATTGTTTTTACTTACATGGTCGCCTAGATGATCTTTCATATCATCTATTTGATATAATCTATGGGCCCGAAAATGCTCGCCGGAGGCTGCCGCATGTCATCGTTCTTTAGATGTTAACTGCCATTCCTGCCAGGCCTGTAAGTATGGAAAAATGCACATCAGCCTAATGTTCCGATTGTTCATACTTTTCATTTATGGAGTTACATGTACAAATCGGTGGAAAGAATCAAACATTATTTACAAATTTGTTATTTCAGCAGAAAATACCAAACAAGGTATCTGTATCTAATTCCCATTCAAATGTTTATTTCATTAAATAAGAATCGAGCTAGAATATTTGTTGAATCAAGTTGTTTGCCTTGAAAAGACCTTTCATTTGAGGTGTCTGTTGCTGAAATTGACCAAGGCACTAAAAAGTTTTTAGCAATTTGGCTATTTCAGTCATTATTTCAAGCTGCGACCAAGTTTTTGAAGCTTGTTGGCGCGTTGCAGCTTTATGCTAGTGGTGGGTAAACCGAATCTCCAAATCCGAATCCCAATGCAAGAAACAGTAGGAACCAAGATGATTAAATACTGAATAGGTGACTTTTTAGGAGGTATTTTTTTAGAAAATGGCGACCGTAGCTTTTGACAGCCTGGTGATAAACAGCACAAAATGTAAACAACTATGCGAGTAAAGAGAAGGTACGTGAGGTGAAACTTCGATACATTTCGTCGAAAAATCGGTAACCCACTACGGCCGACGGCTTCTTAAACATTTTCCATGCGAACAAAACGAAAGCAGTTCCACATTACGTCACGAAACGCGACGACGCCTGACAGGCGGCCGAACTCCATACAAAACAAATGTTGCACAAATCGCGCTAGTGTAGAAACAGCGAGAAACGCGACGTCACGTAGCTCTTGTCAAATGTCAATTCGAAAAGTAAACAAACCGACAGCTGGACAAAACGTAAACAAACTTAATCACAAACGCGAACAAAACCAGCAATATTCTTCACGAAACATCGGATTTTTCGTTGTACCACTTATTTTTAGGCTTCACAAATGTAATTCAGTTATCAAACTCCGTTTTAATTGATATTTTTACCAAAGTTTTTTCGGGTGCCGAAACATAAACAAACTGCTCTTCAACAAGTAGGAGATGATGTGGAAATATATACTTCCTACGGCGGGCCACAATATCGTCGTTGTCTGTTTAAGTTTGTTTTCTCAGTGAATTTCAAATGTGGAAGCGCCAAACTCACTCAGGGTGCATAAAATACGTAGCTAAACAAATATCATGCATTACTACCTCAAAATTCAATAAAAAATTTTAGCCGAGTTTGCGCCCCAATGTGATACATATTTCCACATACTCTCCTACCTCTGTCGCACTTGGCTTGCGCGATTGTTCTGCCGAAACTGGGCTACTTTTGAAACGGGACGTCGCTCTGCAGTGTGGACCCCGAGGTCGAGTTTTTAGTGTGCACCGAACTCCATACATAAAAAAAAGCTAAAATTTGTAGTAGATTGTCTCTAGATCGACTCGTTATGTGACTAATTCGACTCAAATCATTGTGAGTCGATTCAAGCAGTTT
This sequence comes from Anopheles coustani, assembly GCF_943734705.1. Lineage (NCBI taxonomy): Eukaryota > Metazoa > Arthropoda > Insecta > Diptera > Culicidae > Anopheles > Anopheles coustani. The sequence continues at coordinate 72,026,327 of NC_071289.1, forward strand.
ACGATCAAGTCAGAATCGAATCAAATCGAGTCCCAAACCAATCAAATCAGATTCGAATCCTAATCGAATCAAATCTTAGAATCCGTCAAATGGGATCCAAATCTTTAGATTCTGTCAGATGGGATTCGAATCTTTAGAATCCGTCAAATGGGATTCGAATCTTTAGAATCCGTCTAGGGATCGAATCTTCGAATCTTCCGAGTCCCGATTCTGCCAACACAAACATTGTGAAAACCAGTCAATAACGAACTAGCGTCGGCAACGGAACGTAGTGAAATGCTCGCTTGAGCCGTTCAGATCCTTCCACCAGCAGGTTTGGAGTGGTTAGTGCTTTGTTTACACAACCATTATCCATAGCTAGCAGCCGATCGCTTCGTGTTGTTCGATTCCGCGAAAAGTCGTGCATCGTACATATTAGGCCCTCTTACCCGATTCGTGTGAAGTGCAATCCGTACGGAACGGATGGTTCGTTTTTTGGGACCGTTTCCTCGCCGCGATGCGGGGCGCTAATTTTTCATTAGAATAAATTCACGCAAGCATACTGACGAACAACATTGAAGAATATTTTATTCAACAGGGGAGCAGTTGCTCGTCAATATGTTATTTCATTTGCCTTTTGTAATCACGGATCAATGGAACGTGGCGTTACCTGCTGTGAATTGTTTACCCGAGTGAAATGTGCGTCCTCGCGTGCTTTCGGTGGAATGCTACGATTTCGTGTCGCTTACTGTGCGTTCTTTTAGTTGTGTAGTTTGTTTATATTGCATTTTGCAACACGGTCGGCAATGCGATTTCCATAGCAATCGACAGTGCAGTGGTTCAGCTAACAAGTGGTGGTTCAATGAAGAAAAAAGTGACTCCAATTGACCGTTTTACAGCTAAACGATACGAAACGATTAAGTAGCAAAATTGAACAAATTCAGTTCAGAGCAATACAGTGGAAGGCAGATGGGTATATCTTCGAAAACATAACAAACCAAGGGAGACAAAATTGAACCTCAAGTTCGGCGTCCTTTTGGCATTGCTTTTGTTTTAGGTGGCGTGCCCTTTGCTAGTTATTTCTTTGATTACGCTTTACTTCTACTTCATCACCGCCAACACGGTCAATTCGTGCCATGTGTAAAATTGCGCTGCGCGAGAGTAGTCGTGCGCGCACCACACCACGGTTTAAGGTTTGCCTGGTGAAATGTTTTTTTTCTCGGTATTGTGATCGTCGTGGAATCCGCGGTTTCTTATGTTAGTCGCCGTAGCCGTGTAGCTCCACAAGTTGATGCCGCCAACTCGCGCCAGCATCGTTGCTGCGGTGTGCGTGTGTACGGGAGGGAAATTGTGTGTATTGCGCACGTTGTTTTTTTAACCGCCGTATCTCCCCTTCGCGGATGGGGTCCACTCGAGCACACGTAATAAGTTGGTTGAATATTTCACGGTTGGCATCATCGTTCGGTTCCACAGTCAGTAGGCTGTGGTACGTGTTAATTTTTCGGCACACTCGTGGTATAGTTTGTTGTATCTGTCTCTAGTGGCCCCTCAACCGTACTCAAAAACAAAAACTCGATTTTGCCCATTTTGCAGAAGCAATCTTCAGCGTGTGTCGGCGTGGAGAGAAAACGAATCCACCAGCAGCTTCGATGGTTGCGACTCAATAATCTATCAGCTTCAGTCGAACGAAAGGTAGGTAAACACACTCCGGTGTCGAAGACATTCACCTTATACTTCTCCCCCAAGTGTCACGAAGCTGCTAATAGAACCCAATATCAGTGTCAAAGTCCAATCCTTGGGGCAAGCGGACTAGCGAAGGGGAGAAAGCAATCGAAACCTGCGAATGCGCGGAACCGAAAAACACAAACTCCCGTTGACCGACGGAGGAAAGCAGTGACCGAAAAGGTGCATTGTTCTCGGTGTCATTGCATTCCGCCCCCCGGGGGGGAGGAGGTTGATGCAACCCGGTGTACAATGTCAGTGCCATTGCGCCTGCCGCAACCATGTGATGCTGGGAAACATTCCAAACCAAAGGATGGGATGAGGGACACGCTACAGCTACGTTTAGCATTCGTTCATCTTCAAACGTGTCTCACGTGCAAACTTTATTTCCACTTGTTTTTGTCTGTGTCGCATCGCTGAAGATGCGTGAAAAAATCACCATCACGAAACTATGCTGATGCTAATGCTAATTGGAGCGTCGCGAAAGCCTAGTACGCGAGGCTCTACATAGGGCACCGTCTTCTGAAACGCCATTGGTGGCCACCGGGGCGGGGAGTGGGTTGGCGCATTTACGTGTCTGGCGAAATGGTTCAGATATTCTGGTTTGTTATTTAACCGAGACAACACTCTGCTCAAGCATGTCGCACATGTATCCAATGAGTGTTTTATTTTGGACAAAATGTTTTACTTCTTTTTGAATAAAAACGGTCCCGTAACGAGAAAGGGTAGTAAACGTATCAATAGTAAGGCCGTTGTCACATCTAATACGTTGAACTCATCGAAGCATCGTATCTTCTCAATTGACCTTCCTTGTCAATGGTTGTATACATGACCTACACTACCGATTAAAACATGTCAGCTCTAGGTGAACCTATTCACTTGACAGCGTCCTCGGAAAGTCAGTTCGAAATCTAGGTTCATCGCCCATTTGTTGAACCATTTCTACAACTCCGACATGACGTTGTGTTCCCCTGAATGGTTTACTTCCCATCGTCAAATGTTTGAAAATCTGTCCCCTGGGTCGTAAACAGACGCTCACGCCTAGTTGAACTGCGATAAGGAACTCTTCGTACTTTCTCCCCATCGCGACCAAAACATCCGGCCCGCAGTTGTCCTTCTACCGATAACTCACAACTCTGCGGACCGATACGAAAGGCATCAAGGGGTAGGGAAAATGTACTTTCCGTCCAAGAAAATATTTTTAGACAAACTGGAAAATGACTTCGACCCATTGTCCCACGACGGAACGTTACGAGAAGGTGATATGCAACAGCTGCATGCACGCGGATTTAATGCACGTCGCGAGATATTTTTGCGACCGTTTTGGAAAAGGCTGCAAACAGGCGTAGGATGGGAAGTGCTTGGTATAGAAATAATGACCAACATAAGGCAATGAAGTCCTTTGTACTTGACGGTTTATATACAGAAAAAAATTTTCTTTCCAGCTTTAGTCGGTTGCTTTATGCACAGCGGCATTAATGTTAGCCTCTTATGAGGGGTTTTTGCCGAACGGAACTAAGAAAAAGAGGGTCTTTTCTCTTCAGTTTACTTCTTCGTGGTACAGCTCCAAAAATCTTGTTTATTTATGCTGCACGTGGGTTGCAATGAACTGTGCCTAAGACCACTCCTTCTTCTGGAATGAACCGATAATTTCGGTTAGAATGTTTGCTTCCTTCCACTGCTGATAAGCCATTTTATCGTCCAATTCCACCCCGAATGCGTTCTTATCTTTGTCTTGTGTTTGTTGTTCGGCTTGGCTCGAACCAATAGAGAGAGAAAAAATCTGAACGGAAATTGATCCAACAGAGATTCACATCCAAGTACAAACACCAAGCACAAACAAGACCCACACACCATTATCTTGGGTCCTGAACAATCATTGCCCTCCGAACGACGACAGGTTCCGGCCAACGAAGGAACCGGTTTGACGTCGGGTTGCCTTCGCGGCTGAAATCGGAGTGGGACGAAGTTTCAAAACAGAAGGCAACAAGAAAAAGTCACGCACACCGAAGGATCTAATCTCTCATTGTTTGGTCAGGTTTATAATCGTTCGAAGAAAATGCCATCCTAAAAGCCCATCGAGGAGGTGCACGTTGACCTCTTGCTTTTCCTACGGATTGTGGCTCGGGGGAAAGAAGTTCGTCAGCAATCCCGTAGAACGATTTAATGCAACGAACCTTCCACGGATGGAACGGATGAATCTTTTATTCGTGACTTTCATTAATTCACGATTTAAAAATTCGGCCCGTTTTCTTTGGGGAACGTCGAAACATAAAAAAAACATCGTAAGAGAGCGAGAGAAATCATGGCTATGGAATGCCTAACCGAATATTTGAGGTCGAATCCGTTTTGGGTCGTGAAAGTGTCGAATTATGATCAACTGAACCAAAGGAGGATGGATAATGGTTTTTGTTCCATTTGAATACGATGAAAATTAGTTTATTGTTATAAAGTCCCTTCAGACTGGAGGGTCTAGAATGAGTAAGGGAAAACTCTATCCAACTGATCTCTGGAAAACCATCGTCTTAGTTATGTTTGCTCTATTTAAATATATCTTTAAATAGGCCGTCTAATTCAGTACTCCCCCAAAGGTGATTTGTCTTGGAGATAGACTTAAGATAAGTCCATTTAGTCGTTCTGAGTATCTACCTCATAATGGTGCTCCGATAACCTTAATGTAAATTTGCCCAACAATTGCGCTAGTCACCATTATACATTGCGATGTTAATAGTCGATATGGCTGGTACCTGTCTGTTAGGTACTCCTCATGGATTTTGCGTATAAATATTTTTAACTCCACACTGCGCAGATAAGATAAGCCCAAAAGGTAGAAGTGGGCGATCCAGCTTCTTATCGCAGCTGCTCGCGCATACGACATAACTTCCGTGGCATCCCGGTATGGAGGTGCGATATTCGGCCACACCAGTGCCTCGCGGTGGTCAGCCTGGATCCGTTGCTCCAGGCTTAGCTCCGGCCACCTCTGCGGCGAGCCAGTGCCTGTGTGTGTGTGTGTACGTGTGTGCCTGAGTGTTTTGGTATTTTTCTTGTAGAAATTGCGCACCGACCGCGATGGAGTTCCTGCTTGGCGGGCTGTCGTCGATGTGCGCCGTCCTGTTCACGAACCCGTTCGACGTGCTCAAGACCCGCCAGCAGCTCGAAGGCGAACTGATCGCGAAGGAGAATCTCAAGCAGCGCTCGTACAAGGGTCTCCGGCAGTCCTTCCTCACGGTGGTCCGCACCGACGGACTGCGCGGATTGCAGACGGGCCTGCCGGCGGCCCTCATGTACCAGTTCTCGATGAACAGCGTCCGCCTGGGGACGTACCAGACGGCGGAGAATCTCGGCTGGACGCGAAGTACGAAGCAGCCCGCCCTCACCCCGCTGCTGACGTTCTTCTGGGGTGGCTGCTCCGGTGCGGCCAGCGCCATCGCTTCCTGCCCGTTCTACGTGGTCAAGACGCAGCTGCAGGCCGTCACGTCCGGTTCGTACACGGCCCGCTTCCAGCACCGCCACAGCGGAACCCTGTCCGCGTTCGGCAGCATCTACCGGCAGAGTGGCCTCCGGGGGTTGTTCCGTGGCTGCACGGCCACCATTGCCCGGCTCGGCGTGGGCGGTTCCGCGCAGATGTGCTCGTACAGTGCGTGCAAGGACTTCATCCTGCAGTACGACACCTTCCGGCAGTCGATCGTACTGACCGCCCTGGCCAGCAGCACGGTGGCGGGCTTCTTTACCAGCGTGCTCATGTCACCGTGCGATGTCGTCACGACACGTATGACCAACCAAGGTGCGTGTCTCTTCGGGGTACCTGGGCGCTAGAGTTAGGGATTGGGATCCGGGTAGGACTCTGGGACCCTGGGGTTCCAGATCTCATCCACAAATCTCATAAGTAGTTGGCACATACTCCAAACTCACCCCTTCTAACCCTCCTAAATCTGTTTCGTCCTTACGTTTGGACCTTGGGAACCACCTACCGGGCCGCGTAGCCGTTTCCGCCACCGGAAAAGGACTGCTGTACGGCAACATCGTCGACTGCTTCGTGAAGGTGTACCGAGCGGAAGGCCTACACGGTTACTACAAGGGTTTCGTGCCGATGTACGTCCGCGTCGCCCCACACACCGTGCTCAACCTAACCTTCTGGGAGTTCTTCAAGGGGCTGTACGAGCGGTACGGCAAGGGATCAGCAGTCACCGCCGGCTACTGATACCTGATACCGCGTAAGATGGTGGATTCCTCTGGAGGCGCGCGCATCACTACCCCGTATCTTATCTCCAGGCAGCTCCGGATGATTGAGTGCTTTACACAAGCTTCTACACAAAAGACACACACGCACACTCCAATCTAGTATTTTGCCTTAGCTCGTGGTTCTTGGACATGCGGGGATTATGCAGCTATAAACGAAGCGAGTATCTTTTTTGCTTCATCTCAGGAACTTCCTTCTCCTTCCAGTGCAAATGAAAACAGCCTTTACATTAAAATGCAATTTGTTACAAACTGATGTACTTGCGCTCATTTCACCGATGACATCACGCAGAGAAGCCTGAGGCGTGGACGTACCATTAGTTCTTTGTGGTGGCTTTAAACCATTGAAACGTGATGGATGCCTAGCTAACATTTCGGTTGACAACGGAAAGTATTGTGTCGATAGAACGAGGGCGTCTGGATGGATGACATTTTCAACACATAAGTTGAGTTCGATGAGTTAGTTTTCACCGCAAATTGTGTATGGACATATGTTGGGGTATCGGTTTAATTCCACATTTTGTAAACCATGTTGTTTCATATCACTTAATGTAGGTCAGTTGAAGTCGTACATCCCAATGCCTGACCTACCATATCGCTGTCCGTATTGTTTGCGCCTTCATGAGTGATCGAAGTCGCACAATTTCTGAGAACTTCAAACCGTGCGAGGGCTATGCTATAAATTCCTCGAATTTCCAATCGACTTTCGCTGGAAAAGGGTAACCAGGGGTTTTCCGATAATCGTGTAACACCCATGCTATACAGCGTGTAACGGTTCGCTATCAGAAAGGCCAGTTGGGCGAGGTGCTAAAACGATTAAATATAGCTTACAACTTATCTGGCACACGGCAAAGGTTCCGTCGTCTTCCGAGAAACAGTGTTGTGAAGAAATTCGAGTTTTACTTGTCCCTGGTTGTACACAATTTCCCAGAAGTTTGAGGCTACTAGTAACGACGACCAAGCACGACTTTACCGATGGGAAACTGTAAATTTTTTCGTGGGTCCATCATTCATTCATCATTGTATCTTATTGATATTCATTGAGGAGAAAGTTCTTTTCCAAATTTTTCTTCAACTTCTTCCCCATTTTGCCGTAAACTTTCTCCTTTCCGCGGAGGCACACTGTTTTTTTTTTGCACTGTGTCCCACATTGCGAACCGTGGATCAATTGACGCTCCCTCAGCCAAGCCATAATCGTTGGGCAATAGAAATGTGACGCCTGATGAAAGAAAGCAATTGGCTGGTGGTGATGCATTATTGAAGCGACTCTGAACTGGAGACGCGAAATCGATCCGTTGCCAAGCAAGTCGTACGCAAATAATTTAAACCAGAAGGGCCTGATGCACACGGTAGGGGAGAGTGTTCCGAGCGTACACCGGCGGGGCAAATGATAGCATCCGAACGTCGGCAGAGTTGTGCAGTTTAGAAATTAGTTCTCAAGGTGGCTTATACATCGTATGTTTACAAGTAACACTAAATAGAAGGAAACGTTGTTGGTGTGAAACTTTATTATTATTTTGATCAAGTGTTTAACAAATATTTACAATGGTTACAGTATAAAATTCATTTTTCTTCGTGAGCCATAAAAAACAAAGACCAAAAATGGACTTACATTGAAAATTGGACATAAATATGAACAAAAAAATGTGTTATATAAAGTAAGTTCGTTATGGCAGTTTTAAATTATCTGCTGAACAATCTCAGTATTTTTTCGAAATTTATTTTTCTTTTTAAAAACACAAGATATCCAAGAGAGGGGTTACGCTTCTAACCGAATAGATTTTTGTGACATCAACCCTTCTAAATGGCTATTCATAGCAAAAGTAAGAGTTTTGAGAAAAAATAACATAAATGTTCAAAGTACTGGAGTTTGCACTGTAAATCTCGTGTCAAAAAGGTTGCAAAGATTTTTTTTTTGCAAATAGCGTGCATATGGGAACATTTTCCCCTACTCGTTTAGAATTGAGAAACGTTACAATTTTATGTACGTTTGCAACGTTCGCGAGTGTGTATGCATTTTAATTGCCGGCAGATTTCATGAAACAAATGGTTTCCCTCCGGGGAGATCATGCAGTGCGGGATTTGGGTGACGTATTTCCCCCGAGGCGTGTTAGGGGAAAACACAAACCGCACAAACAAACACATGCTGGCTTTCCAAAAAGGGATGGAGGAAATTTAACCGCGCGAATTGGACTTTCCTGACGTGATGCGTTTTTGGTGTGTTGTATTGTTTGTTCATGCGGGTTCTGCTATTGGCAAAGCGGGGTCGTTTAGCTGTCAACGAGGCCTTAGTAGACGGCCTCGGGTTGGGGGTCATCAGGGCTCCGGCCGATGATGTGGTGGTAATTAGCTTTTTCCCGTCACATGACACTCCGTTTCATGCCTCCCCTTTACCCGGTGCATACGGGTAGATTTATATTCGCGTTCGTATTGCTTCCTTCCTCTTTCTCTTGTGCGCTACTCTTTCTTCCGAACGGTCATGACAGCGATCCGGTCACTGGTCTCCGGCCTGGTTAGACCCGAACCGACCTGGACCGGTCCCTCCGGTAGGGTTTTGGGTCAGTAAGGTTGGCGTTAGGCCACCCGAAAGCCTTACGGCAAAGAAATGCTGCGGCGACCGTGTGCAAGCGAATGTGTTTGAAATGGTTTCTATTTCATAACAGACCTCTCAAGCAATTCGAGCAGTTGAAACCGGTATCATTCCTTCGCAATGGTGGATTATTTTTCCCCGTTCAGCCGAACTGTGCGTGTTTGTAAACACAACATCCGTTTATGATGACGGAAAGACCAGAAGAATGTCAGCATAATTTTGTATGAGAGTTAGTTGTGGACCGAACTGTTTATTCTCTGCTACTTTAAACAATCGCTTATCTTGTGAAATTTAATTCTTTCCTACGTAATGTAACTTTGTTAGATGCATCGATTGAATTTTCTTCTGAAAATGTTGCGGTTGTTTATGCGGATGTTTATGACATTCAATCAAATAAACTTACTGTTTGCTTAGTGGCGCATTATAAAACGCAAACTGTTTCGTGCATAAAATATATTTATTCAAAGTAATTACATTCTGGATTAATTTTCCACGTAAAAAACAACAGTTGATTTTGATTCTATGATGTAATTGGTAATCCTCATCTGTCGGGTTTTCTAATTTATTCCAATGCAAATTAATTACGTTGGCGTTGGAATCGAATTGATTGGTACTGAATTTCATAACACCGCGTGGCGTGGGGGCAATTTGCGGTAGGAAAAACATATTGCAAAGTGTGGGAAAATTGACGGAAAACATGCCTACACACGCAATGTGCGAAACGCTCAAGCACGGACCGAAAATTATTCACACGATCGGCCTGCATTATACCGGCGCATGTCCAGCCGGTGTTGCAACAATAAATCCTCCCGCCTGCGATTAGAATGTAGAAAGCCCATTACCCGCATTAGTAGAAACCATACAAGGTTAGCTATCGTTCGGGGCTTGGGTCGGGACGGTTGGTTTTATCGTGGTGTTACCAAATGTAGGGAAAGATGCACGCGACATCAAGTCTCCGAGTGGCATTTGTTGCATGAAGGGAAATCGGTACAAATCACCTTCCGTTGGTCAACTGGTTTCATTACCCCTTGACACATCCACCAAACACACACACATGAAGAGTGATTGTGGTGATGTTTTCCGCATACCCGGAGAGAAAATGGGGTCAATGTTTAACCTACGTGTGGCATGCATATTGGTGCATTTTCTACCTCCATAATTTACTAACCAACATGCATATGAAAATGCATGTTCAAACAAAATTATCGAATCCAGAAGAGAGTGAAACTTTTAAACAAAAACCAAACTTACTGTAAACGGAAGATTTTATAACTGCGAAGCACAAAACAAGCAAGCGTAATGAGTTGCGCAAGTTATTTTTTGCTTCCATCATTAACCTACAATCTTGAAGCGAGCGGTAATTTGCAAATGAAAAAGAAAATCGGGTTTTTGCGAACATTACGTTCAAGATCAAATAAAAATGAAAGTGCAACTCAAGGTAATTGTTGACGCGACTAGGTGGGCTTTTTAATGAATAGAAAAAAAAATTATTTACGGACGGTTAATTTTAAGTTCCGAATAACGTCACTCGTTAATGTAATAGTTTACCGCGGGAGAGCGTTTTAAAATAACCCCTTTTACATAGATACATAAATCAAGAAATAAAAAGTGAAACTAATAGAAAAGTGCATTGTGTAGATTGAAAACGAAAAAATGTAAATGAATAATTCGACCTTAAACTGAACTCCGTGGAAAGAAAGTTTCCGATTGTAGATAAGGTGTGTTGTATAAAAGTAAGAGGTTACGTAATATTTAATGGATAACGTTTCATATATGCAAAATGACCGCAGGATGTATATTCTTTTCGTCACAAAACAACGATAACCGCTTGAAAGACGTTGGATTTTCCCTTTTTTGCCCCACGTCAGCAGTACGTAGTGCATTAAATACAGATTGCACGAATAAATTATGCATTTCACTAGGTTGTTTAATTTTTTCCTCGGCACAGTGGAGTAGCAGTGGGTTTGAATGTATCCCCCGTGGAAGGTACCGCCCCGTTGGGAAACTCATGTGACATCAACGTGACCGTGAAAATGATTACCCCACAGATAATAGATTACTGGACACTCATTTGACATATGTGCATTTGGAGGGGGTAGTGTAGTCATTTTGGAGGAAAACACGAGGAAAGCGGGTGGAAAAGTGTCCATCACGTTGATGCATTACCGAGCGCACATTAATGCCTTTTCGTGTGTGATATTGAACATTACCTTGAACCTTGAACTTTCACGGGCGAAGTGTTTTTCGTGATGGAAAAATTATTTTTCCTATGAATTGTAGAAGGATAATTTTCCGGCGATGTGTAATCCTTTGACGAAACAAAAAAAAAACCCACTCAAGTTCATGGCCGTTGTTACCGAGCAGATAAGCTGTTGGCGGTTATTGACGATTCAGCAAGCATTAAATAACATGGGGCAAAGTAAACAAAAAACAACAGGAGATACCATCACTCGGACGGAGAGAAGGATGCGCGCGGATGGACAAACGTTCACGGTTTCGCCCCCCAGGGGCAATGATTAGGTTCAGTTGGTTTTATGCTGCTGCACGTCATCTCGTAAGTGCCGAGAGTCATCGGATCGAATTGGATCGTTTGTTTTGTCTTTTGGGTAAGGGTAATAGAGTGGTGTTAGTAGGCGATGATGACTCGTAATCGATTCCAGTGAATGTTGTGAATAAACAGTGTTGTTTCCGATTGATAGTGATTTAGTTCGTCCGTTCATTCAAGGGATAGCAGGTTCTTTCGATTCGAATTACGCCGTAGAACTGAGGCCAAGGGACTTGAATGAATTGGCAATGATTTGGCACTTTTAAGCTCACCGAATGGTTGTTACTTTGCGATATGTTTGTTTTACTCTTTATCGTAAAAAGTAATTTATTTCTTTACTGCGTTCTATTTACAACAGGTTAGAAATAACAGGTCTCACATTTACTGCAATTTTTGATATCAGTCCGTCTCTATCATTTTCTCGTCGCTTAACATTCTCACCATATCAACCATTTGCCGGACCGGAACGGGAAGTAACCTCTCGACAAAACAGCACCCGCGTTCGTATACGATCGGTTTACAAAACATTGCCCTACCATGGTGTGTGCGCGTGTGTGTCGCCTTTGTGAAATCACAAACCATGTCCTTCAACCTCGGGCCAACATGGTGTGGTCCGAGCGCGAATGGTAATGATTTTCGTTCGTTGTCGCTTTGCTTTTCTCCTTTCGCCGTACGATAAACTGAAATCAGCGGGTGACGTTAGCTGAGAAACTGCTGGCTGGATGCTGGAATCTGTCACCAACAACGGTACAGCATCGTACAGTGATGATGATGATGATGATGATGGTGGTTTGATGCTGGTGATGTTGGTGTGGAGCTGGACCGTTGTTAAATTGGCCTCACAGTTGGACTATATGATGTGATTATTCAGAAGCATTTCTGTTTTGTTGGTCGCAAATGGAAAGTGGAAGCGACGCCAGACTACATTCATTTAATGCAGTACGGGCCCTTATGCCGGCATCTATTAGCCATGTATTAATCATATGGATGTTTCAAATAGCTCGGATGCATCTGTTCGATAATCAAGACATCAGAAATGGCGCTATGGTTACCACATGTCACTCGGTTAAGCTCTCGTGAGAAAATAAATCATATCCTTTATCTAACATGCATTAGAATGATTAACACTTGGGATGACCCGCGAGAAAAATACAGTTCGAGAAACACGATCGAAAGAACGGAAAATCCCAATTCAACAAAGCAACTTAACTGCACAGCCTCCCGTTGATAACTCAAAAGCCCCATCCAAGTAGTCCTTTTTTATATATATTTGGACGGCCAGGCCGTATTGTATCCAAGTAGTCCTTCTAGTGCATCAAATCACAGTGGCCCGTTTTCGTCAGCAAAGTATATCAGCTAGGCTTTTTCCGGCATCCGCCCTTGGGTGCAGTCCGTTTGCTATGAAGAGTGCGTGCTGTTGCGTTTTGCTTCCCGTTACCGTAGTTCAGTTAGTTCCTAGTGAAACAGTACCCTTGCTACGCGTGAGTTAGAATTTTCCTCCCCGGGCGGAGGTCATGCATACAATCAGTTACCGGAAGAGGGTAGCAAAACAGAGGGGAAAGATTTTCTTCCCCCCCCCCCCCCCCCCCCCTCCTTCGGAAAGTGTGGTGTTAGTGCATCGGTTGGGGCAAATTATATTTACCCAACGAGAAAGTGAAATAGAGTAAGGGAGAGAGCGAGAGTACACCATCCGGGTGTATAAATAGATGGGCCACAATGGCTGCAGATTGAATAATACTCACAAACGCGCTTCTTCCCGCTTCCTACCGGTCTTTGCAGTGATTGCTGCAGGTTTCGGCTTCTACCCGGCTGATATTATCCAACGCTATGGGAAGAGATTGCGTTGCACGAAACCGATGAATGATTTTCTTTATCCAACAGTCAACATCGAAGCAGGCCAAGATTTTGATCCCGACTAAGTCAGCATGCGCCGAAGTCAAATGCACCATGGATGGCGAGTTCCGAACGGGACGTCATATCACCAACGGACGCAACTTTGCCCATGTTGTCACAACATAAACCCCTGCTCGTCCGTATATGTGGCATATTCTTATCGTGAGTTCCGAATTTGGCAAATCGATTCGATGCTCCTGCGTTCGTGGACCAGGAAGATTACATTGGGTTTGGAAAGAATCGTAAGCATGGTGGTACTACAACCAACGGACCAGTTGTATCCAGACGTTTGCGATATTTACCACTTATCTTTATCTTTATAGCTGGAAAAATTTAAACTAAGGAATCGTGAAAATGAGCGTCCCCATCGTGATAAATGCTTCGAGTTATTATTTGAAGATTCGTCAAACGAATCGTTTGAAACCATCCGGCAGAACTCGCACCTTGCCCGGCAACCTCGAACGCTGGAAAATTTCAAGACTAAGCTCATTGGAGCTTGGACGGCTTTTTCTAGATGGTGGTCATATTCTCTTATGCTCCAAATGCCCGCGTTACCTTCCGGAAAGGTTTGCGCTCGTATCGCGGGTTATCTTCTTCTCTCTATTCCTGTTCTGGCTTATAGACTCCTGGCGGTCGTACTCTGGCCAGTAGTACTGTACATCTACGCCGTAGAGTACTTAGTCGGCAAGCTACTTCCCTGCTAGGTTTATCCATGTGTATGAGGGAGAGAAGATTTTGTTGTAAATAAAACGGTCGATTCAATCGAAGCGATCTTCTTGGATTGGTTTTCATCTCCATTAGGGTCTCAGCGGAGTTCCGAGGGTGTTTCGTTTACTTTCAAACTCGATGAACAGATGTTCAAATGCACGCTCCGCAGCCAGGTTTGTGCATGCGCAATGCGAGACACACGAGTGTGAATCAGGAAAAATTCATAGGAAAAACGAAAAACAAACCCTGATCCAATTGAGCTGCCAGTTGCCAAGGAACGTAGACGTTCGGAGCATGTGCCCCCTTTTGACGCGTGCTCAGTGTAAGGCCGTGTCGATGTGATGGACGCCGCGGTTTCGGGATGTTGATGAATGAAACTGAAAAAGGTGCCGGTGAGTAGGTCGATCGCCGGCGGCTTCTCTGGCGCCCGTTCTGCAGCGTGCGCGGGATGAGTTAATATTTCCGAGTATTTCCTGTACCCCGCTAACTCCTGAGCGTAAGAATACTAGGTGCGTCTCGGACACTCACACAGCTGCCACCAGTCGTCTGACAGATTGGCGCGATTATGGTATAAGGGGTTTTTTTACACGTCCGACATGTTAAGTAAGTCCGTTTGGGTTAAGCTGCTACCGCTCCGATCAGCACGAAACTCGAGTGTCATCGTAAAAAGGAACATTTGGGGGGACTACACGTGGTGTTAGCGTTGAGTCATGGACGATTACCCGCTGTGACTAAGTAAGACAGTAGTCTCGGCAAGACTTCTCACTCACAATCATTCAATTTGTGAAGCATGGACGGCAATATACGTCGTAATGTTCATGTTTTGAGGATTAATGTGGTGTCCTCCCGCCGTCTAACATCTGTCTGTGTGGCTAGGAAAAGAGCCAAGCGGGGTAAGAAGTCGTGGTTTGTTCTATCAAATCTTGCACCATACTCGTCGCAATATTGGCGACGATTATCGAAACAATTGAGCTATTGGAAGCGGGGAGAATGACTCACAGATTAGCATAGACAGGAAAACTTTGAGAAAGATTTGACAATAATTCGTTTCTTTTTCTTGCCTGGTCACAAGACAATGGGCCATTGTATAAGCAGGAAGTTAGTAGACAGTTTGCCAAAGTTGTTTCATGCCAATTGCGATTTGGTGTTGAGAGTTCTACAATCATCGTGCCTGAGGTACCGTGAAGAGCATACCGTGGCGTTAATAACGTGTTAATTCTGTAAGTCGACATCCACCAAAGCACTAAGTTCTAGCTTTTTTTTCCTGTACTCTGTATTCTAACACTAGTGGGTGAGTTTGTCAATTAGATGTGTGTTTACACACTGCTCGCATCAGCGGATGTCGCTTTGTTGCAATCGTCTGCTCGGAAACTTGCGTATTTACCCTTGCCCGGGTTTTTCCAAAAACTCCCGAATCTTAGATAAACAAATGAAGCAAACAAATAACCAGCCCAACACATATCGGGTACGGGTTTGGCGGAACGCACGACCTACCAGCGTTACTTGACACCGATCGTTCAGCATCAATTTACAGACTGTTGACAGCCGACTTTCGGAACTTGCGTTACGTCTTCTTGTATTAAATGCAACAGTGTGCAAAAGGCACGCCACAACAGTTTGCAGTTGATGGAATTGTATTAAATTGTTGCTAAATAATTCTTCTTTGACGTTGGTTTCCACTACTTATTGCGTTTTAAAGGAAATCAAAGACGCTTTTCGATTGGAAACGAGCAACCATTGAGGCACCGTTCAAACATCAACAAAAGCTTGCGGAAACGTGGCAAAATCGAAAGTTTCAACTGCCCCCGATGAAGGGTGTTACGGCGGTTTCGTGTCAAATTTCTGCCGATGCTAGCGATCGCAGCGATCGTCGTCATAGTGTTCCGAAATAAATGCCCCAAAGCAATAATAAACGCAATAAACCCAACTTGCATCGAGGTCACGAAACTCCGGACACGCGTGGGCCTCTTTGGTTTTTGGAGGGGCAGCACTTGGTTCGTTTGCTTTGGTTGCAACCGACCGATCGTGAGTAATGGCCTCTTCAGCTGTGATAAAAGGGAACCATTTCTGGAAAGAATATGAAGTAAGCTTTAGCGTTTATCTCTCGCCCCGTTAGTGCAAGCCTCTGCACCCTTAAGTGGACCACCCGAGTATATACACCCCAATAGAAGACGGCAGCCCGTGTGTTATCGGTGACCTCAAGAACGTTGACTTCTCACTGTTGACTCGTCGCGATGGATTGGATTCGTGCATACAGACAGTGTGTGGTTCCCTGGCGGCTAGGATGAGTCGCTCCGAAGGGAAGATTATATCCGGAACCGGCATACGAGGCCATCATGGTTATGATGTGAGGTTCGTTTCGAAATTGTTTCGATCAGAACAAAGCAATGAAATATCCCGCAGTCCATAGACGTAGAAATATAACCCCTGATTTAGTCATCCTGGAAAACTCAACCATTCAAGAAGTTGATGAATGATGATTACGATTACGATTGGCTTTGGTTTGTGATTTTATTATTATTTAATAATAGTTATTTTCGAACACCAGGAGTTTTTATATCGATACAAAATTCAGCAAATAATGAAGTACTCTACATAGCCAATGGAGTTAGTTTCGCTGGCTTTGTGATATGTTATCGGTTTAACCGTGTCTCAATTAGTTTCATCGATAACCAGTTGCTCTCAAAAACTCGGAACTCGATACTCGTCGCGCCGATACACTTGATACCATGCTGTGACTCGGTGTCGATGGAGGACAAAATGGCGAGCAAATAAGGAACACTTTCCGTGTGATTACAGACTTCCCTGTTGTGGATGGTTGCAGAGGTGGTGGTGTTGTTGTATGGTGGATCGCGGTACCAATTTTCCTGTTGGTAACTCTTTTTTTTTCTCTTGCCCCCTCTTATGGCGTATGATTCATCGACACGTCGCCAGAAGTGTCCGGGTTCGGGTGAATGGCGAACCTCGTGTTGCCACACGTCGATTGAGGAGGTATACTACAGACCCAAAACATTCGCCAGCGCACGACGAGTCGCTTACCGCAGCTGGTGTCATTTTCTCGACTTGTGAACCACACACACACGCCTGTTCCGACCTAAGGAATGTGTGACGTACCTGAACCCCTTCCCATATGTTGTGCGCAATGGAAAGTTGGCAAGTGGCTATCGATCGATGGAAGCGCGATCACAACCGGAAGACTCGACTCGGTATTAATTGCTAGCTGGTTGTTATTTTACACCACTTTGTTGTGACCACGTTCCTTCCACAACCGAGAGCTCTGTTCGGATGGTATTTAAAAACAATCAAGTAGTTCTGTCCGTAACGTTTCCAAGAATTTTGTATGATTGGATCGAATAGTTTATCACATATTTCCTATTCTTCCAAATAGACACAACAACCGAAGTATGCATGTGCATGATAGTGCATGTCTTTTTCCTAGCTCACTTCTGTATCAATGTTCTACGGAACAAAGACGTTGCCGTCCAATTGCGCATCTCCCACAATGATGGAAGTGATTTATTGTTCGTTTTTCCGCTTCCAACAAACCCCTCCGTTCCATCTCCAGTAACATGATCGTGTGAAGCAATCCGACCACTAACGATATGTTAGGCTCCAGAAGCAGAAGAACTTGATGCGACGCCTCGCAAACGGGAATGACGTGACTTAAACTTGATGTAAAGAACACACGGGAACAAAGAACCTTTTGGATTCGCATACTGTTAGACATTTTTAGAGAAACCGATTGGTATAAGTTATTGAAAAGAGGTTATCGATAAGAAGGGAAGTTATTTTCTGTGGAGGAAGTTATCTCTAATGTAAGCTTATTCTCGTTTGTTTCCATACGAGTAATAGTAATTCATAAGAAGTGGTTATTACAATTATACTTAACCAAACTTCTATACTTTCATCAGATCATTGATGCCCTTTCTCGCGGTGACTGACAATTCTCTTAAGCTTTCTCTTGCCCTTATAGTGTTTACTACGAACGCGCAGCTATGCTAATTAGAAGCTTCCTCTTTATCGCACTGGCGATGTGCCATGAAGTTACCGTTATAGGTTTCCAGAAGAAGATCGCATCGCGCAGTGTTTGCTTACGTTCTTACTCATATTCTGTTGTTCTGTTTACTTTTCCTTTTTGCAGAGATCCCGATCCCGTCCCGCCTAGAAGAGGTGTTCCAATCCAGCATTGAAGTAACGGATGTTGTGACCTGTAAAGTGTTCGTGTACTCTGCCAAGGAGTTGGTAGGATGCGTTTTAATGGTGGAGAATCCTCATTGTTCGCGAGGTGAACATGAGGTAGAATCTGACGCTGACGACGTTGTAGCTACCCTCCAGTAGTACGGGAAGTGTGTCGTTCGTGGAACAAAGAAACCGCGACGACTGGAGAAACGCTGTGTCCTTTGGATGTTAGTGGAGGATCGTGCAACGAGTGATGATTACGCAGAACCGATTTGCGCCACCGATGGGGGGTTGATTCAGCCAAGAATTACGTCCCTCACTGTGTATGTGTGTGTGTTTGTCTGTGGACAACAGTTGTGTCAACAAAACCAACCGCATTGCTGGACGCATGTTGCACCTTCTCGCACGCGTGCAGGCCTGTTGTAATAAAGCTAGATAACCCTCGGTGGACAAAACCGGAAGGAAAGACAGAGAGAAAGGGGGTTAGAGTGTGCGAGAACGACGTGACGACGACTAAAGGGCATAAAGTGTGATTTTCTTACAGTACTCTCGGTACCAGTTAGTAACTTGTTCACTAAGAGATTGTTGTAGATCCGCCACTATCTTGATCTTCGCTCACACAGACACAAACAAGCATGCCAAACCGGACAGCAAAATGGTGTACCTCGCGGCACTCCGGTAGTTATGAATGAAAATAACCCCACGTAAAAAGAAATCGCCGAAGGCAAACCCGGTAGTGCACTTGTTTTAGTAAGGTGTTGCGCTGCAAGTGACTTACCTTCGTGTAAGCCGAAAACGGTGGCTGTAGAGACTCGGAGACGGGTGTCTGGTGTTAGTGTAGTGTGTAACCCTCGAATCGAGGTCGTTGAAAGTGTTTAAAGTGAAACAAATTGGAAAACATTAAATATTGGAAAAGAGAGCAAGTGGAGCGGATGTGAAAACGAGAAGAAAAGCAAACTAGTCAGTTGCTGGGCACTGACCGAAATTTACTAAGAGACTCACAGTGTTCGTTCCTGGGCACCGGCCATATCACGGCGTTCACTCGACTCGACTGCATCATGACGAAACCGAGGCCAAAGGGGTGCAAACCGCCAATGTATCGCGTTTGCTGCTGGATGCTGTTGGTGCTGGCGGTTTGCTCCAACAGTCGCGCGGAGGCTCTTACCGAAGTCATCAAGGATGACCACCTGGAGGGCCCGAACGTGTGCAAGGAGGTTGAGAAGTATGTATTCTTTCATCATAGGAGCGAAAACGTGTGCTTCGGAGGGATGGAAAATTATATAAAAATGCTTAAAATCCCCCAACGGCGCTTAATTACGGCAAACGGGTTTCTCCTTCGCTGGCAGTTAATGTCGATGGTTGGTAGAATTTGTCGGATAAATTACCATGGCCGTTGCAAGCCCCCGTAAGCCTTGTGTTTTTCCGTAATCAATCGATGAAGGTGAAAAACAAACCTAGACTTCTGAGTAATGGTAGTTAAGCCTAATGGAAGGGTGGGTGCGTGTGTATTTTGTGAAGAGTATGGAGGTTTGCTGGAAAGGGTTAGGAAAGTAGATAATTTTATTATATAGCAGTATGTCGGACATGCGCGCGAAATTGATTGATTTGTAATAAAAGCTAACGACCGATGTTTCAAGTCATTATGAAACA
This sequence comes from Anopheles coustani, assembly GCF_943734705.1. Taxonomy (NCBI): domain Eukaryota; kingdom Metazoa; phylum Arthropoda; class Insecta; order Diptera; family Culicidae; genus Anopheles; species Anopheles coustani. Next base: position 72,045,832 of record NC_071289.1, read on the forward strand.
GAACAAAAAAAAGTTGTTTACTGTAGGACTAAAATTTTACCGGGTATTGTTTATCCAGACGGGTTTCATTCATTACTATGGAGCAATAGGAGAGACGTAGAGACGTCTAAATTTGGGGTATTGTTCTTCAATGGAAGACGAGGTTCCTTTCCTTCATGTCTAGCCTAGCGAAAAATTGTAAGATAAATTTCAGTTTATACAAGTACTGCCGTAGGTATCAGGTAGAACGTGGAATGAATGAAAAAGAATAAAATATGAATTAATCGCTGGAGATATTCAAATTAAAACAGTTATAACTAAACTGAAAATGGTTGTCGTGATCTCCACGAGATCAATCACAAAACTGATCCACGCATTCGTTTTTCATTTTCAAAATAAATATGTTTCTCTTTCTCTCGCAGTGTACGTACTTCTTAAACGTATTTTGGTGCAATCTGTCTAGTAGGCCATACTTCTACCGATTTTCGTTGCCAACTAGATTGAGAATGGTTTGAAATTTTAAAATTGCTTTCAAATGCGACGTTGTGATCGTGTTATCTGCCATTCAATTATCCTCGTTCTGTTAACTGTTAACTTATTTAATTCGATCCCTTCAATGGTGCTTAGATAAAGAATAATGAATTTTCATAACAAAATGAAACCTTCTAACTGATAAATGAAAACTAGACAAGTTGGCAAACAAAAAACAAAATCTTATATAGAAAGAGAAAGTAAAATGTAGTATGATTGTTGTAAAAGGATATCTAGAAGATAAACTAATGAATCAACTCGAATAACGAATTGGACATTAATCTTTAATGCTTTTCCTTTTTTGTTTAATAGTATTACTGTAACGATAACGACACCGCGGGAGGAAGCTTACCAGGAGCGGTACCAGAAGTGGTGCCTCGGCATACCGCCCCGCTGCTCCGCGTACCGAATCAAGAGCCGAATAGTGAACGAAACGCGCACCATCATCAAGCAGCGCATCGTGAAGAAGTGCTGCGTCGGTTACACGCTCAGCGAGGATCAGAATCATTGCGTGGCGGAGTGTAAGGCCGGCTGCCGGCATGGCCAGTGCATCGAGCCCGACGTCTGTCGGTGCGATGAAGGATACGCCGGAAAGAGCTGCAATACAAGTAAGTGAACGATCAGGGCGTGAGCTTTTTATCTAGATCCGTTTGGTAACCGTGTGTGTGTTTTTGTTTATTTTTTCAGAATGTCCACCGAATCGGTGGGGCTCGGATTGCTCACAGAAGTGCAAGTGCACGAATAACTCGGTCTGCAACGCAGCCGACGGAAGTTGCCACTGCCAGCGCGGCTTCAAGGGTCGCTACTGCGAGGAAACGTGTGCCAGCGATCGTTTCGGACAGGACTGCGCCGAGGTATGCCAGTGTGCGAACGGTGGCAAGTGTGATCACGTCTCTGGGGAATGCTACTGTGCGGCAGGATTCACCGGACCGCTGTAAGTGAAGAAATTCAGCGTCGTGACCCTTGGTTCAATGTTTAACCCCTGCTCTCCGTTTGCTTACCTCTTTTTAGTTGCTTGGAATCGTGTCCCCCGGGAACGCATGGGGCTCAGTGTCAATCGAAGTGCCGCTGCCAGAACGGTGGAACGTGCGATCCGGTGACGGGTGAGTGTATTTGTCCGGCCGGGTACACGGGCACGGTCTGTGCGAACCGCTGCCAGCCGGGTCTGTACGGGTTGCGGTGCGCGGAACGGTGCGAATGCTTCAACGGGGCCGACTGCGACCGCGTGACGGGCCAGTGTATCTGCGCGCCCGGGTTTATGGGGGCCAAATGTCTCGATTCCTGCCCGAACGGCCAGTACGGCATCAACTGCACCGAGACGTGCCGCTGTCAGAACGGGGCACCCTGTGATTCGGCCGACGGGAAGTGCAGCTGTCCGGACGGGTGGACCGGTGCCGACTGTAGCCAGCGTGTTTGTCCGATCGACCAGTACGGTCCCAACTGTACCGGCACATGCGACTGCTTCTGGAACAATACCAAAATGTATGCATCACTACCGAAGGACGAGGGACCAACCTCTGACCATCGTTGGTCTTCCGCCTTGCCTCTCGTTCCTATGGTTTTCTTACGTTTGTTTTATATTTTACATGTGTTTTGGGAACCGTTCGTGTGGTTTGACATAAATACGACGCTTCAGGTGCCATCCGTGGACCGGAAAGTGCCTTTGCAAGCCAGGTTGGAGCAACAATGCCTGTGATAGACCCTGCCGGTTCCTACGCTACGGCCAAGACTGTCAGCTGTCGTGCAACTGCAAGAACTCATCACCTTGTTCACACATTGATGGTTTGTTTTCATGTTTTGTTTAATTGTGTTATGTCATGTTCCTTTCTATTAGCTTTTTCGTGTTTTTTTTTAAATTTTCTGCTATTTTATTGTTTTAATTTCAATATTTAACATGTAATACGTTTATTCGTTTGACTTTTTTACAATTCAATAATTATTTCTTTTTCATTTTCTCTTCTCATTTTTTTGTTTTACTTCTTCTGAATCGTCCATCCGTTCAATCATGACCAATCAAAACAAAGGAACCTGCCTGTGTATCGCTGGTTTCCGGGGTGAAAGCTGCGAAGAACCGTGCTCGAACAACACTTACGGCCAGAACTGCAGCGAGCAGTGTCAGTGCATGAACGGGGCCACCTGCGAGGGTGACTCGGGCAAGTGCGTGTGCGCACCGGGCTGGCAGGGGATCAAGTGTGATCGGCCGTGCGACGCGCAGCACTTTGGGCGCGACTGCACCGAAAAGTGCCTGTGCCAGAACGGGGGCGTTTGTAATCCGATCAATGGCCACTGTACCTGTCCGGCCGGTTGGACCGGCGAGCTGTGCGACAAAAAGTGCACTCCGGGTCGGTTCGGACAGAACTGTGAGCAGGTGTGCGATTGCCATCTGGAGAACATTATTGCGTGCAATGCGACCAATGGCCGGTGTATCTGCAAGGCAGACTGGGGCGGTGAGTTTGGTGTTTGGTGGTTGGGTCATTGATCCCGTTACGATTTATTGGTGGAGCTGTGATCAGATCGACTGATACGGAACATTTTTTCAGTGAACTTGTTAGACTATTTTTACTTTTCTTGATAGCATTTAACTTTGTCCCTCGTTTGCTTACCTTCCCACAGGTGTTCGCTGTGAAAGCCGCTGTCCGATAGGCTTCTACGGAGAGACGTGCAGTGAAATATGTACCTGTCACAACAACTCTTCCTGCGATCCGACGTCCGGCGAATGCATCTGCTCGTCTGGTTGGACGGGTCCGACATGTACCGAACCGTGCCCGGCAGGCTTCTTCGGCCACGGTTGCAAGCAACGGTGTCCTGGTTCAACCGATCCCAACCGAAGGTGCAATCCTATTTCGGGTCAGTACAGCTGCCCACCGGGTTACACCGGCCCGACCTGTGAGCATCCGTGCTCGAGCGGATTTTACGGACAGGACTGTCAGAAGCGCTGTAGCTGCCAAAACGGAGGTGAATGCTCACACGTCACCGGCCAGTGCCAGTGTCCACCGGGTTGGACTGGACCCCATTGTGAGACGGTTTGCGAGGAACACTACTACGGTATTAACTGCAGCCAGAAGTGTAACTGCCGCAACAATGCACGCTGCCGGAAGAATGACGGCAACTGTATCTGTGAGGCGGGTTGGATGGGCCACCGCTGCGACGAGGTGTGTCCGGATGGGTTCTACGGTAATCACTGCATGGATCCGTGTAACTGCTCTGGCACCGGTAACTTTTTGTGCCACGCGGCGAAAGGTTGTGTCTGCCAGGCTGGCTTCAAGGGGAAGAACTGCGATGTAAAAATGCAAGATGAACTGATCCAGGAGCGTGTCGATGAAGGTAAGTGATACTTGTGGAAGAGTAAATAATCAAATAATCTACGAACTATTCCCCAAAACCGTTTAACTATCTTCTGTAAAAGTGATTCAGTCACACATGTTTACTTTCTTATCACTTTTCCCTGAATATTGTCACGTCCGACTGAATGTCCCTTAACGTGAGTCACAAAATATTCGATTACATGCAAATACTGAAGAGTTGATAAACATTAAAAATACCCCGAGTGTTTATCTCTGGTGGGGCAAAATATTATGCTCCTATTTGGAAAACTGGCACAATCTCATAATTTAATCAATACTCACATAAAGATCAAAGTCGGATTGAACAATAAATTCTCCCTGCTGTAGCATTGGAAAAAGTTTGTTAAAAAAATGTCAAGTTGATACTTATTGTTTTTTGTTGTTCAACATCGATTTGAAAAGTGAAGTGCACACTATGATGGATACTATGGTTTTTATTTGTAGTCCAAAGTTATGTGCGGTTTTGTGTGAATATTATTTGGAAGGGATTTGTATGACTTTCTAAAGCACATTTTTTGGAATGATGGTTTAGTAATGTTTCCTGAATTGAAAAATTTCTCCCATCTAAGTGACACCAAACGAACACAACTTAACGCTAGAAAATGAAACCACCGTAGAACGCGGTATTGAAAAGTCAAATATGGAGGGCAAAACTAACCCACTCGGTAATGGCTTTTCATTGAACAACACGTCTTTGAAAGTGTATAACATCTCCATCGCCCTGCTCGACGCTTCGATTGCCCACGAACAGGATCGACATCACATCGTCGTAAACGGTGAAGAGGACGCAATGGTTGCAGAAAAACAAATCCCAACCACCCCATACAACGTGACTATCGTTTTTCCACTGTACGCAAACAGTTTTCTACTGAAATACAATCGGACACACGCTTTACGCCCGGGTCAACAGGTGACGCTCCTGTACCGAGCCGATGGCTTTCTCGATCTAACGGTGGTACAGATGCACTCGTACGTGTCCCTGCAACACACTGGTAATAGTACGAACTTTATGGAAACGTTTATCAACAGCACGAGCTATCGGGTTCAGCCGGATAGCGATTTGGATGAGCCGTACGCAGCATTGGATGTCGTAACAGTGGATGTGGCGTACGTGAATCTTCAACAGGGATGTATAGAGAAATCCGGCAATCGATCGATTACCCTTCGAATGGGGCAAAAGATTGTCATTCGTTTGGTAGAGACCGGTGCAGAATTGAACGACCATGATGTGGTAGGCGAGTCCATAAATTCAAGTGAAAAAGAGATCCCCGAACAGAGTACAGTGGATTCTACCGGACATACAACGTTCACCAATGGTTGGGAAGAAAGAATACCAAACATTATTCAACACGAAGAAACCACCACCGAATATGTTGCCAATGGTAGATTTACGGAACAATACACAACATCCATAGGACGGGATGAAAAGGTATATTTCAACGTCACCGGAAAGGATAATCAAGATGAAGCTATCGGTGATCAAGGGGATCGTGACGATCAACCAACCTCAACCGAGATACCTCCTGATGCAATGCAATCGAATGAATTTTCAACATTCCCTACAATTCAAGACAAACCTAAGCAAAGTCCTTTCGATAGTAGTTTCGATTTGATAACACCCCATGATGACGGAGAACGCTCGAGCCTTCCCACCATGACCGCTGTTTTGCATCGCGGAGATTCGCAGGATGCTGTCAAAGATACTCTCAGCGTTATTATCCCACACCCGTATTTTAACGAGTGGAATGGAAAAGAGACAGGACATAACGATGAATATCATCCCGACAACGGAAAGGACAATATTTTTGGGGCTGCTTCAAAACGCACCGAATCATCGGAGGATAGTAGTGGGTTGGCCGGGGGTAAATTTTTCGTATTTTTTCGAGTGTTTTCTTTTTCATGAAAGTTTTTGCAGATGTCCTTGTACATTTGCTTCTGTCCTCCAGTGTGCGACTATGCTTTGAGTAGCACTAAAGAGTTTGTTCGATGCACTTTTGTCAGATCCATGCTGATTGATCAAGTCAATGTCGAACCACTGCTCGATAGACGACGTTTGCGCTACACTGTTCCAAAATGCACCTGACTGCTTAGCACCGATTGAATGTAGTTGGCTTAGTAAAACAAACCACTTAATAATAATCGTTCCTATCTATCTTTTATAGCCTCCAATGGCAGTGGTACCGTCTGGGCGATCGTTTTAACCATCGTGTTCGGTAGCGTCGTGGCTGCGATCCTGCTATACTACCGGCGCCGCGTTGCCAACTTGAAGGCCGAGGTAAACCACGTCGTCAACTATATGACGCAGGAACAACCGAGTCACTTCGATAACCCGGTGTACGCGCGCACTGGCAACGGCAGTGTCGGTGGTGGTGGTGCTGCCAATGGGATCGCCAATGGTGGAACGATACCGCCGCTGGACGCTCGCATGGGTCTGCTGCGAAGCGTGATGCCAAACAACTTAAGAAAACCAACGCACGACAAGTACAGCTATCCGGACAACGAGTACGGTACGGATAAATGTAAGTAGTGCTGATTGTAGCGATACATGATTGAAGCGTTTTTGTTATAATGTTTCCTCCCATCTTCTTTTTAGCTTACTCCATCTCCCATTACGGTCCGGAGAGTCTGAAGAACTTTGAGGCGGACCTGACTAATCCAAACTGCTTCAAGGATCACGTGTACGATGAGATTCGCTTGAAGGATTCGATTGGTAAGTTGTGCTTTTTGAAGGTAGAAGAAAATGCCTACACTGGAAACGCAATTTGTCTGGTGAGGGTTCAATAATTCTTAAAATATGGCTTGCTACCTTTGGGAGTGAGATACCGAGATCAGTAAAATGAGAGGTCAGTGCGAAGAAATTTCCGTACCGCCATTGTTTAGACAGTTCTTCGCAACAGTCTCCTAAACGATATAGAACGTTGGAAATTCGGGATCATCGTGTCCCAGTTGTACCCTACGGCCTCACAAATGTTATCGAAAATAATATCCCGAGACGGAAAGAATATCGGTACGAAGTCAAGGGACGGCTGTCAAAAATATTCCCACGGTTCCTGGCTCATCTCATGGCAAGCTGCGACCTCTCTTTTTACAATCTTTTTCAACACTCTTCGGACGAATTTCGCGTTACCATGGTAATTTTAATTTACAAATGCTAGAAAGTGGCTATCAATTAAAATGGGACTTTAATGCTTGGGCAATTAATCCAACATGATTATGACTCGTTTGTTTAAAATCCAGCAGCCAATCTATCCTCATTGTTGTGTTTTTGAACAAAGAGATCCACTAACAAAGGCGAGATCTTCTCTTAAATCATAATTTACAAAATTAGAGGTAATGAAGTGGTACCTTATATCTCCTAGAACAATATTCGGATCTGTTCGATATATTCCATGTATGTCAGAAAATAACATTCAATTGTTGCAATAACTAACTAACTTCCTCCCATGGATGCAGCCGCATTGTCCCGTGATTCCAACTATGGAATTGTTTGTAAGTCAACGTAACAACGTGCTTTGGCAAATCTTGAGTTCGATAACATTCTAGCGTTTGATGTTAACACTTTCTAACCGTTCGTTTTGTTCTTTCGCTTCTTTCAGATACCGAGTACGACCACCTGGATTACTCACGGCCCGGAAGCTCACACAAGGCGCACTACTTCCGCATGAGCGATGACACACCGAATGGCACGATCACACGCCCCAGTGGGCTCGCACTGCCCAATCACTACCAGTACCAATCCGGAACAGCTGGCCCGTCGAATGTCATCTCACCTGGTGCCGGTGGATCTCCCAAGGCCATCAACGTACTGCGCGAAGCGAACGGAACGATCAACAATTTGTCCGCACCGCCCCGTGTCAACCTGATGTCAATGCCAACGAGCAACGGAACCGCTGGAACAGCGTCGCACACCGATGCGAACCTCGGTAACGATTTTTCCTCGTCCTCGAACTCATCCCCCACGCCTCCCGCTCACTCTCCCTCGACGTCGTCGTCGTCGACCCAAGAGCCGCACCATCTTGCCACCCATCGGCTCGTGGCGGCATCCCCTTCGACGCCACCGAACGAGGCAGCCGATGACGGCGAAGCGCAGCAGTTGTACATGCCAATGAGCTCCGGTGAGGCGTCCGGTAGTGCGTCCCACGTTGGAGCAGTGTCCGACTTTGGTGGCGCGAAAATTCCCGACCATCAGCTCAACATTAAAGAGTAAAAATCGTGGCGATCGTTAAAATCGCTAACGCCACGGAAGAGGAACCCCGAGCGGATGTCGTTCGTCATTCTTCCTTTATTTTTTAATATAATTTTATCCTATGCATTTGCATTTGCGTGTGTGATATCTCCAGCGTTCGTTTAGTTCCCTTTGAAAATGTCCCTTTTCCCCCTATCATTGCTTCGTCAGCTTGATTTTCCCGCAGTTCCTTTAAGTCGTGTTTCACACATCATCGAGGCATGATAATTACTTTCAATCACGTATTATGTACACATCGTGTACGCGTGAGCTGTAGGAGCTAAGGTGTAATTCATTCCGCATTCGCTTTTCATTCTGTTTTCAATTTGTTTTGTTTTAGGTGTGTAACTTTTGAATGTAGGATTTCCGGATCGAGGAGGAAAGTTGAAGGAGGGAAAAGGAGTGTCGGTCCGTACGCACGTAGGCGAAGCGGTAATAATGTTATTGTAAAGCGAGACAATTTACGTTTTGTGGCAGGATGTTTCAAATGTGCCAAGTAACGGAAACCGCAAAACGCGAACAATACAGAAATAGAAGAACGTTTTTTAGAGAATGTATAAATGTGTTGTTCCAACATACGGTATACGGATGACGGTATATATTTTCACCTGAAACCACAGAGAAACATATTTATCTGCATCATATTTACAAAATTTGGCAAAAACCCAAATCAGAAGTATTTCAGGGAAAGGAAAAGTACGTGTATAGTAATTGTGTTGAATCTCAAAGATAAAATATATGAATATATTTTCGGTACCTCAAAATTTAACTTTAAAAGATAAGCATGGAATACAAAATTAATATTCCCACTTTCATGAAATCTGCAGGTTCGAATGATCGATCTCTCACTCTCTCCCTATTCGAGTCTAGCTCTATTTAATGTTCAATGATGTTTGCAGATAATAGATCTTTAAGTTTTTTTTTTTCGTTTCCAGAACATTATCGTCCAGTCCTTTACTTCTAGTTAAATGTCTCTACCGAGCAATAGTTACACTGGTATGATTTGGTGAACTTTCGCTTAAGCTAGATAGTAGTAGTAAGCGCTGCAACCAGTAACGAGTCCATCGATAAAGCCGTTAAGCTCGTACCATTTATGCCGCGAAGGATTTCACATTAAGTAGATCGAACTATAATTCTAGCCTGTAAGATGCCACGAAGCTGGAAACTGCAGAAGAAAAGTTATTTGCATTTTATATAGAAGGGAGAGAGAGAGAGAGAGGGTAAAGGAGAGAGAAATAGCTAATAGAAAAGCGATATGCAAAGGACTGCATCATGAACACGGAAAGAGGGAGCATCGCAATTAATCAATGAACTTTATAATAAACAATAATGTCTCAAGCAATACGTAACATTCGGCAATAATCGTTAGCAGAAAAATATTTTCATTACAGAAAAGAAGATGCAAAAATCTAAAAAGGATAAAAAAGAATGAGTTTCTTTAAAAACAAGCTGTGTTCGTGGTTACTCTAATGTGAACTCAATCAATCTTTCATGACCTCCATCTGTTCATGTTAAATATTTCGCTACAATTTCAGCGATATGTTTGTAAGATGTATTTTCAAACATTGTTTGATGTTAAGGCAAAAACATAACCAACAGCGGCCATGATTGCACCGGATGAATTGAGTGAGAATAAAATTGTGAACTGATGAACTTGAAAAAAAAGAAACATTTTACCTTGCCATCCATTTTCTTTTCTCAACCAACGAAAACACAATTCATGATCGCAGGTGGCTATTTGTTTTTTATGGCATTTTGTTGCTATCTTTATTTTGGCTGAATCCGAATCATCCCAAACGCATTTCCTATGAGAGCCGGTATAGTAACATGCACCAATCAATATTACACTCCGCTTGCTTACACTATCCTAGCTAATTGCAATTGAATCACTCACTTGTCCACCAAAACCCCTTGTGTCTTCTTAACACGATACGATTACGAAACCCTACGAAGGTTTGAATTTTTCTTACTTTGAACGTTTGCACGTTGAAATAAACAAGGATCAACCGAAAGCGATCTTTGTGGTTCGGATTGCGGATTTGTTGTTTGTTTCAAGCTTCGGTTATCCTATCTAATTGCTTTCGGTTGCTTGGGTTTTAGAGAACAAGAACCAAAGTGTGCCTTGCTGTTTTGCTCAACCCAAAAATGCTCCCCCGTAAAAGCTCGTTCCATCGCTGGTTGTAAATTTATCGTCTTTAGTCTCAAGTTTTCGTTCTTCTGCTTTCATCCTGTAATGCTCCTTCAACCGGTTTACCTAGAATGTGTTGTTGGGGTTTATCTTTAAGTTCATTTTATTTATTATTCTTTTGCATAGTTTGGTTCGTAAAATTCAAATCGAATATTCAAGGCTGCTTTGATTCCTGTGTTGAGTTTTTCGCGGTAGCTTTTTTCACTTTGCTCTCAATCTCTACGCCTACTGTCGGTACACGCCATGAAACGCTTTGGTCGGGATGGACATTTCTTTCCACGATATTTGTGTCTGTTTTCCGACAGGCGGTATTTTCCCCCCTGATACAGTGCTCTGTTTCTTCGGCAATGGGATACTGCTGCTACTGTTGCGTTGGGTTTTTAAATTATTTTATTATCTTTTCATCATTTATTTTCTGTAGAACTAGTGTTTCCTTTTCCTTTTACACACACACTGGCTACACTTGACCTTATAATAGAAACGAAAACATCTCACCCTTAGAATAACGTCTGCTCTTTCTGTGGCCAATGCAGCATACTGAACCGCCTGCATTTAAATGTACATTAAATAAATTTACGACTCCTGCTCTGTCTCTGTTTGTGTGTATGTGTATATAATGTTCTATATAGAAGTCATTCCTATCCAAACATTTTGTCCGTTTTTATCAAATTACTAAACAAATTTACAATCTCTCGTTTTTACCAATTTTCCCCCATTTTCTTTCCTGCTTTCCGCCTTTGTCCATTCTTCTTCTGCAAGTGTATATATGGTGTTTGTATATTTTGGAAACTGACTAATAATGTGACCTACGATTCTATTGGTTGGCTTTAACTTTACTGGCAACTGGTTGTATTTTTCTTCGTACCTACTTCCTATCCCTTCCCTTAAACGCACATTCACCCTTCCTTTCTATTTATAGTATCTATCTCTAACAGGATCCTCTTCTTTCCACTTCAGCGCCCGATTTTCGTCCTGCCTTCCTGCGTCCTTGGGGGGGGGGGGTTTGATAAATAAACAGAAAGAAAGTTGACCCTCATTCGAGCACAGATCCGATCTAAAGCTAGCGATCCGAAGGACGTGACACAGTTCTCGGTCTCTTGTGCCGTGAATGATGATTTATAGTATAATACCCATTAAATGCCCCACAATTGGGCGCCCACTAGCGCACTTTGCTTTTGCTGCTAAGCCTACCTGCCTGCCGTCATTTCCCCTCCCGTTTTAGTGGCCGTTTTTTCTTAGCCTTTCTCTTAGCAACTAATATCCAGAAACTGCGCCCATCACACTCGTCCGAACCCCTTCCTCTTCGTTGCTGGACTGGTGGAATGTTTGGAATCGATATTCTGTTTGTAGATTTTGTTTTTCCCTGTACGATAGCGGTGCACTTTCGTTAACATCGCTTAGAATACCCACTTAGGGTAAATCGAATCGAAAGATCGAATGTTCCGGTGGCTCCTTGCTATCACTGAATTTATTCATTCGCCTAAAACGCAATCCTCCGCAAACCTCGGTCGAATGTGATGGGCCAAAAAGGTAACTACTAGGGACCACTTGGATTCGGGCAGATCTGCTGGGTCCTTATAAAATAGCTAGAACTATCAACCAAATAGTAACCTTAAATAGTAACTCTTCATTCCGCGCGACGCTGTCATTGTAGGGGATGTTTCCTCCGATCCGGTCGCGCGGCCACAGCGACTCCACCCCCGATGCCACCGCCAGCGCCACTCGATGATGATGTCGCATCATTTCTCCTTCAGCAGCTGGTTGAGGAAGTCGATCTCGCCCTGCAGCTGCTTGATCGCCTTGTTCTGGTTCTTCACGATCTTCCGGCAGGCGAACAGCTCCTTGAGCGTCTGCTCGTACTTCTCCTTGTAGTTGATGGTGCCGTTCGTGGGGGACGTGGCCAGGGCACCACCGCCGCCGTTCGTGCTGTGGATCGTGTTGTTGTTGATGGTGGCCGGCGTGACGGTGAGCTGCGACTTGAGCGACGGTGGTATGACCGCCTCCACCTTGGCGACCTTCTGCTTCTGGTGGTACGCGTAGTCCTCGTCGGCCGAGTTCTGGTAGCTCGAGTCACCTTCGGATGATTCTGCGGCGATGCGAAGGTGGGGGAAGAGAGCAAACGGGAGGGGTGTGTTATTACTAACGATTATTATTACAAAGTCGGAGGTAAATTCACAATAAAGGGATTAACGATGGCAATGATGGTGATTTAAGCTCTTGATTTTGTGGTACTGTTTTTCATACAGAAACAATTTGATTCCTCATGGTTCAACTTCGAGAAACCGAAGCACAGTAGAATTTCCATTGCTGATGTTCAACTACTTTTGTGTAAATTATTTCTAAATTGTCACCACGGAAAGAACTAATGTATGTTCCACAACCGTACAATACTCAGTTCCAAAATCAAATTTCATCTCGAATTATTTATCAAACTCAAATTTTATCGGTTATGAGATTGAATATATTTGGTAACTAGTTCCAACTAAATCTCTCACCAAATTTAGAAAGAGGTTCTCGAAAGTGATGTGGACGATTTTCTAAGAAAATATTGTAAATCTCCTCCAAAAATCAACCCTTATCGCTATCGACCGAGCTTCCCGTATTCTTCAAAATGCTCTTCTTGACTCCAGCATTGAAGACCGTCGAGTTGAAGCGTGATTTTTATTGGAAACCATGACGCATCCACGAATAACGCCTATCTACCGGTGGCATGCGATGTCCTCGAAATCTCTCACCACGTGCAGAGAAAAGCGGTCAAGCGCCAGTAAAATAAATATAACTTGAACAAGAATTTGCCATCTCACGCTCAATTCATTCCTCGGAACTAGGTAAGAAGGGGATTGGTTATATTCATTGAAAAAAAAAAAGATAATCACGGATCATCCATGCCAGTGCGGTTGGGGTTTATCACAACGAAATAAAGTGTCCCTCCTTGTCGTTTCTGGGATCGGGCTTACTTTGGTTTGGTTTTCCGGGAATGCCGGCCCCGACCCCCGATAAGGGACACTATCGCCTGAACAACCGTGTTCCGTCAACGTCTTCTTCTTGCATCGAACCGAATTGACGCAACAAAGTTGTGGCTTTTACAAGCACCGCACCAAGCAAACCGCACTCGGATACGATTCCGTCCACACGGATAACGAAGAAGAACCGCGATAACAGCGGAGCGGTGGGCCAAAGGACGCAGTCCGCCCAGTTTGGCGTGGCATCATTCCAATTCGTGAACAAACACGAGAGCTCGGTACGTTACGGAATGGGGGCGAGGGAAGTATTGGTGAATCCGGGTTCCGCGTGTTCCCACGCTCTTCCCGCCGGCCACAGACTTCCGGACCGAACTTCCACCATGAGGGAGGTCTTTCTGGATAGTTGCTCTGGTCAAATGCCGTATGATGGAACTATAGATATTTATAATAAAATTCAAAGCACCAGAATTGTAAATGTATGGATCCGCGTTTTATTTGAAACTACAATCATACCAAGTACTTGTGGTCAAAGAGAGCCAAAGGGAAAATGTGGATTATCAACGGCATTTGATCGAGTTTGCTAAGCCTTAGCTTGATCATAGATCACTTAATTTGTCCCTATTATATTACTTTTTTTATAATTGTATCTCCGAAATTGATGGTGTCGGTTTTCGTTGTGCAAATACAATCGACTTCAAAACCAATATTTGCACCTACAATTTAGTTTGCAACAGTTTTTTTAAATAGTCTAGTTTTTTTAAATTGAAACATCGACGTAGGAAAAGTGTATTGAAAATCGGTAATGATAACTATTGCTTCGAAACGACTTTTTTTAAAAAGGCAAACAATTTGGCTGACACAATTATTTAGCTTGACATCAACCTTAACTTTTGGTTGAACAGATATCCCAATCAGTACTAAGTTAAGCTCATGTTTTCGCGAGTTGTAGACATCCATCTGCAAAGTACGAAATGGTCCTTTTCCCGCCACATTACATAGTGTAAAAGTTCGTCATAACATAATTCAATTACTCTAAACAAGGTTCAAATTGCCCATCAAGTTAAGCTCGATCTATAGTGAACAGGTTTTGCCCGGCGCATGAGACGACGTTCAAAAAGAAAAAAAGGAACCGAGTGCAATCCACTCCACTGGCATTAGGTTAAAAGTGCTTCCCTTCGAAACGGGGGAGCCTCAAGCCATCGGAAAGGTGGGGGATGTCGTGGGGAAGTTACCAAAGCCCCAATCGCACGCCGTTTGCCATCATCGTCGACGTTGCGGCGGTGTGTCCGGCCAAGGTCAAACGCGAAGAGAAAAAAACCGGTTCCACTGCCGCCGCTGGCGGTACCAAGAAAATCCACCTCGCTAAGCTGCACGGCCATGGACTTGATCGTGATTAGTCCCGCAATGACGAAGACGACGACGACGACGACGACGACGATGGCTGCCTATCCCCTTCCCCCTTGCTTTTGCTTTGTCATCATTGAACCAGAAAACAGCATCGCCAGCGACGATGCAGTCGGCTTGCCAGGGCATTGCATGCCGTGGGGGTGGGGTGGCGTGGGGGGGAAGGGGGGGGGGGGGGGGCGGAAAATGGTTGCGGTAGTGTCACGTGTTTCGTGCGGGGAAGGGGGAGGGTGGGTTTGGACAATCATCAGGTAGGTTTGCGCACGTCCACCGTGTTGCCATTCCGTGCCCCCCTGGCTGGATGGAGCGTGGAGCATTCCAAGATCATTTTTCCTCCCTAGCGTGTCACGAACGAAGATGGCGGGGAAGCACGTGTGTTGGAAGAGAAAACCACGTAACACATGCCCCACCACACGCACAAATCAACGGGAAGCAAATAAATGCAAGCGCTAAGGAAGATTGTGAAGAAAGAAAACACAAACGAGGAAAGAAGAACCAAAGCCGGAGGTAGTTAAAGAAAGTGAAAATGGACAAAAGTGAAGCGGAAAATAAATAGTAAAAACCGGGTAAGGAGGTACGAACAGAACAGACCGGTGGATACGAGAGTAAAGCAGACGAATGGGAAGCGAGCAAAACAACCGAGCAGAACAGTTAGGTATGTTGGGCGGGAAAAGATAGGAGCAAGCGCTGGCTAAAGAAAAGAGCAAAACAAACTAGACAAGACAACGGCGAACGAATGGAGAACGAAGCGAAGCAAAAGGAAGACCACGTGGTCTTGCGCGAGCATAGCGCAAACACGCAAACGCAAACGTAAACGCAAGCAAACAACACGCCAATAGTGATGGGAGGGGGCCGATGAAGGCGCCGTTGGGTGGTAAACATGAATCAAAACAAAAACATAACCTACCCACCACCACCTCCGCCCGGTGGTTGGATAGATTTTCTACCTTTTTCGCTATCTCATACCTCATTCTTTCTCCCCATCTTGTCGCACTACAAACACTACACACATCCATACACACATCCGACGAGGCGTGTTGATTTGGTTTCTTTTACGTTTCCCCCCCCCCCCCCCCCCCCCTCTCCGCTCGAATGCCGGAGCAATGGCGCATAGCGGTCTTTTGCCTTAATAAAAACCGCATTGAATGAATCATTGAATGGAAGGAAGCAAAAGGAAACAAAACAACGGGAAACGATTTTCCTTTCATTTGCCTTTTGTTTAGGGGTTTTTCTTTTGCAACCGCTCCCAACCAACGCCGGCGCCTTACTTGACGAGCTGGTTTTGTGTGAGTCTTATATGCATAAAACACTCCACCCCCCCCCCCCCCCCCCCCCCCCCATCCCAACACCCCCTATCTAATCATAGCATCGACCACCCACCGGGCGCCGGGCGGTGGCTGATAGAAGGGTAAAATTTCATTCAACAAAAACCGGTAAAATAGTAAACCGAAAAAAACAGAGAAAAACTAAGAAAGAAAGAGAAAAGAACCCAGTGCGCTACACGCGAATGCAATATCGGCGATTAGACTGGTGTGTTTACGCCTTTTCTATGCCATTGTGTTGAATTGTGCGCACCGGGTCGTTGCGCATCTTTGTGTGTTTTTCGCGGCGTTTTTCAATGCATCCGAGTAGGCAACAGATGGGAAAAAACGGAGGAGCATATAAAATTTGTAGAAATCATATATAAAATCCTATATGTGTGGTGTGTTCGTGCCCGACCGATGAAAGCCGAATGTGTGCGCAAATCGGCCCTCGGGAGGGAATTTTTGCGCAAACGCGAAACACCAGGACGCGTCCCCTTCACTCTTCACTCACGCTCACAAAGGCCCAAGTGGGAGGACGAGAAGAGGTGTTTGTGGTAGTAAACATAAACATCCACTCTCACTTTTTCGCCCCCGATCATTTATAAATTGCCACGGTGAACTTTCTTTGCCGATTGTCGGTCGGTCTTCCGTGGGGGGGGGGGGGGGGGGGGGGGGGGGTCATCTTCTGCTCTAGTGTTTGCTGCGCGTCGAAAGCATTTTTGGCATAAACATAAGCGACACGGTGCAGTGCGCGTGTGTTGGTGGCGGAAAATATCAGCTGGCACACGTGCGAAACAATCGTGCCACGGGCCACGACCGATAAGATGCCTTAGAACGGCAGCGGGGCAAACAACGGAACGTCCCGGAAGAATGGCGGCGACGCGTACGTGACCGACGGTTTCAACCCTTATGGGCACGATGGTACGACTTTTGTTTTTTCAACACGACACGCGAGACACGCGAGACATTCCAGGATCGAGCGACAAATGATACATTCGAGAGCCGATAAGTTCTATCAATTTTGGCAATTTGAAAAGGAAAATGCAGGACAGAGTAGCATACCGTAAAATAACAACCATTTCTACATCACAACAGTACATTCTGTATAGTTCGCCGGCATTTCTTTTAATGGCTTCAAACATATTCACCCCCCCCCCCCCCCCCCCCCCCCCCACAACTTTGCCCAAACCGCCTGTTGACGGATCGACCTTACCCCAAAACCTTGTTGTCTTCTAAGGCACAATTTTAGTTCTTAGATTTAAGTATCTGGCATTTAATTATGTTTTCTAACGTACTTAAATGTCACTGACGAACAATAAAAACATGACCATATTCATAACCATTAATAAGAATCAATAGTTGAAGAGTTACAAACTTTCAGCTGGGTTAGAAATCGGTGACTCAAAAGCAAAAATTGGCACCTGCTGACATCTTTAAGGACTACTCGAATGCAAAGGGTTAATAACCCATGATTTGTAGACAGTAGAATAATTAATACACGTGTGGGTGAGGATTAGAATCACAACAGAATCCCTTAATCAAATTATCAGCTAGTATCGTATCAAATTACTAGGTTGATCAACGCTTTGTTGGTAGACACTAGGCAATAAAGATCAATTATTTTTTAGTATTTGTAAAAATAAAATTGTTACTTGTTGAATGAATGCATGAAAGGAGAATGCAATGAAAATGAATGCATGAAAGGAGAGAATGCATTCCTCAATTTGTGCGCTGGTATTTTTATTCCCAACTCGCAATAGTCATAAAACTAAATGCACTCTCACTCGACTGGAGAACACAAGACCAGAGAGAGACGGAGAGAAAGGGAGAGAAAGGGGGAGGGAACAAAATCGAAAAATCGTCTGCAACGCTCGAGAGCTATATCGCATTCACGTCAGGTGGGAAGATTAAATTATCCCAAAAACGTTTGCAGACGGCGCGCTATCTGCTGGCGCCCTCAAGGTGGCGTGTGACCTTCACATACATACTGCCGCACATACAGCGGCGTACACAAGACAAGACACAGCAACAGGCGCCGCCGGGGGTGGCAAACAACCGCGGCCCGTTGTCATTGATGTCGTCGGCGTCGTCGTCGCGGAGAAGAAAGAGTGGAGAATTTTGCCGTTGAAATCGCACACGTCGTTGTGGCGCGATGGATGGAACGGTTCGATGGGGTGTGGGTGGGACAGTTGTTGAAAAACCACCACCAACCACCCAACCACCCCTCCTAGGGGGAGAGGAGACTATTGAACCGATTTTCCGCCCCGGACACACATTGACGATCGGCGACATTCAATGCACATGCGTACGTAAAGGTTGCTTCTCCCAAAAGTTGTTTCGGAAAGAGAACTCTCCTCTCTCTCTCTCTCTCTCTCTCTCTCTCTCTCTCTCTCTCTCTCTCTCTCTCTCTCTCTCTCTCTCTCTCTCTCTCTCTCTCTCTCTCTCTCTCTCCCTTTCTCTAAGCTGGAGGGAAACGACCTGATAAAAGAAACATCCTTGCAGAGGGTGGTTATTGTTGTTTATGTAGGTCAGGTTTTGATAAAAAAAAAACAGAATTCTCAACCTTACGCCCCGGAACCAATCTGCAATGTTTCTTTATTGTCTTCGATGTGGAATCGATTTCAGCTCCACTTGTTTTTTTTTGCACCAAAAAAAAGGTTCATTAGATTCAATTATCATTCGTAAAGAAGCGAGGAAAATGTCGAGCGAATCATCCTAAGCGTTGTTTGTAAACATCACCACCAAAGTTGTGGTGCCTTTTTCTACTACCTCATCATCAACAATCTCAACATCAACGAACCCCACACGCGGAACGAAACGGTAAACAACATCGACCGCACTCTACACCGCCGAAAGCGCCCCCCCGGCATGCGTTTTCCTTGGCCCTTTCCTTTCCAAACGGGTTTACATTATGGCACGAAACGAAAACGAATTCAATTGTACGTTTCAACCACCGCCGAGACCACGTGTTGAATGCATAATTTTCCTCCTCTGCCGACGACGACGACGACGACGACCCCACACGTATACGTCGTTCCGTCGGAGGCACACGCCGTCTCTGCGTGTGTGCGTGAGGCAGCGAGAAAAGTGCAGGAAAACTTATGTACGACTCAAAGAAAACCCGAACGAACGGGAGCAGTCTAAACAGACACACACAAAACGGTCGACGGCGCGTTTGTAGGGCACAACGATCGTTTCTCCTACTTTTCCGCTATGAATGGCGGAGACGTTGAGCAAAAAAAGACTATCGGAGCAACAGATGAAATCCGGCGAAACCCGGGTTCGGCGGATGTTGCCGAGCGGAAGTGCACACGGCTTGGGGGAAGAGAGGGGGTGTACACTATGGCCTGCGCATAATGCCACAGGTTGAGCCACACCGAGTTCGTCGTCGATGGTCGGGTCTCACTGGTGCGACACTGACGTACATAAAACAAAAGTCCTCGATTCATGGACGATGGATGTGATGGTGGTTCCTGGTGGCAATGGAAGACAAACAAGCGGACGACAACATACAACGAACTAGGACGATGATAACTTCGTCCGTGGAAGTCATATGCACTCCGGCCGTCCATCACAGCACGATCCAACATGTGATAGAGGCGAGTCAGATGGAACAAGTTAGCATACGGAGACCACCACTTGTTTGTCACGCTCTCGAAACGACCATGACCATGGCGTAATACACTGACACACCGTTGGCCGGGAGTCTAATTTGATTACTCCACCAAGCTGGAATCAGAGATCCATTTATTGTTTTACAACTGTATGGGAAAATCTTTTTATCCCCTTTCCTCACGGGATTAAGATGTTATAGCGTCCATTAAAATGAAGTGTGACGAGAAGCTCTCCAACACCAAAAATGGCGATCACTTTTAAGATAATCAGAAGAGCGTGGAAAATATGTATACCAAAACGGACTGCAACTCTAACTAATAGAAGATGGCAACTTCTTGCTTCTTTTACTCAAAGTCAGTCTGGGAAGTATTTGTCATTGAAGTACACCGAAGTGCACAACTGCTGAAGCCCTACGTGAACCGAACAGTGGTGCGAACCGTGTAGAACATTCCAAGATATATTACACACATGTCCAGCACCGAGGAGTTCTGCCGCTGGTACTGGATGTTCGTGCGCTGAACAAAGGCATCGATGTACGAAAACCTCGTGTGGAGGCTACACACTGGAGCGTTTGGAGGAGATAGCAGCGTCGGGGCCTGGGATTTCTGCCTGCCCGCAACTTCCCCGTCCACTGCCGTGGGGATTCGTTTTCCGTTCTCACTCCCGAGGAGCCATCACACACTTGGTTTGGATCTTTTGCTGCTCTGCTTCTCCTTCTCTTCCTCTTCCCGGTGGTGGTGTATCGTGCCACCACACCGGATTGTAGCCTCCGGGAGCCATCACCGTTGTCGTAATCGTGGCACGGGTTTTCCCCGCGATCGTAAACAGGAGGCTACAGCGAGCGAGCGAGCACACCACGACACAAACCAGCTCCGCGCCACGTAGCGGGAAGAGAAAGAAGAAAAAAAAACCGGAACGCGGAGGAGTCGCGGATCGACACAGAAACCGCCCCGAATGTGCTACTGCGGGAAGATCAAGAAGAACAGGTATCCTCCGAAGGGAGCAAAAAAAAAAAAAGAGCGATGGAGTTCAGCTCGGTGACTCGGTGTTCTTTTCGGTGTTGCCGAGCAGGGGGGGGGGGGGGGGGGAGGGGGGGCCTCTAGAGGAACGAAGCTGAGCGCTATTAGTAGCACCAACCAACCAACCAACCAACCATCAGCCAAGAGTGTGGCAGCTGGAATCGAGCGCAGCTGCCAGGCGCACAAGTGTGTGCGCGTCAATTCACACACGTTGGCGCGTGACAGAGCAACAAGCAGCAGCGAGCGAAGAGGAGGCGCCCGCGCTAGGGCGCCGTTCGCGAGAAATTCAGCAGCGCACACCAGCGGTGACCTTGGAGGCGGTCGCACGCAGCGCTACGATGGCGCTGCTCCTACCGGACTGGACCGAGGTCCGCAGGTCGGCGAGGATCACGGGGGCATTAGCGAGCTTCGGTCTTACCATCATCATCATCATCACCAGCGCAGCAAAAAGGAGGTTCCCAACCCAGGGGGGGATTACTTACCTCCACCGGTCATGTCCGTGTCGTTCAGGTTCAGTCCAAAGTCGCTCTGGTCATGTTTCTGCTCGTGGTTCGCCTTGTGGTTGTGGTTATGGTGGCTCACATTGTTGTTGTTGTTGTTGGCGGCGGCGGATTTCTTGGACGTGACCAGCGAGATCGGGCCTCCGCCTCGGGCCGACGAGAGGGTGGGTGAGGTTCGCGCACCGGGAACGCTGGTGATCGATACCTGCCCATTGACGAGCCCGCTACCCCCGAGGGCTGCTTTGCGCTGCTGCTCCTTGATCTGCTGCTCCTTGATCTGCTGATGGCGCTGGATGAGGTTCGCGAGCGCCCCGGTAGGGGTCGCCAATGGTGGAACCGCTCGGTTACGCTTGGCCGACGATGATCCGGAGCTGGGCGTGGTCGTGGTGGAGTTGGTAGTGGCTGCCGCTCCGCTGGCCGTCGTCAGCTGGAGGGCGCCCGAACCACCCGACCCACTCATGGCGGCCGCCGATCGCTTCAGGTTGGTCGCATTAAGCCCCGAGTTGGCTTGTAGTAGCAGCTGCTGCTGCTGTTGTTGCGATTGCTGGGCCGCGTGTACGGCAGCTGCCACCATCAGCGACAGGTTGGCGGATAGGTTCGGAATTGAGGCCACCGCCGAAAGGAGCTTCTCGTCGATCGGTGAACCAGCGCCATTGCTACTTCCGCTTCCACCACCACCACCACCACCGGCAGGCGCTCCGCCAGCTCCGGTTCCATTGTTTGTCTTCGTTTCATGCGTGGCCGGGTTCACCGTTGGGATGGAACCTTTTTTAAGCCTATCGGAGGTCCAGAGTCCAAGGGGAAAAAAGTATCAGGAACCCCCGACCACAAAGAGAGCCACCACGCGAGTTGGAGATAACACGGCCAAGGTGTTAATAGGCGTTCGTGCCCGATTTTTTCGTACAGGTTGCCGAGGTTGTCGTTTTTTTCCCATCATCCATCCAAGTCCAAGTGCCCGGTGGAGCCAGTGTTTGGTCGTTGTCGTCATTCCCGGGCGAGACGACGGGGGTTTTTTTTTTTTGAGGTTGTCGTTTCATCAAGCCAAGTTGGTGTCGATTCATTTCCATTACATTCCGTATCGGCAAAGGGTCCGAGAGGGTGGGTTTTTCGATTGGGTGATGTTGGTTTTATTTATTTTTTTGTTGCACCGATACCGTGTCCGTTTACATCCGTGTTGGCGCAGCACCAGGCAAGGACAAACCGTACGCCAGCGGGGTAGCAAGCAGGAGAAAAAGCGCATGTAAAGAGAAGAGAAGGAGAAATTAGTTAAAATCATGAGTAATGGTTGACGTTAATTTTGAGTCTCTTTTAAGTTTTTTGTTGGTGCTGTGCCCAAATACGGGCCCCCACTTGCCGGATCCGTAACCAACCAGCGAGCCAGCGGGACTTTGGACCGAGGACTTTGCATACACCAAAAAAGGGCACTTGCCAACCACGAAGACTACGAACGTTCGAGACATCCTCCTTCTCGCAATTAGAGGACACCGCCGGATGGCCATTTTGTGAGTCTTCGTTGGCTTCTTTGCTTTCCACAGAGACCAGGCTGGATCAGGCTAACCAAGACCAAGGTGGATAGAATGATAATTTCCAGTTGAGGCTTCCAAGAGACCACGTCATCCCGAACCAACCCCGGGGTGGTTCTCGTATGCCAGCGCGACCGTATCGATTGGTGCACCACCACAAGGGCAGCGTGGCAACCAGGGTAGGCAACCCAGCTACCTACACACACACACATACACACACACAATCACCGCCGGCCGAAGGGTATACTACTCCGGGTGGCGGCGCAGCAAGTAGTCGTCGTCGCCGAAGAACCTCAAGCGAAACCAACCCAATACACCAACCTTCGAGAGGCAAGACGTTTAAAACACCGTTCGAGGCCAGCTGGTGAGGGGGGGAGGGGTTTGGAGGAGGAGGAGGCATCGACAAACACGTCCGCTCGGGCTCGGTCCGCTCGGGTTCTCTCGGTTGGCTCGCAGCACCAGTTGTTGGCTCCTGGGGTTGGCGATATATATATATATATACCTTTTCTGTACCTGTTTTTTTTTTCTTCTTGTCCTCCTGGGTTTGACATTGAAGGTGGTGCTTTGCCGGTGCTGCAACTTCCACGCCAACTTGGAACCCGAATCGGTACGGTCGAAATAGCAAGAGTGTACCACCGGAAGTAGTGGCCGCACTCACCACCACCGCCAAGCCAAGAAGTGGTGGTGCCTTTGAAGATCGCAGGCCAGAAGATGGTTATAGCGTTGAGCCTATTGGGTTTTGGAGTTCCCGATAGGCCAACGCGTAGGTGGATTCGATGGATGGACATGCCAACGGACCGAAAAGGTGTCATTGATGGACGACGAATCGAAAGGGAACGACACCGGATCTCAGCTCTCAGAAGAGGCAACCAACACAAAAAAAAAAAAAATGGCGAAATCTAAGTGACGGTGAAATATTGGAAGTTGTCCGGAGGAGTTGTCCCGGCGGCTTGGGACCGGGCTTCGCAACAAAAGACGAAGGAAAATAAAAAAAAACGGGAAAGACGGAAAAAAAACTTCACTCCGGCGGGGGGAGGAGGACAAGGAAAAGGAAGCGGCAACGGTTGCTCCGCGAAGAAGGTCAGTCAAATTAGTCCCGCCTGCTGCCCAACGTTGGTTGCCAGCGGCCCAAGGAATACCCTCCTCCCGGTCCGTCCACACGCGGGGGAAGGCTTCGCGAAAAAGAGATGGTAAAGGAATGAGAGAGGGAGATACGGTGGGAGACGCAGAAGAAAGAGTCAAGGAAATCGATTACCATTAAGATCTCCCTCGGCGTCCAACGACGTCCAACGACGACGACGACGGCGTTCGAGATGGCGATGCCTTCTTCCGAAAATGCCTTCCCCGTAAGTTATTTTACAAAACCGTTTTCGCCGCCACCAAGAGAATCACCACCTCCCACTGCTCCCCCTCCCCCTCGGGCTTCGACCGTTTTTTTTTCTCCCTTGCTGCAGGCAGGCGCGGCTAAGGCCCCCTTAGCGTTTTTCTCGCGACGGTTCGGGGTGAGTTATTTTCGGGGGAGCCTTCTCTCTTTCTCGCGAGAATCCCGCATATCCGCGCGGCGAGGTGGAGGTATTTTTTTGTTTTGCCTCTGCTACCTTCTCCCTCCTTCCTTGCCCAATCCATCCTCTCGTGACGCATCCGCCAACATGCCCGCCTGCCAACAAACCCTAACTCGATTTCGCTCGCTAACAACCACGCACCCTTCGGAGGCCACCCCTTCCGGCGGTTTACTGCTACTACTACTACTACTACTACTACTAATACTGCTACCACCAATGCTGGCTCGCTGGCTAGCTGGCGGACTGTGTCCGGCTGGCTAGCTGGCTGACAGGCAGGTCGTCGTCAATATATATGTCCGCCGTGCCTGCCAGCGTTTCATTTTCTGCTCAAACTTCTGCTCCCCTTCGTCGTCTTCTTCTTCTTCTTCTTCTTCTTCTGCATTACTTTGCACCCCAATCGCCACCTTATATCGCGCGCGTCGCATTACGCGCGACTGGCCGCGAGTAAGATACGGAACACCCGTGAGCCACCCCTAAAGGGGTAGGACCTGTTGGGAAGGGGGGAAGGCTGGGGGAAAAAAAAGAACACACTCGGGTACGGGGACGTATGACGACCGCGTGTGTGTATGTCTGTGTGTCGATCGCATGTGCGTACCGTTTTCCTCAAACGTATCCCGAGAGATACCGAGCTGGCCCGCCGGAACGGATGAGGCGACGATTTTTGCGATCGCTCGATCGTGTCCCTCGCACCCTCCCCCGGTACCGCCTCCAAACCCTCCAGATCTCTTGGTTTAGTTTTGTGCGGTTCGTGGGGAAAAAAGAAACCCTCACCGAGCGATCCGATCTTCATCTTCATCAGCACCATCTTCTCCGGAGGTGCTCGAGGATTTTGGGGTGATAAAAAAGAAACCGATGGTTTCGGGGCCTCGGTACGCCCAAAAGGGAAACACACACACGCACACACCACTCCCAGGGCGCACTTTTTATCAGTCGCTGGCATTGTCACGGGTAAAGACGTCAGCCGTTCGAGTAGTGCTTCCTGGGCAAGTGACGTCACCCACGACATCCTCGTACGCAGAGGTTAGGGAAGGTGGTGTGGTGTCACGTACAACAGTCCCTAGTGGCGTATCGAGATGGAACCAACAGCCACGTCGGGTCCAAAGGTTCACCCATCATTCAGCACACAACAACGCGTACAGCAGGGGGTTCGTAAATGTGATCGCGCCCCGTCCGGTCATCAGATCCGGTCCGGCACCAGCTGCCGCTCGGGAGTATGGTATAGGCTTTGGTGGCGATGATCATCATCACCATCGCCATCACCATCGATCGAGTTGGTAGTTGGGTCCAAATCCTGCCCTCCGGAGGTAAAGGAGCACCCATAGATGGTGGATGGAGAATGTAAGAAAGAGAGAGAGAGAGAGATCGCTGAAGACCGAAAAGGTCTCCCAAAAAAAGGCTTCCACGGTAGAGGACGGGACGATGGCGACCCCCGAGAAGACTCTCGGCTTTGGCTTCTCATTCTCACGCGTTCATCCCTTGGCGAGTCCTCGCCGCCGCAGCTGTACCCCGCCGGGAGTCGGCCCGTTTTGTAGTCCAAGGATTCCAAGGTGGACCCTTGGTGCGCTCACACTCACACGTACCGTTCCGTCCGTCCGACCAACCTTCGCCGTCGCCACAAGACTTTCAATCTTCGACGTAGGTACACAAACACGCACGCAACATCCGAGTACCGAAACTTACCCTTGGCTGAAGAGGTTGGGATTGTTAAAGTCCGTCGGCTGAAAGTGGTCCGAGCAGATGCGGGAACTTTTGTACAGGTACTCGGGCCCGTTCTCGTCGTACTTTTTGTAGAGCTCCGGTCGGCTGCAGAAGTCGACCCACTTCTTGCATCTGGAATCGAGAGGTAGAGAAGAAGAAGAAGGAGGAAAAGAATTAGTTACATCGAGGGGGTAGTTTTGACAATTTTCCCAGCGTAATGTGGTGTTGGCTTTGATGGGGAGGGTTTGGTAAAAAAAAGGATGCAAAACAAGGAGCCTCGGATAGTCTCCTCACACACTCCACGGGAGCTTGGCGCGCCTGATGGCACGCAGCGATTGCAGCGGAGCCTCGTGATCACACACATGCGCGCGCCGAGCTGATTGAACCTTGGGTAAGTGATAAGCAATTAGTGGCACTACCCTTGCGCTGTTTGTTGCTAAGAATCCCCCGCAACAAGTGGGAACTCCTAGGGCTGGATCGATGGATTTTGAACGATCTTGTTGGAGAACATCCCCCCGCTAGAACGAGAATGCCTCCCTGCTGCCCAAGGTTCCCTCTCCCTGCGTAAGTCCCACCCCGGACCACAGCACGCTCGCCCTTTGTCGCTCCCAAAACCCCGGTCGGGCCTCGAGGGATCTCGGGTACGGCCATCCCCTGCTTGGTGGTGCCTGGTGCGGAAAGAATTTCGTAATCATCGCCAATGAAAAAATCCAACAGCGTGCACCGCACCATGGGCCCCCCCCCCTCCTCCCCCGCGGGTTGGACGTATGCGACAGATGACGCCAACAGGCAGTACACCAGGCACACACCAAGCACACCAACGTCGCGAGAGTGTCGACGTCGATCGAGCGCGGCTCAACAACGCGCGCGATCACCGTCGGCCAGGAAGGAGTGCTGGAAGGTGAATGGGGTGGAAACGGGTGGTACTGGTGATGGTGATTGGTCCGAATGGGGCACAATGACCGCGACAGAACCGAGTGTGGCGCGACTGACTGCGACTCTCAGCGCACGACCTGCAGAGTTTGCCAATGATGTTATACAGGAGGCACACAACCATCCCTCCCCCCGCGAAGGGCGGTAGAAGCGCATGGAAGCGGGAGGGGGGTTGGGAGGGTCCGAGCGCGACACAGTTAGCGGCTGCTGCGAGTGCACAGGGAGTGAGAAGCACGAATGCGAAGGAAAAAAAAAGGTTCAACCCAAACCGAAACCGAAACCGAGAGCGCAGCGCGCACAAAAACCCCCCTCGCCGTACGCAACCCCCTTGCCACCCCTTCCCACCCCACACACCCAACGGGCAGAGCAGACCAGGGTCGATCGGTCGGGCCCGGTCGGTCGGTACACCACTTGGAGGACTTGGTTGGTTGGTTGGTTGGGTCGGGTTTTTGGTGCCGTGTTGCCGCCACCAGCGAAACTCGTCGTCGCCGTCGGTCGGGCGGTTGGTCGGTCGGTCGGTCGGTCGGTGTGTGGCTTCTTCTCGAAACTCCAACACAGCGAAACGGGCGGCGCAGCGAACGAAAGCGATTACAGTGCGCTGCCGCCGCCGCGAGGCCGGACCTTTACACCGAGATACACCGAACGCACCAACAAACCCGTGAAGCGTGAGATTGGGGAAGTGATGATGGAGGAGGAGGAGGCGAGGGCGGGGGGTTACGGTGCACATATACACACACACGCGCTTGCTCGCACGCTGGTAGGGTAGTTCACGGGCAGTTTTTGCTGGCCCCCAACACGGGAGAGTCCCGGGTGAGACCGATAAGAAAAACTCGTTGGAACCCGCCCCGAACGGCCCCAAAAGGCCGCCCCATGTGATGCGTGCGCGACTCGTGACGGACGTCAGCGGGGTTCGTCATCAACAAATTTAAAGGAAAAAAAAACAACCACACACACACAACACACATCCTCCCCGTCCTCCCTGCCGTGGTGGCACCAGTTGTCCTGCACAAGCTGTTTTAATTCGCCGTTCCAGAACATTTGGAGGGTAACGCGGGTCAGGGGGGGATGGATCAATATTAGTCACGGTGTGAACCTCTTTTTTCAGCCAACCTCACCCCGCTCACGTAGTACCCCGCTGAGAAGTTCCCAACGGAACCCCAAATGTTATCAGACTAATAACGATCCTTGCGTCACTGTAGCGACTCTGATAGGAAGCAAGCTGGTCTCCTCCGCCTAGATGCCTGAATAGATGCAACTTCGAAGGAGGTATCAACGACTCCATATTGCCAGAATACCCAACATTAGTAACTTTGCGATATTGAAATCCTCATTCAGAGAGGTTGCAAATGGATCCCCAAATGTTATCAGACTAATAACGATCCTTGCGTCACTGCAGCGACTCTGATAGGAAGCAAGCTAAGGTCTCCGCGTAGATGCTTGAATCGGTTCAACTTTTGGTGAGGTACTGCCACCGTCTTCAATGGCCGGAATACCCAATTTTGATCACTCGATCGTGGACTTCTCACCAATCTCATGGGAAATCTTCTAAAAACCCGGTCTCGGACCTGGAGCTTGCTGTGGGTTGCTATGCTGCGCGCTCAGTCCAAGGTCCACCAGCTGGGCGCAATGGGTTTGTAAATGCATTCCCTCCCACCCGCACCCCCCTGGTACTCCCGCCGAATGATGGGTTTAATTTAAAATCCACGCATCAGCTTTCAACCGACTCCGCGTGTACTCCTTGACCGAAGGAAGGCAGAATGTCGAATGTCTATCGAAGGCAGCTCGCCATCTGGCTCTCTCACGAACGCCTCCTTGGGTCACCTGCGTACTGCCCCCGGGTGATAGGGGCTAAGGGTGTAATTCTGGACCGTGTGGGCCTTGGTGACGGTGGCGGCGGCTTACGATTGTGCGGAGATGTGCGCGACACACAGACACACGATAGAGGAAGGACAACCAAGAGTTGTAGAGAGAAGAAGAACGAGAGTGATGGTGGATCGGTGTCGACGACGTTCGATCATCCTCCGGCCGCGAGAGGCGACACGGTGGCGATGTTGTTGTTTTTACTTGCTCTTCTTCTGCTTCTGATCTCGACCCCGCCGCGTTTCACGGCGTTTCGGCGAAGTGCACACGCAGTCGGAACGCCTGTGTGAGCTTTCTTAGCCTTCTTCGCATGCTCTGCCACGGTCGGGGTTCTTCTTCTCGACACCTTTTGCTTTTCGCTCACTGTCCATGCACATCTCGGGTAGACCCTCTGATCGCCCATCCCCGGCACGACAGACCGTGTTCCGAAGGGAATGTTGGTTTTGAAGGGGGAGAAAGAAAAAAAACGGAACCCGAACGGCAGCAGCTGTCGTCCGTCGTTTTGGGCACAAAGCGCTCATCCGGGCGCTACTTCTCCCCTTCGTTTGGTGAAGAGGATAGCGCAGGAAACGGCCATGCATCGGGCATCTCTCAGGACTCCCGGCGTAAACTCCCAAAAGGTTATGGCTACACCTCGATCGAGTGCACCTTTTGTTTTCCCTCCGTTCGGGAAAGAAAAAAAAAAAACCGGGCAGATCCTGTATGCCAAGGTGGCCATCATCAGGGTACCGGTCTTAGGTTGGGCACGATTTTCAATCCCCCCACCGAAATTTCATCACGCTGGGAGACGACGCCGAAAAGAAATGGTGGAACTTGGTACACTTCGGTGAGCTTTGGTACGCCGAAAGGGCGTCCGACGAGACCAACTGGGTTTTTTTCGGTTTTCTTTCGCTTTCTTTCCCTTCTTTTTCCTCGCTTGGCCCGGGGATCGCATGCACCCGCCGGAGCCACCACCAGCAACGAACAGGAAAAGGAAGAAGAGCACACCAGCGGTAGGCAGCTGACGATGTTACCCAAGCTGCAGCCTGCTAGCCAGGCGCATACCAGGACCCAGAGGCGAACCAGACCCGCAAACCGAGGCCTCCGTCGCCATTTTGGACGCCGCCCTTACCCAACGGAAAGGAAAGAAAGAAAGCAAAAAAAAAAACCCGCACGGAAAGCTAACCAACTGCCTGGTGATACTGCCCCGAGGATGCCGGAGGACACACACACACACACACACCTGCCCAAACTGCTCGTGCTCGCTGCGTGCAGTCGGGACAAGTGGCCAGGCCAGTTTTACCGGATTGCAAACACCTACCAGCACCGTTCGCCAGGGGCATTGACGGGGGTACCCGCATGGCAAGGTACAGTCCTCTCCCGGTCCAGGGCCAGACACCAGAGAGTTTTCTGGAAGGAACCGCCAACCCTGGGACTACCTGAAAGACATCGTAACCAGGGGTAAGTATCCGATGGCTTACCTCTTCGGAGAGTAGAAACTAGAGGTAGATAAACCGGGCGATATTTTCCGATCCGACTTTGAATGTCCTTAACCAAATGGTTTCCTTTGGAACTCTGCCAAATTTATTCTGGACCTATTGGGTACTCAAGTTTACCCCTCCACTTCGTTTTTTAGTGAAATACTTGGAAAAATTACACATTCCAGATTTCGTGGGCCTTTGAAAAAACAAAACACTACTCACATTACTCACATGATAAGTCCCACAACCTCGGGGCAAGGAAGCGAAGAAAAGAGAAGCAAGTGGTACATGGGAGGTCAAACTATTAATCAGCATTCATCCCAATTCTCCACCCGGTTCCAGCTGGCTGTGTCGGTGGCAAGAACAAAAAATACCTATGGAAGTTCCAGCACAGTGTACTGATTGAGGCGTGAGTCATCCCAATCAACAGCCGCGAGCAGAGGAGGAAGATGGCTGGATGGCGTAGAAATCGCCAGATCCGCACGCGGGCACGTACGGGCCATGAATCTTGGGGCGTAAAGCTGTCGCCTACTGGTAGCCTGGCCTGGCGGCACTTTTGTTTCCGGGATTGGGGACGGCGGTAGATTATACGGCCGGGCGCGGTTGGTTAACTGGGCAAACAGATTCAGGTGGCGGTGTCGACTCAAAACCCACGCACGGCCATCAGTGCCGGGTGTTTGGGGTGGCCATTGGCTACCAGGAAAATCACTTAACCTCCGCTGAACCTTTGCGAAAGGGGTAATACATTTTCCAACGAGGTACTTGAAAGGACTTAGCGGGTTTATTTTCAGGCAGCTCATGGGAACTGCTACCTAGCGGATTTACCAGCCTATGGCCTAGAATGCAGCTGTTTGAAAGAACGATAAGCAGAGGACTTAGGGGGAAAATTCTCAGACTATTCTCCATCCCCACGGACTAAACAGCTTTACAGCTCAAAAATACATCGGATCGATGCTCCAAGTGATATGTTTTCCTCCAGAATTTCTTTCCATTTCTAGAAACATGTAAACTAGGACTCCGTAAACATCTGACGCATCATGAATGCCAAATATTGCTACTCCTACAAGAGGGATAAGGGCATATTTTTGATTTCTGACCAATCTGCCCTCCACACTGAAAGTCAAGGTGGGAAAGGTATGGCGGCGATGCTTGGAGGGTAGCGAAAGAAATATTTCCTGGAAATACCATATTTGTTGGCGCGTATGATAGCACTCCCGGTAGGATGATAAGGGAAATCAACACACTTATGGTATAAGGGGGCAAAAAAGTACCAGCAACGGTCCGTCCATGATTATCCAGAAATCAATATGACGCCAGTCATCCGATCGTTCAGAGGTCCAGATATAGCCATATCAAAGCGTACATTGTAGTACGCAAAAGCTCGATCGTGTTTTCGTGGTTGTTCTGTCACTACACAACCAGCACGATCAACAGCATCACCATCAGTGTGTGACCTCGTTCTGCCCGGGCGCGTTCTTGATTGAGGCTCCCAAAAAACAAACCGCCCTCTCGTGGCTCTTTACGCCGATTGCCTTTGGCTTGAGGTTACCAACTAACCACTCCAAAATGCCCTTGTCACATTAGAAGAGAGATAGAGAGCGAGAGTAATAGTTGCACGATCGATCACCGAGGGTGCGAGGCTCGGGGTGGTAGACACCATCGTTCGGCGATGGTATAAAACCCAGCGAAATACGCAACGGCGATGAGCTCCATCCATCGGAAATAGCAGGGCAAGTGTTTGTGAAAAATTGCACCCCACACCCTCGACTTCCTCGTCCCTTGTTGCCTTGGCAGTAGTAGTAGGGGAGAGTGAGGCAACATCGACCGGTGGGATGTTTTTGCAGAAAAATATCCTTAAATTAAATTGCATGTGTTTAATTGTAATGATGCGATCGACCAGCTTTAATTTATCGAGCCACGTATAGAGTAGCATACGAATGTTGAAGAACTGGTTAGCGATATCTTCTTCAGGCAGTGCTTAGATGAGGCCGTTAGCCATGGGGTAAAATGAAATGTCAACACGAAACATTACTGTGACTAATAGCCCAATGCGTTCCTAACTAGTTCCTGCAAGTATATTGAAAACATGTTTAGATTTATTCGTGAGGTTCAGGTCTCACAATTCGCAATGACGCGTGTAATAGTCGTCTTGGAAATCTTTGTTTTAATGAATGTGTAATCGAGAAATTAGTGTGAACCGAAATTTGGGAAGTTAGTCACGAGAAAATCGGTTCCCGCGGAGGGTGCACATTGCCTCCCCTTCTCCTACCTCGGTATCACCCGATCGCCCTTGCCAGGCACTTCCAAGTGGATGAGGAGTTACGCGTGAGTTCGACCGGTGGATCATACACAGCCCGCTCCTCCACCGGGCTACAAAACACCGCGGCAACGCCGTAGGGCACCTTCAGCTTTTTTCCTCTCCACCACTCTCTCTTCCCTGCCCCAGGTTGGTGGAGTTTCGCTTTCCATCATTGTCTCGCGATTAGTTCTGGAGGAATGCTACTGCTGCTGCCTGGCGCAGGGCAAAACAAGCACACATACGACAGCTTCTTCGGCTCACCCAAGCCAGAACGCCAGGTGGTGCATTGGGCATTGGGAATGTGTGGTTTGGTGAGCTGTATGTGACCGATTGTTTGTGAGGCGCTTCGAGGCGGCTCAACTTGACTCGCAGCTCCCCCTCGGTGCAGCCGCCGACTCCAAGGGAGCGTGTGTGTGCGCGCGATAGGGTGGTGGAAACGAGCAGAGGAGGGTGAGATGAAGTGGGCCGCAAGTGCTAGCGCGTGATATCAGTGTGTTGGCTGGCTTGCGCGTTCGCGTTCGTCCCCAACCCCTTGACGGGAGGGGGTGCGGAACGCGATTGCTGAGGGGGAGTCAATTTGGTGATGGGAGCTGGATGATGACGGTGATGACGATGGAGCTGCCATTGCTACCAACACCGACACAGCTGCAGGGGGAGGGGGGCCCGGACTCCGAACACTCCTCCCCCCTCCCTCCCCTGCGCACAATTGCGCCGCTCCAATCCACGCAGCCATTTTCCAGCGGTTGGGTTTTGTCGCGGGGCGTGCTGGCGATACGCTGGTTGGTTCTCTTCCTTCCTCAAGCCACCCTCCTCCCATCCCTCCGCTACCCCTAAACCGAGGCTAACCGACGGGGGTGACATGCCGACTTCGAGGAATCAAAAAAAGAAAAAAATGTGAAACCTCGCGACTGACCACCATGTCGTTTTGCAGGGCGGTACACACGGCGATGTCAGGCAGCTGCACGTTGATTGGGAAAACCCACCTACATGTTGTGCGCGACCCCTAAGGCCCGATCGAGGTACGGTGCGGTAAGAGGAAATGAGCCCCCCCCCCCCCCTTCCCCCCTCTGCCGCTCCCCCCACGGAATGGCGTTCACTCGTCCACTTGCGTTGCGTGAAACCTGTGGCGCAAACAAGATGTGCGGATGCGCGTCAGCAGGCAGCAGCAGCAGCACCAGCGAGCGTGCCCAGGGCCGGATGAGCGGCACTACCACCAACACTAGTGTGTGCGCGCGCGCCCGCCCGTGAGTACATCAATCGAGGGCTCGCGATCGTGGCGATCACCATCATCATCATCATCATCGTCGTTGTGCTGACGATGGTGGTGCCAATGGGATGTACCCGGTTGGTTCGGTTGGCCACTTGCTGCTGTCGTTGCTGCTGCTGTTGTTGTTCTGGCTATTACGAACCGAGAACGTTCGTCCGGCTTAGTTTTGAACCACCACCGGATGCCTCAACCGCTCGCCACCAACTCCGGAAAGGTTGCGTCGTCGCACGGTCGACCAATGATGTTCCTGGAAATTCGCGTGGCCTTGGACTATCGGTGGAGTTGGAAAGTCCAGCAAACGTGGCGGGAACGTCGTCGTCGAACGCCTTGAAACGCGTCTCCATGATCTCGGCACGGCTTCGGACCGAAACCCACACTCTGAGTGCGGCACACATCAGCACAAAATGGGACCACAACCATCCGTCCCTCAAGCAATGCGCGCTCGGTGTGCCGCCAGCTAGCTAGTCCGGGGCCGGGTTGTTTTGCTCGCCTTATCGCAAAGTAAATTCCCCTTGGCCGCGACTGCAGCGCTGTGTCTGCGCGCGCGTGTGTGTGACGGTTTGTATGTTGCTGCCTCCGACCGCCGGGCTTGCAATCGAGCCAACCCTGGCGGAACCTGAGCCCTCCCTGCCCGAGCGGAAGAGTGAGTGAGCGGATATTTCCGGCGCGCTCGAACGAAAACCCACCGCCACGATGGATGTACGGGCAGAACCGAGTCGGTTGAAATGGGCCTCGGGGCCGCCAGCACTGCGCTGCCGCTACCTGGGGCGACCCTTTTTTCTTCTTCTTGTTGCCTGGAGTTCGGTGCCAGAAGTGCGTCGTTTGCGAAGCAGCGCGTCCGGTTGTTGCTGGCTATTCCAACCCTCCAACAAGCTGGTTGGCTGGCGTAACGAAGGGCTACTAGGGTTTGCCAGGTCCAGAACCATCGCACACACACGCGTACATGGACACGCTGAACGCTCAATACAGAGGGGTTCATCATTCCGAAGTTTCACTCCTGCACACCATATATCTCCCGCCGGGGCGTTTGTCGTTTGGTCCCCCCGGATGGGAATAAGCCGAGCATTCCAACGACCGAAACGGAACCCCGAAAATGAAAGCATGAGAGAGAGAGAGGAAGAGAGGAAAAAAATGAAACACCAACATTAAACCTAACCCGCAGAGCCCAAACTTTTCGAGTCCCTCGACAGCGAACCAACATGGCGGGATTGGGAATCGGCTTGGCCCGGTCGAGCGCAAAAGGTCGATGCCGGGGTCTCGTAGAGGTGGAAGGAGCAGTGGGAGCTCCAAGAAAGTCCCAGAAACCTCTGCGGAAACACCGAACCGAAGAGGCGAACGGCGAGGAGCAGACGGACGCGACGATGTACCCTGGTATACCGCCACAACATACGGCGCGCATCGACGCTGGCGATGATGATGACGGCAGATGGTCCTTTTTCCGAACTTCCTTTCCCTGCTATCCTGCCTGCCTGCCAGGATGCCTTTCTTCCGTGTCCCCTTGGCGTACAGCCGGGCGCAAGCTTACGCTCTCGGTTCGCCTTTTCCGTCCCAAGTCCGGGCGAAGGGCTCGCTCGTTCCTTTTTGCGCTAGCGACGGCGCACTCGCCCGTCCCCCGGGGTTCCCTGGCCCTCGCCTCGCGCGGTACCATCAAGCCTCGGGTCCCCTTTGCCTGGTGGTGCGTGTCCCACACACACACACACACGCGCGCGGGCTCCTTTTCTTTATCACGCTTTCTCTCCCGCTCTTTCGTCTATCAAATTGACGCCGCAGGTCACACAGGATGGCCGCCCCGAGTCGTCGTCGTCGGTTGGATGGTGGTCGGTCGGTCGGTCGTCCCTAGTTCCAATGTTTCCACCTTTTTTTCTTTTCTTTTCTTGGCTTCTTTTCCTGCACCGACGCAGCGGTTTTCCCGGGTGCTGTAACGCGGCGTCGACCTCCAATCGATCTGCTGGCGTAGCAAATGCGACTTCCTTTCGGCCAGCCGATCCAGATGACTCCTTGTAAGGAGAAATTGTGTGGCAGAAATGCCTCGCGTAAGAAGCACTCAATGACAAGAAATTCTGAATACCTGAACTCTAAGCCATGCGGTCTTCGAGTAAAGTGGTTTTAATTTAATCACAAATATGTTCATTTAACTAATCCCATTAAAAGGATTCCAAAATCTCTTGGTGAGTCCCAACAACGCGCGACACAGCAACCAAAAAGCCAGTTCTTTCTTCCGCCCGAAAACGCGATCGGGATGCCGACAACCGCCATTACGGTTTTGGAGTTGCCTTCGAGAGCGACCGAAAGCAGCATCAAATAACCAAAAAAAAACTTCCACACAGGAGGAAGTATGCTGGCGAAACGAGGCTGACGGTCGGCCGCATCCGCTCCCGGCCATCGTTTGCTGGTACTTTTTCTTTGTCTTCCTACTGTTGGCCGATGTGTTTTTCCCCCTCTACTTCTGCCGCTGGGTGAAGGGAAAACGGGCCGTGGGCTTACGCGGACGACAGGGGCTGGCACATCCGGAGTGACTCCGGTGTTGCTGGGAGAGTCGGTCCAAGACGCACTTCGTTTGCCACAGTTTTCTTGGAGTATGCGACCCTCGGTGTGGTTTGTTTTCGTTTACGTTCAACATTCGTTCGTTCGGCTACTACTTACAGCTCGGCGTCCCGTGGAAAGCGGAAGTACGATCGGGTGTTGGTTTGGTTGAGCAGCTGCCGGTTGCGGCAGCCAAGGACGAGACAGTGGCTTCCGGAGATTTTCCCCATCGCAAAAACTAGCGTTTCCGCGCACCGATGATGTGTAATCCTTTTTGTACCGGAAAGCACCCTCTCTTTGGGATGGTGAGGTTTTTTTTTTGTTTTGGGCAGCGGGAAATCCTCGCACAATTTGTTCCAAAACAAAACACAATATCACCGCACACTTGATAACAAGAAATTCAACACTTCACACACGCGCTTTACAGTAAAACACACACACAGGCACCAGGTAACCGGGGCTGGCAGGTAAGACGTTGCCACTACCAACGCCTACTGTGAAGAAAAGGTACGGGGATGAATATAAGATTACCCTCGGGCCGGTTGGGGGGTGGCTGTCGCGCTGAGGGCACAAAACAATGCACTGTCGTTGTTTTTGGCCTGGCACACACTCACACACATACACGCACACACGTGCCCTTGCCAAGGAGGATGCGGTGCGTTGGGTTGCGCCAGCGTTTTTGTTTCCGTACCGGACCAGCAGAGGAGCAGATAGAAGAACCCTCATGCACACACACACACTCCTTGGACCGCGGATGGACGGATGAAAAACAAAAAAAAAAAACGGGTGACGGAGCGGTGGAGAGTGGCAGGGCTTCGGTTTCCCCGCTCACCGTTCGAACAGAAGGTGCGTCATCAACCACCGACAAAAGAGGAGCGATATTTCGCGTAGGCTGCTTGCCGTTGAGCGGACGAACGGGTCGCTCTTTGTCTGTGGTGTGCCCCGAAAAGGGATGGAGAGGCGCGAGACACTTCCGACGGCCCCGGGAGGACCCTCGACGCGATGTGTGGAAAAACGGGCACCAAAGACGACGGATCCAAGCAACCGTAGCGAGGCGATGGATAGAGCTGGACCCGGGCGAAGGGAGGATGATGCAGTGTGACGCGGTAGCCTCCGGCGGGGCAGGGAACGAATGGCTACCGGCACAAGGTATTTCACATCGCAACAAGAAGAACCGCTGACTGACAACGATGTGACACACTGGGGTTTCGACCGACGGCGCGCTTGCTCTTCTCGCTTCGCGTGTCGCTCTGTTTCGGTCGCTCCTCCGGCCCTCCGATGCTGATGTGCCCGGGGTGCCCCCGGTAACGACGACGATGTGCCCGCTTGCGGCCCGCGCGGATGATGATAATGATGCCAACAGAAACGGACACCGACGAGGCGAGCAACACGCGCGTGTGTGTGTGTTTTTTTGTTGTTGTTATTGGTATGTGCCTGACTCGTTTGCTCGCGTTTCTCGCGTTTCGGTGGCGAGGTATCGACGGCCACACAACACAGCTTGAAGACCGGGGCGCCATTTCCGGAGCGGTTGCTGACGACCTCCACAGCACGCCGGATGACGCAGCTGATGGGTCGAATGGTCAGTGGCATACACACACACGAGCGCGCGTTGGTCATCGGGAGTGCTGGTTGGCCTCCTTTGTTGTTCGCTATGATACGGTTGGTTATGGCGGCTCCCATGGTGATATGAAGGAAATAGGAATTTTTTTGCTCGGTGCTGCTCTCAACCGAGTCCCGGAGCTGCCCGGGATTCCGGAGTCCCGGGTGGGACCACCGGAGATAAATAATATCGAATGATTGGAAATATACTACACATATCCCGACGCGGAGGTTAAAGCCCATCGAGTGTGTGTGTGTGCCTGTGTGTGTGAATATTGCTTGCTTGTATATAAATATTCGGTAATGATAATAAATTTATTCGCCATCGGCTATCGTACGCCGGACCCGGACACCCGAAGCCGATGCAAGGGAATTAAAAAAAAAAGGGAACATAGGGCACACCCGCACGCACTGGGAGTCACTAGAAACGAGGTTGGTTTTTTCTCCATTCCCTTCGTCCTTCGTCCCAACAGTGGTCGGGAATGTGAAGGTATTATCCTGCACCCGACACCCCGACACCACGGATCGTCCATCGGTCTATCGCGTTTTTCCCCTCGCTGAGGGGGTGTCGATGGTGGAGGGCAGAAAAACGTGGTGCGCGGGCGCACCGAGACGGGGGACGAGGGAATACGAAAAAAATACGGCTTCATTTTTTCCCCCCCACAGCACTCCGCACTGCACTACCCAAGTCACGGGATGTGAATTCTTCTCGTTATCTTCCGGCACGGGATAGTGCACAAAACGCATCAAAACACTCCTCAGGCAACCGGCGAAACTTACGGCGCACGATTGTGGACACTCCGTGGCGAGTGCGTAAGCGTGCAACAATGCACCACACCGGAAGGTCGGACGAAATAGGAACAGCGGACGCGAAACGCACAAACACGCTAGGGAACTGCTCCGAGAAAATGCGTCCACTCGCGGTCGGAGGCTCGTACGAACTGAAGCGGCCGATCCGCGGTTGTTTTGACTCAAGACGTGCTGCCCTTGAATTACTGGTTCGGTGACCTTCGCGCTAACAACGCCGCGGTGTTTTTACCGGTTCATGAATCGGGTAGTTACCGGTTCGGCTAGCCAATCACAGCGAACCGATCTACACTTACTCAATTGAGTATCCGTACAGTGAATATTTTTACCTTTTCGGCTTGTTACAGCAGGCAATGCTTGACCTAGGACAAACAATTAAAAAGCCTGTTGCAGAGACACTTTCCTTCTATTATCAAGTTTGATTACAAACCAATTATTAAACTAAGTTTGATTACAAACCAATGATTAAACTATTAAAATGATGTGTTTTATTCTGGATGTGGCCAACATTAACTTTAAAATCAGCATACAGGCGGAAGAACATTACGTCAATCAAGGTTTTGTCAAGCGATATACTAGGCCGAACCTGGACGGCGCACTACAACGCGCATTTCCAGGTTTGTCTAATTTCGTTAAACGTTAATTTAACACAATGTCGAAATAGAACGCGCTTTCGATGCACTCCGTCTATTTTTGACCGCTTAGTCTAGGCGCTTTTGTCTTACAAATCAATCAGGATGAAACGTCTTGAGTGAGGTTTGTTAATGAATTCAATAACCTTTCGCATTGAAGTACCTATGTGGCATGTGGCAGGATGGCGGTTATTTTTAGGAGATCAAATATTGGTAGTTTTGAAACTGTTTTAACATGTATATATACAAACATGCTACAATGTAGATCAAAGGCGAGCCTGAAGTCAAATTGAAAACTGTACGGCCACTTAAATGAGTAGCTGTATGTGTTACTCACTTATCCACGTGTACTTTTTCACAAGTAAAGATCCTCGATCGATGTAAACTGGTGCTGTTTAAGCCCACCTTGCGCGCTTGAGATCGGAGGAAGCTGCGCGAAAAAACGAGAGTTTTTCCAGCAAATGTAGGTAGACTACACTGGGAATGAATGAAGCGAAAAAAGGAATCAGCATCGTCCTGATGCTTCGCTCGTGAAAATTATCATTCCTTCTCGGTTAACGTCTTGCATAATTTGCTTAAACGAGCAAGCTAAAATAGAATGGAGCAAGCGATTCTCGCAGCTTCCATCCCGAAGCACCTTCCCAAAATCCAGCCATTTCCGTCTTAAACCGGGGCTGCCCAGATTCACCGAAGTACAGCAAGATCCTGGGACGCTATCAATCGATAAATCACGGTTGGGTTTCCCCCGTAGGCGGAAAAAGAAAAAACGCTCCCTTTTCCCACCACCCGCTTCGGGGTCGAATCTAGAGCACATGCCAGGCGCTGCCTCGCTGACCCAAAGTATCGATCCAAAACGGGCATTCGGCGAAACTGACGAAGCAACATTCCTAGTTCCTTGCAGTTCCAACCCACTCGGAAGCCCTTGCCTTGGAAAGGGGCTGGAAAATCGTCACACACAAACGCTCGCACGTACACAGAAGCACCGCTCGTACCTTCAACCACCACCGCGGACTTTCGGACACATTGCCGTCGTAGAGGAAGTGCTCCGCCTGGCCAGGTCAGTGAGCTCGAGCGAGGGAGAGTGGGAAAAATCACAACTTTTCCCCCATCTAACTCGGCACCATTTTCATCTCGGCATCCCGGGGTGGCTGCGGGACCCTAGTCACCCTTCACGACGCCACGATGCTCGCTCAGCTTGGGAAAAGTTTCCCGAAAATCCCTCGATGGAAAACACGGAATCCGCGTCGAGCTATCTTTTTTCACCCCACTGTCGACAATTTTCGTCATGTGGCATCATCTCCCCTCGGCCAGTTCCATCATGCGGGACGCAGGAAAAAAGGTGGGAAATCTTACCCCTACCGGGTGAAAAGTGGGGTTTTTTCCTGGTATATTGTGCTTATTGCTATGGTGGAGGGAAAATTATGGAGATGATTTTTTTTTGTGAAAGCCAGGGTAATTCGGTAAAGACATGCCAAGCGAAGGACCATTGCATGTAACAGCAAGGACCAAGGCATGTCCTTTTCTGCAAGAAGGCGTATAAACTGTGGATGAAAAGATCCGGGAATGGACTTAGGAGTCCACGCCAGCCTTTTCTCGGTAACCGTAGCAACGAAATCACAACGAGTTCCCGGGATACAGGAAAGCGGAGGAGCGGCAAAGAAAATTTAGGGCGAATAGGCTGGAACCTCCAGGCACGTGCCAATATCGATAGAATCGATGCCCGTTCGCTTCTGAGTAGAACTCAGAATAGAACTGAGACTTGCTTTTCATTATAAGGGGGCCACATCACAATGTTATCGACCCGGGTGAGCATCCTGGCAACTGTTCCAAATTTGGGCATTTTCTTGAGAGGAAATTCTGTATTGATTGTCCAAGAAACTTTGAGGAGATCCACGTATGGCAACATCAAATAAAATTCATAAAATAATCATCCACAGTCAAGCAGCAACAGGTGTGTTGAAAAAACAATGGCCTATCTCTAGGCCTACTACGGATACTTACATGGCGACATCCTTCGGGAAGCAGTACAAGCTGCACGTTGGGCTTCGGCTGTTCGTGCAACCTCTGACCGAGCAGTACGATGGTGGCATGGCAACGGGTTCTGGGGAAGTATTCAACTCAACACTCACTCGAATCTAGCAGTCCGGCTCCTTCCACTACCGCAGGCAACAGTTGGTTTTGCAACTTCCTTCGCTTCTCGTTTTCAACGTCAACGTCCGACACCGAGAATCAGTGCTGGGTTTTGATCTAGAATTTTCGTCCAATAATTTCAGCCTTCACAACACACTGGCCGCAGCTGTGGTCAATCTGTTTCCCCAACACGGAGGTGGCGACGGTGCAACCGATGGAACAGACGAACCGGGACGCAGGTAGGGCGAGGTTGGCACCAAAAAAAAAAAAATCCCTACGTCCGTCCACTTCATCCACTTTATATGCCCAATGACGACACCGGAAAACGCGCACACACATGTACAAACACGCCGCGCACGGGTTGGAAAAAATGACGAACGGGAATATCGGGTCCGGGGCTCTGGACCAGCGGTGCTCGGTTTGGACGGCGGTTTCGGAACTCGGAAATCTTGGTACAGAAATATCTTTTCCGCACGTAGCGACACACAAACACAGGCACGACGCGTACACGGAGCGGATGCGGTGTCGGTGGTTCCACGCCCGTGCTGGACTAGATATTCAAAAACTGTTCCTCACGTCCGCGGCGATGGGATACTCTGTGCGGGA
Source organism: Anopheles coustani (assembly GCF_943734705.1). Lineage (NCBI taxonomy): Eukaryota > Metazoa > Arthropoda > Insecta > Diptera > Culicidae > Anopheles > Anopheles coustani. The sequence goes on from NC_071289.1 coordinate 72,087,803, forward strand.
GGGAATTTTGCCTTTCGCGAGTGGTTCGTTCGACAGATAACGAAAAACTGTGCAGAACTGGGTACTACGATGTACTTCGTTGCCTGCTAGGCGGTGGACTAAATCGCAATCTACAGAGAACTCGAGCTGATTCGTTGGAACTACGGCCTGCTAGGATGTTTCCCGCGTAGCGTTCCCAGGCTAGAGTTGCTCGGAAAACTTTTTTTTTTTCCTCCAACACAACAGGTCGCGCTGACTATTCCTTCCAAGTCTTTACTACATCCATCAATCGTGCCGTCACTGGAACTAGCTGGAATTGCGTTGCCTTGATTCCACAGATTTGGCGCAGACTGATGATAGACGAATGAAAGTCTTCTGCCCGCTGAAAGATTCGACGTTCTGTTCAGACAAACACGAAGAGAAATATCTTCAGGAAAATCATACCTGCTGCAGAGTCTTGAGAAATACACCGGGCACCTCCCAGCCACCCAAGGCCACCTTCCACAACCGTGCCGGAGCGGCCTTTCGACACGATTCAAGCAATTGCAGAACGTGACGCAGGTGACGTTTATGATCGCTGGCTGCGGACGGACATGCAGGAATGGAGAACTTCCCTCAGCTCCGCTAGTGTGACCACTCCAATGTACCGCACCAGTGTGGTTTGCTACAGTTGGTGTGTTTTTTGCACTTCGATTTTTCCACATACGATTCCGTCCACTGCTGACCAGAACGTTCCCGATCGGGAGGGGAAAATGCCACAGCTTCGGTCAATCGCACTGTGGTGTCCTTTTTCTTTACTGCACGATGTTTTTGATCTCACTTTTCCCATCGATCGGAATCGCTTTGAACCGCTTTAGCGCTGTGTTTACCTCGAACGTTGATACGAACTACCGACGTGTTGTTTTCGTGGCAGCATTCCCCTTTTTGCGTGCGAATAACAGATGATTTTATATTTGAGATTTTCCCCAGTTTTTCACGTACGCAAAGGGATTGAGAGTTGCATGCCCACCCGAAGCACACGTGTTTGTGTGGGTTTATAGAATGGCAGCACGGGATGAAAGGCCTACGGGGACTGGGGTCGGAAATCAGTCCGGGGTTGCCATGGGTTGGCGGATGGAAACGGGGAACAACTACACCACACCGAATATGTGTCACACACTGTTCGTCCGGAATGTGGTTCCGGCTAGCTGTCGGGCAGAATCAGAACGGTGGCTGACGGAAACTTTTCCCTTTCAAACACTTCTGGTGCAATTCGATGAGGTCATTTGATTGAAATTCGGGGAAAACTTATCAACACACTCAATACACACACGGTTCCCTCGGTCACTCCAGGATTGTGGGCAGGGTGTGTATGTGTTACGGTCCTTTGCTAGCGACACGACTCAATCTACACATTTCACTGGTCTCGGTTGACCTTCTCGACCGGTCGTTCCATCGCACGAAACGCAACTACTGACAAACGGGAACTCGAGATTTGGCCAATTCGGTGGCACTTTTCCATCTGTGGTATTTTTGTTTTCCCCAACACTTATTCGACCAACGGCTTCCCACGCTCTCGCTCTCGACAACCATACACAAAAACACACACAGATACGTCCTGCTCTCTAAGAGATTTTCCCTGGGGTGCACTCTCTGTTTTCCCGGCTCGAGCAGCTCTGGTTTTTCGCCGCCGCCGCTGATGGGGCGAGAATTTTCACTCTCAACTTTCTCCACACCCGTATGAAGATAGAGCAAAAAAAAAAAAAGGATGGACTTTTCCTCTGGTCAAAAGAACAGCAGTGTCCGTCAATGAACTCAACCGCAGGAAGAAGGTTAGTTCGTTTGATCGTTTTCGGTGCAGATGCACGCAAGCTTTTTCGTTTCCGGGCGAAGGAAAGTGAATGAAAGTGTAAAAATGTTAAATACAACATGTAAAATGCTTAATGATACACAGTTAGATATAGATTACTTTTGTTATCTGTTAACTGATTTTCATGGAGCATGGTCAGAAACTAAATATTTGCCGCCTTCCCTTCTCTGTTCCATCCAAGAGTCAAAAATCGTATGAATCAAGTTTTTCGTCAAAAAAATCCTTCCAATTAATTTTACTCTTAGTAACCCACAAAAAGTGCTGTAATTTGCACAAAATAATCCGGAAAACCCGTACCAATTTTCTTACCCAAAGTGTACTTTTGTTGTTCAACGTTGAATCCATCCGCTATTTAAACGATCGAGCCGCAAAGGATATCCCTTATCCAAAGTTGTTTATGAACATTTAAAACATGTGTCTGTGTTTAAATTTATCTGAAAAATATTAAATCAAATCAATATCATCAATGAAATATTCTTTCTGCTACCATTGAGGGTTAATATGAGGGAAGGATCCAACACCAAAACGATTATTTACCCGCCCAAATACCAGCCAATAGCAGCTCTATTTATTGCCTCTTTATGAGTAAACAGTATAATATCTCTCAACAATTTTCTTGCAAAAGTGAAAAAATAAATGTTTTCCAAAAAAGCTCCCTTTAAACTTGTTCGTAGGCTTAAATACTAAAACAGAAAGTTGTTCCACACACCTAATCAATCATCTTGCGGATCATGTAGTTGAGGATACCCCCATTACGGAAGTACTCCAGATCGACCTCCGTGTCGAAGCGCACGATCACCTGGAACTCCTTGCCACCGTCCGTGCTGACCGTGATCCGCTCGTGTGGCTTGCAGTTGGCCGGAATTGCGATGTTGAACTGTTCGCGTCCGGTCAGACCGAGACTGTCGGCGTTTTGGCCGTCTAGGTACTGCAGCGGCACGATACCCATGCCGACCAGGTTCGAGCGGTGGATGCGCTCATACGACTCGGCAATGACCGCCTTGATGCCGAGCAGGTACGGACCCTTGGCGGCCCAGTCGCGGCTCGATCCGCTACCGTAGTCCTTGCCGACGAGGGCAATCAGGGGCGTGCCCTCGGTCGCGTACCGCTCAGCGCAGTCGAACACGTCCATCTCTTCGCCGCTCGGGATGTGCAATGTACGGGGGCCGGCTCGCGCCACCAGCTTGTTCACTAGCCGAATGTTGGCGAATGTTCCGCGTGCCATGATGGCGTCGTTACCGCGACGCGATCCGTAAGAGTTGAACTCTCTCGGGGTAAGTCCCCGGTCGGAGAGGTAGCGGGCGGCGGGGCTGTTACGTGCAATCGAACCTGCCGGCGAGATATGGTCCGTGGTGACGGAATCACCCAGGTTAAGCAGGGCCCGAGCGTTCACGATATTGCTGAGGGTCGGTAGGTCGCGAGTCATTCCCTCAAAGAAAGGAGGGTGCTTGATGTAGGTCGAGGTGGTGTCCCACGGGTACAGCTTTCCCGTCGGTGCGGCCAATCCCTGCCAGGCCGGCGAGCCCAGCTCTACCTTCTCGTACACGTCACGGAACATTGCCGGAATGACGTGCTTCTTCTCGACGGTTTGAATCTCCTGGCGAGTGGGCCAGATGTCCCGCAAGAACACGGCCGTTCCGTCCGGCTTCGTGCCGATCGGTTGCTTCTCGAAGTCGATATCAACCGTTCCGGCGAGGGCGTACGCAATTACCAGCAGCGGGCTGGCCAAGTAGTTTGCTCGCGTGTTCGGGTGGATACGACCCTCGAAGTTGCGGTTACCGGAGAGCACACCGCAGCACACGAGGTTGTTCTTTTCGATCGTGTTCGCCACGTTGTCGTCGAGTGGGCCCGAATTTCCGATACACGTCATACAACCGTACCCAACCACATTGAATCCGAGTTCTTCGAGAGCCGGAATAACACCCGACTCTTTCAGGTAGTACGTGACCACACCGCTTCCAGGAGAGAGCGACGTTTTGATGTACGGTGCAACCTTGAGGCCCGCTTCGACGGCTTTCTTTGCCAGCAGACCGGCTCCCAGCATCACCGAAGGGTTGCTCGTGTTGGTGCACGAAGTGATGGCCGCAATTACGACCGATCCGTGCCGCATAGAGTACGTTTTTCCGTCCGTCCAACTGAAGCTACCCTCTGCCACAAGCTCGTTTTCTGGAACGGCGAATCCCTTGAAGCCGACCTTGTTGGTCAGGCACTGGCGGAAGTCTTGCTGCATTTCGCTCACGGACACCCGATCGTGAGGACGCTTCGGACCCGACACGGACGTTACGACGGTTGCTAGATCGAGCTCGACGATCTGCGTGAACACCGGATCCTGCTCGGCATCGCTAAAGTTCCGCAATTGTTCCGTCGCCTTTAGGTATGCCTCGATCACGCACACCTTATCCTCCGCCCGGTTTGTCTGGCGCAGGTAGTCGAGAGCATTTTGATCGACCGGGAAGTACCCGACGGTCGCACCGTACTCCGGGCACATGTTGCTAATGGTGGCCCGATCGGCGATCGATAGTTCGCTCACACCGGGACCGAAAAACTCGACAAACTTACCCACCACTCCGATCTGTCGGAGATGCTTGGTGATCGTGAGCACGAGATCGGTCGATGTCACCAGGGAACTAAGCTTGCCCACAAGCCGATACCCGATAACCTCCGGTAGCAGCATGGAGATGGCTTGGCCGAGCATGACCGCTTCCGCCTCGATACCACCCACCCCCCAGCCGACGACGCCCAGGCCGTTGATCATGGTCGTGTGCGAGTCCGTACCGACCACACTGTCTGGGTAGAGCATTTTCACCGAGCCGTCCTTCGAGCGACTCGCATCCTGGAACACCACCCGGGCCAGATACTCCAGGTTCACCTGATGCACTATGCCCGAGCCGGGTGGAATGATCAGCATGTTATTGAACGCCTTTGCGCCCCACTTCAGGAAGGTAAATCGCTCCTTATTGCGTTCGAACTCGAGGTCCTGATTCTTGGCCAGGGCGTCCTCACTACGCGCAAAATCCACCTGTACCGAATGATCGATGACCAAGTCGGACGGACAGATCGGATTGATGCGATCTGGATCACCGCCCAGCTTCAGCACGGCGTCACGCATAGCGGCAAAGTCGACCACGGCCGGCACGCCGGTAAAATCCTGCAGGATCACCCGGGCAGGCTTGAATGGAATCTCCAGCTCCGTCTCGGAGCCGGGGGTACCTTTCGCCTGCTTCCAGCTTAGGATGCCACGCACGTCCTTCTCCAGGACCTGGAAGTTGTCGCAGTTTCGGACGGCTGACTCGAGCAGTACGCGCACACTGTACGGCAGCTCCCCTACGTTGGAATAGAAAAAAACACGAACAAAATAAAACGAAAATGATTAATGAGCGGTTCGTAAATACAGTAGGCGGTGACTTACGATACTCCGGGAACGAGGCAATGTCGAAGTAATGGAATGTTTCTCCATTGACGTTGATCTCCTTCAGCAAGTTCTGGAATGGATTGGCACCTACAAAGAAAAAAAAGCTTAAATCAGTGAAGGGCTCGCTTGCTTGCGATAACAATCGCGCTACGCTTCCACCTTCGTTGGTGGCGAGCCTCCAGAATGTACCATGATAGCGCAAACATGAGCGATCAAAACAACCCAAGCGCCATTACGCAACAGAACACGCAGCCGGCGTGAGGAAGTATTGTGAATTAAACAGATTTTTCCACAGTTATTTCTGTGATTGGAGTATCAGGAGTTCCGATTCAGATTACTCTTCACGCGTCGGTGTGCATGTACGCGATAGCACTTGAAGGGTCACCACAAAAAGACAACACGTTTCACTTCAGCAGGCTTATCGGCAAGTGCAAAGTTATGTCGAAACCCAAAGACGAAAAAATCATCCTCCAAAGCTGCATTCCCTGGGCGACCGTTGTCTTATCAATCGTACATCGAAATGGTGCGCTGTTTTCAGCAGTACTTACCAGCCATTTTTCCTATGGTTGGGTTTTACTCTATCGACCGCTTAGAAAGGTGAAAGTAACCAGTTCAGAGTGCCGATCGTTTGGAATCGGCTACTGCAAGTGGCGTGGTAAAAAATAGGGCTCTTTTGGGCGATGGTTGCTCGGTTGCTACAACCTATCGAAATATGTTTCAAAAGAAGAAAAGTAAGGGACGATATTTAGTAGTTGTTTCATTACATTGGGCAATAAAAAATAACAGACAATTCAGTGAACCTTTTGTGTAATTTCGATGTAACACCGACAATAACAACCTCCGCGAACCACCGACTGATGACGACTGACAGAAATGTCGTGAATCTGACGGCATTTTGATGTTTTAGTACAGCTAGTTCAAGACAGTAGTTGTATGATAAATTTTGTAATTTGTCGAAATCCATAAATTAATTCAAACTATTATTTTACACCATTGAATGAAATGTTATTTTGCGAAACGTGCGTAGTAATATCCAACAATAATTTACATTTCCTCACGGTTTAGTACAGACCACGGTTGCTAATGTAAAGCTGTTCCCTTCTGAGCTGGAATGTCAATATAACGTCAAACGAAAAGACTCGTCAAATTCAGAAATCTGCAAAAACATCTCATTCCTACATAAACGTACAGTAATTTTAGTGTTTATCGTGGCGCATGTAGCGCATCGCATTTGTGGAAATGTATCGTCGGTTACTATGCAGCCTAATTCTGGTGGCAGTATTTCACGTGGCAACGATCGACGTAAGTAAATGCCGTAAAATACTCCATATTGATGGCCAGGGTAAACAATGTCTCGCCCCCTTTTTCCTAACTACGTCATCTTTCGTTGCACACCTAGGGTCAATCGTATGAAGATAAAAGATGCAAGTGCATCTGTCCCAGTATAAAAACGGTCGACAATACGACACAGGAAAGCGCTGGTCGTATGCTTATCATTGATAATGTTCCGCCCAACAAGTGCAACTGCGACGGAGTCATACTGCCCCGGATAGCGGGTAAAATCAAGGGAAAGGGAACGGAAATCTGTCCGCGGTGCGATTGCAAGTATGAGAATCGCAACACGACCATCATAAAGGTAAGACACCATCCAACCGGACGCCGTTGGATCAATATCATAAATCTTACGCTTTCTATCCAACTGTGCTCTCGTTTTGCAGGTTGTTGTGATTATTGTGATATGGATCATATCCCTGCTCGTTATCTACATGCTGTTCCTGATGTGTTTGGATCCACTGCTCAACAAGCGCGTCAAAGCCAACTACCAGGAACATACGAACGAAGATGTGAATATCGCCAGTGATAGTATTAGCATTAATAGCACTAGTATTAACGGACCGTCGCGAAACTTTCGTGACTCGTATAGAAATAAGCACAGTGGAAGTTTCGTTACAACGACCATTGCTAGAACCGATAGTGATAGCGACGTGGATATGCTTCCGGCACTGAATCACTCAGTACGACAGTACGACGATTGCGAGCGTGTTCGGTTATTGAGCGATTGAACCCTTTAGCATAGTCCATGCTCGTGATCCGGGAGTTGGCATTCCCGATGCATTTGTCGTTGTTTCGAAACAATCCTTCCTGTTTAGCCGGCAAAGACTTTAGTCTTATGTCCTGACTGCCATTTATTCCACTTTCCGTATCCGGAATAAAAACAAAGATTATTTGTATTGGATTATAATTTCATCAAGTTTATCTCATCTTTTTTTCGCTCCTTGGTTGCTCCTTAACCTCACCCGCATCCTGTTGTTAACCAATCTGTTGAACCGAATCGAGTACTGCGGCATATCTTTATTTTGAACTTGTAAAACATGAACATCGGTCTCTTTTTCTGCAGGACGATACGGCCGTCACCGTTGGGAATGGACAGGATATGCATGTGCGGGACAGCAACGTTTTGAACCGCGTCGGACATCAACAGGACAAATGGAAGCGCCAAGTCCGCGAGCAGCGGCGCAATATCTACGATCGGCACACAATGCTGAACTGAAACGAAACCGGAAGAGGTCTGTTAATCCATCACATCGTGCATGTGCAAACAAGTGGGGTTCGCGGAGGATATTATGAACGAATGTATTTTTTTGATGATCTGGTGCGTTTAGAAAAATTCCATACCAAATGCCGATAAACGAATAAACATTTGTGGGTAACTTATTCTTTTGTAAATGTAGTGAATTGACATAGAATTGAGTCATAAAGAAGCGTGTCTGAAGCTGACTGTGGTTCTATAACTGCGTAAATAAACAATAAAAGACGAAAAATCGTAAAGGCATTCCGTCTTTTTTTTATAATGTACATACTATGTTTACATAAGGTACGTTTACAATAGGTAGCAGGGAAAAAGTGCTAGAGAGTCTTAATAAGCATTATTTAAAACAAAATGAGTAGAAAAAGGGTGTGTGAATTTGGTTTGTTGGAGAGGGGAGGGGGTAGTAGCAACGAGAATGTTATGGATGGAAAAAACATAATTCTCTCAAAAGTGTAGCAAAAAAGTAAAAAGAGCCATCATCTGCCTCCTGTGAGAATCGAACTCACGACCGCTGGTTTACAAGACCAGCGCTCTGCCAACTGAGCTAAAGAGGCGCATATTTGGTGGATGATTTTTAGTTATTATAAGCACAGGTTGACTGTAGAGCTCGTAGTTGGCAATGATTGCGACGTACTACTTCATGATTTAGCAAAATGTATTTCGTTACATATGTAACACATATACGTTTTTATTAAAATCTTCAATACAAATGAATAAATTGATTCAATTTTGATTCAGATAATTGTTCATTTTTTCTTTAATTTCTAAAAACATACACATCAACAAACGATTTTTTTTAACATTGTTGAGAACTTAAAAACATTGAAACTAGCTACTTAAAACAATGATAAATGGTTTAATGGTTCTAAATCATCATGGTTTGGGTAATGTTGGCCAATCTCTTTCCCAGCATGTCCTGAGATTACGGTATGTTGATGAAATATACAAAAAATGATAATAATTTATAGAGTTTTGTTGAGCTTACAAGGGGTTTTTTTTTACAATTAAAGAAAATATATAGCAAATTAAATTTTTCATGTAAACCTGATTACTGTGGTTCTTCACGATTTAATTAAACTATTTTTAAGTTTAAACTGAGATATGTTCTCATGCTTAACTTTCAGTTTAAACTGAGAAAAAAAGATCTATGCGCCCAACGTGGGGCTCGAACCCACGACCCTGAGATTAAGAGTCTCATGCTCTACCGACTGAGCTAGCCGGGCACTGATGATGACGGGTCGCTAATAATTGGCCGGTTGATCTTTGACGTTCAGTTTATCGTTCAGATTAGATATTTCTAATCTCGCTAAAAAAGGTGTTACGTTATCAGATGGGTTCCGGAAATTTAACACGTTTCTACGTCACAATCCAGTCAGTGCGAAACCATACTTCTAGTTTTAGCATGGAGGGAGCTTTCGAGGATTGGTTTATATTAGGCCAAAAAGAGCGAGTTATCCGGTACATAGAAGCAACAACTCTTCCCCACCCTCTCAATAGTATTAGGCTGGCATGCACGGACTGGAAATAGGAAGCTGTGCGCCGCGGAGGATTTCCTGGTGAACGCAATCGCTCCATCCGTTCAACGTCTCTGAAGAAAAGGGCCAACACTTACCCCACGTAGTCAATTCATTTTTCACCGGCGGCTTGGGGAGGTTGGTTGACTTTTCCCCTATCACGAGCTTCCTTCTCGACAAATATCGAGTGCCTTGTGAAAAGCAGTGCTACTCTTTTAACAGGACTCACGTCTGGGAGATGAAAATGTTACTATAATCTTGGGAAGAATTGAATCCTTCTTCTCAGATTCAGTGAACAAATAATAAAATTATTCCAGGGGAGTCTGTTCAAACCCATCAGGAATAAAAAACGAGAATCGGTAATTTATTTTGCTGCTCGCTGTTTATTTATAAGGATTAGCAGAAATAATAAACACTGTTTGTCAACCACTGTTTGCTCTTTAAGGATCTGCCACGAAGTCCGAATTTGCTTCAATCCAGTCCAGATAGTAGGTCACTCGCATAAACACCGTCGGACTACCACCATCACATGCGCCCGCACCGAAAGAAACCACTCCCACCTGAAGGCTGCCACCGTCTGGCACGGTCAGCGGTCCGCCGGAATCACTGTTGCAGGCTGCGCGACCTCCATCGCCCGAGTGACAGATATTCTGATCTTCGATGAACTGAGGCGGCCACTGGGTCAGACAGTCGGCATTGGTCATGACGGGGTTGGCGACATAGTTCAGCACATCCGAAAGGCGTGGATTGGCCGTATCGTAGATGCCGAATCCGGACACCGTTCCGATGAAGCCACCGAAGGTGCGACTATCCGAGCGGGCTGGGAGACGGACCGGTTGGATACGGTCCGTGTACACGATCGGTTCATCCAGGCGGATGACGGCAATGTCGTGGCGAATGTTGGTCAGGGTGTATTCCGGGTGACCGATGATGCCGGCGGCTGTGAACGTAATGCGCTGCTGCGACGGTTCCTCGATCATGCGATTGTGTGCACCCACAATGGCCACACCTGCTGGGATCGGAACGGTTGAATCTGGACTGTTGTACGCACAGTGAGCCGCCGTAAGGATGTAGTTGTTGGTGATAATGGTAGCTCCGCAAAGGCCTATTCCCAGTTCGAACTCTCCGAGCAGGGCCACCTGATAGGGGAACTGTCCCGGAGTAGCTTCCTGTCCGTTAACAATGCGTCTATTTGGCGTGCTAGGACCTGCTGGCTGCCTCAAGGGAGAAGGAATGGCAGCCTTGATGTGTGGGAACTCTTCGATCGGGCGCACCCGGGACCAATCGATGTCGATCCCGGCGGCACAGGACGTAGCCACCAGCGTAAACAATAGAATCACGCCAACACACTTCATTTTGGACACTAAAGTGGAGTAACCAAGCACAAGCAGCTCATATTTATACTGAGCACGCTGTTATCAGTTTCTGTCGATAAATGCTTCTTATCGGGTGCAGTCGCCACTCTCATATTGAATTGGGCAATACTTCGATTAGCTTGGAAAATCCACCAAAATAACTCGGAAACGCAAATTCATCGCTTTACCACATTTATGAACGGTGAATTTAGAAACATGATGAGATATGAAAACTGTTATTTTAAAACATATTTTTCTTGGCATTAGAATTTGTATTGTGTTTTGGAATTGTATACTCAATGGTAGGCAACCTAAATGAGAATTACGTAAAGGAAGAATTCATTTCTGATGGAATAAAAGAAGAATCCCAACGTTTCATGTTCGTCATTACCTAAGGAGTATTAGCAGGTTTTTGTTTTTTCTATGCACATGGGGAACTACCAAGTGTGGTCTACGAATGATCCAATCCTTACTATTTTGATGCTTTATTAGAATAATTTCTTTTTTCAAAATGATAACGGCATCAAGGATCTGCCACGAAATCCGAGTTTGCTTCAATCCACTCCAGATAGTAGGTCACTCGCATAAACACCGCCGGGATGCCGGCGTCACAGCCAGAGATGGAACCGAAAGAAAGTACTCCCACCTGGAGGCTGCCACCGTCTGGCACCGTCAGCGGTCCGCCGGAATCACTGTTGCAGGCTGAGCGACCTCCATCGCCCGAGTGACAGATATTCTGATCTTCGATGAACTGAGGCGGCCACTGGTCCAGACAGTCGGCATTGGTCATGACGGGGTTGGCGACATAGTTCAGCACATCCGAAAGCTGCGGATTGGCCGTGTCGTAGACGCCGAATCCGGACACCGTTCCGATGAAGCCACTGAAGGTGCGACCATCCGAGCGGGCTGGGAGACGGACCGGTTGGATACGGTCCGTGTACACGATCGGTTCATCCAGGCGGATGACGGCAATGTCGTGGCGAATGTTGGTCAGGGTGTATTCCGGGTGACCGATGATGCCGGCGGCTGTGAACGTAATGCGCTGCTGCGACGGTTCCTCGATCATGCGATTGTGTGCACCCACAATGGCCACACCTGCTGGGATCGGAACGGTTGAATCCGGACTGTTGTAGGCACAGTGGGCCGCCGTAAGGATGTAGTTGTTGGTGATAATCGAAGCTCCACAAAGGCCTATTCCCAGTTCGAACTCTCCGAGCAGGGCCACCTGATAGGGGAACTGTCCCGGAGTGGCTTCCTGACCGTTGACAATACGTTTATTTGGCGTGCTAGGACCTGCTGGCTGCCTCAAGGGAGCAGGAATGGCAGCTTTAATGTGTGGAAACTCTTCGATCGGGCGCACCCGGGACCAATCGATGTCGATCCCGGCGGCACAGGACGTAGCCACCAGCGTAAACAGAAGAATCACGTAAACACACTTCATTTTGGACACTAAAGTGGAGTAACTAAGCACAAGCAGCTCATATTTATACTGAGCACGCTGTTATCAGATTCTGTCGATAAATGCTTCTTATCGGGTGCAGTCGCCACTTTCATATTGAATACTTCGATTAGCTTGGAAAATCCACCAAATAACACCAAATATTTTTCTTAGTATTAGTATTTGTTAGGTTTTTATTTTTCCTATACACATCGGGAACTACCAAGTGTGGTCTAGGAATGATCCAATCCTTACTATTTTGAGGTTTTAAGGGCATTAAGGATCAGCTACAAAATCAGAGTTAGCTTCGATCCAATCGAGGTAGTAGGAAACGCGCATAAACACCGTCGCGATACCGGAGTCACAGCCAGTGCTGGAGCCGAAAGAAACAACTCCTACCAGAAGGCTGCCACCGTCCGGCACGGTCAGCGGTCCACCCGAATCACTGTTGCAGGCTGCGCGACCTCCATCACCGGACTGGCAGATGTTCTGATCCTCGACGAGCTGTGGCGTCCACTGGGCAATGCAATCGGGATTGGTCATGACGGGGTTGGCGACATAGTTCAGCACATCCGAAAGCTGCGGATTGGCCGTGTCGTAGACGCCGAATCCGGACACCGTTCCAATGAAGCCACCGAAGCTGCGAACATCCGAGCGGGCTGGTAGACGAATCGGTTGGATTCGGTCCGTGTACACGATCGGTTCGTCCAGGCGGACGAGAGCGATATCGTGGCGTACGGTAAACAGGTCGTACCCTGGATGGCCAACGATGCCTGCGGATGTGAACGTACGGCGCTGCTGTGACGGTTCCTCGATCATGCGATTGTGTGCACCTACAATGGCCACACCGCTCACGATCGGCGTATTGGAGTTGGTACCACTGTGGACACAGTGGGCCGCCGTGAGGACGTAGTTGTTGGTGATAATCGAAGCTCCGCAAAGGCCTACTCCCTGGTTGAACTGCCCGAGCAGGGCCACCTGGTACGGGAACTGTCCCGGAGAAGCTTCCTGCCCGTTCACAATCCGTCTGTTAGGATTGGCTGCAACCGATGGGTGCTTGAGGTTGGAAGACAGCCGAGCCCGGTAGTGGTCAAACTCCTCGATTGGCCGCACCTGGGACCAGTCGATGTCAACCCGTGCCGCGAATGAGCAGGAAATCAGCGTCAAGCTGAACAGCAACATGAAGTACTTCATGGTTGAATGTGTCTTTCAAATGCACGACTTGATACTTGATGGTCTTTGAGTCGGGTGTGCATTTATTTTATACCTATCCAAACAATAAGCGAAAATTCGCTTCAATCGGTACAAACATCACGTTTTGAGAATCTGCCCGTTTGATAAGCAAACGGCTGATTATGGAACGTTCGATTTAGGGAAATTTCGCGTGGGATTTTCTGGGAGGGTTGGAAAATACGCCAACTGATAGCAGAAATGTATGTGATAAAGGTCCACATCTATGATAAGTTAGCTGGTTCAACAATTACGGAAGTGACGTTCCGGTATCAAAGTTTCCTATCGATGACGACAAAGCAAATCACTAATCCACTTTGAACTGGATCGATGAATTGATGTGGCGAAGGAGATATCTGGGGGCATTCCCGAGAGAGCTGATAAATTTCTCGATTTTCGGATTACTAATGGTAGATGATAGCATCTTATCCCGAAACCGGCTAGTTCGTTGACCAACATTTTTCGGCCCTCTGCAATGGGTTAAGAAGTGTGAATACTTCCCTCGGCTTGACGTGGTTGATAACGGTGGCGAGCGGTGTGACTACGACGAGGTCCTACCATTTGTGCAAGCAATCCCCGGTACGTCGGGTCTAGAAACTTGACGGTTCTGCGATGTTTGCGCAGTTGCCGCGCGCGCCATGTACGCCGCGTGTACGAAACCGTCGATCGACTTGGTGACCGTGGTATCGAGTGTACCGCTTTTTTTCAAAACAACTAATTTTCCGCGACGGGTAGTCGTCATCTTCGAGTTGGCAGCGAATTTGCCAGTAATACTAACGCCATGTACGCGCTCGTAGTGTCGGTAGCGTTGGCCTGCCTGGTGCAGGTCGGTAATTTTGAGCGTGGGTCATAGGGGGGAGGAGGACGGGGAGCAAGGAAGACGATGTGGGCGACTCGTTAACATGGGTGTCATTTGTGTTTCTGGCAGGTCGTGCACAGCAGCCCAGACTTTGGCATCCAGGCCACGGTCGAGGGTAAGGACGCGGTCCTGCAATGGGCTCTGGTGGCGAAAACGAATTTCTTGCGCGTGGACGACTACATCATGCCGGCCCAGAAGTCCGACATCAGCAAACTGGGGGACGCCGCGATCATCCTGTCCGGCATCGGGCTGCAGGTGAACACCCTTGGGCCGGCCCTGATCGATACCATCACCACTGCGACGGACGATGATTCGGGCGATATCGCGGGGGCGTACGCCCAGATCAGCTTTGCCCGCATCATGTTTGAGGACTACATCAGCAACACGCTGCTGGTGCAGATCCAGAGCATTGAGGCCCTGCTAGGGTTCCACATCCGCGATCAGCTGAACGATGACTTCTTCCACATCACGGATCGGCTGGATAGACTGAACCAAACGCTGGAAACGTTGCAGCAAGCCGTCGAGGACGCCGAGCAGGCCGCCGGGGGTGGAATCCTGTCGAATGACCTCGTCAAGCAGTTTGTCACCCCGGACCTGGTGGCTCAACTCGCCCGCCATCTGGGACTTCTGGCGCACCGCATACCGGTGCTGATCTACACGCTCACGTCTTCGCTGGAGAACATTCAGCAGGCGGATGACTACTTCTACGGGTTGATGGAGGACACGACGCGCGTGCTGGACGAGATCGACCAGACCGAAAGCGACTTTTATGACGATGTCATAGCCTACTCGACGGAAGTTGAAACAGCCATGAACAATCTGATTGCAGACTACGCGGATGACTATACCAGGGCGACCGCGACGGCACAGACGTTAAACAACGCTGGTCTCACGACGGCCATCACTGGCTTCAGCACCGTTCGCGGCACAAAGCTAGGCGTTAAGCTTGCAGCTTACATGGCACTCTACCAGAGCAAGATAGACGAGCTATCCAAGCTGCTGCCGATCGAAACCAACTTCTTCTTCGAAACGAACGAACACCCGGCGGGCGTACTGGTGGACGTGCTGATTGCTAACGGACCCTGGTCTCGGTTCTGCTTCTGGAAGTACTCGGCTGTCCTGCACAACCTGCTGCTCGTGTCCAACTACGCCAGTGAGTGTCTGGATCGCGAACGTGACCGGCTGGAAACGCTAAAGGAGGCACTGCTCATCGAGATCGAGCTGTTCGAGTACGATCTGGAGATCATCGACCCGTACTCGACGGCATGCAACTTCGTGCCGGCCGGTGCCACCTCAAGGGTCGCTGAATGTGCCAGCGCGGTAAGAATTGCACGCCCTACGATGTCACTCTAAGTTTCTCAAAATCATCCTTTTCCCAACAGCTTGGCGGTTACTTCTCCACCATGTCCAACGCGTACGACACAAAGCTCGCAGCGTTCGTTCAGTTGGCCGAAATCGAGCTGAAGGCCGCCAAGGAGCGATTGTCGGTGTGCTGGATGACCAGGATGCAGCAGTCGTTCGTCGCATTCCAGGACATCGTGGCGGACATCGTTGCTTGCGGCGAGTCAGGACCACTGGCCTAGGTATTGACCGATCTTCTACCAACGTTATCATGGGACGTGGAATGCTGTTCACGATATTGATGTTATTTTAATAAAATAAAAACGGAACGCGTAGGATTTACTGTACGACTAAGGAAAAGCAAGCGGCCTATTCTGGACCAATCTTATTTGTTAGAAGTTTTCCTCAAACCGTCACTAAACAGAGATTCAGGCAACGAAGTGGAAAAAAACAAAATGGACCTGGTACAACGTACAACTCTGTTTATTGCATCTTGGGAAACAAATATTTAAACAACTTGCACGTACAGTGGACGACGTAAGGAAGGTTTCGACAAGAAGAGTTCGAATTGAACACGGTTGCAAAACGATCCTCCGGATGACTTCTCATCCTGAACTGTTTAAAAACCTAGGCTTATTGTGCTTAAGTTTCAAGGACTTCAGCTTATTCATCGGCGAAGGTTAACGAGTGGGTCTTTGAACAAATAACAATTTTCGTCACAATACAGCTGAGAAAGTGCTGGATACGACCCTTTTTCGACAGGTTCATGCTAGGAGAGCTCCCAACATGCACTCATCAAATTTTCCCCACCAGTTTCTCGTAGTGCCGGCTCACTCATCTCATCTCATTCGAATACTCAGAGCGCATTCTGCCGGTGGCCGTCGGAAAATCTCGGTCCGCATGACCATTCGCCAGTAGCCTTCCCCTGTTGCGGGTGGTTCCAGCATTAAATGCTTTTCTACCCGACCAGACACACACACATACATACATACATACAGGGCGAACACAACACGAGCAACAACGTAGTCAGGTTCGGAGACAGTTTTGTTTCCTCTTTTTCCGCGCGGAAAGCGTCGCACACGGTGACATACGGTTAGGCATGGCCTGTTTGGTGTTGGCACCGGGTTGGGTACATAATTAAAACATTCATCTATGTTGGCTCGTCTTCACTGGCTTCTCCCAGGCTCCCCCCTCCTGCCTGGGCGCCACCGATGGGAGCCGATTGATGCTGATGCTCGGCTTTGACCGTTCCAACAATGTCCTTGTGTAGCTGTCGGTTCCGTGCGGTGCTTTTCCCTCATCGTGCAGGTTTTTCACGATGTCCCTTAGGCCAATGGATAGGTTTCTAGAGTAAGTGTTGGTCCTTTCTCATCGCTTGCATCGCAGACAGCTGCATGGCATGTAACGTACGGTTGCGAATGCAGCGTCGAATGCACTTTCCTTCACTGTCCATGCTGGTGGCGATGCTGGGACGTGGAAAATGCTACCGTTGCTAAATGGAAATGGCGGTCTTATGTGACGCTCGGTGAAGAGTGGAAAGACAGAGAAGGGCTGCTGCATACAACCACCTCAATCTTCAGAAATTGAGTATCACACAATATGTGCGAACTTCTTTATTCTGATAATATGCTTTGGCCGTATCAGTGTACGCGTAATGAACATTTTATCGATAAAGTACTCGAAGGGAAAACAGTGTGATGATTGACGTTTATTAGGACAACTGATTCAATTTGTTTGCTACAAATTAATGATACGTTGTGAGTGATTTTTGTAATAAAGCATTTTCATTTTCGTTTATATTTTTCAAGACAAACATATAGAAATAATAATAATTTACCATATAGTTTTCACTCTCGTATTGCCTGCATTGGAAGTCGTGATAATCCAAAGTCGTTTGATGCTTTGATCAATTTGCAGAAATCGAAGTTTCAACCATATCTTCTAGTAAATTATTTGGGTAACATTGTATCCAACGTTTAAAATAGACAATTTTTGTAGATTGACAAAAGATGGTCTCGGCATCATTGAATGACCTTTTGTTTGTCGCAAGAACAAAATCGTCTTTCTTCATCTTCCACTCTTTATTGATTTTTCGTAACAAAAGAAATTTGCGCTAAACTAAATTGAGCTATTTTATTAGGGTAAACATTCTTTCGTGATTTGTTAAAATATAAAAAAAAATGTCAAATACACAAACACACCACATCGGGCAGAGCCGATTGTCAATTCAGCATATATCTTGTGCCGATTGTGGATAAGAAAACCGAGTAGGGCAGGGTTTCCTACCATGAAAAACCACCGAGTGCCCCTGACGCAACGTCGTTCGAAGCTTGGGGCTTAATCGAAATGCAAACGACCACGTTAAGTGGTCGTCCGAACCACCACGTGTGAATATTTAACAGGGAAGTCTTCCGCCATATGACCCAGGCCGATGGTTACAAGGGCTGACGACGGTGTCGGGACGCTGTGAATGAGAGAGAGTACGGGTGCGCTATGGTGAACGCGATTTTTTATTGACTAATTTTCACAGAAAAAAAAACAAACAGAACGACACTGAGAAACACCCATCTATTAAGCGCAACCTGCTGCCGGCGACTTTAAGCAGCTCTAATCTACGTATTAGGAACGATTGCAATGAGGAAATGGATAGACGGGGCGGGATCGAGGGTGAGGAAGGAAAGGAATGGGTGGAAGTGGAAAGGTACTGGGTCACACGCATGCAGTTGGCTTAGGAGGCGGTGACCTCCTTGGATGAGTTGCGCTTTATGCAGTTGCTTCCGTCGTGGTTCACGTTCGTATGGCCGTTGAGGTCGTCACATGTTTTTCCGTTCTGCGCTGGCTCGTTGCTGAGTCGTGGCTTGGCAGCGGTCGGCTTCTTCTTCATGTACGCCTTGTAGTAGAAGTCAAGGAAGAGGAAGAACATGAAGAGATTCTGTGGCAGTATCACAAACAGGGGCCACTTCGGGAAGGCGCAGTTGGGCTGGAACAACAACACGAACCACTGCAGGAAGATCATGCCGAACTGGATCTGAGCACGGATGATGATATATGATGGGTTACTTGGTTGACAATACTTGGAGGCACCATTCCGACAGGTCCACTTACGATTTGCAGCTGTGTGATGTACTTCTTCCACCAGAGGTTAGCCTTGTACTTTGGGCTGACGGAGGTCAGGAAGTAGTAGAAGTACATGACGACGTGCACGAAGCTGTTAATGAAGCCCATGAACACCCCGTGGCCACCGGGGAACCACTTAACGCCGCTCCAGATCAGCATCACCATGCCGGTATGATGGTACACGTGCAGGAAGCTCACCTGGTTCTGCTTCTTGCGCAGCACGAAGAAGATCGTGTCGAGCAGATCGAGCACCTTCACCAGGAAGTAGTAGTAGCAGCGTTTGGCGATCAACGTTGGCACCTCGGTCGGCGTATAGTCAACCGGTTGGCAGAGGAAACTGTACCCACGGAGGTACCCGAGCCGAAGACCCTAGGCGTGCACCAACAAACAGTTGTACGCGGATTGCAGAACGCCGTGCAAACGTCGTCCAAATACTTACCTCAATGAACAGATATGCACAGATGAACACTTGCGCCAGGTTGTAGTACTTTATGATGGTGTCGATTCGGAAGGGTTTCCGGTGTTCCATCCATTTGGGGCCCCATTTAAGGACGAACATCAGGTAGAGTCCCAGTATGGTAGCCCCTGGCCAGGGTGTGTGCATCAACGGCCAATCGTTGACACGCGGATCTGTCGAAGGGATCGGTATGGTTCATTCGAGAGGATCGTCTCATGAGGAAAACAAAATCGGTACTTCAACACTAACCGCTGACTTCATAGTTGACGTAGTGATAGAACGACGCCAAATACCGCAAAACCAACATCTTGGTAGAGCAGAATTATCCACAAACTCCTGGCAACTGTAAAATACCAAACACCAAACTAGCGAGTATATGCACCAAAAACCGCTCGAGCCGCACACGTTCCGGTATGTCTGGACTAGTAAGAACTTAGAACATTACTGAACCGACCCGTAGCTGTTGTGGACCGGACTCGGCAGGTCGGCGTGTGGCCGTCGTTTTAGTGATAGGGGTTTTAAAAACTGGAACCTACCTTGTGATGTTTCGCTCGTGTATGCGCAAGGCAAGCACTCATACATCCCAACAGCTTGGACATCACTACCACGTGCTACCACGTGGATTCCAAATGTTCGTAAGGTTCCGCCGTAAGCAGCTGCGACTAAGTCGCATACGTCGTGGAGATTTTATGGCGTTTTTGAGGTGTTGTTTCGTCTGTTCGAGCATGGCGTTGTCAAAGTTTTCCATTGCAAATGAATGCACAGACACATACGGCGTGTTGATTCGGGCACACCGACTTAGGTCTCCGACTACTTCCCATGTGAACCAAACTAACTTTATGCGCCACTGTTTTTTTATTCTGATAGACTCTTGCCCAAGTGTGCATGCCGGTAGGTAATGGAAAGCCGTGGGAAAGCTCACATGACCTACGACGCCAGACGACGCCGAGTTCTTCTACGCGGTTCACCTGCGATAGAAAGAGAAGGATCATGTAGGATCGGATCACCGTAGTCGACTTTGCCGCCGGTACAAAGTGACGTTTTCCGGCTCCGGTCCCAAAGTTCATTGACAGTTCGATCGGGTCCGCCATGATTACCGCCACCTTTGCTCCATTGCTTAGTTTGTATTATTGTAATGAGCTCTGTCTACCTGTCTGCCAATCTAAATGGAGGTACTTAGGTTGATTATAATAAAAAAAAAGTTTACCCTCGTCATACTGTGGAGTGATTTCGTTTGATTTTTCCAAAAATTATTCTGATGAGCCATAATGAATCAAAAGGCAAATCAAATGAATCAAAATGAATCGTTTTTGAGAGGGTTTCTCTTTATTATTACTATATTGGGATTTGTCAAATTGGTTTGAGGGGGCTTTGTCTTAAACAAAGTAATAAATGATATCCATTTCCAACAGAGTAATGCGAACATTTTCAGGGAATAACCATAATTGTATTTAGATAAGTCCATCCAATCATTATATAACGTTTGCTGTTTAGGAGATTCTGTTTAATACTATAAACTATAGTCGAGAAAACAAAATATACGTAATGCTTTTGAACTATTGATACTTTTTTGCGATGGTAATTAAGAGAAATGTTTCAGCAGCTGGCTACTTGACATAGCCAACGAAATTATAGGACGGTTGAAATTGAATTTTGATTTTCCTTGTCTCATTTTCATTTGACTATCGATACAATGTTATCCCCCGTTGTTTGCATTCGATGATTCCATGTTCCCACCTCAGAGTTCAAATTTTCCAACCCAAGCATTCCACTAGCTCCGATGGCGGGGATGAGTACTGACCCCATGGAAATTACTGAAATGTTGCGGTAAACGTGTCAATATGTTGTAACGATAATTTATCGCCACGACTGCTATCCGACACGGTCCCGTCACGGGTTACCCTTCGGCCGGGGAAGGAAATGGGGCGAGGGAGGCTTTTCCATCAACTCTGATTTGGGTTGCATGTGGAGAAGTGTCCGGTTGCGCATTGGAGCGGTAAATTTTCCCAGTTGCAAACCGCAGCATCTCGCACATGTGCGTGCACTGATAGGTGCAAACAAATGGCCATTTATTAAGGTACTGTCGAAACATGAATGTTGTGTTGTGTTAGTTTTTTTGCCTTTCTGGTGATAATTACTTTCACCAGTTGGACAGTGTTGTTTTTTATGGAAAACCTCTTTTTTGAAAAAACAAAATAGTCTAGAGCCAATTAGAGCGTTTTAAATTTGAACATTTATTCGAAATAAATCCGTCTTACAATCCAGTTGAACTGGCAATGTTGCGAGGTTCTAACCGCTCAACGTGGGCGACGGTATGAACCAATTTTAATTATCCTCCGTCCTCTGCGGTTCGCTGCGAGAGCAGTCAAAGCAGGCAGGAGTAAATGATACAGGCTTTTTTGTGACCCGTTTGATAAATCCACCGTCCGACGCTCCATTCGCAGCATTCGGGTTGCCCTTTCGCCGGCCGAGCCCTCGTTGCGTTGCGAGCGCACATTATGTAATCATCCTTTGTCCCACTCCACCAGCTCCCGAAAACCCACAAACACCCAACCCGGTTCCAACACTGCCGGTCGTTACATGTTGCCAAAAGTCAGCGGCAACGGCAGAGGGTTGTCCCGGCAAAGCCAGGGATGCCTATGTACTATGGCAGCTTGCTTCAGGGGGAAATGACAAGAGGAGCTTCGGTTGCTGGGTGGCTTTCAACCGGAGCAACCCCCGGCCTGCCAGCATCTAGCAAATACACACAGCCACACACACGAACCTACCGAGTTATACTTCCTTGAGCGTACGAGCTGCTTAACAATCCATTCTCCGTTGTGGCCTGTGGGCCCGTGGAGTCGAGGAAAAAGTCTCCGCGAATCCGGGCGGGCTGGCGGTGACAAGGGGAAAAGTATGCGGGGGTTTTCATACGAACGAACGAACGAGCGAACGAACGCAAGGATGAAGTTTTTCCTGGCGCAACCAACTCGAGCAACCCCCGAGTTCTTGGTACCGGCAGGCGAGATGGAGTGATTGTGGGTGGGTGGGTGAAAATGAATTTCGCTACCGAAAACTTCCATCTCCTGCGTCCACCCAGGCGCTCCCCCCCCCGTTTGGGGGAAGGTAACTTACCCCAGCGGTTATCTTCTTCGAGTTTGCTTGCGTTCGTACCACGAACAAGGAGCGTTTTAAGGCGTGAGCGAAAGGGCGAAGGACGAGACTGGGGAAGCGAGGGAAGCGGAAGAACGGGCTGTACGGGTTTTCCTCGGGGCATTTTCCAGCGGTGGCACAGACAAACGCGTACGGCGAGCCGAAACTGTGAGCGTGTTTATGGAGCGTCGTTCGGTTCGAAGGAGTGATCAGATGTGCGCATTCCGTGCAGGAAAGCATTCCAGCAAGGCCGGAAAGGTGTGGTGCAAAGGGGAAAACTTGTCTGTTGCTTTCGGTTGGAAAGCAGAATTTTCACATTAAAAAAAAAAACGCTCACACAAGAACACTGGCTCCAGGATGTTCCGATACGAAACCCGATCTCGACCCGGTTCCATGCGCGTAACGGATCGTGCAAGGGCTTGAGGAAGGGACTACGGTGAAGAGGAAGGGAGGGTTCCATCTGAAACTGATTTTTCAGCTTGCTTTCACTCTTATCTCCCGCCCCTTGTTACCGCTCCCTGCCGTTTGCCCAAAAAGGCTTTTCAAACGAGTTAAATCTGCTCCGACCGAGAGTCGACGTACGTATCTCTCGACCTTGGGGATATTTGTTCTTCCTGGGCGGGGTCGGTGGGGACACTGCCACCCGTGGGTCGGGCTCGTGCGAGCAAATTAACCTGGTGGTTGGATTCGGTGAAAATTAATATCATCATTTATGCTGAAGTATGGTGTAAGTTTCTTTTGCCGAGTTTTCGACGAAACTCCCCGCGGCTTCGAAGGCTTTAAGGTACTTGGATGGCTCAATTTTTTGCACACAATTTATTGCAGTGCACCTAACCCCCAGCGGAACTCCTCGACCCATCGCCACCGCTGGCCGTACGTTGCTCTTACAACGAAACGAATCCATTTTCATCCGTCTGAATTGCTTCAGATTGTTTTTCTCGCACCGTAGAGTCACATTAATTAGTTGCGCGATCGCAACCGACGCCGAATCGATCAGCAGACGGTTTTTCATTATCATAAATGCAAAATTCGCGGACACGGTAAACAAAATGCAACATGCGGCGCGCCGAATGAATCGGTTTGTTTTCGTTTTCGGCCATCTGACCCCCGGAAAGTAAGGGAAGCATACGGGAAAAGGGAATTGGAAAAACCATAGTTCAACACATCGCACGGACGAATTAAAACGAAGGGTTAACGGCCTCTCCAACGGGGGGTTATCATCTACTAGGAGCTAACGAGTTGTTGTCACAATCATGTCATTCAAATTATTCAGTGTATCAATGTGCTTTTTGAAATAAGGTAAGTTGATTAAACATTAAAAATTTCAGACATTCTAACAGTTCGTTGTTGCTTTCTACACATGTCAAAAGGATACTTCTTAATTTAAATGCTGTTGACGTACTGTATATTTCTCATATTGTGCCATACGCAACTAATGTTTTGTTAATCTCTTCTTTGGACATCTTTGCACCACTTTGGACTTTTTCTTTCTCGTCAAATCTTCTACTTTGGAAAAGGGGTCCTTTTGATACAATGAGTTTTGGAAATTGATAACGATGTTTTGCAGT
Source organism: Anopheles coustani (assembly GCF_943734705.1). Classification (NCBI taxonomy): domain Eukaryota; kingdom Metazoa; phylum Arthropoda; class Insecta; order Diptera; family Culicidae; genus Anopheles; species Anopheles coustani. Next base: position 72,111,644 of record NC_071289.1, read on the forward strand.
CATCTTCTGGGCTAAAGTTATTTCATATTGTGGTAAAAATGAGCTGGTTTCGTTAATTATTTAGTGTTTTTAATCTTTTGAACCTTTTTTGCTTACCTTAACACTTTATCGTATGAATTATTTGAATTTAAAAACGATCATTATACATTTCTGTAACCTTTCTCCTCGTTTTTTTAATCGTTTGCTACTCGTACTAAATATTTACTAAATACTCATTCAAATTGAATCAACTGAAATTTGTACATGCGGATTATAGAGTTTGTGTTGATCGTATGTCGATCGAAAAATGCTATCGTTAATGTTTACAATGTTGAACTCTTTCGGATGCTTCACCCTGCCGTTCTCTGATGGGGTTTTGTTTTCCTCACCTCAGAGCAGCGTGCCATGCGCTGTGTTCAAACTCGCACCATCGAGTTTGGTATGAGTTATGTTCCTTCTCGGCAAGCACTGTCGGTGAACCGGCGCATGATGTCACTGCACCGGACCGTTTCTGCAACGGCACCCCGACAGAGGGGTTTTGTTTTTCGCGTATGGCTTTGATTTTGACTTCCAACCTTCGAAATTCGTCGCCCATCGCGCCAGACGCGCAAAGACAGAAGGAATTAAAATAAATACTCGCTGGGCGTGCGTTTGGTTCGAGGTGTCGAACTCCGTTCCTAAGTGAATGCCATCTTTTCTCCAACCGAAACAACCATGTTCGGTCGAGTCCTGGAGCGAGCGGGTGGTGCAGTCATAAATTATCAATAAATTGTTCGAACTTTACTCTACAGGGATGAAACAAGTGGAACAACCTTACACAAGAAATGTCCAAACTTTGTATATATTATTGCCAGACTGTTTAGTAACGTAAAATGTATTGCAGGCTTCATATTTTTCAATTTAATGATGGAATAAACATATTTAATTTCAACAATTAAACTTTATGAATATCAAATAAAAATAAGGATAAAATAAATTAGTTATAAGTGACCCATCAAACAATGAGTTGGATGTTTCTATACCAACCGTGCTGTAAGATAGAGTATAACATTAGTTTGGTAAACTTTTTTGTCGACATCGGTCGCGATCGAAATCATCTTGCGATATGTGATTCCTTCGACTCGATGTCGTCTCGCAAGTTCTTGAAAGCAGAGTGTCTCATTGCTTTCTTATGCTGCCTTGTGTGGACGCTAGCTTTTGTTAGCCAAAAAAAAAACTGTGAAAACTGTTTTGCGGTCGTATGAGGTGAAAGGATTGGGATGAACTGCAAAGAAGTAAAAAGTAATGGATCATGCGATTATAGGCGAGACGTCCTCCATTTGCTTCGAAGGTTTTATTTTCTCAATGCTTACATCACTTGGCGTGTGTACGTATATGATGGTGTGTTTAACTCTTGTCGTATTCGATCGTTTCGTATCGAACAGCATCGAAATGGCCGGACGGGTTGGTGGGTGAAAATGTGTTGTGATATGCTCGAGCGTATGTCGTCCGTTCATGAGCAGTTCTCGTTCGCGGGTTCAGGTTTCATCGACCTTCCTTGGCGCGATGGCTTCTCGGGGGAGGTGGTGGTCGGTGTAAGCGGGCTGACTGTGCATACTCCTTAAAGATGGTTCACTTCATCCAACCCCCCCTCTCGGACGTCTGCCTCGCCGTACACCGGTTCGACTTGTCCAGTCCCCAGCCCGAGAGAGTAGCACACGTCTCGTCCCATAACTTGTCTGGACGTCTGGACGGCGTCTATTGCCGCTTCACTTGACGCCACGCAGTACGTACTGCTTGCGGGGAAGGATAATTGTATTTATTGCCAACGCTCAGCCCCCGAACTGGCCGTCCTCGGTCGTGCTTCCCGCGCGATGGTAGACGATCTGGTTTGGACACGAGCTTGGCGAAAGGGTCGGTGTGCAAATGCGCTGCACCGACGAAAACCCGGGGTTGAGACACGAGCGGAAAGGAAGGTGTGCATGGAGCCGGAAGCGGATATATTATCGGGGAAGTGTCCATGGCGAGCGAGAGCTTCTATGATTTTTGTCGGGCGGTTTGCCATACCATCGGTTAAAAATGTTGAAGAAACCAGGGATGCACAATGCTATAAAAATAAAGCATTATTTAGTTTAAAGTTGAGTAATGGCACCAGAAACAAGTTCATGTTTTGTGCAAAGTGAGACACTTCAATTTACTGGAAAGATAAAAGAAATGTAAAGAAGAGTAAACTGAGGATGAAAATAATACAACGAATCAATGGCTTAAATTTGCATGATCTTTTCTATGAAGAAATTCCAGCATAACCGATCGAATGAGCAAACAACAATAAATAAATCTATTCAGAGATTGTTTACGTAACAATATTTTTCTATATGTTTTTTTACATCTCTACAAATGATACTACGTTAAAGAATCTCCAAACTGGTAGGTAATTGTATTATAAAATCTGTTCAAAATGATTCAAAACAAACGTAAAAGTAGCTTGTTCATATTCCCATCAAACGGAAACCATACGCTGCATGTAGACCTACCCTCATTTGATTGCCTATAGGCCACAAACATTACTAAACCGGCAATCCGCCATGTAGCCCAGGATCCTACACTGGAACCTGTTTCGAGCGAAAAGCCAATCATCCACAACAGTCCTGGCCCCGATGGTCCATGGATGCGTTAGAGTCCGTTACATGCTCCGGTGGCAACGTTTGGAACCCCTCCGTTTATCCCTCTCGCGCCCAGGGATTCGATTCGCCACAGGCTTTCCATGTGGAACGATACGGGATTTGTTTGTTCAGCGAGTCCTCCTTCTGGCCGGTAAACCAACCCGATGACCCACGACCTCCAGCATCCTTTTTTTTATTTTGGACGATCGAAATAGAATCGTTCCGATTCCCCTCGGCTCCTGATGGGAACAGTGCCGAGCCAGCGTCAGTCCTGTTTTGGAAACGTATGGGGAGGGGGGCAGCGTTGATGGCTTCGAGCAGTTCCGAACTCCATTCGGTCGTTCGGACTAACCATCAACTTCCATTACCGATGTCCGATCGTACTGGCAACAGTTTGAACTCCGTACTGCGATGGTTATCCTACGACCGGTGACATACGGATGGGGCCCAGGTCCGGTGAATTTCGAAGCCTACATAGCCCTCGGTACGGACAGCAACAACCTGGGCAGCATGGTGCATCCGTGTCGGTTCGATCGTACTCGATTCTCCTTGCGAATTCGATGGTCCAGTGACGCCACCCGTCACTACTATGTATCATTGGAATGTCCTACGGTTTTTTCTCCTGTCCCGTCCACCACAAACCTGCCCTTAGTTGCCTCATTTTCTGTGTTCCGTTTGAGCAACGGTTGAACTCCGACGAAGCCACCCACGGGCAGGTCTGAGAAGTTGTGGGTGTTTGGATAGATTTTTCTCCATCCCATGGTGGCTCCGTTTGGGATGCCGATTGAATCCGTTGAAAGTGGATGGAACTAGTGGAGGTGAAGGTCATCGGTGGAGGCTGGGGTTAGAAGCTGCCGGTGAATGTTCGAATGTCATACATAAAGCCAACCTTTAGGGCGAAATATGTATGTATGCAACATCAGCAGGAAAACAGTGTGTATCGAATGGTAGGATAAAGTGAAAATAAACGAAGCCAACAAATATATTTTTAAAGTGCACGGTTCCAAAGATCTCATACTTATCCTGTTTTGGTCCGGATAGCATAAAAAATTTCACCTTTGTTGAATTGTTGTAATATTTTCTATGGAAACTTAAAGGAAATGCGGGTGTGCGAATCAATATAGCTACTATCAAGTTTTAACGATTAGATTTATTTCAATGTCTTTAATTAGATTTACTAAGAATTGATTATCTACTTCCTAAAGACTACACATTTTTCAACTTTTTACAGTTCGAGACCCCTATGTTGCAGAGGTTAGGGAATATTTAAGCTTAACTATTAGCAAATTCAGCGACAATACAGTATGTCCCATAAAAAAATGCGAAAATCGGTACGTTAGATTCAAATAATTTTTTTTCAAACAAAATAATCAAACAAATTGTAATTTAAGGAAGGGAATCGTTTTTTAAGCCTTAAATGATTACATTAATAATTTGGTATACCATTTTTCTTGATCGCCTCGTCCATACGGGGACAAAATCGAGAGCATATCTTCTCAATGTATGAATCAGTTTTCGAGATCCACGCCTTGGCAATTGTAGCTGTCAGGGATCCAACGATGGTGCTAGAACGTTCACAGGCTTTAACCTGAGCATGTGCCCATGTTGTTTAATCCAAAGGATTCAAGTCCGGACTGGTGGGAGGTCAAATGTAATTGCCCAAAATTCCATGTTTTTATTCAGCCATAGTTGAGTCCTTTTTGAAGTACGTCACGGGGCTGAAACCTATTGAAAAATGGTGTGTTTTTTTGCTCCAAAGTTTGCTTTTATCCATGGCAGAACGTGGTCCTACAAAATGTTCATATTAACCTCGGTATTAAATTTTAATTCAGCTTTGATGAATGCTGATGGCATTTTAAAGCTATTGGGAGAAATGGTCTCAAAATCTATGACTCCGGCCGAATGTTTGGTTATAAACTTGATTTTCAGGGTCTCTGGAACATCCTCAATCTTCTTGGGTGTTATAAACCTGTCTGTACGTGTGTTAGACACGGGATCGACGAAGGACATTTTTTCATCAGAGAATACGACGACGGTATTCTTTTGTTTTGATGTTGACACCAAACGTGTCGAGAACTCCAGCCGTAGTTGTTTGATTCGGTCTGTTACAAGGTGACGCTTTACTCTGACTCTGGACGAACATTTCAAGTCATGTTTGATCAACCGATGCATGGTAGATTTTGAAATATCGGCTTCCTTAGCCGATTTCCTAATCGATCTGCTACGATTTTGTCTCACTCAACCTCTCATTGATCTGATGCCCTTTGGCGTGCGAGTGGACCGTGAATGGCCACTTCCTGGCATCATGGGATGTGGTCCATCAAGGAGTGATCGTTGGATACGGTAAACAGTAGCCAGGTGGCATCCCGCGATCGATACAATTTGTTTTACGGACATTTGGGCGAGCAGTAAACTAATCACAATGTATTAACGTACATTTTTCTCAACTTTGTTATTCGAGAATCACTTCTTTGGTTACATCTTCTCATAGTATACTACCAGATGATTACACACACACATGACCACCGTAAAAATAACGTTTAAAGTTACCCAAAAATAAGCATTGAAAATTTTCGCATTTTTTTATGGGACATACTGTACAACACAATCCATGGTGTTGTGTAAATAGTATGTTTATAAATATTTTTGTTTCTCTACATCTTACTTCTGAACTGGTTTCATTGATTTTCGATTGATTCATTGAAGGTAAGTTGTTGATTTGAGTCTCGGTGTAGAGCTCCCAGTTTTGTTTATCCATTTTATTTCCGTATCAAAAAGGATGTCTTCATTTAGCCTCATACTGTAGGGTCATCTTCCTAGCAGTGGCATGTTATTTCCACAATTTCCCTTACACACCCTTCGATCACCTGATGCAGAGAAGGAGCTAATGTGGCACTTTGACCGTTGGAGACAGTGTGTTTGGAAAATGGGAGTATTTATGCTACGTTAAGGGTTTTTTTCATATCATTGCTGTTGCTCACTCTCCAAGCGCATTGGACCTTCTCGCTTCAGTGTTTGGCTGTTTGTAAATCGATCCAGCATCCCACTTCGGAGAATGTGCTCTCGACCGGACACCGTACAAAGCTGTGTTCCGTCCGTGTGTCGGCGCGTACTAACCGGATACTGCGATGTGTCAAGCGGATCAAACAACTGGAAGCCGGACGGAGGGGGTTTGTGGCAAGCGCCCTCTGTCATCGCACCTTACCGTGGGTCCATCGGGCCAGCAAGGATGTGAAAATATCACAAATGTATGCCCGCTTGCCCGGGGGGTCGGGAAGGCACGGGACGGAGGGCGGGCGTGCGAGCAGCAATACAGGTGGTTCTGGGTTCCTGCTACACGTCGACAGGACATGCCAGGGCACCCGCTCGGTTTGCGTGAGGTTTAACAGCTGGAAGAGCTGAATCCTTCTCCTTCCCGACCGGGTGAACCTTCATGGGCGGTAAATAAACCCAGATAGCTGGCCCACGGTGGAAATCCAACTGGGGAGCCGTCGGGAGGGATCGAAGCGTGCCCGAATGAACTAGAGTGGGTGTGTTGATACGAGTATGTGTGTGTTTATGTACAACGGTGTAGTCCGCAGTGGCTCTGGGTGCTACGGAACGATAAAATCATTGCATGGTTGGTCTTTCTCCCTGCTGGGAAATCCGAGCCATTTGTGGAATAAGGGAACACCGATGGGGTAGGGTGGCCCGCAGGGCGGACAGCGATGAACCGAAAATCACCACAGGGAGGGAGGTGTGTGGATCATGTTGGTGGTTGGTCATTGTTCGCCGTGCTGTGTCCCTGCCATCTGCCATTGTCTGGCCGAGCGAAGTAGAGTAAGGGGCTACAGAACTTCACGCTCCCCGCTCCCCTACCCCAAAGGATATCCCCCCCCCCCACCCATTCACCCTTCTTGAACCATTTTGTAATCCCCCGAGCGGGGTTGGAGTGCGTGCGAGTGTGTTTATATACGTCCGATTGGCGATCGAATCAATTATCATTAATTCATTTCGAGAGTATCGCACATCCGCAGCTACTCCGAAAAGGATGCGTTATGGCGCATCGGGCGCAGGGTTGTTTGTAGGCGCATTTGTGCTCGCTTGTATGTGGGTGGGTGGCGTGTCCTGGAATTGGTACAATAAATAATATCGGGCAAAGGAGGAGAAGGTGGTTCGGGACCCTCCAACCAACCCGGCTCAGTGACTTATTGGCACAAATATTTAGCAACAACCTAGGCTGACGGAATGGGAACGGACCGTTTTAAAGAATAACTCTATTATTATATAGCATAACATTTAGTATCACGCATCAAAGCTAATTATTTTTTATAGTCGGTTGCTCAAATTTTAAATTGTTTACTTATGTTCATGCGAGTGTGAAAATGTTCAGTCGGTTAAGGACGACTTTAAGAGTATTTTCACTTGCATGGTAATTGCTCGCAGCTTAGGACAGATCGCGAATGGAGCTCACAAGTAGAATGCTTGTGCCGGCCACGAATCATCAGTCCACTCCCACGCGCTCTTGAACCTTTCCCCTCGAGCCAACTGGAAAAACAAACCCGAAACGGAACCATTTCTCCACCGACCGAAGCAAACTGGGCGAGGACTCCCCCGTTTTGCACGAGGTCGTCTTGGAGAAGGTTTTCAATGCGCCCCGATCTCAGGAGGAGAATTTTCCGCACACTCGCAGGGGAGTGAAGCGTTTCGTTCCGTCGTTCCATCGTCAGCCAAAAGGATCATCCGCCAAAAACGCAATCCTGCTCGGACGCTGGGCTCCTGGTAGGCGAAGTTTGTGCTCGGTTTGGAGTGTGGTTTTGCCGAGGTTCCAATAGGGCCATTCTCGGAGAGCATTCCCGAGTCCGTCTTCGTGACTTGCAAGCCTGAGCTTCCGAGTGGTTTCTGTTTCACGAGCTTGCGTGTCTTGGGTTGAGGCGAGGGTAACTCTTTCCCGTGTGTGGGTTTCGACGTTTCCCAAAAGAGTCAAGCAGAGGGCTTACAAAAAAGTGTGGTTCAATCTACCTGATTTTGTGCACTTATCTACAGCATTGGTTTTCCATGAAGCATGGTTTTTAAATGGGAGTAATTGATTGATCTCCGAAGAGCGTAGGTTCCTAGTCATGTAGAAACGTTAAAATTAATTTAAAATAAGTCTCCATTTGAAAACTGTTCCGGATCAGGTATAATCTAGAGCAAAATAAGAATCCTGTGCGTTAAATTAGGAAGATACCTGCTGGAACTAAAAAAAAGGTCATACATTTCACCAATAAAAATCATGACATCAATTTACATATGGTATGGTAAGACAAAATATTCTCATGCTCGAGATTTTCGGAAATGAACGTATTTTCATATAAAAACTCAAATTTAGATTCCCTTTCCATACTGCTTGAAAAGGGGTTTTGCAGCTCGGTCTTCCAGCAGCTTTCGACTCCAATGCATTGATGTACCAGCTCACGTCAGGTGAACGGCAAAGCACTGGTTTCGGTGAAGTAAACCGTCTGCGTTGGGAGTTCGGGGCGAAAGGACATCGCAGAACAAAGGATTGACATGGGACATTCCCGCGCCCGGCAAAGGCGTTACAATTTGCTACACACTCCCGGGAAACGGTACGTTCGGTTCGCATCCGATCTATTCCGTTCGTCGGTCGAGTCCGGGACTATCCGGTATGCTCCTTCGATGTGTCGCACGTTTCCGAATGGCCTGGTGGAAGGTTTTTGCTACCATGAATCTCCCAGTATGAAGCCTATGTGTGTGTGTGTGTGTGTGTTTGTGATGATGTTGAAGTTATTTGGCACAATGCACACGCAACGGTGGAGTTTTGAGGGGTTGTCCACAATGTCCTGGCGCCAATGGTTGCCGATGATGGCAACCGTTCACCGAGTAGTTATGATGTTTGTATCGATACTGTCAGTACGTTCGACGCGGTTCGATGGGGTCCGATGTTGGAAAAGGAGGACACAGGAAGGTTGCGCCGAAACGAAGGGGAGAGGGATGTGAGTTAAGCGTCCCGTTTCTTCAACCCCTTCCCGTTCAATCCTTCAACACGGCACGATAGTGGGTGGCTTTGTTGTTGTTGCTAACGTCGTTTGTTGCGTGTCCCGAAACATCCGCATGTGTGTGTGTGTGCGAAACGGGCTATCTATCGGGCTGCAGTTGCACCTCGACCACCTGCTCCTATGCACCCCGCTAGGTTCACCCCGTCGACCGCAACACGTCACGGTGCCCCATGGCAAGGATGCGATGCGTTTTCCGCATTTATAATAAATGGAGGAAATTTATGCATTTCGATCGGGCCGAAACGGGCCACACGGAAGCAATTGCGTAGCCACACACCGAACGCATACTCCGACGCAGCACAAGGGGGAGGGTTTTCCGGCCGAACTGCGGCTGCCGGAAAAGTGGTGTGGACAACACGCACAACAAATGATGGTAACAGATGCTGTTGCTGTTGGTGTTATTTACGATAAAGGGTCTAATCTGTTCTACATCAACCAATTTATTTGTTGTTACCGTTGTTCTAAGATGGTGTTGTGTCTACTTTACCCTATCGACGGTTGAATCACTATGGTGACAAACGCTGTTTCACCCTCCCGTGCACATTCTTTTCACTCCCTTCCGCTGGTTTAATTTGTAAGCAACACGATGTACCGGAAAGTGCAACGGTTCCGGAAAGGAGCGAACAGTAGCATTGCAAAATTTGTACTCTAAAGTGTACATTTTAATTGGTTTTTGTTTTCTTTTTATTGTAAAGTATCGTCTTTTATTTTATTTTGAATTTCAAAATTACATTACTGGTTACGTACCAACAGGCTTATTTAGGCAATTACAGCTTTTATATACTTTAAGATTATGGCTGTTTCTTTGTTTATAGAGTGCTTTTCGTTTGTTCGCAATTAGATCAGTTTCATCAAACCTTATACACTACACCAAAATAGTACACAGCACGCTAAAGCAGAAACAAAAGCCGTTTGGTTTGTGAGTGACAATTATATTATTTAGTACTTAATTAGTGTTGTACATTTGGATGTCTGTAATGGAATTGGATAAATATGAAATTTTCATATTTACTTAAACGTTCTTTTTTATTTGTTTTTAGAAAAATCTGCATCTAACTTTGTTCAGTATGTTGTGGCGAAAACTGCGCCTCTTCCAAAACAAATCCATGTGAAATGAATCTTCCGAAAGTTGGTTGGTTGCTTTAGGACGTGTGGTGTATCTTTAAGAACCCGTCTCCCGATTCAAAACATGTGTTCGAAAATCCATACTACCATCGGCGAATGGATGCCATTGTCACGCGGTTAATATTCGTGTCGGGCCACCAATCATCGAGTGTCAGCCATAATAACCCCTTTCTAATCCGTGCGCGTGACACGGCGTGGCGGGTTGCTTAGTTTTCAACTGTCACCTTGGTGTCTAAACCTTTGCCACACTTTGGCGCATTTTACGAACCAATTTTTCATAATTAATCCACATGTCGTTAAACAAATGCCGTGCCGCTCGTTCTTTGTGTTGCGCTTTATTTTTCTCTATCAATTTTGAAACCCAACTTGAAAAAAAAACAGTTATCTCCAGACCGCACGGGTGGTAGATACATTGACGTGTGTGTCGTTTATTTATCCCGCACGCTTCAAACTGCTCCACCACAGTTTACTGCGATGATTTGTCTGAATTTCGGACGTTCGGGAAAACCGCCAGATCGACTCCTCCTAAGGAGTATGCCCTAGCAGTTCTCCACACAGCTACGCCACAACAAGGAAGTGAAAACGCATGTTTATGGTTTTCCATCCCGATTGCGGTGAACAGCGAATTCTTCGGTTCGGATTGGTTTTCTTTCACTCGTTTTCGTATTTTCGTGGCCACTCGAGGCACCCGCGACAGTGTGTGTGTGTGTGTGTGAGGGGCGGGGCGAGAATCTTTATTCACTGGGATTGATTTACGAGCGGGCCTGACGTCCGACCCGGGGAGTAGCATAAGTTGCGTCCGGGTTTGAGCAGGCGGGTGGGAAAACTACTCCCAGTTGTGGCGCGTGATGCGGCGAGGTCATCCGGATGGGATTCAGCAGTGCGTTCGCTTCTGTGGCTTCTTCCACTGGCCGAGGTGATTTATTGGAATAATATTCAATTATTAGCCTCCGCGAGGGGCAGCGAGATGGCGTCTAATGGCCGGCAGGATTAGCTGAGCAGTGAGCATGTGTGGTGGTATCGGTTAAGTCTATTGATTTTGGGGTTCTTTTTTGGTGCGCTTACGAAGTATGAAGAAACACATTCACATCACGCGTTCGTTTCATTCAAAACGAATTAAGGGAGAAAGAAAGATACAATCCAATGTTTGTTTTGGATTGTTCACATCGTTAGTGGAACGCATGATCCCTCTTTGTGTTGTGTTTTTATTTGCTAATATTTTATTGTTTGAAACGTTTTCTTTTTCAGATTTTATTCAAGAAATTTCCTTTTCATACTACATTTCAGCCATTTGACTTATTTAACTGTCATATTTAGGAAAAAAAATCGAAAACAAACGTACTTAAAAACCTGTTCTTACTCGTGAAAGGTCGAAACATGAAAAGTATTTGTTTCAGTAATTCGACGATTGACCTTTTTGTTAAAAATGATGAGAATTAGAAATGCTTCAAAATACAACACATAAAATTAGGTTGTGTTAAACTGTGTTTAATAATTGGACAAGAAAACATGTTTTAGATAATGCTAGAATTTTGCAGGTATGTTTAAAAACTGTTTCAGGTCAAATCATCAACTAACATTTCTGTTATCTGATTAAGAAAAAGCGTTGGATAGTGTAATACAATTGCAATAACCTTCTTAACCTACGCAATTTATAAAGATTGAAGTCATGTAAATGAAGAGTTTAATACAGCATGTATTCACGAATCTGCTACCTGATTGTTTACTATCACCTTTTTCACTTTTGTTTTCTATATTTGAAGCCGACAATAAATCTTTCTTCCAGTAGACAAATTCTTGTATAATCCTAATAGGCGATGACAATACTTTTCCACTGAAGCCGGTTTCGGCTGGACGTTTCGGGTTGGTTCCTCCCAAGGCTGGCTCCTTGATCGACCACCGGGTGATTAAACTGGTTCCGTGTGTGACTCTTCGCTGCTGCCTCCGACCGCTGGTATGTCCCACTGCTTCTTCCCCCGCCTATTCGCCCTTCACCTGGGCCACCACGAACCCGGACGCTCTCGTGGACACTAATAGCTCATAAATTTATCATCGCACATATCGCGCGAACTCGCGCACGTTCGCGATCGTCTCGGTAATACTGCACGGGGCTCCCCATCTACGCTGGCTCCGAAGGCTCAACGTTGGGCTTCTTCGCGCACACTTTGCTGACCGTTGCTGTGCGAATGTGTGTGCATAAATCTTGGGCTATTTAACTTAAAACTCCGCACGTTTAACGACCACTTCGAGCAATGTTGGATCCTCGGCGGGGTTGCTCCTGGGTCAATATGTTGCCTCAGCTAGCGTGTCTTCTCTGCTGCTGCCAATGATTCTTTTTCTCCTCCCCTGGCAGGGAAAAGGAACAAGAAACCGGGAACATCCCCCCTCCAGACCCGCACCGCTCATTAACGCCGGTTAATCATAATCCTCTTCGGGATGCTGAGGATAGTGCCTAGTGGTCGTGTGCTCGAACAGTTTCCGTATCGACGGTATTGATAAGATATTTTTACTCCGTTTTGTCTGACTGGTCGATCGGGAGAGGAACCAGTTTTCCAGTTCGCTTCTTTGATCTTTATGTGGAATTTTTCAGGGGACGCAACAACGCCTTCATCGAACGAGGAGCTGGATGGGCTTCATAACCATACTATTACACTTTGTTTTAAGCTTTGTGTCGAAGATTTTGTCCTAAATGTAGTCCTGTTTAGAATCGTATTCACATAATTGATTTACGCATAGGACGAGGTGGATTTAACATTTTTTTTTATTTTATAGCACCTACTTTAGATAGGATATTCTAAAATAGTTTTATTATATTTATGCACGGTAAAATTAGGACCCCTGCTTAGTTTATATTTTACAACTATTTTTCATACCAAAATCAACGACACTTGTCTAGAATGATATTTTATTCTAAGTTTAATTAATCTGTTTCGATTGAATTGATTTCGATGTGGTATTGGTTTTTCATATAAGTGACGACCATTGATGTCGTGATTAAATTAAATTATAAAAGATTTGGTTCAAATTATTCATCGAATAAGAAGAAAACATATTACTTTGGAAAAGATTGAAATAAAGTGCCTCAGCGAAGCTGAATTTTTTCAACGTTTGAGCATGTGTGCAAAAAACAAGTGAAAACTCGTTTTAAAAACTCTAGAACACTAAGTTCACACTACATAAAAAAAGTTCAGTGCGTCGGCCGGGAATCGAACCCGGATCAACTGCTTGGAAGGCAACTATGCTGACCATTACACCACCGACGCGGTTGATGTCCTGCCGTTCCGGAAAGCATCAGACTCCAGGCACATCCAGGAGCAATCAGTCGATCGGTTTACGCTTGTCGTTTCAAAGCTGGAGCGACGTAGGTCATTTACTTGGGCGATAAATCTGTTGGCAAGCGGTTGGATTTTCCAGGCAAACAAACACCGCACGGTCACTTGTGGCCGAGTGGCATGTACTGAGCGTGTTTGACTCCGACTCTGTATTGGTCAGCTGATGGAAAATGGAAAACAAAAAAAAAAAAACCCCGGCAAGCAGCAGCGCGGGTTCATTCGGGTTTTTATCGCTCAACACTCCATAAATCATCCGGCCGATTGCGCGGCGCGTGGTGAATATCGAAAAACGTGCTTTGTCGAGGGGAAAAGGGTGCCAATTGGGATTACCGGGCGACTTAGATGGCCGCACGGTGGGTGGCCGGTGTGGGTGCGGTTGGACGCTGCCTGACTGAATTTGGCTATTTTTAATTCGTTGGCATCCCGAACGCTCGAATGCGTCGATGGCGTGGCGTCGATACAGCGAGCGCTCTTTCTCTCCGGCTCCGGGAAAGCCATCCGATTTGTGTAAACAAGTGGGGCCTCTCTACTGCAAATAATAATGGGATTCAGATGGTGGGAAGTAGCACCCAGCCCGAGTGGCCTTGTTTCGCAACTACAAAGGGTTTGCGGGTGATGGAAAACGCGCTTGACGATGAACGAATGAGTCTGTTTTCTTCGGGTACGTATTTTCAATTCAACCATTTCTTTTCAATAAAAAGCTATCGAGTCAACTTCTAAGTTGAAGTGCAATAATTTTCCGTGTGTTTGGATTTATGAATTTCCCATATCAATATTTTAATCGGTGTTGTAAAACAATCATGGTATAGAAAGATAGTAAAAAGCGGTAAAGCTGGGAATTTATAATCCGAACCAAACATCGTCCATTTTGAAACCACACCACATATGGCTCATTCTGTGGTTGGTAGTTTTGGTACTACCCACCCTCCCTCCCCCTCGAATGTTCGCCAAGTGTAGCTGTCATGTTTCAATTAAGTAAATTTATTTATCGACGTACAACCAAATATTCTGCCCGAAAAAAAAAGGTTTCTGCCACTTGATACGGAAGGAATCCGTTGATTTCGGTTCGCCGCGGGTTTTCGTTGTTGTGATTTTTCTCTGCACTTATGTTTTTGTAGCTCAATTTTATTCTTTTACTGTGTTCTCTCATTCTGCCGTATTCCGTTTCCCTCCAGTTGGATTTTTCTCCTGATTCCCCTCGTTAGGGCCGAGGGAATGCATGGGAGGTGGCTGGAATGTCGTGCACGGGGCACCGAACATTAGCATAACGAAAAACAAATCGATGCCAGTCAGTCAAAGCTACCAAACCGATATCGGATGCTGGCGGGCGCGAAACCGCGAATATCGACGAATGAAAGGAAGCGAACAGTGGAGATGAACAACAAACCCCTCATACGTACACAAACACACACATACATAATCGAGAAATCCAGCGGGCGGGCAGTGTCGATGATAAACTGGTTTTTGCGCTGTGAACGATGCTCGACGACAAATCTGTAATCGGGTATGTAATTGAGCTATACGATGAACCCGAACGTGACCGAAAAGGGATCTTTAGCACCGGTGTGGTAGCAGGCCACACAGCGTCGGGCAGGTTGTCAAACGTGTCACAGGCACAATGGAAACGGGGAGTGAGCGACGGGGCAAGGTGTTGGCGTTAAGCTGAAAGGACGTTTTGGCATCGCGATTTGGACAAACATGTGTAACTTTTAAAATCGTATCGATATCCCAAAAAAAAAAAAAAAAGCGTCACCAATCGCCTGTCACTTGTGGAGGTCGACGGCACTGGATAGGTGTGAGCTGGAGGTGTGTAGCTTCACCTGTGAGAAGTTCAAATTTCACACCCTCACTCGACCAGAGCGTTGTCTGACAGCATTTTGTCAGTGAAGTAATTTAAGGGCTCAAAACGGGAATGTTGCACTTACTGGACGAATGCAGGTCGGTAGTTGGTATGGAAAGCTACAATAAAAAAAATAATAAGCTTTTTAATGCTAGAGAATTGATGATGGACCGAAAATCCACACAAAAGCCTGAATCGTGGTGATGTTTTTAACATCACTTTAAATCGTACAACAACACAGGTAAGAGAAGATTGAAAGATGTGCGACAACAGAGTAGAAAATTCATTTTCTAACAATCACATAGACAATTTTCTATGTCTTGACAAGTGTAGCTTTGAAACGCAAAAGAAAAAACTATTCATTTCAGTCTTGTTTTATCTGTTATGTTATCTAGAACAATTGTTTCATTACTTGATTTACGCAATAAGGCCAAATATACGCATTTCAAATTGGAACATTCATTCTATTAGAAGCAGACATTAAACAACTATAAACGAAAGAAATTAAATTGCTGGATTATAATAAACTTTTATCTAGCAAGCAATGAACCAGTTAACGTTAATCAAAACCAATTAAATGGCAAACAACATTGATTCAAACATATTAACACTCAGAGCCCCATCGAATCATGTAACATGATGAATGTTTGTTTTTTTTGCATCGTTACACTTTCCAGTAGCACTCCAGTGCTGTAGATTGATGACAATGAGCATTATTTGAGGGGAAAACCCCCCAAACGGAATTACCTCCAAAGTTGTTAATCTCGTCGAGTTCTGCCGCATCGCAGGAGGTGGAAAATCAACAGCACAGCGAGGATTTTGCGCTGTTAAACAATCTCCGGCCTGGTCGGGTGAGTAGCATAGAGTGCCCCATCCTTTCACTCCCGGCTAAATGAAACACTCGCTACTGGCTGCTCATCCTCCGAACCGGATCGGGTTGGTTCTCACAGTCATTCGAAATTCCAGCACTCTGCCATGCTCTCTCCGGACCATCATCCCAACCGGGGAGCAACATCAGCCCTCGGGAATGCAGGTGGACTGAACAGATCCAGTGGAGAACGAGGGTGGTGGTACATTGTCATACCTTTCCCTAACTCTCACTGACCCGTACAGGTAGGCCCGGGGTGGCTAAGGGTGTTGTGATCTGCCCACAAAACAAAAAACTCCTTTCTACCCGTTGGCCATTTCGCACCCCGGTGCAGTTGATTACGTTTGAAAGCATTAATCAAATAGCTCCATTCCATGGTTGGCGGTGGGGCTAAGGAGCCTAAGGGGGTTGGGTGGGTTGTTTAAGTTCTGTGTGTGCGGGTGGGTTGAGGCGATTGTAAACGGTTGACCCGAACGGTCACGGAACCGAACGGGCGGAAGCGGAATCTGATCAGAAATCATCAGGTGACACGGTGCCATCAGCGTGCGAATAGACTTAACAACGGTGACTTTCGTCGCGTGTCCTCTTCCACCCCCTGAGGAGGGCTAATCCTTTGTTTGATGGACGCTGAACTCACAGCGAATCCTTCTGAAACTTGTATCCTTCCGCGGGTGCTGCGATCGGTGCTTCGGAACGGCTGGGCGTAGCTAATTAATTTATTAGGTTATTGATTGGTGCGTGCCGGTTGACTCCTCCAGCATCGAGCCCGCGAGTTTGGAACTCCCGCGAGCCAATCTAGCGAATGATCCGATCCGGTACTAAGCCGGGAATGCGCAGGAAGTCACTGGACCGGCATCGGAAGGCTGTTGTGATGTAAGCTTTCGCTCCACTTCCGTCGCCAGAAGCATTCCATTGCAAACCCCCAGCTTTCTGACGTTCTGAACGAAGCCCTTCACTTGCTCCACGATATTCGATTCCATTTTCAACCAGATTCGGAAGGTTCTTGTGTGTGAGTGTCACATGTTGCCGACGAGAGTATTGGATGCATTCCTTGGTGCCACTTATGACGAGGCTGTTAGCAGTGATGTTTGTTCTCGAGATCCTCCAGTGGACTCCTTAACAGTTCCCTCACACTCACCTACGGCCACACACACACACAGGAAGCAGAATTGATCCCCTCCCAGTCAGTATAGTTTGACTTCCACATTATCTTCCACCATGCCTTCGGCCGGCAACATACTTCCCTGCATTGATACATCTTAATCACGCCGTCGAACCAAAGCTGTCCTCGTCGAGCCCCAAGGGAGCTCGGTTCCGTTTTCCCAACCCCCGGGACCCGAACTATGTGCAACCGCGAACGGCAGATTGTTTGCATAATTGATAGGCATAACTATTAAACAAACAACCGATTTTGACCATTGTGCGATGGAGATGTCGAACGCGCGGCATCAACTGAGGGATGAGTTCGAATCCAATCACTCCCGGGGGTTGCACCGCGGGGTGAGGGCTGCCCTGTTATTATACTGCCAGTGTGCTCATCTCACAAATC
The DNA here is from genome assembly GCF_943734705.1 of Anopheles coustani. Taxonomy (NCBI): domain Eukaryota; kingdom Metazoa; phylum Arthropoda; class Insecta; order Diptera; family Culicidae; genus Anopheles; species Anopheles coustani. Next base: position 72,129,017 of record NC_071289.1, read on the forward strand.
ACCCGAGGCCCCGAACCGGGCAGCCATCCCCTCTCCTTCGCTTCCCTTTCGTAATCGATAATCATTGGCGAAGCAAGGCGGGGGTTCGGGGAGTAGGTGGACGAGAAGTGGGAAAATATTTCGATTGAGTGAACATTAAAGTCATGCAATTCGGGGGATGGCGAATCAAGTGTTGGTCTAGTTGATTCTGATATTACAATTCGATAAGTATTATTGAACGAATTGATCTACCGCCTTTATTCATTAACACGGAGCTCTGAATTTTTGTAAAGCAATGGTTTTTCGAAATTGCCAATATAAACAGCTTTTATTAATTTTACATTAGAGCAAAGTGGAATTGAGAATGTAGAACAATGCTTTGGAACCCTTAAAAACACTAATTATGCTTTTTTTTTAACAAATCCTATGTAAAGAAAGAAACAATTGATATAAAAATCACAAGCCAATGTTACAACAATGATTGCAAAGAAATTCATTAGATAGTTATATAGTTATATGGTTGAAAGAATAACGGAAGCAATATTATAAACAAACAGTTTTTATGATCCAGTTATAAATAAGCATTTTTAGCAAATCTTAAAAATTCAAAAAAATGACAATCCCTTTTTTCACTAAAAAACAGCATTAAAAACGAATAAGTGGAGATAAGACAGATGCACCACTATCAAACGATGAAATCTTTACGTAATAAATGAAATAGAAAAAGTATGCTGAATAAAAAGTTCTTTTCAAATGGTAAAAACAATGGTTGTTAATTGAAATTTTCTCTTCCAAAAGAAAAAGATTCCATAATGTTGTACAAACAAGTTCGCTCAAGGTATCTTCAGTTAACTTTGGCATTAATTGGCAGTGTGATGCTAACAAACCCGACAGTTGGGCTGGGTTGAAATAAAAATCCCCTCTAGAAAAATCAATACCAAGCGATTCGGGCTGTCTTGCTATTCATAATAATGGTTCATTGAACATGCACCGATACAATAAAGTTGGGTTTAAATATCATTCCCCCCGTTAGTTCTGCGCATCAAAGCAATTAAAGCATAAGCTAAATAATACAGCATCGTTATGGTACTTGAAGGAAGCGGAGTGGGGTACAAAGTGTTGCCCATGTAGCGTTAAATAGTGAAATCGGTGGTAATTAGTATGTTTCACCGAAGTATCTTATCCGAATCAATCAGTGCTACCTGACGGTGTTGTTCTTAGTTCGCTCGTTTTCCGCGATGATGAAGAATGCTTGCTCTTTAATCTTCAAGAAGTAGTCACATGACAAGGGACTTAAATTTATAACCTGAGCGTAGGAGAGTGAAGTCTTCATTTCATGGAAATTCAACGCTTACGAATTGATTAGAAAGTGGAAGCAAGTTCTTTTTGGAAAACGTTCAGCTATGTAACAAGAGACCACCAACAAGAGTTGATTTTACCTTTTAATGCCTGGTCCGTCTTGCTGAGTCATGAGATATTCAGAAGTTTCCATGTCTTATTTTATTGACTTTCGTGCTTGAGAGCGAACATGCAGTCACATTGATTCAATGCATCCCACTTGCCTTCCTCAACGTATCGCTATCTAGCAACACTTCACCCGACGGTTTCCGTAGTGTAGCGGTTATCACGTCTGCTTCACACGCAGAAGGTCCCCGGTTCGAACCCGGGCGGAAACAGAATAACTTTTTTTTATTTTTTTATAATTTCTGTTTCTTATCACACTCAGAACTTGGTAGTTTATTTTGACTGTTTGCTTTTTCGAAGAATTTGGTTGCTTACCATTCGAGGGATACTCAGAGTAGTGTGATTTGCGGCGAATCGTAGTTGTACCACTGTTATGTAACTTACTCGCTTGGAGTGGAATGGGTAACACAAACCCTTTTGCACTTGCTCGTGAATCGCAGTCACATTGTAGCCCGTCGGGATAGGGCGGGCTATGCACAGATTTATTTAATTACGGCCGTAATAATAAACTTCCTTCCCATTTGACATTCTTTTGCAAGCCATGCCAATGGGATTGTGCCGATTGGAAGCGACGCAGGGAAATCAGTACTTTTCCCTACCAGCACTCCGATGAAGATGTCCCGTCGGTGCTGGATGGCTTTTCCGGAGGAGTTGGTCTAGCCCAGCGTCCTAGGTGCATGTACATTTTTGCATAGACCATGCGATGGAGGGAAGAGTAGGGTTTGAGGAAGGAATACGGCTGCCTGCAGGAGAGGAGTTAAACGAGTAAAACTAGTTTCTGCATCATGCTGCTTCTCCTGACTTCACGGGAGTACGTCTTGGGGTAACTGGAACGCATCATCGATACGATCGAAGCGGCCGCTGGGGGGTGTCGGAGAAGGGATGAGGAATTCTTGGATGCTTCGAAGTTGTCCATGAGGAAGTTTATGAGTTGCTCGAATCCTTCGGTCGTACTTCGGTGGCATACGGGCGGCGTTTGCAGCTCACGGGGATGATGGGTCCAAGTGCGAAACTATGCGCAACATCGAAGAATTGAGAATCAAGTGCAAGGTTTCGTGTGCCTGCGTGTGTGTGTTTGTGTGTGAACTGGCCGCCTGAAGAGAAGAATGGCCCGCCGGCAAGAGGTTTCACGAGTTTCGCAAGATAACTTCTTCTGTTTCTACACTCGTGCTCTACGATCTTCGACCGCGCACGGTTTGTTCTTGCACACGGCTCTTCACGTCGAGGCCAGAGGCCGGGAAGGTTTGAAGTCTGTCTTGCCCAAGCCATCGGGATGCGGTGTCGCAGGCAGCTCCTTTCCTTCGCATGCCAAACAGCTTCTGATTTGACTGGAAGTTTTGCGAAACACGGAACCATTCCATCCCAACCCTCCCGACGCCGGGGAGACTCGTTGCGATCGAGAATGCACCGAATGTGTGCGGTTTTGCCACTCCACTCCACCTCCAAGTCCTTCCTGCTCTCAATGTGGTCGAGGGCTCGGAATCCATGCACTCAGGACGTCGCTGCGACAGTATTAATGGTACGGTGTACTCGCTGACAGGCGGCTAGGATATGTTCTCCAGTTTCTTGGAAACTGCCCGCCCCATCTCGGGAAGCAGGCGGGCTGTGCTTTCGAAGCGAAGAAAGTTTTCCATGCACCCACCACGCGGCAAGGGTTGGTTCCGACCGTAGGTAGGGCGGCTGAATAGCTTAAAATATTTTCCAGCTTAATGAAACTTATCCTGCACGGTTCTCCCAACGACTTAGTTCAGCGAACTCTCGCTGTAAGAAGAATGGGAGCTGAATAAAAAGGGTAAAAGCACAGCGAAAGGTTGGAGGGTCAATTGTTAGATTGGAAAGCTGGTTGGAAATATATTACGCCACGTCTGAGGCGCTTCGATCTGTAGTTAATTTTATGCAGCTCCGTTGTAGTACTTTAAATTCATTCAACATTGTATAATTTAGATTTATTATAACAGCCTTTGTTGTATGTATTATGTAAGCAAGTTTCCAAATGTTTATACTAGAACCTATTTCATTTGAAAGAAAATCCTATAACTCAACCAAATGTCCCAGCCTTTATGTAAAAACAAAAATAGGGCACTTTTCTTTTTTTTTATCTCATAAATTTATGCTAGATTCGTGACTTCTCATAAGTTTTAAATCATGGTACTTCTTCGTAACACAAAGCCTTACACAAAATGTTTCATTTTTTAGTTTTTAACAATTTAGTTCAATTTATACTTGAGTTATGCTTTAACCGTTGTTAGTTGATATCAACATTCTTGAGAGAAGATATGAGTGAACAAATCATCGGAATGAAGAGGAAACTATTCACTTAGCTCTTGGAAAATGAGAGTCAGAGTGTAGCGCCTTTATGTAGGCACTAAGCAAATGTTTAGTTTATAGTTATAGGAATTAAAGTTATAGGAATTATAGTACTAGTAACTAGTGTTAGTGATAGGAATTTATAGTTATAGGAATTATAGTTAGATACTAGTGTTAGTGATAGGAATAGATATAAAAGGACAGGGGCAAAGAGGCAAAAAGGATCATTCGCGAGTCAACCAAAACTGAAGCAAAAGCGCGTTACGAAAGATCCAAGAAGTTACTAATAAATAACTACTTAAACTAAAGCCACTAAAGTTTAGTTCGAACGTCACGATACGAAGACGTCAGTATATAAAGAAAAATAAAGATTTGGAAGAACACCACATGGCGACCGTGACAGAGTGAAGAATCCTGTGCCACGAGAAATTTAGCCACGTGCTTATTAGTGGCTTTGTGCTGCGTGCGGTGTGTTGCATTGCACAGTTTGCATTGCATTACACAAGTGGAAACCAAACAAAATGGAGGACTTTGATATTAAAGTTGCTGCCTCATTGATCCAACCCTACGATGGTAAAGCAGAAAGCCTTGATAATTTTATTGGATCAGCAAAATTGATACAAACATCCAATCTACCCCAAGGATCCAAAAAATATTCTAGTGCAATTTTTAAAAACACGATTGACGGGAAAAGCACAACTAGGGCTAGCACCCAACATCACGGATGTTGACACGCTAATTAATGACGTTAAAGCTCGTTGTGAGGAAAAAATAAATCCGGACAAAATAATAGGCGAGTTAAAGTCAATCCGTTACACAGATACAAAATCACTCTGTGACGAGGTAGAGGCTCTTAGTACAAAGCTAAAATGTATGTACTTAAAGCAAAATATACCAAATAACATTGCAAATGAAATGGCAGTCAAGCGAGGAGTAGAAACATTGGTGGAGAAAGTAAAACTGATGGAAACAAGAATTATTTTACAAGCAGGGCAATATGCGCAAATTACGGATGCAACGGAAAAGGTTTTAGAAAGTGAAAGAGTTAACGGTTCATCGCAAGTCCTCTCTTTTAGAAGGAACCACCCACAAAATCGTTCCTTCTTCAATAGAAATTCAAACCAATATACTACAACCTACAGTGGTAAACCACAATATCGAGGTACTGGTAGGTCTTACAGACAACAAAACAATAGATACTCAAATCAATACTATCATAATAACAATAATAGATCCACGCAACAAACCCAAAATAGAAACCATAATAGAGTTTACACAACACAAGCCAATAACGAAACATCAAATTCGGCTGCAGCTATTGAAAACGCGTCTTTTTTAGAGAACAACCTGCAGCCTACAGATTCCCAATCCTAGCATTAAACTTAAATGCAAATAATTTTATTAAAATTAGAGTAGCAATGGCCACAGATGAGTTTAGCGACCTCATAATAGACACTGGCGCAGACGTGTCTTTATTCAAAATTAATAAAATAAAACAAAACCACCGATTACATTCCCAAAATAAAATCAATTTAACAGGTATCACTACTCATTCAATTCACACTTTAGCTACAGCAAACACCACCTTACAATTTGGAAATGAAGCAATTAATCACATATTTCACATCATTCCAAAAGAAATAGATATCAGAGCAGATGGTATACTAGGAAGGGATTTTTTTCGCAAAATATAAATGTGTTATTGATTATGAGCATTGGCTTCTTAATTTTAATTTCAATGGGGTAACAATCTGTCATCCTATAGAAGACAATATAAGCGAGGGTTTCATCTTACCAGTAAGAAGCGAGATAATACGAGAGGTAAAACTGCCAAACATAGAGGAAGACTGCGTAGTCTTTGCAGAAGAAATCAGACCTGGAATATTTTGTGGCAACTCGATAATATCTAAGGAAAAACAATTTGTACGGTTTATAAACACAACCGAAGAAGATATCTTCATCAGTAATAGATCGTTTAAGCCACAAATAGATTTGGTGAGGAATTATAACGTTACATGCAGAAAATCCAATGAATCTGATAAAATTCTAAGAACAAGCACAATTTTAAATAAAGTAGATACACAAAACATTCCAAAATACATTCAAAAGGAGTTAAAAGAACTAATTGGAAATTATACCGACATTTTTTGCATAAACGAGGATCAAATCACAACAAACAATTTTTACACACAGTCAATACAATTGAAGGATAAATCACCATGTTACATCCCAAATTATAAGCAGATTCATTCCCAATCGGAGGAAATCAAACGACAAGTTGATAAGATGTTAAAAAATGACATAATCGAGAACTCCGTCTCTTCTTATAATTCTCCAGTACTCCTTGTACCCAAAAAATCAGATGAAGGAAAAAAATGGAGGCTAGTAATAGATTATCGTCAACTAAATAAAAAAATTATCCCAGATAAATTCCCCTTGCCTAGGATCGATTCTATATTAGATCAACTAGGTAGAGCAAAATACTTTTCAACATTGGATCTAATGTCAGGTTTCCACCAAATCCCTTTAGAAAAAGAATCAAGGAAGTACACTGCTTTCTCGACCTCTACGGGACATTATCAATTTAAAAGGCTACCATTCGGACTAAACATTAGCCCCAATAGTTTCCAAAGGATGATAACCATAGCTATGGCAGGTCTAACACCGGAGTGCTCGTTTGTTTATATTGATGATATTATCATCACAGGATGCAACGTCAATCATCACCTGGATAACTTAAAGAAAGTATTCGATAGGATACGGCAGTACAGCCTTAAACTAAACCCAGAAAAATGTAAATTTTTCAGAACAGAGGTAACTTATCTGGGACACAAAATTACAGACATAGGAATATATCCGGACGACTCCAAGTTTCAAGTAATAAAAAATTACCCCAAACCATGTAATGCAGAAGACGCCAGAAGATTTGTCGCCTTCTGTAATTACTATCGCAAATTTATCCATAATTTTGCAAAAATCGCAAGACCCCTCAATGAATTACAAAAAAAAGGGAAATCCTTCGATTGGACAAAAGAGTGTCAAGAAGCCTTTGATACTCTTCGGTACAAACTATTGTCACCTACAATTCTGAAGTATCCTGATTTCCAAAAAGAGTTCATTATCACCACAGATGCTTCAGATGCAGCGTGTGGGGCCATACTTTCGCAAGTCTATCACGAAGACGACCACCCAGTGGCATTCGCTTCTAAAAGTTTCACCAAGGGTGAAAGAAATAAGCCTACCATTGAAAAGGAGTTGACTGCCATACATTGGGCGGTCAACTACTTTAAACCATACGTTTATGGGCGGAAATTCAAGATTCGCACCGATCATAGACCCCTAGTCTTCCTATTTAACATGAAAAATCCTACGTCAAAACTAACTCGCATGAGGCTAGATCTCGAGGAGTTTGATTTTGAAATAGAATACGTTCCGGGAAAAAACAACGTAGGAGCAGATGCCCTGTCAAGAATTACTTTTACATCCGAGCAGCTGAAATCTTTAAAACAAAATCAAAGTGATGGTCCTGAAAATCAAACATTAATAGTGAAAACACGATCAATGACTAGAACCAATAATGATGAGGAAATCCCAGTGCCAATGACGGCACATCTTGAAAAGAAATATACCAATACTCCATCATTTTGGCAAACTGAGAATCCCTCAGAAGTTGACAAGCTACTAAAAATACAGACTAATATGCACAAAGGTTTTACAAAACTTTCACTGTGTAATCATAATTACAACAAAGAATTAGGCAATGTCGTTATTCCAAATAACCAAAATGGAAGTCAGGCGATCGAGCTTGCTCTTCTAGAAATATGCTCAATAGCGAAAAGATTTAATAGAAATAAAGTTGCCATCTCTCTAAACGACGAAATATTCAATAACTATGCGTATGAAACCATAAAGGAAATCGCTAATAGAGCCATTTCCGGTTGTGAAATTATCGCGTATATTCCACCCAAGTGGATTACAAAAAGAGAAGAGATTAATGAAATCCTAAGAACTTATCACATGCTACCTTCAGGGGGGCATGTAGGCCAATATCGACTTTATTTAAAAATTAGAGCAAACTACAAGTGGAAAAACATGAAAGAGGAAATTAAAAGTTTTGTAAGAAATTGTCAAAGGTGCAAGACAAGCAAAACTCTCAGACACACTAAAGAAAAAACAGTGGTAACAACAACCCCAGCTAAGCCATTCGAAGTTATTTCAATTGATACGGTTGGTCCATTGCCAAGGACGGTAAATAACAACAGATACATTATAACGGTCCAATGTGACTTGACAAAATATATAATACAGATACCAACCAGCAATAAAGAGGCGAGCACCATATCCAAGGCACTTGTAGAAAATGTAGTATTGAAATATGGAAAATTCGTGGAATTTAGATCTGATCAGGGGTTGGAATACAATAATCAAATATTGAAAAAAATAAGTGAGTTATTGAAAATCAAGCAGACATTTGCGACTGCCTACCACCCTCAAACCATGGGAGCGCTTGAACGAAACCATAGAGCTCTCAATGAGTACCTACGAGCATTTACAAACGAGCATGGGGACGATTGGGACGACTGGGTAAAATATTATGAATTTACATACAATACCACTAACCATACCGATACCGGTTACACTCCATTCGAACTAGTTTTTGGAAGAAAAGCTAATTTACCACAAGATATGCTAAAAAAAATAGAACCTGTGTACAACCACCATGAATACTATAATGAAATGAAGTACAAGCTACAAAAATCGAATGAAGTGGCGCGGAGAAATCTAGTTGAGCGAAAAGAAAATCGAAAGGAAACAGAAAATCAGAAGATCAATCCACTTAAAGTAAAGCTAGGAGACCTGGTATATTTAAAAAACGAAAACAAAAGAAAACTAGACCCATTATATATAGGTCCATATATAATTACGAATATCGATAACCCAAACTGTACTATAAAAAATAAAGTAACAAATAAAACTAGCGTAGTACATAAGAATAGGTTAATTAAATGATGAAAATTCTACGCAAGAGCATAATTTTCATCTATAAAAGGGGGGAGGTGTAGCGCCTTTATGTAGGCACTAAGCAAATGTTTAGTTTATAGTTATAGGAATTAAAGTTATAGGAATTATAGTACTAGTAACTAGTGTTAGTGATAGGAATTTATAGTTATAGGAATTATAGTTAGATACTAGTGTTAGTGATAGGAATAGATATAAAAGGACAGGGGCAAAGAGGCAAAAAGGATCATTCGCGAGTCAACCAAAACTGAAGCAAAAGCGCGTTACGAAAGATCCAAGAAGTTACTAATAAATAACTACTTAAACTAAAGCCACTAAAGTTTAGTTCGAACGTCACGATACGAAGACGTCAGTATATAAAGAAAAATAAAGATTTGGAAGAACACCACAAGAGCAAACGATTTTCTCTTAAAGGAACTGGACAACCAGGATTGCAGGAAAGTATAATCCACCCTGTCCTTTGCGTGGAAGGTATCGAATCAGAGTGCAAGGTAAAACGAAAAGATGGAGAAGAGAAATTACACTGCGTTAGATATAGTGAACCATCTTGTTAATGAATGAAAAAACATGGTAATAGGAGGACAAACACAATAGTTTTGAAGGTTAGAAGAATCTATTCATTTATGAAGGATTCTTGAAAATATTCATGCAACCGGTAAAAAACTAGAACGTAATTTAGAGCGAAACCTTCCGAAGCCTAATGCACCTTAAAGGAAAAAAAACAAAGTGCAGCGAAAACTCTGGCGTGAGAAACAGAGTGTAGGGAAGTAAAGCGAAATAAACTAAACGAAAATGCAATACGTGGTGGGAGAGAAAATTTATTGGCCAACAACGTTTACCAAGCGTTTTGCATCCGGACTATGGAACGACACGGAAACCCATAAAACACTACACTTGAGAACGTAAAGGGGTATTTGCTTGCGCATCATATCGGTGCGCTTACACAATTCCGATGCATCCGGCGGAAAGTCGACCGGAAGTGGTGCTGTGTTTTCTGGGGTGGCTTGTTCACATGATATGGAGCTGGAATTTAGAGGAAGAGAATCAACACATACGGCTGACGGAAAGCGGAGCGAATTGATCAAATAATAATGTGATGGAGACAACGTGACGAGTATTTGTGAGACTGTCAGTCACTGAGAGACTTTTAACAATTATCTTTAATTTTAGTAAAGTGCAAAGTGTAATAGACGGCTAAATGAAAGGTTACAAATCGGTCGACTCTGACTTCTGACGTATTGTCTGACTCATTTTAATCGGGAATCGTATGGGAAAATCATTTCTCTCTTTTGCGATGTTGCAAAAAGTCGTCGATCGAAATAATCTCAAATTGAATAATACTCTGTTGCTTTCTTTTCCGGCTCGTGGTGGAAAGAAATTTTCCAACCAGAATGAAACCAAGCGAGGTAAATGTATACGCCGGTGGTAAGGGAAGCTGGATCAGCAAAAGGAGGTCAATCCGGTGGCAAGTGGCGTCCGTTGTAAACAAATCCCATTTATTTTTAAACCATCACAACTCATTACGGGGCGCACTGCCTCTGCTACGCATATAGAAAGATTTTCCAAGCGATCATTCTTTGATCGGTTCTTAGCATCCCACTCCGGTTGTGTGCGTATAGACGGGGCGTTTTGTGTCGAAATTTTCTTCCACCGCGCAATAATATCGCCTCACATGCTGGAAATGTCGATTTTGTCTTGGTGGTTACAACGTGTGGTATTTTCATAGGTACTTATGATTGTTTTAAAACGCCGAAACATTGTATTGGTTATATTTACACATGCGCCAGACTAAACGGTAAACGCCATTGTTTTGGGACGAAATTATTTATTTGCTGTAATAGTTTGTGGGAACTTGTTTCGACACAAACCAACCCTTTGAAATTCGCCGTCAGAGGAGAAACCGCCAGCGTTAGACACAACAGGTTTTTAAATACACCGTATGATTTCTACCAATAAACAATGAAGTTTTGTATAAGTTCTTTTTTTTTAAGAAAGTTGTGGCACGCATAGTTTTGCTAGTTAGCTTTTTATATTTTATATTGTTTCATAGTGTAGCAATAGCCAGCAGAATAATGTCTTATCATTCAATTACAGCGTCGGCTTTTGTACATCAACTTGGAAATAACCTGCGGTAAGTGAACTAAAAGATATATAAAGTCGTGTCCTTTTGACTACTGGAGTACGTAACAGTACTTGAAACTTAACCCATCAGTTTGTTAATAAATCAGAGCCGCACACCACTTAATTTATTCACTTAGTCTACTTTATTTGTATTTTTAACTCTGTCCCTGAAAAGATGTATTACACTATTTCTTCTTGACACGATAATTTTAGTTATTATGTTGAAAATCTGATTCCAGTTCCTGGCGTTACAATATGAGCTTAAACTTTTCCTCTTCACCTGAAAATATAAATCGGTTTTTAGTTTTCCACATGTGTGGGTTGGTCCCCCAGATGAATGTTGTTTGGTTAGATTGGGAAAAGCTATCGACAACTTGAGCAATCATGACGAAAATGGAGCACTGCTTCAATCCCCGGTAAACGTCTTGGCCAACCGTCATGATTGTTGTGCCTGTTTGTCGGTCGGTGGCCTCTGTCGTGACAGAAAAGTCTTGTACAGTAGCTAGTACGCGGCCAGTCCGTAGGTAACAGTGTCAGCAGAAGTTTCTACAGCGGACAATCTATGTGTACCTCGATCATGGTTCGGTTGATGGTTGTCGCACTGCTTCTTGTATGCGGGCACCAGGTATGTAACGCAGCGCAAGTGATCAAAGCACTGGAAATCAATAGAGACTAATATAAGTCGTTTTGTGGCACATTTTAAAAAAACACGCAGGTTACACTGGCCAAGCCAGATTATGGGATTTACGGACCGGTCCAGGACAGTGCATCCATTAGGCTCGTTGCAATTGAGCTGGGAAGGGCATTCGAGCAGCTGCAAGCAGGCTTGGAATTGGAGATAACCGCACCCTCGAGTGCTCTGGAGCAACTCTTTGCGGTACTTCAAACCATCACCGATACGCTGGGTCCTTTGGGCATTACAGCGTCGACTGCTCTGGCAGCCGCTACGCTCAGTATGGCCGACCTCGAAGGAACCTTCCGGGACATTCTGGACCCCCTGGTCGATATGCAGACCGTTGTGGTGGTGCAGATTCCGGAGGTATTGCTCGCGATCAATGAACTGGCTGGATCCACTCTTGTGCTTCAGTTGATGGACGAATTCAGCATGATCTACGTGTCGACGCGGACCTTGATCGGGTCGGTAATACAGCTGGTGGCGAGCGTCCGGAATGTTAGCAATCCGTCGGAGGTAAATCAGAGTGTTATGGCTGGAGTGCAGCGCGCCATGCAGCTCCTGCGATCTAACATCCAGCTCCTAACCTATACAATCGGTTCGACAAGCATGGAGTTAAGTGTGGCGAATGAGTTTCTGGTAGAGCTGACGGCGACGCATAGTACCGCAGAGGCTGACAGTCGTGCTGCACTGGATCGTTTCCGATCAAAGCTCGATCGTTTCGAGGACAGCCTAACGTACCTGACAGACTGCTTGGTGGGCGAGTACGCCGACCTGCGGCCGTATGTTTTATCGTATCTAGAGAGTCTCGGTACTTCGTCCGGTGAGTGTGTGCTCCATTCGGCCGCCGAATCTCTCGTGGACACCGTAACTACCGGCTGGGATCGGGCGGTTTGTGTGGTCAAACGCCACTACAAGATGCTTGGTAGGAATTGTGATCTCATGAAGGACCTTTCGGAAAGCTACGAGCAAGTGTGCGACGTTGGTATGGCACTCGCGCAGACAACTGTGGCCAATGGTCCAAACGCGCCCTACTGCTTCTATAAGTTCTTCCGGCTAGTCGAGCATCTACTCCTTCGTCTGGCGGACGATGCAAGCTTATGTCTGAAGCAGGAATCAATTCGCTTGCGGTCACTTCAGGAAAGCGTGCAGAACATGTTTCCGACCGTTGTCTACGATGTGGAGGAGCTACTGATTCACCTTGAGCTGTGTGGAGAGGTCCTGGAACAACGGAACCGCTGCATATCCGACTTTGGTGAATTGTACGAACATCTTGCCTCGCATACCGAGCAGAAGCTGGAGCTTATCGAGAAGTTCTCGCTAGCCGAAACGAGTGCCAGTGCCGATCGACTGAAGCTATGCGTTTTACACTCGCGCTATAACGTGCTCCATTTGGAGCTTGCTCGATTGCAGAACGACCTGGAAGAGTGCAGTTCGTTCGACGGATCATTATGCGACGATCTAACTCCATCTGTTTGATAGATTTGAGTTGTACAAAACTCACAATACATTTTAATTATAAGACCAACTTTTTATATAAAATAAAAGCATAGTCCAACATGTGAATGCATTTGATGGATTTTCGTAAACTGGAGGGTATAATGAACAAACATTTTACTACTTGTACTCACATCGGTATTTGGTTCCTGGCGTTTAGAAGAAATCCATTCTTAATTCAGAACCCACGATGAAAAAAACGTACAGACATTTTTAAATTTATAAGCAGTAAAACATATCTGAAATACATACCAGAAAATTTGTTTTTAAATAACAAAAAACAATAAATTTAGAAGAAAATTCGAATGGACAATTCGTTAACAACGTTGAAGGTGTTATCATGGAATGCTTTCAATAAAATATGTTGTAGATTATTAACGTATTTATATAATTAGTATAGCGCACTTAATATTTAATTAAATCTGACATTAAAATGGTGATATTTGCTCCTATTTCCTCTTATTTATTTTCAAACTGCTCATCATGTACACAAACGTTTCTGAGAAAATGTGTTGAATACAAACATTTTTTCTCGGTTTAGCCTTTCTTACAAGAAATGCAACAGCATGCATTGTTGAACCCAAATTAAGCGTCAAACGAAGTGTAATTCAATTTGTATGAATATAAAAAATCATTTATTTTCCTGCTCAACAAAACGTGTTATCATTGCTTTTGGTAGTACAAACATTAAAAAAAAAATCTAAGCGGAAAAATACCTAGTGAACAAAAGGACTGATTGAAGGCGTTTTAATATTAAGGTTCAATTACCGGTGGCATCATACCTTCACCGGATTCGCCTGATTCGCCTGATTCGCACATTCCTGCCATACAGTCATGGCCTTCGAAGCAGGACGTCATATTTTCCACTAGCTCATACACCACGTTGTCCAATGTGTAGAAGTTAGCTGCGGCCAGACAGATTTTCAGCCGCGTTTGGCTGGCCGTAAGCTCTGTAGCGATGAGTTGTTGGAGTGAACTATACTTTGCCTGATGATCTGCTCCAAGGGTAGTGTAGAGCTCAGTTAGCTAAAAGTCATAAAGGTTGCAACAGCCTGTTATTATGTGCATATTTTAGTACAGTCCTCTAGTACTTACATCGGAGAAACATTCGTCACGACGGGTTCTATGCTTCGCGCAGGTTTCAAGATTAAGCCAGAGGTCCTCGACGTCGTACGACAGCAGGGTGACAAATGAATCAACAACATGCCTAAATTTGCGCCATCTTGGGTGCTCCGTGTCGAGGCACTCGTTTAAGTGAAGCAGCCCTAGAGTGGGCAAGTCTTCTACTAACGCTTGGTACTTGGCGAAACAGTATTCTGCGAAGACATCGGAGTCAATCAACCCATTCACCAGCGCGTCGGCAGCATAGAAAACCTTTGGACCCTGAAAGTAAGCTTCGTCGACGGTACCCTCTAGGTCGGTGACATAGCTTTCCACAGCCATCGCAGCGGAATCCTGGAGACCTTCCAGCAACCCAGGACTAGTGGTCACGAGCACGGTTAAGGCAGTTACCAGACCGTTGAATGAAGGCGAGGAGGAAACGGGTCCAGACAGTCCCATTTCCAACTTTTCTCTCATAGCATCGTACTCCTGCACGAGCTGGTTAAAATAATCGTTGACAGAGTCCCTGAAATCGTAAGCGACCTCGTTGTAGCTGGAAACTTCGGTATCGAATAGACCCAGCGCCATCCCACTGACTTCTTCCTCCACGGGTTCGTATAGATCCGATACTGCCGCTTCATAGGACACGTAGTATAAGTCCGCTGTCCTTAGGTTGACCCCGGCACGTTGAAATACGTAGCACATAGCCTGTAAGTGTGCATTCAGCGATGCCAACGCTAGCAAAAACTCGCGAAACAGATCATCCAGTTCTTCCTCAGCGTTTGGGTCCGTCAAGGCATCTTGTAGGCTCATGAAGGCATCTCGGGACGGCGCAAGCCTACTGAAAGCGAATGTGAGGGAGTCCAGCATTTCTTGGTACAGTAGGCTGCCGTAGGCTTCACTCATCGACGAAAAGAACGCCTCATTGTTGTCGTTAACGAACGTCATCAGCTCGTCGTACGCATCTAGCACGGAACCGAACGTGGCGGGCACGTCGCTGCTGGAACTTACGGCGGTCTGGAGTGCATCCGTCACAAGTTGACCTTTTGTCAGCAGTTGACCGGCGAAGGGAGCCAGCAATGCAAGCTTCGCCTCACTTCCGGTGATCTGCCCAGAGAGCGTGAAATCTAGCTGGTCGTCCAGTGAGCCCATATTTAACGCGATCGAAACGGCCGCGGAGTTGATGTCAGAACTCAGGGCATACGTTAGGCTTGTCCCGAACTCGGGCCGTGCGCTGACGATGGCAACCTGTGGACAATGAAAATCTTAGTCAATCTCGGATAGCAAACGTCGGTACGAAAAAAGCTACCTGCACCAGGCAGAACACCCAACAAACATAACGTGGCGAACCCATTCCCAATCGTGCCGGAGATAGTAACCACACTTCAGATCACACTTTGCTCCCCGGACGGTGGTGCGTATTGTTTTATAGGTTTTCTGGCTCAACTAGAGATGAGGAAACCATGGGGATGCAGGCCACACTACTTTCATCTGAGCCAACATTGCACCACGAAAACTAAACCAACCCGCAACCGCCCGTTACGTAGGTTGTAGCAACATGGCGATCGGCTTTAGGGGAGAACTCTTCAGAAGAGTATTACTCAAGCTCAAACCCAAAAACAACATTGGGTCACAGCCTCTCGGCAAGTGACCCTCATACCACAAAACAAAAAATTGTATGAAAACATGGCTGTTCAACTTTGAGCGATAGTGACATAGTTTGGAAGCATCTTCTGTGAGCTGATGGTTTAGCGGTCTAGAGAATCAGAAGATCAGTTTTAACTTTGATTAACATTCAACAATAAACAATTCAATTCTTTGTTTATAAGGATGGAATACACGTATTGTATCTTTAGATACTACTGTGTCCAAAAAGTAAGGTGACTATGGTACGCAAACTGTGCGCGTCCAAGGTATTGGCGGATTGTTATTTTTTAATTGTTGAAATATGTGTTTTTGACTTCTTCAGCAAATTTCATGTAAAAATATTCATCAGGATAGGAGATATGATTTTTTTTGTGGCCTACTACACGTATGACCCTCGTTGACCCGACTCTGGGCACATTTGGGGAGCAAAGAATTTGCTTAAACTTTGTATGCGTAACTAATTTTTAGCTGCGGATTCGTTGAAATAGCTTTTGGCGATGCAGTAATGTCGAAAAAAAATGTTTACCAGGGGTTTAGTGAATTCCAAAATGGCCGCCATGGCCACAATGGCCAAAATGGCGTCATGGGACACATCATCCTCAACGATTCGTCATTCGACAAAGCTCACGTTCAAAATTTTAAGGAATCAATGTTAAATAATCGTCGATTAATGATTAGAGACTTCACCGATGATATTGAAATATCGAAAGTATCAGTAAATACCATTTTAGAGGAGGTTTTGGGCCTGGAACTCGACTGGTACCAAAATCGTTGAATTTTTTTTAAAAAGGTGTTGCGTTGAAGTGGATGAAACAGCGCTATCCGACTAAATTGACTAGACGAAGTGCATTATTACTGTAGACGAGACTTGTAACTATGCTCCAGACTGTAAAACAATCAATCAATCGAATAAATACCGTGCCAGGAATAAGCCAGGACCAAAAAACTAGCCAAACGAGGGCCATACGTTTAGTAGCGCACAAAATAAATCGTATCTCCTATCCGGATGAATATTTTTACATGAAACTTGCTGTAAAAATCAAAAACACATATAGCAACAATAAAAAATAACAATCCATCAATACCTTTGACGCGCTCAGTTTGAGCACCAAAGTCACCTTACTTTTTGGACACAGTAGTATACTTTTTAATTTTTACGACCTATTCGTATTTTGATCATTTAATATAATTATTAGTTTTTAAAAATACATAATTTATTATGATTATTTTATCATACAAAGTAGAATTTATTTTACGATACTTCTGTTATATGATAAGTTACTTGCCTCTCATCTTGGTTTAAAGAATTGGTATGAAAAATGCACCTATGTTGTTTGCAGCTTCACAGTCTCTTGGTGCCTTTTTTATATCGCGCTCTTCGCTTCAAATGTCAAAATATTTTTTTTAAATAAAATTATTAAAATATTTTCTTCCATTACATAACATTTTTTTCCGTTACAAAATTAGGATCATGAAATTTTCTTCAGTTAATGTGTCTTGAAATACAAATCATAGAAGAAAAGCTAGCCTGTGACAGCGTGTCCTTGTAACTCCTATGTCGCTTGGGCTCCGAGACGTTGAACTGATAAAGGCAATCTTCATCATCGATGAATATTGATCCGATTTAGCACCCAAACCACTCTCTTCCGTGGGCGTAACGCGTAAAGACAAACGTTGTTGCCTTGGGAACGAGGACGAAGAAGTTGCCCATTCCCCGGCGAAAGTGTACACACAACCAGAACTCGCAAAGCACCTCGGGGGTACCGCTATTGCTGGGTTTTGATTATGTTGTGCCATTCCGCCGCTGGCCGTGCTTATGTAGGGGAGGATCACGCCCTGATTAAACCATTTCGATCAGTTTCCGTTTATGGAGCCGCTTCCATTCGAATGCACACTGGCCGCCGGAACTCGCTCGTAACAGTCTTCAACTCCTCGGACCACGTCCATACGCACACCGGATAAGGCTACGCTTTCGCCACGGAACCTATCTGCAGCATCTATTTCCTGTCCACGCGGAATTTCCCTTTCCTTTCGCGCTTATTAGGCTTTTCTTTTTTTTGCCATTGCCTACTCCACGTGCCACTCGGGGTGGCTCTTCCTCTTCCGTGTCCCTCCTAATCGTCACTTACTATTTACCTAATCAATTTGAAAGTGGATACTGTTGATGGCGTCAGACATCAACACCCATCCGCTCCTCCCGAGTGCGAAGCTTTCGTAGTGTGGGAGTCAATGTGTGTGTGTGTGTGTGGGTGTGTGTTACC
The DNA here is from genome assembly GCF_943734705.1 of Anopheles coustani. Classification (NCBI taxonomy): domain Eukaryota; kingdom Metazoa; phylum Arthropoda; class Insecta; order Diptera; family Culicidae; genus Anopheles; species Anopheles coustani. The sequence goes on from NC_071289.1 coordinate 72,147,086, forward strand.
GGTGTGTCTGTGTGATGAAGCGTTGGATGAGCAAGTGTACGGTCATGATTCGCTTCCGGTTTATGAGCATATAAATCGTCCCTCGGCAAAGCTCGACGGGACGATGGGGTTTGCGTTCGTGGGACGTAAGAGTGAAAGTATTCCCCGAAGGAATGGAAACAGCAACCCAAAAGGATCAACCACGGCAAGAACCATAATGGCAAAAGTCAAGCAAGGTAACGGAGGAGCTCGGACGGTTAGCAATAAAAAGGCTCCAATGCCAGTTCATGGGAAGAAATAGAAAAAAAATATAAAAGATTCAAAGCTCCCCCGCAACGGCACCGAAAAAGGCCATCAAAGACGCAACAGAAACGGAATTGTGCGCTCTCCCATTCATGCGCCGTCCTTTCGTGGGCTTCGGCCGGTTCCTCCCTATCCGGATCAACTGAATGTATGTACAAAGACTTTCTTAACAGTGTTTGTTCTTTCCACACGCGTCCTTTTCTCCGTGTGTATGCGTGGTTAGTGTTTGGTAGTGTACCTGCAGGTGAATTGATACGCTTTAGGAGTGAAAACATTTGATATGTTTTGGGAAGGCATATTGATTAATCAACCATTCTATAAAATAATTTAACATCCTTCTGGTCGCATTGTGGGGAAAATATCAAACAAATATAAACTGACTTGGTTTAGATTTTTTTTTATATTGTTCACAGTAGATGATTGATTTCAAACAATTTTATTCTGATAGGTATGGAAAGCACTTATGTTGATCTTCTTATTTTCTTAGAGTGGTAATAAAAATATGTAACAACGGTAAGGTATTTGACAAGTACTGCTACGACGTTTATTGATGTACAGCAAAAATGTATTTCCATGAGCATGCATTTTGGGAATATTGTCTGGAAATGGAATGAAACACTTTTATTATGTAACAATCGCAAAGCTAAATAAGCTAATCTTATCCTCACGTTGGATTTACTTTTCTAAAATTGAGAACCCAACTTATCAGATGTGCCAGAAACTTATCAATCAAAAGAACAAAGAGACCAATTTCTTCAAGCCAACCAGACGGTAGGGCAGTTGGCAACAGTCCTGCAAGGAAAATGGAGAGTGTATTAACTTAGCAGAGGCGAGTAAGTAGGACGGAGTGCCCCCCCCCGCTACTGCTCCCGAAGCCGCACAGGCAATGTCGCACATACTTTCGGCACCAGCTCACGTCAGCAAACTCACCCACGAGCCGTGCTGGCCGGAACTCCGGCGATCCTTTCGGCGAAGCGATCTGCCTCGGTGTTAGTGTCGCAGATTATGTTGCCCATGTACTGCGCCGTCGGGAAGGTTACGGTGTGGGTGGTGTTTCAAGTATCTAACTTTCACCCACACTGCCTCCGGGCACGGTGGATGAGCCGTCGTCGCCGTCTCCGTTCGTTGGAATTCGCTCCCAGTCGGAGTAAAAGCCAGCACAGGGCAATGTTCATCCCCACTCGGTCCATCCCCTCCACGAATGCCCGTGGCTTCTCGAGTGCCCTTTTTTCCCACCCACTTTCCTGCCACCGCTGGGCCACCCAACCCAGCGACATTATTCGGTGTTTCCGCATCCGGTGTTTGACTTTTCCATTGCAGTTGTTTTGGGACCGTTTTTCCCGTACTTAGGGTGCTTTGCCAGCTATCAACCCGTCAGCCCTTGGCTCCTGTTGTGTCTCAGCTCGATCTGTATTCTTCTCTCTCTCTCTCTCTCTCACTCACTCTTTTTCTCTCTCCCTCTTACGCTAAACACCAGTGTTCCGGTGCGCAAATCGGTTTTTATTTATTATATCTTCTAATAATCGAGTGGCATCTAGTGGCGTGGGTTTGGAGGACAAAAGAAATCGTTTCACCGTGCTGTTGATGTTTGCGTTGTGCTGGTGAGAAACAGAAGGAAAAAAATGAAGACATCCTGGCGGTGGATGGTGCGACGGAAAGGCGTCATCTCACTCCCCACCCGCACCGTCCTCAATACTTTTCCACCAGGGTGTTGTGGCTCAGACGCCCGTTGAAATTGATGAGATTGAACGAAGAGTGAGAAGATTAAATTTGCCTCCCGCGTCAAAACTCGTCGGGAAAAGCTTGGAAACTTCTTGCTATTTAACTCCCCTTTTGCCGAATGGTGGTTGTTGTTGCTGGCGGGGATTGGAAACATTAAATTTTCATCGGGTAGGCCCGTGCAAAACAGGAACGGGTTTTCTTTTTTGTCGGTCCCCTGCCAAACTGAAGACATTTTAGGAGCGGGGCGGACTGGGCAGGGAGGGCTTTGATAAACTGTCGGTGATTAGTAGGGCAAAATATATTCAATCTGTCGGGAGTCGTGCAAATTTTCGCGGCCACTCTGCATGGTGGAGTAGGGGAGAAACTAATGAAACAGCACGAAATTGTCCAACAAATGGTATCTTCTTCTTTTTGTGGGATTGTTTGTACACGACTTGGAAACTTTTGCCGAAACCGTTGTTTGAGCGATGGAATGTTGTAGCGAATTAAACATCGGCTGTAGCTATTTTCACCACCAACGATTTTCTTACGATTTTGTATTAATTTCCAACAACAAATGTTGTTAAGAAACTGTTAGAATACAACTCGAGGCTAGTCTACTTTGTTCACTTTGACAGGACACATACTTAATTTGTTTAATTGGTGGCTTCATCTAATTGCGTGCAATAGTTATTAATGTCCAAACTGTAATGCGTGCTGTTGTTAGTTTACTTACAAAATCTTAGAAACATTTGTGAATGAACAAACAGTTTTCGATTTTCGAATTCGTAGCAGCTGCTTGTTTGTAATCTCTTTTCATTCAATCATATCATTTTAACAGCTAAACGAGTTTTTAAATACTTATTCGTTCTATTGTGAATTACGTCACACCATGAAAAATTGATGAAAAATATTAAAATAAAAAAAGGAAAATACAGGAGAACTTCTCCACCTTCAAATGGCCAAATGCCGAAGGTTACGTCAGTGGCGAACACTTTATGCGTGTCCCAGTCATCCAGGGTCTCCGTGATTGGAATAATGATGCTTGCTCCTGAAACAAAACACCAACCCACGGATCGGTATTCCATTGCTGCGATGTAAAAAACGCAAAAGAAATCGTTTGACTACGCTCCAGGACAAAGTCTAGGAAAAGGAAAGAAAATTATCATGTGTATGTAAGAAATGCACTAGAACGTAGGAGAATCCTACTCGAGGGATGAGGCCAATCCTCTTCAGAACGTCTTCGGCGTTCGTTTCTCGCGGTAGAACAGGGAAATCAAAAAAGAAGTGGCGGAAATCGAGAGACATTGATAAAAAAACAAAAACCTCTATTTTCCATCCCTCCAGCAGCGAGCTCCGGGAAGCTGACGGTGCAGGAACTTTTTCACAATAGGGAAAAGTGGACGAACCTACTGTGTGTCGAAATGGAATCGTTGCGAGCGCCAGCAAAAGGCAAAGAATGGATCGCGCGCGGGGTGAGGAAATCCAACCAAATATATTGAAATGCGGAAGTGGGAAAACTTGTCGATGGTTTTATTTTCGATTCACGTGAACAAACCATACGGGAAGCGGTAGAATTCGTTGGAAAATTTGACTGAATTGCTCAGCTAGGCCCCAGCAGTTTGTCGGAAATTGAATGTCGTGCGCTCTTAATGGTTAAAGGGAATTTCTTATTTTGTTCGAATATTTGAAGTGATGTTTTGGCCAATTTTCAAAAGACTTGAATGAATATGCTTATTAAAGTAATATGAAAGATGTACGATTTATTTTAATTCTTTCAAATACGATTCCAAATTTCCATTATTTTCAAATAGCATTTCATCATCCGGAAACGATTGATTGTTAGAGAGCATCACAACTTCTGCATGCTGCAGGTGAGTAACTCGATGACTACCATGGTGCAAAACTACTAGAATCGACCAAAAATCTTCGAAACAGCGCGTTGTTACTTCTCGGTTTGGGAAGGAGAAAACAAATTCGACCCATCGCAGGGAAAAGACTAAGGTTAAAAGGAGGGAAAACATACCGGCACCAGCAGCAGCAGATACATTGAATCCACCCGAAAACATTGTGACTGGAGTTGGTTGTTTTTCTTGTTTTCTGTTTCAGTTTTTCCCTTTAGCGGTAGCGAAAAGCTTCGGCACGACGATGCCGTTTGCGCTGCGCCCTGACACTTGATGAAACGGTCTCGCAATGAAAGTTTGGAAAATGCATAGGGTAGCAGGTGCAGAGTGTGGGATGGTACTAGCGGGAGCCTTGCTGCAGGATTAGACTACGGTACGGTCAGTTGTTCTGACTAGTTCCCATTGTCAGTGTTGCCCTGTCTGTACCATAGCGCCGGCAGGCTGGTGGGTTAGAGGAAGAACAGAACGCACGGTTTATTGTTGCACAGGACACTGGACGCAGTGTGAAATATTATCGACGTTTCAATAATTATGTCAAGTTGTTCATGGGCTTTACGTTCAAAGTTAGGCGTTTAACTTCAACTCGTATTAAGAAATAGATAAATGATGTTAAAATAAGGCTTTACTTTTACGTACTTTACTACATATTACGTACATATTACTATTACATTCGTTGGGTTCGTAATAAGACAATGACATTTTCCTACAGACTGAAATATTGTCATAATTATAGGGATTGAGCCGATCTAGATGAATAATTAGAAAAATAGTAATAATGAACGAATTGATAAACGAATGAATTATGAATGCGAGGCAACGAAAAATTAAAAATGAAATTAATCGCTAGATAGTTGGCAACAAAAATTACAAGAGCGATGGCCTACTACTGAACCGAGATGGATCTGCAGATGGAAAAAGATGGAATAAAGCAGACATTGAAAAACGGAAAGGGTTGAACCATCGGTCTTGTGATTGAATTTGACGAGAGTGGATAGTGAAAATGAAACAAGTAGTTGAATTTGGAAGTTGAAATATAATGAAATAGAGAAATAATCCGTGAGATCACGACAATAATGTCACAAGTCAACAAATACGACAGTTTTCTCAGCATTTTCCAAAAAATGAGGTAACTCGTAACATTCATAAATATGCAACTCGACTATCTGCCATATCCAATGGAACGATATTAACGAGGGTTATTTTACTTTGATAATGTTTAAACGAGAGCGTTTCATTTTACCAGTTATTTTGATTAAGCAACTTTTTTCCATTGCCCTCTTTGTGATAGTAAAAGATTCATTGTCCTATCACTTTCTTAAATAGTGGCATGAAGTATTTGTTTTTATATTATGATGTATTTAATAGTTAGTAGACCATGTTTTCGATACATCAATATTTGCAAACTAAATCTTATGTCCAGTATGTCCTTCGATAACTTTCCTACTGTGCCAGCTTCGACCGTAGAATCTAAAGATACATACAACTTTCATTCGAATGTTCGTTGCCCTGTGTCAGCCTCGGCCACCCTTACCACCCGCATCCGGCCAAAGTCCACAAATTCAGGACGCTTTTTCTCTGTCACGTGTACGGTTATCCTCGTCTCCGGGCATTGAGCCTTCCGCGCCTTCGGTCATGGCTCAAGCTCACACACGGTAAAGCACCGTTGCGAACCCTAAGGTTACGTGGATCGGGTTTCAAAACCACTGTGCACACATACACACACACAGAGTTTGGAGCACATTGTCTCTTGGGCAGACGTTGTAGGAAAGGATTGTGGTTTAGTGAGAAAATGGAAAGATGGCAAGATACAACGAGAGGTAGAGATCGTGAGAGGAGAGAAGGATGGGGATGTTTAGTATGAAAAAGGCTCGGAAAAGCGAACTGCCAAGCGGTACAGTTTTTTCTATAAGAGGAAAATCTCCATCCAGCGAAGCGGTACCGGGATGGCGAGGGATGTTTTAAATTTATTCAAACAAAAATTGTTCGCTTTTCCCAAGCATTGGCTCGGTGGAGTGAAGGGAAAGAGGTGTTTAACGCCACGACAGACTAGGCTGCCCGGACGATGAAAGTGGTAGTGGGTGGAGTGGTGGTGGAATGGCATGATGGTCATGTAGGTAGGTTTCCTGAAGTATGTTTGAGCGAGGACTTTTTCTGGATGGAGGGCTGCAAAACCAGATCCACAACGATCTACATTGAAAGGAAAAGAAGGAAAATGTCTCTTATCATTTTATTTCTCTCCCTCTCTCTCACATGCATTCTCTCTTTCCTTCACTCTTTCTTTGTTTTATATCTCGCGCTCTTCTTACACAAATTGTTGTTCTGTCGCCGCCACTCGTGTTTCATTCTCTGTCCTTCCCAAGGAGCTGGTGGAAAAACACTGCGCCGGAAAAACCATCCAAGGATCGGTACTAACTTGCAACCTTGCGTACCGACGTAGTCTTTGCTGAGCTTTAACGGACGAAATAAAACGACAGCAGTTCCATTCCGTCAACTTTGGTTCGAAAATTTCGCCAACGCCAACGTATCCGACCGTTTGGAATGTTAGTCAGATTTGTTCCGGACGGTTTACATGCGGTCGAAGAGGGAACGGTTGTTGGGAGCAGGCGGACCGGGTGATAGGTTTTGCATGATAGGATAATGGTGTTCAGCACTTTACCAATGGCACTAGAGTCTGGCGGTAGGGTTCGGGTTGTAGCCAGACTTCTTTTTCCTCCATCCGAGTACCGACGATGGAGCATGGAGTATTTTTAAATTTCTCTTCGTGGGTAGCAGCGAAAAGCAGCACCGGATGTAGCTTTTCATTAGAGTGTGAAAGTGAGGAGAGATACGCTGGTTGATTTGCGACCAACGACATCCAACTCAAACAAGTAGAAAAAAAAGCTTCTTCCTGCTAGATGAGTAAGGAGATGTGCGTTAGGGTTTTCCAGTTGCAGTGCGTAACAGAAATGGAATGGTACCAGCTAGACATGTTTTTTTGGATCTCCCTGTTCCGGAGGACTACTTCGGCTCGCTAGTATTTGGGACCAGAAGAGAACATATGATTGGATGCTTAGTGAATGCTGACCAAGTTGTCTCCAAAATTTAATCCAATAGAGAAATAGAGATGTAAGATAGAAAAACGAGATGAAAGTTTCGAAAACCACTGCTTTCCACGAGCTTCCATAAACAACGACCCTACGCGAACAGGAAACGTACGCACGTTAGTTATTTATTTATTTGCGTTTGATTTACAAAGACGGGGTTCATCACATCACCCAAATTAAAGCTGAATGCCTACATTCGTTTTGAAAAATATCGGTTCTGACAAAGCAATAGTAGCTATAAATTGGTTTCTTCAAACATTAGAGTAACAAAAGTCATTACAAGTAAAAAACAGTTTTGGTTTGCTAATTGCAATGTTGATCAACAACTGACTGTATTTTTCCAAAGAAATGTCTCAAGTATTATGAGGTAAGTTTAAGCACATCTGATGTGTTCTATATTTCATAAAACTTTTTCTTCTTGTCATGTTGTGGTAATCGTTAAAAGTTTTTATTGAAAACGCCGTTAAGATTTTAAAATTAGTATAACCTGATTAAAATAACTGTAGCTACTCGTAGCTGTTAGCTATATCATAACTTCATTACTCAACTTTGCCAAAATTCTCCATTGCATGTATGAGAAAGATGAAAAAGGATTTGTTACACTACTGCAAACCGATGTTAACGTGTGTTAAACATAATTCAACCTTTCGTGGCCGCTTCAATATCGTATTTTAGTGGGCATTAATTGCTTTCGGTGGCTTTTCCATCCCCATATAGAGTGCTCATCCAGTCGCCAATTCTACCGAAATATGCCGGTGGCATCTTCGGTGGCATCAGACGGATGGAGAGCCAAGACACTGTGAGAAGCAAAATTTTAGGCAAATTAAAGCAGCCCAAAGACGTGCAGCCATGGCCAAGTCAACCGAGAAGAGCCGCTCATAAGAATGAGGTTAATAATGGGTGTGCGGAGGAAGTTAGCGCAGGTGATAAAGAAAGTTAACTTGGCCCCGTCACACGCGCAATGGGACGCGTTGGTTACAAAAAAAAGGAAATAAAAACGGGTTGGGAATTTTTATGCTAAAACGTCAAGCATAAATAAATAATCGATATCGGACCACCCAGCTTGATGCGTGTTGATGATGCGGTTCAAAGCAGACGCGAATGCAAGGGCGAAGCATAAAAAGGAAGAAACAAAAACGAGCCGATTCAGTCTGAGATGGTCCGATCGGTGATTTTGCCTTTTTTGCATCTGATATTGGTAGGTTTATCAAGTGAAATAATGATCACAGATAAAACGAACTCCTTGTTTTGTCTAATACACTTGAAAGGCAATGACAAAAATGTGATAAGCTCCCATACAGTTTTGTATAACTATAACTATGTATAACTCAAATTATTCTTATTGAGCATCGTTATTCTTATCTGTCTTTCATTTTGTAATTCAATGTTGAATTTAAAATCTGTAACTTTTCCAACAAACATGCCAAATTACTTAGTTTATCTAGCATCTTATTTACTTTACTTAAAATTAAATGATTTCGTTTTCAAGAATTGTTCCATGTGTCAGCAATGGATTAGTTGAGCACCGAATTATACGACCATTTGAGAGGATGGCAAGTCAATTTTCTAACTGAAACCTGCTTGGCTATATTGCACACCTCTTCCACTTTGTCTCAAACAAACTTCATCATATACGTCTATTTCGGCATCTTTCTAAGTTCTCTTCGATGGAGTCACTGGTCCACTGTTTGGGTGTTGTATATGGCTTTACGTAATGACAAGAACATGTTGGGAAATTAACAGGCAGCAAGTGGGGCAACAATGTGACAACACGGATTTTCAGACCCAATCTGGATTGATAGTTTCGTTGGATGTCGGTGGTGCGTTGTTCCATAAAGCTGCACCGAGCCGAGTTTACTTAGCTGCACCGCACTGTTGGGAGCATTCTGTATGCGCCCGGGTCAGTGGAAAGTACTATAAATGGTTCGACGCATGCTAGCTGCAGCGACACATAGTAGTGTTTCGGTGTACCTAGGAGTCCGATGGCAACTGCAATGAAGTTTCGAGTGTGGGCACTTTCGCTGGTCGTGATCTGTTCGCTGCAGGTTGGTCCATAGGCGGCACTGTCGTGCATGAGGATGGCGTTTTTTTTCTGGTTCAAAAAAGCATGTTTTGTCTTCCTTGTACAGTGGTCCGTTCCTGCAGAACCACGGCCCGACTTTGCACTCGAAGATACCGTGTACGGTGCTACGAAGGTGTCGTCGGCGCTGTCGGTCCTTTACAGTGAAGTTGGCAGTGTCACCAGTAGTTTACAACCGTTAACACTAGAGTCGGACTATGAAACACTAGGTGTACTGTACAGTTTGTTGAATGCGGTTGGCTTTCCCCTGCAAGGCTACCTCGGAGCAATCGTGGAGAGCCTCGAGACTCTCACCACGACGGATAATACAAGCGATTTCGGCTTATTTTCGTCCGTGACCGGCATTATCGACGCTGCACAGACCTGGATAGCCGAAGATTTTGATGTAATCCTTGGTGTCATGAACGAGCTCGTTGGAGGACCCCTTGCAGCGCAGTTCAACGACGCACTCTCGCGCATCGACGATGGTCTTAGCGAGCTTCAAGACGCATTGGAAGAACTTTCCTCGGTGGTCCAGGGAATCCTGGGAAGCAGCGAGGAGTCCAGCTGCCAACGACGGGATGTACCGCCGCGTTATGTCTATCGGGTAGTGTATGCTGTGCGTGCCTTGCGAGGCTATCTGCCGTTGGTCACATACCTGATTGTCACTACGGTGGATAACCTTCGGACAGCCGACGAGTACGTGGTGCGGCTGGAGGCTGCAACATCCGACGTGACCGACGTAACGCAGTACACCGAGCTGGTAGAGATTGGCGTCTATCCAATCGTCACCCATGTTGCGGAGGCCGTGGAAAGTGTTCACAGCGATCTGGGGCTGGTCGTGGGGCAACTGTCAAGCCTTACCAATGTTCAGTCGGTTTCCAGTTATTCGGGTGTGGTAAGCGCCCTCTCTAGCTTTGACTCGGTCCTGAACAGGTTGAGCTCCGCCAGCTCTAGCTTCTATCTGGCCCTCGACGATATATCCGAGAGCCTCGAGGAGTACCTGACCGACCCCGACAATACCGATCCGATGAGCAACAGACAAGACGTCGTAGACACACTCTTGGACACGCTGCTATCCAACGGGCCCTTCTCGCGCTACTGCTTCTACAAGTACTCGGAAATACTGCTAGGATTCACCGATCTCGGCTACAGTGGCGTGGAAGAATGTATCGACAGGGAGTTGGAGAGGCTGCAGTTTCTCGAGGAAACCCTACTCCGACTGGTCGCGGCACTGGAGTTCGACTTCGAGGACCTGTTTGATGAGCTTACCGCGTGCGAAGGAATACGCCGAACCAGCAGGCGTGCGCAATGTGTCGCCAATGTATGTACGGCATGCAACAACCCTAAGCCCCATTGTCACTAACTCTTACTTTTTGCGTGTTTCAGCTGGCGTTCACGTACAACTTTTTGGCGAGCAGCTTTGAAACAAAGTTTGATCTGATTTACGAAGTCGCCATTGCGGAGGCGGTGGCAAGTAAATACCGACTGCTGGCCTGCGTGGAGTCTCTGACGTTCAGGCTACTCGATGAATCGACGGATGACCTGAGAAGGGAGATTAGGAAATGCAGACGACATGGACCGTACTGTGAGCAGGAATCGGGCGAGGAAGGAAAGCTACTTTTAGCAGGTAACGAGGGGAAAGAGGTAAAATAACAGGCTGACCGTACTTGACCCAATGCATAATGCACGCTTACTGCAGTTGACCTGGAAGCAGGGCGGTAGATAATAAGGATGCCTTCGGGTGGACAAGCAGGATGGATGTTTTATTTTTCTAAAGTCCGGAGGTATCAACACAGTGTTTGTAATAAAAAACCATTTTCATTGGCTTAACGTGTTTGCTGTAGTCTTACTTCTTGCCCTTAGTGGTCATCTGCGAGCTTAGAGTTCTCAAGTGAAACAACGTGGTTTTCAACGTCTTGATTTTGCGTCACTTTCTCATTTGTGTGGTACTATTCTCTATTCTTTTCGAAGCACTTAGCAAAATTGTTACCTGTTCCTTGGCAAATTATTGGGTCTGTGGTTTTCGAATGTTTGTCACAGTGACACACACACCCCACCATTCCATATCTGCTCTTTTGACAGCACCGAATGTCTACTTGACGGATGAAATTCTTGGGCGGTATCGCTTACATGAAGGTAATGATTTCACACAACAAAACCAAACAAACAGACATCCCACGTCGAAAATGGTTGGCCCATAAAGCGGCTCAAAGGAAAGCCTGCGAACGGTCCGATGCCCGGCGTCCTACGCTGCGAGTCGCAAGTGACACTTCAACCCCCGTCAGAGCAGGAGGTGATCAATCTTCATTCGAAATGATTTTACGGCCACAGACATCGTGGCGCGGATCACGTTACTTTGCGTGCGGCACCGGGAGAACGGCGTGCAAATGGGGGTAAAGATCGCAACTATCAAGAGCTCGACGGAGGAGTGAACTGACCGAAAAGGAAGGCTTCAGTTGCATGTTGAGGCTGAGGGCACGTGTCGTTCAGTTCTCTCTCGGTGATCGCCGATCGGGGAATAACGCCATGACCTTGGCTGGATGCGTTAATCGAACGTGATCGCACGACCTTTGCTTGGAGCCAAACGTCATTGGAATACGTTTGATTGGAGTACCAGGGAGAAACCGAACCAATCTGTACTTAAGGGAGTGGTTCAACATCGAGCCGTACTGGTGTCTAGTCGGTACCACACTCTGTAGTCTATCCTCTTCAACTTGACAGAGGAACTTCATCCGAAGGCTTCTTAGTGGCGTTACTCTTTGGTTGCTGTAATGGGTTGCTGTTTCCTGTATCACCTACCTTATTTTATGACTTGTTTATTGCTTCGACGTCATACTTCCTAGATGACATTGCGCCATAAACGCTATTGATTTGGTATACTTTTAAATTGTGGGAACAAGCCATGGTAAATTTATTTCTAATCGATAACCATTTAATTTGATGCTTCTGTATTTTAATATATTGCTTTACGTTGCTGCTATTTTCAGGTTGATTTATATTTTACCTGTTAAGTGATGTTTTCATTTAATTGAATAAATTCTTAGGTTTTATCAGTGAGATTCTGTTTGAACATGGTGAACAGCAAAAATAGTATTTAATCTACTGGAGTTTAATATTATTTTCTTGTTTTAATTTTACACACCTAACCTGAAAATTGTGTCGATAAAATAATTTGTACAACAATTATAAAATTTTTAAAATCAAACTATAAATATTTTTTGTGTAAAACCATTCCGATCTCAAATTGATAACATCATAATATTGTGCCGCTTCCAGAGCGATCCCGCTTAGAACGTTCATCGTTCGGTTTTTGCATCGTTTTGATCGTGTATGGAACAGAACGCTATCGGCCGCTGCACGAGTCAATATTTAATCAGCTGATGCTCGAAACGGTCCATATTATTGTTCAGTTTGGCGACGGTTGCAGACTCACTAGATGTGAGGATGAATTTCTGGCGTCGAGTTTTCGTGTAGCACAACAATCCGAAAGGGGTTTTTAAAATTACAAATGGCGATACAAACGTTATTATTCTTGTTTTTCATTTTATTCGAGGTGAGTTTTGCGCACACTAAGCAACAATGATCTCAAATTAAGAATTTTGGGTTTAATGGTGTTTTTTTTACCTTCCCCCAGCTTGTACTTCCCAACCCCGTTCCAAACTTTGGTCTTCCGAGTCCAATTTCCGGCAGCGATCAGGTGTCCAAGGTAGCCAACCAGACTGGTATTTTGCTGCGCACAGTTGACGATCGGCTCAACATCACGCTAACATCGAGCTATGCGAAGCTAAACCAAACCCTCGCTCGACTGACAACGCTGGCACAATTCATCGTACACGTGGACGCTCTCGTTACAGCTCCCCTGCTCACCCTGACCGACGATGTTTCCGGCGATGTGCGGGGTCGGTTCGCACCGGTTCTCGCCGGGATTGCCGCCACGCGAGCGTACATGGAACAAACCTTGCCGTCCGAGCTGGACCAGCTGCAAACGTTGATCAGTGCGTCGGTGCCGAATCGGCTTAAGGATGCCTTCGGTTGTCTGCGCAGTGGGTTGGATCGGCTAGGAGGAAGTTTGGACGTACTGAGGGGGGCATTGTTGACCGCGGTGGCGAAGTTTGGCTCGGGGGATGTTCCCTCGGCCGTTCTGTACAAATATCTTACCGTGGGCACCGTTTACGATGTTGCACGAGCGATGACTGACGTGAAGATTTGCATTCCTTCGATTGTGGACACCATCGATACAACGATCGCACACCTTAAAACGGCAGATGACTACATTTTATCGGTCAAAGACAAGATAGCAAAAATGTTTGGCTCAAACACAGGTTTTAATACATATCCAAATCTCTTGTGTGGGCAAATCAAAGACGGAAAGCAATAAAACAAAACAAACATCTTAAACTTTGTTTTGATGTGTGAAGAACCAGGCGCCTCCATCATACCAATGCTCTTTATAGTTTCTACTTGTTAACTATTTTATACGATTTCACGTACGATGTCAAAGCTACGACGTAACCAGTGTAATGTAAAGACATGATACACATTTAGATTTAAATTTATCCCTTCAATTTATGGCGAAATGAATCCAATCGGGGGGAAATAGCGTATAACTGTTTTTATTTAGCTTTTGATTTTTCTTGACGTGTTTTATGATATTCTTCCAATGTGATCAGCCTGTGTACATCGTCGTCACTTATACGGCCTAAAGCGTATTTACTGTGAATCGCTCATGTGTTTACCGTTTCAAAGAGCAATGTACATTAAATACCAATCATTTTCTACAAATGACCCGTGGTTGTCAATTCTCCATATTGATTGTGCTTTTAGATATTGACGGTCTTGTTAATGGATCTTTATTTCACTCACTTTCTTTTACTTTGCTCCTATATTCAGTTTACAAAAATAGGTCAAATCTTTCAAATCAAATTATTTACTAATGCATGTTGCTGCATATGTTCAGGTAATAATTTAGATTCTTTGTGTTTGTTTTGATTTGTGATGAGCATTTTCCATGTGATATATTTTGTTCATTAAATACTGTTGTGTTAGCTTAGCTAATTTTGCTCAGTGCATATAATGTTTAACGTTGATTTCAAATGAACAAGTTTAGAAGCCTGTTCCTATGTGTTTACCCTGGCATAAAATACTCTATTGTAAAGAATTAAACTCACAAATGTGTTCGTAAAGTGTGAAGCATGTATGTACAATTAATCATATAGTAGTTTTTAACAACATTTTTCTTGTTTTACGCACAAGTTTATTAGTGAATCTTGAATAAAGAACAACATTTTTTAAAAATCATACCCATAATTCTCAACAATTATATTAGTGCAAAACAGTGCTGGTAGAAGGTATAGTTTCAATTGAAAAACCACTGTTGATGATCAGTGCTCGAGCGATGTGATTTTCTCCTTGTATTTCATCTAATAAAAGGAGGTGCTTGTATTTCTGAATTTTACACCTTGAATATTTTTATTTTCCGTCAGTCCCGTTCGCGAAGCGTCGTTGTTGCTTAACGCAGAGTGATGGCCAGTGGCGTTCCCGGTCAGGCTCGACTAGTGTAAGAAACGGATTTGAAGATGCCAGCGAATGTACTGCTAAAGCTGGCAGTTAAACCGAACCGGGTGCGATGGCGTTTATTAGGTTACGGAATTCGCCTCGGATCGCCGTCTGTCTCTCCAAGCATCGCACGGCTGTCATGTGAATAATTGCACGTGGCGCCCCGGGACGAACATGCCGGCAGTCGCGGGGTGGTTTTAATTTTATCTTTCTCTCTTCCCATCCCTCCCCCATCGCTAACCCACCCGCTATACAGGTGCGCCCATTAGAGGGTGTTTTTGCGGGGCGCCTCTTTACTGCAGTTTGCTGATTGCATGCAAATTGTAGCAAACTGTTCACTCTCCCACCCACTACACGGTGCGAAAACCAATGCGAAGATATACACATTGCGAACGGGGGTAGTGTATCGTATTATATTTACTGGACTTTTTTGTTCTAATTACTACCCGATACGGTCAACAACGACGCATTGCTTCACGGTGGTTTTTTAGTGTCTTGTAAAGTTGTTAAATCATCTTCCTAATGGTTTCCGTCATAAGAACCACCGGTGCGGCGCAGATTTATAGCCCCATCGCCGTGGGGGCAATTTGTGGCATCACTGCTCACGCGCACACATACACATACACCCAAAACCTCCAGTGTACGTGTTGGTGGCACACCGCTTGGTCAGAATGCTTCCTTCATCGAGAGCTGCGGAGTAATTCATCGTTTAATTAACTCATCTTTTGCGCCAGAGCCGCTTGCTCAACGTCTTCGATCACTTCCATCTTGCTGATGTGTGCTAAATAGCGTGCAGAAATTCTAACCATCTTACAACCTTCCCCCGTATCACTTACCGGTCCCATCTTGGCGTCCTTTTATCGCCGTTGCTTCAGCTCACCGTTCGTTGCAGCTCGCATCATCATATCCGATCGCGATCCATCGCTCAACGGGTACTGCCGCATTCCCCCTCCCTCAACCATCTCAGTACGATCTCGTTACGTGCCTTCGGTGGAAATAATATTTTAAATATAAACATTTCTCAACATTATAACGTTAATAATAGCCACTCTGGCGGTGTAGATATCTTGTTGTCTCTCAAAGGTGTGTGCGTCGGTGAGTGGTTCGCTTCGTCTCTCAAAACCATCCCGGGGATGGCCGTTCCGGGACGCCAACTAGGACGCCTCGGTATAGTCAAATTGGTAAACCGTTTGTTGCACGCCGATATTTCTTAAAGTAAGAAGTTTGGCGTGGTTTAAGGTGGGTGGGATGGGTTTGGGGTAAGGTTGTGGTATTAATAGAGCAAAGGGCGACCACCCGTTCGGTTTCTACTCCCGCGGTTGGGAAGCACCCCATTTGCAGCTTGCACCAACTACCGGTTTCGGTATTTCCAAATCGGCGTTCTCGGATCATGTAGTTCGAGAAAGCGGGCAAAAATGAAGGAAAACCTACAGACGCCGCGTTAAAACGAGATGGAAACGCGCGCGGATAGCAAGATCACGGCGACGACGGCTTCCAATGATTGTCTATTAATAATCTGTAAATCATATAAACTGTTGCTTGCTCGCCTCGGGATGGGGCACGCTGTTGTACTGGTAGTTATAAGCAGCCGAGAGCTACCATGCTGCCGATCGTTACACTCGTGAGGAGGGCGCATTAGAACACGTTAGGCCCCACGTTGACAAAAGTAACCATAAGTATCATACTATGCCCGTTCCGTAGCTTGATGCTGGCCTTGATGCCATGTTATTCATTGTTGTGCTTATTTAAATGGCGACACTGTCTTATAAAATGTCTCTAATGCATCTTCAATTGTTTTTCAATTGTCACAATCAATATTGTACCAACAAACAAAAGTGTTCGGAAAGAAACGACCCTTCATCCTTTGCATAGTTTTCTGGACAATTTCGGTCTCAATCGTTGCGACAATTTTCGCTCAGTTTGTCAACTATTCCGGTTGGTTTCTGATTGCAGCTGAAACACTTGAGGTAAGTGTAGAAGATGGAATCATTTGTCGATCTTTTCTGCCTGAAATCATTAGCTTAGATAGCTGATTTACATTTTTCTGAGGCCCCTTTATGCTGGCATTAAAAAATAATAGCTAGTGGAAGATAGTAAAAACTATCTGTTCGCATACATTCGCGTACATTCAGCCATTAATTCCCAGCACCTTAACATTTATTTTAAGACATATTTCAAAACATTATCATCATCTATCGCTACTCAACATGTTTTCAGTGTACGCCATCGGTGATTTAAAATAAGTTATTTTTATTTTTTACCCGATTCGATTACGTTCAAGTTCCAAGTGCACTCCAAGGCCGCGGCGTTGGAGCAGTGGATAAGACAACTAATGTCTGACCATAACTAAATTGAACCAAGGAAAGCGCGCTGCTGTAGCGCTTCTAGTATTTATTAGTAGTATTAGTAAATAGTAGTAATCAAGTTGTGAAAGTTTCAGACCTGTACTATTTTTTTCGCGAAATGCCGTACAATTGCTCTCTAAACAACGACGATAACCATTCAGGATCCAAAGGCTCCAGCATATGTAGTCACGGAAAGTCATTTGAGCTATAACTTAACAAAGTCATACATGAAGAGAAAACTACGTTACAATCATATACTATTATAAAATAAGAAGCGCACATCGTAACCACAGTTTGGATAAAAAGTCTTAACATATGTGTTCAAAATTGTATAAATAAAAACACTGCGACAGAACAGTTTGAAGTTATTATTATTCCTTCAAACTTCAATTGCCGACAAGATACCGGTAGTGCCGTGAAGTCAAATGTATGAGAATATATGCAAGCGATATTTTTTTTTTAAGTTTTCGTATAGATTCAGACTCTCAATGTTGTTGGTAATCGTGTTTAGCAAAACCAAATATGTATTTGTGTCTCCTATTGCCAACTCACTTTCAAGTTTGCAACCCTTGGACACATCTGTGCAAACAATACCTCGCAAGTCTTCGTTTTTTTCTAGTTGAACATGATGTTGTGTAGGAGAAAATACTATATTCCTTTGAAAAGGCTTCGGGAATTCTCATCAGATTTGCATCAATTGATGCTCGTATTTGATCCTCGAGCCGCTCGGATTATGTATCGTATGATTTATTTAAGCATAACCGTTCACAATAGTATAGTTCTGACTCTCGTATTCTGGTTCCTCTCTCACCATCTCAGCGTTGAAGCAGAAGGAATGTAAACATATCAGGGCCACTAAATATTGTCGTCCGCCGTCGGACCATCCAACGCACACTGTCGAATTTCGTCCTGCAGGTTCGATTCACTGATCTCGACCAGGTTGAGCTTCACCAGCTCGATGCAGATAAGGAACCGGTTACCGCTTGCCTCCGTTTCCGCGTCAATCAGATCGAACAAGTACTGCAGCTTGTGTCCGAACTCTGTGGCAATTGCGGTATAGAACCCGGATAACTGTGCAATAAACGATAGAGGGGGTGGTGTTGAAGTGTGTTCAAATGAAATCGGAATGGATACTTGACTCCGAAAGCGGATCGTAACTCACCGTGGTAATGCATTCGCCAAGAGTTGTTGAATCGGTGATCGTATCACAGATGCCCACCTGGTCCAGGATGATGTCGAAGTCGAACGGAAGCAGCTGAGTGATCAGTGGCAGCGAGTCCTTGAGGTACGTCAACCGACGCTCTTCCTTGTCGAAGCACAGGCTGGCGTTATCGGCGATCGTGGTGAGGAAGGCGAGCACCAGTCCGTAGTACTTGTAGAAGCAGAACTGGGCGTAGCGGCCGTTCTCGATCAGCGTGAGGATGAGGCTGTCCAGGAGGTCCGACGAGATCCCACCGGATGACCCAGAACTGGGGAGCGCTGTGTTGAACACTTCGAGTAGCGCCGCCAGATATCCGTCGAGGGCCGGGTATTTGGTAGGCTGGAGCGTATCCAGGTGAGCCTTGTACGCTTCTAGGGCGGTCGTGAGCGTGGTGTAGTCGGTGGCAGCCGCCACGGCTGCGTAGTCGCCAACGTTGGACTCCAACGTATCGAAGTCGCCCACGTAGCCATCGAGAGCGGTTTCTACGGTGGTGGAAATGGCGTCGGTGACAGCGCTCATCTGAGCCTGCAGTTGTGTGGTGGTGGCGTCGGAAGCAAGCATCGCACTGGACAC
Organism: Anopheles coustani; assembly: GCF_943734705.1. Lineage (NCBI taxonomy): Eukaryota > Metazoa > Arthropoda > Insecta > Diptera > Culicidae > Anopheles > Anopheles coustani. The sequence continues at coordinate 72,165,793 of NC_071289.1, forward strand.
CAGCAACACGTAGTCATCGGCCAGGTTGATGTTTTCGAGCGTACTGTCGATAGTGTACTTCACCTCCGGAATGTAAGCCTTCAGCTGGTTGATGGAAAACACTACCCGGTACACCAGTGCCGGTTTGACGTTCTTCTTTACGATCGCCGGTGTGATGGCATCGGCACCTGCCTGCAGTACAGCTGCGTCGATGGCAGTCTTCAGGCTGCCTAGGATAGTCTCTAGTTCAGTGAGCCCGTCGGTGATGCGCGCGAAACCGTCGGTGAACTGTTCCGGCACGTAATGGCCCACGAGTTCCCCGATGGCAATATTGTCCATGGGCATTTCTGTGCCGATCGCCGTCTTAATATCGGCGATCTTCGTAAACACGGGCCCGAAAGCACCCGCTACATTGCCCGACATATCCGCCACCAGCGACGTCACCAGCGGCACCAGCTCGTCGCTCAGCCTCACCGTCAGTTCGGCCATGCTCTTCAGTAGATCCGCTAGGTCCTGCAGTCCCGGGTAGTCCGATTCGGCGGTATAGAGCGTGTTTTCGTCCACCGCATCCACCACATCTTTCGCATCATTAATCGCCTGCGACACCTTTCCGCTACCCGTGATCGGCAGGTTGATGCCAAAGTCTGGCTTTGCCAAGACCATCATTGGTACCTACGTCGGTTTGGGAGAAGAAAAAAAGAAGAAAACAGCAAAAAAAAAAAATAATAAAAAAAGGAGGAAAAGGACAAATCCGATCGCGGATTGGGAAGAGATTCATCAAGGATACCCCAAGGATGACCTATCGCCCAACTACCTGCAGCAGGCTCTGCACGCACAAGGTCAACACTAGTAGGCGAAGCATTGCGTGCTAGGACCTCTCCGAGGAACTTCAAAGGAGTTTGTTTTTGGTCTGAAGGTGTGAGTGTGTGTGTGTACGTGTGCTTGTATGCGGACACACGACGGACAACTTCGAGACAACTTCGCCGAAAGTCGTTAAAACACCCGTCCCCAAAAAACTACAGCAGCGATGAGTTACTCGATACCGTTGCGTGGTTACTGACGCGAACGGATGGGAGGCAACGATCTGCGCCACGGACCATGTGCGTGCGTGTGTACAGATGCTTCACGACGGCGAAGGTGCAGTTGTGTAAAGAAACGTCCTGCCCCGACAAGGGAGGCGAGGTGTGGGAAAACGAGGAATGGACTGTGGCAGTGCAAAACAACTTTCTGCCAACTAGCTCTTGGTGGCGTTGAAAATGTTTGTAGCATGCTGGACGTTTGGTCACTGTTCCGGAATGTCCGAGTAGTGATATATATTCTCCTCAGGGTTCGAAGCTTTATGACACGTGGTGGCAGTTGATGGAAGCCGTTTTACATTGGTTGCTATTTGGGATAGTATTGGTATTTCGAACACGCATCAAGTTTTTCAACACGCTACACAGCACCTACAGACATAGACCGTAGGATGATTTGCACCAACCATTCAATACTATACTACTGCAATCGAACGTTTGACAGAATGAAATACTCGTTAAGAAAATAAATAGAGTTTACTAGATTGGTTTATTTCCCTTTTTTCAATAACAAAGAAACGATGTCTTACATCGTTGGTACGCATGTAAATTTATATGTTTACGGTATTGGTAACCGACCACAAGGAGGAACCAGCCACCAGTTATTCGTCCTGGCCAGTCGGTCCGTCGTTAGCACAGCTGTTGATGTCCTCTAGCAGTACCGGGACCTCGTCGTTGCTCAGCGCCGACTGCGACATAGATATACAGATCTTCAGCCGGTTGCTACTGGCGGCGATCTCATGCTGGAGTGATTGATAGCCAAGGTTTATCTTGTTGCCGAAGGCTCCTTCCAGGTCGTTGTAGATTTCTGCAAACTACGAACGATAAAGAAAGAGGTAGGATGTAAAGATGATTATTAACAACCGGAAGACCGGCCGGGTGCTCGTGGTACGTTACCTTCAAGGTGCATTCCTGCAAGTTGGTAGCATCGTCAATTTGATCGCAAATTTCCAAGTCGTCCGCGATATCCTCGAAATCAAAGAACAAAATTTCGAGCATTAGCTGAACCGTACCCTGGTAGTACTCGAGCCGGGGTGCCTCCTCTTGGATGCACTCGCTCGCGGCGTACGCGATCCAATCCAGCAGGACGAAGAAATAGTCTTTGTACTTGTAGAAGCAGTACTGGGCGTAGTTGCCGTTTCCGACCAGGTTGGTTATCAAGGCGTTCACCAGCGGGCTTTCGTAGATGAAGTACAGCGGGTCGACCACGTCGTACGCATCGATGAGTGCCTGCTTCAGCCCGTCAAGGACTTGTGTGATCGATGGATCGGCCAGCGATAGTAGGTCCAGGTTATCCTTGAAGTTATCCAGCACAGTGCCCAGGTCGACCGCACTGGTCGCGGTGCCGAGATTGGTCAAACCAGCGAAAGTTGTCGCAAGCTCCCCGAGGTCGCTGTCGATGGTGCCCAGTGTATCGGTGATGTAGTCTCCTAGTGGACCGGTAATGGCTTCCACCTCCAGCTGCAGGTTAGATGACTCCCCGATCGTGTCGTCTACCTTTTGGTCGAGCTCCAGCATAAATGCGTCAGCTATCCCGATGTTCTCCATTGTGCTAGAGACGACATACTCCAGCAGCGGAACAGTGGCCTTCAGAAGGTTTAAGGCGTAAATCAGATCTCCTACCAGTGCGCGGGATACCGTACGGTGCACAATGGTGGCGGTGATCGCGGAGGAGCCAGCCTCAGCCACGGCGCTGTTTGCAGCGTCTTTCAGCGCCGTGAGGCTGGTTTCAAGCTTCTCCAGAGCCTTCCCGATGTGCTGGAAGCTGTCGAGGAATTTTTCTGGTAGTGCATTACCAACCAAGGGTACCAACGGGGCCTTTAGGTCCGGTAGCGTGTCATCGGCAAACGCGATGGCGTCGGCAACCGCACCCAGTGCCACAGCGAAAACGCCCTCGACATCGCCGCTCGTGTCGCTGGCAAGTGCTGTGATCCCATCGATTATCGCCTCGGCAAGTGGCTGATACTGGTTGGCAATGTCGGCCACGATTTCAGCCACGTCCGGCAGTAGTTCCAAATCTGACTCAATCAAGTAGTTCGTGACCGACACGTTGATATCGGCGATCGCGCTGTCAGCTGCATCGGCTGCCACTGATACCCGGGACGTACCGGGAACGTTAGCAGACAGGGCGAACTGCGGCCTAGGTTCCGCTGACGTGTACTGTGGGGGAAAAGGCATTTTGGGAAAGTCGTCACCGAAGCTCACCAGCAACGCCACCAGTAACGCTTACCTGCACCAGTGCCAGCACACAAAATGCCACTATCGAGAGTTTATTCATCTTCGCCATGTAGCTTCTTCGGGGACTAGCTCCAGTGGCGCTAGCTGTCAATATGGTAAATCGTTTCGTTTGTTACTACATTTCGATGCATTCAATGCCAACAACCAGAGCACTCGGAGTTCCGAAACGATTGTCTAGCAGCCACAATAAGAACATAGACGCAACGTTGCTAGTGCATCTGTGTCAACAGCAGGGGATTTGGCACGACGCACGGTAGTCTTGAACGTCGGACAGAAATGTGTCGCTCCGGGTACGGCGCAGAAAACGTGGCTGGTAGAGGCCCAATCCAAGCAGCTCAGACCTCATATCGCACCATCGCGTACTTTTTCACAGGACACGATGCCAGAGTGCTGTGTCTTGCAGTATCGTGGCCGTTGTTTTTTTGTCTCTCGAGCATTCGCCCGCGCTTCAGCTCAACATCCATCCTCAGGGACACGCAAACCATTGGAGCACGTCAGTCCATGACGGTACGGTACGCCAGTCGGGAGGCAAATAAATCTGTGCAAACATATGCGTCTCTCGGTAGAAGCGGCTCCAAAACACGTGAAAGGACAATTTGGAGGGGACTGAGGGAAGGTGGTACTAGTAAGGAGGGACGATGTTTTTCATGGCGTGATAGCGAAAACAAGGTGCTATCGTAGACGACCGTAGAGATGTTTTTCCATCTTCTAGAAACAGTATCTCACATGCCAGTAGAATGATTTTGCCTGTGATGTGGCAACCGAACCACCTCTCAGCTGCATGACCACGCGTAATAGTTGCAATGCTTCTCGGTGGACTGCGTTGGTAGCAGCAGCGTGCTGACGTATTAGGTGGTGAAAACTTCTCCCAGAAAACTTTCCCTCAGCCCAGGACACTGGCAGTGTGTTAGCATTGTTTGAACAGTTGATAGCTGGCGGTTTGCGTGGCAACGTTGCACGTTCTCCTTTGGAGCGGTAGGCTCAGTTCAAGCCCGAACAGTTATTGTATTGGATAAACGTATCAACGTTAACAGCACTATGGGCGGTTGGTTGCCGATTGTGAGTGCGATGGCCGTAGGGATCGTGCTGTGGCAGGTAGGAAGCCTCTGCTGTAGCTCACATTGACCGGATGGACCGGGTTTAGGCTGCCCTTGCTTACGCTTGTTTCGTATCTGTTCTGCAGAGCCCTCCGGTAGCCGGTGTACCGAACTATGGACTTACGAATGATGTTCCTGGTAGTCAACGGGTGGCGAACAACATCGGCCGTGTTGCTAGCTATCTTCCATCATTGGCCGCCGACCAGCTAAGCACGGCGACGATAACGCAGACTGCATACGGTTTGCCGACTATCGTACAGCTGCTGAAAACGACGGGCAACCATGTGTCCGAGGCTGGACTTGCCGGTACGGCGGCAATATCGGCGCTCATCAGCGGTAACACCGGTTCGTCAGCCAATCTGTTTCAAAGTGCCATCCAGACCGTCGACGATGGATTGGATCACCTGCAGCAGCATCTACCGACGACGAAGGCAGCTCTGACGCAGCTGATAGGGGAAAATGTTTCGGACCGACTAACCGACAGCTTCTTACGGATCGAGAACGGTCTGACGCGTCTGAAGACTGCCATAACAGCACTTAAAGACGCGGTAGCTGCAGCCGTAGCCGTAGCTGGTTCTGAATCGTCGGTGTCGAACGCAATTCTTCAGCAATATATCACGGTGCAGCTCGTCTACGAACTGGCCGATTCGGCCAGCAATCTTCGAGCGTTTCTGCCGGTCGTGCACTATACTCTTACCACGTCGCTTGAGGACGCAGCGACGGCGGATACGTTCCTAGCTGCATACCAAACAACCGTCAATTTGGTTGGTGGGCTGATTGATCTGATCGTCGCTCCGCTCGTTACGACTAAGACCCAATTCTACAATAACTTCAAACCAGCTGTCCAAGAGCTGGCATCGTCCTTCGCTGGCGTTAAGGATGCGCTGGCGGGCCTGCAAATGAGGAGTGTGCCGAGCCTTGATAGCGCCGTCACAGCGATGCTGAATACCTTCGATCTTACCCTGATCAATACCAATAGGGATGTGACTGCTGTATCCACCTCGCTAAAAAACTACGTTAACTTCATCAAGCAACTGTTGACTATCACCGATACCGAACTTGTTTCCATCGAAGGGAGTGAACTGATCGGAGCCCTCATCCACACTCTAATCGACTGTGGTCGCTACTCACGGTACTGTTTCCACAAGTACGAGTACCTGGTGGCCAAATTAATCGATTCCCTCATTGAAAAGATGGGATTTTGCGTGCAACGGGAAGAGCGTCGCTTGACCAATCTCGGTACGGCCACCAGCTCGCTTGTCGAGTACACTACGTACGACATCCAGGACGTGACCGACTTTCTATCCATATGCGACATAATTGAGAACGCCACAGATAAGGCCAACTGCGTGTCGGCGGTACGTTCAACAGCACTAGCAGCACTTTCGAGCCCGGGATCTAACATATCGCTTTCTTTCGCAGATTTCGGGGTCTATCACACCGCTCGGGTCAATCTTCGGTGACTTTTATCACTTGCTGTACCAACTCACCGGCACGGAACTGGACGCTAGCAAGCAACGTGTCAAGATGTGCGTGGGGCTAGCCAAGCGATTGTTCAGCGAGCAATACATACCGGACCTGCGGGCGGAAATCGAATCCTGCGCTACGGATGGTCCCGCATAGCCTGTGGTCTAATCAATCCATGTATATGCCATGAAAAATATACAAATAAAATCACCTTTAATTTAATCGTCCCAAAGTGTTCCCAATCTCGTAGCAACACACCGAAAAGAGACTTTAATCTCTACTCTTGCCCATTTTCCTTGTATGATACATTTTCAGAATAAAACTGTAAAACGAATTTTGTACCTGATTTAACTTTGACATTGGGTTCTCCTTGCCAACGCAACACGTTGGCTCGTCTAGACCGGTAGATGTACACGTATTTGATCAGTGGTTTGGTTTTGCTACGTTCGCCTCGAATGTTTAATGAATCTGCTAAACTAGTCTGAAGAACGGGGCAGAAACTGAAGGTCCTTGAAACTCAAAGAAACTCGAAACTCAAAGAAACTCGAAACTCAAATAATATTATACTGGATGTGGTATGGAGTATGAACACATACACTGTGTACTTTTTTTATGATTTTTATTATAAAAAACTGTGACAAACAAAAATAATAATAAAAACTTGTTATGAAAAATACACACTACACTGTGTATGATTTATTATTTTAATCAATTTCAATGCTGAATCTTTTGGGGGACCGAATTTGCAAGGTTACATGATTATTAATAATATAGTATGCTGTTACATTGCTGAACGTTGGCACGAAAAGCGAAAACCAGCTCACATGTTGTCCCCAATCAGCCTGTGGAAATCGACCCTTTAAACATTCCAAGGTTCCTCGATCGGTTCAAAAGTATTCGTCAGCGCCGAATCTGCGCAAGTGTGCAGGTATGGATATGGAACGGACTACCGGTGACACCATCGGATTGGCAACAAAATGGTGGCCACGTTTTCCACACGTCCGCGTACGTGTTTGCCGCGTGTCGGAGCGACGGAAAGCTTCCTCCGTTACGAGCTGTGATTTGGCTATGTTTGCACAGTTGGCACCGGGCTCCAGCATTGGCCGACGGAGCTGCGTAGTGCGTCTGGTACGCGTCGCAAGTACCCAGGACAGTATATAAGTTCAATTTGCGGTCCGTAGTCTACAGTAACCAGTCCTCTAGCATAGCAGAGAAGGTCTCCGAAATGAATCGTCTAGTGTTAGCGTTCGGTATCGTCTGCCTGTTGCAGGTAAGTGGTGCAGGATTTCTTTCCTGGTACTCAATGATGATCACATCGCCCGGAGAAGACTCTCGGATATGCGCAGTCTGACACACTTGCTGAGGATATCGTTCTTTTGCTTTCTATTTTACTCAGGGACTCTCGGCGGAACCTCGACCGGAATATGGCCTTTCCTTCACCATCAGGAACAGTGATAAGATAACAGCGGTGGCAACCAACGTAGGCAACATCGTTGACACATTCGACATTACGACATACACTCCTACCTCGGGCTACACCAAACTTTCTGATACGCAAGGCGTACTTGATGGCATTATCGGCGGTTTGCAGGGCTATATCAATCCAATCCTCGACGGCTATACCGCTTTGGTTGCTGCCACTGATGGTGATGTGGACGCTGCATTCGCGGATATCCTAGCCGCCATTTCAGATGCACTAGCTTACCTGCAGGGATCCGATGTTGCAGGTGTCTCTACGACGCTAAATGGATTAGACTACAATGGCATTTCCAATCAATTTGAAGACGAGGTGCAACGTGTCACGGCAGGAGTGAGCACGCTGCAAAACGAGGTTACAAATGTGAAGGCCAAAATCGTTGCAGCAGTGACTGCTGCCGGTAGCGACCCTGTTACCGCTGCCATTCTGCGGACCACGCTGACGCTGAGTGACATGTACAACTTTTTGGAGGCTGCCAGCAACCTGCAAGCCTTCCTACCCCTGTTTGAGTACATTATCTCCACCGCGGACAGCAACGTAGAGGAGGCTGACACTTACATCAACAACTTACAGGACGAGCTGGATACCGTCACCTCAAACGCCGAAGATGACTATACGGATGAAATTGATAACATTACTAGCGACGTCGAAGCAACCCTGATCGATGGATTAGGCGATATCTACGATGCATATGCCGACATTTCAGGTGGCCTCAGTAGTAGGACGGTATCAGCAACGGCTACCGGCTTCGGTGATCTAGGAGACATTATTGACCTGTTCGTCGACACGTTTTCAACTAGTGCTCTGGATGCAGCAAGTGGTCCGTTGGATACTGAGATTTCCAATTATATTACCGAGGTCGGAGATTACGTCTCAACTACGTCTGACCCAATTGAAGTTAAGGACAATCCGCTCGTCCAATTGCTGGTAGACACGCTTATCGGCAATCTCGAATACGGACCCTACTGTTACCACAAGTACAAGGATTTGGTGGAGAACTTACTGTCCCAAGGAAGCGACGATGGCTTTTTATGCGTCGACAAGGAGTACATTCGTCTGTTGCATCTGCAGGATACGCTAGAGCTCATTTTGGATTTGCTGGCATTCGACTACGAGAACATCGAAGCCGAACTAGATGTGTGTGAATCGGTGGGCGCCGACACTACCCAGAACAACGACTGCATCGTGGCGGTAGGTTAATGCGATGCGACGTGTTGAATCGGCAGGGTGATACTATTATAAAATTTTCTTTGAATTATTTCTCTTCCCAAACCTAGCTCACGGGCTACTACACGGATCTGCAAGACGCTACCGAGAGGAAACGCGATCTGGCCTTCCTGCTGGCTAAGGGTGAGATCGTGGCGAGCAAGAACCGTCTGCTGATCTGTATGGAACTGGTGTTCATCGACTTCTCCGTGACGCAAGTTGATTTGCTTACGACCGATCTGGAAAATTGTGCCGATGATGGCCCCACTGGAACACTGGAATAATTATACGCGGTTAGTGCATCCGCCTAATACGACTTTATAAAATCATGAGGACACTGTTTTAGAAGCATAAGCGGCAGCAGCGCATTACCTTGCTAGAATGAATAAATGCAACCAACTTACTGCACAGAAACTTCTTTCAACTGAAGATTTTTGCTAAAATTATATTTCATCCGAAACTTCAAAGAAAAGCGCTAGCAGAAAGGGGGCTAATAGATTGCAAAAGCCAGGGCATCAAGCTTTATCCGAGGACATGCCAACCGTTGTAGCTGGGGGGTTTTGTTTTTGTGTCATACGATTCCACTATAGCACTGCCTTGGTGGACTTGGTCATTTGGAAGTACCTCTCTTTGGGCAGAATTCAGTATTAAACAACAGTTCGTTGGAGCCGCTTAAACGTAGCCTGCTGAAAACAAAACGTCGATGTTTATTTTGTCTGAGACATACCAAACGTGTCCTCGTCAAACGAGTACAGTTGGTCAAACAAGAGCACATCGCTTCGATTTTGTTTTTCTTTCCAGTTTTTCGGCGGTGCGCCCACTGCACGTTGGGTGTTAAAATTTGACTGTTTAATACGCCTTAGTATTTATTGCGCTGTAAAGGGTTGGATCCGACGCCTCCTGAAGGCTACTATAGGCTCTCCTCCCCAACTCCTACTCAATACGTCCGCGACGTACAGAACGGTAACTTGTCGCCTAAATATCCAAGCTTGGGTACACGGGGAAACCCACCCCCTTGGGCGGATGGGCGGCAAGGCTGAATTGAGAGGGGGAATGGACTGCTACTTGCTAGTAGTTCATCCCCGAGCGTCTGTTCTCCATGTTAGGAGCGGCTCGAACCAGCGTCTGTTCCCCATGTTAGGGGCGGCTGTACACCCTGTCCTGGCATCCTACGGGACGTAAAACAGCTAGGATGCGTTGTTCCACCGACGAGATAGGAGGCGGGGGGAGAGGCCTTGCAAGCCACCCCCTGTATAACTGCAACGAAAAGTTACCAAGAAGAAAAACCGATTTGGACCAATCATGCCCGACCCTCGCAACGGAAAAAGGACTATGATTGGAAGCTCGGTACATGGAACTGCAGGTCTCTTACATCACCCGGGAGTACCAGAATACTCACAGAGGAAGTGAGAGCCCGCGGCTTCGAGATAGTAGCACTTCAAGAGGTTCGCTGGAAGGGAGTTTCGGAGCGCCGCTACCGCAGCGATTGCATGATCTACCAGAGTGGTGGAGATAAGCACGAGCTCGGTACGGCGTTCCTTGTTATGGGTGCTATGAGGAAGCGTGTGATCGGATGGTGGCCGATCAACGACAGGATGTGCAGGTTGAGGATACGTGGACGCTTCTTCAACCTGAGCATTATAAATGTGCACAGCCCGCACCTTGGGAGCAGCGATGACGACAAAGACGCGTTTTATACGCAGCTGGAAAGGGAGTACGACCGCTGCCCACAACATGATGTGAAGATAGTCATCGGAGATCTAAATGCTCAGGTCGGGCGAGAGGAGGCCTATAAACCTACGATTGGTAGCTTTAGCGTCCACCAGCTAACCAACGACAACGGCCTCCGGCTCATCAACTTCGCATCCTCGAGGCACATGAACATCCGTAGCACCTTCTTCCAGCACAAACCTCGTTTCAGCTACACCTGGAGATCACCACAGCAGACATATTCCCAAATAGACCACGTTCTCATAGACGGAAGGCACTTCTCGGACATCATCGACGTACGTACGTACAGGGGCGCAAACGTCGACTCGGACCACTTCCTGGTTATGGTGAAGCTACGGCAGAAGCTCTGCGCTGTCAATACACTGCGTCACCGGCCTACCCCACGCCTAAACACGGATCGGCTGCGAACACCTGCTGTTGCCGAGGGCTACGCGTCAGCGCTTGGGGAAGCGCTACCGGACAACAACGCGACCGCCACGATGTCCCTCGATGACCACTGGCGTATGGTGGAGCGAGTCATCAGCAGCACAGCCGAGCAGACACTGGGCCATAAGCCACGTAACCAGAGGAAAGAGTGGTTCGATGACGAGTGCAGGCGGGCACTATCCGAGAAGAACGCAGCGCGCGCCCGAATGCTGCAGCGCGAAACCCGTCAGAACGTGGAACACTACAAACGACTGAGGACACAGCAAACCCGGCTCTTCGAGAGCAAGAAGCGCCGCTTCGAGGAGTCGGATGAACAACTGATGCAGCAGCTAACTCAGTCGGGGGAAACTCGCCAGTTCTACAGGATGTTGAAGAAGACACGAGGCGGCTACACGCCAAACGTCGCAATGTGTCGTGACGAGGAGGGCAACATTCTTACGGACGAGCGAGAGGTGATCGAAAGGTGGAAGTGCTACTTCAACGGACACCTGAACGGAGCGGAATTAGGGGAGTCCAGCAGCGGCGCAGGCAGAATTGAGCAGCACATTAGCCAGGAGGTAGATGACGATGTGCTCCCACCATCCTTGGACGAAGTCACTAGTGCCATCAAGCAGCTGAAACAGAACAAAGCAGCTGGCAGCGATGGGCTGGTGGCAGAACTATTCAAGATGGGTTCGGTAGAGCTTGCCGTCAGTATGCACCAGCTAATTGTGAAAATCTGGGAGCAGGAAAGGATACCGGATGACTGGAAGCTGGGTGTCATCCACCCAGTGTACAAGAAGGGTGACAGAATGGACTGTGCCAACTTTCGAGCCATCACAGTCCTCAATGCCGCCTACAAAATCCTATCCCAGATACTCTTCTGCAGACTCGCGCCCCTTGCTACAGATTTCGTCGGAAGCTACCAAGCTGGGTTTGTTGGAGGCAAATCCACCACCGACCAGATCTTCACTCTACGGCAGATCCTCCAGAAGTGCCGGGAGCACCAGATCCCGACGCACCACCTCTTCATCGACTTCAAGGCGGCCTACGATACCATAGATAGGAAGGAGCTATGGAAGACCATGCGGCAGTACAGCTTCCCCGAGAAGTTGGTTCGACTGCTAGAGGCCACAATGGAGGGGGTGCAGTGTAAGGTGAGGATTTCGAACATGCTGTCGGATCCGTTCGAATCTCATCGGGGTCTGAGGCAAGGTGATGGACTCTCCTGCCTTCTATTCAACATCGCTCTGGAAGGTGTCATGAGGAGCGCGGGCTTCGACATCCGTGGCACGATTTTCACCCGCTCTCTCCAATTCCTCGGTTTCGCGGATGACATCGACATCATCGGGCGGAACACAAGGACGGTGTGCGAGGCGTACACCCGACTGAAACGCGAGGCCGCAAGGATTGGATTGATGATCAATGCGACGAAAACGAAGTACCTGCTCGTCGGAGGCTCTGACAGAGACAGAGCCAGGCTGGGGAGCAGTGTATCAGTAGACGGCGACGAACTCGAGGTAGTAGAGGAGTTTTGCTACCTTGGCACTGTCGTAACTCCGGACAACAACGTAAGCTGCGAAATCCGGAGGCGCATTGTTCAGGGGAATCGTGCCTACTATGGGCTCCACAAACTCCTGAGGTCCAGATGGCTTCTCCCACGCACTAAGTGTGCCATATACCGCACGCTGATTAGACCGGTCGTCCTTTATGGGCACGAATCTTGGACCCTACTCACGGAGGACGCTAACGCTCTCGCAGTCTTCGAGCGGCGCGTGCTCCGGTCTATTTTTGGCGGCGTGTATGAGCAGGGCGTGTGGAGGAGAAGGATGAACCACGAGCTAGCTGAGCTGTATGGCGAGCCGGACATCCTGACGGTGGCGAAGGCCGGCAGGATACGTTGGTTGGGGCATGTCATGAGGATGCCGGACTCATGCCCCACCAAGAAGGTGCTCACCAGCGACCCGCCCGGCACGAGACGACGAGGAGCTCAGCGAGCTCGGTGGATGGACCAAGTGGAGCAGAACCTGCGAGACATCGGATGCGACCGGGGTTGGAGGGCTGCAGCCATGGACCGAGCAACCTGGAAAGCGATTGGTGACCAGGCCATGTCAGCACGACGTGCTCAACTGCGAGCGGGCCAGTGAAGAAGAAGAAGAAGAAGATTTATTGCGCCTTCGATTGCTGGCTTTTAAAAAAATCATCTTAATTTTACATTTGGAACTCAGCACTAACACAAACAAAACAACCATGTACAGTTTCTGCACTTCTTGTCAAAAAACAGCAAATGATAAAATGCTCAAAAACTTTACTTATTTATTTACTACGTTAACGTTCAACTACATGTTTCTGAGTTCCATGGCTGCTGTGAGTCTACGACGCAGGTGATTTGCGTAAGATTTTCTTTAATGTTTATGGCAACATCGAATCCAGCAGTGTATACTTTTGAATATCTCAAAAACTTTGATCAAAAGGCCAACACTTCGTCATTTTAATTTATTCTGACGAACGCCTTAGCAGCCGTCAATGAGTTGGCCGAAAACGTTTCCGTAATAGAAAAAAGGAGGAAAAATAAAAGAAAGGAAAACAGATACTTAGGAGAGTTAAATTCTTTCGCTTCGAAGATTCCTTGAATGTGCGATATTGGAAACTATTGTTGCAGAAGTATATAATTATAATGATTTATTTATTTATTTATTTTTCAGGAAGAACGGCCTGGCCAATTTAAGGTGGATTAGCACGATGTTCTAATGGGACTTGTTGCCATTAGCGGTTGGTGTTCTACTCTCGGCGTGAGGAATTGTTGATAATTATAATGATATGTGCTACAGAACTATCTGATCACTTTAAAGAGAAAGTTATTTGAAGATCAAGAGGCATGTAAGGTAGTAGCAGTAGGCTATTGTAATTGCACCGATTTTCCTCTCGAGATGCTTTTTGTCTGTTTGTTGTTTGGTTGTAAGCAAATCTAAGTACATGGTTAATGAACAAATTTTATCAAAACTGATTGTATTTGTATTCCATGGACTTCCGCTTTCGCTGCGCAAAGGACGATAAATGTTTAGCAACGCGTTGAACAGGAAGCATAGGAAAAATTCAAAACGGTTTCAACTCGATTTTGTTTCCGTGCCAGTGATGAACATTCTGGCGCAACCGATCAACCGAAGACCGAAAACCGAAGAAGTGCAAAGTGTGATCATTCGGAATACACGATTGTTTATTTGCTGGGAAATAATTTGTGTCTGGAAATCGTGCGAACGTGCGTATAGGCGGATAGGTCTATAGGTGTGTGTGTGTGTGTATGTGTATTTTTATATTACCAGGGACACACTGGCCAAGGTTGGGGCGCTGGACGAAGTTCGGAAGTAACATCCGAAATATGACGGGGAAGTAAGAGGTGGGAGCATAGTTGGTGGGGTAGATCTTATGTAGTATTTTGGAAAAGGCAAGAAGGGAATGGAAAATGGGCCGCCGACGGGCCAATAGACACTGTACTGTCAGAGAAGGGCGTACGAGGGTCCCCCGATCGATGTCTATTTTTGGTTTCGTTACAATTTCCCACCAAATTTTGCCTCACCCAAGCCAATGCGGAGTGTTTCTTTTTCGCCCCTTGTTTTGCTTTCGATGAGAGCGTGTGGGCTCTGTCGGGGGAGAGGATTTTCCGATGCGAACGAAACGGGTTGGGTGCAGAGATAAGAGGTAATGTTTTGTATTCATTTCTATTCCATCCAATCGCACCATTTGTATTGCCAACTATCTAGTTTTCACAAAACCAGAAGAGATGAAGAAGAAACCGAAAGAAAAACGTCCATTGAGGAATTTGGGGTCCAACTTAACACAACGCCTTTCCCTGTCCTTGTTGGTTGAATCATTTGCAAGCGCGATGGTGAAGACAAAGATCCAACGACATTAAAATTAACCTACCGTAGGAAAACGTTGTCCTGAACCTGGCGGAGCAACTTGCTCAAAAGTCGATCTCACATGCGCCTTCCATTTGGCTCCTCTTCATCTAGTTCAACTTTAGACTCGGACCCCCCCGCCGGCGTAACCGGCCCCATCAATACGCACGAAAGGGTCGACGTTGTTTGATTTTCCACCAGCCAGCTCGGATCGAAGAGGAAACCGAAGAGGGCAAATCGAAATAAATCCGAAATAGATGGACAAGAATGCAAGCCGGATGGGGAAAACAGCGTGGGCGTATGAGTGGGAAGTGGCAGCATGTAGCTGGAGCGTGGTGCCAGTATTCACCGATGCCTTTGAGCGCAATTTGTCAATCGGCTAGAGGGGAAGAGCAGCCTACGGTTCCGAAGACATTCGACTGAGAAATTATGACCTCGTCTGGATGAAGAAAGGGCGAAGCGAGTGTTAATGATTTCGGTGCTGGTCGCTTGGGTTGAAAGGGGGCACCATGCCACTATCTCTGGAGTGGCAGATGGCAGCTGTGTTTTTCTTCAGACCAACACTCGTTTGGACACTGGATAGGTTAGTTTCTTTTATAAAAACTTTATTTTAACTCACATGATCTTATTATCCAGTACTTATTATATATTTGGATGTAACTTATCCTAGAACATTTCAATGTAGATCAAATTCGAAATTGTCTAGACTAGTGTTGTGCTTAATGAATCTTTCGATGAGATTCATACATATGAATCTTCTGCAATGAGTGATTCGATTCACGATCCGAATCTTGAATGAAAAAATCTCCACGATTCATGAACCTCTACGATCCACGATTCTCCACGATTCTCCTCGATTCTTCGGAGAGGTGTGGATTATGCGACCAAGAAAAATAAAGGATCCCTCAACCCAGTTTTGGCTGATGACTTTTCCTCCCTTGGTGTGTCTTGAGGATTTTCTGATTCATGAATCTTAATCAGCTTTACACAACTTTAGTGCCCTCTCATTTTCTTCCTGCTTGTTTTCATTGCAAGCCGGGTTTCATTAATCTTGGAGATTCGTGAATCGTGAATCTGAATCTGATTCGCACAACACTAGTCTAGACATCACATAGACATGGCGATGGTTGTTGCAGTGGAGAAATAAATCTTTAGTTTAGCTTAGTAAATATAAAACAATCCATGTCTTTTATTTGCATATCGAAAACATACGTTTGGCTGACCGCAAACTACTTTAGCTAAAAATGTTTCTCCCACGAGTGGGTGCCGGAAAAATCGGGCTTTTCCACATTGTGCGACTCTATTGTATACCTTAGGCACGCGAAAGGTCGCTGACCCTTTCGCCTTCTCGCAGCCAAAAACGAAATCAAATTGTGAGCAAAACGAGAAAGAAAATCTAAAAGCTAATCACCAGCATCTTCTTCAGGCGGTAGGAAAGCATCGCGAACGGAGAGGAAACTATTTCCAAGCGGAGCCAGCAGCCCGTTAATACGAGTAGCGTTTGTTTGGTTGCCAACGTGCGAACCCCAAAGCCCGCCCTGATCTGTTTTTCTCGCCCATCGCCCCCCCATCATCCCCTTCCGCTTGGCATGGCTTCCGAATGGAGGCCCCAAAAAAACCGGGAGAAATATCCAAAACCGCACAATCGGAAGCCCTAGCGATGGTGGCCCACTCTTCGCGGGTTTTAGACCCTCGCCTTTCGGCCCACGGGTTTTCCATCCCGTTTCCGTTGCACCCCGAGCCGACGGGGAAACGCGGACGACGGGTGGGGTGGGGTCCCAGTGGTGGCCGCGTACTAAATTTAACTGATCTTTCCCCTCACCTGCTCGCGAACTCGGTGGACGTGCATTTTTCGGCAGCTCCACATACGAGCAGCTTTTCTCGGTTTTTGATCGTATTTCGTTTTCCCTCATCCTCTCCGTATGGTTTCGTCTGTAGAAGGTGCCTCGGGTGAGTCTGGACTCGATTTTTCTTAATCTAACCTAAGTTTCCCGATAGTATGCGCCACTCTCTTGTGCGCTTGCGATCGGTTCATCATCTCAGTGTTTTCTCACTGTTGTGGTTGTTTCGTCGAACTAACCTCAATCTCGGGGAGGACCGACGAAATTTGACGAAAAATAAAAGGTAAAGCAAACGAAACCCACCGAACGCCACGAAGGCCGCTTGGGACAGTTCCATTTCGGGGTGAGAAGTTGATGAACGACTCGCACCCGGAATAGGCGCGGCACCTTTGTCTATTTCCGCCACACGGTTTCTCACTCCTCCCCCCCCTCCCCTTCCCTCTCCCTGCTCTTCGTTTGATCGAAGGTTGAAAACAGAAATCCACACTACGTACTCTCTTTCCCATTCACATCCACCCCAGTTGCCGTTTCGCCACAATCGTGAGTCGTCGAGGGCACAAAACCACAAAACTTCCGTGGTAAATGTCTAAAACGTTCGCCAGTGGTTCATAAACGCAATTTACATTCAGTTTTGACTTTGTTTTCTTTCGAAGAATTAAAGATGCTCGTTTGAGATGTAATTTGTTACGGGTGAAACGCTATTTTTCTTTACAATCTTCATACTTAGTTGTACATCACATTAGGCAACTTACTCTAGGGCAGATCAGACCGCGTTAAAAATTCTTTACCAAGCAGCTGTTTGTGTGGAATGGTTTCTATATTCAAATGAAACGTATTTTATTTACAATTATTCTTTGATGAAGGTGCAATTTTGTGGAATGTTACGCTTGTATACTTCTTTAACGTTAGTTTGACGAAAGTTTGTTTAACTAGTTCATTTTTGCGACGGTTTGCAAAAGTTCCGCAACTTATCTCTGAAGCGCGGGGAAGGTGGAGGGTGTGGGGAGTACAACAACTGGAAACAAAACCTGAATCAAAATTCAACCACAAATTGTCAATCCGATCAAACTGGCTACAAATTAAAGCATTCTGCTGATATTTTCCATGTTAATCTATTTACATTCGTTATAACATATGTAAAGGTATAATGGAAAATTATGTTGCGGATCGAATTCAGAGACACATTTGTTAGAAACAACGGTCAATATAGAATATGACAATGCTGCAAAAAATGTATACCGGACTACAAGCTTAATATAACAAATTAGGTAAACTTTGGGCTTTGGACCATTTAGGAGAATGGAGCTTTAAATGTTGAAATATAGCCTCAAATTACCTTCTTTTACCTCAAACAGTGTGCATTATTTTTAAAACAGCGATTAAGAGTTATTAGCGATTATTAAGTGGACTTTTGATTTATTACAACGTAAACTTCGAGGCTCAACCTTCAGTAGATAGTTTTACAGTTGAACATACTACATAGTATACGATTTTTCAAAAGTCAGGCGCGTTTAACTATTATCATCGTGTTAAACCCTTTAGTTTCCCTCGCATGGGAGTCGCCCTGGATGGTCTCGAAGATACCGTCCTTTTATTTTTCGATCTTTGCCAAACGGCCCATCACTCTTCCCCATGTTGTGTACATGATCTTCCAAATCAACCGGGTTTCCCAAACCGGATGTCCACCCGTGGTACCGAGTGCCGAGATACGAAGGTTCGCTCCATTCTGGAACGAATGTTTCATCTTAAAGTTTCCGCCAGTTACAGGGCAGCATATCAACGCGTCCACACATACCAACACCTGGCACGGATCCCGCAGGTGGAAAAGAAGGTCACCGGGAGGGACGCAGGAAGATGAAACCGTTTCACCTCGAACTCGGGCTGAAATGTGGGGCCACCAGAATCTGAAGTCGGAATAATTTGTTTATTTGTTTATTTGCTTGCACGGACCCAAGCGCGGGCATCCCGTGGCTCCCGTTGTCCCGGGATGACCGCCGGCCGCCCTTCCCCGCGGGCCGTGTGTTGGTGTGCTTCGGTGGGACGGCGGAGAAGCGGCCGCGGCGAGGGTCCGTTTTGCGGTACACTTTGTTCATCTCCTGCTTCGTTTCTCGTCCGTTAGTTTTGTTTCTTTTTGCTGTGCACTCTTTTTCCATATGGACACATTTTCTTCCATTTGTCAAAACCTTGGCAGAACGACAGATTGTATGCTGATGGTATGTTGTGGGATTCGTGTTTATTACTAAACTGTTCAAACAAATATAGTAATTTGATGTTCCGCAATTAGAATATTTTGTTTGAGATTATATTTAAGGCCATTTAAAGGGTTATTCAACAAAAGCTGAGTTGAACAAAGGTACGAACAAAATTGTCTCCTTCTGGCCAGTCAAACAAATCAAGCTTTAATATATGGATTCAGTATCTCTTTGGTTCTGAGTTTTATACTTTTATCTCTACTTCATTCTTATATTCACTTTTACTGTATTGTATTGTTTTATGGTTTACTTCTTTCTTACAAATTGGAACCAAATTGAATCTGATAACCACTTTTTTAAATCACGTGGTTAGGCATTAGGATTTATTTATTTTTGTTATGTGATAACAATTATTTGATCAACAGTACATTCCTTTTATAGATATGATTAATATAAGAACATGCTTTTAGTATGCTGGAAACAGATATGTTGTAATGTGTTTAATGTTCTTTCCATGGTGCCATCAAGTCCAGAGCAAGTGCTAGCATGAAGCATGTAGAAAGAAAAAGCTTCGAACATACCGTTCCAACAATTTGCTCCACAATCCACGGCCAGCCAAATCCAAAGCCGCACATCATCAGCATGCGTTGAAGATCGATCTACCTTTCCCTTGCGCTCCCTTAGAGCAACGAACTATCTCTCCCGGCCCGGCCCGCCTCCCACCAGGGTGGTTACTTCCAGGGCGCCGTTTTTTTTTGTCGTTTTGGTGTTGCTTCTCCGACTCCGCTATCGTATATGCTCCATCTTGACTCCCATGCTTGCTCGGACATCGGCCGATTTGAGCAGTTCGCCTTGGTTCCCATTACCGCCCGTCTGGCCCGTCTCACGTATTCTCGACCCGCCGTGGCTGTGGTACCGTTTGACGCGAAACGAAGATGCGCCATCTCGCAAGCGGCAGCTTTGCCATCCAAATGAGCCAAACGCTCTGGGCGAACGCTCCGTGTAACGACTCGGCTCGGCCATCCCCGTCCCCGGGTGTGTGGTTGGGTGCCGGAACGTGTCCGTGTGTGTTTATGTGCCGCCCTAAGAACCGTGTCTCCGGCAGGGGTAGCCGTTGCTGTTGAACTCGCTGTTCTTCCGTATCAGTCGATTTCAGCTCGGTGTGTTTGTGTGTGGGGGGGGCATATTTTTTTTTCTTCCATTTCCCTAGCAAAGTGTTCTATGCTCGATGCCTTCGAACGGTACCTCCTGGCTTCATCGCCCGAGAGGCCTGGACGATCGTCGGCAGAGACCCGGAACGGGCGAAAGCGCGAACGAAGAAGACCATCAAATAAATACCTGTTAAATCCAATGTTGTGTGGATCGGCGTGTTAGGTTCCACCCCGGGGGCACAATGCTTTGCCACCTTCCTGCCTCGTACGACTCGCGCCCGGGGGTGCACGAGGGCAGCCCGATAGCCGCGGACGGACGGTGGCCGGCGTTTCCGATGATCGGTGTCGAAGCGGGACCGAACGCGGCAGGAAACGGCCGGGCGGGTCTTCGAGGTCCGCACCTCTCGCGCCAGAGATCGCGATCACGATCTACTCTTTGATCTGGTCATTCATCATTTTCCTCCTGCCGTGCTTCGGGTTCGGTGCGGCTTGCCGTCCCTTGGCAAACCTTTCTCCGCCCCGCTACACCGACCTCGGCGTGTAGCGCTTTCCTTCGTCCAACCCGGCTACCGGGAGGGAAGGCTCGGTGAAGCACCGATCATGCTCTACTTTGCTAGGCACCAAGCCCGCGTGCGGATCACATTCAGGAAATTTAAGGATCATTACCGGAATCCGCCCAACCACCGGCACGACGGAATGCGCTCAGAAGCTGCAGCCGTGAGATGGGAGAACGGAACGAGCTGAACCCGAAAGGAATGCACCTACACCGGGTCGGAATGGAAGGTGGTACGAAGTGGGAGGATGGAGGAGTGGAAAATTATGGCCCTTTAGGGCAGATACCCGCAAGCGCGCGCTGCTGAGTGCAGGTAAAGCACAACCGCGTTGTTCTCTTTGCTTTCCCGTCAACAACTCGATCGGATCATTTATGAGTGGGTTAGTTTTCTTTGTTTGCCGTATTGTTTTGGGTGTTTTTTCTGATGCACAAATACGATCATTCTTCATGTCACACGGCATTAGAGAAGCTTTTATTATCTAACGTTTTTACTTTTCTTTACAATTACATACATTTCTATCAGTTAATTTATTCTACAACTTTAATTAAAATAGAATATTTCTTTACTGATACTCTGCTTTTTATTAGTATCATATGAAAAATACAGAAAATCTTTAAGTTTATTTTTGATCTTGTTCATCATTGATTGATTATACATTTTATTTATTTTTTAATGTAAATATTTTTAAAGTAAATTCCTTATACTATTCTCTTTACACTTACATTCTTGGTGGGTTTGTGTGCCTTGCTTTTGACATTCAATTTAAGATATTTTATACATTTAACCAACATTTTTTGAACTCATACTTACATCAATGACACATTTCTTTGTTATACTAGGATCTCACGAAAAAGTCGCAACAAAATTAACTCGAAATAAAAATGATAAACACGATACTGCAACTACATTTAACGTCATTAACACAAGGAGAAAGGTTGAGGAAAAACGTGGTACTCAAAATAGGTTGCAATAAACTAAGTTACTAAGTAGTTGCATTTTAATCAAAGTTATACTTTGCGAGACGTTGTTTGCTATATTTTCACTCGTCTTTATTTCGAAGAAAACAAATATAACTACTTTGTCTGATAAATGGTCATACCTGATACGACGAACCAGATCGAAAAAGTCCAGCTGAATGTTTTCTGACCGATGGAAAAATCAATTTATCAATTCGTCCGGTACCAGACCATTAACATCCCATCTTTTCCCGGGGTTTGACGACCCATCGGCTAAATGGTAGAGAAGTGTTCCGATTGAAGAAACCATAAACTAAACTAATAAAAGATGAAAGATCTATAAGCTCGGTAACGGAGCCGCCCGGAGCATCCGCCGAAATTCTTCACCCAAATGCACCGCATACAACGACACCGTCAAAGGCGCAGGGCTTCTGGGGGCTCGAGAAATTCATTCCAAATGTTCGAGAGATTCTCGTCCGGGCTCACGCTTTGACGCCGTTTTTCCGCTCCGCTCCGTCCATTCTGTGCTCTTTACCTTTTCTAATAGATTTGTTTTGATCGTTTGTAATCAAGTGGGACGAAAGCGCACCTCCAGGCCACTTTTCTACACCGCACCCCGGTTGGCCATCCCTCGCCTCACCGCCATCTTCTTGGGGTCATCTTCTTTCGTAACCGTCCGGCGTTTGATTTATCCTTCGGTGTACTGCCGTCCCTCGTTCGTTC
The DNA here is from genome assembly GCF_943734705.1 of Anopheles coustani. NCBI lineage: Eukaryota > Metazoa > Arthropoda > Insecta > Diptera > Culicidae > Anopheles > Anopheles coustani. Next base: position 72,187,782 of record NC_071289.1, read on the forward strand.
GCTCGCTTGGTTCGGTGTGCTCTCTGGGGAACTAATCATATTTTTATAACGATCGCCGCCTCGCTACCCAACACTGCTTCCACCAGCCATCCGCTCAACCAGCGCCAGGTCGGGGACCAACAGTACCACGTACACGGAGGAGACGACAGCTCCAGATGAACTGTTGCGGGCTGGAGCATCTCTTGGCTGATGCCTCCGAAGAGATGAGCCCGCTTAGGAGTATTTCTTTGCCTTTTCACGGTTCAGCTTTCGGGCTGCGGCTTTTCACACCCCAACTCCCTCCCCCGCCGAGCCCAAGCGAGTCGAACGTCCGGGCCACAAAGAAAGGGAGCCGATTAACAACAGCAGAAATCACGGCGAAGCGATCGCTCGGCCAAACCCCGCGGACACATTCCCCGGAACGGGATGCTGCGGGGGACGCCGATGGCCGAGCGTCGGAATTCGACTGCCCGACTGTCGCCGTTCTTTACGGGCGTGTGGCTTTCTCGCGCTTATTGATTGTTTTGCCCTTCGCGCGAGTGTGAGTGTTTGTCCGTGTTCTTTCTTCGCTTCGTTCTTACCGTTGTTTTTTTTTTCTTATCGTACTTCCAATTGTAGATTCTGCTTCGTTCCGTTCCACGGCGGTGGAAACGCGGGCTAACCGCAGCCACCTGATTCACGTGATCCCACGGTGGTCGCCCGCCTGTTTGTTGACCCCTCACAAAAGCGGAATGGAAACGTGGGTGCTTACCATATCATCTCGAGCTGAACTGAACACCAATGGTTTTGAAGAAGAAAAGACTTGAACCAATAGACATATTGCGAGCAGTAAAACACGTTTTTCTTACGCAAACAAACTCAAATTTGGTTTTGGTTTTTCAAAAGGAAGTTATAGAGTACGTTTGAGAAAAACTTCTACTTCAATTGATCAAATCTACAACATTACATTAAAACGAACACTGTATTGAATAAATCAAAATATCCCTGAGCTATCGGAGCACGTCCCGATCTATTGCTGTTCATCCCTACGATTTCATAAAAATTCCCCTACAAGTTTCGTGGGAACTAGACATTTTATCCACTTCCATATTTCACGTTAGAACATCATCAACTCTATGTATATAATTTAATAAATCGACTGTAAACATATACTGTAGCAAAATGCAGTATGTTCATATTTAAACGTCTTACATTGTATTTCTTAGTGAAGTAAAAATATTAATATCACGAACCCAGTTACATTAACTATGGGAATTACAGTAACTTTGTTGGGATATTTTCATTTTTTTTTTCCTTTTTTTAAACAGTAAAATGATGAAATGTTTTAAACAGTAAAGTCAACCCCATGGTATGTCCTATCTTTCTCATCGGTCACCTAGTGTAGCATTATGCAGCCCCGGACCTTTCGGACCAACTCTGGCTCTGGCCTTGCTTTCGTCCGTCACCCTCCTTGCCGCGACCGCCCGGAGTCGCACCACGCACGAGATTCTTTGGCGACCGTTTGCTCTTTGCGAGCCAAAAGTGATGCGATTTCACGAACCGGCCACGCGACGCTGGCGACGCCATTTTCAGGTTCACACTTTTTTGCTCCTTCGTTCGGCATAGTTTTTGTCACCCGGTCGCGTGTTACGGCATTACGGTCAACCGGTCCGGGCGGCAGGCGAACCAATCCACCGCAAATGATAGCGGTGATGACGCTCGGTGATGATGGATGAGATCATCAGTTGACACCTGTCTCTATCGCAGAAGCGCCCGCCGGTGCTTCTTTCGATTCGGTTCGTGGCTTAACCTCACGGCGAAGACCTGCAAAAGAGGTGGACAAAAACAGCCCGGTAAGGCTCGAATCTGGGAGCGTCCCGCACAGTGTTATGCTTTTGGTGAAAGGCTTCACCATCGATGAGCAACGTTTGATTTCTATTTCTGTAATCCAACGCTTATGGTAATGTTTCATTTTAAGGTAATAGTCGAATCTGTTTGTAACGTGAATCTATGTCAATAAGTTTTTGTACCAAAACGTAACACCCATGTAACTTTTTATAGATGAACCAACTTTCATACCAAATTGACAACATTTGAATGTTTTTCCAACAGAAAAACAGTTTTAACGATCATAAATTGCATAAAAATCTATTTGTGACACGGATGTTTAAGTACTGAGACTAAACAAATACTCGAGGAAAAAAAATAAATTTGAAGTACACGGTACACAAAACAAAATTATACTGTTTCACTAGATATGTGCAGGCTAGGTTAGATACTAGTTTATGTACACAAATTAAAAGCAATTTGAAAACTTTCATTATTTACACCATTTAAGTGCAACTGTTCAGTCGCTTCCGATTACCTATCATGCGGATTCGATTTTTTTTCAAGTATAAATGTTTTGTATAAACATCAGCAAAATGAGCTAAAACAATGTTAGATATTCAGCGCTTGATTTAAAAAATACCTTGTTTTCTTACAATATGCGTAAGCCATGCATTAGTCTTATTGTACTAGTGAGATACAATCTTCTATCGTTACAATTTGTCAAATGCAACAAATTAATTGTAGAATACCTATCCCCAGGTTCAAGTCCCCTCAATCGCAAAAGCATGGTTTTATTTAACTAATCGAATTATACGTTTATAAATTGTAATTTATTTATTTGACTCTTACGGCCCAGCCTTTTCTTCATTTATATCATTATTACATGCTTCCATCCTCAGTTTTCACTGGCTGCAAATAGTTGTTTAATATGTAACTTTCTGAAGCATTCACTGCCTCAACCCATCGTCCTAGCTACTCATGCTAGGCGAGCCCTCTTTTTGTCGCCCAGAATGTTTGCTGACCATCGGAGTTGGACTTCCATCCAGTACTCTTAATTTAGTAGCCACTTTTTCACTCCCATTGGTATGTTTTAACGAACCGTGTGAATGACGTTCCACGGGACATCATTAATTAATCAAATCAAGCCCCGTACTTAGTCAGTAAAGTCTAATAATTAGACGCACATACGGGAATGCTACCAAGGGGTGGGCCAACAAATGCGATGTCATTTCTGGGCGGATCGGTAAACAAAAATCCAACCGGAAGGTCTTTTGGCATTTATGTTAGTTATTGCGCATAAAGCGCGTTCCAGGAAGTGTAAAACCTACTATTTCCGATTGCACTGGTTCGATTCTGGTCCGTGCCCATCTCGTTGCGCGGAAATGGCCGGAAAAAAGCAAGGCTTAAGAGAAACCGATCGATTCACCAGAACGCGCTCCGGCTCCTCCGGTTGGTGTAAAGTGTTTGTGGTAAGTATTTACTCCACATGCTACCGCAAGGAGAACCGAAGGTAAATCTGTAAACAGACCGATGCTACACTCGGTGGAGAAAAAAGAAGAGTGCTGCTACGTGTACTTGCGGAAGGCGAGCAACTTGCGAGCGGTTCGTTTATTTGCTACGTTCTTGATATTTTGATTATTTTTATCCATATTCATCTTCTCTTTGGCTGCCGTCGACGTCGCCTTCGCCATTGCCGGGAAGGGGGAAAGGGGGGGGACAGCGAACCGGGGGGGGCGCATGGTGGGCGACGAGGTCACCGCGGTGTTTCTCTCATTCTCACGGCCCGAGCCCCTTCCCCTCCCCCCCCCCCCCCCCCTCTTGCCCACCCCTTACGGTCGGTCTCCACCCGTTTCGGTGGCTGTTGGACGTTTGTACGTGAAAAACCGAAGCAAACCCCGAGACCTTCCCCGACCGGCACCTAGTCCCAAGGCCCGGAGACGTTACGGTTGCCTCGAAATAATCTCCTATCGTGTCGCAAAAAAGGTGCAGCAGCTGATGCCGCCATCCAGATCGATGCTGGAACGCGGGCGGATGTCGTGCGAGGCGAGCACCGTTTTGCGTTCGATCGAGAAGACTACAGAAGAGCAGAAATGCCGCCAACGGGCAGGATCTGGGACCGGCCAGAGGGGAGAGGGTGGGAGAGAGAGCGAGAGCGAGCTTTCTGCCAGCAGAGAGCCAATTCGTGTGTCGAGGCTTTCGAGCGCAAAGTGCCCGCGCCGTGTCGGGGTTGAGTCTGGCCAACTCCTCCATAGCACACAGCCTCGCATGCACGTCCATCGCCATTAGCCTTTCCATTTTCGCTTCAAATCTCGCACCATTGCGAAAGTTGTCTTATGAACTCTTGCGCGTGTATATGGTTCGACCTGATGGGCGACGGTTGTCCACTTACAAACGCCTGGCGGAAACGGAAAGTGTCTGGAAGGAGCTTGGAAAAATCATCTTCAAATCATTTCTGTCTCGTAATTTGATTTTCAAATGAACGTCAGGAAACTAACAACAAGCACTAATATTCGGAATAACATTTGTAAAAAATGACAAACTAATGTGTATTATGGTTCTTGCAAACATCCAAAACCAACACGGCATTCTTAAACGATGTATTCGGTTTAGCATTTGATGATTCAAAAATTATGCAAAACCAGTTTTTTTCTGGTTTATCTGGGAAACTCTTATTTGTTAGTAGTTATCTTGGATTTTTTATGGACAGAAAAATCATCAAAAATTCAAATATAAATGTTCACCTACCAAAAGTATAATCTAAAAAGAGTCCTGAAGTAAAATGTTAAGCAGTTAAAATTAGTTGTTTTCACAACATTGGGCAGTTTTAAGAAGGCCTTTCTAGAGACTTTTCAACTCAATCGGCCCGCTTATGTTTCTCCGATAACTTCATAGCTTCTCTTTCTCTTGCAACCATTCATACGACCGAAGCAGACTGTTCCAATCTCGCTTCCGATATTTCCACCAAACCGTGGATCGTTGCCACCACGCGTCTCCATTGCATCCTCCTCCACCCCCCTCAACCGAGCGGGTGTTCCCGTGTGCGACAACGAGCGCATTAGTATGCGAACGAACAACCGAACCGTCCGTCAAGTCTGTGGCTCTTCCTTCCACCGCAATCGCCCCTCTGCGTCCCTCTCCAACCCCTTCGATGGTTCGGCGGTTCCGCTAAGGGGGTGGTGTGTTTGGCGAGTGGCTACAATCGATGGATAAACCGCGTGAACAAAAGAGCGAACAAAACGATCAAACGGAACGGGTGAGATGTAGCAAAACTCTCGCCCCAACACCCCCGCCGTCCCTGGAAACCCACCCCCCACTGCGGAACACTTTCTTCGCCGCTCGTCCTGGACGGGGGCAAACCGGCTCACCGATCTGCGTGAGAATGAGATGAGAATGAGCGCGAGCGTAAAACCACGCGCCTCACCGAAATACCAGCTGGGCTGGAACGGGTGAAAATGGGAACGCCAGATGCAAGGACGTTGGGTTCGGCGAAAAGAGAGCGAAAGAGAGAACGCGTGAACGAGAGGGATGGGCAAAGGAAAGAGAAGAATAGAGACAAAAAAAGAGCGTCAAAAGCGTAACGAGGTGCCACCGGGTTGATAAACAAAAGGGTTGCTGCGGTGGGGTTGCTTGGAGCGGCTGAAAGGGGTTGGCAGGGGTGGCGTAAGGCGGGGAAAGGAATGGGAAGCGCAGGGGCAAAATGGAGACGAGGCCACGTACGTACGTATAGGATCGGAAATTGAATAATCCGAAGGGCGAGAAGGAATGGGACGGCATTATTGCTCCAGCGCTAATCAATAGACTCATTTCGCACATTAAACACACACACACACACATACACACATATACCAGCAACACGAGTGTATGTACGATTCGTCGATTAAGTGCGGCTCCGTGTGTGATGACGACAATGAGGCAAATGACGGAGTATGATGACAGTGCGCTGACAACGAAAATAAAGATGACGGCCTCTTCCTCCTGCGGCTTCCTTCTTCCTTTTCGTCTTCATCATTCCCTTCTTACCCTTCCTTTTGTTCGTCCCTTCGGTCATGTGTGTTTGTGTGCCTTTTTTTCCTTGTTATGCTACTCCTTTCGCTGTAATGTAGTTAATAATTGTAATTGGACTTGTCTGGAGCTGCTTTGCATGGGCGCAACACCGAGAACGAGATGGACCGGCCGTGTCTCTAAGGACTATTTAATTAAGGCACGCACAATCCACACACACACAATTCACCGCAGTAGTGCCGCACAAAACACTTGCCATATTCAAACAAGTGTGCTTCCCTTATCGCTTGCACAAGCAAACTCACGCTACCTTCGTTCTATCTTGATCGGGTGCGTTTGGAATTTTCTGGGCCAATTTGCAAAAGCTTCTCACCCTCCTCGAGTTCATGTCATTTTACTAATTTTGTTTTTAGCTTTTTTGTTAACATTCTGCTTCTGTAATCCATTTTTGTTTTTGCTCTGGCGGAGTTAACCGGAATAGTTTTGTTCCCTTTTTCACCTGTTTCTTCAGAGTTTGTGTGGCCTTGCTTCGCCTCTCAGCTTCTGTCCGGCCATCGCATTTATCGATTTAGCTTTTTTTATTTTCGTTTTGATTCATCTTCTATCCTTCTTCAGTTCAGAAATGTTCCGTTGGTATATTTCGAATTATATTTTTTTTTAATTTATCTTCAAAGCACTTATTTAAAGTAAGTTTTAAATAATTTTAAATACATACGAATGGCAAATATAACTAGGATAGTGATGTATCATATTAACATTTCGTTCGCTCTACAGTTGTCTGTGCATGTTTTTTTTTAACTACCCTCTAAGAATATTTGATATAGTTTTGGTTTTTGATTATATCAACCAACCCTTGAGCTGGTATATTTCTGTTCTTACGAAAACATTAGTTTTATACTGTTAATTTTTACGTTTTAAATAAGATCTGTAAGATGGAATGGATTAGACCTCTGTCACTTTTTCATATCCGACACCAAACCATTCGAAATTTTCAACCTTTCCCCGACCCAACTAATCACAACAACAAGCTACATCCCAATACCGTCCTGCAATTTGTTGCTCCTTGCGGGAATCCGCCTGCGGTTGTGCGAACAGGATTTACGTCCTGCGCCATCGGTGGATCGGCGGAAGTGTAGCACGTACTTCAGGATGAAACCTAGCGGCTCTCACGCTATCATGTCATTTATGTATGTATTTATTTATTTATTTATTTATTTATATCGTCAATTTTTTTCTTCTCATTCTCCGTTCTCACAACGGAGAGGAAAAACTGCGCCGTCTGTCCGTCGGTCAAAGTACGCAGACTGTCATCACCATGTACGGTCGCTGTTCGGGGCAAGTACGGCGCACTCGGTAACGGATAAAAACCGCACCGTATACGATCGATGTAAGGATGTGTTTGTGGCTGCCTGTGGGAAGGAAAGAGTGGGTAAGAAATAGGTGACCCGAAGTGAAACAAAAAATGGTACAAACCGAATCAGGCTGGCGTGCGCAAGGATAACAACAGAAAAAAAGCAAAACAAAATGCTACATACGTGAGTTGGAGTAGTGAGAAGTGAGACGACTGTTCTACCGAGCGTGAGGATGAGAAAATTTTACGACCGAGAGCGAGCAGAGCAAAAGGCACCCCTAAATCAAAACGATTTCCCCGCAACACCCGATAATCACGAAACGATTCTTGGAATTAGCTTCACTCGTGTGAGTGAGAGTGATGGAAAGAAACAGAGCGAGAGTGGTAAACGGATTTGTTTGAATGCTGTCTTCCTCGCACGCCTCACTGAGGGTAAGGTGAGAGACATTGGTTGGATTTTTGTGGAGAATTTGTAAACATTTTTCTTGCTCATTGCTCTCTTTATCTCGTGTCACTTGGGGCAGAAAAAAAAGAGGCACAAACCATCGACTCTCTCCGCTCTCTCTCTTCCGCACACCCCTGTCGCAAAGCAAACAAAATATTCTTCGAACATCCCCCGATGCCTACCGTTTGTCATTCGTCGTCTTGCTAACGGATGAAGTTACATCTTCTGGGGTAATTTTTTTCTCCTTCGCTTTTTCGATTCTGTGAAATGATACTGTTTATGCGCGCGTGTGCGTGTGACTTTCCCGAGCATATTTTCCGTCCCTTGCCACTAGCGTGTTGTTGCTTTCGATCTGCGATAGCCGTGAATTCTGGAAGGGTCTTGGGAAAAGCTGAACGGAAAAAAGCATGGCGAGAGATGCTCGTGTTCCAGTGACACGCACATGTGCACACACAAACACTCGAGGTCGATTTGTTTATCTTGCGTCTCGCTCACTCGCAAAGGGTTGATCGGCTTCATTTCATTCGGCGTTTAACGTTGCTCGAATTCGACCGCATTTTGGCATTTTATTGTTCGGTTCGTGGTTGGACGGGGTGCAAGATCATCTGCTTGCTTGTACGACCAACCGACTCACCAACCAACCGACGAGTGTGAGTTTATTTCGATTCACCGTTTTTTATTTGTCTTGTTTCTTTCTTTTTGTGTTTGAAGTGTGACGTTTTCTTTTGCACGGATTTCGTTCGTACGTACGTACGTCCACGCGAGCACATGGATGAAGCTCGACGGAACGGGACGAAGAACGAAAAAGGGTGGTGGAATATTTTCCCTCCCCCTTCTGAACACAGCCATTTTTCCACCCCTATCACGAGACACCCGCAAGCCGTAACGCTCTCTCGCTGTGAGGTGCTAAACGGAGCAGAAGATAAAACAGACAACAAATATTTTTCAAATCGTATCCACCATGCACCTCCCGCCCGCCACTCGCGCTCCCCTTTTCTTCAATACCGCATCCATCTCTTTCCTTTTAGCATTTTTTGTCACGCTGTTTCATTCTCTTGTGAGAGCTTATGTGTGTGTGTCTATAGGAATCGAATGGTCCTCTCATTTGAGGCCACAAATGTTTCTCCATACGCTGTTGCGCATCTTTTTCCGCCATCATTCCTTTGCCCTGGCAGCCTCTCTTCCTTCCTTCCTTCCGCCCTTCCTTCGGCGAACGAGGAAACGGCCGTCTCTTCCCCTTCGTCAACTACCCGCTTGTTGACGCTGCAACATATCGAGTGTTTGCCTCTGCCACTAACGTGTAGGGGAAGCTGTGCTTAAATAAACCCTGTAAGTGTGAGGCCGATTGTAGTTAACGAGATGGCAAGTTTATAAAAACTAGGAAGCCATTGTTAAATTACCAATTATTCACGTTTAAAATGCCTCATTGTAAACTCGTAGTTGGAAAATTTGCCAACAGCTATATTTCGAACAGGTTTACTAGTTAGAAAAAGTGTTCAAAGTAGATATGCCACTATTTGCAAAGTTCCATCAACCGAATGCGTGAGAAAATGCAAGAAAGATTTGTGAAGATACGTAAGTAATATAATAAAGGATTGATTATCATATTGATTTGAAACCGGGAAGGTGGTACATGCACTACAATTGCTGTTTGATTTAAAATGTAAGTAGAAATGGATAATCCAATTTTACCGCATTTAGCAAATTTGGCATTTAGTACATTTCTTCAACAAGGACGAAAGGCGTTATGCTTTAACCCATAAATGAATCAAATTCATTGATCAGATTTTACGTCCATTGCGGCACTATCCCACATTAAAAAGGGAGTGTATAGTGCCATACTCTCCCCTATTAATGTAGTTTTTTGTTCACACAAACACTTACTTTATCGTGCGAATGCGAAGGGAAAAAAATGGCTTATAAAAACGATACGCAAACTTTTGGAAAAAATAAGGTTGGGGTGGAGGGCGCGCGAAAGAGCGGAAAGCAGACGAGAGGACGAGAGACAGCAACAGAGCGAACGAAGGATTGATACAATAAAGAGACGGTAACAACACCATCTAAATAGCAGCCAGTTCGTCCGCACGATCCCAACCGGCCGGGAGGGCGAGGGAAGGCGGCCGGGCGACACATATACTCATAATTGCTCACTCCACTTCCATCCCGACATTTAGGGGTTGATATGCTGATGATGGAAGGGCGAGCGAGATGGAGGCGCCCAGTCCGAGCGAGACGGCACATTTTCCAGAATGGCGAGAGATCAACACGCGCAGCAGGACGAAGTTTGACATTGATGATTATTTTTCGGTCGCTATGCGACAAACACACACACATACACACACGCTGGAGAGGGAAAGGGATAGCTCTACGAAGACCAACGAGTGCGTGAGGGTGAAGCAAATGTCAAACGAAGAACCATCGAGCGCCGAAGCGGGACGGAGTGTGATGAATGAATTTTTCCTGATTTTCCTCCTATCCCTCACCCCGGCTGACCGGTCCAAGGAAAAGCTTCCTTCCGCTCTGAAACCGGAGGTGTGTCCATCTCTTTCGAGCACCCGGTTTTCTTTCTCACTCTAGCGCTCACTCACAGCCTTCTCGTTTCCAGACGCGTCTCACGCTTCCAGCGAGTTTCAGTTTCGGTCGTCGACGGAATGATTGTATTCTACTCACGCATGTATTTCACGCTACCGCACCTCAAGTCCCTCTCGCACCTCGCGCAACCCTCCCCACGGGGGTTGATTCGGCGTTCGTTTAGTTATGTTTGCTCCCCGCCCGGCTCGTCCGCCATCCGCCGTCCGATGCCCCCTGTGACATATACATAGCTTTTCGCAGTCGTCACGCCGACGCTTCTGTGTAAACGGAACCGTCTCGCCGCGTGTTGTTCCTGCTGTACCCCGCCGGATAAGGGGGTGGGAGGTTGGAAGCTGCGCGTGGCAAAGGGGGCCGGGGAATAGGGATGAAACGTACTCGGGCGCAAGAGCGAGAGCGACCGGGGCCTTCGCGGACAACCGTGGCGGGCGAAGCATCGTGAACTGTGGCGACGTTTTTCACCTTCTCGCGTCTCATACCTGCATTATTTTTTTCCCATGTCATAGTTTTTTTTCCCTTCTGCTTTGTTACTATATCGGTGACGGATGGATCCACCTAGATGGAAATTGTGTTGATTATTTTTGTTTACACTAATATAATTGAGATGCTCAATCCGTTGCTCGATTGTAATCGAATGAAAAGCAGTCTGGCAACGTAATTGATACAGTTTTGAGAACAAGAGTCGATATTTTAAATGTCTGACGGGATAGGAATGAGAGTGATTTGTTTATGGTTTATGTTAAGTAACTATCACTATCACCTGCGATTGTCTATGAAAAGTGATTCAATTTTTTTAAACAAAAAGAGGACTCTCTAATATTTTGTATTATTTTAATTGTAATTAAAGTAGATCATGTGTCATTTATCAATTTCTGAAATGTGTAAGATTAAATCAAATTTTGCCAAAACCTATTGTTTTATTAAACGTTGCCACATAATTAGAAACGATCCGATTAAGGATCGCACCAATTCAAGGCCACGCTCATGTGTACGCGAATAGCATCGAGCAACCACTCCGGAGGAGGAAAATCAACCAATTACATTTCGATTTGCTTACCCAACTCATCAACCCCTCAGCTGGAACAGTGGAAGCGGGGGCGGGGATGGTTCGATACCAAACCCGAACGGGCCAGTTTTCCGCCCCGTTAAGATACACGCTCCCCCCCTCTTGCGGGTCAGGGAAATGTTTCCCCCGCGGGTTGAAAATGGTTAAAGACGGATGGGGAAAATTTTGACAGCAACCTATGTGGGAGACCAGTAGATTAGAGCGATGGATAGAACGAGGCAGAGAAAATAAGGTCGCACGGGTAAAAGGGACAGGCCGAAAGTGTGTGCGCGCGCGCGCAATTCTCTGCCCAAGCCGCCATTACTACCCCAGCACAAATTCCCTCCCGAGCAGCAACCCAGTCGTCATATCACCATTGCGTTTTTGCTCGAAAAAGTCTGCTTTGCGACGCACATAGCCTCACCGTTGTGCGACTCACTGAGTCTAACTTTTTTAGCTCCGCGTGAGCTGTGTCGTGACATTCGCGTGTGCGTTTGTGTGCGTGAGAAATAGTGCATGTGTTTGTGACTACTACATAGAACGGGGCGCTATGATTGGCTACCAGAATCGGTAAATACCGCTTCGGAACCGGTAGACAATGGTTTGGCGAGGCGAGCGTCGGTCGCTGTGAAAGGCACCGAATCGGTAATTCAAGGACAGTGCGGCGCAAACTACACTCACGAGATGAAGAGAGCCCTCTTGTGCGAGTCAGATGATGAGTGGTGTAAAATATCGCAGTTTTTACTGTTTAGTCTATCGTTTACCTTCCGACCGAGCGCTACCTTGATGTGCGTCGTCGCCCTTTCGACGCTGATCCAGTGTTTTTGTCGAAACTACGCGACCCTGCAGACGGTTCGTGATTTTCCTTAACGCAGAAAAACTGGTAACTTTACATTGAGATTCATTTTCGTAGCAAACAGAAGTGTTAAGAAGTTTGTGTGATTTATTTAAAACAAAATGTAAACAAGTGAAACCATTGAAAGTGGATCGAATAGTATCAATCGAGAAATCCTGTCTGAAGTGTCTTCGAATGAATTAAAATATAGAGAATTTTTAATGAAACAAATTGTGTTTGTGACAAACGCTTACCGAAAAATTGGAATAAAGCTTGATGGAACAGTGAGCGGGATGCCGTTGAAACAAATAGTGAAAAATAGTCAATCCGACCAATCGGATGTGGAAACGATTATTATGTGCTTCTGATAATTAAAGCAATATTACAAACGAAAGAAATACACGACTCAGAAACGATTTTGGGCCACGAAAAAAGACACTATTTACACACATTTCTTCGAGTGGATCCTGTGGTTGATAAGTGATCGGCTTATAAGAAACTATCAATAAATAAAAGAAATAGTTGAAACAAGCATAATAGTTTGAACCGAACCGAACACGAACCGAATGTGTTAAATCAGTGAAAACAGAAAACCATTTAAAACAGCTACTTTCCGGAATGAGAATGTTTGTTGTTATCAGCTAAAGCTATAGCACGTTTGACAGTAGTGCTGCTTCCGTTTGATGTTGTGTGCGTTAAATGTCGGGGCTAGTGTAGTTTTTCATTTTCTTGCCATTGATTTCGACTATGTGGGATTTTTTGTCCAACAGTTTTATGTTAAACTAGAATTAAAAAAAAAGGTCACCAACCAAAGGGACCAACCGAAGAGTGGACAAGGTGCCGGAGTTGAGGGTATGGTAAGGGGCCAATAAACATAAACGCACGACCACAGACACAACGACCCGTTGACTTGCACACAAGCAAGCCAGAAAACGTGTAACCTTCGAAACGATCGTGGAACGCACGTGTACGCGAGTGCATTATTATCAGCAGAGGAATGCACGCACCCTCCATGAAGCCACCACTGGTTTACACGTTAACAGCGCTGGCTTACATTTATATGCTCTGCGCTGCAGACCCCAACGCTCAACATGCTGAATCGGCTGCAAATGGTGGAGTGGAATGAGAAACAAAAACTATAAAACACATCTTCCGTGTGTGAAAAATTGAAGGACATACATAAACCACACACGTAAACAACAACATTACTCACGCCTCGAACAGAACCGCGAGAACCGGGGAAGGGAACACAGAAACCAACAACAACAACCACAACAAATGCAACGTCGATCCGTATCGACATTTATGCAGCGTAAACACAGCCTCTAAAACGTCAACGCCTTGTGCCCGGTCATCCGTGGAAAATCGTGCGTGCTTGCGTGCCTTTGTTCGAGCGAGTTCCGTGCGCCGATTTCTTGGCCAAATCTGCCAGCTACCCATCAACAAACAATAGAAAACTGCACCTCAGCTGCGGATATCGCCAAACGCTCACAGTTGACGAGTCAGCTGTCAAATGGCTCATCATGATGGAAGGAGTCGTATGCTCTCGCATTTGTTTATTTGTTTGCCGTTCGTTCATGTTTCCTCTCACCCCATCGTACAACCTGACAGAAATCGTTATCAGTAGTTTTGTTTGAACCGAGTTTTTTTTTCAAAACCCTCAAATGGCCTACTGAGAAGAGGCAACTGCTTGGGGTACGATAAGTGTGGTGTATGTGTGTGTGTGTGTGCGTGTGTGACTGTGTGTGCATGTGCGTGTCGTTGGCGACGATATGACCTCCTCCTTCTTCTCCACCTTCTCCCTTTCCTCTTTCCCGTTCTCAGCAAGCATCGCGCTGCTGCTCAATTGCGCGAACATGTGAGTGTCGCAAACAATTGGGTGTCCTCGAGGGGACGACAGCTTTTGTGTGCGGTATTGCTTGCCACCTGGGCGAGTGAGGTGCAACAAATGAGCCCGTGAGCGTGTGTGTATGTATGCGCGGCAAGCTGGTAGAAGCGAAACCTCACCGTATTTCACGAGGGGGTTGGTGTGTTTTTAAAATATCTTTTTAACTCCGTTTGTGTCTCCATTGGGTTAACGCTTTTGCTTGAAGAAGCTCTGCTGTACACTGGCGGAGCTGTGTAGTACAGTGCAAAAGCAATACGCGGAGGACGGGAAATGCAGGCAGGTGCCCAGGAAAAGGGTGGTCAGATATCGCGGTTTTGCCTCCAGCGGCCTTTTGACTTCCCGATGCGTGTAGGTTTCTGTGTGCGCTCTACTTCTCGAGCGATTGACATTTTTGCCGCGGTTGCACATTTGTGTCCCCATTTCCTTCGCAGTGTTTCTATCCACCACCGGTGTTGCCTCTCTCCCTCCATTTCCTAACCAATTGTTTCGAATACGTATCGTTGCAGGAATGAAACAACCAAAACTCTGACATACTGCGGTTGAATGAAACCCTTAGTCAATGTACGACGAGCGGTTCCTTCGTGAAAGAAAAACAACTCCCAACGGCAGTACTAGTGATGCACAAAACAAGCAGGAAACGCAAAAGTTCAAGTGCGTCGAGACGAGACGAAAACAAAAACATAGAGCTGTTTCATCGCAGGAAGCATTGAGCAAGCGAAGAGCCAAACGTCTTCGGCAGTGAATTTCCGATCGAAAACGGAGCCCGATTTGACACGGAACCATACGCAATCGGAAGGTAAACCAGAGATAAAACGGGAAGTAACCAAAGAGTTCATCAACAGCTGCAAAAATAAGCTAGTGAAGTAAGATAAAAGTGCGGTGTGCAGGTGAAGTGGAAAACGTGCAGTTTACCGGCCGTAAAACCTTGAAGTGCGCTGTGTTTGTGCAAGCTTCAAACGTACTTCGGACGCGTGTTTTTGCTCCAGTCCCGTGCGAATGGCGAGTGTGGAGTAGAATCGGAAAAGATTTTCCTCGCAGACAACGTTCGTCGAGGAAGCGATGTGAAAGTTCCTGTGACGTCCTTTTGCGTGACGGTTCCTGTGACATCCTTGCGGTGGTGGGGTGGGTTAACAGGCGAGCAGCGAGGGCACAACAGATTGGCAAAGCAAATCTGTGGTGATTGCCAAACGATACCGGCCAACCCGGTTTGGTGAAGAGTGAAAAACCGGGCAAGTAAAAATAATCTGAAAAGAAAATTGAAAAGAGTTTCCACACGCCAGTGCCTCCGAAAGGTGTTGTGTGACCGAGTGCGCACCCGTAAAGTGTACCGAGGGTGGTGGTGATAGTGGCGGTGGTATTGGAGGGGGTGTTATTGATAGTGGGGTTGAAGAAAAAATCGTGTGTGACGAGAAGAGGCATTAGTGAGGGAGAAAAAATAAATAAATTACAGAAAAAAACCGTGACGTACCGTGTGATAAGGGATCGTATCTAAAACAAACGCAAACCCAGCGTAACGTGGCGGTGAAAAATTGTGTGCAAAGTTGGTAGACAGAAGCTGCTCCGGAACCGTGGCGACACTGACACACATCACGACGCGCTGCCTCACACACCAAAGGACGACGCAAAACATCAGCTAGGCTGAAGGTAACGAGCGCTTCTAATATTTTCTTATCAGATGTTTACACTTTCGTAAGGAAAACTGATCGGTAGAGAAACTGAAATTAAAAAACAAAACATTTTTTTATATTGGTTTTGTTTGTTTTTTTATTTTGCTTTGAACTAGCTAGACTTCCGTAATCGTTTTCTTTCTTCGCAATCATCTTGTTGCCTTATTTAAAAAAAATAATTTCCTTAAAACAAATCTACAATTTAAAAATATAGATACATCTCTAATAAGCTGCAATTAGCACGTTTGCATGTACAAAACTTTGATGTACAAGTAAAACAAAATCGCACTAGGTTTATCAAGGCGAACAACACACAACCCTCAATATTAATATATAACCATACTTGTAGGGCAGAATATGTTCGAATGTGTGTTTGCTTGTGTGCGGAAAGGTCCTTCCGGTAGCCGCCTGTTGGCGTGTGTTGAGAGACCCGTCGATGTCCCTGCGGATGGAAAGGAAATGGTTCGACGAAGGAAAAAAAAAGCTGATTATGATGATGGCAGTGATGATGACTACATATTTCCAAGAATAAAATGAGAGGAAGAGAGAGAAAGAGTGCAAGAAAGAGAATGAGAAGGGGGAAGGAGGAAAACGTCCTGTGCGTGCGCGTGTGTTCGTGCCTATGTGTGTGTACGTACATATGGTTTTCCGCCGTTACTCTTGCGCTTCCTGTTGATTTCCTATTTCGTCAACCGGCTGTCCTTTCGTTCGGTGGATGTTTTCCTTTTTACTTTTATTATTGGACGACGATTCCACTTCGCCACGTCCTCCCCGCGATCGCTAAGGATTATTGAATCCTCACTAACTGCATCGCGCGCTTACACACACGCACACACACACTCCTTCCAACCTTCACCGCCGTCAACAGCGCGGTTTGGGTTTTCCAGCCAGAGCGAGGCATCGGTCGAACAACTGCTCGGCCGCTTTTCGGGTCGTCTCGATCCAGCTGTTGATTAGTTGAGCCTCTTGACGCAGGACGAGGCAAAGAGACAGAAAGGACAGAGGAGAAAGAAAAAAGGAGAAAAAGGTCCCCGTTCCCTGCCGGGCGGAAACTAGCAGGACCCCGGAGGCCAGTGTGCGCAGTTGTGGTTTTCCCTACCTACCCTGCCTACTGCAGTGGCGTAATTGAGAAGCGAGCGAAGCGGTGTGTTTGATAAGTTTGGTGTTTATATTTTTCCCTTCTGGCCCCTGCGTGAGACACACGCATACACGCACACGATCGTTGAGCCCCGGGCGGACAAAGGACGAACCGCGTCGCTTTCCATCCATCTCCGTTTCACACACTATAAGCCATCATTGCCGACTAGGACGAGCGTTAGGAACGGGTACGAAAGGCTCCGGTGAGGTTGTTTCTCAGCAAACCTTCCCCGGGGAAGTGAAATGCATCCATGCAAGCGTTGTGGATATTCTTTTACACAATCGCTACCTCAAGCGGTCGTTCGAGGATCAAACGACAGCCCTCGTCCTGCCAGAATGTAAGGCTTCGCTTTGGGATGGCGCATTCCAAGAAAAGAGTCCGGACGAACAGAGCCTCCTTCTTATGATCGTCGTCGTCTCAAGACACCCGGGCAGGGTGGATATCCCCAGTCCGTGAGTCCGTCTTCAAGCCGATAGGATCGGTTCCGCGTGGTCGATTCCGTTCGAAAGGATCGCATGTTTCGGACTCGGTGTATCCTTACGTTTTTTTTAGAGGAAACCTTTGAAATTTAAAACTCACCTCCCGCGCATAATCTGCGGCGGGTTGAGTTGGTCGATAGAAACATTCCTGGAATGTAGACAACCGAGGTAAATTCAATTTCGACGTGGAAAAAACACAAACCTCCAGTCCTCCGGCAAGGTGAATCATTCGTACGATCGTCCCTCACTAGTTATCAGCTCGTTCATCGACCGAGTAGCCTGTTCCGATAAATAATTTTATCTTGCTTGCCTATAATGCACGCGCAGACAACACTTGGAAGTGTTGCGCAATTTATCGCGACCCACCGGAGCCGAGGAGGCCCTAGATTGAGCCCATTCCAGGCATTAACAGATTTCGAAAATCACGTCTCTGGTGTGCACCATAAATTAACCGACTCATAACCAGTGCCGGCCATCGACCACTTCCAACGGGTTCGAACGCTATCGGGCTAACCTTCGGTGACAGAACTCACGGTGGAAAAAACTGACCAGTCACCGGCATCGATGGATGCTTTCCGTTTTGTGCAGTCATGCAGTGGGCAAAGAAGACGACTTCCAACAAGCAACGGAAGTGTTATCCCACGTGGGTACACCATTAGGGGAAAGTGGGGCAATGTGGGCTTGCAAAAAATATTTTAAACTATAAATTGATTCATTTTGATACTGTATCCAGTGGGTTAGATAGCTGATGTGTGTTGAGAATTTCAACACAATAAATAAAATTCAAAATAAGATATCAGGTATGGTAAGCATGTTAGACATGACAGCGATCTTTATATGTTTAACATGTGTTTAAATGTGATTTTCATTCAAGAATGACGAAATCTGAAGAGTATTCTTTCAGTAAACCTTACGTTCCAGTATTCTGGAAGAGTTATACTGCCAACAAACCTTACACCATCCTCTGAGATTGCGACTAGACTTTTATAAATCTGATTCAGATTCATGAATCTGAATGAATCTCTGCCTTATAAGGCCTCGATCTCTGCCTTATCTCTCGACGAAAGATTCATGAATCCCATAGACACCTCAAATGATGAAAAGTCACTGGTCAAAAATGGGTTGAAAGATCTATATCTATACCTATGAAAGAATCGTGGAGATTCATGACAGATCCATCAAAGATTCATCAAGGTTTCGAAAGATTCATTAAGCTTTGAAGATTCGAATCCGCAAAGATTCATGAATCCATATGAATGAATCTTAGGTGAAAGATTCATGGGAATGAATCTCGCCAAAAGATTCATTAATCACAACACTAATTGCGACCCAATGAGATTGCGTCGAAGCTCGAGGTTTCGAAGAACATGAAATTCTGACTCGAATTTGACAATTTTTTATTTCATGCAAACTCATACTGCTGTGTGGAACAGAATGGAACACGAGATTCAAGTCTTAGGATGATCAATTTTGTTCTCGAAACCAAAGTCACCTTACCATATTGCAAAACGCCCAACTGTGATTCTCCATGGTCCATGTGAAAAGGAGTTCATACTTTTCATCGTAGAAAAGAAAGCAGAAAATAGAAAACTTTTGATACATTGCAAAATATGGAAATGAGATCCAATTTCGGGAGTGATTGGGATATGAGATTACTTTTTTTGCTTACAAGATTCATATGGCCCCACCGCTCCCTAATCCAACCTGCCGAACCAATGTCGACCCATCGAGCACTGCACTTGTTGATAAAGGGTTTGCCCGGAGGCGAATCCGGGTGTTTGCGTGGTGAGATTTTCTCCACTGATAAGTTACACCGGACGCGTCGTGTCGTCGCTCGAAAGGCGGGCCGCCCTTCACATTTGGTGGTCACCACCCCATGCTGGGCGTGTGAGCGTGTAAGTGGCAGTCGTTTCTAGGAATCACTACAAACTTTTCCATGTTTTCTGCCCAGCCAACCCGCTGGACATCCTGATATCGCCCGATAGAACGTGCCTGGTGCTTCCCCGGCCAGCTGCAAACAGTCGGTTATCGACGGTGGGTTTGCGACTATGGGGCAATGTAACGGAGGGGGGATCAGGGAAGAGGGTGGAGGTTGCGAAGAAACCCCCAAGGTTTCCCAGAAGGACACCCCCGGCGTACGCTGGAGCAAACATATGCGCAAACACATGCGTAGTACTTTGAAGAACTCGTCGATCGCGATTCGATTGATCGATCCTGTACGGGAGTGTTGATATGTCGCATCAAGACGACACCCGACATTACCCTACCCCCGTTCGGTTGCTCCCCGTTCCCTAACTCTCCCAAACCCATCTCCAGGTTGGAGTATTGACTTTTAGAAAAATGGGGACGTGTAGACTAAAAACGCCACCTCCAGCTCGGGTGACGAACACGACGACTAGAACAAAAGTGCGAAGATGAAAAAAGATAACCAACCTCATGTCGAACCACCCCCGAACCCCTTACCGAGGGGTGGCTTTCGGGGTTACGGCCAGCAAAACGACCCAGGGACGCACTCGAGCGCTTCCAGCTCGCGGCGTGCGACAATTGCTCGCGGGAGGCACCACACACAACCACCCACCGACACAAACACACATAAAGTGGGGTGTGTGTTGCCACAAGTGTTTGCTTGATTAATGCCGGCAAACCAAACGGACGTGGTTGGAGCGGCCGGAATGGACCGGGAAGGGCCGGCTAGATGGCAAGATGATGCTCCAGCGTTGTTTGCGGACTCGGCGTGCGTGTTTGAGGGTACGGAATGGTTGGCCTTTGAGGGTGTGAAGGCAAGACAGAGGAAACGATCCGCATTACGAAACGCGGTAAAGCTTGGCCCAACTTCGCGCAAGCCTGTAAGGGCACAAGGCCCGATGCGGGTTCAATCGAGTGCGGTATTCATTCGGCTTATCCGAGTCGGAGAAAAATCATTTCCAACAGCCCTACACACACATACTGACTATACATCGGAAGTGGACCGCTAGACGCTTGCGAACGAACCCTAATCGAGCCCAAGTGTCACTGTTGCCAGGCGTCATCGAGTCATTACATCCAAGAGGCGGAGGAGATGGAGTGGTAACCCTTTTTCTCCTATAGATATCAATATCTAACTGCTACCATAGAGTTTTTCTTGCAAATGTAGCTTCTGAGGGACGATGCAGTGATGCAGTGATGATTCGATAAATTGTTACATCAATGAATCGAAGAGACAAGAAGTTCTTTACGCCAGTTTAGAATCAATTCCGAATACGGAAAAACACGGTTTGTTTATGGGATCTTTTAAAGGGACAAGCAAACTAATTGTTCAACAAGCCCTTTGCATCACCAGATCATATTTTTATACCAGATTACAGAGCCGATAAATGTGTTGAGTCGGTTGTTAAATTAAATCCATGTACCGATTCGAAAATTTCCAACGAGAAAGATAAAAAAACACATGGCAATCGGTGGAAAAATCCGGCCAGGAATACACGAAACGGGAAGGGAAAATCACACCCGCGAGATGGAAGAGAAAAATGGGAACGTAGCCGCCACTCGACTCGGTGTTGGTGTTGAGATGCATTTCCCCCAGTGCACCAATTGCCCCACCGACCCTGGTGGTAATCCACTTTGTTTTCCATTCGATGGATTTCTGTCTTTTCCCTGCTGTTTTTTTTCTCCTCTTCCGTTTTCTGGAACGCCGCGTACATCTGCCCCGTCGACAAAGGGCTTTTTCCATATTTTCCACAGCTTCCACTGCCACACCCGGGAACCTTCTCCCGGGGGCGTCTTCGTTGTTGTCTTCATCGTTTTTTTAAACGTTTTCTTTCCTTGTTTTTTTTTTGCTTTCTTCCATTGGCTTACCTTTCCACCGACCCGGGCAGAGCCTCCGTCGTGCTTTCCGGTTGTCGCCGGTTGCGCTGACATTTTATGTTCTGTTTTCTGTTTGTTGCAGTTTCGCCTAGCATTTTCAACCACAGTGTTTTATAGACACGGGTGCCTCCACCCGACCCAACCCCTCTCTCTGTCACTTTCTTACAGCCACACATACACGCTCTTTTCCCAATCCGAGAATCCAATGGCAAGCGTACGGCTCTCCACCGTACCGTCGTTTGACGCGATGCTAGTAGTTTTGAGGTCGCGCAAGTCAATAATGCCAGTTAATGTGGCTGGAAGCGAGGTGGCGGAAAGTGGTGTAGTGGTAAATCGTTCGTCGATTCGGTGGTGGCGGAATCGTCTAGGGCAGGGGTTGGCAACATGGGCATAAAATAAAAATGTCATATGCCATCGCAACTTAAATGTAAGAGAGGTATTTTGAATCTAATGACAAGAGCACGAAAAGAAAGATTTAAAATCAATTCATACCTGTAAAGGTTGGTTTGTGTAGCCATTATTTTCAATTAAGTTACAAAACCAAACACTGAATAAATGATAACCAAAGATGCATGGGATCATATGAGATTTTTGTACGTTTTACATATTGAGCTTACGAAAGCTACGAAAAGTGGCCTGAACCTGGCTAGAGTAAACACAATTTAAAGTATTTCTTTAACTGCGAAATATTCCAAATTGTTTACAACATTTATTACAATTTTTTGTTTTACAGTTGAAAAGCAATAATGAGGCGAGAAAAGCGTTTAATGATGGCTGATTTGCTTGCCGACTCCTGGTCTAGTTGAATGGTGGAAGTATGATGGCACAATCGGTGTGATGCCACGACTGGGTGGATCTTCACGCGAGACGACAATAAAAAAAATGGAACCCTCCGGAAAACCCCCGGAAAGACGCTGTCGAGCGGGGCTTCGGAAAACAAAACCATCGCCACGCAAAACTCTCCGCCACCGTGATGAAGCACAACTACCATTGTTCACAAAACATTGTACAAAATCATCGATAAGCACATATACATACACACACAAATCGCTCTCCTACACAAATAATTGCTAGTACGTATGTTAAAAAACAGAAAACATGGGAAAAGATAAAAACTGGGCAAATGATTTGCATTGCACTTTTCCGATGCACGTCGGACAAGTTTGTTGTGCGCACCGGCATGTGGGCGTGTGAGTATGTGTGTGTGTGTGTGTGTGTGTGTGTGTGTGTGTGTGTGTATGCAGTTGTCCCCTATGTGCAGTACGGGCCTCGATCATGCGATTCGCGATGCAACTGCACTGCGCGTGCAGCGAAATGCATCGATTGCGGACGCTCATTGCCAACGTCATCCGTCGCCATCGCGTCGTTCCGATGGCGATATTTATTCCATCTTGCCATCCCCCTCCCCCCACACAAAACTGCCCCAGGCTCTTCCCTCTACGTTCATTGGTGTGCATAGTGTGGCGTATGTGTGCATCGCTTCTCGTGTCACCCGTTCGCTTCCATCGCACAGCACAAGGCTTGCGTTCCATCGGCTTCCGTTGCAATGAAACCTCACAGCCAACCCCTTCCCTCCCCAATCGCCAGCCCCACCTTCCCTCCTTGACCTATCACTGCGTATAACAGTGCCACGAGCCGATGGCGACAACCCGCGCCACCTTCAACCTCTTTCTCCTGCCGACCGAAATGCAACTTCCTCACGGAATGGAACCGAATCGAACCGTGGCCGGATACGAATGATTGACAACGGAGCGGCCCGCAACAGCGGCGATCGTGTGGCGACCGTCGGCTCTCGAGTGTCCGTCCGTGTTGCGTGTGTGTGTGGTCAGGAAAAAGGTCATTCGACATCGTGTCACACCTTTGCGCGGCACGATCCACTTTCGGTGTCTTCCAAAGGGTCTTATAACTCTTTCTATCCGACATCAGGTGAGACGCCACCCTTTTGGCTGGGTCCTGCAGATGAAAATCTGCTGGTGTATCAGGCTTTTCCCAAGCAATCTATCATCCTTTCGAGGTAGACTGCCTGTGTCTCGTAATAGATTGCCAAAAGATAAAGGTGAACTTTTTTACTTCCGACGACCATCGCGTCCAAAGCTCTGTTCCGCTTTCGTTCGTATTGGACGTTGTTTTTCCAACACCCGCCCTTTAGCGTGTAGGTGTCAGGTGCGCTAAGTGACGGCGCCGCGGCTTTAGTTCAAAAAAGGTTGCTGCTTCACATTCACGAGCCTTACGTTGGGGAAATAAAAGCACAAAAAATACTTCACAGGTTGCGGCGGTGACCTCGGGATGCAAATTGACGAAACCACCTGCCTGCCACCCCATCGGCTTCCGGGGAAAGATACGGCTCAGCGTCGGTCGGGGAAGATAAGGCTTATTGAGCCGAAGTGTTGTACCACGACCGGGGAGGGCAAAGATTTGATAGCCAAATAAAAAATGTTGGTGAAAACTAGGGCCAAATGCTTTGAAGACAAAGCGTGAAACCGAGAATAGGGACTACATTTGGAAGTTAAAAAATTAAGAAATAAAAAAAACTGTATTTAGTACAGTGTGGTAAAGTGTTCTACCTATTTCTAGTCAATGCATTTGAAGAAAATTGAAACACTTTCAATCAAAACGATTAGGTTTTATCTGAGCCACCCTGTTTTGAGCTGAATCGATTTGGTCCGACAATTTCCTCCGAAAGGTTTTGCCTTGTTTGTGGGAATGGAAGGTGACTCCATTTTTATTTTTATTTTTTATTTCTCTTCAGGACTGGCGCTCACCCCGTCACTGTGCCTTTTGCCGATCAATTATGTTCATTCAGTAATTCTCGGTTTGTGCTGTTTTGATTTTTTGTCTTCGCTCGCTCCTTTCTTGGATTATCTTCTCACAACACGCTGTTCTCCTGCAGGCAGACACCGTTCTTTGCCGATCTTTAGTTCGCTCCCCCCCCCCCCCCCCCCCCCCCGCCTCTTGTTCCTCACTCGTGCCCAAGTGGCAGTGTCCTTCTGAGGAGCTGTTTCCTTCGTTTTCGCTGTGCTGTGTGTGTTAGTATTCCTCGCATCGCTCTGGCAGTGGACCAAACTGAGGCAAAACTACTCCATTTGCTCCCTTCCATTCGGCACCGCGGCCCAAATGGAATGGTAAACTTTGAGACACTGCACCACTGATCGGCCAGTTTTACCTTTATCGCTCTGGTCGCCGCACCGACTCTGATTGGAGTCCGCGTGCAATTTCTTGGGCTTCAGCCCGACCTAAAAGCAGAGGACGGACGAGTTGGCGGATTGTTGGATTTCTTGATATTTTGTTTTATATCCTCTCCCCGAGCCGCCGGCCTGGGGAAGGTTTGCATGCTCCCCTCTACACCCCTTTCCACCATTCGCTATGTCATCTTCCGATCAGTGTCGTTTTGCTGCGTCCGTTGCGTTTTGTAGTGTTGAAAATGTTGAGCGATTGGCCCACGGCGGGGTGGGGCGTTGTTGGATGCCCCGGCCTCATTGCTTGCCCGCCTTAGTCTGCAGATGCCTTTTACCACTCATTTTGTGCAGCTACCCGTTCGGCGAGCGTTCGCCTTGGGTGCATTTATTTCGCTTCCTTACCATTCCCTTTTCCGTCCGGAGGATTCGTTCTTTTGCATCCTTTCAACGATGCTTCGCCAGACCTGGCTGCCGATCCTTGCATAGATCTTCCACTTGCTTACCTCCTATACTTTTCCACGTTCATTTATTTTTCTTTGTCCTCGATGGTGTTTGCTTGGCCGGTTTTTGTTTTTCACGTTTACTTCTTCGTTATAAACTTTAAAACAAAAGCGAATAAAACCGAATGCTGGAAAGATGCATTTTATACCGAGACAAATTATTAATTTCCTCCATGAGGGGCAGACTGAAGTCTCGTGGGGAGTGCCTGGTGCTTTGGTCTGCGTTTGGCAGTGTTGTGATGTTTGTAGTCGAATTTTTATCTGTCTATATGTTTTTATTGGCGGTGGCTCCGGTTTGTCCCTGGAAAAGAGAAAACCAAATCATTCCATCCAATCAGGCGGTGATGTTTTCGATCGTGCTAATTGTTTAAATATAAAAATTGTGTCTCTACGAAAGTGTCTTGCTAAATGTACTTTTAAATAAAATTTGCTACATTTTCTCTCAGTTTAATGAATTCGAATCAAAAGTGTAGTTTAATGTAAGTGGAAACTTTTGATCTTAAAGACATATGGCGAACAAATCTAGCACGTTTAGCTTCGTTCTTCACCTCGATTCAATAAATACTTTGTCATCTGCAACCTCTATGCTTGACCGACTGATGACAGGCGATAAAATCACCGTTTCGCCGAGGTACGAGATAAGACTTCACAAGGTTACCGGCTGGCGAGGGGAAAGAGGTGGTGTCGTCGAGTTCAGCCCCATAACCGCAAGGCATTCAGTTAGGCTCGATCGTAGGTTTCTTTTTTTCAAAAATGGCAAAACTGTTTTCGTCTCTCCTCGCCGAGTTTCGATGCACCCGAAAGATTTTGGGGCCATTTGTCAATGGCACACATTTTGGCACCTTCCTAAATGGGGTTAGGCAATTAACGGCACGCACATTTTGTCGACCAAGGAGGCCGGGGGAAAAGTTGTGTTTTTTGGGCACCTTTTTAAAAAAAATGCTACCCGATTTCAACATTCAAAAATGGTAAAATTAAAATAACAAACGAAGGAACTATCAGGTCGGCACGCATTCGGAAGTCACGCTCCTATCTACATTTTCCAGTAATCAATTTGAAATAATGGGATCAGTGGCGAGGTCGCCGATGAAAACACATTTACAAACCGCTACATAGTTTCGGTCCACGAGGTTGTTGAATGCGGCAGTAGTTTGCCGAAGCTGGTCGAGCTGCTGATAAGAATCTGTTACCGCAGCGTGCCCTCGGCGGGGGAAATCAAACATGAAGCCCACTCCGGGGGCAGCGTTGTAAAACTAAACACGTGAAATCAAACAAAAGGGGACCGGGGGGGCTATCAGAAACTGCTTGGGCACCATGTGAAAAACGTGTCACATTGATGGGCTCCGTAAGCGGGTTTCCGTTCCGGTCGATCCGCACACCGAACGCTACAATGGAGTTGAGGAGTTTTCGACTTCTCGCCGATTTCACCAAAAAACCTCTCCTGGTCGACCTGGGAGGGACCTTCGTAATTTGTTGAAAAGTCACCGAAAATCGACCGATCGTCACCGTCCGCAATCGTCTCCATCGGGCGGTGCCAAAAAAAAGCTGCGAAATCGTTGCAACCAAATGAGCGCGCTAGAGCAGGACAAGAACGGACGAACGGGCAAACGGCAAGACGGAGAAGAGCATCGCACAAGGGAGGGGAAAAAAGAAACAAACCACGCATCAGCTATCAACGACAAATGTGAAGAAAACGTTGAATTCACCGCCGGAATCTGGGTTCATCTAATTAGCAGGTCGCGTAGCAACGGTTTTTGCCTCGCTGGGTGCAGAACGTACCCGAACGACGAACGACGAACGAGGTGGATTGGAAAGAGGCGTGGAAGGCGAGGAAGGCGTGTAGAATGGCAGAGAATTTAAAGGGTGCAAGGGGTTGGAGTGGCGGCAGATGTGAAGGGCAACCCATGCCAGATACCGCAAAGCGCACGGATCGGAGTGCGATACGGAGCGATAACACGTGTGTGCACATTCGTCGCAGATGGTTGCAACGAGCCGTTAACAATGTGTAAAAACTTATCACCAAAACGCTATGTAAATGAAAAATTGCCATCATACACGATTGTGAAAAATTGCAAATTTTATGGTATATCATTGTCAAATAATGAGTTGAGAAATCACGCATTTGAAGCTTACTTTAAATTTTATCACACCACTTCCTGACAAAGCTTTCAACAAACATACATTTAAAAAATGATCAAATCGTGGACGTAAGAAAACTAAAACTATGTTTTGATTACTTTGTAAATTCTATTTGATTACTTCAGTAAGGTATTCAGCAAAACGGAGGTTGTTTAACCCTTTCACGACCAAGGGAAAAAATTTTCCCATCTACAAAACTCGTTACTGTTTGTTCAACTATTATGAAAACGATACTTTTGAAACGAAACATCAAAAAAATAAAACATTATATACACAAACATAACAGTCAAAGGCAGCGAATGTCTTTCTGAACGAATTAACAAAAACGAACTACCAAAATTAATAGATCCAAAATCAAACCATTCGTGCGTTCAACCAGCAACAACAACTTAATAGTTTGGAGAGTTTATTAGACTTGATGAATTTATTATTTTTTTATTGGAATGCCTAATATCTTTTTTTTAGAACTTTTAATATGTAATTTGCATTGAAACGCAAACAAAAGAAATTCCGATATCATTACTATACTCGTCATTTATTTACTTTTATGTTCATAGAGAAAAATATTTTCCATGAAATTATCAAAAAAACCTACACAGACTGCTAGGTTTTACTGGTGATATTCTCTTATTTTACACCCCACATAGCCAAAATATTGTGTTGTGTAGTCAATTTTAGTCTTGGCTTATGGTCCTGAAAGGGTTAACTGCTTGTCTGAAAGATAACGAAACAACATATTTTCCATGTTTTCTATGTTTTATTGATAGAACAGGTCATTTTTGATTTTGGTTTTCTTGCATTCATGCGTTGTATTTTCTATTAATTCTTCTAGGTTGCTTTTAAATTTCCATAAGTCTAACAAATTGGTGCCTACCAGTTAATACTATTTTCATACAAACTAATCTATAACTGCATAAGTTCATTGAATGCTATTGGTCTAGAACGGTGTCCAATCGGCCATTCGATAGCCCAATATTTCGAACGGTTGGCGCGCCTTCCCTGTTGTTGGCTGTTAGTTCGTCCACCAGTGTCGTCGGTGCGGCTGGCGCTCGCGTTTCGCGTATCTCCACCGTTTCGCACGTACGTGTTTCGCGAAACCCCCGTCCCGCAGCATCGCCGTGCCGGGGGGCGGGAACCCGAGCGCGAGGCCCGGGGACCGTGTGGCGGGCAGCGCCGAAAAGCACCGTGAAAGAAATAAAAACAAAAATCGCGAGTGCGCGCGACTATTTTGCCGAGAGATTATGTGCGCCTCCCCTGCCGCCCGCTGCCGACTCGCTCGCCATTTTGGGAGAGTGGGGGGGGGGGGGGGGGGGGGGGTTGCAAGGGGTGGTTTGTTGGACTGGACGTGAGCAGACGCCGCCACCACCGAGCCACGATCGGCGGTGTGGAAGTGTGAGTGTTCGTTGCGCTCGGCTGTGTTAGCATCGCTCTGTTTTGGCATCGCACCGAAGCGCACGATTAAGACGATAATGATGAACATGCTTCAGCACCCGGCGGGATGGCGGCTGGCCGGAAAGGGAGATGGAGGGCCCAGGGGCACATAAAACCGTCGACCGTGATCTGCGAACAAATCCACCTCCGGCGTCCATCTTCAAACCGATCGACTCGCCGCTGCTCGTGGGACGGTTTATGTTACATTTTCCCGCCCTCCAATGGGCAGTGAGGTGAGATGGGGACGGAGGCTTCGGGCAGTTGCTCACCAGCCACCGGGGTGGGGGTTGGTGTGGGAAATGGGGGGAAAAGATGAATTATTATTATACCATTCCCGTCGCCCGGCTTTCGTCGCGATGGGCGGTGGGTGGGCCGATCAGAGTGGAGTAGGTGAGATGGGCGGGCGTAGCGATGATCACAAGGGGTGAATATGTATTGAAACGAGTCACCATCGATCGTTATACGAGATCACCAATGTAAATTTAGCAGCGCGTGAAACAATGCACTCAAAACAACTTTAATAAACAGAACAAACGATTTTTATAACCAAAATAATCGCTATTTATCAAAACATTATTGCTATATTCAAAACCATACGAAATACATTGTTCTATTTCTATCTTTAATTGCTTATTCAAGTTTTAATTACATGAGGTACATGCTATAGCTTTTACACGTTTCAAAATTAATCACTTATTAACTTTTTGTATCAATTTGCCTCGATTCATGTTACTTCGTTTGGATGATTGGCTTTTTCTAAAAGATGCGGCAATCAGATTGTTAGTTTCCGGTTTGGTTGGGTGTTACAGTTGTTTGTTATGGAATGGGAAATATTGATTGGAAAAGTATACCTATTACATTCCATTTTAGATTTAATGTATTTTTGTAGTTGTTTATATTATTTTTTTATTTATTTTAGAGACTTTCCGCTTGAAGGACGACATTCATCTATGATTTAATGTGTTGATAATAACAAATTTAGAATATACTAAACTTTCTACCTGATACACTGAAAAGTAGTAGCGATGAGTTGGGATTAATTTTGGTTTTGTAAGGCGTATTTCCCACTGCATTTATTTACCCATTCCTTACCCGTCAACATTTGTGGCCATTCTCGTTCTTGACCGCAATTTCGTTGTTTTTCAACTCCACCGCCGGTTTCGTCCGTAGCCTTTTCGTTTCCTTCATTGTGTTGCTGCTTGTTTTTGTTTCTCTCCGCGGTCCTGTTTCTCACCGGCCTCATCTCATCAGCATCTCACCGCCATCGATGGTCATTTCTGGCGGCTTATGGCGTACGTACGCGGTGCGCTTAATGTAGCGTCTTATCCCGCCGTTCCGACCGTCCGTCCATTCCCCCGTTCGGTTGTTTCCGCTTCTTTATCGCTTGTTTTCCGCTCGCTTGTTTACCTTTCCACCAACGTCCCCTTTCATCGCCACCTGGCCAGCTTCTTCGGTTACTCGTCAGCAGCCTTGCCGTTCCGTGCGTTGTTGCGGGCGCTGCCGCATCGAACCACCTGCCCAGCGCTCTTCCGACCCTCGGGGCCAGGTGGAGTGGTCGTGGCGCGTTTCTTTTACCCGCTCCTTCTGGTAGTCCTACCCACTTTCCTCGGCAGCGAGTTCGAGGGCAAACCGAGGGCGCGAATGCTGTTGTGTCGCGCGATATGTCGCTATGACATTTTGTGCCTGTGTGCGACCCCGCGTGCCCCCGCGGTGCTCTGCACAAAATGTGTCAAATTATTCATTTCGACGGCGACTGCTCGTTTTCAATGTGATGCGGTTTTGCTTGCAGGAAGTTTTCCTAATGTTTAAAAGCACAGAGATAACCGCGCTATCTCTGCCAATCGGTCCGACGAAAACCGGACGGGAAGTTCGCGAAGGTCGCACTAGCGGCGTCTCGCGAGCCGTTTTACGATCGTTCGAACTTGTATCTGCATACGCGTGTTCTAAGGCTACGCACCGTGCAATGCTAATCAAGCTAATGAGTCCGCGACAGATCTGAAGAAGAGGACGAAAAACACCGCCGCGATTTATGAGGAAGCTCGTCGGGCAGCGTCGGTGAAGCGCACCGAGATGGCCATTAAAGGCAGAATCGATGAAAATATTTACCAACAGAGCATACACGCACACACACCGTCAGGGAATCCTTGTCCGATGGGAAAGGGAGCCGCTTTTCGCAGTCTCCGCAGTTGGTGTTTGGAGGAGATCTTCACCCCCTTCGCGAGCAACGATCGGGCGGATCGAGGGGCGGGCGTGCGTGGGTGGCGCGCGGGCAGGTGTGTGCACAAAACATAAATACGCCTGTAGACGGGAACAACAACACAAAAACGACACGACGGACACACACGCGCAAACAAAGTATCCCACAAAACACCACGCGGAATGCTGATGATCTCGTTGCTGCGAAGACCCGAGCAGTGAGTGCCGCGAGATCTTGCCGATCGCACGAGATCTTCCTGGTAGCTCAGCGAGATTGATCCAGCGATGGGCGCGTCTGGCACTTTTGTTAGCTGGTATGCGTACACGCATGAAAACCCGCT
Source organism: Anopheles coustani (assembly GCF_943734705.1). Classification (NCBI taxonomy): domain Eukaryota; kingdom Metazoa; phylum Arthropoda; class Insecta; order Diptera; family Culicidae; genus Anopheles; species Anopheles coustani. The sequence continues at coordinate 72,218,635 of NC_071289.1, forward strand.
ACCCTCGTTTTCGCACCGGGGTGGAGGCGATGACGGCGGCGCGGGTACCAACCCCATCCGAGTTGTCCCCTGAACAGGTAAACAGGGGCAAGATGATGAGGATCATCTTCGCGTTCACCGAGGCCATTATATTTCGGTCGCACTACACACACTGTTTGCCGTTCGGGTACTTCTCACGGGATTCGCCACCCCTAAAAAAGGCACACGGTATATGGAACCGTACGGTTCCTTCCGTCTTGGTGGTGGTGTTCTCCATTCCCTCCGCCTTTTCCGCCAAGTACCAGCAAGATCGTTTGCTTTGCCTTTGTTTTGCCCCTCCGCAAGAGATTGATTTTGGTGCTTTTTTTTCTCATTTCGGAATGATCGTCTCCTTCACCAATCGAACAAAAAAAATTAAAAAACTCCGAAAATTAATCAGCATCATCCTCCGCGGTGGAGATAAAGATAAAGAGAGAAGGAGAGAACGGAAAGAAGCCTCCTGCCGGGATGGCACCGCGTTTGACGGAACGGTGGAACGGAGCGAGCCGGGGATCGGACACAAACGCAAACAGTTGAAGGCGGACGAGAGAAGGAAGTCGGTCTCGGAAGGACGATCGTCAGATGTTTTGTATCTTTTCTGTTCTCTGTCGCTTCCTTCACACGGGACGGTCGGGCGAAGGTCCACAGACGATCAGATCTTGCGGGGCGGAAGATGCTCTCACGCCTGCTCACCTTTTCCTTTTAGGTTTTGTCTTGTTTTAATTTTTGTCTGAAAGTTCTTCGTCTCCGGTATCACCAAATGTTTTCGCGTTCCACCAGCGCTCTCATACGTTCTGCTACAGATACTTCTGCTATGGTTGGTTTTTGCTCTGTAATTATGTTCTTTTTTTTACATTTTGTCTTATTGTATTCTTTTTTGTCATGATGTTTATATTCTTTTAATTTTCTTATATTCAACATGAGAACACATTGATTTTGATATTTTTTCCATTGAATAATGTTTTTAATGAGATGAATAACTAGTAGACTAATTTGTTTTTTACTTACCAAAGATGTTCAATCGTTTGATGATTACAATAAATATACCGATTGATTTTTTGTATTTTGATGACATGATAAGATTTAAGTTCAATTTTACGATGAATATACTATTGAGCAACATGAAAAGAGTTAGGGCACGTTTCGGTCCAAGCTGTTGTTGTTTCAAAAACGGAATAAAAAATGGTGAACAAAATAACCTCCATAATGCCAATCAAAGGTACGATCATGCTGTCAATGAGGTGCTCAAGTCGGCTACCTGGTTCTTGGTCCGCGCTACCGTAGCCCGTCCGGAGGAGAGCATAAAAAAAACCCATCAAGAGAAGCACCTCCGATTCGAACGATGGTTATCAAGCTGCCGTCAAAGAGGTTTGATAATCCTCGCTGTTAGCTGCCGCGCTCATCCGCAAAAGAACTCCTACCCGGAGGGTCTTGTCCCATCATCTCGTCCCTGTCTGGTCGAGGCAAACCTTCCCTCGAGAGGCAGAAAAGGTTCTGTCGTAAAGGTATAGAAGATCCTGCCCTGTGTGAGGTGCAGATCAGTCGAGGTAGTGAAACAGAAGTCTACATCCGTTCCCAATGCATGCCTCTCGGGGTGAAGATCTCGATTTCACCAACATTCCGTCAAGGACTCGGGAGGTTTCCGATTATCCTCTAACGAATGTTTTTTCTTGAAGATACTGCTTCTTGAGATGCTTTATTGGCCTGCGATCTCTAACGGTCTCGTTTGGGATCTCCCACACCAACAGCCATTCAATTCCCGGATACCCTTACCTCAGAGATCCTTAGAACTTTCCGGAGTTCGGGCGAGCGCGTGATCGACGCATTGTGGTATGCTGTCTCTTCACGCTGCTCCGACGACGTCTTCCCCGCGCAGCCAAAGGTATTTACGCTCCCGGAGGTCATACACACTCACCACCACCACCACCGCCTTCCGAACTCCTCATCCACTAACGTCAGAGCTCCCTTTAACTGTTTGTCCCTTCCGTTCCGTGGCGGTCGAACGGTCGGATCTTCTTAAGACGATCATTTTCCCTCTTTGCTACATCAGTTTTTTTCCCTTGGCTTTCCCCTTCTTCATATTTATCCTCCCTTTCTTTTCTTCGCTCCTTCTCTTTCCTCCTCTCCGGTTCGTGTCCCTGCAGCCTTGTGGACAGAAAAAGTCCCGCGCCGGTGTATATTGAGTGTTTATACACTTTTATTATCCGATCATCATTTCCATGTGTTTCCCCGGTGAACGATCTTCTTTTTTCGTTCCGTCGCCCTGCGGTTTCCGCCTGCCGCTTCCTTTGCGCTGAGGGCTTTTTAGTTTTGTTTCGTATCGGTTTTGTAGAGTTTGTATTTCTGTGTTTTCCTTTCCACCTTCCCGCCCCCTCCCTGGGTTGCTTCGAATCTGCCCTTTTCCCAACCTTCTCCTTCGCTTCGCTTCCCCATCGGTGCTCCTATTTGAACGTCTTCACTTCGCTCTTTCCCTTTCTCGCTCGCTCGCTCTTCTTCTCTTTCTCTGGACTCCCGCGTGCGTTTATGTGCGCACCTTCGAGACCTTCTTTTTCAGCATTTTCTCATAGTTTTTCGTCGGTACCGGCACCGCGTCTTCCCCGTGTTCGTCTGCTCACTTCGCATCGTTTCGTTCGTTCGACCGGTGCTTGCTTTTGTTTGCTTTGTTTCTTCTGCCTTAGTTTTATAATCTCTCTTTTCACCTTTCCCTGCGTTTCCGGCAGCGCACACCCCCTGTTCCTCCCCGCACGATCGAGCGCTCGATCGGCCGCAATCTTGCGACCCGTTGTGTACCCGCGACAGACTCCCGCACGTCCACCTGCTCAACCTTTCTGCCTTCCTGCAGCCCTTGCCGCTTCGCAAGGCGGCTCACGCGAGCGAACACCCTACCCCGTCCCGCTTCCCTACCCCTACTCGCCCAGGGTTTCCCTCGGGCCCCGAGACGTTGGTTGGCCGTGGCGGCGTTTTCTTAACATTTCCCTCGGTTCCCTCTTTCGCAGCTGTTTCGTCTGCCTTTCGTTTGGGTCACTCTTTTCACCGGTGCTTTCTTTCTCCCTCTGCTCTGCACCTATTTTATCACATCTTCGTCACCCACCGCTTCGGCCCAACTTCTGGCCCCCACGGGCCGGCAAGGCGTACGCGCGCGCGCGCGCTGATGCGTTCGATTTGTATCTTTTTCTCGCCTGTCTTCCGATTGCCTTACCGTGTCGCAATGTCTTCGGTTTGTTTCTACCTTATTTTTATCTCCTTTTTATTCGTGCTTTTCTCTGTACTCTCCTGGCTTCCTTTCCCTTCGCGCCAAACATCTCGCTGTTCTGCGCGCCTCCGCTTGCTTTTCTTTTCGGGCTCCAGTATTTTCCCCTGCCCCGGGACCGTTCTTCTTCTGGGCGCACCAATGGCACCGCGGTGGAGTTGGAGTTGAAATTTGTCTTTTCTCGCCCTCCGCGGAGATGCCTTTCGCGCGGAGTGCCGTAGGAATGTTGAAATTATATTTATTAAAGCAAATGAAGTCAAACGATGATACTGACTCGTCGCGCTCACTCTTGTTTCAACCACCGAGCAGTGCAGACGTGTTTGCAGCAGCCTACCTCCAGCATCCAGTGCAGTGAAAGTGCTTGTGAAAATCAGTCGTGTCTTCAGCTACCTGCCTCGAGCATACAGCTTAAAGTACCTGTGAAAGTGACTTTACCTGTGAGTGTGTACAAGTACCTGTGACTGTGAGAGTGACGGAAGTGAAATCTCTGAAGGTGGAATTTTGGACGGACTTTAACATTGGTGTGGTGAAAAGAAAATTTACTCAAAGTTACTGACACCCGCCCAGGATATGGCGGGTCATACACCGCCTTGGGGAGATCCTTCTCCCCGAGAAAATCAACGTGGACGCCTAGCACCGGAATGGATGGACCCGAAAGGAGTAAATGGCGAACTCCTTTACTTAATCCTACAAGCACCAGAAGGACTCCAGCTGCCGAAAAACCCGTTCCTCATCAGCAAAAGTTTAACCAGCATTGTAGGCGATATGGAACCCTGCGCTCCGATCAACAAAGGAACCAGGTATTTATTAAAAACCAGATCTAAGAACCAATTTGACAAACTACAGACAATCACGCAGCTATCGGACAATACCCCCGTACTGATCACGGAACACCCATTTTTAAACCGCGTGCAATGTGTCATCACATGCCCGGAACTAAAAGGACTAACGGACGAAGAAATCCTGGAAAACCTAGTGGACCAAAAAGTGACAGCAGTTAGACGATTCCTGCGACGCAACAACAACGAAACAACGGAGACAAACTCTTTCCTGTTAACTATAGATTCAGTGCTCGTGCCCACAAACATCCGCATTGGACTACTACAAATAAAGACCCGAACCTACTACCCCCGACCCATGCAATGTTTTAACTGTGCCAAATTCGGTCACAGCAAAGCAAAATGCCCGTCGCCTGTTCCAGTTTGCTCAAACTGTAACCAGGACGCGCACGGCACTTGCAATGCTGCCCCGAAGTGCAAGAACTGTGACGGAGACCACAACTCTTTGAGTCGCTCCTGCCCAAGATATGTTGATGAACAAAACATCATCCATATCAAAGTGGACTGTGGAATCACATTTTTTGAAGCACGGAAACAGTACGAAGAACAAAACCGAAAATCAGTTAACAACCGACTTGACGCTTTGAAGAAAATCGACCCACGAGACCAACAAATCGCTGACCTTACTTCCTTGGTCGCAGCCCTCCAACTGCAAATAAAAACACTTACGGAAAAACTTGAACAAAACAACACAACCACCGAAACTGAAGACACTGAAGAATCCGACGAAGAGATGTCCACCGCGACATCTGACTCCGAAACTTCAAACTCCACCTCGAACAATACACAGGAACACGAAACGAAAACAACCCAAAAACGCAGAAACACCCGACCAAACTCATCCGAAGAAGACCTTCGCTTAACGAACAAAAAATCACAGAAACTTGCACCCAAACAAAGCGACACCCAAAACACTCCCAAAAAAGACACCAAAAAGAACAAAAAGCGGAACGGCTAACAAACACACACGAGTTAGACTCAAAGAAACGACCCTAGCAAGCCCCAAGACACATTCTAACGGACCTACGCTCTTAAACAAACTATCTGAAAAAGAAAACAACCCCCTTTTTAAAAATGACAAACAAATTAGCACTACAATGGAACATACGTAGCATCAACTCGAATATTAACAACCTCCTACTTTTAATTGACAAACATTCACCGATTGTTATATCATTACAAGAAGCATACCCCCGAAGACACATAAACAACAATTACAAATGGTATTTCAAAGAATCCAATCCACCCCATCACAATGTCTGCCTAGGCATACACAAAGACTATCCTCACAAAACACTCAACACCAACACAGACCTCCCTGCCGTAGCAGTACAACTAAAATGCCCAATCAAAGCCACCTTCATCAGCATCTATCTCCAAAACCAAAACATTCCTAATCTCAACTCAAAACTACAAGACCTAATAGACAAAGTTCCCAAACCAGTCGTCTTTCTTGGAGATTTCAACAGTCATCATCCCATTTGGGGTGGTAGCCATATCACGCCACGGGGGAGGGTGATAGTTGATTTTTCCATCAGAAATGACCTCATAATAACCAATCCAAACAAACCTACCAGAATCTCATCACATAACGGACATCAAAGCACACTCGACTTGGCAATACTATCCTCCCAACTAACACAACAACTACAAACAGACGTAGAAACCGACACGTATGGCAGTGATCATTTCCCTGTCATGCTGCAACTTAACGACAATCCTTCCGAATCCCAACTTCGCCCAAAGTACATATATCAACAAGCCGACTGGATTGGTTACCAAAAGGAAATAGACTTTTGCACAACTTATCAACAAAACTGGACAGCAGAACAATTTACAAACCTTATTCAACAAACAGCAAATAGATTCATTCCCCAAAGTTCCAACAAACCAAGAAAACGACGCAACCCCTGGTGGAACGCGGACGTAGCCCAAGCCATAAAATCCCGTAGAAAAGCCCTAAGGATGCTCCGCCGAGCAACCAAAAACAACCCTCCAACAACCCCTCAAATCCTTGCTTTAGCAGAAACATATCGGACAGCCAACAAACATGCAAAAATAATCACAGAAAAGGCAAAAGAAGACTCTAGAGGACGTTTCGTTGAAGAAATAAACCCAGACATGACCTGTCAAGAAATGTGGCAACGGGTTTCTCTCCTCAACGGAACTTACAAAAAACCCAAACCAATCCTTTACCTGAATAACACGTACACCACAGACCCAGCAGTAATAGCAGAAACTTTCAACAAACATTTTTACAATACCTCGTCTACCCAACAATACTCAATCCCATTCCAAAGGACCAAACAGACAGCAGAACTCCACGAAATCAATTTTCCTACCCAAACAAACGCTCCCTACAACAAACCTTTCGACGCTGCAGAACTTACCTGGGCACTCTACAAGTGCAAAGGGAAGTCTGCAGGACCGGATGACATCGGCTACCCACTGCTTCAAAATCTACCCCATTCAGGAAAACTGACCCTCTTATCCATATACAACGACATCTGGCACACTGGCAATATACCCTCGAACTGGAAAAATAGCTTAATAGTCCCCATACCCAAACCAGACAAAAACCCACACGAAGCAACAAACTATCGCCCCATATCACTCTTAAACTGCGTAGGAAAAGTGCTAGAGAGAATGGTAAATCGTCGTTTGGTTTACATTCTCGAAAGCCAAAACCTGCTCAGCGACGCTCAGCACGCTTATCGTGCAGGGCGCGGTACAGAATCCTATTTCGCCTCATTAGAAACAATAATCCAGAAATCTTTTTCTAAAAACGAACAAATCTCCTGTGCAACAATAGACATCTCCAAGGCTTTTGATCGAGCATGGAGATACCCGATCTTAGATCAGTTATCGCGCTGGGGCATCGGAGGAAACCTTGCTTCCTTCATCTCCAGCTTTCTCTCAGACCGAACCTTTCAGACAATAATAGGAAACACCCGATCATCAGTAAGACAGTTAGAAAATGGTGTCCCTCAAGGCGCCATTCTCTCCCCTACACTATTCAACATCACAACACAGACACTTATAAACTCACTCCCAGAAAACATCACGCCACTCATATACGCCGATGATATCCTTCTGATAGCTACCGGCTCAACACCGAAACAAACACAACAATCTCTTCAGAAAGGACTCGACAAATTACAACAGTGGTCCCGCTTCACGGGCTACGACATTTCCCCTGAGAAAAGCAAAATCATCTGTTTTTCCCAATTTTCTGCCCGCCGCTCAAAACCACTATACATCAATAACTCCAGAATTCCTAACGTAACAAAAACCAAAATTCTAGGAGTAGTCATTGACTCAACTCTTAGCTTCATACCACACACTCAATATCTCCAATCTTCCACCAAAAACAAACTACAGCTGTTCAAGTATCTTGGCTGCGGTAAAAAGCGAGCTTCTCGCGAAACCCTGCTGAAGGTCATGAACGGCTGGCTTGTTCCGAAAATACTATTTGGCGCCGAACTCTACTCTAGAGGCGGCCCTAACATCCAAACCAAAGTAGAGAAAATTTACAACCAGGCCCTGAGACAAATCTCAGGAGCTTTCCGCACCAGTCCCATATCTTCATTAATCTGCGAATCCGGACAGCTCCCTTTCAGTCACACCTTACTCAATAGACTAGTATCAGCACAAGCACGACTCAACGAGAAAAATTTCCCAGCTCATCCCCTCACCAACAGAACCAAAACCCTCTTCAAACAAATTACCACCAAAGAACTCTTAGAAATAGAAAAACTAAACAGACTCAAAGACAGACCCTGGAACGCAACAAAACCCAACATAGACTGGACAATGAAAGACATTAAAAAGGACAACTACAACCCCACCATTGCTCAACAACTCTTCCAGCAGCTCATCAATGGCAAGTACAAAACACATCACCACATCTACACAGACGGTTCCGTTCAAGCGAATGAAACCGGATGTGGAATATACTCGGAAACCACATCCAGCAGTCTTAAACTCAATAATAATCTATCAATTTTTTCCGCAGAAGCTTTAGCCCTCCTAATAGCGGCCGATGAGGCCACAATAGACAACAAACCTAACGTTATATTTACAGATTCCGCAAGCGCACTTCAAGCAATAGAAAAAGGAACATCAAGACATCCCTACATACAATCCATTGACGAACACCTAGACACTCGGAACATCACCCTTTGCTGGATACCGAGTCACATGGGAATCGCTGGAAACGAAGCCGCCGACCGATTGGCGAACGAAGGTCGAGCGAAACCGGTCACCATCGAGACACCCTTCCCAAAGAGAGACCTCCTTCGCTGGGCCCAAGACGAAGTACGCTCATCTTGGGAACGCAAATGGAGATCGCTCATCGACGCCAAACTTCACAGCATCAAACCAACCACACTACCATGGAATGACACACCGAAACCACGCGACCAACGGATCCTCACCCGCATCAGAATAGGACACACCCGACTGACTCATAGCTACCTTTTCACGAAGAACAGCCCACCACCAATGTGCATCACCTGTGGATGCCAGCTCACCGTCAATCATATCATAGTTGAATGCAGAGCCCATACTACAGCCAGACAGCAATTCAACATCCCACTAAACCTAGAATCCGCTCTCAGCAACGACCCCACAAGCGAAGACAACATCATAAAATTTTTGAAAGAAATTAAAATATATAAAGAAATTTAACAGAAAGGAAAGAATAAATAAAAATGAAAAACAAACCTAGTCTTAAATTTAAATTAAGGCAATATTGTTCCCCTCCCCACCCAATCCTTTCCTTAAACTATCCCATGATTCCAAACATTTCCCTAATATGTAACTTTAATTTAAGATAGAGATGAATGTCGCCGTTAAGGCGCAAAATCTCTTAAATAAAAAAAAAAAAAAAAAAAAAAAAAACTGACTCGTCGCGCTCTCCGGTACGACTGTGACCCGCGTTCTTTCGGTTTCTTTTTTCTCTCGTTGTTGTTTTTTTTTATTGTTTTCTTTTTACACCGTGAAAACTGCGGTAAGACGTGAAGGTAAGACGTGCCTTCCGACGCAGGGGACTGGCCGCCCAGTTTCGTTTGGCCAGAAGATGGGCGCTGGGAATCGAACCGAAATGGGAAAGGAGAGCATGCACACCGACCGAATCCGAGTGGTCGGTTTGATGGCCACGGCGCAATTGTACGTGTGCATGTGCCGTGTCGTCCGAGCGAAGGAATAGGAGAGGGAGGGGGGGGAGGGAGGGGCAGCATTCAAAACAGCACATACAGGCAGTGCCTCATGCATGCCGTGCCGGCGTCGTTAAACTTTTTCCAGCCGGCGTCCGCCGTCCTCCCAGCGAAGACCGAAGCCAGCAAGATGTTAATGTCTTTTTGTTTCTCTTCTCATTTTCAAATATATTTTTCCCTTCGCCCGGACGGGCATTGCATTGCGTCCACCGGGTTTTTCGTCCGGCGTCCTATCTGCCAACACCCCAAACGAACGGCGTCCGGCTGAGTGGCCGTCACATTATTCACGTTCGTATTAATTTTGGACGAGTTTGCTCACCTCGCTGCGCTGCCAACTTTATTTCTTCACTGTGTACTCGGTTTCCTACTCTTTCTTACCGGGCTCCGCTTTCACGGGTGCTTGTTTTATGTTTTTTTTTTCGATTCATTATTTTGTATGCTAAATGTTAACTTTTTACTCTACAAGTTCAACATTGTTTGTTATTCTAAAAAATGTTTAATGTTCATTTGTTTTTATCAAAAGAATGTCTGTACAACATGTTGTTAGAATAAATGTATTACCATAAATTAAACTATTAAAAAGAAGCTTCAAATTAACAATAGAACACATCAAATAATTCATAAAATTAATCAAACAAATCTTAGCAACAATTAAACTTTTCTCGCAGTACGTCTGCTGCAGTCTATACAATTTTGAAATTTATTTTCCCCTTGTTTATACTACTTACTCGAGTATAAAAATGACGTAAAATTTTATACGTCTTATATTCGATCCAAGTGTAAATAAGGCAAATCTGTTCTATCTTATTGTATCGCTATAAACGATTGGGAAAGTAAAATTAAAAAGTATGGTTCACACGCTCCGCATTTAAAATCGGAACGCTGGAGGAGTGGGACGGTGAAATATATTGTAGAAATATGTTGAAGACAAAAAAAAAAAGAGGGAAGGGTACAAGAGCGAAGCCATGGGATGCATGTACTCATCTCGGCTCGGATGGAAATTCGGATGGATGCATGATTTATAGCAGAAAGACACAAGAAGCAAGAAACGATAGGCTCCAGGACGGCATTGAACAGCGACAGCAAATCGTTCTATCCCGAGAGAACGAACTTCTCGTTTCATGCCACTGGAGGATAATGTTGTGGTGGAACGGAAAACTGGGAGAAAATCAGGCAGGAGATAAGGGCGAAGCAGAGAGATATGCACACTGGAATGCACTGCAGCATTCGTCGCAGCGCTCAGCAAACTGCTGTGCAAGCTTCGGCTCTCTATTTTTAGTTTTCCCGCGAGTCTACGCTCCGTGCGCACATGCGGCGAAGATGTGTTGGAAGGGCAAGAAACCAAAGAAAAAAAGCACGAAAAGGAAAACAAAATGCACACGTGAGTGATACGCTGAGAGCGCGAGAGAGCGAAGGGTTGGGAAAGCGCGTACATTGTTTGTTTTCCTTCCTTTCTTTCGTTCCTCCCTGCGCCGCAGCATTCGGGATTTGCTGGAGTGAGTTTTGGAGTGATCTCCTCTCCCTTCTGGGACCGCACTGTCCTCCGCCCTTCTGGGGTGGTGGGAATTTCCCACGGGAGATCCAGTGCCGCGTGTGAGAGACGGCGCGGTTTGAATCGGACGTGATCGAGTTCGGGCCACTTCGGACACAACCACCACATCACATGGGAGGACGTTGCCGGTGGTTTCCAAAGACTGGGAATGCTGCGCTATGCCGAGCCAGAACACGCCGAAGAGAAATCTGGCGAGAAAGAAGGGAATGAAAGAGCCTCCGTGTACAGCATTTCCTTACCTTCCTAGGAGCGAAGGCTATCAGCTGACGGAGGGCGGTTTAGAATATGACTTTCCTTGCCCTTTTTTCGCTTCCTCTCAAAGTCGATACGGCGTTCCAAAAGATAGCGAAGGGGATGGAAAAGCCATGGGAAACAAATCGGATGCTACGCCATGCGGGCCAAAAGCAAATCGCGTTGAGGGAAAGAAACCGCACACTAACGAAAAATCACTTTATTTAGATGACCCCGCTGAACTTGGTCTCTTTGGTGGTGGTGGGGACGAGCCAAGGGGAAGTGGCGCGATAATGGTGCAATTGTTTTTTTTTTACTCCAGCACCCACACGCGTTCCGTGGGAAATTTTCTAACGTCTCATACACCGGTTTAGATTATTTTGTACGTTCGTGTAGCGGGCGGGGATAACAAAAAGACCACACCTTAGGGTTCACGTGCCAATAGCTGTTTGGAGTTTTGAAGAGTCTGAAATTAAACTAAGATTACCAGTCGTTTCCACAAGGAACGCCTTTTGTTTTCAAATTATTTTATTGAAAATATTTGGTTTAAAAATTAACGTTAAACCTCATCGCCCATCACTCGAAGCGATTCGATCGGGTTGGAGAACAAAAGTAAAAGTGTCGAACCGCGTTCTTCGGCGCGTTCGTTGTTCACAACACGAAATTTACATACCCAAACAAAATATTTTATGTGGTTTAGAGGTTTGGGGCAAAGTTTTATCAGTGAGTTGGAAACCTTTGCGCGCTACCAGCGGTTGCCGTTTCGCGCTCGGTGACACATTTCACCCAACGGTTATGCAAATGTCGCACCAGGCAACCCGAAAGCATATGCATAGTTTTAGCTCCGAACCCCATCCGTCGGGGGCAATGCGATAACCAACACCGGTTCGGCCGCGCCGGGCCCAATCGTTCCGGACAAATCTTTTCTATGTAAAATAGTACCGGTAAGAAAACGGGCGAAAAATAAGTGAGGATAAATAAGAAAAGCTCAAGAAAGCCAACCAATACTAACCATTTTTTGTTTTTCAACCATCCACAAACGCACAGTGGTTCTTACGGAGGGGCTTGCTGGTCGTCAAGGCGTAAACATTTTCAAGGTGAAAATGTATTATAATATAGTTCTTCAAATTTCGGTTCGTTCTAAGATAAATTTTGAACATGTCTTTCAAACGTTACCCTTGTTGTTTTTAAAGATATCTTTCAATTACGATATCTTGGTAGTTTTTACTTCAGATAATATTTAAGAACAATTCAAGTATCGACTTTGATCGATCGGTAGCAAATTTTCTGTAAATATATTTTACAAACTGTCAAATCAAAAATCTACTCTCTTTGACAAATCAAACGTCTGACTGACGGCACCCCAGTGTGCGCAGGTGACATCTTCGACGAAAGAAACATCTTCAAAAAAGCGGTGGACCACGCCGGGCGGAGGGATCCGGCATGTAATCCATCGTTCGCGGTTGTTTGGTGGCTTGATTTATTCAGCGAACACAGAAGCTAAACAAAACTTAAATGAAAAATAAAAACCAACGAAGCATCATTCACGCGAGGAACGCTGCTGTCGCTAGGTTTGGTGTGCCCGTCCCTCGGCTAAACTTTGCACTACCGCAACCAGCCTTCCCTGAGGCGCGGAACAAGTCAACCCTTCCGTTGACCCCGTGGCGTAGGGCGAAGGCTTCGCGGGGAGGGAGAACCCGGGAGGCAAACAGGGTGCTTATGCTTCCTTTTTGACGTTTCGGCCTCGAACGACGGCGATGGTCGGCTGATTACACGAACCCCGCGGTTCCGTGGTGTTAGCGGCAAAGTTTTTCCACTTTTCACCTTCCAACATTTTTCCACCCTCGAGGGGTGGTGGGTCGAGAAGGTGGGGAGGAGGGGAGGCGTTCACTACTTTGAGGTCATTCTGCTTCGTTTTCTTCTCGTTTCTCCTCTCCGGTTATGTGTTTTTTTTAGTCCCAATCGATTCGGGTTACAATGGTTTGGTGCGGTTGTGGTTTCGACTGCTTCTACTTGCGCCACGGAATTTGAATGTATTTTCGTTCTCTTCTTCCCCAATGGTAATTCAACCGACGATCTTTTCCGCCTTCCGCGACGCTGGCTGGCTTTGTCGACGCTTTCCATTCAATCTTCTTCGTCGGATATAGAACCCGCGAATAGATGAATGGGTTGCCGGCTGCCGGGGAAGGCTGCGGGGATGGTGTGGTAGGTGTCTATGGCGTCGCTGTTTGGTTTCACGATTTCCAGTTCCGCTCGCGTGATATGTATCCGTGCTTCGGTGGAAGTTTAATTCCTCACTGGTTGTTGTTGTTGTTGTTGTTGTTGTTGTCACTATTCTGATGCTTTTTTTCTCCCTCCCGTGTTGTGTTCCCGTTTCTTCTCTATTGCTTTCGGGCTCCATTGTCTTCCGCGGGGTCTGGTTAGGCGAGTTTGTTTGCGCGCCCTCAACAAATAGCCGTGTGTGTTATCTACGATTTTTGGTTTTCTGGTTGGAGCCTCAACAGTTAGTTTCAGCCGTTTTTGACGTACGAAGGCTTTCTCGCGTGCGCAGCATATTCGACAGATGAACGTTACTAATGCTATAACCATTATTTCTTCTTTCTCTCTTCTCAGGTAAGCGGTTTCCTTGCGCATAGCCATTCGGAAAGGTTGATGTCACCATCAGAGCCGCCACAATACATATATGTACATCGCAGGTATTCTTAGAGGCGTTGAAACTATTTTACCCATTGCCGTTATCAGCTTTTTAGATCGGTCAAAACGTGGAAGATAAAAGGGGAGATTGGCATTCACATTTTATTTAGTTAAACCGAAAGCTAAAGATTGTCTTTAAGAGGGAATCTTCCCTCTCCCATTTAACAACTTTAGCGTGAAATTATATTAAATTAGCATTCGTTTATGTGTAAATTAGCACAATTATCCAGTTTATACGAGCTCTTGAGGAATGTCTAAAATCCTTATTGAACCAACTGATTTTTCTCTTCGTTTTTCTTCTTAATTTTCATGTTCTATGACTTAATTTCATCGTTTAGTTCATCAAGCCAATTGGACAAGTCTTTAAAATAGAACCAGTTCCTATAATTGCAATTAGATTTTTGGTTATTTGATATTTGTTATTTTATATTTTTTGTTATTTGATATTTTTTTAACGATCACCATTGAGTAAATAAGGTCCCAAATACTTATGACCGCTTAAAACATTTATCATGAATTGTCATCATTTTAAGCTACATGTTTAGAAACATTTGTAAATGCTGTGCACCGCCATAGTTGTATTATTGGTAATGAATTTTCTATTATTCGAGCATTTTGTGACCATGTGTTTCGGTTCACGCTCTGGCAATGTGACATAAGTTCGCCGGCGTTAAACATACCTCCCTAACTCCCCCTACGCGTTACGATAAAGTCAAATAAATCCTCGACTTCAACCGGCGGGGGAGGGGTGCCCCTTACTATCATGCGTAGGAGAGTTGAATCTCGGCATCAGCATAGCAACAGTACGATCGTCGGAGAAGAAAGTAACCGAGCCAAGATGGTTCGAGAAGGGTAGCCGGTTGTCTGAGGATCGGCTCGCATAAACAATAAGTAAGCCATCGCGCATATCTTTTACTTAATTGCACCCAAAATGTCACGCTACGCTACGCCGAACCGTTTGGCTAGTTAGTGGCCTCTGACAACTGGGGGAAACCCTCCCCGGCGTGGATGTGTTTCCCTTCAAATGGAAGCGATTTTCCATCCCGGCTCGGCGGTCGGTTGCAGTTCGGTTCGTTTTCCCCCCGCTGGCCCTTCTTATCTGCCTGCGTCGGAGCAAATCGATGGAGTTGACGCCTTCCAACCCCCGGCAAACATGGCACACACACACACACACACACACACACACACACACACACACACACACACACACATACGTTAGAAACGGTGGTGGCCAATTGTGGTTTCTGCTTTCCGATTGTGTTCCTGTTCAAAGCTGTCGTCACACTCGCCGCCGTCGAGGGGTTTTTTTTGACGAAGCAGAGAGGTCGGGGAGGTGCAGCGAGAACATTAGAGGGCAGGAAAACTATTCTTGGAGCATTAATGTTGCGAGCACACATGCACACATGGCGGTCGGCATTCCGTTAGCATTCGGGGCACAAATAAACTCCGGGCGCGTCGTGACTCCAACGGCGAATGGGACGCTAGAACTCGACGCGCACGGCCTATTTGGGGCGCACGTCAACGGAGCTGAGGGTGGCACCAGCGTCTCGTTCTGGTCGATGGGAGGAAGGGAGGGAGGGAAAACACCGGTCTCTCGTTGCC
This sequence comes from Anopheles coustani, assembly GCF_943734705.1. Lineage (NCBI taxonomy): Eukaryota > Metazoa > Arthropoda > Insecta > Diptera > Culicidae > Anopheles > Anopheles coustani. Next base: position 72,234,037 of record NC_071289.1, read on the forward strand.
TCGTTGAGACACGAAACGCCGGCCAAAGAAGGGAAATGACTCCCCACCGACGACGACTCCACTTCCACAATCTGTCCGGATGCGTGTTGGTTTCGAGTTGACAATACGATGAGCCATGCACAGGCACACGCATACACACATGTGCAGACACAGGCTCGCGATGTAGAAGCGAATGCATACAATTTATACCGATATTCTTCAGCTCCCACGCAATCACATCTCCACAATCCAAGGCGAACGGCGTTGTCTCCGAGAGCGTCCCGGGACGATATATCCGTCCCCACGGTCACCGCCACCACCGACGACGACGACGACGATTTCCGCTTCCGCCCTCCACCACCGTCTTTGCCTCCCTCGACCCGGGATCCGGTGAAGGAATGCATTCGCTGCCAAGTGGCTGGTGATTCGCTCCAGTCGCTGGAAAGACGGTGCAACTGGAGCAACGGCAACGCCTTGCCTCTGGACTGCGGCGCAAGGGACTGTGGTGTGTGGTGCTCTGCCCCCTGTCCATACCCAACCACCCGCCCGCCGAGTGGGTGGTGCAGCAATAAGCCCGTGAAGTATCTCGACCTCGGCTATAACCGTAAATGGTGTCGAGAAGTTTCATATCCAACTTTGGGGCGGGAGTTTAGCCGCCCCTGCAAGGGGAAGGGGAGGGGGTGTAGGTGGGCTATGCTACGTTTTGGACCTGCAGCATCGCTGCATCGCATTTCGAGAACCGATGGTGTGAGCCCATTTGGAACCGATTAAACCGAATGAAAAATTACTCTCAAACCCAGCGAATGCGAGGTTGAGTTTAGAAAAAAACGAAAACATCACCCCGTTCGTGGTGTTCGTATGCGCTCTCGTATTGATAGTGACGGTAGGGGCATCCCTTTCATGGCCCACGCTCTGCCAACATCCGATGATCAACGAGGGCGACAAATTGCGCCATCCGATCGATGCGCGCCCAATCGGTGGACCAAGATGGCCCGGAGCTAACCTCACTTTTTCGAGCGGCGCGTCCGGCGCGGATTAGAGCGTGGGCTCTGTTTGGATCTGTCGTTTGTTATGTGTGTGAGCCCTGCTTTCTCACGCGATAAATCGATATTGATGATTTTATCATCGACTCACATTAGCCGTCACTTTGCGTGGAAGCCGCCGTGCAGGGAGAATGCTTCAGTCGAATGCATTAGTCGAATCCCATATGGTTTATTGTTTGGCTGAAGTTAATGTAACATATTTTAGGAATTCAAGTGCGTAAATTATTGTTCAAAATGTGGATATTTGAGAAACCCATCAAGCTAATTTTATATTTTTTGTGACATTCAATTTATTTTATCGGGTGTTCTATCTTCAAATCTATATAAATGCTTTAGTTTACAATGGAGCTGTATTTTTACTTGCAATTTACGACACATTTTAAAATGCTTTGAGGAGATTCAGACATATGAATGATTCTAGATTGGCATGACAAGCATGGAGCTCGCCGTAAGACCTTGTATCGATGACGATGGAAATCCTTCAGCCCTGCCCGATACGAGATCGATTGACTGTCTGTCGACACCTGATCGCAACGGCTCTGGATCTCGAGTGTATGTGTGTGTGTGTGTGCGTGTGGGGGCCGGGACCGGGGTCGAGTGTTGAGGTGTCGAAATGTGGTGCCTCAAAGCCACCCATCTAAACCTTTCGCTCGGGCGGAAATGACCAAATCGGGCTGCAAAGAAAACAAACAAACGCAAGCTGTACGCCCGAATCTCGCGGTGTTTCGGTGATGTTTTGTTTTTTTTTTCTTCTCTCTGCCTTGACCACCTCCTACGCCATCGCGTATGGGAGGAAGACGTGTGTGCGCGTGAGGATGAAGCGGGCGAGAAGTGAACGGCCCGATATAAACGCCGGTCGGTACGACCGGTGCGGTTTATGATCGCCACAAATTTACTTTTGATTTCATTTGCTCGCCACTCGGCTCGTTGCGGGAGGGCACCAGACCGGCTGGAGAGGGAGGTGGAGACGGGGAAAGACGAACGCAGCCTATGTCCTTAATGCTGCGCGATCGAGAGCCGAGACTGGTCAACGTCCGGCCCGGAGCGTACAAGGGCGTTGACGATGGCGACAGAAACGTGGTTTTCTGCTTCTTTTCGGCGGCGCAGATCCTTTTTTGGCTGGCGCCCATAAAAACCACTGGCGTGCGCGCGCGAGGTGCGATGAAGACGTGGTCGGAATTGGCCACCGGAGCTCCGGCGACCAGCGCTGTCTATTCTGTCCGAGCGGGCGAATCTCGGCTCGGGTGTGTTCGCCCGGCCGGAACGCACCGGCGCGCATTAGATTATTCATTTATTTATTTACTTAATTTTGCATCCATTTGCAACCATCTTCCGCGGGTTGGACATTTGTTTGACCATCGGCACACAAGTGTCCGGCCTCGTTGGCTTTATTCTGGCCAGTTTTTGTCCTACCAACTGTTTGCGGTCCGTTTTGGCCTCAAATCGAGCTTGCCTAAAACGAATCCGTCCGAGTGGCGAAGCGAGAGAACAAGGAGTGGGATAAATCATACCCTTTTTGCTTCCCGGCTTGCTCGCCGTGTCGCCGGGCATGGTCGCAACAAATGGCTGAAAATATGGGGGAAAAAAGGGGGGCCAACGGTAAGCAGCCAGAGCACCAGAGCCAAAATGATTTTACTTTCAAATCGCCAAAGCCACACACTGCAGCAAAACGAACGAATGGAAGCAATCTTTCAAGCACTCAAAAGAGTCAGTTACAGACGTCAAAGCAGAGGGAGAGAGCGAGACGGTGAATGATAAACCCCACCCGATCGAATCATCTCGTCACCACGCGATCGTCGATCGTTTGTCGATTGTCGATCGTTGTGTCGACGCTCAAGCCCGCCATTTGGTTTCTATGGCAACCGATTGGCGTATTATTTGGCTGCTGGTTGACGTTTTCCTTCTTTTACCACTCGGCACACAGTAGTGATCGCAATTTGCACCGATTTGCAAACCGAATCGACCGTACCACCGAACCCGAGGCCTTTCGAACGATCGTGAGCGTGCGCGCGCTAACGCGGCGAAAGGGTTCGTTGCTTGCCGCCGAACGGTACGGGTGAAGTCTCCCAGCCGCATTCGGGCCGTAATCGCATCGTACCGCCGCTTCTACCCCTGCCGATCGGCTGAAGGTTTTGTTTTTAGACCAGGTCGGGCTTTACACTGCATGCTCTTATTAGCCATCGTGTTGAATGATTTTTTTTCATGATTAATTGGAAGCAAACTTTTACTCGAAATAATTTTTATGCGCAAAAAAGGGTTTCTCTGAAAATAGCCCATTTAATAGAAGTATGTATCCTTTCAATATAGAAAAGTTTCGTACTGAAATTCGACTTTGTTTTGAAAAATTCCTCTAGTGGAAGTATTGCTTTACATATTGCAAGCAACATTTGTAAAACCTACTTCGCAAAAAATAAATTTCTTTCGATTATTAACGTTATCAATTTCATCCATTGCCTAATCGATTACTACTACTACTATTTTAAATTAGCCAGCATTTGTTCATGCGTTCCTTAAAAACTGAATGTCCCGGGAGCATGATCAAATTCCATAAATTTTTCAAAACTTCCTTTTTGTTAAAAAAAAGAAGGGTAATCGAAACCTCTCGATGACGCTGATCGACAAACCAACGTGGAATGCTTAATGAGCAAACCCGGTGGGGTGGGGAGAGGGGGGGTGAGGGGGAGAGCGGGAGGCGGGTTAGCTTTCGTTGCGTTTTCGCTGCAGCGACGCTTGATCAGGGTGTTGCATTTCATTTTTCGATTCAGCATCGAACGGACGGATGTGTGGAGGAGCCGATGGAAACGCCTGGTCGTTGACGATCGCTTTTATTTGCGGCGAAGGGCGCGCGGTAGAGGAGGGTGAGAGGGCTGGCAGTAAGCGACGATTCGTGTGTTCGGCCGGGAGGAGATTTCTCCCTTTGCGACCTAATACAGTCACTTCGGTGGCGTTTGCCGAGTGAAGGGGAAATATAAATTGATGAACTGCTCTCCATTGGGGTGTGTAGCAACACACGGGGTTGCTAGATGTGTGTGTGTGTGCGCTTGAAAATGAGGGCTCCATAATTGGCGAGCTTCTCAGGCCTCCTGCGATCGAGATGTGCAAAATGTGCGAGAAAGAGTGGAATATCGAGGAATAACAAAAAAAAAAACGAAACATAGAAAAACCAAACGAACCCAAAGAAAACGGTCCATCGATCTCGGCATGGCTTCCTTCTCTTCCGAGCGAAGGGAGCTGCTGGAATTTAAATGCTGCCGCAATGGTCCAGCGTTCGCCACTTCGCTTGGACGCGCGCGCGCGCACACCCGCGATCGACTGCCACCGACAAATCATTGGCCAGCCCTTCCCCGCCGACATCTCCCCCCCCCCCCCCCCGCGAATCCACCATCATCCCTTTCGTTCCATTCTGCACGATGATCCACGGCTTGATGATGCCTCACGGTATCAACTCCAACGCCCGGAAAGAAACAACAACAACAACAACAACATTATACACACACACACACACCCTCCACAGATTGTGCGATTGTGTCTCTAACGCCGCTCCAACGGACCTTCGAGCGGATCCTCCTCAGCATATTCGCGCAATCTCGTCGGGCTTTCCCCGTTTCATATACAGCCCTTCTGCCCACCCTCTACCCCACCGATGTACGGGGGTAGGGAGTGTGTTTTCGCATGCTTTCGTCAGGAGGCTCACGGGGGGAGAGGCTTCGGCTTAGGCCTGCGTCAATTTCCTATCCACGGGCGAATCTGTCCCTCTGCGGAGAAAGGCGCAGCGTCTTAGGTCCGCACAAAATGTGAATGCGAAAGACACACACATCGACACACACACACACACAGTGGCCAGTGCGCAATTTCTTCTTCATCCATCCATCTTTTCCGGGCGGTGTGTGTTATATGCTACAAATTCCACCCGGCCCATTTGACGAGACCTCGATCGATGTTGTGCCGGGTTCGCATCGGGGGTCTCTATTTTGAAGTTCCAACCCTCTTTCCACCCCCTTCCATCCTCTTGCCAATCATTTGACAGGCATAACTGACCGTCGGGCTGCCGGGTACACTTCTAATCCACGGTTTCCCGTCATTTTTTGTCCCCTTCCCCGACCGGTGGCTTTCCCCAGCGCAGTGTTTCATTTCTTCGTCATGCGGGAAAAACAAAACCGGGACGTGGTGTTTGCAGCGATTGATTGTTTGCTTGTGGATTAACTATACACACAGCGCACATTTTGAATGGTTTTAAAATCATAGTTTTATTTGATCGTATCTTCTGAACCACTCCGAAAGATGTAAGCGTATCAATATTCAATTGTTCATCTAGTATTTGTTATGATATTTCATAAAGCTTTCAAAGAAGAATCCAAACAACTGATGAGTTAAGTTAGTTCTCTGGACAGTTGCTTTGATTTGAAAGGACCCTACTACTCAGTATGTTTGCAAATCTGTTTGGATACAGATATTTCGTTTAATTGTTTTTGTTTTGACGTTTACGATTTTACGAAATCACACTAAACAGTTCCTTATGAAATTAAACAACTCCCAAAGAAGTATTCGTAATGGAAATAGGTTTCAAGAAAGGCATTTTGGTTGAGTTTTTAATTTTTTTATCAAAGAATCCCGGGGTCTCTGCAACAAATTGGAAAGTTCTTACTTCCTACAAACCTTAACAGTTAACAAATGTAAACAAACAGACTGTCCAGCTACACAATCAACCATAGCATTTCTAATGTCTTTACATTTATTTTCCTAGTGTTTTGGTTTAATTGAATAGCAAATTACAAGATATTAGTGATTGATTTTGGTTCGCTCGGGACCAGCAGCTTCCACTGTGAGCAGCTAGTCCAGGTTCTGTTCGATTAAATCTGCTGTGCTCCACTTTCGGCTCACCTTTTTTCGTGGCTCTGGTTAAGCGGTCGATCATGAGCTGCCAATGAAGCGTGTGCATTTGGGAGTTAGCCCGTTTGTGTTACTGTATGTGTGTGTTTGTGTGTGTGCGCGCGCGGTATGCTGAAACAGCTGCTCGGCTGCCAACTAATATGTCCGCCAGGGGATGTATGTTGGCGCTTTCGGTCGTGATGAGCCAGAACGGCGAACGACGCGCGAGATATTGGGGCCAGCGGTATTTGCCCGGCATTTCGAAGCCCCGTCCCTTCCTCCCTCCTTCCCCGTCCCGCGGGGTGGGGGAGCGAAGAAGCCGCTCGGCGTGGAGGAGCATAAATATTAACGGCAGTGGGTGTTACGCGATGCCCTAGCCGGAGCAAACGTGATCGACGCGTTATGGTGATCGTGGCTAGCGGTGGAGTCTGGTTGTTGGGAGAGAAAGACACAAACCTCCGATCGGAATGGGGGGGAAAGGCGTGCCGGGGGACGGCGGAGGGCTCAACTCAAAGCTAAACCCATGCTAAAGCGAAGCGATCTGAGATGAAGCAAAGACCCGAACCGGCGCGGGAAGAGAAAGAAGAAAAGGGTTCAAGCAATCACTCACCGTTATGCTTATGCTGTTAGCGATGGGCCGCTCTTATGCTGCGGTGATCTCTACTTCCCCCTACCATTCGCTTCCCCCCCCTTACACCATCCCGTTCCCTTTCCTCTCGCTTGACACTGGAGCGTTCCGCTAACACAGACAAGAAGAGAAGATATTTTGATGCCGTTGTTTGGGTTACCTTTTCCCCCGGTGTTACTTCGTTTTTCTCAGTTTTCATCACTCTTTGTGTATCTCCCGGTCGTTCCACCCTTTCGCCGCGGCCACCGTTAGGACGGTTTCCCCCCGGGGCACCTAGCACCGGTAAGGTTCATGATCTAGGGTAGGGTTTTGACGAAACGAAAGTACCGAGCCGAACAAATGATCGAGGACCTGTTGACATTTTCGGATGCCAGACGAATGGTCCAACGTCGACCGTCGGTTCGATGTAGCGTGACTGATTTGGAATGATTATCTCCTCTGTCGCTAGGAAAAAAAAACTTATATGTCGAGAGATATGCGGTATTGTTTTGCAAAACTTCCCAGATGTGTTGAATCGGTTTTTAACTACCCTATGTGCGAATGTTTTTGTTTGGCATTTTGCAGTACGTGACATACGAGCACTTTCTCTAGATTACCAATCAATCATCCTAAATCATGTTTTCATTACTATAAGAGATTGTAAGGCCGCCATAGCTGTAGGTACGATCAGTTAAAAAATCAATAAAATGCCATATTAATAGAGTTTTGATTGAAAAACGCGATTGGTCAAGTTGTTGTGGAGACTACAAGCCCAGTGAAGTGGGTTTTTTGTTCAGAATCAAACATTAGCATATGGCCAACCGTTCGGGTCGTAACTCCTGTATCGATTTTAACATCGAGACACCAATTCACTTGCCGCGAGTGACCATCTTCTCTATTATTTCTTCCAACGTGGGCCGGCATCAATCACCTCACGAAGCGCATCATGCCATCGGGCCCATGGCCATCGGTTTCCTTTTATGTTCCTCCTCGCCAGTGGTGGGTGGAACATTCCACCCACCTTACCGCCCGCCGGCTACTCTTCCCACCCCGGGGGAGGGAAACGCCTGGAAGAGACGCTGGGAACAAGTTGACCGTTTGTGACCATTTCCTAACCTTCTCGTGTGCGTTGCGTGCCAAGCACCGCTTACATGTGCCCGTGAGTTTGGTTGTTTTTTTCTTTTATAGTTTTTGTCACTACCCCCTTTGGGGGGAGTCTAACGGGGCTTCATCCAAGCATCGACGGTGGCTGCTGCCCTTCCGAAACGCTGCCCATCCGAAGGGGATGAAGGCGAATGCACCCTAAAGGCCCAAATGCGCACCTAGTTCAAGCTCGAGCCAGAGCGCTTTTGCTCTTTGCATCAACATCAAACATGTCCCTTGGTTTCCACATTCCACAACGCCCTTTTCCCAACCTAAACCACTATCCGTCACCGAAGACGCTACTTACGTACAACGTGCTGCAAAACATTGAAACGGCTCATAAAAAGCATCTCAGCCGCAGCAGACTCTTCTCTTATTATAGGTTTTCCGGCGTAACCTCAAGCTAACACCTCCTAGAGGGATGCAAAGTTACCTTCTCGTTGGACGCCACTGGTAGCCGCCATCTCGGCTTGAGCTTTGACACCGCCAAACGAAAGCTAAACCGTTCAGCAAAAAGGTCGCCCCTGGATTGGAGGGAACGTCGCTCGTGTTAAACTCGTGGCAAAAGGGCGGCAAAATAATGCGCATGAGCTGAGGTGTTAAGTAAGCCAGCGTGCTTCTTTCCACCGTTTGTGCCACAAAGGGGGGTTGAATTAGTTTGTCAAAAAACCATAAAATCCAACTGGAACCGAATGGTAAAAGGTGATGAAAACAAAAATCCCGATCGTCAGCTAACAATCGGTCGGTCGCCTTCGAGCGCAAATTTGGTGTCGAAGTGGCGAAAGGTAGACCATCGTTCGTTGGTGACGCGAAATTGATTTAAACCATTTCGTAAGCCCTGTCGGGTTTTCTTCACGATTTAACCAAACGCAAATGGGGAGTGGCAGCAAACGCTAGCTAACACGCCAATGAAGGTTACCTTTTGGCTTGTAGTACCTTTTATTTAGATAGCGTATTAATCTGGTTTCGTTCATTGCGATATACTTTTGAATTACAGATGCTTAATGTGAATCACTTTGTCTTGGAAAACAGTTTGGGAAAAATTTATTTGTGAAAATTTTCAGGATATAATTCAGAGGAGCTAAGTGAAATAGAGTAACGTTGTCATTCACAAACTTAGAAATTAGAAAACAAAAGGAGCTGTCATTACACAATTGATAATAAAATCGAATGAAAACATCTCGTCTATCGATGTTTAGAATTGCAGCAAAAATAATTTATGCTACAAATCAATATGAGCAATTATATCATACACTTTCTATTGCGTTTTTCTTTCATTTTCATTGAGTTATGTTAAAATTATGTTTTGCTTTGAACAAACGATGTTGAACCTTCACATTTTGTTACTTTTCATATTGGAAATATTACATGAATTTCTATTGAAGACACGCCAAATCCCTCACAGTATAAATATTTTCTGTACGTAAAACCTTTCATGTTCTCTACGGTACTTTTGCCGAATTCTAAATCATATGTGCCGCCCAAATAGGGGTATTTAATGTTCAGAATGGCCGTATCCTGGAATGGTAGCTCCTGGTTAAGTGCGTGCCCGTAATAATTGGAAAATGAGTGAATTCGCCGGCCCCGGGTGTGGAAAAACTGGACACATCGGTGTCAAACGTGGGACCGCCCCTGCAAACGTCCCTAATCGATTCTGATGATGGTTATTAAAATAATTAAAGTTTGATCAGGTCTAGCCGTTAATGGAATGACCAGGCAACCTGCACCACAACCACGCACCGGGGGAAGAGGGTGGGGATGGAAAATCCGGCATCGATCAATCGTGCGGGGGTGGGTTGGGATGTTTGGTATTTAGTTTATTTTTTTCCTCTAGTTTTTGTGCATGTCGCGGTATCGGTGTTCGCTTGAAATGATAGCGCCACCGGAAGGGAAAAGGATGCGAGTCGGTGCGTTTGAATGTGTTCGCCCCAACTGCCCCAAACCCTCAGTCCTCTTTGCTTCCCTCCTCCACTTCCTATCGTAGGAGGCATAGAGAGTAGCGGTATTAGATAAAATCATTCCATTGCCGCGAACAACGCGGAGTTCGTCGTCCTAATTAGCGGCAACCGGAGGGTGGGTCGTAAGAGAGAGAGCGAGAGAAAGGGAGTGGGTGGATGGGTTTAACGAGCGAGAGGGGGTCGGAAAATGTTTCCCACAAAAACCCTCCTCCCACCCATCAGCTTTCCCCATCGTTTTCCGCTGTCCCCCGTGTTCCGTTCGATTTTGTGGCCAGCTTTTGAAGCGACGAGAGCTTTTGCGGTCAACCGGAAGTTAGTTTATGCCATCTAACCATCCGGCCCGGGAGAAGGGGAGCACGGTGACTAGAGAAATGAGTGTATTAGTGTGTCTGTGTGTGTATATATATATATGTGTGTGTAAGCCATGTGCTCGTTATTTACGACCGCTACGCTTCCCTGTGTAGGCATTTCCAGTAGGTGGAGATAAATTAGAGCGCGAGAGAAAGAAAAGGTGGCACTTGTCCGCGTGCGAAAAAGCGAGATGAAAAGAGGGAGAGCCTTGTTTTTTTTCTTGTTTCGAACGCCTCTTGTCGCGCGAGGTAGGAATTTCGAGCTGGAATGGAATCCCTTTTGGCGTTCGCCGATGTTGCGGTAACTTAACGGCCGTCGTCCGTGGATCGATTGATTGATTTTCGAACTTTTTTGTCCCGCACCTTTCATCCGCCATCCGCCTGCCGAGGGGGGAGAGATGTGCACGAAATGCAAGTAAGCGAGGCGTACCCAGCATGTGACAGCAAACTCACGGAAAAGCAAACGATGCTTTCGAAGCCTCGGAGCTGAAATGAAGGAGGCGAAAGAGAGAAGGAAAAATATGCTTATATAAAAGGTCACCCCGGAAGGTGAAGAAAATCAAAACGATGGGAAAACGCCGGTACCCAAGCCACGCCACGCGGACGAAAAGTGATAGTATATTTATTTGAAAAATAACCACCATTCACCGACCGGGCCGCGCGTCGCTGTTTGATTGCTTTTCTTCGGTTTCGGGCGGAAGAAAGCCGAAACCGGTCGACACTTTGCTAAACTGCCGTCCATCCTGGGACGTCCATCCGTCAGCGGAACGAGATGTGACGAAATGGGGGCGCCGACGAAACGTCCATTGCGTGGTTGGATGTGTGCGCACGTGTTCGGTGGCGTTCGTGCATGACCGATGGGACACATAAGGGTGGTAGTTCCATTGAAGCGCTAGGTGATCATATGGGCCGCAGAATTTATAGATTACAATAAAAAATGCAGTTTACTTCAGTTAAAACATCAGTCAAAAATCACTGAAACAATATTTACTATGTGTGTTGGAAAATATTCCATTTCATTGCTTTTTAATATGAGATAAGAAAAGTGAAGAATAAAAACATGAAAGCAAGTCGTCCAAAGTGTCAGAACAGTTACAACATTAATGCAAATAATATAAATAAACTTAACACTTTATCAACATGTACATAGCATAAACATTGTAAGACGCAAAGTATCGATTCGATATGTTGAAATCTTCCAAAAAGAAAACAAAATATTGACAAACATGCAAGTCGATATAAACATTTTTGCACAAAGCTTTATAAATCACATTTGTACTACTACTTTGTTTACCTTCTTCTAAAGAATGCCACACGTCGTTTGGAAATGGCTAGAAGTATAGTCTATTGCGTAGTTTAAAATCTTTTCTTTAGTGTTCAGTCCACAACATAAACAAAACATTTAATGTAGAACAGTGTGTCTATAGTAGTGTAATTTAAAGCGTTTCGATTTTCGTCGCGATTGCGTAACAAAAATAAATACAATGAGAAGAGATATATGTCTCCATACACCCATTATCCCTTATCGGACCTAATTGGCCAGCGCTCGCATGTCCACCAGCCATCCATCGCGTCATTGCTGCACCTTTGGGTGATGGGTGATTTTTTTTAAGAAGCCCAACCGCAATCCACTGCACCCAAGACACGTCGTTGCGTACATCGGATCGCGGTTATGCAAATGCCATCGTCGTCGGCACGTTGACGTTTCCAAACGTCACCGTGCGTTGTCGCTTGAAGCGTCTGACTGACGTCCGTTTGCGAAAAGGAAGAGGAGGGGGGGAGGGGTAGGGAGGGTCCACTGTGTGTATGGAAGGCGCACGCGAGTGAATTGAGACAACAAACATTGCAAGACCCGGCTGGAACCGACCCGGGGATCCGTCTTTCGTGTGGCTTTTCCTTTCCTTTGCCATTATTTAACATTTTCGGACCAAAACGTTTCGAAACGCGACAAAGTGAGCAAACTACCGCACCGCTATCACCGTCGATTTTGTTGTTTTTGTTTAGCCATTTTTTTTTTTTATTTTTACTTGCTTTACTTTCTAGCTCACAACTTGTGCCGACTACTCGAGCTGTTTTGCAAAGTCGAGCCCTGGATTGGATTTTTCAACGATCGGCCACTAGGAGGCGTCGCGGTTCGCTGGAAAGGGGGAGCAAATTTAAGAAAAATACGCTCACCAAACCTACCCCCTCCGAGGGTGGCGGGATGAGGGAGGAGTACTATTTTTCAAGCACGCCGCGAAACGCGCCGATTTGTAACAAAGGTGTACTGTGACTTTATTGCTCGGAGACGGCGCGGAATGCGAACGGCTGACGTCTCCATATCGTTGCAATTGGGGAGGGTTGGAACTGAGGGTGGTGGGAGGGGAGTTTGAGAGGAGTAAGCCAATGGTGCCGATGACTGCTCGAGAGCCAGCCCTGCCTCGGGGCAAGGTAAATCAACGATAAACGATGGAGCCGACTGAACGAAACGGCAGGATGCAAACGTGCGATAGTTTTCGTAAAGGCACAATAGTTTACTATATGAACTGCACGTTTCGATGCATTTGAATTTTTATTTTTTAAATTTGCTTGATTTCTTTTTAGATATTTTAGCAAACAAATCATCTTTAACCGGCGCTTAATGATGTCAACGGAAAATATCTATTATCGTGCCCGATTTCGCGCGGAAGGATTTATTTCATGCTTCCATAAAACAACATTTATAGACACTCGCAGACAGTACTGGGTGCTCGAGTGTCTCGATGTTATCAACCCATTATCACTGCCCTTCGTCGGGCGGATTTTTTTTTGTTGATAAAAATGACCGAATTCTTTACTTCAGATTTTGTTTTACAACCCTGCCGCAATCAACGGCCAACGAGCGGACGATTGCACTGGCCGCCATACAACCTGTTACGAAACGGGGCGTTTCGGCGTAGCTCATGGCTAAGAAGACATGTCAGAAGAGAGAAGAAAAAAAAGCACGACAACAAACAAAATCAAATCGAGCCCATCGTTCGCACGTTCGACGGCCATCGCCACCACCAGCCGCCCTTCCAGCCGGCCTCGAACTGCAGTGCCACTGAGACGGTTTTCGGGTGCAAGCGCTGATTAGATAAAATACAGACGACGGCAGCGACGACGGAACAGACGCCAAACGTGGCTTCAAACCCGGCCGTTGTCCGGAGGGTTACATTCCACGCGACGTAACGTCACTGGCGGGAAGATTTTGCGTCCCAAAACGTTTTTTTCGACGAGGAATGGGGAAGGGAATGAGCCGGGAGGGTTGGTGGTTCGGGCTGTGCGTAGTTCACGGTTCGACGCTAGGACAAACAAATACTTCGAATGGCCGATGTGGGCTGTTTCACAACATCTTCGTTCGTGGAAAGCGAGAGAGAGAGAGAGGGAGAAGGAAATATCACCACCCGTTCAGTAAGGTGGACGAGATAAGCAATTCGGTGGACGCTACTTTGTTCGGTGTGACCTCTTGGTACCGCGGCGTCAACCATTCCACCACCACGGTCGACCATGAGAATAATTGGGTTTTGGGGGTAAGACGCGTCGGGTGACATTTGGGAGATGTCACCCCTCCCACTTTCAATACCTTTCGTTTGCTGCCTCGTTTTTTTTGTCTTCCTCACGAAACACCTCCCGGAAGCACGAAAACATAAATCTCCATGCGGCACGCCATGATCGGCGGAGATGATGCTTACGGGTAGAACTTCCGTAGGTGTCACACTCTTCACCGCCAAACCCCGTGTGGTTGCGGCAGCGGCCTGTCAAACTAAACGGATGTATCATAGCAGCGAAGGGGCAGGTAATGCGATCACCGACCCGCCCGCGACCCGCCCGCGATCGAGCGATAAAAAAGCGATCAATCATGCTGATCATCGGAATGGGCAGCAGGGGCAACCGGAGCGGGACCTTCTTAGCCGGCCAACGAGTCCAGCGAAGCGACGGTGAAGAAGCAGTAATTTCAGTGATTTATCAGGCTTAAACGTTGCATCATCTGCATCCGTATAGAACGCCATCGCCACGGCAGTGGTCAGTCACTGTCACTTGAATCGTTCGGAGTTGGTGAAGCAGAACTGCTCTACGAACACTTCTGATGTAGAACTTAGTATTAATATACACTGCTCGTTGATCGTTTTCCTACCACGATTTTACTGGTTATGCAAACAACTGGTCGATTCCGTTACGCTTGCTAGATCAATCCGTGCTTGAATGAATTCCACCTTTTGCTAGAAGTGGATTGTATTTCGAACTGGCTTATCTCACTTCCACCAGTGCAACGAGAAGAGTTTCGCACCTAAAGCTGCTCCCTGTCAACTGCGCAGCTTCATCGCAATCCAGCGAGGTTCAAGCGAATTTTGGCTTATCTTTTCTCATTAGTGTCAATGCTCCCGGTTTTATTAGCAATCATGGCACACTATTTTGTAAAGCGAAGGTAAAGCGAAGGTTAACCGTGTGTGCGTACTCGAGTCGATGGTCATCCCGTGCCGTTGTTGGTGCGAGTGTCATATCGGATGTTCGATTTGCTGATTTACCTTCAGACAGATTCCGGGTTGCACCGAAGGTACTTCATTCAGTTGGTGCCTCGAGTGGTTTGGTTCATCGCGTCGCAAAAATCGAGTGAAGTACGATTTGCAGTGCGCGTTTATGGATTTTTATTTACCATCCTTCCTCCCGTTGCATGCTGCCTGCGGGGAAGGGGGGGGGGGGGGGGGGGGGGGTGACGAGGATTGAGGAACAGGATTGGCGTGGCAGAACAGAGGAACCAAAAGAAACCATCCGCCACCGTTGTCGATCGTTAGCGAACGCGCCGACTGGTTTGCTTTTGGGCGTCCATTTTCACCGGCAATCCAGTCAATCCTCCCCTCTCCCACCATTCGTCCATCCGTCTGTGATTTCGAGCACTCGCGCGCCACGTCCTCGTCGCCACCCCATACACCACCGCAAGCCATCTCGCACCAATCGCTCGCACGCATGGTTTGCTTTTTGGTTTAATTTTACCATCACTATACGCCCGCTCGCCCTCGGCCCCCCACCCCGCCCGATCGACGACGGGTTCGCTTTCGGCCAGCGCACGGCAGCATTCGCCTTCGCACTGCACCCGGCGTCTTTCGTTCGGTGTGTTCGTTCGTTCGCGCAGCGTTTATTTTATTTACTGCGCTGCGGCCACTACCACGCGCTTCACTTGATGAGCTTCGGCTGCAACTGCACCGTTTGTTGGTTAACTGCATCGCAATGCTGGCATTGGGAGCGACCACTTCGCCGCCGTCGTCACTTGATCCTCCGCTTCGCCGCCACCAACGCCACGCCATGCACGTCGCTGGCGTCATCTCGCGAGA
This sequence comes from Anopheles coustani, assembly GCF_943734705.1. NCBI lineage: Eukaryota > Metazoa > Arthropoda > Insecta > Diptera > Culicidae > Anopheles > Anopheles coustani. The sequence goes on from NC_071289.1 coordinate 72,249,316, forward strand.
CACCGTGCGACGGCCTGGTGTGTGACCTCGACTGCAAAGTAGCGCGGCAATAGGGCGGTCACGGTGCACAGTAGGCAAGGGATAGGGCAAATTTTAATGATTTCGCGTCAGTACAAATCATTCAGTGCTCTAAAGTTGTTGTTGTTGATTGATTTTTATAGAGAGTTTGAGCCTTTCGGCTTCATTCGCCACTTAGTTCTGTAAAGATCAACAAGGTACCAACATTTTTTAGCAGTGAAAAATCTTCCAAGAATATACTTAGTAAGAGACATTTGAAATCAAACGGGGCAATTATGTTTGGATTTGTCAGAATGTGTTGTGTTTAATATTAGTTTATGACAGACATTTCATAAATATTTCGTTGATGTAACAACAAAATGTATGAAAAGTTAACGAATTCATGAAAATATTGAGCTCAGTCAGTGCCTTCGTGTAAAAAGAATTAGTTATGCTGAATTTGCATCTCAGTCTTCTTCACTAGGCGTTGCATTCATGAATTATGTTTATACAACTTGAGTACGTTCTTTTTTACCTCTTCATAGATAAAAAGGCAAATTTTGAACAACTGAAGTTCCAACTACTAAAATACTCCATTCGGTCTACCCTGTTCTTGACGCATGAAAGACTACGTTGGAAGCTGTTACTATAATGTTTTGTTATATAGAGGAAAATATTATGGGCAGTAAACAGTGTTAGAAAGGAATGATGATAATTTATAAAAAAGTAGCTATAGTAATAAAAATACGTGGAGATATTCGTATTATACCATAAAAAAATTCCTTATATATCAAATGCTGGAATATTGTGAGGTTGTAAATGATAACCCAGTGATTGAAATACCCGTATACAAGATCATACAATGCAATACATTGTTATTTTACGCAAACCCATAGCAATTTCTATTGTTTTGATCCGCGTTTTTGAAACTGTTTAGTTTCGTCCCAATATTTGTATGCCAAACGCCTTCTGTGCCGTTGTGGCAGCGATGATACGACAATGAGAAGGCAAATTATTTATCATCCGTCCCTTCCACGACGGATCTCGCAACGAGACGGTCGGGGATTTTTATTTCTCCTCTTCATTCGGTCGCGGTTCACTCGTCCGCTGCTCGATTTGCGAGTGTGATTCGCAATGCGAGCTCTGGCCCGGAATGAGATGGGGCAACCCCAAAACCCTACCACAACCACCACCACCACCTACTCTTGCTCATCCCCTGTGGTAAGGCAGGAATTGTTTCCATATCTTCTCGATGGTGGTTTTTCTTCTTTCTCCGAGTTTGTGTCCGAGTTGTCGCGAATCCGTTTTCCCTTCCATTGCCGCCATTGCGTCGACCATTTGCGCTTCTTGCGGCCGCGTCCACTCGACTGTTGCCGTTCGTGGGCCTCCTCTTCAGCGCTGCTGCTGTTTTGAAGCCGACACGCGCACGCGAATCTCGCACGCACGCAGCCCCAACCCGGTGCGCGCATTCCGGCTGCGGGTGAAAAATAAAACAAACCATCCCCAAGCGCCCCAACCCGCATACGGCAATCTCCTTCCTTGTGGTCGATGTACCTTACCCACTTAAACCGGGTGTGTGTGTGTGTGTACGGATTTCTGTGCTGCTCATGTCCACCGGCTTCTTGAGCTTCTTGTTACGTTCATCTTCCGGTTCTGCTGCTGCACTTCGATTCCTCACCCGACCGTTTTGCGCAAGTTCTGGTGTGCTTTTTTTATTTTATTCCGGCAAGGTTAATGTGATAAAGTGCAACACGAAGGGGAGGCAGACCGCGCATTTGCGGGGCCAGAAGGAGGAGTGAAGTCTCCAAAGGCGGTGGTGGATGAGGTCATTGAGTTCGCGATCGAAGAAGCGGCAAAGTTTTGACAGAACGATCTGCATACGACGATCCGTGTCTCATCCCTTCCCAAAACCCTCTTCACCACCCCCCGTGACCGTCGGAAAGGTTATCGAGGCCGGAGCTTGTTGAAAATTTGTTCTCGGTTCTCTTCGGGAAGTGGTTGATTTTTTTTTCGCTTTGTTGCTGCGACCGGATCACCAAGGCTGTGATTGTTGGTATTATTTTTATGCTTATTAATACATATCGTCGTACCTCGCCAGCGTCGCTTCTTCACCACTTGCGCGCGGACGTTTAGTAACCTCGGAACGGGGGAGGGTTCTTAAGCCTACGAAATAAGGACACAACGACAGCACTTGCACCGTGGGGTGAGATATGTGTGCGTACCTTGGGGAGGGAACCTCAGGCGGTCGCCAACGATGGAGAGGCAGTGACGGGCACGGGACGAAAACATGGAAACGGAATGCACTCGATGCATCCGTTGCCGTGGCTAAAGGCTGGGGCAGACCTGTTCGAGGACCGCTCCACCCGTTCCCTCCCTGCCCGCTAAAAGTTTGAAGCCTTTGGCATCATTTATCGTTCTTGAGGGCGAAACAAAGAATCTGAAACCCGGCAGAAGGTAGCAACGGCGGGCTCGGGATAAAATGCACGGCGGCACACAAACAACCTCCCCGAACCTTGGTTGATTCTCCAGTCCCAACAACTTGATTGGATGGATTTCCCCTTCTCACAATGAGCAACGAATGATGAAAAAAAAAAATGGGGAAAAACGAGGACGATCGGGAATCATGCGTTCTTCGATCGTCTGATCCTTGAAACTGAAGAAGCTCCAGTGGTAATGGAACCGAGGCCTTAAAAATTTGCGGTCGTCGATGGAATGGAATGTTCATAAATTAATTGAAAATATACTTTCTGCTCAAGGTGCCACAGAGATAAGATCAAAAACCGCATTTATTTGTTTTATTAAATTATGCCGATTGTAGAGCGTTACCCTTTTGATTATAGCAGTTCTTCTCAACCGAGTAGGCTTATATCGCGAGAAAGGCAGGCAAAAATCGTGATGCTAGATGTTAATATCGGAATAGGTGGCTCAAAAACGTAAAGATACAACTCATTTCAAATGCATCATGCTCAAATGTCATTTGCTAATTGATATTCTTTTAGATGGTATAGCTCTTAAGGTCGATCATTCATATAATTCTTGAAAAGTCATGTAGCAACGGCAGCGCGTTGACTCAACCATGGTGGACTCGGAACTCTGCTCGGTAAGAACCCAAGCTCCCCCCCCCCCCCCCCCCCCCCCCCTTATATACGCCTAGAAGAAGAAAAAAAGAAGCATAAAAAAATTGTCACCAGAAAACGAATATCCAAACTCAATCATTACGTTGATATAAAGAATGAATGAAGTTTTACAAATAACCCAACGTGCATTCGTCCAATTTAAACCTGAGTTTTTCTTTGACGTACTACGTTGCTGTTTACGCTGTTGCGTTGTTTCGTTAAAAATGATTAATTCTAGATATATTGCGGTCCGTTTGTCAATCGATTCACCGTAAATAATTCTATCGTAGACGATGCGAAATAAATCGACCCGCTCTTGCCGTGGCATTGAAACACTATTTTCTTGATTCTTATCCGCAACGTGCCGTTTGCATGGGGTAGGTACTCCTATCCGACGGCCGGCCTGTTGTTATCCATCGTGAATTTGTGTTCCTCGCTACCCCCGGGGCTGCCTGCCGGAAAGAAGGCATCGCTTTACCGACATCGGTTATATTTCAGTTATTCACTTATTTATTGCCCACTGTCGTCTTGGCGCTTTTCAGGGCGGGGAAAAAGGAGGTGAGGGGAGGGTGAGGGTTGAGTGAGGCGGTGAGGCGCGTGGTAAAGTGCACCGGTGGAATGAGGAACGCGATGGACTGGACTTCCAGCATGTGAACTCGCGGTGCAACTCCTTGCGCTTCGGCATGAGCAGATAAATTCGATTCCATCGGTTTTAATTGGTCGATCGCGGGGAGGGGTCGGGCGGTACTCAAGGGTGGAAGAAAGGGAGAGGGGCTAGAGGGGTGTAGCTCTCGCGAAAGTCCAGCGACGTCCGCGACGACGACCCCACTATCTGTGTTTGCCTCGGTGTGGTTTGTTGTGTGTTTCCGTCCAGGGTCGATCTAGCGACGATTGTGCGCGCGCGCGCGCGTCTCTTGTGCACAACGCCCCAACCCCACCTCCCTTTTACCCCACCACCTCATCCCCAACCCCGCCAATCTTTCGCGAACCCATAGTCTGCCCGATGAACGACGTCGCAAGGTTTTCTCTCGTTCGCGGCTTTGTCCAACGAGACAGTTGCATTGCGCCGCGTCCTCCATCGTTGTTCGATGTGCATATGCAACCGCATTCAGACGTCGCCCCCATCCCACACTCCCGGTACCCAGCCCCGCGCGTGCTGCAGTTTGTTTTTCGCCGAGATTCCTCCAAAGTGTTGCTCCCACTCCGAGCGTCTCCGTGGTCGTTCGAAGTTCGATGGCCATCGTTTGCGCCGTTCGCGAAACGACACCCGCTACCGATCGAACAACGGATAGGGAGCTCGCTTCTGCGCTTCCTTACGACCGGTTCCAGCGAACAACAAAACACGACACCGTCCAGCGAACCAATTCTGATCGGCCAGAATGCTTATGCTAACTCTCGCCGATGCCGCCTCATTACAGGGTTCGTTCAGTGTTGCCAGCCGTCGGATCATAATCCTCCGGTGGTACGGTTTGTTTCGATCCCAGGTGGACAACGTTAAGGTGCCTTCGTTCCCATTGCTCGCGAGAACGCGCACTGCGATCATCGGTTCGTGGCTTCAATTATCCGCAGTTCATTAAAACTGATTGCTCACAAGGCTGCAACGTTTTTTTCCGCGGCGATAAAGGCAGGGCTGCTGGACATCGATGATTTACCTATGATTTACCGCTTGTTAGCTCAGTCTAATGTTTTCGTGATGTAACGACGAAGGTAAAGGTACCTTGCAAATACGATTTGTGCTTTTACCTGACGGTTCAAGTAATAATATTCCCCCATATAAAAATCAGAAGTTTAAATTTTTCAAAAATTCCACCCTAGGTTCCCTTTTACTGATTTCCCAATGTTTTCATTCGTACAAGCTTTAAAATCGAAAACACCTGAAGTGCGCGCACTGAAAAGCCGTTACCAAAATGCCACTGATTAAGCGATTTCAATTAAACGACCGCTTATCGACGAGAATGAAAACAACAATATAATTAGTATAATGAACGACCGGGCCACCCCCGCTCGGGTGGTGCATTGTTTCCCATTTTTCCACCAAATTAGTTTCACTCCTTTTTTTATCGCGCTTCATTCCGCTTCCGGGTCCAGCGCGTGGAACGTGTCACTGTTTTTTTTATGTCCTGGGGATGGGACGGGGTCCACTGTAGGGAAATAAAATGAAGCTGCGGTTTGAAGTAACCATATGCGATTTCGATTATTTGTGTCCTGCAAAATGGGATTTTGTTATACTTTTATTCATTTGCTTTTATTTGATTAAACGAAAATAAGGATTTTATTCATTCATTTTTATATTATACTAATTATTTAGAGAATAAAATAACCTCTGGCAACGCGTGTAAATAAGAAACATTGCTTATAGTGAAGAAAAGCAAACCCTCATACATAAATCGATTGCATCTATTTTACACAGAACGAAAAACTCATAACCAATACACTACTTGGGTTAGTTTCAGCCGATACCGAAACGGTTTCAGGAGTAAAAAACAAGGAGAAAATAAATTCATTTTCACCACTCCCATTCCTGGCACCCCCTTGTGCCATTCCGGGCCGGAAAAGCGGTCCTGATTTTCCCTTCCCAAACTTTTGCGCCCGAAGCCTTGTCCTTTTTGGTTTTGGTTTTTTACCTCACATTGTTCTACCACTCCACCGGGCACTTATTATGTTTCCCGGTTGTCCCGCCCCCCACCACTGACCGGCGGGAGGTATGGGAGGCAGACCCCCGTCCGGATATCGGAGCAATCGTTTGTTCATCGCGTGGGGGTGGAGCCGGCCGCACCAAATTCATTTATCGATCCTTTCACAGATGGGTGTCATCGGTTTTATCGGATCGGAAAAGCGGAAAACAAAAACACATTTACTCACACACACGCAAACACACAGGAACACAACCGCACTCGCACACTCGGTAGGGATGAAAACAATAAAATGGCGAACCCCCCGGTCGGCCCCTCCCGGCTGCTACCCGAAAATGACAACTGTTCATTATTTCACATTATCGCTCTATTGTTTCTCACTTGGCTGCGATGACGGTTATGGTGGTTCTCGCCGATCGTGATCGCGACACGTTGACGCTTTTATTCAGTTTCGCCTTGCTTGTATGTGGGTGGGTGAGCTTTTTCATGTGTAGTGCCAGAAATGGAAACTTTTGGAAAATCAGGATTAAAGTTGCCCGCGTAAAATAAAAATAACAAGGACCAACTGAAAAAAACATTCACAGGGTTGACAAATTGTTATCCCGAAAAAAGGATCGCTTACGGAAAAGAGTAATTTTTTTTTGTCCGTAGTTGTTTTTCACAGCTAAAAGTAGCTTTCGGAGGGTATCGAGTATCTGCAGGGTGAACGGTGAAAATCGATTTTTGCCAGCAAATGAAACTAACCGGAAGCGACCCATTTCAAGCGATAGGAGAACTATTGTATTGATGGGAAGGAAGTGTTAGTTGATCGTGTAATGATGCGTGACTTAAAAGCCGAATTAAAACGATAGAACGGATGAAGCGGATTTAATTAATTTGTTTGTTTCAATTTAAAATTCAATCGAAAGAGTAACCTAATATAAATTTTCTTACTCTTTATTAAGCAAAAGGATCTAATTTAAAAGAAACTGCTCGTTTTGCTTATTTCTAAAGCATTAGAGAACAATGTATTGAAATAGTGCTAGTGGGTTTCCATTGAACCTGCTGATATTGACAACATTCCTTAAGACTTTTTGTCACTCACACCGACGCCGTTGTGTTGACCCATAGCGTTCCCTGCTTCGTGTTGGACTTATTGATTTTCCTCAGCAAACAGCTCTTTCCGATCGACACCCCAAAGATGCGCTGGGTGGCCCAAGTGAAGTTTATGAAACGCTCCGGAACGGTCCGGTCATTAGTCAGTTCGGGGTCGACGGAGTGGGCGGGGAGGTGGTAAAAGAAATCAATGACCCTTCCAGAACGGCCGCCACCTTCCAAACGGAACGTGTCCACACACAATCGTCGGGCCCAGTGTATCGGTAAACCATTAATCGATCATAAAGGCCCTGTTGTTTCTCCCTTTTTTTCGATTCCGGGTCCCTTCCCCATGGTGCTTCGTGAACATTCCGGAGCGAGCTTATCTGTTGTGGGCTCCGGCTCGCCCTGGAATCGATCCTTGGAGGCTTGCCCACACACTTTACACATGAATAGCATCCACCGAGCGCGGTTGTATCCGAACGAAGCGAGCCGAGGAGAAGAAAGGAAAACAAGCAACCATCCCCGTCCGTTTGCGTCCGGGAATTGGAGAAGTTGCGGAACTTTTACGAGCCAACCCGACGACCACCGCACCGGCGAGTGTGCTTCCTCCGTTGGTTCCGCGAGCGAAGAAAAAATAAAGCGGGAAATGCACCGATTAAAATGAGAAAGCGAGAAAGCCGACGAAACCGCCGCACGGAAAAGCTTCGGCGACATAAGCGAGGAAATGTGGCGGATCGAAGTAAAACAACGTAGGGAAGGGGAGGAAACCACTATGGGAAGGGAAAGATTAAAATAGTCATAGTAATGAAAGGAGGACCATCTAACGGCCAACCGGGAAAGGGGATGGAGCATTGATGCGGGTTGGGTGGGACGATGTTGGCAGAGGGTCACCCGAAGGTGGGACGCCGTCGTGGCGTCCCCAAGTGACCAAGCGAGCAAACAAACGAAAATATACGCCACAAGAAGGCAGCAGTGTGTAATGTAGCGCAAGTATTGCGAACAGCGGTGTTTATACAGTAGTGGATAAAAAAAACACCAAGCAATGCAAAATGATTATTATTGATCAATTAGGTACGGTTTTGGAAGAGACAGCTTTACGTTTTCAACAAGAATATATGGGAGACACTTCACTCATTGTAATATTTATTTAGTCACAAATTTTACTGGATGCAACGTGAGACAATTTTTCGAAGGGTTTAATATGTTTATGGGATTTGAATTGATGTTTTATGACTTTTCTTTGTCAGAAAAACGATATTTGTTTATACTTTCTAATGTCTCACTACTTATTTTATTGGCTTCCCGAACCTTTTGTTTTTTTTTCTACACCAACACACTTAAAATCAAGAATTGTTTTAACTGTACTTAATTTGTTCATGTTTTCAAATGAGTTTCTGTTTGACTTCTTCATGCATATACTGTTTTATTTTTGTAAATCAACGGTAGATTTTTACATGCTGAGAGTTTTTCAGTTTTTCATCATATTTTCGACCAGTAAAGTTTTTTTTTTATCGTAATAATCCTGTTACATGAGTCTACAACCATGAAGTATTTAGATGGTTATTTTTCCAAAACACAAAATATACGAATGAGGGTTATAAATAGATTAAACAAAGCTAGAACTAGATTGCCACCATGGTTTGTGGCCATTGTAGTACACTTTTGTAACCATCCCGTTGGATAAGGTTATTTATCGCAATTTGTAGCCAACCTGTTGCAAATGCTGTGTGCATGACTGTGTAATCCAGTTCCAGCTGTCAGAAGTGTGCTTTCGGGGCCATCGAAGAAATGTCCAGCAAACGGTGCAAACGAGGGGCGGCAAATATCACTCGGGGGCCACCCCCCTCACCCGCTGATTTGGGCTCCAGTTTGCTTCGGTTCAGTCCCCAACCTCGATGCGACGCCGCACCGGGCGCGGGGGACGGAAGGTCGTCGAAATGCCGGGGAAATGGCAAATGCGCCTGCTGGCGGAGAGGGAGCGACGATGACGACGTGAGGGCAAGTGACGTAAGGAAATTCATGTGAATGTGAGGAGGTCGCCCTCAGGGGTGGCCAACACTAAACCGACTCATGGCGACGATGGCGACGACGACGGTGATGGCGCGACGCAATGGCAAAGCAATCGCCGTTCGCCCTCGTTCCACTTCTCGTTCTTCTTTCTTCTTCATTAGTGTACCAACCCCGGTTGGCGCCGCCCCGGTCGGCCCTCATCGCTCCTCATCCGCCATCGCAAGTGGAAACCATTCCGTTTGTTTCCGAGCGCCTCGCAGTTCCATCATTTTATCGTCTTAAGGCGCACGGCCGAGAGTCATCGTCGAGCTAGCGTGAGGCGTGTGTGCATGAAGCGACCATTGTCGCATTTGCCACTGACCACCCCAGAACCCCCATTCTCTCCTCCCCCGCTCCACTCGCTCGTAAAACCGCTCATCGGAATGGTTGGGTGGTGGTTTTAGCCTCTCGCCGGGGTTTTCCATATCGTTTCCATTGGGTCGAGTTTTTATTTCTTTCCCTTTCCCACCGGCAACCCTTTCCAGCAAGAGCGACGACGACCTCCCACTCCTCCTCCTTCTCCCTGAACCGTCGGCTTCTTTTCCCCGTTTCGCGGCTTCGATTCGCTCTTATTTCGTTCGCCTCATTCAAAAAGCTTCGTCGCCATCCGCCTGCTTGGATCGCGCTTATGCCGACTACCCTCCGGTTTGTTTTCTCTTCTTTTGCCTGATGCCTGATGCCCTCAACCCACACACACACATACACACACACACACACACACCTTGCGATTTGGATGGCATTTTCCACCGCGCGCAGTCGTCATCATGCCACCCGAACGCGAATCATGCCCTGAACGGCGCGAATGCTGCCGGTTTGCGAAGCTTTATTTTTACGTTTCACGCTCACCCGCCCGCCGCCCTGCGCACACCGGTGTAAGATGGAAATGAAATAAGAAATACACACGGCGAAAAAAGACCCATTTCATGAACCCACCGGCGGCGGCAGCTCCACCGAGCGAACGAATGTCTCCAAGCGCGCGCTGTACGTGTGCTGCACACGAACACGCCAAGTGGTGTCGAAGTGGAGGGCCTTAAGGGGGGTGAACAACGAACGTGAAGGGAGCGCGCGCGGTCGACCGTTCCCCCCCAATCGCACGTCCATTTTGCCTCGCGCAAGATGGTAGGCAAAATCACATTTTCACCCTCCCGCTCCCGTACGTGTGCACACCGACCCGATTGTACGTGTGCTGGCTCGGAGAGCTCGAAAACTGGCGCGCGCTTGTTTGTATGTGAGTTTATAAATTGAATATTATACGCCGCTCGCAAACACACGCTGCAAGAGTGAAGCAACTTGGCTGGCTTTAAGTCGAGCCCAGTTCCACACCTCCTCCCATCGCGTTTCCTTACCGGTCCGCTCCCCCTCGCGGTGCGGGAAAATGGGAAAATGAGTTCATTTGGATGGGCAGGAAAATGGGAGGCACCCGGTGGACGAACGACAAACCGGCTGCCGGTTTCTGGTGTTTTGACACTCGTTTTTTTCATTCCTGATGTTTTTTTTTGTGTTTTTCATCTTGTCTTTCATGTTTATCATTTCGTTTTGGAAAATGTATGTATGCGTCGATCTGAGCTGTTTTTTCTTTAAAGTTAAGAATGTAAGAAGCAGGATTAACTATATCAAACGGTGTGGTTGGTATATTTTTTTTAGGAATCCAAACCATCAACACAAAGTTCTGAAAAACATGTAAAAAGATTATGTTTGACATTTAAAATGTCAATATTCAAACGGGCAGACCATGCCCACAATCTTTATGTTATTAAAGTAGTCCCGTTTCTTCCCTGCTTCCACCCCTACTTCCCAAATCACCCCTACGCAACCGAACTTCAACAACTTCGGTTTTAAGCTGCAGTGCTTTCATCGGTTGAAAAGCATCATTTGGGCACCTTCCATCTTTCTGGTTACGTGAGCTTTTTCTGTCACCCCCGCCAGGCCACCCACTTCGTGCAAAAATTTACCCTACCGTAAAGGAAAGCTACGAGCGGGGCTGGAGCTTCCTCAACAGTTTCCAATAAAACAATTCCGGCGCGAGTTTGGCAAGTTTTCTTTCTTCTTCGTGATTCATTTTACACTTGTCTGCTTGAGCTTTTTGGTTGCGGTCGGAGAAACAAAGGAAACCCCATCGACAACCAACACTGGGAGGCACACGAGGGAAAACTTTACCATCATCGGTGGTACTCAGCTCGGTTAAAGATTACAGTATGGAAATTCAAATCGAACAATAAAACACACATACCCTACTTGGAAGGCTGTGAGGAGCATTTGACGATTTGAGCCCTCGAGTTGTTTTGAAGATGAGCAAAAAGTGTAGCCAAATTATGTAAAGCTATAGTTTTCTCTTTATGACATAAGCCCGTACTTGGTCGATGCTTTCTGCAAAAATATTTCCGCCTAACCTCCTCCACGTTTGAATTTCATATGTAAATGCTCATAATTATTGTTGAACACACTGCCACTTGCCTGAATAATTGACTAATGTTATGTAATTTTCTTCTCCCATTTCCAGGTACGTGACACAAACTCATCTTCACAACGCTCGAGCTCAACCCAACCACACCAAGGTACTTTGTCGTCCGGCAACGACTTGTGAACTCACTGCAAATGCACTGTGTAACCCTTTTTCTGTCCCTTACCATCTATCAATTGTCGTTCCCCCAAAAATTATCGCTCGAAAATAACCATCGAACCGCGCACCGGGAATGGGACCGTATGTGTCCCACAATTAAACAACCATCGCTGCCGCTAAACTGCCGGCCCTGACGCCGTTCGGGAAACGTGGCTTCGGGAATCGGCGTTGTTTGACGCTGTTGATTCGGGATTCGGGAAAGACACAACAGCCCGAGCACGAGTGGCGGCAGGCAGAGAAACTGCTGCCGTAATGAAACGTAATGAAATCGGAAACATAAATGCACGCTCCCGCCGGGCGGCCGAGCGGAATGAAATGGCACAGCATGAAGCGTTTTTCAATTAAAGTTAATAAATCTTCCCCTCGATAGAGTGACGCTGTGCGGGTCCAGCGGGTCCGGGGTTTCCTTCGCGGAGTTCAAAGAGAGGACACTGGACCGGGCGGCAGAAACGCAGAGAGATCCGTTAAATATGCTAAGGACTTAAGGGCGATTAAACGTCACATCATCATCCTGCTGCAATGTTTTTTTTTCGGAGCGATCGAAGATCGTAATCATTTCGTCAGAGTTGGCCTTTATTTACTAATCATTGTTTTCCATCTTTCCTTGCGGGTATGGGACAAATTACAAAGGCAAAACAAAATATCACTCAAATGGAAAACACGACCCATCCCGGAAAGTTTGCGTGTGTTTGGGTTCTTTTTCAATTTTTGTAATTTCCTCCGTCGACAATCGATGGAACAAAGAACGAACAACCGGAAACAAACCAGAACGGAAAATCGTGAATCAAAGTATCGAACGACATGATGATCTCGTCTCGCTCGTATATGCTTCAAAATATGCCCGAGGGGTCAAATGGCATGCGTAAAAAATACGGGCAGAATTCGTCAACGACTCGTCATCAGAATTCGCCGATTTCGCTCGCAATCGGGGTTGCAACATGATGAAGCACGATTATGATGCCCTTCTGTCGGGGTTTTTATTTTGCCTTCATTCGCTGGCAATATTTTCACGCAACCAACGAGCAGCAGCTTCCCCGTTTGGCCGGGAATGCGACGAGATTCCCGGGTTGTGAGCCAAACGAGCCAAGAACAAGACGCGAACGGATGCGGGACCCTCCGTCCGAGAATTGAAGGGTGAGGAACGCGAGGAACTGTGTGTGTCCGGGCGGTGCTTGACTGAATCCGAAACGGGTCGGAAATTGTGAAGAAAAGTTGGCCGAAGGACTCGTCCGAGTGTGTTTGTGTGAATTACACGGAGCGTCTCGTTACGTCCTTTTCTGCGTGCATATACAATTTTTTTGTTTACACACCGTGCATCCTGTTTGTCACTGGGAAAGAGAGGAAAAACTCTCGCCCTACACTCACTGCTAACGCACCGAACGGCTTCAGGTTGGATGAGATTTGCAAGTAGAATGGAAAAAAACAACCTCACCGGAATCAACCCTCCCATGTTGGGGTGAGCTGGCGTGAAGCGAGGAAAGGCGAGCATATCGATAATGCTTAAATCCACTGCCACGGAACACATTGGCCCGGCACACGGTGGCGCGGGGCGGAAAGGCTACGCGGGGTCGTGTCGGTAGTCAGTCAAACACCACGCCGTACGGGATACGGTTACCGACCGAAACATAAACCACGCCGTTACGCAAAAGGAGCACCTCAGGAGGAAAAAAAGGGGTAGAATATACGGAAAACCCTCACCGAAAAGGGCTGGCTCGTGAGGGAAATGGATGGGAAAGCAAACGGAAAGGAAAAACGAAAACGAACGAATGGATGGGCAGTGGCAGTAAATAACCGAAATCCTTCCTCTCCGGGCCGTTAAGGACGAATCGGGGGTAAATGGGTGGATGACGAATGGTGGATTTAAAAATTGGACAAACACGCTGAAAGGACGCCGAGGCGTAATTGAAACATCGTCATGTTCTCTGATACGGCGCGAAATGGGAAAGCGTTTGTGGCGCGGAAAAGTTAACGCAGCCAAAACGATTCAGCGGAAAAATGACACGATAGAGTTGCATTGATCATATTTGAACACAAAATAAATTTGTTGCGATTTTATTTTTGTTTATACATTTAACAAACAAATTTCATTTTCACGTTCATCAAACAATATAACGATCAATGATCATCAAAAGTTAAACAATTGAATTATTGTTCATATAACTATCCACCGAAAAACAAAACAAGAAGATATTATCTGTAAAAGTTGGCAATATAATACATTTTATCTTATTAGTCGGCGGACAAAAGAAATAAGTTCAACAAATTTAGTATTCCTAACGGCGTAAGTTATGAAATTTCATTCGAAAAGAAGTAAAATGAACTGCACAGTAAATGTGATCAATATTCAATCCCTGCCCAATTAACGCAAAGAATAAACATATTCAAGATCCTAAACGAAACAAATAAGCACTGCTTTGTGAATGCTTAACCGAAATAAAATTGTCCATTGAACAAATATAATTCATAATAAAAATGGAAACGTGTGCTTCATAACGTATGTGATCGGAAAAGACACTACCGATCCTTTGTAAACACGAAATGATCAATAATTCATCCCTTCGTGACAAATATTTTCTCATTCACTGGGACATTTACCGAACGAGACACGCACAGGGCCCTTCATTTTGGTGCTTCAATCTTTAACGCCGCAAACGCGAGTAAACAGATTGGGAATGAAACGAGACAACCCTTCCACCGTTAGCCGTGCCCTTTGATGGTCCCTCGTTCACTGATTGGCTTCGCGCTCACCTGACGATGGCGCATCACTTTCACCTCACTTTATTATCGCTCACGAGCCCAAGGATCGCCGCGACGGGTTGATGACTGCTCTAAGGGGTTGTGGTTTGTCATGGTTTGAAATGGTGAAGAGAAGAATATAACCAGGGGCGAAAATGCGCGCTAGAAAAAAAAAATCTAAAAATTAATACAGGCTTCGCAAAAAGGAAGCGGCAAGTACAAAGCGACGACAAATACACTTTTTTTCGAATTCTCTAACACATCGATATGTATAACACAAGCTCAGCATAAGAGTAAGAAAGAAGGAACGAAGAAACGTCATTATGCTTTCGATTACCGTTTACGATTATGATTAAAATATTACTCGCGACCGTCACCGTTCGCATCCGATTGTTACTGTTCATTCATTCTCACTCACACACACACACACAATTGCAACTACTGCAACTGAAGAGGGTTCCTCTTTACTCTGTGCCGCGTTTTCTCAGTCTGCTGATTCATGTTTTTTTTAATAATCCAAACGCCCTTCAATTTGCGTCGTTTGTAAGCGATAGAACGTTCTACCGCTCGTATCCGGGCGTATTGCTGCAATTCGACACGATGTCCTTTTCCCACTCTGCACCAAGACCCCGGCAAAAAAGGGGTCTGCCGTATGGGCAGACATATTATATAGCGAAGAGCAAAACATAACACCGACAAAGCAATCGATGGTTTGTCAAACGTAGAACCGAACGAAATGTTGACGTGAAAGGTGACGCATTGTCAAGAGTATATTAAACATGTTTTAATTTAATTAGCTTATTATTGGATTTAATGATGAAACGTAATCGATAACCGGGGTTCTGCTTCATTTGCAAACTGATCAAACATGTTTGCCCTTTTTTTTCTCACCAACGATATAAAAGATAATGTATGAAACAGTTTTGCAAACTGGTACAGTGTTGAACACTGAAACCGTTCAACTGATCATAAGCGCCGAAATTTAAGTGCGAAACTATTGCGTCATTGGCCGTACCCGAGTTGGTACGGTAAGAAACACAAGGCCGTGAGTGGGTGTGAAGGAAAACAAATGGGAACAGAGAAGAAAACCAAACTTTTCCCCAAACCCCCGGCGAGAAACAAAAGGGTTGAGATACGAAACCATGAGAGTGAAAAAAACAAAAGCCCTAAACCCCTTTGCGGCTCCTTTGAGCGGGGGTTCTTGGGGATGGAGGAGGGGATGGAATAGCAGAAACCTTACAAAGCGCACAGAGAAAAAAACACAGCGGCAAAACGACTATGAATTCGTACAAAATTGAGAAAGTTTTCGCTTCTTAATTCCCGTCCCTCGGTGCTCGGGATTTCCATCCAGAATGCGGGGTGGAGGAGGGACGGAAAAGTGGAAAATTCGAAGAGCGTAAGCAGCAGAAGAAGAGGAAAGAAAAGAAAATGGAAACCACATCACGTCGTAGGAAAAGTGGTGCTCGAGGGCGGGACGAACGGGTGGTGGAAAACTTCGTGAGAAGACTTTTCCAAGCTGGCAGTTATTTGGAGCGATTTTTCCACTCCACTCCCCGCGCCTCCTCCACATCCATCCCTTGCGGCTTGCGCTTTCTAGTTAACCGAACTCGAAACATTCTGGAACGAGGTTAAAATGATGTGTTTGTCCTTAACACGATTCGGGCCGCGGCGTGTCGGGATTGGAGAGGTCAGGAAGAAGCCGTGCCGAGGGGGAGCTAATGGGCGAGAGAAGGTGGTAGCCGAGAACACAAAAGGAGAGAGCTGGCGAAAGGTTCAAGACGAATACATGGGACCGTATCGGAGCGGTACGATTTTCTTTTCGTCCTCGCACGGAAAAGGATCCTTTCTTCGTGCGCCACAACCATGCCATCCGCCGGCATTCCATCAATTTCCACCGTTCGGGTAAATTTCACAACCCTTCCCCACGCTTCCCAAGTGTTTGACGGGTAGGTGAGGGGGGTGGGGGGCATTACTACCCGTTTCCCCGAGCTCAATCATGCCGGGCGAATGTGGTCGGGCATTGATATTCATTTCTCGACTCAAAATCCGGCACTTGCTCGTCCGTGCGCTCGTCATTGTACATATGTGCACACATTCCGAAAACCCATCACAGGGGGAAGGGGTGGGTTAAGGGGGTGGATATATCCTTTCCTCATCCATCCTCGCACTCCGCTTTTGCATCAGTCTTTCTGGCACACGTACGAACGCGGTACGTTTGTGTGTACGCCGTCCAACGTGGTTCGACATTTTCCGAACCGACTGTGACGAACCGATGGAACGCGTTGTGATTGGAATTTTGGAAAATCGGTTGGTGGTTGGAAGGGGCACCTTTCCACAGCATACGCTGCAGTGGGGCCCTCACACACATATGCGCGGGAGCCATTGACGCGAACACAAATATTCCCACCCCATATGTGTGGGAGGCAGATCTATTGTTGTTGTGCGCTGCTTTATGTGTTTATTGATTTTGTTGTCCTTTTTTCCAATCCGTACACACACACACACACACACGCTCGCGATTGCTCTTCCCAAAGCCGGATAGAATTTATACACATTTCTTCGTTGTCTCTGACGCCCTTCGCCCCGCTTGCGGATGGTCCCCCGTGTTAGACGATACTTTCAGTTTGTTGTATGAATAAAAAAAAACTCCATAACCATCTCCCTTCCATCCCCTTCACTTGTTCGAATCGGAAAAACGGGCAATCGAAATCGGAAAATTTTAGATCGCTTGCTACTGTGCGTTTTTTTGTGTGTGTGTGTTTACGTTTTAATTTTTTTTCTTCTTTGATATCCTTAAACCGTTTTTTTTTTGTTGGTGATCCCTGCAGTACGAGATGGTAGGACGAGATAAATTTGGGTCCGATGAAGAAGGTTAGCTGGAAGGTCCGTGTTGAGTTTTCACAGTTTTCCGGCTCTGGTGCGAACCTTTCGCGTAAGTTGAAATTCAAAAGCAAAATAAAATGGATACGACGGCACCCATTTCATCGGCCATATTTTCCGGTATGTTGGTGGGTGGTGGAAAGGAAGCGGGTGACGTCGGGGGTCGCTGGGATAAACCTTTTGGTTGCGTTTATTTTGCTAACGATTTTTTTCTTGTCCTTTTGATGGACCATCCGATTTCTTTAGGCTGAATTTTAGGTTAGATGCTTTTTCCTTTTTCACCACTTTGGGAGCTCAGTTTTTCATGGGAAAAATCCTTTCTGTCCCTTCCGATTTACGGGATTGGCTGCCGTAGATTTTCACATGGTCTCCGCGTTGGGTCCCCGAAAGATGTATCCTTTTTAATACAGCAATCTTGCACCTTTCCAGTACCTTTTCGTGGAAGTGTGGAAAGGAACCCTTCTGGACAGTGGTATATCCGGAGGCACAAACCGGCAATTTTGCACACGATTTTTGATAGTATAAAATACATTATAGGGTATGTTGGTGTTTGACAAACGAAAACATTTACTTAATATCTAATCGTGATTATTTAAATTTTATCTTTTATTGACCTTGCTTTTTCGTCAAGTATACGTATTTCTGTCGATAAATTATTCTCTGAAAATTAGTCTGATAATTAATAAAACGACTATTGAGAAAACTGAAACAAATAATGGTTGAAAAAATGAGATGCTAAGATTTGAAACAATGATTGTTTGTAAAAAAAAATGGGTCTGCCCTTCTTCATTACTTTTTTTATTTGCCATGGCCGAATTTTGTTTGTCCTAGTTGTTGCTATTTTTTATTGTTGCACTTCTCTATTCCTTTCGGAAGAAAGGGAGGCATCGAATAGCTCAGGACAGCAGGGGAGGAAGCTAATCCTCACAGGACTTTGAAAAACTTGGCCCAAGGACGGGACGAGCCGAGCGCGCGTGGAAAAAGGTCCTTTCCGACCCTACTCGAAAGGTCCACCTAACGAGACCGTCCTTCGGGCAGCGGCCATAGCTGTGTGGGCCAAAAGCGATACAGGCAAAAGGCGACATCGAGGGATCACAAAAAAAACGCAACACACTCCAACACACACACACACACAAACCGGTGAACGATATTTCTACCGATGCGGTCAGGCATGCTTATAGGATGGACCCCTTAAAAGAGGGGAGGGTGCGAACCGGTGCTGAAATGGGGATGGAGAAAGGGGGCGAGGATCAGCTGTGTGGAAGCATAAAAAGGCGGGACGGACGGACGCGCAAACAAAAAGCCATCCTCGCCACCTCCCCCCGCAGATTGGCCCCCGCCCGCCAAACGTGGAGTGGAAAGCGCGCCGGGCAATGTTCGTAGGCGAAGTGGACGGATAATAAATTTCCTCGGACTTCCTGTTGTATTATTCAAAAAATAAACTCGATTCTACCTCTGATTCCTTTTTCACGCTTTCGCTCGTTCCGTCGCCCGGCGTATGACTTTCTTTCGCTCACACAATGTCCTTTATCCCGTTCGCTGTATTTCGTTTTATTTTATTTTTTTCATATTATCCTTTACATCAATCCTGGACAGGGCTTACTTTGTATACTGACCTTTTTCTTCGGGTGCCCACCCAAACCTACGCGAAGGATATAAACGGTACGTTTCGCTTCTGTTCGGGTTCACGTTTCACCGCGCACCCCTTTCGAGGCCGTTCCAGGAGCCGTTCCCATTCGGGGGAAAATGGGCTATTTTTTCTCAGAGGGAAAAAAGAACCATCGGTTCAATTTCACCCACATTACTGTAGCGGCACTCCGTTAGGCATTTCACAATCGATTTTGGATCGCACGACCGCCGGAGGGTCAACCTTAAAACGGGCATCCATGGTGGGCATCATCGACACAACATATCCACCATTTTCCACCCACCACCCCCAATGGTGGGATCATCTGGTAGACGGACAGAAGGAAAATTCCCTCCCGATTGAGGTCATTAATTTGACTGCTTTTGTCCTCGTCCTCTCGCTCGTTTTCCCTCCTGCAACCACTTTTACACCTTGTCGTGGACACATTCAATGTAATTGAAGTAACGGAGTGTCCTTTTTAACATCACACTGCAACTACACGCGAGCACGTTGACGTTTTCCATCGACTTTCGACTCGTTGTCCCGCAAGGGGGAGAGACGGTCGACGACTCAGAATCCAGGAGTCAAAAACCATCGCCATCAAGATGTTCAATGTACTCAGCATGACCATATACCAACAAAAGTTTGATGCTTCGTGGCACGAAGGACACTTACCGTGCTCGCCGAATTCGACAAAGATTTTATGCTTCTCGATTTTCCATCCATCCAACCCGGTTTGACCCACTCATTTCCTTCATTGCCCCCTTTGTGTCAGGATCGTTTTTCCCTCGGGGCTGTAACTGTAGAACGCGATGGCTCATTTATAGCTCATCTCTAGTGCTTTGCCGCACAGTGGTTCAAACAGTGGACACATTTGGTGAATCTTATTTTCGCAAAAGCATCATGTTAAAGACATTTTATGTAGAAAAAATTAAATGCAGTGTAAAAAACACTCACACAATTTCCCTGAATTATGGGAAGTTATATTATTTGAATGACTTTGTGTGGTTTGATGCATTTGAAGAAAAAAACGAATATCATTCTGCTGATAGAGAGAATACTTAGGTTAATTTCGAACTGACAGTATAATTTAATGATATTTGTTTAGTGTTCAGAATACGACAAAGTGTGCACGTCAAAACATAATTGTTTGAAATAAGATTTGTTGCGGCTAGAATGAGACCGCAACACCGTCGCTGTCAGCTGCACCAGCAGTCAATGTGACAGCGGCCGAGGCCCATGCAGCATCGATGGGGCTTAGGCCACGAAGGGGATAAAAGGGCTGCGCGAGCCACCATAAGGCCTCTTCGCGATAACGTTGGCGTGATAATTAGATCGGAATAAAGACACTAATTTGTGGTTTCTTCGATACCGAAAATTCCGACAAATTTTATTTCAATATCAATGCCAACATTCCACAAATTAGTTTGTGAGGATTGTGGAACTAACATTCCACAAATTAGTTTGTGAGGATTGTGGAACTAACATTCCACAAATTAGGTTTGTGAGTGTGGAACTAACATTCCACAAATTATTGTGTGAGCATTGTGGAACCGACATTCCACAAATTACGTTTCCTCTATTCGAACGGTGCTGTAAAGCCGGAGGGTTTGCACCGCGGATAGAAGTAAAAGTTACCCGGTCGTGTTGAAAGTGTTTTCGCAAATTCGGTTCGTACGGTGTTATAAAACCAGAGGGTGTACATCGCGAGTCGCCGGTCCAATGGAGAACACCCAAGAAGCACTTAGTGACGCGGGGTCAGATGGAAGCGCGAGCGCAGCGTCGTCATTGCGCGCAAAACGAACCATCATCGATCGCGAACTAGAGCTGGCGCGGAAACGTCTCGCGCTGGAACGAGAAGAATTCGAGATCAAAATCTCGCAAAGGGAGTTAGAGTTTGAGGAGCACCTCCTCGCGCTCGAGAAAAGGATGGCCCAACGGGAGCCGTCCAAACTCCACCCTGCTCCGGGAACGCGGCCATCCGAATTCGCGATGGCGCCGAGCGACCCGTCGAGCCACCACATTGCTCCGGGTGCGCGGCCAGCCGATTTCGCGATGGCGCCGAGCGACCCGTCGAGCCACCACACTGCTCCGGGAACGCGGCCATCCGATTTCACGATGGCAACGAGCGACCCGTCGAGCCACCACACTGCTCCGGGAACGCGGACATCCGATTTCGCGATGGCGCCGAGCGACCCGTCGAGCCACTGCACTGCCGCCGAATCCACGATGGCGCCAAGCGACCCGCCGAGCGTTCACCTCACTTCGGGTGAACGACCTGTCGCAAGTCATGGCGCGGCAGCATCAACGACCCCAGACCCCAGCGACCGAAGCTGGCCTCACGCACTGACGATCACGGTTGATCGTTCGACCCGGTCAGGAAGCATCCAGGAACACCAATCGCAGGATTTTGCGCGATGGAGTCGATGTTCCGATAGTTTTGACTATCCCCGAGCCGAACGGAGGCAGCTCAGCATCGGAGACCGGCACGAGACGATGACGGGTCCGGGAACGGAGAGCGGTGGGCCGTCGAGCACCGCACGCGAGACGCGTGAGAGCGCGATGGGGACGAGATCGACGAGTGATGGAGGCGCGATGGCGGATGGGTGCAACACGCATTGCGGAAATGCGGAAGTGGCTAGCGAGTGTCACACTTTAGCACTTGCACACGGGCTGGAGTTTACCCACAACGCGGACAGGAAGGATGACCACTTCGAGACGAGCATCTCCTCCAGGAATAGCTGCACCCATCGCGAGCTAACCGTAAGCAAGGGTCAGTTTGTTTACGGTCCACTAATCGTCACTGACACCCCGGAGATGAACGTAAACACGGAACACGAATGCACTAACACCACTACCGCAGTCACCGATCGAGGACGCGTACTCGAGAACTCGAACCCGCACTTGCTCGGCTACGACACTGCATCGGTTGAAAAGTATGACGCTGATGGACGAAAGGTCAACCCATCCGATCATTCCATTCAGGGGACATCATCGACTGACGATGATCGGCCGTTGAGGTTGGTCAGGGTTCCAGATCAATTGTGCCTGCAGTGGACGGGAGATGGAGTGAGACAGGAAGTACACTCCGTTGGATTGAAGGAGAGTGTTTCGGGTGTGCTGTCATCAACAAAGGCGCATGCACTGCCGAAAATCCTCACGGTGCAAAACGTCTCACGTCGCAGGCGATCCGTTTATGTTGAAGGTTCGGCGAATCACACAGCCGAGCGGATTTCGGACGTTGAAAACATTTCCCGCCTTCAAAAGGATCGCAACGGAATGGCGTACGAGGCGGTGGAGAGGTTTCTCTTTCACCCGGAAGGATTGAGCGAAGCGATGAGCGCGTTGCGCGAGGAGTTTCAGCAGCTGAAGACGGTTACGTCACTGTCCGTGAACTATCATCCGCGTGTCGGAATCGGGCCGGAGAACCCGCTGAGCGTGGAGCGAGACCAGACGGCAAAGCTGGAGTTCAACATCGACGCGAAGCCGAAGCCGAAGCAGGTGGAGTGGACGCGTAACGGGCGCTTTATTTTGTCGCACCCGACGCACACGATCCACCGGGTGTCGCTGCAGGACGCCGGGTGCTACACTTGCTCCGCCGACGACGGGCTGGGCAAGGCGGCCGAGGAGAAGGAAACGGTGCAGATCAAGTGCAACGTGGCGACCAACTCGCCGCCCGTGACGATCGAGTGGCTGAAGGAGGGCGACACGCTGGTGCTGCGCGACGTCCGTGCGGAGGATACGGGCACGTACGTGTGCCGGGGCATCAACATGATGAAGCCGTACGAGGGCAAATACAACGAGCTGGACAACGGGGGGATGACGAGCGCGACGCTGGAGATCCACCAGCCGCCCCAGTTTCTGGCTGAGCTGCAGTCGAACATCATCAAGAAGGCGGGCGAGATGGATTTCTTCGTGATGTGCGGTGCGAAGGGTAAGTCGGAGCCGTTGATCACCTGGTTGAATGATGACGTGGAGATTACGCCCGAGCTGCGTCGGTACGAGGTGAAGACGAACCGGGAGAGGGGAGCCAACGGTATGGTGTCGGTTCACAGCACGCTCATGGCGCGCCCGAAGGAGAACGGGCTCATTTCAACTGATCGCGGCCAGTACACGTGCCTGTACGAAAACGCGGTCAACAAGGCGAATTCGATGATGCACCTGACGATCGAGTACGCACTGATCGTCCTGCACCATATCAAGGAGACGGTGGAGATACTGTGTAAGGTGCAGTCCTACCCGAAGCCGGAGTTTATGTGGCAGTTCGGCACGAGCCTGCTGAACAACGGTGGCCACTACAAGATCGTCACCAACTCGGACGGCAACGATGTGTACACGAGCATCCTGAAGATCAGCAACGTGCGCCACCAGGACTACGGCGAGTACCACTGCCGGGTGGCGAACACACTCAACAACATCCAGGTGCCGATCCGGCTGCAACCGAAGGTACCACCGGAGAATCCGACGAAGCTGAGGCCGGTGGAGTTGGGTTCGAACTTCGTGACGCTTGCGTGGAACCCGGGCTTCGATGGTGGGCTGGCAAACACCAAGTACTTGTGTCGTATCGCAAGATAGTGACCCCTAGTGGGCCACACTTTGGAGGGTGCTGGGAGCGGTTAGTACATTCCGTGAAGAACAAGCTTCAACGGATGAATCTCCCACGCACGCCGATGGACGAAGTTTTACTAACCACACTAAAAGAAAAGAAAATGTTATTAATTCTAGGCCGCTCACATGCGTACCTCTGAACGACCTGGATGACTTACCGATTACGCCAAACCATTTTCCTTTAGGAAGTGCAGACGGGAGAAAACCGGCATCCGCTGTTGATAAGCCAAGACCTGCAAAGAAGGAAGATGAAATGGTTGCCGCAGATGGTTACTTACCTCGGGGCAGCTGGCAGAGAGACGACAAGACCATCGTGGCCAAGTATGGACGGGTTCGCCGGTAAACGAAACGCCGGTAGCAAAGAATTGCGGTGTCTACTAATCGACCGCCACGAAATTGCCGTTCTGGAAGTCGTGCCACATGGTTTTCTGGATGCCAGCCGACAGCAGGACGGACAGAGAGAGTGACAACACTTTGTTTTGTCACTGGCCGGGGGAATGTTGCGGCTAGAATGAGACCGCAACACCGTCGCTGTCAGCTGCACCAGCAGTCAATGTGACAGCGGCCGAGGCCCATGCAGCATCGATGGGGCTTAGGCCACGAAGGGGATAAAAGGGCTGCGCGAGCCACCATAAGGCCTCTTCGCGATAACGTTGGCGTGATAATTAGATCGGAATAAAGACACTAATTTGTGGTTTCTTCGATACCGAAAATTCCGACAAATTTTATTTCAATATCAATGCCAACAAGATTAGAACAGCTTGATAAGTCCTTATGTTTCCCTTCATGTCCTCAGAATGATACAAGCAGCAGAAAACAATTAAAATAATTTAGCCTGGACGTACGGTAGAATCATCTTCTCTAGACAATTTACAGTATTTGAAAAAGTTAGCAAACTATTCTATTGTCTTTATATCTTAAGATTTTGGTTTAGTTGTTTGTCTTTTAAAATGTTAACAAGTGCGTCATAGCGATGTCACAAAATATTAGACGCTTGCGGGGAAGTTGTGCTCGGTGCTGTCGAGGGTCCTTGCACCGTTGGAGGGCAGCTCATCTTTTACTTTCGACCGACGAACAAACACACACATACACACAAAACCCGGCGGCACAACCAGGGCAAAAACCATCCCCGCTCCATCGTGGCCTTCCGCGCCCAATGCTTGGCTTGGATCCTCAGGATGTTGTTGCTCTGCTTTACATATTTACCGAAACGATAACTGAATCCGTATCTGACCTTTTCTTCCCACCGCGCCATGAACCCCCCCCCCCCCCCCCCCCACCCTCGGCGCCGTCCGAGAAGCCTTCATCGATGCTTCATTTAGTGTCTTCGTGCAATTCGCCTTGGCCTTCTTGGGATGCGTCTTTCTTCGCAAGCCCGAAGACGCTCGTCGTGCATTCCTGCCACCGACCTTTTCCGCCATCCCACCGGTCGACCTTATAAACCTCATTTTACCACCGACCAGCCTCCCACACCCCTTCCTTACCACCTTCCACTTGGTGAAATGGAACGCACATGCTCCCCGAAACTTTACCCATCATTCCAGCGCGCTCGCAACTTTAGCGATTTTCTTCACCACCCACTCGCTCCCACTCCCTTCCGCACAGCAGCCCAGGACGTTGGAAAGATCGTGTGGCCACGGTTGTACGGTGTGTGAAGGCGGACCCCAACCACCGCTCCTCTTCTCCTCATAACCTCAACCCACCCAACCACCACTCGGGATGCCGTTTGATGCCGTTGTTGTTCGGCTCTTATCCCTGTTGAATAAAAATGGCTCGATGAAAACGACGAGAAGCCACCTCGGGCGCGAGAGGGAAAATGGCAAATAAAACCATAAGGCAGGGGCCACGGCAGGAGAACAAGGAGCGTAAAGCGAGAGTGTGTGTGTGAGAGAGAGAGAGTGTGTATAAAGGAGCAAAACGAATGAGGTTTTATGAGGCTGGCCTACGAAAGGAGAAAAGAATGGGAGATGGGTAAATAGGCAAAGCGGAGGATGGGGAGCTATCTCGAAACGTGTGGAAACGACGGCAACTTTTTCCAGCGTGTCCTTTTGCGTCTTGGGAGTTTTCCACTTCAGCCTGCCCTGCACCCCCTCTCAAAGCATCCTCCCGGGGTGGCCCTTCATCGCCGAAACCGGCTCGCGGTAAGGGAGGATCTTTCGCTCGGAAATGTTTCTCGTCTATCACCGGCACCCGTACGCCTGCCCCCCCCCCCCCCCCCCTCTATCATCTCTTGGCCACGCCACTTAATATTCCCGCGGTAGCATCACTCTTATTCCGAGCATTTGGCTCGATTTTCTTCCACCCGCCAGCACGGCGCTTTCTCTTCCCCCGTGCACTTCCAGCCATCAGCTGCCCGAGCAAGCGAGGAATCGGGGAAAATTCCGTACGGATTCCTTTTCGGTGCGCTTTTCTTTTGTGTTCCACTTTTTTGTTCCATGTTGTTTTTTGCTCTCTTTTCCTTTTCTTTTTCCCCGCCAGCACCACTAATCTCAAACAGTTGCTCTGCTCGGCATTTGGCATCGGTTGCCGGTTCGCGGAAAGGTTGCAGGAAGAGCTGATGTTTTATTTTACCTAACTTTTCTCTTCGTGGAAGGTTTGTTTTTCTTTCCACCCCCGTCCTCCCGTGTGGGTCGTTGGCGAAGAAGCTTTTTTTTTGTTTTTGAGATCGCTTTTGCATTCTTGAATTACCTTCACCGATGCGAGCAAATTTTTGAGTGAAAAGCAATTAAAAAAAGAAACGGGTGGGATTGGTTTTTTTCTCTTATCGTTAAATGATTTCGATTAAATGTGCAACTTCTGGAATTTTGAGAACATTGAAAGTTTTACGGTTTAAAGTATGATAAAACACACTAAGATCATTGTACAGTTGAAGTGTAAAATTATTTTAAGATTAGTATGCGATCCAAATGTTTTATGAAATATAAAAGGTTTTAAAGTGAAAGATTAAATTTTAATTTAAAAAACACTCATTAAAAAAAAGTGTGCTAAAATTTGAGATAAATAAAGTATAAGAGTATTCAAGCTCTTTTCGACGCGGATGCCAACACAAAAATGAGTCTGCAAATCGGTTGCCAAACGGTAGGAAATACGATCGATGGCAACGAACGATGGGAAAATGGGGAATGGTTTTGGCAACATTTTATCCCACCGTTACGAGAACACACAGATGAATACACACACACACACACACACACACACTCGCTTAGACCACTCTGAAACACTGGAAACACTGAAACGCTTCCCGCTTTGGTCGATCCATCCGACACGAAATGCTCTTTTTCAATCCGTCCACCCAATCTGATCCGGCCGCTTGCATCCCGGTTCCGATTACGTAGTCCCTCCCCCCTCTCCATCTCCTCTCCCCTTATCATTACCCTCTGTTACGGTGCTCCCTCTTCCGCACGAACCGTTTCCAACCGGATCGACCTTCCGGCTTCCGGGTTGTGCGTTCGGGCTCATAAATATGTATGCAGGAAAAGTATTTATAACACATATTTTCACATTTCCACCGTCATCCGTCCCGGAGGGAGTTTGTGGCGCCGAGGGAGAAGGCATGGGCGGAGCAGCATCGTAGGTGCGGGAAGGGAAAACAGGGAATCCTGAAACCACATTTTCACAAAACACATCCACGAGGCAGACATGCCTCATACAGACAAACGAAGAGCGAGAAACGTACTCTGATACATCCAAGCACGGTGGCAACATGGATTCATTTTCCATTTCCCATCCCCCGCACTTGCAGTCGCACAGGCCACCCACCACCCCAACCCAGGAAAACGCTCCACCGAAAAAGTCCTTCGAGTTAGTTTCTATCATTACGGACCGTTTTCTCCGTTCGTGTTCGGTCTCGCTTTCGCTTAGCTGTCGTTTGGTTTGGTTTCCTTTTCCAACCTACTCGGTTGGACGAACCAGGATCATCTCGGGAAAAAAAACCGTTCGTCGTCACCATTATCCCAAGTCAACCATCAGCGGGTCGAGTCGGTCGTCTTCTGGTGTCCACAGTCATTCCGTCTTTACCGTGCCCCGCGCCCGGAAAATTGTTCATGCAACTTGGCAAAAACCAGAGCATACGAGCGAAAACCAAGCAGAAAAAAACAACACATACACATATACACACACAGAAGCATACAGGAATAAAATAACTCCAAACCGAAAGGACGAACGAAACGAAGCAACCTTTGCCGGCAGAACATTTTCCATTCTTCCCGAGCACGGCATGATGACGTTGATGATGATGATGATGTTGACGTTGGTGGTGGTACTGGTAGTGGTGGTGCTGATGGTAGGGTAAATTTCATCGCTTTCTCCCGAGACTACCACCAACTTTTCACCCAAAATCCAATGTTTCCAGACGAGAGCGAAGCGCTCGAACCGACCTTCGAGCGAGCTGGCGAGTAAAAGTTTTCCACGATGGAACGGTGGCAACCGCTGTGCGAGGGGCCTGTGAAAAGGCGAGGATAAGACGCAAACAAATAACTGTTCTCTTATTTTACCCTCGATTTTCATCCTCTGACCGCGTTTCGTTTTCCACCGTCATCGTTGGCGTCCTCGAGCGGATGCCGAGTGCGAAAGTTTCCACTGGCACCCGGTGAAAGTCCGTGCAGGAGGCTCGTTTTCTCCACTCGAATGCCACAAACATGCACACACATACACGCACATATAACACATACACCGACACAAACGCGATCGAAGACATACGGCTCTGCAAACGCCAAAGACCGTCGTCAGGTTTTTCTTTCCGCCTAAGGGATGGAAATCGTGGCAAAGGAAAACTCCTTAGCCATCAGTATGGGTGGTTGGAGTGCGAACGACTTGGCTTCAGCCGTAGTTGCATGTACTTATTTTCCGCTTCTTTTTCTTTATCCAATTGCACAATCGTATTGGGATGGAGTTCTTGCCAGGAATGGTCCTGGAGGGCGTTTGGCGGAGAAGGGAATTTTTCCGTCTCAACCCACTCGACTTTCTTGACTTAAAAAAATCAAGTAGAGAAACTGAAGCGTGTTCCAACATTGATTAAAATACATTGATTTAAAACACTTCAGAATAAGAACTATAGTAAGTATTACAATTTTATAAACGTAAAACGAAACGGAAAAATAGATGCTCCACTTTTGTCGAATGATTAACATAAATACTGTATAATTCTGCTAAACAAATGGTAGAAATATTAAAGTTTACAAATGTTGTAAGGTAACATCAAAGCTGCAATAAGCAGTGGTTAAGAGTGGCTGAAAGGGAGAAGACGTTAGAATGTGTGGCAAAAAGATAGAGAGACTAACATGAAGCAGCAAATGCACGTTGAGAGGTCAAACGGCAAACAACAACGAAAGACGGGGTTTTTCTTCACCTCCACTAAGACTTTGCGAGACTCGCTTTGACTTATCCAACCAATGCATGGAAAAAAAGGGGACGAATCAAACAAACGCAAAAGAAAAAAATATTTTCCACTCCGTTCCGTGTCACCCATCCGTGCTAAAGGCTTTCCACGAGCAACCACGTGGCAACATAGTTTTCAGATTGTGTCTTTGTGTGGGAGGGAATGTGAAGTTTGTATGTAATTCCATGTGAAGAAGCGTTAAAATTCTAACAGAAGCAGCATAAATGCTTACGCGAATGCTAAACCATATGGGCGAGAAGAAGATAGTGAGCGCCCTTCTGCGGATAGTACAAAACTTTTTTTTGCCATGCTCTATATGTAAATGTACCAAAAAGTCTTTCAAACGAACTAAAACTTATATTGCCCATTTTCCACATGAACGTTTGATACCATTTTGAATCGTCCAAATTAAACATTTAACATTTAAACAAACGGTGCAATTCCAGATAAAGAGCTTTCTGGCGGAACGCTAACAAAAGAAAATCTTAGTACTAACTCAATAAGATAAAACAGTTTTCCGGCAGATAACGGCTTTGGTGATAGATTTTCCAGTACTGTATGCTTCTTTTGAAAGAAACACACATTGAAAACTGTAGCGATTGATAAATTTATTTATTTGTTAATTTATTTAATTACTATTGGTTCGCGTTATCTTGCATAGTCTGCCTCCATAACAAAACACAAATATTAATAAAACGTGGTAAAGTAAACCTAGGGATCGTCAAACAAGTTGTCTTTAACAATTTTTAACCGGGTTAACCGTTATATTCATATCAACTAGATTACTTATAGAATTATATGCCTCCATCATTTGGGTTAAAGGGTCACTAGTGCTATGTATTGTGGATCTGTATTCTACCCGTAGTAGTTGTCTGGGTCGTAACTGTCTACTTGGAGCTAGAAGGTTGATTTTGCTTAAAATGAACGGGGCGTCTATGGTTCCTGATAAGGACTTCTGTAGAAATGTGCACTGTGCCGTCCTTCTTCTGTGTTCTAATGAATCGAGTCCAAAAAGTAAACATCTAGTTCGGTAGTCAGGGCAGGCAATATTACTAGACCATGGTAAAAGATAAAATAATTTTTTTGTTAATTTCCGTTGTATGGATTCTAGTCTAGCAATCCTGTCTTGTTGCAGCGGCGACCAAACTACACTAGCAAACTCAACGATGGGTCGAACCAATGAACAGAACAGAGATTTTAAACAAAAAGGATCGTTAAAATCTTTACAGGCACGAACAACAAATCCAAGAACACGTAGAGCTTTAGAGATAGTGAGGCCAAAATGCTTCTGAAGAGATAGCTTGTTGCCAAGAAGTACACCGAGATCGCGAGCTTCAGAAGAACGAGGAACTGACAAATCTGCTATCTTATAACTAACAGTATTGGCGCCTTCTTCTTCGAGAACGACACAACATTACATTTGCTAACATTAACATACATATTATTTCTAATGCACTTCATTACTTTGTCGAACTGAATTCGTCACGTTTCATAAAGTTTAAAAAATCTACCCAAAAGTTTTCTTAAATATAGTTTTGTAGTACCCATGCTGGAAATAAATATTTCCTTTGAAAAATGGCTGTTGAGGAAAGAACAAAATTGAAAACTTCACATATTGGTGCTCACTTTATTTTAAAGTTAATGTAGGCCATTTTAAAGTTCTAAAGTTCTTCATTTAAATAACACCATTCTTCAAGTAGATCGAAAAAGAGAAAATGAAGTCAAATATGACAAATGGAGTAAAGTAACCATTGTAATACACAGAGGTTATAATATTCACCTTTTTTCTAAGCTGGGGACGTTTGTTTCAATTGTATAATTTCTTATCTATTGCTACAAACCTATATCTCGCTAAGTTTTTAACTACTTTCAATTTAGCATTATTTTAGTAAAACATTGAACATGTAATACCTCTGAGCAACGTACTACTATGGAACCTTCCCAGGATTAACCCTATCCATAGAGACTAGCCCTCTGGCAAAAGGATGTGAGAGCGAGCAAAAGGAGATGTGAGCTAAAACTTGTTCCATTTTGAGCCAGCCAGCCGCCACCAGCACCGCCACCTTCTGCGCTGCCCACCGGCGCTCCAGTCGCCCCAATGGAGGCGCCTGGTTGCTGACTGGAAAGGAAAAGTTTTATTTGATAAACGCTCTGTCCGTGCCCGTCTGCTGCCCTCGCTACCCGGTGTCCAGTTTATCTCCCGCTGTGGGGCTGCTACGGTTCTTGCACTTCCGAGCGCTGGCACTAGTTGGACCGGACTGTATATTGGACGAACGACCCGGCGTCCCCATCCCACTACCGGGGGCGTCGGTGTCGGTTTGACGTCGGTCGGTCGGAATCGTTGCATACCGGATTCCGTTCCGTTGCCGTTCGCTGAAAGCTTGCTCTTTTTCGTCCGCCTGCTTGTTGCGTTGCGTCTTCGTCCGCCCAATGTAATTTACCATCCACTTTGGCGCCCTCGGGGTGGAAAAGCGATGGAGAATGGGCGAGTGGGCGAATCCACCCCCCGCCGTGGCACTCTTTTATCGTTCTCCCTTCCTCCCTCCCTTGCTCTGTCCTGCTCTCGCCGACGCTCACCAACGAGTGAGCATCAATTTTATGACCACATCCGATGGAGCTGCCTTCGAATGACTTAATCTGAAGCGTTGCTTTATGGCTTATGGGGATTGTGGCCCGGCTGTGCGGCAGGCAGGCACGTTTTTAATGCCGTGTTTTCTTTTTCCTTTTTTTTGCTACAGTTCTCTCTGGGGCGAACTTTTTCATATTTCACCGAGCGTTCGGTAGGAGGAAGTTTTTCCGTCGGTTCGCTTCATCCTTTTGCATGGTTTGGGAAAAGTTGTTTGCAGTTAGGATCCCAACTCGACGAACGACATCAAATACCGAAATTTGCGGGCAAAAGTTCATATCAAAAATTCCGAAACTCGTTACATAGCAGTGCGTTGCAATCGAACTGGTGCTACTTATTATAATGCCTCACAGAGACAAGAAAAAAAAACGACCTCGCGATTGCAGATATAACCTAATTTTACGATGTGACCACGAACCCAGCATAATCCTAACGATATCATTTACATAAATCTCTCATTAGAGTTTCGCCCCGCGGCAGGAAATAATGGTCCCAGCGGAAGGGAACGCGTTGCTCACTATTAATTGACCACTACAGCCAAACCCGGCGAACGCAAATAGACCCTTTGCTCTTTCTTTTCCTACGATCGTCCTCGGCTATCATCTCGCCGCGCCGCCCCTCCAGGTGTGAGTTAAGATTTAATTAAAACCATCAAATCATCCGTACTTTTAATGAAATTAATTACCACCCGTAATCGCGGGCCCGTTCTTCCCGCCTTGGTACGGGTTTCTCCTCCATGACACCTTCTTTTCACGTCTCGTTCACCATGTTTTATCCAAGCAAGCGGCTCGAAACAGGTGGAAGTTAGCCTACCTGGGTGGAGAAAAAAATATCTACCCGAAAGGAAATGAATGCTAAAACCGTACCCACTCGTTTCGTGACACTCGCAGAAAATGGTTCGCAAAACTTTTGCGTTAGGGAAAAACAAACGTATACCATCGCAAGGGAGCGCATCTTCTGGGGATGGTGTGTATTTATTCCCTTTCCTTGTGCCACCTTCGTGGATGACAAAAACGTCGCTCGCCAAAAACTTGATTACCGCAAGATTGGAGAAACCTTAGACCTAATTTAAAAGTTTGCGTATCGTCCACGGTGCGCGTGGGCCGCGTTTTCCAATTGATATTTATTTTTATTTATCTACATTAAACCGTGATCAGTCAATCAGTTTTCAGGTATTTATTAATTTCAGCGTTCAAAATAACTACAACTCTTAAAGAACAATTGTCCAAGAATGGAAATTATTAAAAGTCAAAATATTGATGAGTTAGACGCATTAAGCAGAAGCATTTCTATACCTTTCAAAAATTATGTAATCTGACAAAGTGTTGTTTACTTGTTTCTTATAGTAAAAGTTTTCCAATCTTTTACCTTCTTTAAACAAAAATATGCTTATCGTTTGGAATTTGTTCCATCTTTTTGTTACATAACTTACTCGTTTTGAATGCAAATCATGACCTTCATAAAATTATAGCTCAATTCACAATGCACAAAAACAATCTTTCATTCTACTTTCTAAATGACAAATTAGACTCCTTTCTTTCTCCTCCTCTCTCTTTCTGTTCTTCCCAGTGTGTTCATGTTTGTGGTTTTTGTCGTTTCTGTATCATTTTAACCAGCCATTGTGTCGGTAAGGATTTACTCTCATGTCCCGCATGTACCATATCCAACTCTTTCCTACCCCTTGCACGTCCTCGTTCGGTCCCTTGGGTTTCCCTCGAATCTCCCTTCGCAACTCCCGAGCAGGAACACATCCGAAATGTAGCTATCAGATAAATTAAAATTAATATTTTATAAGCAACTTGGGCAGTGCCGGAACGACAACGAAGGGAAAAGGGAAGAAAGAATGGCCCACCGTGGAAATGTGTGGGAAATGGAGAGAAAAAATTATCCCAAGAAGGGAAAAAATTGCCGTACTCAGAATGGTAGAACGATTTTTTGACATTACACATTCTTCTGCTTCCCCCCCCGCTGCCCGGGGATCGCACTGTCCACTGTCCTGGCCTTGCGCTGAAGCCGGAACCTTACTTTCCATACCAGTCCAGGAAAAACGGATCGGTCGTCGTGGTTTTTCCCTCCCCCCTCCCGGCGAGGCTTAGTTTTTGTCCTGCCAAGTATGTTTTCCGTGCGCCTTCCGTGAACTCTCGTATCCGTCCGCTCCAGCAGGCGGACCATTTTCCGACGAAGGCTCGCCGGGTGTGTTTGTAGTTTTTTTTTCCCCCGCTGCTGCATGTCCTTCCTTCCTTTCGCGCCTATGCACACCCATACTCACATACCGTAATGGCGTACGGCATACACGGACGGAAACTTTTCCGAGCCGTGCCTGGAATCGGTGCTGCGTGTTCGGACTTTCTCATTTCCCTCATCGCCGGGGAATGGAAAGAAGCCACGACAACGGCAACAACCAACTAAACAACCAACCTCAAGGGATGGAAGAACTCGTCCACAATACAACATCAACATCACCAACAACATCAGCCGCTTTCGTACGGTTGTTCGTTCCGTTGGGTTTTATTATTTCCTTGTTTATTTTTTCTCGCTCTCGCTGAGCTAGGTATCTCAAGGCCTGCTGGATTCTCGCGGGACGCGGACGATGAGGCTAAGAAGCGAAAAGGCATCCAGCGGCTCTCGAAGCGAAGCGAGCGATAAAACGAACCGAAAGTCCGGCGGGTGCGCTTGGGTAGTCGAACGGAAGCGGCCTGAAATCAGCCCCGAGGCGGTGGAAAAATAGACGGCAGCTTTTCTCCACCGAACTCACCGGCCGCCCACTCCCGGCATGAAGCCTACCTATTTTTCCTTCCCATTTTTCTACCGTCCTGTCGGCATTTTGTCATGCAATCCGACGATCCGTGCCCACCGGAGCCGGGTCGTCACATTTTGTTTTTCCGTTGCGAAGAAAATCTTCTCCCCCCCCCCGCCCCCCCCCCCCTTCCGAGCCGAAGAGCAAAGGCAAAGGAAATCACACAGCGATGGGGTGGGGAAGCGAAGGTTCGTGTTCGTGAGCGAAATGAGAAAAGCTTCTGCCACTTTTGCCACATTTTCCCGTTTCCGATGTCGTGTCTTCGCTGCAGGGGACCGGGATCGGATGGGTCGACCGTGGTTTTCCATTTCTTTTCCCTTTTGCGTGTGTTTTTTTTTCTTCTTTTTATTTGCCTTCGCCTTTCCATCCACGAACCGAGCCCGGCATTATCTGGGCTGTTGAATTCACGTCGCTCTCGTCGTTCACACTTCCGCACGTTCCACACTTGCATGACCGAGACTCAAGCGATAGGCAAGTCCGTGTATGTTTGTGTGTGTATCTTTTTATGGCTTTCTTTTTCCTTACGCCGCTTCCGCTACATACGCGTCGCTGGTACGTGGCGTTTCCTACAAAACGTACCAGGCGCCTCCATCGGGCTTCGGAGTGTGAGGGAAAGCAACCTTTTTCGCCCACTCACACAAACTCGCCCCGTGTGGGTTTATGTTTCACCACGTCCTTCTGTGTTTTCCTTCGTTGCTTTTTTTTGCGCTTTTCTCACTCGTCGCGTCGTTTCGTTCCCCTCACCCAAACCTTGCTTCCCACCTCGCTTCGACGCTCCGTCGGGGGAGGTTTTGGCTCTATCAGGAAGGCAAATCTTTTTATATTATTATTATTTTGCCTATTTATTCGCTCACTCACTTTGGTAGTGCCGCCACCGGTAGGCGATTTTCTGTTCCGAATTTTTCTACTTAGCCTGATTCTAGCACTCGGAGAGCCTGGAGAGAAACCCAAAGGCTGAACCCAGTTGGAAAATTGCCGATTGATGATTCGGGAGAGGGCTAGCACTTTTCTCTATAGCTAAGACTTTTTTTTATGGTTTTTTGGCATTACAGTGGAATAAACGTAGGGCGACGGATTTTTTTGTAACTAGAATGGGATCTACCTGACGGCACAGCTCTAAGATGATTTTTAGCACTCAAATGTCAGGAGTCAGTTTTTCATAAGTAAATGATTTGCCAGTAAAATTTTATACGATCTGTTTGCTGTCCATTTCCACATCATAAAAACTAGTTCAATTCAATCGAAAGAACCTTTGATCTAAAACAGGATACAATTGAGATTGAAGTGGTTTAAGTAGAGTATAAAAAAGTTCTAAATGGCCGCTAAAAACCTTCAAGGAGCATGCCTATTTAGACAAATTCCCTTAAACAAGTTTAGTGTTAGTTATTTCGTTGAATTTTAATTTGTACACCATTAAAAAAGCCGAAACAATGCTCTGTTACAACGAACCGCGAGATTTCGCTCTCACGTACAACAGCGTCAAGTGCCCTCAAGCATAGTTATCCTTGCCTTGTTCTTCCACTGACTCTGCACAAGCGACAATCAGGTCAAATTATAACTCATTTATTTCTCCCCCCCTCCAATGAGCCCACCCCTTGCCGAGGTATGCTCTAAAGCCGGTTTGGTTCATCATTTCTGACACCGAACCGAACGAAGTCGAACTTCTACTTCGAAACACCCTCCCGACGGGCAAACAACGGATGCTAGTAACTTTTTAATTAATCACAAGTTGTTTCTAAGCCCCCCCCCCCCCCCACTTCGCCCCATCCCCCCAGAAGCGGTCGCTTCTTTTTGCGTCATTTCACGGGTTCAAAAAGTCAAAGCTTAATTCACCCCCAGGGCGAAACCGAGACCGTTTCGTTCGCCCCAAAACCGCTCCAGGTGTTTGATGGCAAACGTGCTTCGTTGAAATGAAGCAAAACGATAGAGCTCGGGCCAGAAACGGTGGTGTGTTTCGCCTTTTATGGGGCGCTTGACTATGTTCAAGGTGATAAGTGTTGGGTTCAAGTGCACTATTTGATCATTATTCATACATTGATACTAAGGGAAACGTTCCCAATATTATGGCGCTCATATTGATTGAGTTTGTGAAGCGAATGTGCTGGAAATTTCCGAGAATCGTTAAACCCACACTCAAACTGCTGACTTTCCTTCCCCCCCCCCCCCCCCCGCCATCAGCAACAGTCGATCGTCGCTTTTACGACGAAACACATTGCTCCCCCATCTACACTTTGTGGAAGAAATCTCGTCGCCACCTTTTCGGAGGCGTCCAAAACTTTCATCTTCATCAACATTTTATGCCACCCACCACCTCCACCCACTGCGAGGAACTTTCACCCTCCAGAGCACCCCCCACTCTCCAAAGCGTACGTACGGAAAATCTTCCAAGACACCCGAAAACTCTCATCAATCCCGCCCCTGCCAATCTGTCCGAAAGCCGTTTTCCAACCGCCATCTTCTCGCCCCCTCCCCTCCAACTCTAGCTCAGTTTCGTAAGTTACCGTTCCCACCCACTACGAAACCACCCGCTGTCGTCCGGCCGGAAAAGTTTGCGCTCGCATAAATGTCGAAACCTCTTTTAATCCCGCCCCAAACCGGCGCCCGAAGCATCCCATTCAACGGAACCGGAGTTTGTCGAGCGAGTTGGCTTCCATGGAACGAGCGCACAATGGTTTACTGTGTGGCCGTATGGAGACAAGTTCGTCGGTCGTATGGATGTTACCCCTGAAGATTGAAGCTGGTTCAATGAAAACTCTATCAGTTTGAGAATTCTATTGATTTTTAAGTCTATAGACTGACATTTATTATAGAATCTGGGAAAAAGTTTTACGTTTAGGAAGTTTGAGGTAGTTTTGAACTCTTGTTACTTTCGAGAATTACATTTTGATCAATTCACTCCAAAAATCAAAGAGAAACGCTTTAAATGTGAAACTTTAATTCTATTCGAAGACATTCATTTATGAATCTTTAGTGGAATTAGTGTTGATTTCTTCTCAAATTTCTACTATAAATTCTGATCGTAGTGAGTTATACTTACGTATTAGTCGTATAATAATATTGGTTAAAACAATATTTGTTTATATTTGAATGTAGTTTCTTTGACAAAGAGAATACTTTATTTTTTTTCTCTTTTACCTTACTAACTACGATTAAAAGTCCCCCTGCTGACCCACTGTGCGTAGATTTCTGCAGAAAGGGTCGTTGGTTTCAGGGGCTCCCCTTCACCCATCCGCTCCTCCCCTTGCTGGCAGTGAAGTAATTCGCCCTCTGCCGGCAAATGTTTCACAATTGCTTTTTCGCAACCCAGCCAGGATGTTGTTGGTGTTTGTTTGTTTTTTTTTCCTTTCTCTCTTTTCCAATCCCGGGACGGATGGAACATCCTCTCGCCCGCACCATGGACCGAACGGCGAACGTTCGCATCGTACATACACACCGACAAACATACAAATGCAGACACTGGAAAGCACAGGCGATGCACAGTGAATAAATGATAATGTTTCCAGCAGTTTGCCCACCTTCGGAAGGCGAGCGAAGGAAACTTTGCCCGTACCGCCCGGCCTGGCCGGTTTTGTGGTTGCGTTCTACTTCGAGCAAACCCGTCGATGAAGTGAAGAAGAGGTTAGGAGCCGGGTGCACAAGGCAAAGGCACAAGTTGACTGGAGAAAAGCAAACCTCCTACAGGGAATTCCTTGCTGCTGCTGCCTCTGTTGGGCTGGCGAACGATAAGAGCATGCGACACAAGTCTCGGCACGGCTCGGAAGGAAAGGATTGCGAAGAAGCGGAACATGGATGCTGTTTAAAGGATGCAAAGACGATGGTTATGCGCTCCCACGATCACGTCCACCTCCACGTGGCCACGAGGTGAGCACGAGGAGTGTATTGGGACGAGCGAAAGTTGCGACCGTGCGAATGAACGAATGCGATGCGACGACCGAACCTCGGCCAAGGGATGACAGGTAGAGAGAAGTGGTTGAGGGGGATGGAAAAGTGTGGAAACATTTCAGAAAACTTGGCACAGCAGCGCAGCAGCAAGTGAAGCAACGGGAGCAAAAAAGACACAGGACATGGCACAAGTGCCGGCAAACATTTTCACCCACCCACCCACCCACCCACATTTCGATCCACGGGCAGGGTTTGCAACCAGCAGCAATAATAATAATGATCTAAATAATATAAATAAAAAGACACAGAAGCGGGAATGGCAACAGTGAAGCGAAGCAGTAGCAACAATCACCAACCCATACACACATACACAACCTGGAGCACCGTGACCGACCAAAGGCAAAGGGAGAGAAAACATCGGTAGCGCTAGAGATAGATAGAGAGAGAGGGAAAGAGAAAGCGAGAATGTTTTGTATCGAAGGAAAGGACGTTGAATGGTAATGAGCGATGGAGGGAGAAGACGGATGATAGCGACCCGAAAAAGGGCGAGCGACACCCTGTGGGAAAATGGAGTGACGGTGTGGCGCTATGCCAGAGAAAATTCCTCATCCCCCCCGCACTCCAGGGGTGGGGATCGGTGGCACAAATGGGGCGAAGCGCGCTGAGCTTTGTTGGGCAAATGAGGGCAAATCCTATCAGAAGAAAATGGAAAGCATCCATGGAGCGGACCGGTTCGACGCGGTGAGGTGCTCGCCGGGGGAAGGCGTGAGGCGCAACTGCTCAGCTCGAAGTTGGTGAACGAAACCGTAGAGAAAGAGGCATCGGGAACAGAAGGTCGAGCGAGGAAGGTGGAAGTGAAGATAAAGAAACCACCAATTCGATTCGGAACACAGAAGCAAGGCTGTTACAGGCGGATTGAAGTCTGCAGAGGGCAGGGAAAGTATGTGTTTGAACGTGAGAGAGACTTCTAGAGCAACAAGAGAGAGTGAGAGAGCAGTAAATGTGTTTATGTGAAAGAGAAGGCGAGAAAATAGCCAGAATGCCAAAGGGAAGTTGAACCAAACCGAAGGAAATCAAGGCGAGAGACCAGTGCTGGGTGGGGATACTGGGTGTATATAAAGTTATATAAATATGGTTTTACAGTTTTGAAAATTGTGATCCTTCGTGTATCCCACCCCTCCCCCCTCCCCCCTCGGGGGTCGTGCGATGGGTGGGAAAGTTCGAACGGCAAATTCGAGAAGGTGTTGTGGGATGAGACCCACCACGAGGGAGTTTCGCAAATGTGGAGCACACAAACTACGGTCAGGGACTGACTATGCTGAGGGGTGTATGTGCGGAAAGGGAGTAACGTGAGTGAACGAGAGACCAATAGCAAACGGCAATCTGTTTCTTCGAGTGAGCTGAAGCATAAAACCAGTTGTCATAATAAAAGAAAGCAAACCGAAGGAGTTGGGAGTGCAAATGCCATCAGAACGAGAGTAACAAAGGGAAGTGGATAATGAGAGGGGATGGAAATGTTTCGGGACGGGAAGGAAAAGTAAAAAATATAT
The DNA here is from genome assembly GCF_943734705.1 of Anopheles coustani. Lineage (NCBI taxonomy): Eukaryota > Metazoa > Arthropoda > Insecta > Diptera > Culicidae > Anopheles > Anopheles coustani. Next base: position 72,288,891 of record NC_071289.1, read on the forward strand.
ATCATGAACTCTCGTCTCACGATGGAGGCGCCTGGTTGCTCATGGAAGGTACGATCATTTATCCACGTTCACTTTTGGCCGTTGCTTGCGCTTAGTATGCGCATCAATAGATCGTTTTAGATCGAAAAGAGAAAATAAAAAGCAAACTTTTACAGTGAACTTAGCTCCAGTTTCATCGAACATTTTACAGCTTAAATTTATGTTTTTTATGGTTGGAGTTCATTATTTTTTATTATTTTATTATTAGTAGGATAATTAATAACATCTGTTTCAGAACAAAAAAAATGATTTTAATTATAAAACAAGTCTTCATTTCCATTTTCTTCAAACACACATTTATTGTGCACTTATTTTCCATTTCTGTTCTGAAAATAAAAGCTAATTATTTTTGTTTTGTTTCGTTTGGTTGCGAACATTCAGATGTGGTCAATCGAACAATTAAAAAGTGAAAAGGAAAAATGTAACTCACAGGGCAAATTTTTTATGCTTTGATTCTCAGTTGTACCCTTCTTTTCAGCTCGCTTCGGTCTTCTCAATATCTAATTATTTCTGCTCGCTCTCTTCTCGTTCTAGGTAAGCAATCCCTCTGTTTACTTGGGGCGCCGTTTTGTGGTCGACAACACAACTTTTACCAAAGGAGCCCCGATAACGGTATGTTATAAAAACCACGACGGTTTGTGGAAAAAAGTTAATGATAAAAAAGTAAATGTTTCGTTTGAGGAGGCGATGAGTAATTGAAAATCAAACCACTACCAGGTAGCTTCGATTTAAAACTCAGTACATTACGACGGTGAGAAGAAAAGATTCAATAAGCAATAACAATTAATTCCTTTCATCGACACTAACTCAATGGGTGTTGCTATAAAAGATTAATAATATCATTGAATTTCGACCACCTTTTTTGGTATAATAGTATAAAACAAACACATTATAAAAGAAAATGCAAAACAAACAAAACCACCACAAGCCCTCACGATTATTGTGCTGTCGTGCAAATAGTGTATATAATCGGAAATGGCCAAATCCGCTTAAAAAGACAATAGGAACCCGAAAGGCAAACACCACCCGCGCCCCCCCGCAATGGCGGAGCGTCTGGTGGAATATCGTAGTCGCAAACCGTTCGTACCCGGTTCGTGCTCGGAGATCGTAAAGTTCCTTCAACACTCGCCCTCCCTCGCCTCGCAGAAGCTACACGTGACTCGATGGAGGCGCCTGGTGTCGGATTCCCCCAGGTGAAGTGGAAGCACAAACTTCAACCCAACGAAACAGTTGGAGGAGAGAGGAAAAAAACGGGTGAAAACAACATTAATAAAGCAAACCGTCCAACTAGCCAACCAATTTTCCCTCGGGTTGAGCCCTGTTGGGTGTGGTGGGTGGCTTTAGTCGTTGGAAGGCGGAACGGGGACCTACAACCTTCACTTATTACATAGATTGTGAAACGACTCACTTTGCGGTTCGCTCTGCTCATCCATTTATGTTGCCCAAACACACACACACACACACACACACACACACACAAACTGAGGCTTCCTACGGCTGGTGACACGAAAGGGTGAAGTTCTTCGAAGCCAACCCAGGCGCTTTCCTTGGGCGAGTGAAGCAGGCGGAGTAATTTCCTCGCCGACGTCGTTTCCGAGCGCGCCCGTTTTGGGGCTAATATATTTATTTATTTTTCCCCAAGCGGAGTTGCGGGAAAATGTGGAACGCAGCCCAATCCTGTTATGTACAGGGCTTCAAGCTGTGTTTGTGTGTGTGTGAGTGAGGGTGTGTGTGTGTGTGCGCTTCAGCTGTCCGTCCGTCTGCCGAATATAAAGCGAACGGGAAAGGTCCACCGACCAAACGTCGATTTTCAGCACAGCAGTACCATTCTTTTACCAGCTGTTTCGTAAGGAAAGCCTTGTCGATGTTTATAGTTGGTCTGTTTTGTTTTATTTTGCGTCCGATCCATTTTTTCTCCCTTCTTTCCCTTAGGGTATTTGGTCATTTCAGTATTTTCTTCCGCCAGCTAGCGTGGAAAGCTAGTTTGGTATGGGTTTAGCCTCACTTTCTGTTCTCTATTCTCGGCAAAAAAAACCCCAGTTGAAAGCTGGAAGCAAAAGACACAAGAGAAAAAAAATCGAGAAAATACTTATTTTATCATTCCGTTCATTTCGAACGATGAAAACCCCCTCCGAACCTCGAACCACAAGACAAGGAATACACGGAAGGAGCACGAGCACCGTTTGCGACCTACCACATCCAGCGGCTGGTTCTCTCTGCTCGGAGGCCACAAACTTTCACGCCAAACTCGGTCCTTTCCCCGGAAAGCAGTCCTCGGAAGCTAGCCTAGCAAAAAAAACGGCAAAGACCAGAGCGCACCATTGTTGGCAAGACCACCGGCATCCGTTCGCTTCGCTAAGCACTACCAACGAGGACGTTCTCTTCTCGGGGCAGGCAAGAAAAACGAAGTAAAAACACATTCACACACACACAAACACATACAGCCCTGGTCTCCATCGTCCAGGAGATAAAATCCAGGAGACGAGGCGAGCGCCCCAAAATGGAGCTCTGGTTTCGAAACGGTCCGCTAACGGACACGGAACTGCCAACAGCGAGTGGAAAGGCCGCAATCACGAAGCAACCTCCCCCCCCCCGGTTGCTGCAACAGTATGTGTATGCACGTATTCCGCACGATGACGATGATGTTGATGGTTTTTGTTGGTTGGGCAAAAAGTTTCACCTTTGCCTATCAGAAACTCATCGTCAAGGAACTTGCTCCGAACCGGAGCCGGAGCCTTAGCCCGTGGCGGGTTTGTGTTGTTTGTGCTGCAAATTTGGCGTTGCTCAATTTCTACTCGTAAAACCTCCCACCCCCCTGAACCTACATACATACACACACACACACACACACACACACACATACATGCATGCAAACGTACACGTGAGCAAACAAACCGAGCAGGACTGAGCCGTTCCGGAAGGCATAAGGTTTTGGTTGGATGTTCGCATACCGAGCGGCCCCATAAATACCGGTGGAACGGGGAAAGCTTTTCGGTTTCCGGCACTACCGGTACTGCCACAGACCTGTGCTCATCATCAGTCCCCGCTCGCGCGGCCCGGAAGGTGAACCCTATTCCTCGAACCGGGAAAACGCTGGCGACGACGACGACGACGATGGTTTATGATAATGTTTCTTTTTCCACCGTCGAGCGAAAGGCAGAACGACCCACCAGGTGAGGAGGGGGGAGGGGGGGGGGGGGTTTCGGTGAGGCCTTATGTCGATCGAATGGTACCAGGAGAAGATGCAACATACTTATGTACCGAGCAGAGCAGGGCCCAATATTAATTGTTCCAGTGAAGCGAAGCGTTTTCCTCCTAATGCACCGTACGTCGAAGAATGAATTTCCACCGAAGTGGAAATAAAAGAACATCCCAACCCCAACCCCGGTTTGGAAGAAGCAACAATCGGAGCGCAGATAAATCTTGGCTCACTTAATAATTTAACTCTTCATTTGTTTTCCCACATTCTCGCCAGGCAAGTTCCGGCTTCATTCCCCCATTCCCTCCCTTCCCACCGTGTGTGGGAAATTCTCTACGAAAATCTGAACCTACGCCAAGTCTTGTTCTTGGAATGCTTTTGTAATGCGGCGACTTCTGAAAAGTTGTGCACCGTACGACGATCGAACCCGGTGTGTGTATGTGTGTTTGTGTGCGATGTATGTACATGCGGCCGGCTGTGCGACATGGCGTCATCAACCAACGACCTCGGTCCTCGCTCTTCGGTATTTTATGTACTGCCCTCAGGTTTTCGTACCTAACCCGTGCCGTTCGTTTGTGCAGCCTTTTCTCCTTCCCCTTGCAGCCAAACTCACTCCCGGTGCGGCTTTTCCGCTTTCCCGAGAAACTTTTACCCGATGCGAAGAGTCTACTGTACGAGACACATACACACACATACACTCACGTAAGGGTACACGGAACACGGTCATGGCAGCATCAAACGAGAACGGATATCAAATAGCTCGGAGCCAGAAAGAGAGAGAGAGAGAGCGAAAAAGGGAGAGAGAGAGAGAGAGTGAAAGGTGCACCAGGAAGCTTAAGGAGGAAAGAGGAGCGGTAGAGTGAGACAGGCGAGATTCAATCCAACAAAAATCGTCCATGGTATGGCGAACGGCGCTCTGCCAAAGGACAAGAAGGAATATCACTTTATGTAGATTCACTTCCCGCAGCTTTTTGGGGTGGTAAAAGGGGAGGGGAGGGTTGGGGTGAAGTTTGAGTGGCTGCACCTCCACCGTCCGTACGGATTTACGATCCCAACTCACACCGAGAACGAAGGGAACAATGGCGACGGTGGCTTGAACACGCAAAGTCTGAAACTTATGGGCGGATGTCGATGAGGTACGAGGGGAAAGATCGGGCTAAAGCTTACTCCTAACCGCTTCGTCAAGGTGACGCTCCAGGGGAGGGGGGAAAAAGCGGCGGGCACCGTGGTGTGGAAAACCTGCGGAAGTGAATACATAAAACGCTGACGATGGCTCGAAGGCGAAGGCGAAGGTGGGTAGCTCAAATGGTGGTTGCTTTCGGCAGGACGGGATGGGGCTTGCCGATTAACGGAAAACTTTGGCCGCGTGTATATTTCACCCCCCTCCCCAACCAAGCGTGCCGTGCACCTCGTGAACCACCACGATTGCATTAATTTTCAGTGTCCTTAAACTCTTCGCTCCCTTTGCGTTGAGTTGGTCGACGGTGCAGGAACGACGTTAAGGACGTCGACTTTGGACGCTGGTGGCCGAAGAATGTTACGCCGTGTATTGTGTTATATTGTCATGAAAGTTTGCCTTCGCACACGGCACGGTCCTTCGTGGGAGCGGGTGGTGGTACTGGCGCCTTTCTTCAGCACCGACACTGTTGTAGCGCTGTCGTCATAAAACTCATCTCGTCGGGGCGCTCCTGAAGAAGCAGCAGGGAATTTTAATGCGCGTTTTCACTCCCGGTCCAAGAGGAGGGGTGTGTGAGGGAGAAGGGATTGTTGATACGCGAAGATACGCTTTTTACGGTGTTGCGGATGATGCGCTCGCCGAGGAAGGGCAATCTGGTCCCATCGCTTTTCGCCAGCGTTGATGATTGAAAACATTTTTGTGGAAAGTTATATTCTTCCATACCGTTCGTTTTCAGCTTTGATTCCTAATTTTATGCGGACGCTTGGAAGAAATATCTAAGACAAATTTATTGCATTCAATGAATAAATTGTCAAACCAACATAACCTTGCTAAATCAACACAAACTTCGGGGACCCAGTTTTTTATCACATGTCATTTCAATTAAGCATTCCAACCCAATTAGCCATTTTCCGTTATAAACTAACGAATTATCTCATTCGTAAACATTACATTTATTTACAAGACATTACATTATTGAACTTGCTTTCAAATTTCAGAGTAAAATTTAGTCAACTTTATTGAAAATACTATTTGATAGATACTAACCATTGATAAATTCAAAAATGAAAAACTGGTTGAATAAAACACCAGAATAAAACAAAATAACAATCCAAGTTCTTCTACGTGAAAAACAGAACACTCAAAATACGCAACCGAGTAAAAGGATGTGACAGTGTGGACTCACATTGGAAAAAAAGGACTGACAAAAATTCGATTGAAAAACAAAATCAAACATTCACCTTTAAATGAACGGTAACGCCAGCGAAACGGTTGGAAATCGCCCGAGCTTCAATCGACAAAGTTGGTCCAATCGGGTGAAGACGAGGCAGGAAAGGTTGAAGCAGAAAGAGAAGCAAAAATCGAACACAGACACAAAGTTTGACAGGGCTCGGAAAAACTCGGTCGTAAACCCAAATGGAGCCCTACACGAGTTGCGGGAGCTTTTGAACCATCCCGGGTTCCTTTTGCCGTCCGATGACACCCCCCAACTAAAGCGCTTCCCTTCGTTGTTCCCTCGTTGGCACATGGCCAGAACACCCTCCTGCTTGCCAGCTTCCGGTCCGCTCCGTCCGGTACCGGTCGCTTCATCAAAGTTGACGGAATCGAGAAGGGGATGCGATCCGATCCGTAGCAGAAGCTTTTCCCAAAGCGGACCAGGCCGGGTTCGTGTCCGTGTGCGAACATATATCGCCCCGAATGGATGTGTTTCTGTACATGGAGATGTTATGCCTCGTGTGCATGCATTTGTGGCTACGTGCCGTGTGTTTGTGTCTCTCTATGGACACGTGCGCTTTATGTGTACAACCACTCGTCTCCGCTTGCGTCCCGTGGGTATTATTTATTATTCTGGCCAGCTTTCCTATCTGGGCGCTTTTTTTTTGTTTTCTAGCAAAATTCTCCCTCTCTCGCTTCTACACAAGTGATCAGCTATCTGCCCTGTCTTTCTTTGTTCCACACGACACACACACACACACACACACACACACACACACAAGCGCAAGCACACGTCCCATTTCCCGCCGTACAGCCAGGCGCTTCGCTTCAGCATACTTTTGTTCAATGTTTCTGACTTTTTGCCGCACGATCAAACGTTCGGACGATCCCGGCACCTCTCGCGCCCAGTGTCATCTACCTTCCTCTCACCGCACGTACCACCCACCGACAAACAGTGCAAAACTCATAGAACGTGCTGCACAATGGACTAGCCTTTTGTCGCTGTTTTTTTTTTGTGTGTGTTCCTTTTCGTCCGTACCCATTGTTTCTCGCTCGCCGCACTTGCATCCGCTTTCCCTACCTATATTTTCTCGTTTTTCCCAAACTTTCCCACCCCACCCCCCGGATGCAAGTCGTCAGGACGATGCGAGTGGTTTCGGCTAGCAGGATGCAATGGAACCGTTCCATTACCATACGGTTGTCGTTCCGTTCCGTTTCGTTCGCATTCCTCCGGTGAACGTTACAATCCGATGGCCAGGTTGGTTGGTGCGGGGGAAACAGATGCACACTGTGGGCGGTGGAAGGGTGCACTTTGGTAAAATTGAGTTTCCACAGGTTTTTCCGACTTGCAACCGGCGCAACATGGACCTCCAGAAGGATAAACGACTTCGATGTGCTGGGCTTTTCTTGAGAGTGTCTCGCATTATTCATTAGAAACTATATTCAAAGGAATAAAGGGGAACAATACTTTCCAGAATCAATAAGACAAAATCAATCTTCACCAAATGGCGTAAGAGGGGTTTCATTAAATAATCACAATTTTTAATCCAACTTTAAGTTGCATCGGCAAAACCATCGTTTTCGTAAATTTTGTATCTACATTCGAAAAATACCAGCTTGAGTTATTTGCTTTGTACCATGCTTTACTTCATACTTTATCACTGCCAACATAGCTGAACGACTACCGAAAGAACGATGACATTTTGTGGGACGGAAATTTCATTTGAAAATCGTCCTTCCACATAGTCACCCCCGAATTTCCCATTGGCCTTCCTCTCCTAACCCTTGCTTTGTGTTCATTCCCATTCCCAATTGCCTTGTGAATGATTTTCCACACCAGACACCAGGCGTCTCCACCGAGAAAATAGAAAAAAACAACAGTTTCCCAATAATTCCCTATAGCCATGTCTTTTTTTTTCTGCCCATTCCGAGAGCTCCAGCATCACTTTGAGTTTGTGCCGTTAGTGTAAAACCGAACCGGTTACTCGGTACGGGTGAAAACTTCAACGTTTCAACTTTGTCCACCGACTCCAGTGCCGCCCGAGTTCGTTCTCCTCTTTTCAGTTTTGCTCCGTTTTCCCTCGTTTTTTTTTTTTTACTTTCACGTGCAACTTTTTAACTAGTCGTAATGCTCTTGGTCCTTGGTGGGTGGGGGAAAAGCGAGGGTGGCCGTAAAAAATCCAGCGAGGCAACTTTTCTCTTTACTACCCTCGGACTTCTCACTCTGTGTCCCTCACTCTCTCTTTCTCTCTCTCTCTACCGCACCAAATGAACCGGGGCTATGGTACCCACGGACTGGTGAAAGACTTTACGAAAGCAAGGAAAAACGGGTCGGTGAAGTTTGTGTGGCAGTTGTTTGGCAGACCATTGGACCGTCCACGAAGGTTACCCCTTAGATAAGACTCAGTGGGTGTATGTGGTGCGTTTTTTTTTCTTCCGTTTTCCCATACATTTTCCCTCGTTCATTCCCCCAATCGGTCAGTGTGGGTATTCTGGGTGGAATCGGGACGTCGGGTCAAGCACGGGATGGGGTGGAGAAAACCGAGAACCCCAAAGCAAGGACAAAAACTCAATGGTCCGAGCGCGAAAGAAGATTGCGATCGAATGTTTCATTGGAACTGACGAAAAACAAAAAAGATTGAAAATTGTGTATTCCTTTTTTTGCCTCACTCCAGATGTTTCATTATTTTTCTCTTCATCCACTCGGGGTTTGCAATATTTTTGTGTCCTGCTTCGAACGCTCCGCACTCATTGGAATCCGGGCAAGTTTGTATTCCTGCATGGCAAACTCAACCAGAGGCGGGAATGGGAAATGTGTTTTCCCGCTGTATCCATCCGGGGTTTTTTTCCTTTTTTCATCGGACGCAAAACATCGGTTGCTCACGGGATGCTTTTGTAATCCATTTGGTCGTTTTTGTGTGTGTGTGCGTGGTGTGTGTATGTGTGCGTGTCTTTTTTATCTTCATACTTCACGGAGACGAATATTATTTTTTTGTTCGATTGTTGGGTGTATGGTGCGGATGTTTCATCTTTTTATCTTATTCCATCCCAAACCATTGATGGAGTTGTCGTGAAGCTGTACCAAGTGCTGCCGATCTGACCATTTATAGCTGGTGGAGAGGCAAAGGATGGATCGGATGTTGGTGGAAAAATCAAATATGCGAAAACGCTAGAATCGGTTTTGAATGAAGGGCTGCTGCAATTTGGTGCCAAACCTTCCGCATTTGTAAAGAGCCATTCGCAACCATATTGTGACATTTTGTTACAACATATTTGGAAAGGTAATATCCAAGAGAACAAACGTTATTTAACATCGTGTTAAAAGCATTAGAAAAAAAGAAAAAAAAGTTTCAGTAATGGTCGGCGTAGGACTTCCCGCCATGTCAAATAATTCAAAATGTTTTTAAAAATTGGTTCGTCTTGAACCAGTTTTTTTTAAAGATGCACAATATTGAATTAATAAACAGTAAGAATCCGAATAACTACTCCTACAAGGTGACACTAAAGTGTCCAAGCAATGTATGTATTCGTTTCGAAGTTTAAAATTAAGAACTTCTCTAAAATCGAGCACCTTTATTTTAATCTAATGCTTGTCACGTTTTTAATCTATTAGCAATTAGTTCTATTTAAATCATGACGCATATCCCAACATGTTTATCTAAAGTCTGGAATATGTTTCTTAGTTCTCGCCCTGGAATTGGGTACTGTCTGGAAGAGAAGAAATCTCTTACCAATACCAAATAATTTAAAAACAAAACAACCCAACATTTCTCTCAGTTGCGATGTTCATTCCAACGAGCTACTTTCTTTCCAGATACGGATCACACGAAGCATTCATCTTACGCTCCCACTAGCGAGTTTACTACATTTCGCAGACTATCTCGAACGATCTTTCCTTCCCACCCCAAACCGGTTCCCTCACAACACCCCTAATGCTTCCAATGTGTGACATTGTTTCATTGAATTACCAACCAAAAAGGACACACCACCGGGCGAAGGACTGAGTTTTCTAACCGCATCGAGTCCCCTTTCGTTCCCGTTCCTCTTCCCTACACCCAAGCCGGATTGAAGGAAAGCGTTTTTCACAAGTGTGGTTTCTTTGTCCCGTTCGGAAAACTTCCAACCGTTTGTCTCCATTGAATGTGGCATTCGCAGTTGATAAAAGTTTCCGATTCCAAGCAACCCTTCTGTCCTAGGTTGCTCTTTTTCGGGAGAAATGTTTTCCAGCGACTGTTTAAACTACTCCTACTGTGTTTTGCGAACAAAACAATACACTCTCTCCGATTGCTTTTGTTTTGGTGTGTGGTTTTGCAGTAATTTTGAATATGTTTAAATTGAAATCGATTTAATTCAACATTCAAATATTCTCTGCCAAATAGGTTAATTTTTATTTTGTTGAATTTCTCAAACAAATCCCCTCAATGTTGACTATATATTTATGGCGCAGAAGTTCATTTAGCTGCCAAACATTAAACACTCTCACTCGCCTTTTTCTCCCCGGTCCTCGCCTCTGTCTCAGTAAGCTAACCGTGGACAGTTTGATTGATCGTTATTTCATGTTTTCCTATCATCGATAGACACGAACAACAGTGTCCGACGGTTCTCGCAATGGTAGACGGAAGCAAACGGATCTCCTACCTTCGGTTTCGGGCGACTTGATTATAGGATCTTACGAAATCGATCCATCTTGCGAGCAACCGTCAGTGTCGATTCCATATTGCGCTTGCCGTTTCGCCGGCACAAATCACTCAGAATTGAACCGGGCGCAACGTTTTCCTCGCCTTGAGAGGCCGAGGAGGGTGGGCGAGTCCTCTTTCACAAAGTTCATCTTCAAACATCGGCTGGGGGAAAGGGGAAGATTAGATGAGAACGGATTCCACAAGCAAGAGCACCACCGTGGGTGCAATGATACGCTTGGCAGCTTCTCATTTTCACGATTTTCCTTCCCGTTAGGTCCCGCAAGGCTGTGGCTTCTACGGTGTTACGGATTGCTCGCTCGTGATGCGAGGGTGAGGAATTATCGTCCGGGATACGGTAGCCGGAAAATACATCTTCCTAAGATTGAACCAGAGCGAGAGCGCTGGGGGAAAATGGCCAAACCGCAGATGCGTTATGCTGAGCGGAGTCTGAAAACCTCAAATTTACTTAATCGAAAACCCCAAATGCACAAACTCGAACACGCCTTGAGCGGCAGCACTTGCCCGGTGAAGGCGTTTGCATGTGCAAGTGTCTGTATGAGCGAGGAAACCAACCCCTGGCCAAGTGTGTGTGTGTCGGTGTGTGTGCTTTGTGGGAGGGAAAAGTGAGGGAATTGCTAAACAGGACAGGCGCCAGGATGGATTCGAGCGTGGTGGTGACGAGTCGCCAAGGAAAGGGGAGGAAGGGCGTCTGCGACGACTTGCTGGCTCCTTGCACCATCGTGCGGTGAGTCTGACCCTTTTTGCGTGCCGTTGTCCCGTTTCCCGCCGTATCCTTCGATTTCCTACCACTCTCTTGGAGCGGAAATGGATGCCTTCGGTGGAAAGGAGGAGGGGAGGCTCCGGAGGGAGAAGCATGATAAATGTCGTCTCCGTCTTCGTCAACATCGCCACAGTCGCCATCGTCGCAAGCATCGGTCGAAGGCGGAGAAACAGTGAACCCTAGTTGGAGAACCATGACGGTCATCTGAGTTATTATTTATAGTTATTTATAGTTATTTATATATTTATTATTTATATTTATTATGAGTTATTTTTATATTTAACAAATATATGAAAATAACAACGATTATTAATGTCGAATATTAAAAAACTTTCCACTTACACAAGATTTCAAATCAATGAAATCAAACTATGATTTAACTTTCTAAATCTAAATGTAAAGATTTCGATCGAGATATTCTAGACACCTACACTTTGAAAGGTGTTCCCAAATCGAACGAAGGTTTTATACGTATGCAATCAATTTGGAAAACAAAAAAATTTACTAAATGCCATTCTTAGACCATCACATTTGCCCACTGTGCAATGAGACATTGTTTGTGAGGGTCGAACTTACGAGCGTCCATTGCCTCACGTCTGAACGACATCCCCACTGCTTTAGCAATAAGTTTGTACTGACCAGCATTCCGTGCTGAACCAGCGGACTCCCCAAGCCACACTTCCTACGCCTCTTATCACAGTGTTAGAGCATGGTGAGTGATGGGATAAATGGCCGCAGCATTTCGAGCGTCTCGAACAATGCGAACAATCAGGGCGACATCGGGACGAACTGATAAGTTACGCTTCTTCTATTCGGTGTTCCCCTGTCGATAAACGCCAATAGAAGGATACCAAGGACGAGCCCTAGGAGCGAGGGTTGACGACTCCCACGACGCACTCGGTGGTGACTCATTCGAAACCAACTGCGTAAAATAATTCCTTCTGCACTGGTGAGCCGCCTCTTGGACGAGGAGTCCTCTTTTGAACCCCGCTTTTTTGCACCGTTAACGCTGTTGCTTGTAATTGTTATTAACATAGTCGCAATACACAAACCGGGCAAAAGGTGGCAGCTAGAACAAAAGCATGTGCCCTGGAGTGTGCCTTTGATTTAGTGCGACCCTTAGGCGAACGTTCTTTCCCTCCGTGCCTCTACGGGTCCGCTCGCGAAAAGGGGTCATATATCTTTTCCTTCGCTGCAGTTCGCTCGTTCGAGCCCGACAACGTACGCAAGTGGGTGGGAAAGTGCTCCCGGAACACTGCCTCTGTTTAACTTACGAGGTTTAAGGGGTTAGTTCTCGTTTGCTTTCATCGGCCAGCAGCAGACGTTCGTGGAAATCGGAAACCTTTTGGTCCTTTTTCTACGCTTCAAAGTTGTTTTAACCATTTGCTTTAACGGTGAAAGCAGGAAAAAAAACTCACTGGCAATAAAAAACCTACAATCCCCGGAAGCTGTGGGAAGTGTGGCAGGATGTTTTTACAGAATCAACCCTAGAGCGATGGTTGAAAAAATCGCTACTTTGACAAACCATTACATCGTATGGACAAAAAAAAATAACCGACAGATTGCATTATGTCGCCCGACGCAACGCCAAACCCTTCCAATTTCGCTTTTAACGCGCATAACAAATCATTTTGAAGTAAAAAACTAAGTAGAAAGAAAAGGGAAAACAAACGGGTTTTTTTAAAAAGAAATTCCACCCTCGCCCGGTAATTAATGGAGGAAAGTCTTCGGGTTGCAGCAACGAATCGCCAGGGAAGAGTAATTTCGTCCATTATACCCTAGGATAGAAACAAATAAAGGGAAGTGCAAGAATTTGCTGAAAGCTAGCAATTTGTGACACAGTTAAGAAAAAAACAACGAAAGATAAACTTAACAAACGAGGATCGTATTTTTGTTGTTCAAAAAAGGAAATGGCAAAAAACGAAGGTGACGATCCTGTCGCGGAATTTTCTTATTACGGTGCAAATATTCAACAAACGTACGGAAGAGACAGAGGTAAATGGAATCTATTCTACCAATTAAACTAATTACCCCGACCGGACGCTCATGGAATACCATTTTACAGCATGCGAACCGGCGGAAATGTTATCGCAACAATTAATTGTCCCGTTTGGAAAACGGCCTGGTGAGAAGTTTGATGAGATAACTAAACCAATAAATAAAAACAATCAAACAACCAACCGCCAACGAGAAAGGGCAGCGGTCCGAAGGGCCCACGCGATGTTGCTGGAAACCCCAATCGAAAGAAGGTACCGCCGAGAGGGAAAAGTTCACCATTATCTTTCGTCCGTTCCGGCACGACGACCCGACATTCACGATTCAATTAATCATCTTCCTCCCCTCTCACCAACAACCATCCCCAAACCCACGTCGGGCCAGTCCCCGGCTAATCGGTGGAAATCGGTTTGGAAAATTAGAAAATTTCCATCGATCTCCCTCCGACGGACTGGAGGGACGGAGGGTGGAAAAATCGACCCAAGGCCAAACCCGTGGCGCAGCGGTGCCGTGTGCCCATTTTCCGAGCGCGTTCGATCCTTTTTACTTCGAGTGGTGACACCGTGGTGGACGCGAGGGTGCAAAGTCCTTGGTGAAAAGCAGTCAGCGCAAGAATGGAACAGAAGACGAGCCAAAAGGCACCGGCACCCAAACACACGGACGGGACAGAAGGACATTTAAATCATCGGACCAACACAATGGCCGCGCGCGGTGGGGGGGCTAATAGTAATGGAAAGAGGTTCAACAGCAGCAACAGCGGCGATGGAAAAAGGTAATGCTCGGTGCTACAAGTAGCCGTGCAAGTAATGGAAATGAAGCGCGCGAGGAAAACACACGCAGGGGAAAAACTTCGTGGCAAGAGTGTCTCATTGGGAAAAAGGCAACGTTACTTGCACCATTCAGTCCAATCAATCGAACGCAAACATGCTACTGTAACACGAACGGGATGTAAATGGAGAGTAAAAGAGAGAGAGAGAAGAAAGTAGGTGGTTGAACAAAACAAAGGGAAGGAAATGCTGAGGTACTGATGGGGTAACGCAGAGAAAGGAAGGACACCAGAAGTGAGATAATAAAAAGTAATATACGTCCGATGGTCTCTTGGAAGGGATCTCTTTTTTCGGTTACACCATCGAATCCAATAGAGATCTCTTTCTCTCTTCCCCTCTCGCACTCCCTCTCTCTCTATCTCTAGCTGTCTGGTGCAAGTCCTTTCACACACGGAAAAGTCTATTGAAGGCTTACTTGGATTGAGATCGCATCGTAAGTCGAGACGGGGTATTAATGTATGCGTATCCGCGTGCTGCTTATTGTTGGTTACGGCGTCAGTAAAGGAGTTTTGAAGGGCATCTCCGTGAAGTTAACGGTGCGCGGGGGGGGATGTCAACCTTCGCTCCTCTTTCCTTGCCACGCCTATGCCCCTTTCCGCGACTGTAACGAGCGCCGAAAAAAGGGCCAGACGTAAATCAATACACACATGTTCGACATAACCGACCGAAATTACTCCGCAGGGAAAATCGACAGCCCGCAGGAAGCCAGGCGCACGTTTCACGCACAAGTAGCGCACCACCCGGGGCCCTTTTCCATGAGCACGCTGTCTCACGCAATATTTGCCTTATCGATGCAAATGGAAGGAAGGAAAGTGACATACCGTATTCCGATTGACACAGGAATCGGCTCCAGTGCGACAGCCTTTGCTGGTATTTTATGAATTCTGTATTCATAAAACGGGGAAATAGTGGTTGTATTGTCCGAAGCAAAATTGCACCAAGCTTCAAAGTACGGAAAACTACTTTTGCGACGTACACTTCCTCGCGGCTAAAGAAGGCATCAGCTTACGGAACCCACTTATAGTGAGAGTAACAACGTCATCACTATCATTACTAGCAATGGGGGAGGACAACCATAAATACATCCTCGTCTCGGAGCGAATCGGGCTTGTTAGTTTTTCCCCCTGGCCCGCTTTTCCCACCCAACCCCTTATGGAGTGCCCCTTTTTGCGTGGTGCGATGACGAATGGACTCGTCGGGGTCGGGTTCGCTCATCTGGCATCTCATTCCGTGCGATGATTTCGTGGTGATGACCGTAGTGGTGATGACCGTAGTGGTGATGGTGGTGGTTGTCAATATTTCCCCTTTTATGGGAAAAAAAACCCGGAAAGAAAAAAAAGCGCCAACCCCTTTCGAACAGTCGACGGTGGAAGGGTGAATAAAAACTGATTTGCGTTTTGCGTTTTACGTTTACCCTTCATGTTTCGTTATCACCTCACGTGGGAAAACATTCTAAATCTCATGCCAATTAGAAAGACAAATTTGTCTATGCAACTAAATACTTCACTGAACATATTTAAGAAAAAATATGAAAGTGGTTGGAAAAGCGGTAAAAATATTAACCACAAATAAAATATAAAATGTAGAAAATGCTTCTTAAGCCTTGGAAATGAATTCATAACAGTAGAAAATGCTTCATAAGTCATTCATAAATGAGCAGTTCATTTCCAATTAATAAAGGATCTCTAATTAGTAAAACAAAACAAAACGTAATAGAAACATTCAAGCAACTATGTCATAAAATGGAACGTAAATTTCAAAGAAATTCAGTTCATACATTTTAAAAATGTCCAGATATAAGTTTTATGTGGACTAAAAATAGCCAAAACATAACACTTGGAGTTTGTTAATGTTTTACACAAGACAACAAAATGAATGACAATAAATCATACAACCCATTTCATACCTTGAGGAAAATACAATACGAAAAAATCAACAGAAACGCAAGAGAACTTAACTCTAACACTGCGCGTAGAACAAATTTTCGACTAGCGCAGGCTTTTTTTCCACACGCGCAAACACGCATTGACGTTCGGTGTGCTAGACCAGTTACAGAAGTGGGTTTCAAACCACCGATAAATAATCAGCTCATCCGATTAAATGAGACCGAGTGTTACATCATGTACAACTCATTTCAATGATGCACCCATATGCCTCTCAATTTCCGACATTACTACCGGATAATCTTCCGATGATTTGCCACGCCGGGTCCCGGTGGGAAAAAAAGGACACCGTACGAAGGTCGAGTGTTTGTCTGCGTGTGACGATTTGCGACTCGCGCCGTTCGTCGGTGAGGGTTGAACTCGGGCTTTCTCTTCCTTTCTCGCAAATCGGCGCCGTGTGTGCGATGATGATGGTTTTGTGTATCTGAAAAGGACGAACAACAGAAGTTTTCATCCGAGCCGATCACTCTAGAGGAAGGAATTAACCTCACAATGGAAAAAAATGAATACAATTTACGAACGCAACAGAGCCTCGAAAGTACCGGAGGCGATGAGTGCATCGGTGAGTGGTCCCACGCGCACTTTCCCACCGAGGGTGGAAAATGATATTTTTCTCCTCGATTCCATCTCCACCTCGGAGAGTTGCGGAGTTTTCCCGTCCTTTCCATGCTACGAGTTTTCTCGAGTCACTCAGCGCGGCTGGCGAGAGTCTCTCTAATGCGGAAGGGAGAGAAAGAGAAACACTTCGCAGTACATAAGCCCCGCCACCCCACTCGGAAAGATAAAGTGTCAACCGGCAGATCCGCCGGAGAATGTCACCAACAGTTCCCTCCTCGTCGTCCTTGCACCCTCCGACACAAACCAATGCAGCCCGGTGAGGGGCGGGGAAAGGAAAACGTATTAAATATGTTTGTTCGGCTTTTGTGTCTCGGTTTCGGTTCCCTCGGCGCGCTGAGGAAGGGTCGACACATACATTTGCTGCCACCATCAGCATCGGGATACGTCTGTTTGTCTGTTTGTGTGTGAAAATGTTGCGACTGTGTTCGGTTTGTGTTTTCCCTGCCGAGCGACCAACCCACACGTGGGCTGATTTTCCGGGGGCAAACGGAAAGGACCGGCGGGGCCGGGGGCAATGTTTAGGAATATTTTTGGAAGTGTTTGGCTTTTTGCTTGATGTTTTGCTTTTCCCTTTGGGTTTGTGTGTGAGAAAAGGGCTTTGGTGAGTGATTTTTCTCACCCAGTCATTCACGCTCTCTCCCTTTCTCACCACTGTGTTGCATTCGCTCGCTCTCTCTCTCTCGCATACACACACTTGAAACCTTGTTAGAACGGTATTTGGCCGCTTTCCGCCGTTAGGGTAAATCACTACCGTGCGTTTTCCGAATCCTGTTCCACTTCCGCCAACGGTGTAGAGATTATGAAGGGCACCCACTCGGTGCGTGACCCGTCGGACCGGGGCGGGAAATGGGATCGGATCGGATGAGGATGAGTAGTGAAAATAAACTTAATATCCTTCCGAGGGTGCGTCGGGAGTGGAAGCCGAATTTTCCTATTACGGAAAGGCTCACCGGAAGGTGGATCGTCTGTGTGTGTGAGTGTGTCAAAGAAAAGACCACCGTGTGGCGAGTGCCAAAACGGGATCAAGGATATAATCAAAGATAATGTGAAATCATACCACCCGCTCTACCCCCCCCCCCCCCCCCGCCACCCCTCGAGGGGACGATTTTCCGGAGCCTCGACCTAAAAAACGAACGCATGTGAGAATGAAAGCCTCGGGGTTAGACCGTTGCTCCAGAAAGATACTCGCATCTCTACGCTTTTCTTCCTTTTTCTTACAAGAAAACGAAATTGATGGATTATGATATACCACAACGCTGAAAGCTCGTGGGGGAAAATCCGACGCAAGGAACCGTTTCGGACATTATATCATTTACATCTCACTAGAAAAGAAAATGGAGACAAAAAAACACCCACACCTACACACACACGTGTACATGTTTTAAAGCAGTTTTGATGGGCTGGAACAAAATTGAAATAATAAAAAAAAATCAAACGCTTTGGTGAATATCGAAAGAAGTGCTCATCGATGGGGAGTCGCGAAATTGTCGAGTTCGTTGATGTCTGGAGAGCCGGTGCTGTGTACAAGCAGCGGAAGGTGGTTTGATGCTCCCTTTTTTAAATAAAGCATCCCTTATGCTCCCCCCTCATCCCCACGATAGCCATCGTTCTTCGGCAATGGCTCCGGTCGTCACTTGAAACTCATTTTCCCGCAGGGAAATCAACGCGATTTATTCCCGCTCCTCGGAATAAGGGAGTGAAGGTTGGAAAATTTGACTTCCCGCCCTTCAAGCCTGTCCGCCCAATGGGATGGAATTTTGTCACCGAAATAAATTTAACTTGTTGCTCGAGCGAGCACCGCACGATGGTTGTTAATTTTTCGTTCGGAAAAAGGGGTGCACCGAATAAAAAGCAAGGTCCTAACTAAATTAAACACACTACCGAATGTGCGTTTTAACAGGGGATTTCAAGCGTGTTTTGAAACATTATTCATACGAAGTACGGAGTAACGCCTCATGATACCTTTTGTGTGATTTATGGTTCTCAACACTCATTTGTATTTCTCAAATACAAAACTACTGTCTAAGCAGAAAGATTCCTATTAAATACCACCCCTTACAGCTGTAAAATACTTGGATATGTTGCAAGTTTCATAAGCTTACGGTTAATAAATTCTTGTTCAATACAGAGTTCTTTAACACCAATAATGGAATCTGGTCACAACAACATGACTCAATTACTAATTAGTTGTTTACCTTTTTTGACAGCTATTCAATTTATCGCTATACACTTAAAAAACCATGATTTTCTACAATCTGTGGAAAATGTTTACCAGTAATGACAACAATAAAGCATTTTATTTAGCATTTTCTGATACGTTGGGGATCATTGAGCAAAATATAAGCAAATCCATGCTGCGTAATAATTGATACTCTACGGATTGGTAAATAATCTAATTGAACTCACCCGATAGCCTGCACGTCAGGGAAGTTGATCGTGCACCATAAACCAAGTGGAGTCATAATTGAACAATGTGATTATGTAAACATACACGCAAGCACGAGCCGTAGCCATAAGAGTTGTAAATCGGGCGTCAGTTTTATATGCATCTATTTTTCACCCACGGTTATCAATTCACCACTCCACTGGCTCCAAACAACTGACGCTTATTCCCAAACCCTCATACGAAGGGGCGTTCAGACTTTCATTGGTTTTTATGCTCCCAACCAGGGGATTTCAATGGATTGTCACCTGCAGCCTCCCCCCTAGGATGGCTTTTTACCGGGCACATTCTACAGCACGCCACCGGAAAAGGATCCCAACCGTGGATCCCTTTATTGTGGAACGTGTGTTTTTGTCCATATCATATTAATGTCAAAACCACGGACACCGCAGTCGACGCGAATGATGCGAATAATGTATAATTTATAATTAACATTTTCCTACATTAAATTACATTACAATCGCCACCAATCGGTGGACCCGCCATTGCCGAGTCCGTTTTTTCCCATCGATGATTTTATGGATGCTCCACTTCACCCGTTTGGACATATGCTCCCATCGGAGGCGAAGTGTGGTCCCTCTTTAGCTGAGGAGAAGAGAGGGAGTTTGGAAGGCTCAATTGCCAGGAATGGAAATTTGGTTACCTCTACTCTAACCTGTCCCAAAGGTGTGTTTACGTGTGATTTTTGCCCCCCCTCTCTCTCTCTATCTATCTATATATGATTCACATCACCTACCTGTCACATCGGATTTACATCGGGTAGCTATTTAACGCTTTATCACGCGGAGCTCGGTAGGTGGGGGCAGCGTAATGATAAATTAACTCCAGCTTTTCCCTCCGCGTGCATCAAACGAGTGTGGTTTCTCGCTCGGAAGTGCATGTTGTTTTTAGTACGGATCAGAAAAATAAAATCAAGCAGATACAAAATATCACCCCCGAGTGCCGAAACCGTTCAAATGAGGGCAATGGGGGATGTTTTAAATAACATTATACCCCTCGGTACATACAAGGACGTTCATTGTGTGCGCCCGTTTCGAGAGCAGGATTCGACAGGGAGCGCATCCGCAATCGAACCATGTCTCCGGCCTTTTCCCCGGGATGGAAACCCCGGCATCGAACAAGGATTGGCCAGGTGGGGACATTGTTTGGCAACATTTAAACACTCGCACCGAGACGCAAATAGTCTAAATGTTGCTCTCGTAAATCATAATCTAATTTTAATTTTGTGTCACCTCTGCCGAAAGGAAACGCAGCGCCAAGGCGTGAACGCTTACGCCTGTCGGTGCGCTGGGGTAAAAACCGATACTGAATATTTTAATTAAAACAACAAACCACCCGGGAGTATTGGAAACGACGCGGCATGCGCAATCGAACGTTGGGTGTAAATTGAAATGAGGGCGAATTAAAATGCGTTATTTCAGAGGGTACAACTTTTCATTTTCTAATAAATCAATGTACCAATCTATAATGTTTAAAAATATTACAGGTTTTTAAACCAAATCTTAAATTTCAAGAGAAGGAGAAACAAGTAGTTAGTCAATCATTATCACCGAATGTTCTATTTTGTTGATCAGCTCGATCGCGGCCATAACTTTAGTAAAGCAGATAACTGTCGTACGCCAACACACGTTCATAGTATTCGACCCATTTGGTGACCTCTCAGACCCGTATCATTACCCTTTTGGGCTGTACAATAATGTGCTCAGGCATCCGTTACGTAGAATGCGAGAAAGGTATACAGAATAATGGAGCGGATGGGGAAATAGGTTGCTCCCCATCAACAGTCATCGAAAACTATGGAAAAAACATAAACAAATTTTCAGTTGGTTTTTTTTTATTCATAGCTGTTTACTATCTTATTTACTCTTGTTTCCTTTTTTTTCTCAAACGTATCTTTTTTATTTAAAGTGTGGGGTCGTGCGAATAACCATCATGAATTTTCCCCTTATTTTCCACATGTGTTTGTTCATCTTCATCCTCCGCAGGGCCAAGTGTCGAGATGCCAATGGTGGTGTTTTGTGGTGACGGTTGGAACGGTTGTTGCTTTATTTGCATTATTGTTATCATTTTTCATATAAAGCGGGCTGCCGCTTGTTTTTCTCGCCCGTTTCCCCCCCCCCCCCCCCCCATCGTCTGCCGTAACATGGTCGCTTGCTCTGCGCCAAACGAACCGGCCAACCGACGGCTTCCCATTGCGCTTCCCGATTTTCGCAGCAAGCGCCATAAATTGACTCCATATTGTAATGCGATTATAATAAAAATGAAATTGAACGAAAACGATTAACTCCGTGCATTGCTTCGCCATGTCGGTCAACGGTGGATCGGGTAAGGGTTGGAACTGAACACATTATGTGGAATGGTGCAGGTCAGTGCTGCCCTTGGGATGCAAAAAACAAAACCCTTGGCAGCGGTACGGGCGAAAGTTTGTCGAGCTGAAACCGGGTGTTGCTCCAAAAATAAAATTTAAAACATAATAAAGCTGTAAAAAGTGCAGTAGAAGGTTGGGAGGGTGGCGAGGAAATTAACGAAAAACGAACATAACCGCATAGACAAACAACGACTAAAAAATCATGAGAGTGTAAAAGAAGAATATGTTAAATAAAATACAGAAAAGCAACATTTAACTCGATGGTAGAACGACAAAAATGCTCCACATGCAAAGCACGAATGCGTGAAATCGAACCCACTGATAACTGTTCCGTGGCGTCACCTGCATGTTGGTGGGTGTAGGGGAAAAGTAAATAGCACTGTAGAAGGAAGGAGTAACAGGCGCCCTTCTGCCACTTCCGTGCAATCAACAAATTTCAGATCAGTGATCCAAACGCGATTGACGCGTACCTTTCTGGGGTTGGTTTAAACAAAGTTTGTGAAGTCTGACCGCAAAAAAGATGGAAGAATCAAGCGTTTTCGAACAGTAAACTGTCATGAAGTAATTTTGAAATGCGTTGGAAAATAAATTTAAGTAAACAAACAATAAAAAAACATAACTTAATCTGTGAAATTAGATTTTCATGACTTGAAACTCATGACAGAACTTTTCCGAGTAATAGTGTACTAACAATTCATGTACGCAAAAGGGAAAACGTGTAATAAGCCCTTAATAGAGATGGCATGACCGGAGACGTTCTTTACGCCAAAGAAATACACTATTTTTTTATGAATGTAAAGTAAAGCGTCAAATTCAATAGTATATTTGTCAAAAGTCATGAATCTTATGCTATATTTACTGGTTCTGTCTAAAATGATGATCTACATGTTATGTGTTTTGAAATGATTGTAAAACGTTTAAAATAAAGTTTAAGCTATTACATAATTCATTTCCTCCCGTTTTACGTGGACGTTAAAAGAAGAAGAATTGCTATTGCGTGGTTTTATACAAAATGTAACATCATATGACCTTCGAAGGAACTTTGCCAAACAGAAATCCGCAAACTTATCAATCCGTTCAGTAAACAAAGCTGGAGTTTGGAGCGTTGCCGCCCGTCCGGGGTGCCACCTATCGGAAGCACTCGTACATGCCGATTAAACGGACCTTTCCACAGTCCCTGCGTGGCTGACCTCATTCACTTCCATCACCTTGCTTTTTGCCTCCCCTTCGTCCTATCTCCCTCGTTCTCTTTGTCGATATGCATGCTAAAACCCGGTGCGCCCAATTCTGCTTCCCATCGGCGCTTTTCCATCGGCGTCAGCAGCATCGCCATCGCTCCACCGCCACCGTCGCAGTCCAGTCATTAACAGCACTGGCAGCAAATACACGGGCAGCTCCACAACCCCCGATGGGGTGGGGGAACCACGATTCGCCGAAAAAGCCTGAATGAATGATGCGCGCGGTGGTCAAACCGACGGCACTTTTAACCTGAATTAATTTTCAACGGTCGCGGTACGGAAGTATGGTGCGGCGGGTCGACCGAGGAAGCCCTCATTACCATCTTTCACTTCGCCGTCATCTCCGCGTTCCCTTGGTCCGTGGCCCAGCTCTCCTCGTCCCTCCTGCCAGCCCGAAATATGACGCGATGGACGCGGAAAACAGTCGCCTCGCGATCTCGATTTAATTTATAAATAATATTGCCTCAGTGTGGATGCGGATTTGGCCGGTTCGGGGCGTCGGGGTTTGGAGGGTTGGTTGGTTGGTTGGTTCCCCCTGTGCTCCCTTTCCCACACGGCATCCAAAAACGCCACGTTTACCATCCAACCGCTCCACCTCGCCTCGCCTCGCCCGGGACGTCGAATTATTTATCCGGACCGATCCGATGGCCAAAATGCGCGTCCGATGGCGACGCCGCTTTCGATTGGTTGTGTCTGTTGGCCCAGTGTCGGTGCGTGTGTATCCATTTCCAATTCGTGTATGCCTTTTATTTTTTGTTGTTGTTGTTGTCTTTCTTTCGTTTTGCGCCTCTTCAAACACCCCGGTTGATTTGCGCTTCCCATTTCTCGCGAGCGCGCGCGCGCCCGAAATTCCGTACATAACATCATTTGCGCCCAAAATCGTGTGTGCGGTTGTGCTATCTGTGTTTTTCCGCGGGAATGGAGCGGCCACAAACACACATACACACACGTTAGGGTGGTGTAGGGTTGCCGTGGTCAACAATTTTGGAACGGCGCAACACTTCGACTCGCGGCGCGTCGAGCGGATAAGCGGTGGAGAAAACATTAAACGCGATGAGCAGAGCACAACAACCGGCTCGGTGCGTTTGTCTTACTTTTTATTTTCCACATCGTTGTGTTGTTCAAACCACCAACTACTCACACCGTTTCCCCCATATGTGCCATTTTCATCATTCCCAGTGCGGGAAAGCGGTGCAAGGTGGTGGCTGTTAAACCGTTTACAAAATATTGGATCGACGAAAAGCCGTCGTCGAAGCGGTCGTACTGCCCTTCGGCCAACGTACCGTACCACACACGCACATACGCTTACAGCTCGGGAAAAATGTTGGTTTTCCCCCCTCTCCGTCGTGCGGTACCGCACGGTTTACCCTCGGGCGCCCCGTTACGCAGTCATGCACATAATGTACTGGAAGGCGGCAAGTGTGGCTGGAGTTGATTTTTGCCACCTGCCTGCTACCGAAGCGGAGGATGGGCAAACCACGGTGGGAAAATTCATCTCAGGGGACACGGGACGC
Source organism: Anopheles coustani (assembly GCF_943734705.1). Classification (NCBI taxonomy): domain Eukaryota; kingdom Metazoa; phylum Arthropoda; class Insecta; order Diptera; family Culicidae; genus Anopheles; species Anopheles coustani. Next base: position 72,312,927 of record NC_071289.1, read on the forward strand.
TATCGAGGGGTGGGGAAAATTTAGCGAAACGAAGTATTAATAGACGAGCTTGTTTATGCCCTTTTCCGATCGGCCAAGTCGGCGATTGTAATTATTACTGGCGAGCGAGTTGCGGATGCGTTCCGTTCCGTACTTCTGGGAAACAGTATTCCTGTTTCGTTGCAGTATTTGCCGCACAAATGTAGCATCTTCTAACGGTCATTTTTTTTCTCTGTCTATTTATAGGTAAGCTCCACAACTTATGCGTTGATTGGTGGAAAACGGTTAGCGATCCCCGTAATTACAGTGAGTGAGAACCGGATTTTCTAATAAACTAAATTATGCAACTTCTGAATGTAATGATACAGTTTGCATTTAAATTAGATAAACACAAATTTGCCCTTTTCTTAAATCGTAACTGTTTCATGAGTTAATTGTTTAAACAAAATAAAGTTTTATAGACCTAGTCAAACACAAATTAAAGCGCTCACACACAAACTTTGATAGAACCCTTATAATTGTCTGTTTAAAAAGCTAAACAATGACACAAAAACCTGGATAAGTTGAACTCGAAAAGCATAATACATTGGTATTTATTACTATCAGCATCGGTGTATCTATTACTATCAGCAAAATATACTACACACTTTATAATTATTATGGGAAAAATTATATAATAATTTGTCAATTGTATTCTACACTTTCAACATTTTGTTTTAGATAATCTATACATCAAAACATAGAAATCAAATTTAATAACTAGTCAAAACTTAACTCTATCCAAAGTAATTTTCCAAAATTATGTAAAATAGCTCTTTAGCTATTGAGTTAGAACTATTGCATATGAAGAACTCAAATGTAAAGTGTTTTTCATTTAAGACCGAAAACGTGTGACGCTAGTGGGCGTTTATCTTTATTCATCGTTAAATATTTCAAACAAAGATTGAAATCCTATTTCTCAAAATGACCAATGTCCGGTTGCATGGATAAGGTATTTTGCAGGAATTAAAATAAGTTTCATGGTGTACTAGATTGAAATTTATTTTATCTTATTATTCGGCTTATCTTTGAATCGCTCCTTCCTATTCATTACTAAACCTTGGTCTTTGTTGCTTCCCTGAACGCCTCCGCATGATTGTTTTGCTACCCACAACCATCGGAATTTTCACCGACCGTGTGACCTTTTCTACCCCGGTCGACTTTTCCGGAAGGTAGAGAAGATTTCCCAACTTACATGCCCACGCAACCCATGGTTGGTTTGGCGCGAGGGCAAACAGACAGTGCCGCTTCTGGTAGACATCTTTATTAATTCCTTTTTGTCGTTTTTCTGTTGTATTGCCCGCAGTGGGTAGGACAAAGGATCCCTATGAGCTAGCCTCTTTGTGGGGCATTTTTCACACTAATACACCCAAGTTGGATTTCCTCGGCACGCAGTCGAGCTGAAGCTAAAATTAGTCACGCAGAAGAGGAAGCAAAATGGCTCTCGGGTGCCATGGTTGGAGGCGCATGAAGCTGACGTCAGGACTCTGACGGATGACGTCAACGGAATGCCGGACTGTCGCATGGAACTGATCACACGCCTCGTCGTTCCCTCTTTGCAGCAATGGCTGAGGAATGAGTGCCCAGGGGGGCTCCCTAGGGGCTCCAACATTGGGTGATCGTCGATCTCCTTACATTGGAGGCTATCCCGACATTCAGCAGCATCAGCAGCAGCAACAGCACCAGCAGTTGCACAATCAACACCACGGTAAGCGGCTTAATACAGACGCACGTAGTACGCGTGTGACCAAATCCTAATTGGTTCTTCCTTCACAGAGTACCATCGTGGAACACTCCATCCGGACGCTGCGGCCGGCTACCTGGATGTGAAGCAGCAACAGCAGCATCAGCAACTTCAGAAAGGATACGCCAAGCAGCAGGCACAAGCGCAAGCAGCTGCAGCAGCTGCAGCCGCCGCAGCAGCCGCCGCAGGTCAGCAGCATCCTCAGCAGCAGCAGCAGCAACAGCAGCAACACCAACACCGGTCACGTGCTGCCGCCGTTAGCCAAAGTGCTGGCGCCGGCGGGCAGCAGCATCCAGGTTTCAACAGTCAAAGTATGGTCGCCGCTGCTGGCGGACAGCAGGGTAACATGGACGTAGGATATAATCCACAGGTAAATCATATGTAGTACAATGACGTACAGACGTTAGCAAAATAGGGACAACAACTCACACTCGATTTTAATTTTTTAAAGCCTTATCTTTTTAAGCCATTATTTTTAGAATTTAATATTTTTTTACAGCTAAAATATATATCCTCTCACGTGTATTTTGCCTTTTCCTTATTCTATAACAGATGAACAACATGGCGATGCACTCGCAGTCGTCCTGGAACCAGATGAACGGCATGAACCAAATGGGCGGAATGGGCCAGATGAACGGGATGAACCAGATGGGTGGTGGAGTGGGAGGAGGCGGCGGTGGAATGGGACCAATGAGTCAGATGGGGTCCGGCGGGGGTGGCGGAATGGGTGGTGGCGGTGGTGGCGTCGGCGGTATGCCGATGAACCAGATGAACGCCATGAACGGGATGGGTGGAGGAGGCGGCGGTGGAGGTGGCGGAGGCTACGGAAGGCATCACCAGCAGATGAACCCGATGGCGCAGATGATGAACATGGGCATGGGCATGGGTGGCGGACCGGGCGGGGGACAGATGGGTCCGGGCGGGGGCGGTGGTGGTCCCGGTATGAACGGTATGGCGGCGCAGATGGGCGGCATGAACCCGCTGAGCCAGATGAACCAGATGTCGCCGATGTCGAAGATGCAGGGCATGGCCAACGGGTACCCGCAGCACCCGCGCCGGATGGCCCCGTACCCGAACCCGCAGATGCAGATGGCCCAGAAGCGCTCCATGTACGGCATGGGCCCGGGAGGTGGTGGTATGCCGGGCGCCGGTGGACAGTTCCCGCAGCATCAGGCCGCGGCGGCCGCAGCAGCAGCAGCCGCCGCCGCCGGAGTTCCTCTGCCGATGCAGGCCGGCGCCGGCTACGGTCGTCACGGGCCGATGGGTCCGATGAACTACCGGGGCGGACCTCCGATGATGCAGCAGCGGCAAAACACGCCACCCTACGGTGGACCCGGAGTTGGTGTTGGGGTCGGTGTGGGAGTCGGAGCTGGTGGACCGGTAGTCGGTGCCACCGGCGGTCCAGGACCGGGAGGTGGAGGACCCGGCGGTATGGTGGGTCACCAGCAGACGCAAGCTCAGCAGCAGCATCACCAGCAGCATCCGAATCCACATCAGCAGGCGCAGCAGCAGCAACAACAGCAGCAACAGCAGGCGCAGCAGCAGTATTACAACACGGGCTACCAGAACATGCAGGGGTACCAGCCCGACATTCGCATGAACTTCCAACACAGTCCGGTGCCCGGGAACCCGACGCCACCACTCACACCCGCTTCTTCCATGACCCCCTACATCAGTCCCAATCCGGACGTGAAGCCAAACATACCACAGAGTGAGTATAAATTGTTCAATAAACGCGACAGTTCATCACTCACACTTTGGCGAACCAGGTTCTCTGCAAGAAATTGCTAGAAAAGCTTGTCAGACATTGGTACTACAATTCTGTAGGATCTACAGTTGAATATATAACACTTACCGGCGGGAAATCTGATTCACAGTGATGAGCTCGTAAACTAATGTCGCTTCAGAGAATGCAGCCGCTAACGATTTCCCTGTCTATCATTGTTTTTTTTTTTCAACCTAGAAGACGAAGAGCTGCGGCTGACGTTCCCGGTGCGAGACGGCATCCTGCTGCCCCCGTTCCGGCTCGAGCACAACCTCGCCGTCAGCAATCACGTGTTCCAGCTGAAGTCGACCGTCTACAACACGCTCATGTGCCGGCCGGATCTCGAGCTGCAGCTGAAGTGTTTCCACCACGAAGACCGCCAGATGAACACGAACTGGCCGGCGAGTGTGCAGGTGTCGGCCAACTCCACGCCGCTCGAGATCGACCGGGGCGACAACAAGAACACGCACCGGCCGCTCTACCTGAAGCAGGTGTGCCAGCCGGGCCGAAACACCATTCAGATCACCGTCAGCACGTGCTGTTGTGTAAGTGTGCCCAGCGTCAGACTTACCTTTGAACATTGGACTAACCGTTCCGGATCTACGCCGCTTTTCCCTTCCACAGTCGCACCTGTTCGTGCTGCAGCTGGTGCATCGACCGTCGGTTAACCATGTGCTGCATACGCTTCTGAAGCGCAACCTACTGTCCGCCGAGCAGGCGGTGGCCAAAATCAAGCGCAACTTCGCCGTCAGCCACGCAACGAATCCAAATCAGCCGCTGGGCGGCCCGGGTGCGGACAAGGATCCACTGGCGGTGGAATCGTCGGCCACATCCGCTAAGGTAAGTTGGGCGGAAGGATGTGCAGGTTGGCATGGACCTAACAGTGTCTTTCGTTGCAGGTTTCCCTCAAGTGTACCATCACCTCCAAGCGGATAACGCTTCCGGCTCGCGGTCACGACTGCAAGCACATCCAGTGCTTCGACCTGGAAGCGTATCTAGCGCTCAACTGCGAGCGAGGCAACTGGCGGTGTCCTGTGTGCAAGTGAGTGTCGATTAGGACTCTTTCCTCTGACGATGTTTATAACCGTTTGTGTCACTTTTTCTTCAACCTCCGCAGTAAACCAGCGCTTACCGAAGGGCTTGAGATCGACCAGTACATGTGGGCTATATTGAACACACTCAACTCGTCGAACACCCCGAACGGCATGGACACGGAAGAGGTCATCATCGATGCGCAAGCCAACTGGCGAGCGATCAAACCACCCGGTGGCGTCAGCAATCCCAACCTCGGTGGCAGTCTCAATCCGCAGCAGACACCCCAACAGCAACAGCAGCAGCAGCAGCAGCAACAGCAACAACAGCATCCCCAACAGCAGCAACATCCACAGCAGCAACCACCACAAGCGCAACCACCGGAACCGAGTGGCAATGGGCGGGTAGGTTCTGGCACACCTGGTCTACCCGTCATCAAGCCGGATCCGGACGGTGCGGATGCGAAGCATTTCAGCAAGGTGATGTCACCAGGCTCCACCTCGTTACCGACTTGGGACAACATGAACGCGATGAGTCCATACATGAGCCCGGACATGAGCTCAATCGCGAGTGGAAGCATGATGGGATCGAAGTAAGTTTCAAGACAAATTCCTGATCCTTGGCCCTATTTGCCGACCGAACAATGTCTGACCCTCTACTCCCTTTTTTACTGTTTAGTTACAATCGAACACCGCAGTACGATTCGTACGGAAATCCGATCATCAAGCAGGAACCAGGCACGCCAGGTGGCAGCAACGCCGGTGGACCAGGCAGTGTGGGCAACAACGGACCGGGCACACCGGTCGGTGGCGACTTCCACGGTGGAAACCCGCTCGCCCATTTAAGCGACTCCGTGAACTCGTTGGATCCGCTCAACGCCATGGAGAAATCCCTGAACGATCAGGTAAGTACCATCGCATCTGGAGTTTCTCCGAGGACATATCTAACGACGCTGTCGCTCGTACAGATGCCCCACACACCACACACACCGCACACCCCGGGTGGTGGAAACTCCTCCGGACATCCCATGACCCCCGGCGGACCACCGAGTGTACCGCCGGCCAACGACAACAACTCCAACCCGCAACAGCAGCAGTCCACGGCGAACAACAACGGTGGCTCGGGAGGCCCCGGAAACAACGGTGGTCCCAACATGAACGGGGGCAGCAGTGGCAACAACGGCATGCCGAGTCACAGCCCTGGCAATGGCGGGCACAACAACATGCAGCTGCACTCACCCCAACAACAGCAGCAGCACCAGCAGCAACAGCATCCGGGAATGGGTCTCGGTCCAAACAACCCGGCGGCGAACATTATGAACTCGCCTCAGAGCCTCATGAACTCACCGCAGAACATGATGAACTCGCCGCAAAGCATGATGCAGCAGCAGCAGCAGCAAAATCTCCTCTCGCTTGGCTCGATGATGGGCCAGCAGCAAAGCCATCAGAACGCACTGGCCGGACTAACCGATGTCGATCTGCCGGCAGATCTCAACTTCGACCCGGCGGCCGTCATTGAGGGCGAAGGGGGCAACGATCTTAACGTAAGTATCCTATAATTTCTCTCCGGTTAGCTAGTAGCATGGAGTGAAACGGTTTCCTTCGACCCCTGGTTTTATGCAATCTATGTCCATGCTAGTATATAATCCAGCTAGAACGCTACCAAATTAAATTTTTTTTCGTGAGATAGGTTTAAACTTTAATTCACACAATTCAAATTTAACGAAAATACGCAAAATTATTTTTAATTATTTGAAAAGGAATTTTAAAGCAAATTAAACTGAACATTGAAGTAAAATACTTTGCTCATACAATAATTTAATCGAATCGATTAGGATTCTTAGCCGAAGAGTTTAGTGACAAGACTTCGAAAGAGTTTAAAATCATTAACATTTGGTCTTCTTCTCTTACAGCTGCTACCGGACAATGGAATCGTTGATCCGATGGAATTGCTCTCCTACCTGGATCCACCGGATCTGAACACGCCCCCCTCGAGCGGTTCGAGCAACAACGCCAACAGCGACGACATCCTCGCGGCCCTGTTCGACTAAGAAGTGCAACCACTGCAAAACGCCGGATACCGCTGCCGGATGCATAATCACAAGGGGTAGCAAACTAGGGCAACCCGTGGACCCGCTCGCCTTTTTTGTATTCTGTTAGTTTGTACACAGTATATTAGTTCCAAGCGCAACGCAACGAAGGTTCGTCAGGCGGACGCGGACATTCCTCGGCCTACCAGGCACCGCCGTTGGTGGTGATGGCTGTGGGTTGGCACGGACAGCTGTTGCTAGCGGGGGAGCTAGGAGATAGGATAGGGTAGTCGATAGTCGAAGGGGGCATTTTTTCGTTCCTCTCCCTTCCCGGACGCAACGCTGCCGTTCCCAGCACAGCCCGATGGTCCGAGAACCATCCCCACCGATGAGGTCGCGCCGGCCTTCGTTACGGGGTTTTTTTTAGAGTGTAGACGGAAAGAGGTGTCTATTTTACCACCTTGTTCGGTTTTAGTAAAGGTGATGTGTACAGGATTGAGAGAGAGAAAGAGAGAGAGAGAGCGCGAGAGAGACAGAGGGAGTGAGTTTAATTCGAATGAATGGCAGTGGTCTCAGGACGAAGTGGCAGGGCTTAGCAAACACAGCATCTAACGTACCAGGTACTCGCATCGCACACCTAGCTTCCCTTCCGAAGGCGCCCATCTGGCGTGCGGATGTTCGGCAAAGGTGTACTCCTAAGTAGCAGCAAAGTGAAGCAACACACACAAGAAAACCCACACAATGGAGCCAACACAAACATCCTAGGTTCCGTTGTGTACGTTGTTCGTTATCCTTTTAGTTGTATGTTTTATTTTATTTTACTATATGCGTTTTTCGTCGCATCCAAAAAGTCAATCCTACTCAACTTCCCACAAAGATTTAAAAAAAAACATGGAACGGCTATAAACGCGTAAAAAGCGATTAGTGGTTCGTCCGAACTTTGTGTCACGATCGCTCGTGCCCGATCGGATCTAACCGGAAACACCGGAACACCGAGCAAGGCAGCCAATTTGTACAGTATAAACATAGCCGACTAGAGATATGTCCAACAGTTGCAACAAACAAAGAGCAAATGGAAAAAATAGTACACGCGGGAATAAGGGAACCCTTCCCCTTTATAACCTCTAAACGCTCCCACAAAAGACCGATCAGCTCAGACTGCATGTTTGGACTTGTGTTTTGGATGTAAGAAGCATTATTTATTTCCTAGAGATCGTTTACACCTTTTTTTTTTGTTTGCTACATGCGAGCAATTATTTATTTTTATTCCTTATTTTAAATTATCGCCCGTGTCCTCTTTGTAAATTTGTGTTGTCTATGTTGTACATTTAGCAACTTTTAGCCGTTAACCACCAACGTCACCAATTGGCTCTGTTTTATAGAGAGCGAAAGAGAGAGAGAAAGAAAGCGATAAAGGTGAAGAAAACGTGTTAGAGAAAGGTAGCGTACGGGAAGGAGCTGTAGAAAGAATGTATTTGCGTGCATGTGTGAATGGAGGGAATCCTACTGGGAGGGAAAGTGTAAAATGTTTATTTAGAAAGGGTGATTGTTTATTGCTAAGCTTAAGTCTTAATCGTGTACGAAGTTACGTACCAGCATGGAATGGTAGTGTGCAACAGAGATAGAGCAAGCGAGGGAAACAGTGGAAGGGAAACATAAAAGTAAGTGAAAAGTGAAAAAGGTAAAAAACACTGGAGGGTGGAAAGGAAACAAAAATGAAACATGTTACATTAAATGATACTAAATTTTAAATACAACAAAACGACAAACCCAAGAAAATTAATCAAAAGTGTACAAAAGAAAGGTAACATACTAATAACGAAATTTCAACGTAAGTAAGACAACCACACATACACAAACACTCACATAAACTCATAACACAGTACAGAGATACACAAAACAAATACAAACACCCACACTCATGAAGTAAAAATCACCACTAAATGCATAAAGTCAAACAATTAACTACGAACTCAAAAGCGTATAGAAAAAAACCCAGAGACATACAACACGGAAACGAAATGACAAACAGACTAGTACGATAATGGTAAAGCTTAGCAAATTATGATTCCATAACCTATCGATACGAAACAAACCTCGAAACAAGGCGGTACCGGAAGCGGCAGAAGAATATGGAAGTTTATGATCCGGTCCGCTAACTCACCCATCAAATCCAACTCATACATTGTGTCATTTACATTCAATTGATTACCACTTCGATGAGATGAAAAGTAGAGTTAAAGGCGAATGGAAAAGATGTACACAAACACATCCACACACAAAAACACACACAAACACTCATACACACAAACAAGATGGACCCAAAAGAAGGAAACAAAAAGATTACTTGAAGTACGCTATAATAGTTGACATGCCAGTAGAAGGTGATAGGAAGTGATACTGGAGTAACAATGGAACACTAATAAATGAATTGAACATAATAAAGAAATGAAAAAATACACATATAAAAAATAAACTCAAGAAAAACGTTATAATTTGAACGAGTTCGTGTTTTTCACTATCCCCACTATAGCCACATTTTTGGATCGTTTCAGCTTTGCTTAAAAGGAGGCAATCATTCTTGCTACTGTCAAAAGTCCTTCAAATCAGTTGGATCAAATTAGCTGTATAAAAAGCAGCTTCGTCTCATTTAAACACATCTTCAACCATCCCGATCCTTTTTCTTTCTATGTTTTCTGCACATTCTGCATTGTTCTTAACGCTTTTCTCGATGACAATAATCGGTAACCGTCTAAGCTAGAAGATACCCTCTAAACTATGACGGGAACGGGGTTATGAAACTGTGTTATTTACTATCTATTGTTATGTGAAACTCAATAAATTTTAAGTAAGTTACCAGCAACGCACCGCAGGTCTTGTTTCAGTATATCAAGCATGATAAAAAAAATAAGAAGGAGATAAAAATAACAAGGCTAGTTGTAGCATTTAAATATAATGTGCGAAAATTTTGGTTTTGGTACAATTTTCTAACGTCAACTGGAGTTAACATAACTCATCTCCCAACGGGAACTAATTATCTCGAAATAAATTTGGCGGTTAAACAAAATGGTGGCTGATGCGATCGCAATGATTGAGATCTCTCTCACAAACTATCGTTTTCTCGCTCGTTTACCGTTATGTTACTAAGGGAAAACATTGCACTGAGCGGTCTGTACCTGATAAATCCCATCCTTACTGACCTGGTTCATTGCACTTATGCACATTCGCTCTCGTGAGCGTCACTGAAGAAATTATCAAAATGCAATAAAGCGGGATAGACGGCGAGTAACCCACCATTAACAGTTGAACAGTCCGAGACTTAACATCGCAAGGTACGGAGTCCGACCCTTAACTCTTGATAGAAAGTGTCTTGTCAGAAAGTGTTAATAAATAGAGAAGATGTAAGGAAGCTACATTTCGAAATATATTCAGCGCTTTTTTCCTATTCAGTGGCGGGCGGAACCAGTTCCCAAAAACTGAAACCTTCCTCAACAACTCCTCGATCAGATTCGTAAAAATTATAAATGGAATGGAATTATCAAAATGTGATTGTGAAATAATATTGTTTGATTCAAACCCAGTGGCAAAATTGGTGTATTAAAATCTTACAGTCAACGTGAGGGTGGTTCACAGTTAAAAAATGCTCTGCAAACGCTGTATTTCTAGGAATGGGAGTGTCACCGGTTGCCATGGTTTTCTGTGTGGCTTGGCTTCTCAGTAGATACCTGTTGCCTGGGTTCCGTAATCAGGACCGCTCCAATGATTGCGATTGTAATATGCGTGAAAACAAGTCACACTATTGCACTTGCATGCGTCCATCCCATACAGTTGATTCCTGTTTGCTAGCCTCACTCGCTTTTCCTTACTCTCTTTGCGCTCTGTAGGGGTTCTCAGTATATACAGTTTTTGGTTCACTTCGGTTCTATTTAACACGTTGCGTACCGCGTCACCCAAATATGGGTGACAGCAGTTTTAGTACAACAAAGTTTTTGACCCATAAATAAATGAAAATGCTACATAAAAATTATTATAATATTTTATATAAATTTTTTGGGAGGCTAAGTTTTTGCTTGGCCTTCGAAAACAATCGGTTTAACAAATATTATAAACAAATTATAATTTCAAAAATTGTACTAAAAAGTGTGCTAAAACGCTTGGTACGCAACGTGTTAAGGATAGTGGTAACATACAGAAACTTTTTACTCTTAATTAAACAAAATAAACTTCCTTAATAACAGGTCTACTTCTACATACTCACTCACGGTGGCTTCCTGTATATAGTTTTAGTATTCGGATACGACTATAACCTATCGGTGCACGGAACGGTTTCTGTTTCACAAAGCAGGATGGCACTTTGCGATTTCTCCAAAAACATTCGAACCCACGCTTATATCACTGGGGTTGTTGTGACACTGTGGTCCTTCATGGCAGCCATTTTAGGTTCGGTTGCATCAATTTATCTGAAAGAAATAAACGCTTACCTCTTCAAACAACATGAAGATGACTGTAGTAAGTGATAAAAAATGTATTTTGGATATAAAAAAATATTAAATTTACAAAAATATTTCATGTTATTATTATGTTTCATGTCTTTCTTATAGAAATGTTAACACTAGCCAATGAATCAACCTACTACTATACAGATACTAACATACACAAGTCCGAGCATAAAGGTAAGCATATTGCTGAGAAACAAAGATATTTCAATGCACATATATTTGTTTTATCATATAATTCCAGATACACGTATTTTTAACGTGTTACTTTTCACCGCCGTTATTGTAAATTGTATTTTATTTATCGTCTACTGGGTTGGCTTCCTGAAGGTAGTTGTTATACTTTTCCAACTGTCCCATTTTGGAAAATGTTCACCAAATCTTTTTTTGTTACCAAATCATTCTCTTCTACCAACAGCGGAATCGGTGCTGCATTTTTTTATGTGTGGTGGTCGTAGGTCTCAATAACATGGGGCTTCCAACTGCTATTATTGGGGACATAATTTTCATGCTGCAAGTTGGCTGGACAAGATTAATGTTACTAGTGTTAATGATAATGATTATCGGTTACGGTAAGTAAAGAGCACCAATACATTCATTCCCTTTTGAGTGCGAGCATAGTCAGCCCTCTCGTACAGGGGAGGGTCTGGTCTCGATTGGGATTCGAATCCACGTTACCGCTCATCTGTCGCGGATTCACGACATGCGTCATTCATAACCAGTATTTATTGAATGAATTAATCTATGTTTTTAATTTGTCGGTATCTTCCTGTTCTCAAACTAGGTTTTAATATCTACGCATGGGATGGCATGTCCCAACTACTTAATGGTTTTGGTAATGATTTGTATGCCCAGCGCCCAGCAGTTTAACAACTGATTGACAGAAGTGTGACCATTTCATTCGTGACGTCATGGCGATAAACAAACTTTAGCACAGCAAACGTAGTCGGTAACACCACAAGTTCCGTGTAACAAGCACCGGTCATCAAAGTGGTAACATATATACGAAAAAATTAAATACGAAGAATGAAATAAAAATCAATGATAAACAAAAACCATCGAGATGCGATAATCTTTGATGATTCATGATTTGAAAGAAAAATGCTGCGTCAGTAGCGCTTCTTCGGGAGCTATAAAGCATTTCTTACAAATGATGTTTTCTCTAAACTGTTTTTTCCTTTATACCGATTGATAACAAGTCGTAGCGCCAAAACTAAAGCTTCATTAGAAACGATCTTTCTTCAATGACAATAATCGGTATCTGTCTAAGCTATAATATACCCCCTAAACTACGATGGGAACGGGTTTATAGAACTGTAGTAAAATTTTCTATCGTCAACTGGTGTTAACATAACTCATCTTCCACAGTGATCTAATCTTCTCGAGAAACATTTGGCGGTTAACCCTTTCACGACCAAGGGAAATATTTTTCCCATCTACAAAATTCGTTACTGTTTGTTCAACTATTATCAAAACGATACTTCTGAAACGAAACATCAAAGAAAACATTATTGCGCCTCAAAATGTCTTTCTGAACGAATAAACAAAAAAGTACTATTAAAATTAATTGCCCAAAAACCAAACCATTCGTGCGTTCAACCAACAACAAAAACTTAGTATTTGGCAAGTTGATGAATTTATTATTTTTTTCATAGAAACGGCTAAGATCTGTTTTTTAGAATTTTTATCATGTAATTTGTAGTGGAAATCAAATCAAAGAAAATCCGATAACATAACTATACTGGTCATTTATTTACTTTTATGATTTATAGGGTAAAATATTTCCTATGAAATTATAGAAAACCTACACATACTGCTAGGGTTTTCTGGTGATATTCTCTTATTTTACACCCCAAATAGCCAAAATATTGTGTTGTATTGCCAATTTCAGGCTTGAATAGCTTTCGGTCGTGAAAGGGTTAAACAAAATGGCGGCTGCTGCTATCGCAATGATTGAGATCTCTCTCACAAACTATCATTTTCTCGCTCGTTTACCGTTATGTTACTAAGGGAAAACATTGCAATGAGCGGCCTTTACCTGATAAATCCCATCCCTACTGACCTAGTGCATTGCACTTATGCACATTCGCTCTCGTGAGCGTCACTGAGGGAATTACCAATATGCAATAAAGCGGGATAGACGGTGAGTAACCCACCATACACAGTTGAACAATCCGAGACTTAACATCGCAAGGTACGGAGTCCGACCCTTAACTCTTGATAAAAGACAGAAAGTGTTAATAATTAGTATTAAAAAAAGATGTAAGGAAGCTACATTTCGAAATGTATTCAGCGCTTTTATCCTTTATCAGTGGTGGGCGGAACCAGTTTCAAAAATTTGAAACTTTTCTTAACAACTCCTCGATCAGATTCGTAAAAATTATAAATGGAATGGAATTATCAAAATGTGATTGTGAAATAATATAGTTTAATTCAAACCCAGTGGCAAAATTGGTGAATTAAAATCTTACAATCCACGTAAGGACGGTTAACAGTTTAAAACTTCTCTTCAAACACCGTCTTTCTAGGACTAGAAAGTGTCACCGGTTGCCATGGTTTTCTGTGTGGCCTGGCTTCTCAGTAGATACCGGTTGCCCTGGGTTCCGTAATCAAATCCGCTCCGATGATTGCGGCATGATACGAGTAAAAACAAATCGCACTATTGACGGAACTCACAGTTGGCTGATGCGTCTATTGGCAATATTAACTTAGGAAGTTGCAGAAGCTAATAAGTTATTCGTCGCAAACTAGTCTAGTTGGTTTTTAATTCGGAATGGCTTTGTCTGAAACTGCATTCCAAGTTACACTTGCATGGGGACAGGGGACATAATTTTCATGCTGGCAAATGGCTGGACGGAATTCGCGTTATTAGTGTTAATGATAATGATTATCGGTTACGGTAAGTAAAGAGCACCAATGCATTCATTCCCTTTTGAGTGCGAGCATAGTCAGCCCTCTCGTACAGGGGAGGGTCTGGTCTCGATTGGGATTCGAATCCATGCTACCGCTCATCTGTCGCGGATTCACGACATGCGTCATTCATAACCAGTATTTATTGAATGAATTAATCTATGCTTTCAACTTATCGGTATCTTCCTGTTATCAAATCAGGTATTAAGTTGTACGGATGGTTTGTCATATCTCAACTACTTAAAGGTTTCATTAATGTTTATAATGGTTCAATGCCGAATTCCGGAACTGTGGAGCTTAGCAGTTTAACAACTGGTTAATAAAAGTGTGACCATTTCATTTGTGACGTCATGACGCGTAGCAAACTCTAGCAGAGCAAACGTCATCGGTCATCAAAGTGGTAATATAAATGAAATACGAGGAACGGAATAAAAAATACTAATAAACAAAACCATCAAGTTGCGACAATCGTCGATTTTTCATGATTTGAAAGAAAAATGTTGCGTCGGTTATGCGTAGTCAAGGTAGCCTCCGGTAATTTAGCAATGCTTTGCTCCTTAAGAAATGAAGAGCATTTAAAAAATTAAATAGAGTTTTATCGTAATAAAACTAAAGAGAACGCTGCAAAAATCTAACAGAATCCAACAAAATAAAAAGAAATCAATTAACTTCGGTTTATTTTAATTATTTCAAGATTCAATCGCACTTGCAATGAACACTGGTCTTCGGTTGGGAAACCAATTAGCGATTAATGTCTACACCATCTTGAGGGTGCACTTAGGATCACAATTACCTGAGAATGAATCCCATACCTAAGAGATACAAAAAAAGAAACAAGAAACGGGTGACATATCTTGCAAGATCGGTACAAGAACAGGGGATTTTGAGAGAAAAATAAAAGTGAGTTAAATTTACGCTTTTGATTGATTATTTGCTGAAATAGTGTTCAAATGTTGAGCTTTATAGAAACAAAACCAGATTGCTAGAAGTGTTATGCTGCGAAGGAACGAGCATTTAAATGGTAAAATTGCCACGAGCTCGTTGTAACCACTCACTTCCTCGTAGGCCTACTTTCCTGCTGTGCCATTGTTTGTCTATTCAGTTAATTTATATTTATGTTGTTATTTTTCGGCAACAAAAAAAAACTGCACCTCATAGCAAAACCCTTACCGATGCACTATACGAAGCCGCCGACTCGCTCGAACCAGGAACTGCTGACGTCAGCTACCAGGCGCCTCCAGCCCGAAAAAGCCAACACGATCGATTGATCGACCATCAGTCGGTGGAAAACCCTTGGCGAGTGTGGTGCGTAACTTTCGACAGTTTGGAGCAACGTGGCCTCGGCTAACAGTGATTTGATGTGAGTGTCAGCAAAATAGGTGTAGTGTGTGTGTGTTTTTCTGTGTTTATTTACACCATTTTAAAAGTGCTGTGAGCAATAGATCAGTGTTTAAAAGCCCGAATAGTTGAAACGTAGCAACTTGTAAAGAAAATCATCATCTACTGCTGCAATCAAACGTTGAGTATCGAATACTACAATCAAACCTTGCATGTTTACAACGAGTGAATTTTAACATATAAAAATTAAGAAAACATCCAAACCAACGTGATTATGTGTAGTGATCGACGGGTACCAAAGCTGCATCAACTTCAATTTTATTAGCTCAAACACACCGACTGTCGAACGACAGCTCCAATCAAGTATGATCAAGCTCGATCAAATGGCGCAGGATGGTAAGTGCCAACATGCGAAAAGCGCCGATTTTGCCGACCTACATTTGCATTTGCCGTTGTTTTCAAAATACATACCAGTTGGTAGGGAAAAAAACACCGTCCCATCAATCGATCTAGGGCGGGCTTTTTTAATTTGTTTTATTTGATGTCCGATCCAGCGCTTCACTACAAAGCACCGAACGTTTGGTGTGCGGTTTGCAGTTTTATTTATTCTATCCATGCCAAAAATTTCAACATACCTTCGAAAAATTGTACTAACGAAAGACGACCTACATGCTCCAGATTAAGGTTGGGCGTGGATGTTCGAGGGGTAAAGTGTGAATGAATGCGTTTATTCCGCCTATGTTTAACATTGGTTCAAATTTCAAACTATGTAATGGGGAACGTAAAACGAAAGGGCAAAATAAGGAGCAGGAGGAATGTTTTTGCACCTTGCTGACTAAGTTGACAAGCTTCTATTAACCTGACCTACATTGGGGAGAGAAAACTTGGTTTGGCCCCTTTAGGAAAGAAGAACAGGAGTCAAAGTTCCATTTCGATTTTTTTTATTTGGGGTACTACTTAACTTCTCAACAGAGGAACTATCCAACTCTTCGGATGGAACGCACGGGCTTTCGCATGTCCACAGAACCAATCTGCTCTGTCTGATGTTGACGGCTGTCGGAGGAGTGATCATCATGGGTACGATCGCGTTCGGGTTCTATATGTGTATGCCAGCGTCAGGTGTGTAAAACCTACACCGTGAAAACAGGTCCAACTCTTACTGACACCATGGAATTGTTTCAACTTTTCGATAGATCTCAACCCGCTCCCATCACCAGCGGTACTGATAGCGGTCAAGGAAGAGTATGAAGTTAGTCAGGGAACAATTGGCGACGAGATGGAGGATATTGGCGTGCGTAATTTCAAGCGCGAAGCGTACAACGCGTTGGTACGATCCCTCGAGCTACTGGAGCTGATGGAGAACTTAGAGCCGCTGTACGAAAGCCATCAGCGAATGAAGCGCGAACTTCCGGAGCCTGCACCGAACCGTATCTCGCGTGATGATCGCTCGGAGGAGATTACCTACGGTGTTCGGAGGCGCGTCCAGCGTGAGGACGATCTCGGTACGTTACCGATCGCCTACGGTGGGTTCTTCGGCGGAAATGGTGGACGGGGACCGCGCCGAAAACGACACCTTTCGCTGGAGGAGCTGGAACGAGCGAAGCGCAACGCCCAGAAAGATTACCACCGGCTCGAGCACGAGTACTATCGCTGCCGCAAGGAGGCCCCGAACGCAAAGATCTGCGATCAGATCTACGAGAAGCTGCAACGGCTCTCGGAGGAGGTGAACGCACGCTTCCAGGAGATGGCCAATTTACTACAGAACATCCAGGAACCGGCGACAAGCAAGAGCCCTTCGTTCCCGTCAGTGGTGTTCGGTGTAACCGAGGCACCGAAGACGAAAGTCACAGTAGTTGCGCCACCACGGACGACGACCTACCGGACGGAGTCGCACGTGCCGAAGTACGATCCGGAGATCGAAACCGTTGAGCAGCTGGTGAATCAGATGAACATTTCACAGGGATCGTCAAACGGTGGGTCTTCCGTGAGGAAGTTTGATCCTCGATTGCACTATCCTGTGGAGAATAGTTCCATTCAAACCTTGGACGATCTTTTCGATCATATCGACTTGGGATTCGTCGTTACGACGGAGCTACCCAAAGGAACCACAGTTGGGTATGAGTTCGTTGACAATACCTCTCACTCGAGTTCATCGCATTCGGTGTCGACTACATCAACAACTGTAAGGACAACGACGGTTTCACAACGCACAACAACTGACCACGATTCGGAGGAGACTTCCTTCGAGCCGAACAGAGGATTGTATATAAAGCCTGCAACACCACCACCGAACCGCTGGAGCACGACGAAAAGTCCTTCGCAGGCCGCTCGTAATCTGCACGATGTCGTCGAACAACTCCAGCTTGCCCAGATGCTCCAGCTACAGCCGGCTCCGTTCCACGAGGACCTCGGCAGTCCGCCGTCCAGCATCAGCGAGTTCGTCATGGCAAGATCACGCAATCGCGAACACACCCACCACGATCACGATCAACCAACCGGACTGGAACCAGACCCGGTCGCCTCCTCTTTCTCCGATGGCTCGGAAACACTGCGATCGGCCCAACACCAGCTCGTGGTTGGACCCAGCGCACCCTTCCTGAACCTCTGCGAACAGCTTCGATCGGCGAACGGTGGAGGCGCAAGCCACACTGGCCACGTCAAACCTACGCACCCCGGGACGTTCCACACAGGGTCCATCCAACCGGGGATCCCGTTTACCGGCGAGGCAACCAAAGCCTCGTCCCAGATCATCGTGAACTCAGCCTACGGTGCGGGATACGTACCGAACACGGTCTGCTTCTACCAGAACGCACCACCAACGGCCGCCGTACAGACGCCGTACGCGTTTCGGCCGGCCAACACCTACGGCTACCCGAATGGGGCCTACCCGCCACCAGCCTATCAGCACCACCAACAACCGCATCCGGCCGCCGGAGGTAAGCTTCCGCTAAACGATCCAGCGATCGATGCGCTCATTGAACCACGCATTCCTCAAGGTGCGTGTACGGTGAATGTGTGGTGAACTATTTGGGTTTGTTCGCTTTTGTGTGGGAGTAAAATTTGGAAGGAACTACAAATAAACTCGATCGATAGTGGTATCTTCAAAAGTGTAGATGTACAACCAAGCATGAAAGGACATACATTGGAGTTATTGCAAATTAATCCAGAATTTAAGATTCGTCCTTCTTGAACTCATTCACCAAAAGTAAACGAATTTCAATGATTATTTTTATCTTATTTTGTAGATCGCATTACGATCGTTTGAAATGTATTACTACTGTAAAATTTCCACCAGATCACGTATTTTGAACTTAAGATATTCTTTTTATTTTCTTGGCCTACTCAATTTTTTTTCTTGTAACGAACTGTTTAGTCATTCTGATCTTAAGCTTTGTTGCTGTGTTTTTCATGAATTTCTGCCTTTCTAGAAATAGAAACGGTCTGATAAATTCTCTGATTCTCTTACCGTAACCATGTTACCTTTACATTTCTCATCAATGATGTCACGTCGACGTTAATCGTGATGGTTCCCATTTTCAGCAATGATCAACATGCCAGTGAGCATCCAGAACCACCAACATCCCGGATCGCGTGCTTCAGAAGCCTCGAACGCACCAAACAATCCGATCCTTCTCTGTTCGATGATGTACAACGGTGAACAGCATGCTGGGCTTCCACCAGCGGCAGCGACCGTCCCGCAGCCTACCTATTCGGCACCATCCCGCCATCAGTTCGGCAACGAAACAAGTGATCATGGTGAGGAAGGTGAAGATCTTGCGTCAATGTTTGCCTCGGGTCGATCGCTGGCGGCTCGAGCCAAGGGACGTCAGCACTGTCGACGAGGTTGGGTACCGTGCTTCAGCTCGCATCAGTGCGTCCGCCGGAAGAGCTGGTGTGACTCGAAGACGGACTGCATGGATGGCAGCGACGAGAGTGCGTGCTCGTGCGTGTCCCGGCTGCCAAAGCGTAAGCTTTGCGACGGGTACGCCGACTGTCCGCTCGGCATGGACGAGATGGGTTGCTTCGGGTGCGAGAAGTTCTCGTTCTCCTGCTTCCACAACGAGGCCGAGTATCAGATGGCGCACCGGTCCGGCTCGATGTGTTACACGCTGATCGAGAAATGCGACGGCTTCGACAACTGTCTGAACCGGAAGGACGAAGAGGACTGCACGATGTTGGTGCGGGACCTGGGCCACTACCTGGCGTACTCGGTGCCCCACTCGTCCGGTGTGCTGCACCGGAACTACAAGGGTAAGTGGTACCCGGTGTGCCACAATGGCGTCCAGTGGGCTCGGGAAGCGTGCGAAGCCGAGCTCGGTCCGCTCACCAGGGAGCCGCAGCTGAGCCACGGACATGGTGCACTACCGGGACCGTACATTAGCCAGGCCGAGGATAGCGCTGTGGCGCAACCGGTCTTCAGTGAAACGTGCAACGGCGTGTACCTGAACGTGAAGTGTCCTCCGGTGCACTGCGGCACGAGTAAACTGCACGAGATGCACTCGGCGCGCGTCAGTGTCCGGACACGCCGTAACGTCACCACCGACGATGAGCTGGTGGAAGCGGTACGCATTGTCGGTGGATCGGACGCGGAACCTGGCGCCTACCCGTTCATCGTGGGTATCTTCCGCGATGGCAAGTTCCACTGCGGTGGAAGCATCTACAACGAGCATTGGGTAAGGACGGATTGCCTACATTTAGGCGCGTATCTCAGAACGTTTCAGGATGATGGAAAAGGGAATTCAGCATGGATTGTTCCTTTCAAATCGATTAAATTTTCAATTTGTCGTAGATATCATTCTTTTTAAACCTTCAGAACGATTCTGGGTATTTTCTTTACAATTTTACAAAAAACATCTTGAATCCTCAGTCATCAAGCTACTACAAGCAGACGGAATTATTGCACTTAAATTAAATTGTCCTGACAATTCAACCTTCATAGATCATCTCGGCCGCCCATTGTTGCGACAACTTCCAGCACCACTACTTCGAGGTGCGCTCGGGAATGCTACGGAAGCGGAGCTTCGCCCCACAGGTGCAGGTCACCCGCGTCACACACATGATAGTGCACCACGCGTACAGTGCTACGCTGATGGCGAACGACATTGCACTGATGCGTGTCGAGCACCCGTTCCACTACAACCGCTGGGTGCGTCCAATCTGTTTGCCGGCGAAGCATCGCACTACGAACGATCGCGACTGGCTGTGGGGACCGCCACCGGGCACGGTCTGTACGGCCGTCGGATGGGGTGCGCTGAGAGAACGTGGTGGTGCCCGTGAGTATGACGGGAGATTGAGGCTTTCGCTTTCAGTAGCGTTAAAATCACCTCTTTCGATTTCTTTTCCCCACAGCGGATCACCTGAAGGAGGTGTCCGTACCGATCCTGCGTACCTGCAAGCACAAGGTGGATCGCGATAGTCTGCAGATTTGCGCCGCTGAAGAGGAAGGCGGACACGACGCGTGCCAAGGGGACTCGGGTGGTCCATTTGTGTGCAAGAGCAGTGCCAATCCCTACGAGTGGTATCTGGCGGGAGTGGTCAGTCATGGAGAGGGTTGCGCGCGGGCCCATGAACCCGGAGTGTACACCCGTGTGGCGCTATTCGTGGATTGGATTGCGCAGAAGGTACGGGAACCACTTCCAAGTCAAATGGCCGGGTCCGACTGCCCCGGCATGAGGTGCATCTGGGGTGGAGGTGTTTGTCTGCCACCGGGCAAGAAATGCAATGGATTCGTTAACTGTCTCGGTGGTGAGGATGAGTCAGGCTGCGAAATGGATCGTTTACTTCGGTCGATGTCGAATAGGGGTGATGAGGAAAGCGAGGAGTTGGGCACCACACCCCGGGATATGGGATTCCACGAGAATAGACAAGCGGATGGTGATGGAGACAGTACGGATACGGTGGAGACAACATCTGTGGCACCTGATGAACAAACACCCACCATCAGTGTGGATCTTACGACGATGAAGCCGGAGGAAAGTACAACGACAACTCAGGAGGAAAGTGCTGAGGCACACGAAAGTATGATCGTAACACACACAGTCCATGCCGACGTTGTGGAAAGTACGACACCAACTCTGAAAGAGATAACTACAGATGAACCGAGTACCACTCATGCGAGTTCCTCTGAGGAAAGTACTACTGAGACAAGCACTACAGAGGAAAGTACCTCCGAGCCACCGACTACTGAGGAAAGTGCAACGGAAGAACTAAGTTCCACTGTGAATCCATCGACAACCGAGCAAGCAACGACTACAACGAGCTCAACAACCACTCACGCAGTAACTACGGACAGTTCCGCAATCGTATTCCAAGACGACACCATAACCACCCAAGGGCCAATCGAGTTTGAGATCATTGCGCCTAGCGTCCCATCCACAACGGAGGCGATCTGGAAGGCAGTGGAGAAAACGGTACTAGAAGTACGCGGACAAGCTCGTGTGGACAACGGTTCAATGCCGGCTTTAACAGCCGAAACCAGTACCAGTCCTGACCAGACCGATGAGCCACAGGACGATCTACTCGATCCTGCCGATCATCCGTTTTTCGAAGAAATCGACACGATGCACAAGGAGAAACACAAACGTGTCGCTAAATTCCGCATGACCGTGCACAATCTGCATACCAAGACGAATGCCCAGCTGGTTCCAGCCAATGTGACCGCTAAATATCGCCAGTTTTGGTGTCAAAAGTAAGATGGTGGCGTGATGGGTTTGGTGAACTGTTTTACGATCGTACGGGGTTTTTTCCTTGCAGCATCACCCAGAGGATCAATATGGCGCACCGGTGCGATCGTATCATCGACTGCGAGGATGGAAGTGATGAGCTGAACTGTACCTGCCGGGACTTCCTGAAAGACAAGTTTGATTTTCTTATCTGCGACGGAAAGACGGACTGTCTTGATCGTACGGATGAAGAAAATTGCAGTAAGTTTGATAGACGGATGAAGAATCGAAAAGCTTAACAAAACCTCACATGAGAGCGTTAACAATTATTTTATTATCCACCAGTGAACTGTCATGTGGACCAATATGCGTGCCGCATCAGCCAAGAGTGCATTCCAAAGGAGAAGGTATGCAATGGCCATCCAGATTGCCGATTGCATGAGGATGAGTTAGATTGCTGTAAGTATCAACACACGAGCTTTTGCATGTTTAAGTTGTCTATAAGAATACTTTATTAAATTCTAATCTCCTCTTCCAGTGGCTTTGACCGATGGACACAGAGTTTATTTCGATGCAAACAATTTGACACTCTTCCGAAACACGGGAATCGTGACGAAAAACACCAATGGGACGTGGGAAGTTGTGTGTGGAGCTGTACTAACTGGCAAAACGGAACATGCTGTCGAGAAGATTTGTTCGTTTTTAGGATTCGCGTAAGTTTCCATCAAAATTCGTAGGTTTTACTAGCTTTAACTATGATAACAAATGTTACAGAGGTTCCCGAAACTACTCACTGGTGAAACTGGAGCAGCACGACCTCCCGGCCGGAGTACTGGTGACCGTTGGTGACAACTACCAGAATCTAACCGTGAATCCCACCTGCCAGGCGTTGAAGGTATCTTGTGCTCAACACATCAACGCTACCGAACACGAGATTGCTCACTTCGATCCCAAGCCAACGGAGGAACCGGTGCAGGTGGACATTCGCCCGCTCAACCCGATCCACCGGCCACACCACATGCCCCAGATCGTGTTCCAGGAGAACGCACACATCGAGCTGATAGAGAACTTTGGCGACGACTACGATTGGCCCTGGAACACCAACATCTACCTGGACGGGGCGCTTATCTGCAGCGGGCTCATCATCGACGCCGCATGGATCATTGTCGCAAGCAGCTGTACGCGGTTGGTCAACATGCGCCATCAGTACGTGGCGGTGGTGGCCGGCGGTGCCAAGTCGTACCTGCACATTGCCGGACCGTACGAGCAGGTGGTACGGGTCGACTGCTATCACTTTATACCGGAAGCGGAAACGGTGATGCTGCACCTGGAGCACAAGCTGAACTTCAGCCGCCACGTGCTACCGACCTTCGTACCGGAGAAGTATGGCCAACTGAGTTTCAGAAAATGTTTATAGATTTCATCACAAAGTTTCCCCCTTTTCTTTCAGCGAAAACGTCACCGATAGTGAGTGTTTGGCCGTGGGACAGGACAAGTATGGACGAACCAAAACGCTACGAGTCCATTTGAACTCAACCAACTGCCAGGGTGAACGAGTTCGATGCTACCACAAGGATCTTAAGCAACCATACTTCCACCATGAGTACTGTTACACGCAAGGTAGGAACAACAAAAACACCTTATTTACAAAACTTCTTCAAATACTTTTGCATTATTAAAAATTGTTTTCTGAGTTCAAGCTCAAAATAGTAATGGTTAAATTACACGATTTTGGATAATTTTCCATTAATCAACTCAATCACTAGCTAGAAAATCAATCATGATCCAGATCTCGTAGTGTTATAATAGTTCATTTTCTTTTATCATTCCCCCAATAGAGGCGACACGCTCCGGCGTGATCGTATGTAAGACGAGCCGTTCCGGCTGGTACCCGGTAGGATTCTACCAGAACAAGCGCGGTCTGTGCGGTTTCAACGAGGTTGTACGGGTGACGAGTCTGGTAGAGTCGTACCACAAGATACAGCACGTCCTACACGACGAACAATGTGCCGGGCAGTACTACGAGGAACCAAAGTGCACCGGAAAGCGCTGCCGTTACGGGAAGTGTGTCGGTGAGACGCTGCTCTGCGATCGGAAGAATGACTGTGGTGACGGATCTGACGAGGATCAGACATTCTGTGCGGCACGCAATCGAACTACGAGTAAGAAAAGGATCGGTTCTGGAGGGTAAATAGATACTATAGGACTTAATCTATCTTTCTATTTATAAGACTGCCTACCCCATCAGTTGCGCTGTGCCAATGGCAAGTGTATCGACAAGAGTAGCTTCTGCGATCGGAAGAATGATTGCGGAGATTCGACCGACGAACCGCACGACTGTTCGTGCTATACGTACTTGAGGTGAGCCATCATGAGCCATAAGGTTTGGAACTAGAATTCATATGTGACCTTCCGTAGAATCACTGACCCCGGCAAGATCTGTGACGGTGTGCGCAACTGTTGGGACAAGTCGGACGAGAACCCACGCGTCTGTCGATGCCACGCGACGAGTTTCCGCTGCGGCGAGTCGGACATCTGCGTACCTTACGATTTCGTGTGCGACAAGGAACGGGATTGTCCAAACGGAGAAGACGAGCTGTACTGTTATGCCCTGCAGCAGAACTCCTATGAAGCGTAAGTCTTATCTCGTTGCGTGGGGAGGGTGACTCTTTTGTCAGTCGAACTCTGATCTTCACGTCCAAACGCTTGCAGTGGCTACGGCGAGCTGATGGAGCAGAGCTACGGTATCTGGCACTCGAAGTGCTTCCCGAAAACGGCCCAGTTTGATGATGAGTACATGCGGCGCGTGTGCGAGCAGCTCGGGTACAGCCAGGTGCGCAAGATCTACGGCCGGGCAATCGTGGAGGAGGCCCGGCTGCGGACGACGGCGAACGACACCGAGAGCCCGGTGGAAAAGCTGCGCCGGGCGGCCACGAAAACGGTCGTGCAGAACAAGTTCTCCAAGGTGGTGATCAACGCGAACCACACGTTCTACATGAAACCGAGCCGACCGATGTTCAAGGTGATCAACTGGAATCAGGAGGATCAACAGAACTGCCACCGGTTGGAGCTACTGTGCGCACCTTAGATCGCGAGTGGGTCCATGTGTTCTTTAGGATTAAGCAAGCAATAGAATAAAAATTCACTTCAACAGGCAAACGAAGGAGTGGCTTTTGAAGACGAAAGATGACAAAGATTATATGTTCCACAAGGTGAGGGTTCTTGTGTTGAAGATCACAGCCTGTGGTCGTTACCATAACTGTTTGATGAAATTGATCTTCATTTCGTACGATTTTATATCTGCTTTGGATATTCACAACCTTCTTTAGTGAGGCACACTCCCAAAAAGGATATTAATCGCTCGTCGTTTAGTTAGTCCAGAATTGATATCATTCAACAGATAGACGTACTTTGCAATAAATTTATTGTAACACATAGTTTGATCAATGGGGAAAACAGAAAACACGACACACGGTAAAACTTTCTGATCGGCTATCAGAGTACGTCAGCGTGGTGGGCCTACGTTCAGTTTTTTGGTCCACGTCCAAGCTGCGAGAAGTAGGGACATCCACCATCGAGCTTCTGCTTCAGCGCCTGACAGTCGCTGCTTTCGGTCCAGACCGCCGCCGGGCAATTCTGAGAGCCAGAACGAAAGTGACACCAACGTCAGATCAACGCGCAACCCAGGGCGAGTTCCTCTACTCACCTTGAACAGCGTCGTGTGCAGACAGTTGAGGAAACCCTGCGGAATGAAGCTGCAGCCGGCCCGATCAGGGGACGCCGAAATCGGTGCCACATTGTACGCCGGATCGCTCTGGATCTGACGGGCACAGTTATCGACCGCACCGTTGACAGCCGAAGCGAAGTTGGCATCGGCCCCAATCGTGGAGGCCAGCGTCCGTTTGATCGCGTCCGTGTTGAGAGCGTTGTTCGCGAATCCACCCGTCTCCGTCAGGATGCATTGCATAACGCACTGTCAGGAAGGTTCCAGAGGTTAGGGAAAACCTGATTCCTTTTCCATTTCCTTTTCGCCAGGTCATTTTTTCTACTTACACAACCCTCCGTCTTCGGGACGCCCGGCGCAGGCATCTGCTCGGACCGGGGATTGTCCGCCCGACACTTATCCATCACGGCCGTATCGACCATCTTCGGTATCTGACAACAGTCCTCGGCCGTTACCGCACCCCGTTGGAAGCAGGACGCATCCGGTGGCGGTGGCTGCGTGGAAATCTGCACTCAGGAAGGAAGGAAAAACAGTTTACGCAAGCGAAATCTACCGACTTTTTCCGGCAAACACCTACCATTCCAAACACCGCCACCAAAGTTGCCAAAGCGAGCTTGAACATTGTTTACAAAATGGTTGATCTGTCCGCTGGATTCTATTAACTCTCGATTGCGACTACACGGATGGTTCTGATGTCGATGGTCCTCCACACGGGGACATTTTATATGTATCTTTTAAGATTTTTTCACAACAAAACCGAGCTTCAAAATAAAAGCAAATAACTTCCGCGTCAGAACAAACATTGGAAACAATGTCTTGCTCATGCGCCAACCATGTGATAGTCGAACACGATCGAACTGAACCGAAACGTCCCTGTCTGCAACCTTGGGGTAATTGCTCGACAATACCCCAGCACCGGCCATGCGTGCCAACGTACAATGACCATATTTTTCCTGGCGTAGTTAGGGGCGACAAAAATAGTAGCTCGTTTATGACCAACTCACACATTATTCTGATTGAAAAATGCTATCAACCGAACAATGGACTTCCGTTTGGGTAATCACTCGTCAAAAATGGTTCCAAATATCCGGTTCTTCAATTTATTGATCATTAAACACGCCCGCAAACCTTTGCATTAAACCCACCCGCACAAAAACCCACACTGCTGAGACGAAAGCCCGCCGCACTAATCCGGACACTGCCTCAGTCCTCACGCTTGGGATGCTTTCGTAGGGCAAAGTAGGGACATCCTGACTTCAGCTTGTCCTTAAGCGCCGAGCACTCCGTCTTGGCGGTCCAGGCGGAGCTGGGACACTTCTGCGGGGTGAGAAAGGAGGGGTTTTTTGTATGGAAGTTGATTGTTGCCCACAATGGTGTTTGTAAATAAGAAAACGTACCTCGAACAGCTTGCTGTAGACGCAGTTGACAAATATTTTCGGGGCGATGCTGCAGGGTGGAGTTTTATCATCCGACGGGGGCTCTCTCGTGAAAGCGGAATCGACCTGGGCCGACGCAGCGCACTGGTCGATCGTCTGACCGATCAGCGTCGTGAAGGCGGGATTGGCCTTGGCCACCTTCTCGACAGACTTCTTGAAACCTGCGACATCAAATTTGTCGTTCTTGAAACCTCCCATAGCCGTCAGAATACAGTTAGAGATGCACTGCAACAGGGAAGAAGAAAAGGTAACGGAAAACTTGCGGTGGAAAACCAATTACGCTTCGGACGATGCCACGATCTTACCGATCCATGAGAACCATGTCCTTTAGCGCCTTTTCCGTGCTCATGCTTGAAAGGAAACTCCTTCCTGCACGACTCAAGCACGGACTTGTCGACGAGCATTGGAATTTGGCAACACTCGTCCACCGTGGCGGTCAGGTTGGCGAAGCATTTTCCGTGTCCTCCCGGATGCCCAGCGACCTATCGTTGAAGACGATGAACGGTTAGATCACATCTTCGACATCAAACCAAACAATTGTTCACTTACCAAACCGAGGAAAGCCGCTACTAGAATCGCTACTACGCACGGGCTCATATTTGCCGATATTGTCTTTGGAAAAGCCTATCTTCGAGTTTGCCATTTTATAGGGAAAATATCAGCCAAACTCGAAACGACTTTGGCCTGATAGACATTAAAATCGCATCAAAACCTCATCATGGAGTGAGGGTGAAAATAAATTAAAGGACACAAATGACAAAACTGAGCAGGATGTGTCATCAATGTGTGAAATAAAATTATTAAATTAATTTTAACTTAATGACAGTCTACAGTACGTAGTGTTTTAATCATTGTCAACCTACCGTTAGGAAATCATTTCATTTTTTTTTTCAAATCATTTTAAAATAAACCTGAAAGAATATATTGTACAACCGGAATCCCATCAAAATAAAATAAAATAAAATAAAATAAAGTTAAAGTTTGGTATTAAGAGTAAATTAAATTCATTATACAATTTTTATAAGCTGATCTTTTCAATCCATCTCAATGCTGAATAGTACGGTAAAGTATGCCAGAATATAAGAGTGGAGAATAATGAATCATCATCTCCATTATGTTGGCATTATCAAACAACTTGAAAATATATGCAGCAAAGCAACGGCTGGGTTAATTTATTTCTTTTTCATTTGCATTGCATTATCCAGCACTGGATTTTCAAGTAATAGACAAAACAATCCTGATTATTGGATTAGTTGGTCTGAATGCATGACTATCGGATGGAGTTTACTTTGGAGGGCATTTCAAACATGCCCTTTTTTAATATTACCTTATTTAATCCATGAATAATTCTACTATTTCTAACAAACCAAATTATTCCTTCAGCCATTTATTTAAGATCGTTCTTATCCAAAATCGAACATTGCTGCCCCGCAATTCGGTCGTGACAATTACGAAAACATATTTTGAAAACAGCTCTTTAAAAAAGGTGTAGCTCTATACAATAATATTTTAAAACATCTTTTTAAAATAAAAGGTTTATATTTGTTTTTGGTAAAAAAAAAACTATTTTTTTATCGGTACAGTGAAACAAGTAGGAACACCTAGTATGCTTTCAATTTAAGATTAAAAAAAATAACTAGCAAAAAACAGTGATTGATTTGCAGGTGAAAACGAGAGAGAGATAAAAAGCATTTATTGTTCCAATTTGGATTGTACGCCACGTACACTCGACTCATAAGTAGTTCCGAATCGTGCTCGCTGTCCCGATCCTCGTTGGGGAAGCTAATTTTGGTTTTCTGCTAGCTTGCGAGACTCCACTTGCTTGAACATTTCCCCCAAGTCATCCACCGTGTTGGCGCATTTGGTGAAATAACTTTTCCATTCGTCGCACGCTTTGCCTGCAGGAAGTAGAATAAAATTAAGAAAACAGAAAAGATGTTTACAATGAACGGGTACAATTGGAAAATTCACTCACTTCCTGTCCAGCTACTGGTGGGGCATTTCTGGAAAAGAATTTGAGAAAGAAAGGAGAAAAGCCCCAGTTAGAAAGGGTGAAACAGATACCTTCGGAATGGTTAATTTCTTACAGCATAACTTTTCGAAGCGGCGCAGGCTATAAGGAACGCAGGGGTTGGATCACAATCGGACTTCGTTAGCTTCTGGATAGCGGCGGCGTCCTTTTCAATCATCGGCATGCACTCCTCCAGCACAACCTTCTCAAGGAGGCTCTTCCATTCGCTCGAGGCCTGCAAACTCTCTTTGATGAACGTTCGCAGACGATCCGAGTCCACGCGCCCATCGGACTTCGTGAACTTATCTTGTTTGAAAACGCACGCGGAAAACTCCTGTAACGAGACCGTGGCACATTGTAAATGATCTTGAAAAGTCATCTCCCGTTCGTTTGCCTATCCTCGGAATACTCACACAACTTTGCTCCACCTGCGACTTGCCCGAACCTTCCACTTTGCTCCAGCACTCCTTCACGGTTTCGTTGAGAAATACCTGCGGCATCTCACAACACTTTTCCTCGCTCTCCGCCTTCATGAACTCGGGAACCGTTTTGCAGGCCGGATTTGGCTCCCCGTGGACCAGCTGGGCCAACCAGAGGGCAACCAGTACCTTACCGAACGTGATCGAAACCACTTGCAGCTGCGATCGGTCAACGGAGGTGGCCATCGTTTTGCGTAACTGCGTCAGTCGACAAGCGCTACTACCGAATATCACGGCCGAACGGAGGAGCGGACCTTTTTATAGCATAAATATGCCATTATAAAAACCAACGTAAAAACGGAAAACTCGGTGGCCTTGTGTAAATATTGACCAAAGGGGTTCATTGGAGCCATTTTTTCCCACAATCATTTTAGAGGTGTGGCTTTATGGGAACCCATTTCAGTGGAGTGTTTGAACATCGTTTTCCATCGCTTATTCTAACACATGAAAGGTGATTATTTTAGCGGCGAAAAAACGCGAACGGAAAAGTGTATTGAAATACACATGAAATGCCGCATGCTCGAGCACGGGTTGAAATGGATTCAAATTGCTCACACCTGTGGGCTTCGAATGGGGTTTTTGAGCACAAAAAAAACGAAAGAAAATAACGGAAAAGAACTTAATGATGTATGCAATTAAAATCCCAAATTAATCATTCAATTCCACAGCACTTAAGTATCTTAAGCTTGTAGCGTTTCTGGTAAAAATTGAATATTTCAAAGTGTATTTGATTAAGAAAGGTTTTGTATGCGTTTTGCAAGAATCAGAGGTTTCTAACCTTTTACCTTAAACAATCTTCAATTCTAATTGATTCCCGATTCTAATCGGTTCAGTTCCATTTATTTTTATTTGTGATACTGTTATAAATTTTAATATACGGTTTTATGGTGCCACTTTTCCAAGATTGTCCCTTTTTTCAATGAGCAACCACTAATCGACCCGGGAAATTCCGAAGAATGTTGAAATGTTACAGCTACCCGATTGGGTTTTCTCCTTCATCTCGTTGCATTTCTCACTGGTATCATCGAACCCTAGACAGTCCTGTGGAGGGAGACAAAAAAATCCATTAAGAAGTGTATTAGCGTAAGATGTGCTCCAACCCGGGAGAAAAACTCGTACCTGGAACCAACTCTTGACCATGCAGACGAAGAACCGATTCACTCGCTCATCGCACACGACGCGCTGGAAGTCTCCCTGGAACATGTTACCCTGGAGGAAGTCCATCAGGTCCGTCTTACACTCGTCGAAGTGGGCAGCCAACTTCGGCCCATAGGTGATGATGCGGGACAACGATAGCGGCACGCTGCTGGCCCACGGTCTCAGACTGTACCCTTGTAGAATGCACTGGGCGATGCACGTCGTCCCGGCCCTGTCCGGTTTCGGCATACACGCAATGATGGCGTCGTGCAGCTCCGTGAAGCTACGGCAGCATTCGCGAGGGTTTAGCGCACCCACCATCGTACACTCACCCGGTGTCGTATCGTTTTTGGGCAGGACCGCCTCGACGCCCACCGTGAAACCGAGGGCGATAACAAGTAGCATTCGGGAAGGTGTCATTGAAGCCCGCTAATCACTCTCACTAGCGTCCGGGTCCGTTGTCGAATGGCTTTTTATCAGTTCGGAGAAAAGCGCCACTATTCACGGGGTGAATTTCACACATTAGAGGCAATCAGTACTGACGGTGAGTAATGGTGCGAGTATTTTTGATGACCATGTTTGGTGCGATGATTAAACTAAACAAAATTATTAAACTTTAGAGAAACCGTCGAGTAGAAAAAAAACGTTAACGTGCTCATCAGTTTCCAATCAAAACAGGTCGTTAATAATACATTTTCAGTCATTTTACCAAGCCATAGTCTCACAAGCAGAATTTCCGGTCTGGAAGCTCAAATTTTGTTCATTATATTTTCATTAAAAATTTCAAAAGAATGGAAAAATATTTTCATTTAATCGAACGCATGACTGGTACTAAATAATTAAGGTAAGTGCGTTGGCGAATGACTGGTATAAATGTCACCCCCGGTTCGTCGAGTAAGGCACATCAGGCATCGGTTTAGCCACAGTTCAACCAGCAAGCTAAGAAAACTTGAATTCTTCCAGCATCAAGATGAATCCCATCTACGGCACCACCATCCTGGTCTTCCTCTGCAGTACGCTGCTCGCTTCGGTTGCCGCCGCCCCCAGCAAGGACGCCTGTGCCAAGGGAGACATCAACACGGATCCGTTCTCCTGCTGCACCATCCCGAAGCTGCTGGACGTCGCGGTCGTGACCACCTGTTTCGAAAAGTACCCGATCGATCCGGCCACCAAACCCACCAAGGGATCGTTCTCACCGACGGATGTAAGTGATAAAGGGGATGCGATGTGTTGGACGAGTTGCTAACCACCTGCCGCGTTCTTCTCCACAGTGCATGTCGGAGTGCATCATGAACAACACCGGCATCTACAACAAGAAGGGCGACGTGGACTCGAAGAAGCTGTCCAACGTGTTCACCGACAGTCTGCCAGCGAACAGCCCCTGGCTGACCGTGGTGAACAACGCGATCAAGGAGTGCTCGACCCAGGCCACCAAGAAGACGGGCGAGTTCGACAAGACCATTGCCGCGTCGAAGAAAACCGCCACCAAGGGCCAGCTCGTGTGCAATCCGGAGGCAAGCTTCCTGGTCGACTGCATTCACACCACCGTGTTCACCAACTGCCCGGCCAGTCTACGCTCGGCCTCGACGGAATGTGACAGCATCTGGCAGTTCCTGAAGACCTGCCCGTTCAGTGCACTGCGTCAGTAAGTGTGTTCCCCGAATGTGATGATTCTTCCTTCGGTGATGGGTTCTCAATTTCTTTCGATCAACTAGTAGACATTTTTCCACCCGGAACAGGTCAATAAAGAGTACCAGTGTAGAAATCGTACTGCAGGTTGGTCTCAATTTTGTAACGAATATTTGTTCTCCAAGCGTTCCGAATACACTGTGGGCATATGTAGCTCCAACTAAAAATATCTAATGTAGCATTCACCTTCAAATTAGATTTGAATATCTTGCTAACTCACCGACTTAGATTTCTTTTTTAAATTACAAATAAGATGTTTACAGTCACTTCTATGAGTGACCCTCGTCTCAATGCCGGCGCCCTTGCCTTAGCAAGAAAATCATATTTGATAACATTTAAACATAGTTTATTTCCCTACAACTAGACCAAAGACATCTAAAGATGATCGAGGGATACTACCCGACATTGATTTTATTTTCATTCGTTAACTACCAGAGAAGGATCAACAACGATATAGACTGATCTAGGAGATAGTAATAGAGACAGCGAAGGTAGAGCGAGAAAGTGAGGAAAACACGCGCAGTTCTTGGTCAAAAGGAGGGAAAAGCGCGTACAATATGTGATGCTTTTGGTAGAGGGCGCTCGTCACCATGTCCTACATGGAGACTGCTGTGCAAAACACGAAAGCTGACAGTGACCGTTTGGCCGGTACGCTACTGGAATGTAAGGCGGATGCCAAGGCATTCGATGAGGAAGGCAGAGGGAAAAGCTAACATTCACTGCGCAGACACGCACTGGAGATTTCGTTCCATTCGAGCCACTTGGCCACCTCGAGCGGTAGGTCGGGCTTGGAAAGGCTCGCCGAGTCTAGTACGTTCGGGCCACCAGACCCGCTGGTACCATTTTCCGCCCGCTCCAGATACTCGGTCGAGCTGGTCGCTTGCGGAGGCTTCTTGGGGGTACCCATCGCACCCTGCAGCGCGATACCGCTCTTCAGCAGGGTGGCCATAACGTCGTCCACCGAGCACTGCATCACCCGCTGGCGACAGAGCGCGATGCAGTGGATGAAACCGTCCGTTCCACCGACGAACCGGTGCTCCATGAAAATCGACTGGTTGTCCCAGTACACGATCTACGGTGAGGGAAATTAATTCAGTTCTGCTAAACGGGATGCGCTTGCCCTCCCGAAGAACGCTACTCACCCGCGAACTAATTGTGAAGCGTGTAAAGGGACGAATGAAACGCCGGTACCTTATCGTGGTCGCACCCTGGACCACCGATCCACCTTTACTTCTTATGGTCCGGTAGAGGGAGGTCCGCTCGTAGAAATCCACCCGAGCAAAGTCTATTTCTCGCAGATACCGCGCATTGTTCATATGATACAGTAATGTATCGATGTCATTTGTTAAGCACAGCCCTGAGAAAGACAAATAGGTTAGATTGTAATTAACTATAGAATAATATCCAAAATCAAGATCGTCACATCATTTGCATGAATTAATTTAGAAACCCCATTTTTCATCACTACAAAGACATAAAGGTATTGAGGCGAATTGATTGTAATAGCAGAAAAACAACAGCACGAAAGAAATTATACCAATCTAAACTTATTTTAGCTTTCTAATCTCCAAACTACAGCTCTTGCTGATTTTTCTAAATCTTATCATCGTTTTGGTTTGGTACTGAGCAGATTTTATTCCAATTATGAATGCGATGCATGACACACCAGGCGTCTCCATCATTGAAGGATATCAAATTAACTTATTTCTATTTATTCAATTCTTGAAAAAGTACATGCTAAATTCTTCCGAAGTACTCGTTTCTTGCATAATTAAACGTGAACTAATTATTCGTGGAACAATCCTCCAGATTCCGCATCGCTTGGTCTCGCTAACGATGGAATCGATTACGTTTGCGGTAGCAGTACGCTTTGGAGCATGTTTAACTCGCAGCCACAAACTAATGATTCCGCGGAAACCGTCCCAAGCGATCGAAGTCGCATAACTTCCCGTGCGCTATATTTAGCACATCGTCTCCGTAACAAGCTCCGCAAGCTCCGGTTGCCAAGTGGCATGCGATGGACAAGGGTTGCCGGAGGGAGGAAAATGATTGTCCGCAAGAAAAAGGCCCTCCCGCGACCCGTGTGTCCGTCTTCTGTGCCCACTCACCGACAACACTGCTGGTGTCTAGAATGTGCATCCGCTTCTTGAGAAAGCGCGCCGACAGTACGCAAAGGCACATCCGCAGGAAGTAGTGCAGCTCGAACAGCGCGTACAGCGCCACCAGAACACCGAGCACAATTCCGAGCGCGGTACAAAGCATTTTCGCAGCACCACGGTATGCGATAGGACGATGGTTTTCGGGAACGTGGATGGTGACTCTAGAAAACACTTGCAACAACCACCGCACGCGTTAGGAATTTGTTTGCTGTGACTGCTGAACTATGCTGAGTCGCTTTTTATCCCTCCTTTCTTCTTACTCTCGGACGCTCGGCAAACCAAAACTGCGACCGTTTGTTTCGTTCATTTTCCTTCCGCTGGGGACGAATTGTCAAACGAAACAGGATGGTAAACCTAAAGGCCTCTGTCACGCGCGCACCGAACAAACAATACTGTTCAACGCATCTTGGCCAGGGATGGCGATGAAATGGACACTTTCTTCACGTTCGGGAT
The DNA here is from genome assembly GCF_943734705.1 of Anopheles coustani. Lineage (NCBI taxonomy): Eukaryota > Metazoa > Arthropoda > Insecta > Diptera > Culicidae > Anopheles > Anopheles coustani. Next base: position 72,348,009 of record NC_071289.1, read on the forward strand.
GGTGACGGACTGCTGAAGCGAGGCCTACTACTAGAATCCTTGACCGCAGTCAAGGTAGTGGCGGCACATGTGACAGCTGAAGAGCGAGGAAAAGCAGGCGAACTGTCAGACCGCGAGGATAAGATGATGGCAGCCAGCAAAAGGACAAGGCTTCTTTGACTAGTGGTTTGTTTTGGTTTTGGTAGCGCATGCGCTTCCGGCAAGCTATCGAACGATAGTTCAAACCGCCTGCACTAACACCAACACGTTCAGGTGCATTCTTTCGTAACAGCGGGCGATGTAAACAGAAGGTAAAGCCAGTGAAAGGTGAGCTCGCAGTGCAGGTGCAATGTGGTGAGAATTCTCATACGATCGATGCTGAACAGTGGAACCCTTAAGTGTAACATTAAGATGTTTTCCAATTTTTAGTTGACTCATTTATTTGAGGTAGCAAAATTTCAATAGTGCTTTTGTTTTGTTCCCAAACCAAATCTGAAGGGAATACTTATATTAAAAAATTAGAAAAGAAATAAGTTAAGTAACTAGTATTATAGTAAGATTGCTATAAGATATTTAACGTTTTCCTTGTGGTATTCCATTGAAAAACTTCATTTCATCTGATTGATTAAGTGCATAGGTGCGTAAAGATATTTATTTAAAATGTTCACTCATATTTCATTCATTCATTCATTCTCCGAACTTTACAAAAACGGACACTGGCTGTGATACTCCTTCAATTTATTGCAGTCCGCATTGACGGTGAAAAGTCTGGCGGGACATTCGGCGAACAGCGTCATACCCATGCAGGCCAAAATCGTCCCCGAAATCGGATGGCAGATCTGTTCACCCTCGAACGCCGGTTTCAGCAATGCGCCAGCGTCGATTTCTTCCTTCATCGAATCAGCCATCTTAAAGCACGCATCAATGGAATCCAGCGTGATCTGCTTCCACTCAGGAGCCATCGGTTTGGCCGAATCCACATACAGCTTGGTAAGAGCCTCTCGATCGATCTTCCCGTTGGAGTACAGCTTTGTCGAGTTCATAACACACTCGGCTACGCACTGGCGTAAAGAGGAAAAAGGTTAGAAAAATACAAAACTCGGGAGTTGAAGCCGCACACTTACGCATCCCCTCGGTATACCCTCCATCGTCATTTGGCGCTTGGTTTGACTGATCCACTTCGAATGGCAGGCCATGAACGCACTCGGTTCTACTAACGCTGGAGTAATGCAACATTCTGCCGCATTCTGTCGGTAAAACAGAGGAAGAACTATTTGTTAAACATTCAATTTCTAATACAAACCATAGCTTACCTTGGGAATGGGAGGTCCTTTAAGGCAAGGATTGTCAGCAAAAGCTGAACTTAAAACAATCCCGAAAACCACTAATACTTTGAGATTTACTTCCACCATCTTGTGATAAAGCAAGCCGTTCTCTTATAAACTTTCTAAGAAATAAGCAAATCTTCAATCCTCAAGTTGATTCGAGTAGCTTCTTTTATACTTCATTTTGAGGGAAGATTTATCTCATGATTGACGCAAAAGGTTTTCAATTTTTCAAACATTGAACAAGCTGTTTCCGTTTCTATTTCATACCCATCAATTAACTCATAAATGAATATTCAATATCTAAACATCAATGCTATTCTTTATCCATTTGTCAATCAATCGCGAATGATGCGATAATTGTTATAAAAATCATTTCAGTGTATTATCAGAGTCAAATATCAACGATCAGTTGATCATAGACTTGTAACATACGCTGCGAAAATGTCATCTTAGAGCCTCAGTTGTATTTATTGCTCGGTTTTTACCTAAGATCGGTTTGAAAGACAGTCAGTCGGTGATTTTTGTCTGGAATCGTCGGATTCATCTTCAATTGTGAATCTTAAGAAAGTTTTTAAATCAGCTTTTAAAAATTCCCATTTTCCTAGTACTTTTGTAACGGAATTATTACTTTCTTTCAATCACAATGGAGGATTAAAAAATATTTACTTTGTTATCCATAAACCAAATAAACAGGGAAATTATGGTGATTATAAGGAAACTGTAGTGAAAAGACCCATTCGCTAAGTTTTCATTAAATCGATGCTCACGCAGTTACGATCCATGTGCATGAACAGCCAGTGTTAGCTTGTTAACCGTCTCGATTGATTGCATGAACGTGCATGACGCTGGTGGGAAATAAGAACGATTTTGCATTTACAAACAGCCAATTTCTATTGCATACCCTTGTGATCATAGCGATCGTTATTCAATCAACTATGTCAACTCACCCCCACCTCCCACAAAAGAACATGCAAATACGACGTGGCCGCAACAAGGAGAGATAATGCAAACTCGGTCGTCTTCTCACAGAGGAAAGAATAAAACAAGTGCCTACGATCGAAAGCAAACAATGGCTGGAATAGTAACAGCAACTCGGTGACAGCACCCCGGGCTCTGGTCCGGTTGAGATTATATTTAAATGACATCCGGATGTGCGCGAACATTCGCCATGGAGCCCGTTAATTAAGCGGCATTTTCCAGTATCAACCCAAAGCGCCGGCGTGTTTGTTCCGCAGCCGTGATGGGGCACTTTTCCACGAGCGGTTCAACCCAGAGAGAGAGAAAAAGAGTGAGAGGGAACGAGATTGCCCCGAGTTCGGGGTTGCATTGTGCATGTAAAAACGCATAATGATGGCGATCAACCGGGTACAGTCATTAGCATGCACGCAGAGGGGCGTTGGAGGGATTGGAAAATTTCGTTGTAAAACGTTTCAAACCCGAACGCTATTGACATGGCGAGACGGCGTAGATCGACAGCTGGATAAAAACGAATGCAGCTCACCGACGATCGATCTCAGTTGAAGCGAACCGTTCAAACGACGACACCGAAATGGATCTACAGCAGCATTCGTACCGTGTGGTAAGGTTTCTGATCTACCTGATCGCCTTCGGAGTGCTCGTCGTGGCCGAGAATCCTTGTGCCAGCGGACCACCGGTCGATACGGTAAGAAGTGGCGTTCGAAGGGCCTTTAGCTGAGAGTTTAGTTCGAGTAATTGTAAAAATGTTGCCATCACAGAATCCGGCTGAATGTTGCCCCACGCCGATGCTCATCGACGGAAGCATCATGATGGATTGCTACCAGAAGTACGGCGAACAAACCAAGAAACAACTGAAGCTAGACGGTGTCCCACGAGGATGTGTAAGAAAGTGTTCTAAGTTGTCCAATTGGCACATATTAACGTTTCTCCATTTGTGTTCCCACCAGTGCATCGCGGAGTGCGCCATGAACGCAACCAACATGTACGCCGACGGTATGCTGAAGCGTGACGACGTGTCGAAGATGTTCATGGACGCGATGAAGGACAAGCCCGAGTGGATGGCGCTGGTGCGTGATGCCACGAACGCGTGCTTCGAGCTGGCGGAGAGCAAGAAGGAGGAAATTGAGGCCGGCGCCAAGCTGGAGCCAAGCTTCGAGGGCGAGAAAATCTGCCACCCGATCTCCGGGGTCGTCCTGCGCTGCATGGGCATGATGATGTTCGCCCAGTGCCCGTCGACCGTTTTTAACGGCTCGGAAAATTGCAAAAAGCTGCAGGAGTACGGCAGCATGTGTCCTATGATTTAGATAAAATAAGATTGAACATCCGGCGCCAGGCGAAACTTCGGTGTGTGCGTGAACCTGTGTCACATTTTCAGAATTCTGTGTGGCAAAACTGTAGTCCTAAATCTAGTAAAACTATGCAATATAAAATAACAATTTTAAATTTGTCAAATTTTCTTTTGTTTTCACATGCACATGAAAATCACATGCAATGCTTCACTTCTTGAGATATAGATGGCGCTAATGTTGTTAGTTGTTCAATGAAGTTTGAAATGTATAATAACTGCATTCGCCATTTTCTGCGGAGCTCGATAAGTGAAAGTAACATCATTTCATGGAAAATATTTGTTGCTAATTTCCATTAATTTATCTAAACTTCCGAGAAAAATAAACAGCAACTAAGCGGATATGAGAGACGTTAAAAAATAAGATTGTTGACCTCATTGTGATCGAATTCTATAGTAGACATAGGCAAAGTAATATGTGTACGGTTTGCGTAAGTTTATTGCAAAAAAAATACTAACTGAAGTGAAATTTAAACAAAACTTTCTACACTACAAAAATTGAAAACAAAAAAGTATGACAAATCCAGTATATCCCTTGTCAGTAAATAGCAGAAATTTCCCAGGAGCTGAAGAAATACACTGTTTCCCAGTGTTCCGTCATGGTTCAACAAATTAATCCACTTCTTGGAAAATAAATCGTAAATCGCCTAAACAGGAAACAGTCCTCAGGGTCATTGAACCTTCCTGCATTGTGGCGCGTGAACATTTTTTTCTAGTTCAATGACAAATTTCGAGGGAAATGTAATTAAATTTGGCGATTCTTATCTCATATGATATGTTTCTCAAACATAACATCCCGAACGAACATGCGCGTGTTCTTGACGGCAGGAACAAATTGGACAACAATTATTCAATCAGCGTTATCGCGTTCATTCATACGCGCAGTTCGCCGAAAGTGTACGCCTTTAATCGAGGAATTTCATACATGAAAGTATCAAGTCATGCTCCTGCTGGAACAGTAAACTATGACCATTATCAGAACCGTACGTTAGGCGTGCTGTGTTTGAACACCTGTTACACCTGTCCACAAGTGACGCATAAGATCATCGTTTTGTAATCTCGGCCATCAACATGTCTTTGTTGACCAGGTGTTCAGCGCCGTGTAGCCAGGTGTTCAGGGGTATGGCATTACCCCCGGGCGGCGCATCGTAAATGTAGCTCCCGTGTCCCGTTTATCGCTGGCGTAAATATTATGGTTTGTTTGGGTCCAGCGAGGGAACGATCCAGTATCAGACGAAATCCACAGTGGAGCTAAACATCGATGGATTGCTAGCTTTGATTGTAAACCCTGACTGAAATAGTATATTTTTAGCTTAAGCTAACTATTACAAAACGTGCTGCAAGCAGCAACAAAGCGGAAATCAATTAATTCCACGGCTAAACAGCGATAACATAATCATTTGGTCACCTTCGATTGCAAGATCAGAGTATTCAGCAGTCCCAATGAGCAGTGCATTAACAGATTATTTAGACGTCTCGGTGGATCACAGACAGATCTTGTCGTCTGATAACCTCGCCCCGCCGGTGCGATCCTTTGAGCATTTTCGTTTTATCACACAAACGCGCCTAACCAGCGCCAGCAGCGAGCAAAAGAGAAACATAAGTGACCAGTAAGATGTGGGAACCGTGCGAAAGAGAGTTCGCGCGATATGCTCGGGTCTTTGGAGCTGCCTTGTGGTGTCGTGATCAGACCAGTACAATGAATACCAGTCCTGTCCGGGCAGCCGACCAGTCTTGGTGAGAAGCTTGAAGCTGACGGACGTTTGCAGTGTTCAACAGTGAAGACACACGATCAGACATCATGCGCAGCAGGTTAAGAAGTATCTTAGTAGGCGTTTGTGGTACCCTAGCGACACTCTTCTTGAGCGTGTCTGGTGAAGCCTGTCCAGTTTATCTTACTATCTCGGCGTACTCCCGCACCATCGAAGATGCACCGTTGGTAATCAATTGGGGTCCCGGATGCGAGAGTCCTCCCGATTGGATTGGGCTATACACAGAAAATCCGGCGTTATCGAACGCTCCACCGATCGCCAAAGTGCTGGTTAACGGAGAGCCTACCGGGCATGTGATAAGTGCGGTGAAATTTGGCCACCAGAAGCTACCGGGGGGTTGGAGCTACGAGCAGGTTCTGCAGCACATTCCGAAGCGTAAAACCAAGCCCATCTGTTTCGACTTCTACCTCACGAGCTACGATGCGACCGGTCATCTGCAGTACTTCGACTGCCTAAAAATACAACCCGCCTGGATGTTTGCCGAGCCCAGCCTGGGCAACATGTCGCTCAAGGATCTGTTCCTACCGGGGACACACTGCTCCGGCTGCTACCAGACGCGCACCAACGGCGGCAATGTTGTGCTGAAAAAGATTGGCTTCCGCCAGAGCCTGGACATCTGGAGTCAGCTCGTGTTTGGCGTGCGCTATCTGGACTTCTCCGTCGGCTACTATCCGTCGCACAACGGGACGCGTAACTTTTGGATCATGAACGAACACTTCCGCGTGGCCTCACTCGTGCCGATCCTCCAGGACATCCGTCGGTTCGTGATACTGTCGGAGGAGACCGTATTCCTAGACTTCCGACGTTTCCCTCTCGGGTTCCACAACCATCCCGAGCAGCATGTGGTGCTGCTGGCGCTGCTCGAGCAGGAACTCGGCGATCTAGTCTACCGGAGACATTTGCTTTCTACATCCGAAGAGCCGGCAGAGGAACGTGCCAGCGCTGGCGAATACGATGCGGATGGGGAATCTTACGATCTAACCATCGGAGACATGCGCCGAGAGGGAAAGTACATACTTATCACCTACAATCATGAGGCCAGCTTAAATGGTAAGTTCGGCAGGGGTTCGGGTAGTCGGTGCGGGGTCAATCAAGTGTGTAGCTAAAGTGCCTCGATAAAGCGCTATTATCCAATTGAGGTTTTGCCAGGCTTGTGGCCGAACGTACAATGCACTTTTTTTTAAACCTTCCATACGACGTTCCAAGATCCAGAGCGATGAAGATTTTTTATTTGTGAAATGTAGTTCAGTGATGATTGTGAAAAATTGCAGTCTGCTATACATAGACATTGTCGTTTGGTGCCACTTAAGGAGATGCATTAGTACCCCGGTAAAACTGTGTCTTTCCAAGTGCGCAAAAAAAGGGTTGTTTACCCGATACTTGGCCCCTGTTTGTAGCGGCGTTCTTAATGTGGATAAGTTATAAACGTTTGGCCTCGCGTAAACAGCATCCCTCGTGGGGTGGCACACGATCGTTTAATTGTCCATTTATGCCCAATCCCATACCGCCGGCGTTTGCATTCATGATCGTGTAGGAAATACCCTTTACCCAAGTTCTCAACCGCATTAGTCTCTACCCCTACCGATAGCGTAGCATCGAGTGACATCCACACCGTCCAACGATTCCGACTCACGAGAGTCTTCTAACTTTCGCCCTTGACATTCGTTACCTTGGTTGTGCGTTACGAATCAAAGCCGCCGTTTTACAACAAAAAAAAAAGCTTCACTGTGGGGGGTTTGTTTTGTTGCGGTAAAACATATGGGGCCGACTCCGACACTGACCCACATTGTCAGCCGATGCGCTCGCGATCTCCGTGTCGTAATGGATTAGATATGTCAGAGTCGCACAAAACGACTAAACCAACCCAAATGAAACACAAATGCGGGAGACGCTTTTCGGGTGTCAAGCAAAGCCACGACGAACCTAGCGATAATATTTATTTAATTTAGTTGAACCGAAGAAGACTTCTTTGTAGCAATAAGCCCAGTATGCTCAAAAGCTACGTCGCCTAAGAATGTAGTTCATTCCGTTGGTCTGTTCATTACAATGCTTGGCTCCCTACGACGACAGTGTGATCTTCAGCGTCCATCCGTGGCGCAGCTTGAGCTGATCGATTTCATTCTTGACCGGAAACTCCACCACAATCCCTTCGCTGGATGGCTTCCACTAGGGACCAAAAGGAAAAACGTTATCGTTAGTTGATAGGGTAAGCAGGAGGAACCGAAACATTAATGCACGATCACACCTCCAGTGCTGTTGGGTAGCCGAGCATCGTTATCTGCACGATCTTCCACACGTCGTTGCTGAAGACTCCCAGGTTCACGGAGTTAGTAGCATACGGATAGTCCAACACGATCGCATAAACCGTGGTGCCAACAGACGTGCGCTTGGTGAGCTTCATTGGTGAGGATTCGTAGACCGACAGAGAGTTTTCGGAAGGAGTTGTGTACCATACGCTTCCGGTGCTCGTGTCATTTTGATACAACCAAGGGCGAGTTTCGTAGATCGCTTCCCCATTCACCTTTAGCCAGCTGTGAGAGGAAATTAGCGGAAAAATTCTGCCGGTAAGCAACAAAGGGGCAACTCTCCGAGGTCACATACTTACCGCCCCATCTCCACCAGGCGTTCGGCAAAGATCGGCTCGATAGTACCCTCCTTCGTGGGGCCAACGTTGACAAGAATATTTCCGCCGCAGCTAACGGTGCTCACGATCTTTGCGATCAACTCGTCCGTGCTGATAAAGTCCTCCACCCGGGCATTGGTCCGATGAGCCCAGCTGAGCTTATCGAGTTTCTCCATGTGTTCCCACTTATGCCTATCCAGCACACCCGTCTTGGCAAAGTTGGAGCACGAGCGAAAATCTCCGTGCAAGCATTCCACTCCTTTGCCCCAGATATCGTTTGTCACGATCGTGTCCTTTACGGGGCTCTCGTTGTACAGCCAGGCGATCAATTCCTTCGTCCTCCAGTACTCGATCGGTGACATCCAGTCGTTGGCATAGAACAGATCCGGACGGTAGGTGTTGACGAGCTCCTTCAACTCTGGTACCATTTTCTTATCTACGAAATTACGCCATTGAAACGCGTTATTCTTATCATCAATATACAGAGGGTTGAACCACTCGAACAGCGAATAGAATACACCGAACTTTAGCTTCCCGTTCTCCCGAATCGCATCGGCCAGCTCGCCCAAAACGTCCCGATGTGGCCCCACGTCGACCGCGTTCCACCCGAAAGAGTATCGGGATGGCCACAGGGTGTATCCATCGTGGTGTTTACCCGTTAGCACCACGTATTTGGCACCGGACCGTTCGAAAAGGTCAACCCACTCGGCGGCATCGAAATATCGCGCCGTAAAGTCACTCGCGAATTCCTGATACGTAAAACCTGGCTTGTAGTTTTTCCGCATGTACTGGACAAACTTTGGCGATTTATTCACCTTCCAGTGATACCAGAACCACGCGGCGGTATTACCGGACCCATAACTTGGCACCGAGTACACACCCCAGTGTATCATGATGCCCACCTTGGCATCGTCGTACCACTGGGGAAGGGGACGAGAGTCCAGGCTCTCCCATGTCGATTCGTACCTAAGGGCGGTAACGGCGCAAACCACCAGGCTCAGGATTGCTAAAGACAACCGTACCGAACACATTGCTGATAGAAACTGACTGGTACTCGGCCGCTTCTCGATGACCTCTGGTTTTCGACGCAAAGAACGTTTTCATTTCGCTTCTAATAGCATCTCATATTGTCCAATCAAATCAAACTGCTGATAAGATGAGCAACAGTGTTTTGCAACATAACTTCCATCAGAATTTGTTCTATTCCTTCATTTTAGCTTAGATAACAATACGTTTGTTTTGACGACCCAGGTTTGAGATTATTTAATCACCTCAATTATGCTCCTTTAAGAAAACATTAGTCTTAGCTACTCTTATTTATCGCTCCTGCTGAACAGCGTAATTAATTTTTAACAATTTCATTACCAAGATTATTATATATTTTTTATGTTTTCAGCAACCCAAGTATTATACACTTCGTTGTAATGTATGATAAATAATGTAGTTAATTACAAGCTCTAAAATATCACTTTGAAATCGGTGCACTAAAACTTGAGATATCAGAATTGGTAAAACAAAAACAACCACTTTGAAGGGAGTTGAAAATAAGCTTTACAACATGTTTACTCCACGTCCGTATAACTTGCATTGGAGACAATTCTTATTGGAAAACGATGGCCTTGCGTAAACCCAGTACGCTTTCCGGGCTGGGGCACGAATTTTCCCTTTTTATGTCTCTTTTTATGTCCCCATGAAGCGCTTGGGATCGTGACCGTGTGGCAGATGCCGTTTTTGCAGGTAATCACTACAGGGCTTCTATTATCATGCCCTTCCGATGATGTATAAGGGGGACAGTATGGAGTCCAACGGTTCCGACCCACGAGAGTCTTCTAACTTTCGCCCTTGACATTCGCTACCCCGGTTGTGCTTTCCGGCGTTACGAATCCTATAGGCGCCATTTGACAAGCAAGCTTCGTAGTACAAAAAACACACACACACCTTAAAACTCGCAGCATCCGAGGCCGATTCCGACACTGACCCACATTTTCTACCGGGCCGCCGGCTCGCGACCGCAACCGTGTCGTAATGGATTAGGTTTGTCATACCGAATCGCCAAAACGACTAAAACAACCCAAATGAAACACAAGCCCAAGAGAGGCGGTTTGTTTTTTTTTCGGCGGTGGAATCTGCAAAATACAAATCAAATGTGATGCAAACACCTTCCCAACCCGGCACGGAGTTCGGAGAGTGAAGTTTATTGAGCTGCTACTCGCTATTAACGACCGATCCCTAACATCCTCTAAAGATTATCGAAAAACTGCTAAACTTCAAGCTACGACGGCCTTTCCTCAGCATCGTTCGTTGTGTTGAGCTGTTGCATAAGCCTTCCTTTTTATTGCTGCCAATTAAACAGCCGCCACTGCCCCGTTCCAGTCTGCCGTTGCTTCGTAACGAACCTAAGGCCACTGGGAGGACAGTGTGATCTTCAGCGTCCACCCGTGGTGCAGCTTGAGCCGATCGATTTCATTCTTGACCGGAAACTCCACCACAATCCCCTCGCTGGATGGCTTCCACTGGAGGGCAAAAAGGAAAACCGTAATTGTTAGTGATAGTGAAACCAAATAAAATCGAAGAGAGATTCGCAGGAACACACCTTCAATGCCGTCCCATAACCAAGCATCGTTATTTGCACGATCTTTCTCACGTCGTTGCTGAAGACTCCCAGTTGAACGGAGTTCGTTTTGTAAGGATAGTTCAGTACGATCGCATATACCGTGGTGAAGCTGGTGTCTCGCGCCTTTGCTGATGTGCGCACGCCGGAAGAAGATGGTTGCCGTGCGGCCGTATACCAAACGCCCGCGGTAAGTGTATCATTCTGGTACATCCAGGGACGAGTTTTGTAGATCGCTTCCCCATTCACCTTCAGCCAACTGTGGCGATAAAAAAAGGGCAAGAAAACTCAGTCAAAGCCCTCCTTGAGATTCACTAGGCAGCCCTACTTACCTTCCCATGTCCACCAGGCGTTCGGCAAAGATCGGATCAATCGTGCCTGCCTTCGTAGGGCCTACGTTGATGAGAATGTTTCCGCCACAACTAACGGTAGTCGCAATCTCGGCGATCAGTTCCGCCGTGGTCATAAAGTCCTCCAGCCGGGCATTGCCCCGGTGACCCCAGCTTTGCTTATCGAGCGTGAGTGCATTTTCCCACTTGTGCTTCTGCAGCACGCCCGGGTTGTACCGGTCGGAGCAGGTGTGGAAATCACCGTGCAAGCAGAGCGTTCCCATGCCCCACCGGTCGTTGGTCACGATCGTATCGCGCACCGGGCTGTCGTTGTACAGCCACGTGAAGAATTCCTTCGCCTTCCAGTACCCATCCGGTGCCTCCCAATCGCCGTCACTCCACAGCACCTCCGGCCGGTAGGTATTGATGAGCTCCTTCAACTCCGGCCACACCTTCCCGTCGACGTAGTCACGCTTCAGGAACGCGTGCAGCTTGTCATCCGTGTACAGTCGGTTGAACCACTCGAACAGCGAGTAGTACACGCCGAACGTTAGCTTCCCGTTCGCCCGGATTGCACCGGCCAGCTCGCCCAGAATGTCCCGGTGCGGTCCCACGTCCACCGCGTTCCATCCGAACGTGTGGTGCGATGGCCACAGCGTGTAGCCCTCGTGGTGTTTGCTCGTCAACACCACGTACCGGGCACCGGACCGTTCGAACAGTTCGGCCCACTCGGTTGCGTTGAACAGTTCCGCCGTAAAGTCACTCGCAAAGTCCTGATACGTGAAGCCTGGCTTGTAGTTGTCCCGCATGAACTGCACGTACGCTTCCGTTTTGCTGCCCTGCCAATTGATCCAGAACCACTCGGTGCCGAAGCTGGGCACGGCGTACACACCCCAGTGGATGAAGATGCCCACCTTCGCGTCGTCGTACCAGCGGGGCAAGGGCCGGGCATCCAGGCTCTCCCATGTCGGCTCGTACTTGCGGGCGGCCGTAAATGCCTGCCGCTGCGAGCAAACCAGCGACAGCAGCACGAAACACAACCGAACCAGACTCATCGCAGACAGACACTAACGACACTTCTCGAACTCGATGCTGTCCATGGGGGGCGTAGAACCTTATCTTCTTTCTCTTAAGCGAGGCCTTCACACAGTAGCATCTCGCAAATGACACAGTATAATAGGCGTTGATGGATTGTATTTATTGCCCCATCAGTTTCAACTGATAACGCAAAGATTGTTGAGGGAACAGTGGATAATAGAATGTGAAAGTTGTAACGCGATCGTTTTGCATGCGGTAGCTTGCTTTCCAATGCATAAAGAGAAATATCCAGACAAATAGATGTAGTATCGCTAATATTAGAACTTTTTTTCACGGAAAACAGTGCAACAAACACTTTGGTAATCAAAACAGCCCAGTTTTCCATACTCAACACAATATTGGCATGGTCACCTACTTTTAAATAATAGCCCAACAGGAGCTCCCGCTTCTTTTTTCGATTTCCAGTGCATCGATTTTCCCCATTTTTTAATGTTTTCCAATTGTATGAAAAATACTTTTTAGATAACGTCAGCTTTGCTGCTATTATAGTGCATTGCGTTTCACATACCTTTAGGCGTTGTGTGATGCTTTGAAAACCAGTTGTTTCAGTCGACATAGAAATTGCATACTTTACTGCGTCATTCACCTAATATCGACTTTTCAAATGTACCGTTCTCAAAAACCGTCTTCTCTATCCCCCAGAATCGGACATCATATGGAAACCATGGAAAAAACATTCCAGCGCGTTCCTCAAACACTCGGAGCTTGGAGAATTTATGCAAAATTTGTTCACCCAAAAGCATCCGGATGCACCGAGGGACATCGGGTGGAGTTTACATGGCGTGCAAGGTTTCCAGGGAAGCTATGTAAGTTTACTGCACCGCTCAACCTGGATGCTTTTACAACGAGTGTTTTCTTTCTCCTATTTCAGAACGAAGAAGAGGCTACCTACTTGCTACCGAAGGAGCGAGCCAGCATTGTCAATCCGAAGCTGATGCATCTCCTCGGCGGTCCGTGGAGTCTGCGAGCCAATGCGGTGCTGTTGGATTTCTTCAGCAACACGAATCTTGTTGACCTAGCAGTGTACACAAACCGCTACAAAATGCTACACAACGCCATGAATGAAGCGGTCGTGCTAGATATACAATAAACCATGTTTAACATCAACTCTACGTACGCGGCTTGGCGGAACTCATCACGCATAGCTGCCAACATCATTTCTTCGCCAATTCAATGCTCATAAAATATAGCCTTAAGAACATTCGTACACTTGTATTTTGATCCTAAGAACTGAAAACTGAAACTGAGGCATTCAAACACGTTGAGTATTTTAGCTCAGTGAAATCGATCAAACATGTTTGCAAGTACGTCACCGGAAGTGACAGAACGGTTTTTTGGTATTAAAGGAGATGTGATTTGGTATTAAATGATCTTATACGTTGTTGTGGATCCTGTAGTTTTTGTTTTTTTATTTCACTTTTCAAAAACCATGAACTCTTGAGGTAGGAGTACAGCATGCAAAAAAACACATGTAGCAAGATTTACGTTGTTTTTTCTTTTTGCGGCAGCGATTCGAGTTCCTTGTTTTCACTTTTTTTATGATTTAAAACATGTAAAATGAGATATTAGGATTCGAATCCCAAATGAATAAATAAGTGAGTACAAAAGTTGCACGTCGTCATAGGTATTCGAATCCCAAGTAGAGATCAACAACGAATCATCACAAATGCCTATCTTATTACACGATGTGCAGTCGAAACACGTTGATAAAAGGTTCGTTACACAAAAGGCAACTTTGGGCAGAGGCCGCACACCCCCTACAAGCCACCACATGACCGCACGGCATGAACGCTGTGTTGTACTCATTTTCATAACACACTTTACAGAGCTTCGATTCCACTGGCTCACTGCGTTTTTCATCTTCCGAAGCTTCGCTGCTTTCTCGTACGTTGTCCTTACCAACGGTCAATTCGGATGGCTCTGCCACTTGCTGAGTTTTCTTGGCTTTGCAGTTTTCAATAAACGTGCGAGTTTTCATCAGCCTGAGGTAGTGACAATCTTCGTAGTATTTAGCATGCTCCTCCCAGGGATCATCATCCGGGATCCAGCCCTTCAGTTGTCCACCGCAGCTGAAACACGCCACCTGGTCACTTTCTCCGGTGTAAACAAATCCTGCTTCAACCAGTTGCTCCGGTATTTGTGGAAGTGCAATCGGCCAATCGTCGAATGTTTTCAATCGCTGCTCAAATTCGGCGTACGAGGGACATTTAGCACGTTCTTTGAATTTTTCGACTTCTTTCGCTAACGCCTGACGGTTGTACGCTGCTGCCGATACCGCATCGGTGAGCCTCAACGATCCGGGAGCTATTGGTTCTCCGGCTGCTTGTTGCGCAGGTGACACTTTCTGACTTCTCACACCGACCGTATCAAACACAGGTTGTGGAACATCATTCAGAAAGTTTTCGTCCAGAGGCACATTGTTTGTCTGGCGTCTCGTCATCAAAGGGCAGTGCCGCGACCAGCGTAGATGTTCCCTTGCTGCATCGTCTGTTAGTTCCCATGAGCCAATCTCAACGAGACAGAAGTAACACTTAACTGTATCTCTTGCTCCAGTATAATAAAATCCAAAGCGAGCCAGAGTTTCAGGCCTAATGATCAACGGCTTAGGCCACCTGGAAAAAGTTTCCAACCGTTTTGACTCTTCGTTAAGCCCATCATTTGAACTGCCTGAATGGTGATGGTGATGCACCAGTTCAATCGGCACTGGAGTACCCATCATATTGCTTTATTGGTTTTTAAAATATATCAAGAGATTAGTTTGCAATCTCTAACAATTCCAAAGGAATTCCTTGATGTCCTGAATCGTATTGAATAAATATAACAAAATTTGAGCAGTGATGATCTGAAAAGAGAGAAAAAAAATACTATCAAATGGAAAGTAAACAAATTTCACTGGACGCGTTGTTGTTCGTTCGTAAATTCTGTTAAAGATTGAAAAAGATTGATTAAACAGGGCGGCCAGATACGGAGGAACTAGTGCAAACGCGCTGGTCGCAAAGCGTTCCGACACCGTGAATTGTGCGGCCGTCAAAGTGTTAACGATACACACTACGGTTCAAATACTCGTAGGATGAATTTAACGAATTAATGTATCACCAATTGCATACATTCAGTTTAAACGCCCACAAGCTACACGTCATGATCGAAAACATGGCGGCCGGGGCCTCATTTACTCTTTTACCGATAATTATGCTAGTAGTAATAGATGTGTTAGTAATAGATAAGTGATAAGTGTTTTTTTTTTTTAATATTTGAACGGCCAGGCCGTATTGTACTTTTTGTACCAAAAGATAACATTAAGTGATAAGTGTTAGTGAGATAAGATCTAGCGTAAAGATAACTTGTAAAATTACATCAATAAATGTAATTTAGTCTAAGCTGAACCATCGACTTGAAGCTATCGGAAACATTGGTCCTTCGAACCGGATAGAATTTGGATTGTCGAAACATTCATCCGGAATAAACCGCGTTAGAGCGTTGATTCGTGGATAGGGTTTTAGTTCAGTGGATGGTAGCTAGATTCACTACTTCGTGGTAGTTGCCGTTTTGAAATTGTGAACTTTGGACATGTACGTGACCGACCGTGTCAAGCGGCAACCGAATCCAGCATAGCGTGCGCATTTGATACGACGCTACAGTGTGGCATAAAAAGTTAGCATTTCTCGGGACAGAAATAATAAAGAAAATGCCGGTTACGGACAAAATGGTGCGTCAGTTGAAACGCGTATATAGCTGGGGCTGATTTTTTTGAGGAATTCATCGAAAATTATACAGAAAGCCAGCAATGCCAGATAAGCAGCCTCCTCATTTCGTTAGAAGAGGCTAAGGCTAACTTCGAAACTGCGAGAGAAAAGTTACTTACGGAGCACGAAGAAAGTGATGCGGTGGAACTTTTGAAGGAAAAACAAGCCTTCTATGGAAAGTTCCACCGAGTGAAGGGCTTTCTGTTGGAGAAGCAAGATGGGGTGGATAGGCCTGCCGCAAATAGCACAATGGCGAATGCAAGTTTTTCAAATTCGCAAGTGAGGCTTCCCAAAATTGATTTACCGGCTTTCGATGGTGACAAAACAAAATGGATGAGCTTCAAGGACCGCTTCACTGCAATGGTTCACGATGCAGAGTTGTCGGACATAAGGAAGCTGCAATATTTGTTGGCTTCGCTAAAAGGAGCTGCCAGGTTATTCGACCACGTAAAGCTTGTAGAAGGAAACTACAACAGTTCGTGGCAGGCTCTACTGGATCGGTTTGATGATGCGAAGATGCTGAAACGGGACTATTTCAAGGCGCTAGTGGAACTGCAACCGATGGCTGCCGCAACGGGGGAGGAATTGATTCGTATCGTCAACGAGTTGAAGCGCTTAGTACTTGGAATGGATAGACTGCAGGCGCCTGTATCTTCCTGGGATATACCATTATCAAGTCTGGTAAGATACAAGTTCGACGAGCAAACACTAATGGCATTCGAATTTATTGCAGCCGAGCAGAAGACGGACACCTTTAAGGCATTGATGGAGTTTTGTGAGCGCCGCATCAAGATTTTGACAAACTCGGTCGTCCACACGCAAAACAGGATCGACACGAGGCCGGCAATCGGTGGAACAAACGCAAATCATGATCATCAAGGTACTCGAAAGCCTTCACAAAGACAGTATCCTGCTTCAATGTCCTGTGCAGCACAGACAGGCAACATGTTCAGAGGGTGTGTGTTGTGTAAGGCCGAACATCATATCGCAAGATGCGAGAGATTTGCAAAGATGTCGTTGTCAGAGCGCCACCAACAGATTGCGAAGGTTGAGTCTTTGTGCTTCAACTGCTTGGGAAAGGAGCATCAAGCAAGATTCTGTAAGGCCCAGTCAAGATGCGGAAACTGTCAGAAACGGCATCACACATTTTTTTTATGTGGCACGGCATCCCCAAGCGGTACAAGGCCTCTCTCCGAGGAGAGTTTTCGGTGACCAAAAGGACGGTATATTATGTATAAATCGGTGGTCAGCCGTTCGAAATACCGGGGGGTGCCAGACTTGAGATTCGATCCCACCCCTGTGGCGTGGTGTTTCCTCGCACTACCGCTGCGCCATGGGCATCACACCTTAGTATGCAACAAAAACGACCTGATTACCCCGCAAACAGAGAGCAGCATAAGCGCCACAACATACAGTACCAGGCATTCAAAGTCGGACACTTGAAAATTGAATAATCTTTTCACTTTGAGTTAAGTTATCTTCTTCTTCGAAGCACCTAGCGACACGAAACTGCACAGGAGACTTCTCCAACCTTTGTTCTTTACGAATATGCAAAAACAAGAAACAAAAAATACTCCAATTGCGGAAATAATGGAACACGAATGAAAAAAGTATTGTTTTCGGGCCAGGCACTAAAAGTCGGACACCTCATTTTATCATTTTATCAAGTGTTTTTTTTTTTTAATATTTGAACGGCCAGGCCGTATTGTACTTTTTGTACCAAAAGATAACATTAAGTGATAAGTGTTAGTGAGATAAGATCTAGCGTAAAGATAACTTGTAAAATTACATCAATAAATGTAATTTAGTCTAAGCTGAACCATCGACTTGAAGCTATCGGAAACATTGGTCCTTCGAACCGGATAGAATTTGGATTGTCGAAACATTCATCCGGAATAAACCGCGTTAGAGCGTTGATTCGTGGATAGGGTTTTAGTTCAGTGGATGGTAGCTAGATTCACTACTTCGTGGTAGTTGCCGTTTTGAAATTGTGAACTTTGGACATGTACGTGACCGACCGTGTCAAGCGGCAACCGAATCCAGCATAGCGTGCGCATTTGATACGACGCTACAGTGTGGCATAAAAAGTTAGCATTTCTCGGGACAGAAATAATAAAGAAAATGCCGGTTACGGACAAAATGGTGCGTCAGTTGAAACGCGTATATAGCTGGGGCTGATTTTTTTGAGGAATTCATCGAAAATTATACAGAAAGCCAGCAATGCCAGATAAGCAGCCTCCTCATTTCGTTAGAAGAGGCTAAGGCTAACTTCGAAACTGCGAGAGAAAAGTTACTTACGGAGCACGAAGAAAGTGATGCGGTGGAACTTTTGAAGGAAAAACAAGCCTTCTATGGAAAGTTCCACCGAGTGAAGGGCTTTCTGTTGGAGAAGCAAGATGGGGTGGATAGGCCTGCCGCAAATAGCACAATGGCGAATGCAAGTTTTTCAAATTCGCAAGTGAGGCTTCCCAAAATTGATTTACCGGCTTTCGATGGTGACAAAACAAAATGGATGAGCTTCAAGGACCGCTTCACTGCAATGGTTCACGATGCAGAGTTGTCGGACATAAGGAAGCTGCAATATTTGTTGGCTTCGCTAAAAGGAGCTGCCAGGTTATTCGACCACGTAAAGCTTGTAGAAGGAAACTACAACAGTTCGTGGCAGGCTCTACTGGATCGGTTTGATGATGCGAAGATGCTGAAACGGGACTATTTCAAGGCGCTAGTGGAACTGCAACCGATGGCTGCCGCAACGGGGGAGGAATTGATTCGTATCGTCAACGAGTTGAAGCGCTTAGTACTTGGAATGGATAGACTGCAGGCGCCTGTATCTTCCTGGGATATACCATTATCAAGTCTGGTAAGATACAAGTTCGACGAGCAAACACTAATGGCATTCGAATTTATTGCAGCCGAGCAGAAGACGGACACCTTTAAGGCATTGATGGAGTTTTGTGAGCGCCGCATCAAGATTTTGACAAACTCGGTCGTCCACACGCAAAACAGGATCGACACGAGGCCGGCAATCGGTGGAACAAACGCAAATCATGATCATCAAGGTACTCGAAAGCCTTCACAAAGACAGTATCCTGCTTCAATGTCCTGTGCAGCACAGACAGGCAACATGTTCAGAGGGTGTGTGTTGTGTAAGGCCGAACATCATATCGCAAGATGCGAGAGATTTGCAAAGATGTCGTTGTCAGAGCGCCACCAACAGATTGCGAAGGTTGAGTCTTTGTGCTTCAACTGCTTGGGAAAGGAGCATCAAGCAAGATTCTGTAAGGCCCAGTCAAGATGCGGAAACTGTCAGAAACGGCATCACACATTTTTTTTATGTGGCACGGCATCCCCAAGCGGTACAAGGCCTCTCTCCGAGGAGAGTTTTCGGTGACCAAAAGGACGGTATATTATGTATAAATCGGTGGTCAGCCGTTCGAAATACCGGGGGGTGCCAGACTTGAGATTCGATCCCACCCCTGTGGCGTGGTGTTTCCTCGCACTACCGCTGCGCCATGGGCATCACACCTTAGTATGCAACAAAAACGACCTGATTACCCCGCAAACAGAGAGCAGCATAAGCGCCACAACATACAGTACCAGGCATTCAAAGTCGGACACTTGAAAATTGAATAATCTTTTCACTTTGAGTTAAGTTATCTTCTTCTTCGAAGCACCTAGCGACACGAAACTGCACAGGAGACTTCTCCAACCTTTGTTCTTTACGAATATGCAAAAACAAGAAACAAAAAATACTCCAATTGCGGAAATAATGGAACACGAATGAAAAAAGTATTGTTTTCGGGCCAGGCACTAAAAGTCGGACACCTCATTTTATCATGAATTTCTCGGTAATATGGAAGAAATAGTCATGTATCAATATGGCACAAGTAAATTGAGTTGGTAACTAGTAGGTGAGCATCAAGTGTAGTGGAAATTTTAGTCACTGAAAATGCCTACAATAGGTTTTAGAAAAATCGTCATACACAACATGACTCAGGGCAAAAGTGTCCGAGAAATTAATGAATTAACGAATATAAGTCGGCCAACAGTTCATGATATTATTAAGATATATACAGCTAACAAAAGAGTTCAAAATAAAACTAATAATAGAGAAAAAATACGTAAAATTAGCGATCAAGACGGACGGAACGTTATTAGACAAGTTCGTTCAAACCCATTTACGAGTGCTGTTGAACTTCAAAAAAGGCTGAGTGACATGCGTGGATTACATTTTGACGTTTTAACTGTACGGCGTTTTCTAAGAAAACCCCATTTGTTCGGAAGAAAGGCTGTAAAAAAACTAGTCACATCCGAAAAATAAGTTAACTACGGCTTGATTTCGTAAAATAATGCATGGATAAAGATGTAGAATTTTGATCATAGGTATCACTTTAATTTTACTAAAAACTTCTCAAACAACCATGTTGTAGCTAGATTTGATTATTTTGACAGGTTTTGTTAAGAAACGAAACAAAAATCAACCTTTATGCATCAGATGACTGCCAATATGTAAGGAGGAAAGCTGGTGAATCTTACGACGAAAAGTTATAATATATATTACGGTATAACCATAAAGACTGCGAATCAAGAAGGGTGGATACATAATGATTTGGGGTTGTATGGCTACCCAGGGGTTAGGAAAACTGCATGTCATTCGTGGAAACATGGATGCAATTTATTACATCAATATTCTAAACGAAAATGTGCATGCGAGTGTTGAAGAACTAGGCATCACGAACAACTTTGGATTTTATCTGGACAACCATCCTAAACATACAGCTTTCATGACGAAGGTGTAGTTGCTCTACAACTGCCCATTTGTTTTCTTAACCCCAACACAGTCTGCAGACTTAAATGTAATCAAACATGTTTGACATTCGTTAATGAAAAATGTTGCTAAGCATTAGCCAACTTATCAATATTGGAATCATTAGTGAAAGAAGAATTGGAAAAAGTTGACCAAAAATTTGTCTGAAGTTAGTTGAAAGTGTACCCAAAAGATTACAAGCAGTAATAACTGCCAATGGTAATGCTACCAAAGATTAAAACAATGGTTTCTGTGTGATGTGTAAGGTGTCCGGCTTTTAGTGTCTGGCTCGAAAACAAGACTTTTTTCATTCGTGTTCCAATATTTCCGCAATTGGAGGATTTTTTGTTTCTTTGTTTTGAATATTCGCAAAGAACAAAGGTTGGAGAAGTCCTCTGTGCAGTTTCGTGTCGCTAGGTGCTTCGAAGAAGAAGATAACTTAACTCAAAGTGAAAAGATTGTTCAATTTTCAAGTGTCCGACTTTGAATGCCTGGTACTGTACATACAAACTCCACAAGAGAAAATGATTTAGTTGTCAACAGCTCAGGTGTTAATTTGCAACGATGAAGGTAGAGAATTTCCAGCTAGAGCGTTACTGGATCAGGGGTCGCAATCCAACTTCATGAGCGAACGGTTGGTGCAGCAGTTGAAGCTAAAGAAAAGGCGACTAAATAAACCGTTGTCCGGGATCGGAGCAGTTTCGCTAAAGGCAGAGACGATGGTGGTAGCTACCATGAAATCACAAGCATCAACCTTTGTGTCTCGAGAAAATTGGTTGGTGCTGCGAAACATTACAGCGAACTTTCCTGCACAAACTCGGAACACGGAGTCCTGGAACATTCCCCAAGGAATAATATTGGCAGATCCAGCTTTCTTCCGGAGTGAGCGGATAGTCCTTTTGATTGGTGCAGAGTTATTTTGTGAGTTGCTCCAATAAAGTCAACTGAAGATAGCAGCTCACTTGCCAAAGCTCCTGAAGCCTTGGTTGGATTGTATGCGGCAGGGAAGAACGAGTCTCCGAAAATGCAGCTGAGGTCGTCTGTTCCTGTTTGGCTGACAACGATCTTGGGGCATTTGAGAAGCTGGCTAGCCTGGAAGCAATACCGGAAGAACGCGTTCGGTCCGGGCAAGATGAAGAATGTGAAAAGTTTTCTCTGACCTCAACCAGGCGCACCGAGTCAGGAAAGGATGTCGTTAACTTGTCCAAGGTTGCCAATTTCGAGGAAAAGCTGAGAGATTCCCTTGAAGGTATACAGTTACCCATGGCTTCACGCTGCGCGAATGATTTCTATGTGGATGACATCTTGTCTGGCGCAGCGAGCACGGAGGAAGCGGGAAAAATGGTCAAGGAGCTCAGTGAGTTGTTCCGCATGGGAGGGTTTGGGCTCCGCAAGTGGGCTTCCAATGAGCTTGAAGCACTTGAAGCTATCACACCGGAGCACATCGCAAAGGCAGAAAATTGTGAGTTTGGGACGGGGCCTATAGGAGCGGTGTCCACATTGGGTTTGTCGTGGAACACTTCGTCGGACGTCTTGAGTGTTCAAGGTAGGCCACCGCAATATATCTAAGCCCCTGTGTGGCATTGGGTGAATTCTCCTCACGGAAGTTGGAAGACATTCGTAGCGAATTGCTCATCGAACATCCAGCGGAACACGGAAGGAGGTCAATGAAGACAAGTGCCGGAAGTCGAGAACCCGGCAGATCTGGTGGCTAGAAGGGTGAATCCTGCTTCAAGAACACGCCGAAGCTGGTGGTGCAACCAATGGGGGAGTTACCTGCATCAAGAGTGGCGGAAGCAAGACCGTTTGTCAAATCAGAGGTGGACTAATGCGGCCCAGGGTACGTCAAGGACAGTCATAGGAAGGCAGCAACCACAAACGCATACATCGCAATGTTGGTGTGCTTCGTTACGCGGGCAGTGCATCTGGAGTTGGTTTCCTCTCTGTCTACTGCAGCGTTCATAGCAGCACTCAGAAGATTCGTGTCGAAGCGAGGATTACTGGCAGAACGGTACTCCGACAATGGCACCAACTTCAAGGGAGCTGCCAACGAGACCATCGACTTGAAGCTATCGGAAACAGGAGCTACATCTATCAGAATTGAGTAACACCCAGCTAAACATTACAAATGATTTTCCTCAAAAACTTCTCAACGCGAACAAAACACTGCTTATTTATAGGCTGCTGATAGGAACAGACTAAGAAAATACTCACCAGCTACCCGAACGACGACTAAAGGGCCGTTTCCACACGGCGAGTATCAGCCGGATTTCTAGTAGTGAGTTTTTGACAGATGTCAAAAACGCGCACCGTATATGGGTGAGTATGCTTCCGTGTGGACGAAGCCAGGTGAGTATGGGCGAGAATGGTATGGGTTATGTTGACAGATGGCGCACCAGCTGATGAAGCCGACAAAGAATGCTACAGTGTGGGTGATTTGTTAAGCGCATGTTACTAATATCCATTGCTGAATGAATTTACTAATTTGTTCTTTAGCTTCTTAAATAAACTTTATTTCGCCAATTTAACATTTGTGTTTGATTTATAAGAAAGAAAACGATGAAAAAACTTTCGGTTGTGGACGTTAAATACACATAAAAAGCTCTAGTACAGCTTAGAATCTGAAATTTAGCATGTGCTAAAATAGTGTAAATATGGTTAGGAATCACAGAAAGCCTTGTCGGCCTTGATGCGTCGGTTTAAAAAGTTTGTTAAAGTTTTGCAATCGTCAGTGTAGCAGTGGCAATGGATTCAAACATCAGACAACAACTTGCACTAGCCATGAGCAATTTAGCCCGCCTCCAAGTATTGCGGAGAATGCGTCGAGAACGCAATCGGCTTGAAAATCAGCGCCGCCGTCATCGCATGTGGATGAACGACATATTTTTATGCCGGCAGAATGATGACCTATTCCTTACAATTATTTTGGAAAACAGAATAGTAGTGATGTGCGCTCTGAGTGAGAATGAATGAGTGATTCGAATCTTAATATTGAATGAACGATTTAAATCCTAATATATAGTTTTTGTGACTCCCTTTGATTTGAATCCTTAACTGGGATTCGAATCCCAAAAGAATGAACGAGTTGGTAAAAGAGTCGCTAGTCGCCATAGAGATTCGAATCCCAAGTTGTGATTCGAATCCCAAGTTGTGATTCGAATCCCAAGTTGTGATTCGAATCCCATTTTGGGATCACTACAAGTTATATAAAACGTAAGACAAACATTTTTCGGTCGTACTAAATATATCTAGTACTTTGTTTTATTCTTTATTCTAGTTTGACGATACATATTTTAATAACAATACTTGTAAAATTTATCTCGTAAAGCACTACTTTCAGTCGCAACACATAAATTGTTTAAGATAGGACGACTTAACATCATTTGTTTAGCAGATTTGAAAAAAAAAGTTTTTGTAAACTTCGGTGGATATTTCTCTGACACATTAGGACGTATGACCGAAAAGACAACATGCCACCCTATGTTGAAGTATTCAACCTCGTTTACACCATGCTTTTGTATGTCATTGCCTCTGCTGCCAGCCCGCTAGGCAATTTCGAGCAAATCGTCCTCAAAAACGTCCTCCATGACACACACATCGAGCAGTTTTGTATGGTGAGGAGGACAAGGAGGACGATTGCTCGAAAAACGTCCTCCTTTTGTTTCATCCCCATACAAAAATGGAGGACGTTTGTTCGCGCGGAGGACGTTTTGAGAACGATATTTCGAGCTGCCTAGCGGGAGGTTTGTGTCATTTGACAGTCGTCAGCCATATCAGCCATACTCCCGGCGATGCCGGGAATGGTGAGTATGGTAGTGAGTATGAAAATGGGTGCCTGGTGAGTATGTCGAGTGTCGAAGGACCCGTCACTCATCATACTCACTACCATACTCACTACCATACTCGCATCGTGGAAGGAGCCCTTTAAGGGCTAATAAGTAAAATCGTATACACGCCTGCTTGGTTCGGAAGGCACTAACCAACTAGTGTTGCGACGTCGGAGCTGGATCGTATTGATTTATCTGATGCAGGCATGGAGTTTTTCGATCCGATCCTAAATTTAGTTTGATTAGCTCCTCATGTTGCATGAGTCAGTAGAAACGTGACCCAGAAGCGAATGGGATTTTGACAGTCATTCGATATGGGAACGAATGGGATTCCCTCCGGAGTGGACTGGATTTAACGTTTGTTCGATATGGGATCGAATGGGATTCTCTCCGGAGTGGATGGGATTTGACGTTTGTTCGATATGGGATCGAATGGGATTCCCTCCGGAGTGGATGGGATTTGACGTTTGTTCGACATGGGATCGAATGGGATTCCCTCCGGAGTGGATGGGATTTGACGTTTGTTCGACATGGGATTCCCTCCGGAGTGAATGAGATTTGACGTTTGTTCGATATGGGATCGAATGGGATTCTCTCCGGAGTGAATGGGATTTGACGTTTGTTCGATGTGGGATCGAATGAGGAATATGAAAGAGCATAGGAAATACAAGTGTGCCGAAAAATGTGCAAAAAGTGTTGTTACAAAGTAACACTGGCCGACGACTCAACATAAACTAGAGGTATCCACGCGGTAGTAGCACCAGAAAGTAAACAATAACAGATAGTGACAGATAGGGTTTAGAGAGTAAGGGAGGCCAAATTAAGCAGTTAATGCTTACCTTGGTTGGGCGAAATTTCGCCCGATCAAGATGCGCGAATGATGACCCCGATGGGCATTTTGAATATGAACCGGCCATCGCGATTCAGATAGTATAAAAATAAGCTACGAAGGGAAGCGGGGCTCTTTGATTCGACTGTGAAGATAGCCCGAATAAATACCGCGTTTTTTAAAACGCTTGCAACACAAAGTAGCGTTATTAATATTCGGTTGGGGGCATTTTCCACAAGTGTGTTTATTTGTGATGTGTGATGAGAAATCTACCATGAAACCAATGTTGGTAAGTAAGATTCTTTATACAGGTAAGTGTTATCCATAATTATTTCAGTATAGCAACGAAATACCGGTAAAATCCCAAATGAAGCCCCCCCAGCCGAAATCGCCGTCGTGGCTACACCATTTGTGAGCGGATGTACCTGAAAAGTATGCAATGGGTGAAACAAATGCCGTTGTGTGAACCGTTTGAATTGAATGTCTCGTTAAATTAAGCGAGAGTGGTTATACTGAAAAGGTTGTATAACATAAATTGCCTCATGCACTACTTGCATGAGTTTATGAAATTTCGGCTATGCAATCAACCTAGGGGTGCTTATTTCACAAATTTATAACAAACTCCCATTTTCAGTAGACCTAGCGCAGTCCGCTCGCTGCGCTCGCTGCGGGCGCGCCGCCGTTTCAAACTCATTTCTTCAGTCCTACTCATTGGTTTATGATCTCCATCTTGCTCAGTTTAACCGATTAGTTCAAGTCATTACAGCTTCTAACGGAAATTCAAAGGTTCAAATATTCAAACTGAATCGATGTGCCACCTATTGCATACTTTCAGGCGCACACGTGGAAAAAATGACGATGATGCGGCGACGGGGGGCCTCATTTGGGATTATACCGAAATACCTTCAGCAATGCCCGATGGTCCAGCATCCAGGGTAAGTGGAGTAGTATTGTAATTGTCCATTCAAAGGTTCTAATGGAATGTGATTGCTTGTCTGTTCTTTTCTTTCCATAAGGTATGTAATTAGCAACTGTTTAATGAACAAACAAGGAAAATAAAGTTATTAAAATGTAAGGAAACTTTGCGTGTTCTATTGATGTACGGCATGATGACTGGATGGGTACAAACGAATGGTTGGGAAAGGGAGAAGGGGAGAGGAGAGAGTGGTGTGAAGAGGAATCACTCAGTTCAGGGGAGGGTCGCTCAAAATCGCTCACGTTTTGACTGAATAAAACTACTCTTTTTCAGTAATTTATTCAGTCATTTATTCAGTCATTTCTGTCCCGCAGAACGCAGTGTGCAACTGCCAACTGCACAACCGGGTTGAATTGTTTCCATGAATATCAGGTTGGTTCATAACATTTTTTGGGAATAGTGTCAAATAAAATTGGTCAGATCGAAAATAGCAATAAAAATTACCATAAAAAACAATTCAAACATTTTTTATGATAAATTAACTAACTGGAACTGGTCAACAGTGAACTAGCCGAGACTCAAACCAGGTATTATAAACGTATTTTAATATATGTCCGATTATCCGTGGAATTATAAATATTATCTCTTTTTACACACCTTTTTTTTTGAGAATGGAGAAATCTTCGTAGACATTCCACGGATCGCTTTATTCCCGCTTATAATACTAGAACTTAACTAGTATCACAATATGACGGAAACTCAGTTACTCCCTTCTCTTGCCCTTTTCGGTGCCCCCACACAGCATGCACCTACACGGTAGAGCTGTGTGGGGGCACCGAAGGGCTTCTGGCCGTTTGGCCCTAGTTTCTAGCTTCCCAATCGGGACCTCGCGTTTTTTTTTATTTAGGCCCAACTGTCCTTAATCATTTCTTCTCCTACGGTTCACCCGCTGGCGTTCATTTTGCCGCCCACGCCGAGCGCGCCGGAGATTTGTTTGATTGAGACATGTCGGGGGACGCATCGTGCAGGTTGAGCTTTGCTACGATCCGAACCATCGTGGCCGCGTAAACTGCTGGCGGCATCCGGTGCTGTCGCCCACGAAGCCGCCTAATGTTTTCGAGCAGCTGACGCGCCCGCATCCTGAAGGCTGTCCAGGCTGGCTCGTCCATTGCCAGGGTTCTTCCGCGAAGGGTCGGGTCCCGGCCGAAGCGCCCCGTCGTAGCGCGTTCCTGGCCGCCGCCGTCTCTCGCTCCGCCTCAGCAGCCCGCTCGCTGTTCCATTGCCGCTGCAGCTTGGAGCAGACGATACTTGCCGCCTCGGCAGCTCGCTCCCATGCCTCGGGGCTGTGCAGCAGGTACTCGGCGAAGTTGTCTGCTGTCGCGGGCTGCATTCCGTGACCGGTCAGCAGCCGCTCGCGCACCTCACCGAAACGAGGGCATAAGAACAACACATGTTCCCTGGCAGACTGGGCAGCCCGGGGATCGGATGATCTTCTTTATCGCGAAGTACTGACGGAAAAATCCATGTCCCATCAATACCTGCGACAGGTAGAAGTTCACCCGTCCGTGTTACCGGGCCACCCAGCGCTCCACATCCGGGATGACGCGGAGGCTCCAACGGACGAATCTGCTGCCTCGATCAGGGTCCTGGGCGAGAGGTCGCCCCAGGTGTGCTGCCATATTCCCCTATTTATACACCTTGGGGCCAGTCTGTGTATTGTAAACATGCGCCTTTGATCCGTTTTCGATCACTTCTACAAATTGAATTGATTTATAACTAAATGATGATAATAAATGTCTACCTTATCACGACAGGTGTACTCGAAACACGTTGGTAAAAGGTTCGTTGCACAAAGGGCACCTTTGGACAGAGGCCGCACACCGCCCACAAGCCACCACATGACCGCACGGCATGAACACTGTGTTGTACTCATTTTCATAACACACTTTACAGAGCTTCGATTCCGCTGGCTCAGTGCGTTTTTCATCTTCCGAAGGTTCGGTGCTTCTCCGTAGGTTGTCCTTACGAAAGGTCAATTTGGAAGGCTCTGCCATTTGTTGTGTTGTCTGCGTTTTGCAGTTATCAATGAACGCACGAGTTTTCATCAGCCTGAGGTAGTGACAATCTTCGTAGTATTTAGCATGCTCCTCCCAGGGATCATCACCCGGTACCCAGCCCTTCAGTTGTCCACCACAGCTGAAACACGCCACCTGGTCACTTTTTCCGGTGTAAAAAAATCCTGCTTCAACCAGTTGCTCCGGTTTTTGCGGCAGTGCAATCGGCCAATCGTTGAATGTTTTCAATCGTTGCTCAAGTTGGACGTACGAAGGATATTTAGCACGTACTTTGGGTGCTTGAACTTCTTTCGCCAACACCTGACGGTTGTACTCTGCTACCGGTACCGCATCGGTGAGCCTCAATGATCGGGGAGCTATTGGTTCTTCGGCTGCTTGTTGCGCAGGTGACACTTGCTGACTTCTCACACCGACCGTATCGAACGCAGGTTGTGGAACATCATTCAGAAAGTTTGCGTCCAGAGGCACATTGTTTGTCTGGCGCCTCGTCATCAACGGGCAGTGCCGCGACCAGCGTAGATGTTCCCTTGCTGCATCGTCTGTTCGTTCCCATGAGCCAAGTTCAACGAGACAGAAGTAACACTTGACTATATCTCTTGCTCCAGTGTAATAAAATCCAAACCGAGCCAGAATTGCAGGCATAATGATCAACGGCTTGGGCCATCTGGAATAAGTTTCCAACCGTTTCGACTCTTCGTTAAGCCCACCATTTGAACTGCCTGATTGGTGATGATGATGCACCGGTTCAATCGGCACTGGAGTACCCAACATAACGCTATTTTAGTTTTTACAAGGTACTAAAAGATTATTCAGTCTCTAACAATTCCAAAAAACTATTCTTTCACCTTATTATCTGGTGATAAAGATACGATAAATCCTTGATGTCTTGGATCGTATTGAATAAATATAATAATGTAAACCTGTAATATGCTATTTTGATATTTTCAACTGAACATGTGAAGAAATAGATCCTCATGGGGATTATTATCGTGTTTGCCAAGATTGTCAAAGATATGACATTTTCCT
Source organism: Anopheles coustani (assembly GCF_943734705.1). Taxonomy (NCBI): domain Eukaryota; kingdom Metazoa; phylum Arthropoda; class Insecta; order Diptera; family Culicidae; genus Anopheles; species Anopheles coustani. The sequence goes on from NC_071289.1 coordinate 72,377,295, forward strand.
AGAATTAAATCTACCACCTAAGACTTCAATATATCAAGAGAAAATCCCTTGACTAAAAATGTGTTCTTCGTTTTCTCTAACTTTAAAGATGTGTAGTTATCTCAAACTTTTTTCTCGAGTTTTTAATGAAACTTAAAGTATACAAAAAAGCTCCAAAATTCTTAACTCGACAGCAATACCAGCGTTTATCATTTTTGGGCAGGGACCATCTGAAAATTAAAAAAAAAAAATTAATGACGAAATTTTTAATTTAGCGTCATTTCCTGCCCGATAAGATACATTTTATCGTATATTGTGCCAAGGCAATCCGTCATAAAGGTATGATAAGTTAATCTAACCGCGTGACTACATTAGGCGTACCATACCAAAAACTTGGTACGGTCGAGCTCCAGCGTACCATACCAAATGCAACCCAGCACTTCTGGGTTGGCTGGTGACACTAGGAGCGTACCAGTTTTTTGGTATGGTACGCCTAATGTAGTCACGCGGTAAGAAATCAAATTGCTGTTACTAGTCAATGATAAGATTACGCTGCAAAAATATACGACAGAATCAACTCTGGATAGAGCGGTTTATATCTCACCTAGGAACCCCCGACAGTGTACGTAGAACATCAAAAATGCTAGCCTACTGTAAAATATTTTATGTTGCATCGTCAAACCTCCAAATCGCAATACAAACGGGTAAGTAGACAATTCATCACTTTCTAGGATCTACCAAAATGATAGCTAGCTGTTGAATGTTTGTAGTAGAGTAAACCAGTTTTCGCATCAGAAAACGAGCGCGAATCACAACAATCCTCGCAAAAGTATGTTTTCAACCGGAAAGTGATTTTCCCCTACTTTTACCAGCACCCCTCGACTGGTCCTGTCTACTAAAAACATCCATACCAAAGACAATTAACAGACAGGTCGGGTCAAAGCTGTTTTTTGCTCCGCCATTGTTGTGACAGTTGGTTAAAAAAGTGTTTTCAAAAAATTCCAGCTTACTTGTGGGAGATCTTCGCCAAAATCTTCACGAAATAGTTAATGGGTAATTTTAGACCACAGTATCCATGGTCTTGCTGATAGAAACTGTTCTTCTGAGTGAAATCATGGGATATGGATCCTTTTGCTCGCTGTGATTGCCGAAATTAAGTGTGTTGGTCTGCCTTATACCCAGTCTTCCTGCAGAACATATTTCGAACGCCTCAACTCTTTTTTCTTTTGATGAAACATACCAAATTTGCAGTTTTACCCCACTTTCTTCGCTGTTCATAAGAAGTAAACAAAATTTTAACCAACTGTCCAAAATTTTCCCACGGTTTTCGGCTCGTTACATGGTATGCTGCGATCTGTCTGTTAATTGTCTTTGATCCATACCTTGGTGCAAGTGCGTGTGCGCACAACACACTGAATTTTGATGCTTTACCCAACACTAGTTGCTAGGTGAGATGTAAAGCAACCCGTAGACGTTGCGAACTTGTACGCGCGAACAATTTGACAACCAGGCATTGCCTATGTAAAGGAAAGGAAAGGAAGATATAAGAGGAAATCTTCCTTTCCTTTCCTTTACATAGGCAATGCCAGGTTGTCAAATTGTTCGCGCGTACAAGTTCGCAACGTCTACGGGTTGCTTAAAACGCTGTAAGACAAAATGTTAATAGCATGTCATTTCGTGCACATCACGTCGCCAGCGTGTTGAAAGGATAGGGTTTCTCTTAAGCAAGCCGTAGACGTTACATATTAATCTGCACAGATGTTTGACGTCTACAGCCTTTCCTTAGCTATTTCCAACATCCCTCGAGATATTCGGGATATCTGGAGGGATGTTTGACAGACGATGGGTACGAGAGAACAAAGGAAATCTGTAGACGTCAAAGATCTGCACAGATTAATATGCAACGTTTAAATCCAGCTTTACTCTATTCACTTGTGTTTTGCCTTATTCACAGTTTCTTGCGTGCCATTGAATCTAGTGATGTCAGAGTGAGTGAGTGAGCCAAATCATCGTAATGAATGAATTGATTCAATTCACCAGGATGATTTATTTCTGCTCATATGAATTCGGCTTAGTGAGAATGTATTGACTCTGTGAGAATGTATTGACTCAGTGAGAATGAATTGGCTTAGTGAAAGTTAATTGGCTCATGAATAGTGAATTGACTCTCGAAGAGTGAATTGGCTCAGGGAGAGTGAGTTGACTCACGAAGAGTGAATTGGCTCAGGGAGAGTGAATTGGCTCATGAAGAGTGAATTGGGTCACGAAGAGTGTATCTCACTCTCACTGAGCCAATTCATTCTCACTGAGTCAATACATTCTCACTGAGCCAATACATTCTCATTGAGCCAATACATTCTCACTGAGCCGAATCTTTCTCACTGTGTCAATTCATACTGAGTGAATTAAAGAATGGACTCTCTATTCCAACTCACTCACTCTGTATTGAATCACGTTACTGAATCGTTATTCTCATCCCCAATTGAATTAACCATTCTTAAACAGCCAATGTTGAATAACATAAAAAATTTAAATAATTGAAATCTTGAACTTGAAATTAACTATGTGTGTAATTGATCGGTATTAAAATCGAGAAACATTCATCACTTTCAAATTCCGTTAAGCACGGTAAAGATAGAATATTCCACATAATTTTGATCCATGCTGCCTCGGCCCATACAAAAACGAGAGAATTTTCTTTTATCGACACTTTCTCACAACACATTCCGGTTGGATTAGAAATAGTAGACTACTCACCATAATACACTGATTAAAGTTGAGTATTGTATTTAACGTGCACGTTCGTGATTCGTATTCATAAGTGATCAGCTGCTGCAGGTAACTATTTAGTTGCCTAAAAACCGTTACTAGAAGTAAAGTGATATTTCCTTGAAACCTGATGAACGTCTGATTGAAACGTCGCAGAATATCGATGTTTTATTATCATGAAATGACGATGATAAGTAGTCGAACGTTGGTAATGTGTGCATGTGATAACGGGGGTCGGCTGTCGTGGCTGGGCCAACTGATCTTAACTTATCGATGGACGTACACACTTCGTAAGGTACACTACACCCATAAAGTCAGTACACAGCAGGCTCAAACAGAAACAAAGGCCATTTTCTTTGTAAAGAACCAATGTTTCAAAAAAAGTAAAAATGAGGGATTGTTTCTGGCACTACCGTCTTCATTTTGATGTAATTTGGCCGCGATACGAGCTTGGGTTCCCGAGAAATGGTCAAAACTGTGCTGTCGCACCCTAAACAAGCACCAAGAAGGTGAGTACACAGCACAATGTTTCATCATATTTTGTATTTTATTTTGCTTTTACTTGGTATTTTGGTGGTTGTTTGAAGTTTTATGACATAAAATGAGAACTTTTTAATCAATTCAACTATGGCTGATAACAGATTTACTTCTCTTTTGGCCCAAAATGGCCAGAAAAGGAACTCCTTTGCAGAAGAGGTCCGATATCATCCGATGACATAAAAATGAAGGAAAACGGTACAATAAAGTTGCTATTTTAGTAAACTGAAACATAAATACAATAGTAAGAGTTGTTTAGCAATGTGAAATTGTTAGCCTTCTTAAAAATTTATCAAGAACCAGTCGTGTTATCGTCATATCGAACCGAGTGTGGCGCATGATTGAGACGATTGTAGCTGCTGGGGCCAAAATAAGTGGCCAAACTGGTGCGACAATATATCATTAGAGATATGGCCTATCAATCAGTGTTGAATCTATTCAAAAGTCATGCACACATTTAACTTAAAAGCATACAATCAACGTAAGAAGTCTCACAATGGAGCAGTACATCGCCAGCGGTGATTAGACCCCCAAAAAAACTAAATAAACAATTCCCTCGGGTTCGCAGAACAATGCAAGTAAAGGACAAGAATAAATTGACTATTTTTTGAAAGGATGGTAGAATAAAAGTGTGGAGAAAACCCACGGTAGAACTGAATCCCGCTATACGCTGAATTCCGAGGTGAAGGCGTCTTATTATGGGGCTGCCTTGTACATTTCTGACGGCCGGTATATTTCTGCACAAGATCTGTAAAAGTGAGAGGTCGCGTATGTTTTGAATACTGCGTCAGGGATTGCTCTCAATAAAGCTAGCGGGTGGAAAATTAGATGTTTTTGAATAGTGTTACAAATACTGCTTTGCATCCGTACAGTATCATCATTTAAAGAAGGTCAGTTTGTTGATTATGCGGTAGTTTGACAGGTTTTGCTATACGATGGTATGAGCAGACCTCTCACTTCACAGATCTTGTGCGGCCGTCAAAATTTGCGTCCCTCCAACAGACCGCGTCCGCATTTCAACAGTAGGCAAACGAGATTCAGTCATATGGCGCGCCGTACGACCGTTGATACTCGCGTTTCCACCGTTATAGCGCGCCATTGCACAGAAGGCGGCCGCGCTTCCACCCTAAGTGGAAACGGGTGTAAAACACACAAACTTTGTTATAGTTTGAAGAACACCTTCATATCAACCACTGAAAATTCTGACGAGATGAATGTACACAACCAACGTTTGTTTTGTGTCAGTCAAGTCGTGAGTAGGTATTACAAACGTAAGAACTTTCGTCCGCTAGCCGTTAACGGGTTAAGTCCCGTTTGGTGACGAAAACCGAGGCCGGCCTGTATTATGTAATTGATAACGACATGCAGATAAGGAAAAGGAGTAGGGGAGAGTGGAATTAGGAACACTAGCAGCCCGGCTTGGACTTATTAGTCTTGTGGTAAGCGTCGTAGAGTGAAGTTGTACACTCGATATCCGACTTACGCGGATAATGGGGACTAGAAAAATTCGCGTATCTCGAATTTCCGCGTATCTCGATTATTGCTTGACACATAGCTTATACTAGGAGTTAAGAGATCGAGTTCTTGTGTACATGTATCATAGAGTATTCAAAATTTTACTTTGTCCGTTAATATGAATGCAATGCAAGCATATTCAAACAACATAAATTGCAATAAACGAAACAAAAAGCGTAAGTTATGCAAATGTGTAATTTACATATTTTTTCGTGAGGTTGGAATTTACATCGATGCAATAAACCCAATCTACTGTCAAATTTTGAAAACCGCGTACTAAAAAGCACCATACTTGGCGCGAGTCCAAACTTGGAGCACTTTCTAATATTTTTTTCAATATTATACTATTTCCAAAACATTTTAGCCTCAAATATGTAGTCAAATATTTGTTTATGTTAGTACAATACATCCGCATCAAAACATGTTATTGATTTTTGTTATCGAATGTATATATAATTAAATGAAAAATTCCACCCACAAGTGCGCCATTTTTTACCCGCGTTAGCAACGCTGCTAAGGAGTGGGTTCAACTGTTTCCAATAATTTATATTTATAAGGAAAAATTATTAGTGATTTTTTTATCAGAAACTGTTAAAACTGGTAAGTATTTCCAATAAATTCATGTTAGATTCGGCGCGTTTTGAGATTTTTATGCTAATTTTGAAGCGAAAATATTTTGCGCAAAGATTGGCTCACAGTGTTCCTAATTATTCACCGTGACCGCGTGACTACATTAGGCGTATCATACCAAAAACTTGGTACGGTCGAGCTCCAGCGTACCATACCAAATGCAACCCAGCACTTCTGGGTTGGCTGGTTTGACACTTGGAGCGTACCAGTTTTTTGGTATGGTACGCCTAATGTAGTCACGCGGTGAAGATTATGAATGTTTGCCCTGCTAGTAATGAAGAATCATAGAAGGCTCTGATGAATAAGATTATAAAGGTTAGCGAAGAGATAGTTTTAGTTGTATGAAAGAATCCAAAGTCCACTGCTAAAAATACAAAATTGATTTTTTAATTGCTATTGAAATGTGTATCTATTAGTTTAAGTTGACTGTTGAATAAAACTGTTGAATTTCATGAACTACATCCAATTTATTTTAAGTGCGCCAAGTAAGGAACATTGCGAAAATAATGCGCTAAGTTAGGAACATAATGTGCCACACAAAGAGTTTCTGAAACATGAAGAAATATTAGTTTTCGAGTTTCTCACTTATTTTTCTTATATTCTATGGTAGTTGGGCTAGTACTGTGCAAAAAACAATATGATTGGACAGAACATTGATTTTGTTATTCAACTTTTTATGCACAATTTCCTTAACTGCGCCAATTATGGTACATCTACGGTATCTCCGAATCCGCGTATGTCGATTATCGTGTATGTCGGATATCAACTGTACTTAAAAGTTGTACGTAAAAGATTACCCGGGTTAGACCGAGACCCGGGACTCTAAGTCAGGATGAGCTGTCATTTTTGTAGAAAAGTACAAGGTGTAGCAATTGTTATTCGGAAAGTAAAGGGGGGATGATGTCCAACATTCACGACAGTGATGTGTGACCGGAATTATATCAGTGGGGTGATAATGATATCTGCCTTTTTTTTATAGAGACTTTGACCTCTCCGGTAATTCGTCTCTAATATCTGCCTTTTCATGTTATAGGATTGATATGTTATCTTTCATATTCTTTCTTTTCTCTTCAAGAGATTACTTACGTATGTAGCGCTAAATCGCTCACGGTTGCTCGCCAAACTGATCCAATTCCGTATCCCGGTTTCTTTTTCTTGCGACTTCGTTTACGCCATCCTTCCACCTCAATTTAGGCCTACCACGCCTCCTCTGTCCTTGGGGACAGCCTAAAAGGACTTTACGGGCTGGGTCGTCCGGTGCAATTCGCATGACTGACCATGTCTTCCCACCGGAAACTGGCGAGTCCAATTCGCTGTACGATAGTGGGGTACAACTCCTAGGATACTAAACGAATTGATTGTTTATCTTATTTTCGCATCTCTTTAACCTATGGTTGCGTGCGTCATCGATACTACCTCCCACGTGCAAGAGCACATACATGTATACTCATTTGTAGTCAATAGTTTAATGGAGCACCTATTAAAAACAAACGCATTTAAAGCTTGTCGAAAACGAATATCAAAGCCACTTGCGCTAAGCCAGACCTACTCCCACATAACGTCATGATGACGCCAGCACATACTAAAAGTGGTAGTATACTACTACCCATAACGATCGCAGATGATCGGTGGACAGACGGTTCCATCAATGCGCACCAGCATTCCACAGTGTGCCCCACGGTGGCGGGAGTCGCTAATTGTCCCACGTTTTGATTACGCTGCACCACTATTCTTCTCACGTTCCATTCGGTCACGGGGACGGACATTCTTCGCGCATGGCGTGTGTCAACGGATTGCGAATAAAGGGAATCCAAATTGGTAGTTTCAGAGATGGATGGGAAAATCCACTTCGAAATAGTTGCAGCACAATACGTAATTCCCGCGAATGTATGAATCTATCAGACAGATCATGGATTCTACTGATAGTTTAAAAAGATTGTTTTTTTTTTCGACAAGAATTGCAGGAATAAATCTTTTTTGTGCAATCATTTACGAGACACAATTCTACTGGCATTGTTCTAAAAATTAGGCATGACTCACGTCAATTGTTTAGAACGCATTGTTGTACAATCCTTATAAAAACTGTTAAACTGATTGGATATTTAATGAACAAAACCTTAGAATGCTACGTCCGGAGATTGAACACCTTAGGGTTTACTTGTTTTTCACTTGCGCGGCAACCGTTGGTGAGATGTTTTCGTATGTCCAGCATCGGAACGTTGATCATGCAACGCATACCGTCAATTGACCGTTGGCGACCTTCAGGCGGAGGCTGATTTATTCTCGCTCGAGAATTCTAGGCTCTGACTCATAGCTGGTTGATTGACTCTTTCCTGTTTGCATCAGAAAACACCGCCAGAGAGAGAGACAGAAGCAAATCAGGTTCTATCCTGTAGAAGAAACCAGAACTCACACTGCAAACAATCCAAGATGTGGGGGCAAATTCACACTGGCGTCATTTACATATTTCTCAACAAACATCGCCCTGATGATAAGCCCTTCTTATCTGCTAAATAGGGATGAAAGTGCATCGTCCGGGATAATTCATCGTACGCATCACTACGAGTTGTATTAAAATACTCAACAACACAACCAGTTTACACAATTGGTTGTGACAAAAGGAATGAAGGATCATTTTAGAATCTGCAACGAATCCGAACAAAACATTGAATTAACCTGATGTTAGTCTTAATTTCATCCGAAATAATAATGACTGTTCGTTCTTTTGCGTGGTCCCGTTAATAGCCTACTGCAACATTTTAAGAAAGATCTGAAAAGATACCGACATCTTCCCGAAATAATATTCCACAGGCCAGAGATTATTAAGCCCGTCTGCGCATGCAGACACTCGCCGACTCGCTTGGATGCCATTCCCAAACCGCTCCTTGGATGGCCGAAAATAAACACAGACAGACATCGGCGGCGGCGCACCCGCCATCTAACAGACTGGCTGTGGTTTAAAATAGACGGCGCGATCGCTTGGAAAATGGGACGCACCGTCGACGGATAATTATAAAGATGCAACCAGGCAAAGCAACACCAACGAGACACAATGCGCTTGCTAAACTTGATCCTTACAGAATGTACACCTTTGATTCATGGTAATGTTACTTGCTGCACCCGGCTCTCTTGTGCTTTCCCTCGCGTCGATCGAAGATGTCATCATTTATTAACTAGACAAAAACATAAAAATAAATAAAAGACTAGACGCCGGCACGGTTTTACAGGTTCAACATAATTCTTTACAGTTTATTCCATTTTTTTTTTTATGTCAGGTTTAATAACCAGGTTAAAAGTAACCTCATAACTAATTCACGGCTAATGCAAAAAGTGTATAATTACGTCTTAAATTATATGCACACCGGAGCGATATATCGTCAATGTTGTTACTCGAATAGTAGTCACATAGTTATAAGGTACTTCTTCATGCACAGTTGATTTTATGATTTTCCATATAAGTTCCTGGGAGATCTAGGTCTATTGTTCGCTAGCAGGCACTAGAGCCACTATGCTATTTTAATAATTATTAGGATGATGTGTGTTGCAGTTTTTTCGATTTTTTCATTTTCATGACAGGTCGCGGCTTTCGTTATGCTGTTAGTACACTAGAGCTGAAGCCTGTATATGCTGAAGCCGCTTTACTTGGCAAAGTTTTTAAGACCGACATGTCGCCAAACAAAAATATATATATTTATGTATATTGAATATCTACATTCCCAAACTGTCAGCCAGGTACCAGAGTTACCACTTAAGGACATGTCTTAGCCCCGTACTCTCGCACTCCTCCAGAAATAGAAATTCATTTTCACCTCCTCAAAATTCATTTCATTCATACCTTTTCGTTATTCCTATGTTAAATCGCTAGTATATCTGTCCATTATTCCATTTTTACAGGACCTTTCTCTTGCTCCCTGCAATACACACCGGCACGCAGCGGCACGGAGACAATGGACCGAAGCGGTGATAATCCAAAAACGTTCGCATCCTAGACGAACGCAGCAGTGCGCCGCGTGTTCGCCCCACCGTCGTTCCGCGAGCCGTTTGCGTAAATGCTGACGAAGGCGACGAGGACGAGGGCTGGCACGTCCTATCAGTGCCCTCTTGCCCATAATATGACTTTACACGTTAGGGTTTCTTCGGTGGAAAGTTTCAGTTTCCTTCTGACTGATGTAAACCAGACTGATTTTACGTTTCGCTACATTTTCTGCCGTGCTATGCAAAAACTGTTTCTCTTTTGCGCACCTTTTCCCTGCGGTCTTTGCTTCTCGTTGAAACTCTACCCAATTCGATTTCGATTCGAAATATTATGCAGCAGCACTTACCGACAACCAAAGCGTTCAAATTCTAGCAAACAACCGCCGTTTGATAGTCAAATGTTCATTGTCGAAGAATTGCGGAGATTTACGAATTCATGAATTGACGTGGACATTTGACGAAGACGGCTGATGGTCGATTTTGTTGACGATAAAAGTTTACTTTTGATCGAATTTTAAATTTCTGACAATAATTAAAAAGGTTGCTCGAAATGTTCGTTGAATTCATTAAATTCGATTTCGTTTGAAAACGATAAAATTTAGAAGAAAAAAATGCCTTTAATCTTTCTGTACGTACGTTGATCATCGAGAAATCGGAAAAATTTACATGGTACGGGATTTCGCGGTAAAACAAAGGACTTTCGGGAAAGCAAACAACAGTTGGGCCAGCACCCTTGAGGCAAAAAAAAAGCTAGCAATCCACTGATTAGAGTTGCTTCGGAAGGCCTCTTCACGACAGGTACAGCCGTAGCACGTTGATAAATGGTTGCTGGCAGAGCGGACATTTGTTGACGGAAGATGCACACTTAGCGCAGGCTACCACGTGGCCGCATGGCATGAACGCGGTGTTATACTCGTTGACGAAGCAGATTTTGCAAATCTTTCCATCGGACACCTTGCGGTTGCCGGTATCATCCCGACCAGCCTCTTCCCCGCCCGAAACGTCGCTTCCGCAGCGCAGCGTACAATCTTCGTCCTCCAGCGTGCCGACCGGCGATGGTGAACTGAGTCCGCTCGAGGAAGCAGGCGAGGTGCTCATGATGGATGACGACGCCGAGCTGATACCCGATGTCGACGGCTGTGACGAGGCCGACGACGACGCACGGTTATCGGCGGTAGGTTCGCTCGCGGCCGTTGCCGCTTCCTTTAGCGCTATGCACTTCCGGATGAACTCGGGACCCTTCATGAGCTGCAGGTAATGACAGTTGCTGTACCAGATTGCATGCTGTTGCCACGGCTCGTCGTCCTGCTCCCAGTCCTTTAGCCCACCGCCGCAGCTGAAGCACTTCACGCGATCGCTCTTGCCGGTGTAGAAGAACCCGGCATCGCTGAGCTGCTTCGGCTTTTGCTTCAGTGACGTTGGCCAGTCCTCGTACGACTTGAACCGATCGGCTTCGATCGCGTAGTTCGGATACTCTGGGCGGCGCATCGCACTCTGTTCGCCCATGAACAGCCCGCTGTTCCACTCGGCGACCGTCATCGATGAGGCACGATCCTGCTGCACCCCTCCGCCACTTGTACCACCACCAGCTACGACCACCATATCGCTCGGTTCATCATGACTATTCCCACTGCTGCTGCTGCTAAGACTAATGTCGCTGGCAGCACCCCACGAGTCGCCGCTCATGCGCTCCAGCTCCTGCGACGGCCGCTCGTATCTATTCTCTGCGTACGAATGCTGCCGGATGTTGATACCGCAGGTGTCGTAGCTCGGTTCCGGCACGGCATCGAGGTAGTTCGCGTTGATCGGCACATTGTTCGTCGGGCGCTTCTTCAGCAGGGCGCAGTATGGTGACCAGCGCAGATGCTCTTGTATGACGTCGTCCTGTGGCTCCCAGAGGCCGATCTCCACCCGGCAGAAGTAGCACTTGACCGTGTCGTCCGTGCCAAGGTAGAAGAATCCGTACTTCGCCAGCACATTCGCGCTGACGAACGGTACCGGCCACCGGGCAAACGATCGTAACCGATTCTCCTCTATGTTGTAGTACTCCGACGACATGCATGGCAGATCGTCTTCTTTATGCTTGTTGTCCGGCAGATCGATTGGTACCGGGTGGGATAACACCTGTGCCGTCATGCTGACGTTATCTTCTGCTTTTCCTTTACGGGAAGTAGTTGTAGTAGCAGCTGCTGCACCACTACAAAGCAACCCACTGTCCGATACTCGTTTCTCTTCGTCCTCGACGTAACCTCCTGCACCTAACGAGGTCGCCGACTGTGGCTTAAGACTGTAAATCCTCTGAGTCCACTGGAACACGATCGTTATCTTCTGTATGAAGATCGCGAGACAAAGCAAGAACGTGCCTTTATCGTGTGTATGGTCCATCAAATGAGCGATTCAACTGATTCAACCGTGGTATTAGTACTGTTTCGTTACAAAGCGCACGTTTCAATGGGAGGGGATCGAGTGTTGACGCTCGTACTACCCTATCTCTGTCGCTGCTGACAATGAGGCAGATGTTGATCATGCACTCTCGATGCACCGGACACAGAAGCAGCCGATACACAGTGTGGTAGTTGTTGCGGGTAGTGTGTTTTGGTCGTGTGCCTAATCGATATCACGCAGACAGAAAGTTGCGGCGAATTTTAAATAAATTTGGGCGATGCACTGAAGTTGATCCTTTACGATGGTATTCGTTTTAATGCAGTAGAAGTCTAGACGACGAAGAGAAAAAGGGAGGAAACGGAAAGAGAGGATTTTATTAAAAATATGATAAGCTTACTAGAGCCGGAAGTCTACACGAGTCATTCAAGGGGTTAGCAGGTCAGGAGGCCCGATAGCAAATATGAGAATGATTCACGAGGTTTGTTTGTGTCTGTTTAGCCAAAGATAAGTTAGGCGCCACAGCATCATCATTGACGTGCAGTGTTAATCACGTGCCAAATCACGTATTGCAACCAATTGCGCCAAATACCAAAAGTGTGTCGTCTAGAGTTGTGAGTTATCATTTCTTCCCGAGAACTGCTCGAGTGAATCCTCGACCTATTTGCAATGCACTTGAGGGTTCGTTGGATTTCGAGTGATTACCAGCACAAAGAAAGACTGCACGAACGTACCGGGTGCCTTCGCAGAAGGTGCACGCGCGCTACAACTGCTAGAACTTAGTTGGGTTAGCAGCAGCTGCCGGGGGAAACCCAGATAATCCCTCTTTCAAGCCTAGAGAGGGACTGTGCTCGAGGTGAAAAAAAAAAGAAAATGAAGGAAACGCAATAATGAAACAAATGTCCTGCTGTGAGCACATGCCATGCCGGGTCCGATCACGTGCCATCTATCCCTCGTGCTTGACAGAGCAACGGAAAGGACCTTCTTTCTCCGAAATCATGCGGCCTATACCTTTTCACATATGCTCGTCATCCGCATCTCGGTGGTCCTCAAAGGACGAATGTGAGAATGAAAAGAAATAACAACCAACCCGGGGCTCGATCAAAGGCAGGCAGCTTCGTCCCTCCGGTGTGTGGCAGCTGCAGGATAACAACCCCGCTCTCGCGCACTTCCTCCTCCTCTCTCCATCCTTCGCCGGAAGGGGATTTGCGCCATGAAAGACCAAAATGAAATTCGGTTTACGGCGCAACACTAATAACCGTTGCGCGGCGACAGCAGCAGCAGCAGCTGCCAGGGGATCGATCCGATCTCATTCGCCGGAACGAAAGGTGGCAGATGTTGTGTTTGTGAACGTCGCCGTCGTCGCCGCCCGCGTGCGCTCGCTTTCTGGTTTATATAAGTGCGTTTCCATCTGATGATCGATCGGCCATACTATACGGTGGCATCTACGTATTATGATCGTGTGCCGGCAGTACGAGAGAGAGAGAGGAGGTGGGGGGAAGGGTACTGTTACAAACCAAACTCGTTCGTTCTGCACATGGCCATCCGACCGGCAACAGGCTGCCATCATCGGTTGTTTTGGTGCCGTAATAAAATTACCAATTTTCGGGAGTTTTTGAAACAGGATCATGGCAAATGATCAGAATTTTCCAGTAATTTTGACCCCATTTGTGGAACAGCAAAAATCCCTTGAAGCAATTATTGGAAGCCGAAGAGAAGATTCCATACGAACAAGATCAACATAAGCATAAAATGTGAAACAGAAAAAAACATCTTTTTCCAAGGTTAATTTCTCCACTTGCCCATTCCGGCTGGAAAATCTTCAAAGAATAACAAACCCTGCAATCCGGATCCAACAGACCGAGATCCAGTGTGGAGCTGGTGGAGCTTCGAGGTCTGGGCAAAGCGTTGGTAAGTGTGCCTGCCTTCATTAGCGCACTCTCCTCTAAAGTACATTCCAGCCCCTCCTTTAAAAGAGCCCTTTCCAGTGGAGGACGGGTCGTCGGGCTGGCAGCTGTGCCGCAACATTGCATGATCCAATCACACCCAGCCCAGCAATAAAAGCCTTCCCCCGTTGCGAGAGCCCATGGTCGAGAGTGTTCGTTCTTTCTTCGTCGAGAGCCCAGCAGCCGGCAGTTAGCTGTATGCTTATAGCTATAGGCAAAGGCAATCGAGAGCCCACATATCTCGGAGGCTCACATCGGAGCACGCGGAGAGCGCGCAGAACGGCAACCTCTACTTTCGACATGACGGCGGTGGAGCTATCGCGATCGCCGCGCGCCGGAGATTTGTCGTGACCGGGCGAAGTCCGCATTCCATTCCCACGGGCCTGCCAACACGAAGGGCCCGAGAAAGCCGCACCACACAACGACTTTAGGCTGGACGAGGAGAAACAAAGCACGGTTGAAATCAGAGCACGGCAAGTTCTTGCCACTGGCGAGATAAACATGCGAAAAAATAGGTTTAATTCAGTAAATTGTGCTCCCGTTTGTGTAGTGGGCATTTGGTGGCCCCACTTTTCGGTGGAGGAAATCTTCAAATTAACGGTCATTTAGACCAGGGGTCGGCAACGTTATATGATGGAAAAACTCAAAATTCAACGAAAATCAGTATATTTTTTGAATTTTTTTAGTTTAACGATAAAATTTCAAATACTTTATCTTTCACCACTTTCTGTATAACTTTACTATTTAGAAAGGTATCCGGCCCGCGCTTTCGGTATCCTTTTAATAATTTGGCCCTTTTTTCAGGAAACGTATGCCGACCTCTGATTTAGACTGTTCACATATTGCTGATGCACAGCTGTTCCACACGTAAATCTGTTCTATCATATAAAATAAGGTTTACTAAAGTAAGCATGACTAGCAAAAAAGGAATAATATGATTATCATCGATTGCAAACGGAAACAATTTATAATCTTGCATAAACATGTCTATCGATTGTACGTGACGGTCGCACGAACACCCAAATTTTTTTTGGAGAAAGGTTCAAAAACCGATTTAAGATAAATGATTTAACTGTCATTTTGACCGACACCAACATTGCGAAAATCAGGAATATAAGTGATTATGAGCCCCGCCCTGTCCGTTGCTTTCGTTTATCTACGATAAGCGCGATATTGATCGATCGAAGCTTAACAAACGTGTTCGAAATTTCACAATTGTTGCAACAGAAAAAGCTCATCAACAAAACAATTTGGACACCGCGCTGATGACAAATGTTGCTTGTATCAATTGATTCCCTTAATTCTACACAGTCAGCTGTTAGCGGATGTACGATAAAGACGGCAGCTGCGAACATAAAATTCCGGTTACTTCCGGGTGAATCGTCGTGCAATTCCTCTTATCTGTTTATGTTTCACCGAACTATTTCCTCAATTCTAAGAAACCAGATAAGTGTATGCGTGTGTTTGGGGTTGTTCCAATAAAAATGATCATGCGCACGACGTTCATGTTCCGGACAGGAAGAACCAAACAGGAAGTCACCGAATATGCCTGCCCTCCTCCTCCCTTACTTCAAATATTATTTCTACGCAGTGGAAAGGTTTTTTTCCCTACTTCCTTCTTAATTTTATGCTGGCCAGCAACCCGCGAAGAAGCCATTGGATATGTGAACTCTCTTTCTCTCTCTCTCTCTCTGGCCTACGAACGAGCTACTTTACGAAACATTTATTCACCCCCATGAACTCGCGTAAATTAAAAACACCAGAGGGGTGCTGAGAGTAAAGGAAGGTATGGTAAGAGGCGCTCGTCGTGTTTTCGGCATTAGACGATCCCTTCTCGCCCGCTCCCCCCATTCCATTCCTCTTTTTTTCCACAACAATTTTCTTTTGCGCTGCCAAACATCTCTCATACATCGAAAAACTTCCTGCTTCGCATATGGAGAGCAAATTGAACGCAAAAAACAACAAGTCCGCAGTTTACAGAAGGGCCTTCCGTTTTAACGTCAACAACACATCGTAAGAAAAGCGATCGTACGAACGAAAAGGCTCCAGAGACGGAACGACCGGGGAGGGGACCGTGGAGCGAAATATAAACAACAACAATAAAAAAAGAAAAGAAAGCCATACAATACTCTCCCGTGCCACTTCCCAGCCATTAAGTTCATTTCCGGCGGATGCGAAGAAGAATGGCGGCTGCCATTTGCATTTCTCTGGCAGCGGCCACTATACCATAACCCACGGGGGGCTGGTGGTGCTTTACTTTTTCGGTATCGGTTAGATATTTTTAGGCCACGACGTCGTTCCGGACCCATGCCCAGGGGCCCCTTGGCCGGGGTTAACCCCAGCGGAAAGGAAAAGCCATTGGTGCGCTCGGGTTGCGTCGTTCTCGTTTGCCGTTGCGCATCGTAGCGTATACAAAATGTGAGAACGAGCAAGGGGTGGATTTTGTCCAGAAGAAGGGAGGGCCCCTGCGCTCTGGTGGTTCATTGTTTAAAGTATTCCATGGCCGCACCACCACACGGAAAGTGTATGGCACGATAGTTTTCATTAGTCGGTAGCGTAATACGGAGGGTAGAGCTAGGTTGCTTAACTATATTAAAGCCAAGGCCAACCCCGTGTCCCGCACGCCATATTAGAGAAGCCATAGAGAAAAACAAAATGTGTACAGCGTAGTTAAAATTGGTCAAAAATTGCCTTCCAACAAATCTACAATATATGCGTTGGTTTCAGGACCCTTACCTTTGGATTCGTTTGAAGTTGATGAATGAGATTCTCTATCGCTTAGAGAGCTTTAGTTGTTGTTTGTAGATAACTCCAGGTCCAGGAAATGTTGCAACTATATTTCATCCAGCAGATATCACAAAAAGCGTTTGTTTAATTTGCTTCCACTATTGCAAACTTTTGCAATCTTCTTTCGCCTTCTTTGGTTACGAGCGTTTATTTCTTCACTACAGCTTAGCCTTATATTGGTTGTACTGGTTGGCTTATCTTATCACACTGTTTGACCCTTATAGAGGGACAACAACTCCACGAGCTGCCCCAGTACTGATTCCGTTTCGATTCAGAAAACACCAGGCTCCTTCGTTCGAGTCGCGAGTGTTCCACTACTAATACTACTACTCTTTACGCCACTTCTGCTCGTAAACTGTGTTTTGCTCTGTTTTCGGTGTTTTTCTCGTCGTGATTGCGTCACGCTTCTCGCAACACTCTGGTTTCACAAACACGAGCGATCGACGCGAAAAAAAATCGACCAAAAACGCTACGCCAAAGTAGTATTTGAAAAAAACATCAAACGTCCACCACAGTGCTGCACCGAAAATGGCATTCACAACATTCAGAGTAAATGCAAAGGGTCGGTTGAACGTACGGCGCAATAACAGAAAACTGCGGGGTTTTGCCAAGGACACGGCGCGATGGCAATATCCTGTTGTATCCTTTTTTTTCCAGGCCAGTATCCTGTATGCGCAAAGTCCACAACCCCTCGCGATTATGTGTCTCTCTTTTTTATATCTCAAGGTTTAATAAACGAACACTTCTACTACGGGAGCGGAAGCTGTACTTCCGTTTTCGTCCTTTTTGATGAATTTACTTGTTCGCGGAAAGAGGCTTCTCTCGACTCGGCGAAGAGATGCGTACTGAGATGAGATCAAAACCAGACGACGTAGACAACGACCTTTCCGAAGTACGTTCTACTCCGTACTGTTTGGAATGCGGCCCTTCAACCACGGCCCAAGGGTCGACGAAATTGTGCCTCCTTTTCTCGCGCTCCGTCGTGTCTCTCGCTCTAGCTCAATGTTTACCCGCCTGCTTGATCTCATCCGGTCCATTGCTTGCCTGCCGTAGTGTGCGTGCTGCATCGATGCATAAACAAACAGCACAGCTGCGCACTGGCGTGTGGAAAATGCAATCGACAAGCATCCCGCGGGGAGGAAAAGATTGGCTGGCAGGGATCGGTGTGTGAGTGCCGCCTAAATGTCGGACACACATACGCACACTATGATCAGTGGAAATTTTTCAAATGCAAGACGCTTCATGCTGAGATGCACGTTCCTCACATATTTGAGCACATTGTTTACTCTACTGTTCATGTTTATTGTTTGTCGAACTTAACTTTCTTAAAATTTTCATCTTTTTTGATTTACTGGATTGCAGGTTACATTTATCGTATAGCTTTAACAAAAAGCTAATTTAAAGTTTTTTTTAATTTTCCATGAAAATGAAAACTACCATTAGCAAACTTTGTTTCAAATGTAAAAACTACAATTAAAATGTGTTAAATTCCCTTCCCGGTTAGAAATACATAAATTCTAACTGAAAAAAATGACAAATTTTACTTCATTTAACTTATGTGCTATGCACATGTTCACTTAGCTTTTGTTACTACATGATAAAAATGTAAAATCTTTGAAAAATTAGCAAAAGTTTCAAGATTTAGTTACATAAGAACTGAAAAAATATCTTGCTCTTGTTCTACCCCAATTTGTTACAGTTTTTATCCGAATATTGCTTGCAGATGGCCTCACATATCGGACACACTGTGGAATGTAAACTTAATCGCTCCCACGATTGTCACATACTCCCACGGCTCCGGTGCCACCCCAAAGGGGGAGGAGGTGGCTCTGTCACCAACCCTCTTGGCCACAGAAACGAGTTTCAAACACACACACAGACACATCAACGACTACGTTACCGGCCCGCCGAGAAAAACGTTCAACGACGCCATCTCCTCCTACTGCAATTGCAGTTCGGAGAATTGCACTTCGATTGCTTTTTACGGTCATGCGCAGCCAGGCCCCGAAAAGGCAACATCGTTCTCGGGTCGTCCATTGCCCGGTTGAACGCTGGGTTCGACAAGATGGCCATCCGGTGCTCTGCCGGAGAGATGGTGTTTTGCTGGGAAGCTCGAGTACTCGCGACACCAACGTCCTTATCTGACACCACATGACCGTTATTAGTTTCGATCGAATAACTCATCATTCGACAGACAGAGACGTATCTCTTGGACATCAGGGCAATCGCAAAACACAGCATGATTTGTACATGTCATTGTTCAAACCTGGAGTCATGTGGTTCTCCGGCGGTCTTATCAATACCAGACGTTTCGATACATCCTTTGAGGACGTGTTCTTCATTTCTTTGCATCGCAATAGAATCTTTCTTTGGACAAGCAACATGATAAGATTTTGATTGTATGTTACATTGTTCTTTATTGTTAGAAATTCGTAGAAATCGCAATCATTGCCTCAGTTACACATAGTGGAATGTCTTCTAATGCTGCATGAGTGTAAGGGAAAGTGGTCCAATATACAACTTCAGCGTCTTGTCTTTATCCAAACAAAATGTTTTGGTTTAAAATAACATAATTAAGTGCTAACAAAATTTTTTTTTTCTCATTTTCCTTGTTTAATTTTTTTTTAATATAAGAAGTCACCAATTTTTTCTATCTTAAATATGAAAATCTAGCATTTAGCCCCACCGGTGCATAGCACCATACGTTCCCCTAACAAGGGGGCGCCTCCGCACTATCAGACGGAGAACCGTTCGTTATGTATGAATGAACTATACGCCTATGCTACGATGCGCCTGAATGCTGGACCAAGTCAGCTCACAAACACATTGCTGAGAAAATTGTTCGCTTCGTAAAGCTACGTTCCAAACCACCAAACCGCACATATACAGTCTCGGGGGCCTGAGTTTAAGTCTTTATGCAGTGAAGCATGCAACTTACGCTAAACGCTCCGACTAAAAACTTTATTTAGCAGCCAAGTTACAATGGTGGAAAATGTTGAAGGCTCAGGGATTGGCAAACGATAACGAAAACAACAAAGCGAATCATCCTTTACGGAGTGGTTTGATTCACCAGCTCAATCGCAATTTTTCAATATGTTACATGAATGAGTTTTTTACATGCCTTTCACTATTCAGCTACCGTGGAATACTTATTTATTTTGCAATCTGCGTTTTGCAATAAATTTCCACCCATAAAATTCTGAAATCAATTGTATTCCCTTTTTATTTACAAGACTACCCCGACTAAGGCTTGTATAATTGACTTTCTTTATGACACAGTACTGAGCGATAATGGCGTAAAAAACATTTCAAAACGCAATGAACAAAATTTTTTTGTGAAAATGTAAAAATTTTCCACTTACCGAGTCGAAGTGTTCCTTCTCGGAAGGAAAGCATTACGAAAACCTCCCGACCTAAGCACAACGAATGAACACCGGATGAGATCGGAATTTTTCGCGGGGTGGTAGGGATTGGGTGGGTGGTTTGGACGGCGCTGAACCATTCAGAAAGAAGGGAAGTTAGAAAAAACAGGAAAATAATAATAGTTGCGGCCCTGCACACGCACACTGCGCCGCTCGAGCGATCGTCACGACCCCACGGGCTAAGGGCAGAGAGATCGAGAATGGAATTCTTTTGAAATTAACAACAGAATGAATAGGAGCAGGAGTAGGAGGAGGAGGAGAAGGAGGAGGTTGAGCATAAAAAAGCATACGTGCGGGTTGAACCACACAAGCACTCACACACTCGTGTTAGCAAAAGAGAGCATAGAATAAAAAATATGAAAAAATGGAATAGCATAAGAAAGAGAGAAAGCATAGGAAAATATCAAATTTGTACGGGAGCATAAAAGTGATCGCTTTTCTCTGTCTTCCACGTTTTCCCACACAATTTTCCACCCTCTTGCTCTACTCCTATGCTCTCTTTTTGGCTCGTTTCATTCTTCCATTTCTATGTTGCCCACATCCCTTTGAACACGCTCTGCTTTAATCTTCTCACAGTTTATGCCTTTTATATCTTTCATTCTTGAAACCTTCCTTTCTGTCTTTTTTTTCCTCTCTACATCGCGCCATGCCGATCCCACGGCCAGCGAGAGAAGGGCCACGATCCCGTTTTGCTGCGCGGCGTTTCGATTGTACCCTTGTACTACCTGGGCCATTCTGGACCAGCTTCCTTCCCCTCACTCCCGGGCAACCAGCGAGGTTACCACATGCAAGGAGTTAAGAGAGCAAGGATAACCCCCCGGCAGTGTACGCACCACTTCTTTCCCAGGCCAACACACCGAAAACGATTTCGGAAACCGCATTCGCCATCCGGTTGCATCGTTCTGCTATCTCGCTCACGACTTTCCCAAAAGCGTCGGCTCGCCATGCGATGATTGCTTGGCGATTTTAAATACTATTTCCGTTTTTCGCGTTTTTCTCCGGCTCATCCGACGCATTGCATTGTGCTGTTTGAGTTGGGCTCGCGCGCTCGGTTTATGTTCCCATCGGAAGATGAACACCGACCGCGGAGAGCCTGGGAACGAAATACTAAACTGTATTTTACACCGAACGAAAATGGGATTACCCAAATTTTCCCAAGGCACACAGAAAAGATGGTCGGAAAATTGTGACATAATAATCTTTGTTCTGAGGTGGAGCAAATTATGGCACCGAGAACGAACATCTCCTCGGGCGTTTTATGATATTTCAAACGATATCGCCTTAAACCCGCAACACAGAAAGCTAGCGAGCCGCGATAAGGCCGCAGCTGACGATAGGGAAACAAGAAGATGAAAACATTTATGCTGCTGCCCATGGTATATATCGTGGGTTATGTGGTTAATTGCTTCTTAACCCGACCTACGCCTTCCGATTGCACTACCCCGCGAGCGCGATACAAGCAGAAATAAAAATAGTACATTAACCCTAAAAAGGCCAGCAAGTGAGAGACAGCTCAACATCTTAGTTGCATCGAATCATGGTTTTACATTTACACAAAATTCCCAGAACAATTTAATCTAACCACGAAAACGTTCTCGGCTAGAGGGACGGGGCAACCGATTTTGGGCACCTTTTCTTTCCCTTGTCTTTTTATCTGTAGTTCCTGTGAAAACAATCCTAAATCAACATAACATGAGATGCATTTTCCGGTTCCCTTTGTGGGGAAGGCAAATAACAAACAGACCGTCAACAACCCGGAAATGCACCGCCGGGTCAAGGCCGGAAATACTAGTCCACGGTTCGTTTGTTGAACGGCATGGGAGATATCAATGTCCCTTTTTATACCTCCCGGTTGTAAACTTCAAAAGAAACAAAACAAGATTATCGATACAGGATACGATAAGTTCGTTTATCAATCAATGTTATTTTTTCAAATAAATGCAGTATAGGTTCATTTCAACCATCCGTCATAATGTGACGTGACCGATAAAGACTCATGGCCATTAAAGTAACTGTTTCCAGTTGCGAAGCGATCTAGCCAGGATATAAAATTTAATACGCCCTAAATATCTCAACAAATAAAAAAGTCCAACAACACCTTGTTTTTTATGTTAATGAAGGTTGAACTGGAAAGATAAGGAAAAGATACGCATTGAAATCGATTCGACTGGGTTGTGGGTTATCAGTGACACCGATTAACATTAACTCAAGGACTCCTTCCCACCATTCTATCTGTCACCATGTCGCGCTGGGTGGCGCATGTCCTTACAAAAACGATCGTTAAAGCACACATACACAAGGCGCACATCAATGTACACAACGTGTGTGCGCCTCGCAGTTGTCAGGCTGGTGGTTTATGTCCTTTTTTTTTATTGCGCTGCGCTCTAAGGTTACGGGGCGTATATCTCGCAAAGGCTCAAATCGATGGGAACGAAGTTTGCTCGTCAATCGTTTGCGTTCAGCGGCGCGTTGGGCTAGGGGAAGTTTGGGAGGAATGAACGAAGACAAACCTCTTGCTGGATGGCGACAAGAGGAGGCTGCACTCGACGGTGTGCGTCTGCCGGTTTCCGGTTGCATCGCTGGGTGGCGCACGAACGAACAAAGAAGTGCACAAAGCTTGCGTGTGTTGATGGACAACAACTCAGACAGCTCGGCTTAATGGCTATGTACATTCATATATGCACAGCGCAAACTTGGAGGAGAGAGGAAAAAATACAAATTTTAAAAGAGCCATTTTACACAACATTCTGTTAATCCTTTAGCATGAGGGCACGAGAAAGCAAACGGCATTTCCCTCATCGGTATGTAAACAACACAAATACAATGCGCTCCATTCATGATCCCGGATCGAGCCCGATCGGTGGCGACGTTCAAAACATCGGTTTTCATCTACAAACAGCAACTCGTATTTCATCGCTGCAAACGTGTTTTCTTGTGCCTTTTTCGAATTGTTAATAAAAAATAATTGAACGTTCCTCCATTTGTAAATTATCATAAATAAACCATGCGTCCAATGCAAGGGATAGATCCCCATGAGCAACATTGAATATGTCCACAACAATTGTACAAAACGCAAAGAATTCAAAATGTATTTCACCAGATACATACTTTCTATTTCTCGCTAGATTATGAATGAACATTGGAATATGGTAAGTGGGCTATTTTGAATACAGTCTGAGGCTGTGAATGAACTTTAAAAAAAGGTTGAATCCCAACTTTTCCCAACTGACATCCTAGCGAGGGTCCTGCTGCATCTCTCTATGGAAAAAAAGCTAGCAACACAAAGAGCAGAGACACTTGAAATTGATGAAAATAACCAAATCCAATGTGCAGTTGTCGGTTGGTGGGAAATAATGAGCTGGGCCCTTTCCCAGCGTGCATATGCTTTGCCGTTGCACAGCACCACTTGGACTCACTCACCGTTGCATAACGCAGAAGCCATGCACATCTAACGAGTGAAGGAGGCTGCAGCCATATGGTTTCGATCATGCATCCGGCATTCGGACGCTGGGAACACGATTATCGTGAGAATAAATTGTCGCCGCTGGAGACGCGGTTCGGAGAAGCCAGAAACAAAAACACAGTTTTGCTGCGCACTGGAACCGACGATCCATGAATGAATGGTCGAAAATTCCACATCCCGACCTCTTGAAGTGCGTGTTGTTTTTTTTTCTTTCTAGCAACCCGTAATAACTTAGGACCATTCGTTCGGGGTAGGGTTTCAGTACGTGTATTGCGCTGTGTGCACTCATTACAATGTTTACAGTACAGCCAAGCCAGCCAGCTAAGCTCTCGAAAAAAGGAACGTTCAGAACCAACCGCCAAGCAACGCACACACACACACACGCACCCATCTCCATAACACTTGTCAGCACCGGAAACGGACCAAAATCATTCATAAATTAGTCCGGGCGGGCGGCCCAAACTTGTCTTTGCGCAGCATAGGCTTGGAAGGAACCTTCGAGAGAGATTTGTTTACCGAAGCGCACTCCCTCCAAATCGAACGATCGGCCAACGGGGCGGCAAAATTCAAATAAATACTAGAACCCGATGGTAACGGTAATATGAAGTAAATCGGTAATCCTGTAAAGGATGAAAATTGTGTTATTTAAAATTTTACCGCAACAAAACATCCATCAAATTTGGCTGATGAATGATCAATGTTAAACTTAGAGATAATCTTTGGCTAATTCTCCTGGAAACTTTAACAGCTTTCATCAGTTCTATTGTTTTGGTTGATGTTTTACTGTTACAACATGTAGATTGCCGTTATTATGATAGGCCGAGATTTAGATGCTGAAACTTGTCACTGTTAACACGTTAAGCGCTACGTTGGGCCCGTGGGGCCGACAGTGTTCTTTCCCCTAAGCCGGCGTCGGTCTGCTCGGACCGACAGAACTTGTTAGGAAGGCCGGCGTTTCTACGAATCGCTGGCAGAACGAAAAGTAGTGCAATTTGCGCATAGCGCTTAAAGTGTTAATCCACAAGAAATTAAAAATTTAATCTTAGCTATAACATAAAATAAGAAATAATCAAAGTGGGCAAAGGTGGGTGTGTTATCGAAGATTACACCTTAATCGCAGTGGCGCAGTTTTCGCAGACACAATTCCGTGTTGCCGTGGCCGAACAAAATAAGACCACGCGCTGAAGATTAGCCATAAATTCCATTCTTATCCCAGCCTGAAATCTCTATATAATCACTCATTCCAAAGTGCGATAATGATGTTTCGAAAATATAATAAATCACTATTAAAGTATTCTAACTATTAAGGTATAAGTATTCTAACCAGATATACACTTGTTGAAGGAAATAAACCAAAGAGCTCTTTTTACAAAGAGACATGTTTAATGCTCATCCCCACAACACAATCCGAGGTCAATAATTTCTAGCAACAGTAACGCCACCCCATGAGTAGAAAACGTTCAGGAAGAATATTGATCAAAAGCGATCGGAGCGAGATATTGCACCGAAAATTTCACACCGAAAACGATATCAAAAAGTCGATCGTTTAGAGATCTTTCTTCGCGCGCTCATTCAAATCTTCCTTCTTGTTATCCTTCCTCCGCCTCCACCATCTTCTCACGCCCCTTGCCGTCGATGCCCCCATGGCTTTGCAGCGTCATGCGTGAGAAGCGTAAAACCGATCGATAATGTCTAAATTTCACACTTCACACCCTCCTCTCTCCCCCACCGCTCTCTGGTGAAGGTTTCCAAGAAGAAGAAAAAAAACCAACACGCACAGAAAAAAACCCTTCACCAAGGTTTGTGGGCTGCTCGAGGGAAAGGAAAGGATCCATAAAACCGTCCGATCGCATCCCTAAACTGTGAGCAGGGAGGAATGGAACGGGATGCCGAGGCGGGTGGCGCTGGCGGGGGCAGTAAAAAGCGGCGCCTTAACAAGGAAATTCTCTCACATACCGGCGACGTGTGCATAACAAAATGCAGACATACGAATAAAAAAAAAAATTAAATCCCTACGAATGGAACGTATAGGTAGAAGGCAGGAGTGAAGTAAAGGGGAAGCAAAGAAACAGAAGAGTAAAAAGGGGCTACAAGAACGTAGAGGCAAGAGAACGTGAAGAATATGAAGGCCCTTATCCTCCGTTTCTCTCATGCTGCAGGATGCGCCGAACAAACAACAACATAACTTTCTGTAGATCCCCACGTTTCTCTTATCGATCTTCGTGGTTGCCGATGTCGCTCAAGTCATCCCGCTGATGATCACTGTCGAGAGAACGGCGGGTCTCTTCATGTACGGTTCCCCCGTGGGGCGCAGCCCGGACGACTTCGGATGCCTCGAGAAGAACTAATCATAAATTTTTATGCATTCACATAAACCGTCCAAGATTTGATGGACGAGTCCGCGTGGGTGACTCTGGGTGTGTGTGTGTGTGCACGTGGGAGGGACGTGGATGCTGTGGGTGGGCTTTTACAAGCGACCCATGACGGCTACGACACGAAGCTATAGCGCCCCTGCCGACGTTGGGACGCGTTTTGTGGTCTTTTCTTCCACATGAATTCCCACACGGAATGTTCGATGGATCAAACAAAAAGAAAAGAAGGAAAGGTAGACCCACAAAGTCGGACATCCAGTCAATCGTTTGAGCGATATCAGCGACATAAATAAAGAGTTTTCACATTTTAACCCATAAAAATATAAAAATCAACTTTATGACGCGGCTGTGAATTAAGCTTATTTGCACAATCATTTGCAAATATTCCACAATAGCACGAAGTACTGGTCAAAGGCGGAGATTAATTCAGTTTACAACCTTAGCTGTGTTTACCAACAGAAAAATATGCATTTTTTTAAACTGAAAAAATTAGTCAAATGTGTTTAGTCGCGAATACATCCCATAATCGTCTTCACTTATCTCTTTATCTGCATTGAATTTTTGATCCGACTTAAAAAGAATTAAATAAGAGTAACTGCAAAGCAACAAAATACCTAAAACAGGAATGATCCACTGAGGTTTAAGCGATGTAGAGGCGTCAAAGTCCTTTACTAAGATAGATTTCGATTCGAAGTCACAGAAGTATTATATTTAATACAAGTCACAAGAAGATAACATTTCTTATCCTTATCCCTTTCGAAGAAAAAGCAGCTTTGGATAATAAAAAAATCAAAATCTCGCCTGCAAGCATAACAATTGCATACCAAAAGGCGTAAATAAAAGGCTCATGCAAGTTGCTCGAGTTTTAAATTTATTTTAAGTGGCTCAAGTAACGAATTCTTACCCACAACGGCGGTTCGACAATTAAGTTTTTGCGCTCGTCAATTCTTGTTGCTAGTTTGATATATTTTTTGACAAAATAACCGTCGGTCGCTGGCATTTTCGTACTTATGCGTTTCGTCCTGTACGATGTAGACGCACCTTAAGTCGTACGTGACCCTTTGCAGATGACTCTACATACCTTCTTTTCCATTCGCATCTCACCGTTTGTGAGAACTAAGACGCCGAGAGAGCGCGAAGAAAACCGGGAAAGTAAACAGAAAATCTTAACATATTCCAGCGTGTTGCTGAACCTTGGCTGCCCAGGAAGGCGAAGCCAAGAACCGTCATCAGCAAAGGGGCGGGTAGGGCGCAGGGATGCGACAAGCAACAACACTACAGCGCAAAGGGTGGTAGTAAAAAGGCAATCCCGAACGCCAGACAAAATTCTCGGAAGGACAGATTTAGCTTCGATCTCGGTGGCGGCAGCGGCATCCGCTTTGGAGAGGCCACTTTATCACCGTCACCACCACACCACCCTACACTCCCTCCGCCACGACCATTGCCAGGTCCTTTACGATCCTTCTCCTTTCCGCTTTCGCACTCTTCCTTATGTCGGGTAGTGTGTATAGGTATGTATGTCCTTAGGCCACCGGCTCTCGGTTCGCATTCGATTCTCGCTTTCGGTTCGTATCCTTCTGCAAAGCCGGACCGACGGATGGCCCCAACAAAGCTTTCTCATTGTGCTAGTCCAGGTGAGAAGAGGGACCCTGGCGTAGCAAGCTCCTTCCTTCGCCAGGTACCACATCATCATGAGGATGCTGTGGCTCGGCACTTTTTTTCCGGTATTCTGTTCCTCTTCTTCTCCCATCATCTCTCTGTATCTGTTGCTTCGTCGATCGATCTCACCGGGTTCCGTGTGTTGCGCCAGTTGCTTTCAGGTCTTCGGCGGCCCTCTTTTCCCACCGAATCAACACGGGCATCGGAGAAGAAGTCGGTAAATATGCCCACCGGGCTCCCACCGGAGTGGTTGATGGTTTACACACCACATTCCAGAAAACCAGTTACCTTTTCCCCGTGTGCTTTCGCCAGCGCGGATCGTCGGAGCTACAGCAGAAGACGATGACGATGACCGGATCACCGCTTTCTGGGAGTTCCCAAAACCGGTGCCCCGGGGCCGGTTTACACGCCAAACATACACACATGGAACGTGCTCGAGCATATTTCTGGCTTGCAGGGAGAGATATTTTGTGAATTCTTGACTCAGGAAAATCCCAGCTACTTTTATTTTTATATTTTGAATTTGTTGGGAAAATTATACTGAAGTACTACTTCTCCTCAAAAATTAAAAAAAAATCATTAAATTCATATCATCGTTTTCCATCCCAGATTACTTTTGGTTTATGTTACTTTAAAGAAACTCTTTTTCCTTTTACTTAAGGTACCGTGAAAAACTGTATAAAATATATTAACCACCAAAGAACATTTCGAAAACATTCAATAAAAAGCATAAACATAAAATAGAACCCAGAGCCCATCACCCGATCGCCCATCCGATCGAAAGGACATTAATCTTCATCTCGTCCCGGGCGAGAGAGCACACTTCAAACGCGATTTGGCCGCCACCTTCAGGAAAGGAGCCAATTGTTGCCCGGAACGATTACATGACGGAGCGGAGGCTAGCTAGGAAAAACCGAAATAATAACACCAGTTCCCGTAGAATAAGCCACCACGAGCTCCGCGGGGCTTAAGGAACCCAATCAAGCGATCGGCCGAAAACCGATCGGACGAGCAGAGTTCGATGGAACAATCATAAAACCGTCCGGACCGACTACCATTACCCCTTAAGAGAGAGAGGAGATCTTCGCAACAGCAGCCATGCTGCGATCGGTAATGGATCATCGGTACGATCGCCTAGCCGGGGAACGGAGGGCACGCCGTTGGTTGGCCGTAAAATGTCCGGAGATCGAAGGTTGAATCGTCTTTTGTGATCCGAACGCGCTATCGCGCTGAATTTCCCTTGACCTACACGAGGCAGCAGCCCTAGGCCCAAGGTGCGCCCACATCGTTTAGGTGTTCGGTGCAACCCGAAAGATAAACGGTTACAGTTCCGAGAATCTGAGGTGGCCACCCGAAACCGGCGAATTCCAACCTTTCATCCGTTGTACGGAGCGGATGGATGGATCACCGATCGGTCGTTAAATAAGCGATCGAACGGTGTGGAGTAATTAACCGGAGAATCTTCCGGCGTTCCTTCTCGAGATGAAAATCGTTCGGGAAAGTTCTATTTTTATTACCCCTATTTAAGGTACGTACTTTTGGAAAGCGAGAAAGAGAATTTCGAATTGGAGAAAAATGTATTTTCTTGGAAATTACGGTCCTAATCTACATCCATTTCGGTCGATGATAACAAAGCTTACATATTAATTGAACAAAAACACAATCGTAGATATGCCTCTTAAAAAATATGAAGCAATTAATTTTAAAATGAATAATTTTAACGAACAGTAGCAGTAATTGAGTCACTATCAACATTATTAATCATAAGAGTGTTTTTAATGTTTTAAAAATATTAAAATATATATATATAAAATTATGCCTTTTCGAACAACTTTCAATCGTGTTACTCATAATCATAAAAAACAGGTAATAAACCATAAAAAACAGATAAAAAGAAGATTTCAGCCAATCGAGGTCTCCTAACGGGCAGCCCCATGATGATCGCAAGGGGCCAAGTAAATGGAAATACTTTCGGAAACTCTCTAGCCGACGCTCACCTTTCCCGTTCATAAAGAATAATGTTTAACTGATTCTCGAGAAAACCGCGGTGACATTTCATGCAGGCTTTTTTTTCCTCCCCCACTCCTCCATCTCGCGCTTGTCTTTCTTCCTACGATTTTGCAATTCAATAGCCGCGCATTCACTTCCTTGATTGGTTGGAAAGGCACACGACGGTTGGTACTTTTTCATTTTCCCATCCCGCTGATCGCGGCCCGCTGCAACCCGGACGGGTCCCGCACTGAATTCAAACCGCAAAACTGGATTGGCCTTTGGTCCATGTCGATCGCGCCGTTTATATGCTGCACGATGTTCCCGAGTGCACATGCACTTGCGCGGACTGGAAGATCCATTGCACTATGCGCCGTACGCGGGTGCAAAGTATTATGGCATATTGCCAGAGATTTTGCCTTCGGTTGCATTGTTTGGATTGTTTACTGTGAGTTCATCATAAAAGTCCAGGAAAAATGATTATGTCACTCTTTTCGATGACTCCAGCTATGACTATGGTCATGCGAAATGTTATAAATATACAAACAGAAACATCCCCTTGAACAACGCCTTCACCATATTTTTTTTATATTCGAATTTTTGCTTGGTGAAATGCAAAACCATGAACTGATCATCATCACTGACTAACGCAGATGTGGCAGGAAAAAGCTGTTTACGACAAACTGACAGTGAGATCATCCACATGTCTTGAACAAAGTGGTTTGTTTGATAGAGAAAAAATATGAAAGAAAAGATACAGCAACAATGACGGAGGCGTTGCGGTGGACACGTTGCTAAAAACTCAACCGACCTTCTGAGGCGTAAAAACGGCGACATTGAAAAGTCATCAAAAATGGATACGACCAGGGATGTTCATGCTCGGTCACTAATGTGCTAGCAACGAAAATATAATTTAGAAATAAAGAAAAATGTTCAATTGGAGCAAGTTTCAAATATCTCAAAAGCCATGTACCATGACATCACGATATATTCTACGGATTGTCGCAATTATCACGTTTCTCCATCAGTGCACGCCTCCTTCGATGCACTGTGTTCGAATTGATGAGTTAAGAAGTTCTTGCTGGAAAGAAGCCACCGCGAAGGCGAAGCAAACAATTCAAACAAACAAAAACGAAGCTAAGGAATGCGCCATGAATTGAGATCGACCCTTCCCAAAACCACACAACAACCCTACACCGTCGTCGGAGCTGTGCCCCTCATTCTCTTGAATGGTTACGTGCCGCTATACCCCGAGATTCCGTACGTCCTTCCCGTCCCTACCCGTCCCACCATTTCTTGCAAGACTGTCGTAAGCCGTTTCTCAGAAGCAAGTAATGCCACATGGTGTAAAACTCTGGCGATCCACGGGTATACTACTGGCTGATCGGGTGTTGCCGCGCAGATACCCACACCAATCGAGCGGCACACAACTACCGTCTCGTCGAGATGATTATTGAGCATTTTTACCAGCACACTACACTGCCGACCATATTGAACGGTGCAGATTTTGGCCATGGATTATTTGAACTAAAATTGAAAAAAAGGAGCAAAACTAATTTACATAAGAAATGTCATCAATGTTGTAAAAATATGTTTTATTTTTTCGCTAACGAATTTAATTTACTTGGATGATGACTAATAAGCTGGTATGCCATCACGCTTGAGGGTAAATAAAAATAAATGAGCCAAAGCATGAGTATGCATGCAAATGCAAAATATTCCCATTAACACTTTTCCAAGCAAAATAATTAAAATGCAAACTGTACGTTTTTACGATAGTTTTATACGACCTATAAAATACTCGTATCTTGTAGAAAATGTTTAAAGTAGAGAAAACCGGCGTTCGTTAGGAGACACCCCGCCACGATATGCGCAGTGATCGACGCTCGCCTACGAGGCAGTTTGCAAAATAATCATACAACCCACTACACAGTTCGGTTTTGCTGCACAAAGCAAATCACCTCTCGAGCTAGCCCCGAACAGTTATGCCCAAGGAGTCATCCAATTCCGCGAAAAGCCTCGAATAAGAAGTGGCTTCGGAGGCTTCGCGGCTGATTGGCTGCCGTCCGCAAACCATTCAAAGGGGGTTAAAGATGTAACAAGACCCCAAGGGAGCAAAAAGCGGATGGCTGACGCCGAGCCACGGAATCGCCGTTGAACGGCAGAAAGAGAGCGCCCGAAAATGGTAATCGAACGCCCGAGAGGAGGTCCTCGTAGGGAAAAAGAAAAGTCCATTTTCTGGAGCAATAATAACAGTCGGCAAGTAGAAACGGGAAACCCTTTTTCGTTGGGACGCCCGACCACACACCGAAGCTGACAGGCAGTTGCCCTGCAAACGACAACCGTGCCAACCCAAAGAAGGCAAAACAAAAGGCCGCCACAGCATCCCTTTCGATTGGGATTGTATTCAACGGTTCCAGTCAAAATAAGGTACTCCTTTTCATTCTTATATTGGATCTAAAAAGTAAGGAATAGGCTTTTAAGTAGTGTTGTTTTTTTTTAACATTGGCCATCAGTTAACTAACTCAAGCAACGATGGAATTGTAGCATATTAAATAACAGTCGATTGATCCTCGTTCTTGGTATGTAGAACAGTGTTGACCTTTTATGCAAACTGTACTCCGTTTGACGCCGATGGAAATCGTGCGAAAGGTGAACACCACACACAGCGGAGAGAGACCCCCAGCGGAATGTAACCAAGCGAAGAGGGAGATTCGAAAAAGTAGCTAGTATCCACCTCCTGCCAACCATTACATGAAGGCAGCCACGTTGGGCTCGAAATAAGAGCCGGGAGGATCTGGAGCATGGAACCGTAATGGATGCTGTAGCCCGAGATCGGGACCGTGAGAACGTTGGAACCGAGGCTCGCTTGCAAAAGCACCCTTGGCTTGGCAATGTTGTTTTTTTCCTCCCAGTTGGTTACCCTTTTGCCAACATTTTTACTTGCATTGCACCCGATTGCATTTGGTGGGCTTCGGTGGTTACCATCGGGTGTTGCTACAGACTCAAAAGAGGGATGTGTTGTGATCGAAAAGAAAGGAAATCATCTCGCGCAACATGGCCGTGCCTACGCTTCACTCTGTCTTGTTTGTCCTGCGGCGGTAGCTTCATTAGTTTTAATTTTCCTTTACGCCCAAAAAAAGGCCCACACACTCCTGCAGAGGCTTTGTGGGAGTCTTTCTGCGAGTCGCCGAGCGGAGATAAGTCACCAACTCTTCCCGGGGGCAACCTTCGAGTCAGCGAACCTTCGTCGGCATGGATACAAGATACTTCTCGGGTGAATGGATAGCGTTGGTCGATGAAAAAAGCGGATGAAGACTGCATACCACGTGTAGGAAGGCGACAGAAAGGCGACCTAACCTAGTACGGCTTCGATATTTGAAGAAACGGTTAGTTTGAATTTTTATTGCGAATTTATGCGGACAATAAACTTTTTAAAACCATTTTGCAATCGTCAATTGCCAAGCCCTGATGTTGTACATCCCTGTTCTCTGAACAGTAGCTTAGAAATAAATAGCAATAATCTATGGTAAAAGGAGAAAGTTCACACTTGTAACAACTTTCTCTTACATTGGTTCCAAGTTGCAGCATACGGCGACAAACTTGTACTTCCAACAGTAAATAAGAATACTTACTATTAACATTTTTTAAATCTTTGCTCAATAACAAAATCATACGGTAAAAGAACATCCTTAAAAAATCTTCAAAAAATTAAAAACGAATGCAAGGCGCGGTGGAACATCTTATTTGCAAGCAAATGCTTGCCGCAAATCCACTGAACGTAGGTTGCGACCGTTCAATGGTTCGCACAGCTCTGAAACTTGTCTTAACTGGCATACCACCTTTTTACGACTCGACTCGACGTGGGTTTTACTACGGAAAACCGGTTCTCTAAAATAGGTTCAGACGACCTTAAAGGCGACGTACGAGTAAGCAGTGCCGTGCACACACACAGTCTGCTGTCTGATTTCACCAGACACTGCCAACTCGCGGTGGTTATTGTTGTTGGAAATATTTATTTTCGCAAATTAAATTTCTCTGTGTTTTAGCATAAATTTACGCGCATTCAGTAACGAAAAACGCCAATTAGCATATCAATACTAAAAAGAACTCAGACTGCATCGTTGCTACGAATATTTTAGGAATCACTAACAACCTCCTTTATGGCCGCAATCGTGGCGCAGGGCATTACCACTGTGCAATGGAAGGTTGCTAAGATGATTGGTCATGTTTTATTCCAGGAAGTGAATAACACTTCAACTTACAACATCTGCAAAGCTGATGAACACAATGCGATCTTGAGATTTTGTAACGCTTACAAATATTGCGACAAATTGTGGCATGAAGTAGGTTGTACTATTACTATTTCCACACTTCATTTACTGGATGACGACATCAGTCGTTTTCTTTGAAGTGTGCTTGCCTTATTTGTTATCTCTCGAGGCGCGTTACCATATCAGTAGCAGCACAAAAGCAACATGGCGGAGGCATATTTTGCAAAGCGAGGGGTCTCGATGAGCTCGCTTTGGGTGGTGTGCAATGCAAACAAGAGTAAAATTAAATATTCCTTGATGAAACCATCGGAAACCACAAAACCGAACAACGATGAATTACGTTCATACACTGTTGCTCGAGATGTTCGAAGAAATCGTGTGAACTTTCCATTCAATCCCATGATATTTGTTACGGTAAAGGACGTATCCGGGAGCTTACCTTCGAACGGCATCGGCCAAATTTATTATTAGCAATGGTAGACACCATTGCCACGCTCAAGGGCATGTTCCATTTTGGCAAAAATAGTAAAAGAATTTGCAAAAACTTTGAACACTGTCTACACTACAATCGCACTGAAATACACGCCACCAACCAGTTCACTTCGCAACTACAAACTTGGTTGAAAATTGCAGAAACGCAGACCTCACTTTGACAACCACACGACGGCGAGCGAAACGTATGAATCATGGAAGGAGACGCCAACTAATGATGCGTTTACACTTGTGGAGTGAAATTTTACGAGAAATACTACTGCTTTCTAAATATTTGAAATATATCAAATAGTTAGAACATTTTACGACAACGAGATAAGAAACATATACTCAAAATTTTTAAAAATATTAGTTTACTTGTTGGACAAGTGTGTACACAGCATTAGATGTTGATGAAACCGGTTTTAAAAGATTGCGAACGCGGCGAACGGCAAACACTAAAAGAATATCACGAAAAATAAGAATGTAAATTAGATGATGCCACGTGGTTTCACAACATTTTTAAACTTTTAAATTATGTTCTTTTTTGAAAGAAAAACAAGTAACGATCCTCCAATTTTCAATTATATCCTTTTTATTTTACTCAAACCTTGTTTTCTTATTGAACGATTTGTTTTGACCGATACCGTTTCTATTTTTCTGCTGCTGATTACCATATTTCTGCTTATTGTGGTATTTTCTAGGATTCAATCCGAAGGCGCGCAATCGTTGGTCACTCGCACTTTCATCCTGATACGAACCCTGCGGTGCTCTGCCGTATATATGTGGCTTACCATGCGGGCGACCGTTTGGCGCGAATCGTCCTTGCTGAGGACCGCTCCAAGAATTAGTGTTTCTATGTGAGGCAGCCGATGTCCCATTCGCTTGATTCCACGTCCGTTTTTTATTATGGCCAGGTCCATTACCTGATTCAAAGTTCCCTCCACTAGCTTGCTGTTGGCTTGCGTGTCGAGCATCCGACGATGTTTTAGGTTGTTGTGCTGAGCCTTTACCATTAGCTGAATTGTTCTCGTGAACATTTGCATCGTCTACTGAACTATCTTGCTTATTTTTCTTCTTCTCTTTCTTCACTGGTTCTACTGTGACGTTATCAGTTTCCGTAAACGAAACTTTATCCTTAATCTTCTTGCCTTGCTTCGATTCTTCTGCCGCCTTTGCACTTTTTCCTTCACTAGTTTCGGCATTATCTTCAGACTTTGGTACCAAATCATGTTTCCGTACCTTGATTTCCGTGTCCTCTTCTTCATTTATATCGGTTTCAGTAAATAGACTTGGCAGCAGTTTACGCTTCAAGGATTCGTTCTGACCCCGTCGACGATAAGCTTCCACTTCTGTCAGCTCAGTTTGCTTCGGCCGCAATTGGACGGTTTTCTTAACGCTCGCCCAACGGTTCAATTCACGCGTGTTCGCTGCTAGAATTTCTGCTATACTCAAGCCAAAATCATTTGGAACCGTTTCAACGTACTTAAAGCGACACGGTACGTCGCCAATCATGTCCTCGTAGTCCAACTTATAGTACTCATCGATGTACTCTCCGTACGTTTTCTCGTCTTCTGGATCGAAGAGCGGCTTCTCTGCTTTCAATACCTCACGGAATTTTGATTGCCGGCGACCCTTCTTTTTGCGGCTTCTGGTAGAGTCCAGCATTTCCTGCGCAAGCATTTCCTTACGCGACTTTACCTTCTCCTCATAGTCACAATCCATGACAAAATCGTCGTCCTCACAGTACGGTTCGGCAAAATCTCCTTCTTCATCGTCATCGATTCGGTCCTTATCATAATTTTCTATGCCCAGCTCTTTGTCCAGATCGGGAAACTCCGGTTTTTGATCACCCTCATCCACGCCGTAGTACTCATCATTGAACATGTCCTGCATACGCCGATCGTGTTCCTCGGGGTCGAAATCCGATTCCAAATCATCTTCATTCATTGCCAAATTTTTCGTTGCCGCAATCTCCTTCAAGCGCTGTATTCTTTCTTTAATTTCCTGCAATTTAACTGACTTCAACTCCTCCAGCTCACGGCGCTTTTGTTCCTTTTCTTTCTGTTTGCGCTCCTTTAGGGCCTGCCGTTCCTCTTTTCGTTTATTGCGCTCAATACGCACCGAATCTTCCATCGTTCGGGGGTAACGTTTGATAAATTCTGTATCCGGCTCTTCGAAACGGAAATTGTACTGTCGCTCATATTCCTCCTGTTTTTCCAATTCTTCCTCATCCTCCGACGTGGCCACTATATCTTCGTAGGTCGGAAGTTCCCCAGCTTCCACGAACCGTTTGTTGAGAATGTAGTCTTTCAGGAAAGCGTCTTCTTTGGAGAGTTTTTCCTTGCTCCAGTAGTGCTTCAAGGGCTCCAAATCTTTCAATTCTTTACTCGGCGGTTCCTGTGCCTTTTTATCCGCGAGCCACTGGATGTAGTCAGCTTGGTCCTTTTCGCGTTCGTCTTTATTTTTCGAACGTTCTTTAAGCAACCCTCCGCCACGAGCTTTTGAGCCCTCCGCTCCGTCGTCTTCGCTATCGCTTTCACCAATTTTGCTCAGTGCTTGTTTAATTTCATCCTTAATTTTCTTCTCCTGCTCCACCAACGTAGGAGAGGCTGCGCGCTGTTGTATCCGCTCCGAGTTAGGATCAATGTCATCTTCGTCTTCGAACACACCACCATTTTCCAGGAGCATTTTGCGCTCATAGTCTTTCAAAGTCATCGGCTTTTCCTTATGATGCCGCTTGGCCAAGGCAACTTCCTCGACTGACTTTACCTTTTCAAAAAACTTTGGCTGCTCGGCATACTTGGCCGGGTCGTTGCGCTTTAGAAAGGCCAGTGTACGGAAGAATTCCTTATCGAAATCGGGATCGACAATCTCTTCGTCGGTTGTTTCATCGTCACTGGAGTCTGACGATTCTTCTGACTCTGCATTTTTCACTAAAAATGAAAGAACCAGTTATTTAGGCATTGTTTTTGCGACGCACTGTTAGCGACCTACGTTGACTGAGGATTTCCTTCTTTCGAAATTGATCGTAGTGTTTGGCGTAGTTTTTGTTAGTACGGAATTCAACCGGCTCCGCCTCTTCCTGGTCGGATTCATTGAACAGTTTAACTTTATTGCTCATGTTTCTAATTCTCAAACAATAGAGAAACAACTAGGGACAACGTGCCTCAAACAACGTGTGTTTGTTATGATTTTACGAGCTCTGAGCTATCAAATTGACTGTTGAGCAGTGCTGCCAGAAAAACGTTGGGAATGCTTAAAACATGCTAGAAATATCTTTGCAATCACTGGAAAATTCGAATTTATGAGTAGATTACAAAACTTAAGCAGTTCAATAAGAAATCAATGTTTCTAATTTTATTTCAAAAATAAAATATAAATGAAATATAAAAATTATTCCAAAAGATCAAGGTTCTTACAGCTTTTACATAAATTGACATCTGTCTGCAGATGATTTGAAAGCTCATAAACAAAAACATTTTCAGCAGTGCAATTTCTGCAAATTCTCCCCAAACTTTAAGTAAATATTCTACAACAATGTCGCAAGAAACGGTGCAAGGCGGAGACAATCTAAGCGAAAAAGATCTTGCAGCTAACGTAGAAAACCTGAATCTGGCTGGCACCGGGCAGAAAGCGGAAAGGCAGGAAATTAAGAAAAGTAACTAGAACAGCAGATAGAAAATTTGTGATACCTAACTAATTTGTTTTCCCTGTTTTTAGTCGATATTGTTCTACATGCTACCGGTAGTGCACCAATTCTGAAGCAGAAAAAGTGGTCAGTTGACCAAGAGAAGCCTATCAGTGGAATCGTTAAATTTATTCATAAATACCTGAAACTGGATCCCGAAGAACGACTGGTATGAAAGATAGCAATTTTTAAACGAAATCCAAATTATTAACAAAAATATTTCCATCTATTAAAGTTCCTGTACATCAATCAAACATTTGCGCCATCGCCTGATCAAATAATCAAAAACCTGTATGAATGTTACGGTACTAATGGGAAGCTGAACCTGCACTACGCCAAAACGCAAGCATGGGGATAAGATGTTCAGGCGTGTTGAACTGAGCCATTCCATCGTATTCGCTTTCTCTCTGCATTCACTGTGAGCCATTCAATGTAATCTAACCAAAACCAATCTTAAAATTAAACGATAACAACAATAAACGAGTTTTGATCGCAGCACCACTTCGTTTATTCAATAACATATTCTACATGACTTCGTCCCACTTCTTAATCACCACGGAGCGCTTCCAGCTCATCAGCTGCCTCCTTGGCCACCCGGTGATACTTGCCTATGGCCGGGCGGTAGTAGTACGACTGATAATCGCTGCGTTCGGCCATTTTTTCGCGAACTTGTTTCTCCAGCGCACGGATGTGAGCCTTCTCGTTCTCCTCATAGATGTGGTGGAGCATCTTCTCGTACTCTTGCTGCGGATTCGGCAGAATGTAGCGAGCAATGAAGCGCGTGATCGGATGCCGATGGTATTCCCAGTGTTTCGGGGTGTAATCGTCGGGGGTTTCCGTCAGCGTAGCGGGTCCAACGAACACGTTCGCATAGAAAATAACAGCACCGGCCGGGATCAGGCCGATCATGATGTAGTAATGGAACATATCCTTGAACTTGTGCCATTGGAAACGCGACGGAGTAATGGTGAAATTCTTCGGTCCATGGCCGCCGGACATCGAACGAGTGCTGACGAGGGCTAAAACAAAATGCAATCGTATATTCGTTTGTTTTGATGTTGCATAACTAGCATTCCGTGGGTTACGAGTCTGCTCGATCCGTTATTGGCTCGAAATTGCCATACACATTGGCGGAACGAGTTAAAAAATGTTAACGTACCATTTTTGCTACCCTGCAACAGCGCCGGTTTGGTCAAGAAAGTCCCCAAACGGGCCGAAAGTTGGCTCGAACGTGCCAAGGAACTGAAAATCGCCATCTTTCTGCTATCTTTTCTGGAGTTCGCAATTTGACAACCCAAACACCATCGATGGACTACAACTGGATGATGTTTATATTTACTCATCGAGTACTAGCTTGACAGCCACTAGACATGAACGTATAGCTTAAAGATTTAGAATATTTTTTTCAGATTCTAGAATGGATAAGCATTGGCAATATTTTTTCTTATTTTAGAAAGTTGTTTATTTTTATTTTAATCGAATTAACAACTTCAATTAACCAATTGTTTTTACGTTTCAATTGCTTTTTGGCGTTGACAATTCGTTTGACAATTCGTGTTTCGCGTGGCTTTGGCATATCAGCACCACTACAGACGACAATCATCGCTTTTCATTTGCTTTCCACACTATTCGTAACTTTACCTGCCCAGTGCTGCGCCGTTGTATCACGGAGGGTGGTAAAGTCGTCGAACGTGTTTTGTCCGCGGAGGGCGTTTTAGTTTCTTCGCTCGCGTTGTTCGTTCGATACCGTGTGGCATTTTCGCGGACCGTTCGTTGCAGGGAGTTGGTTGGTATGCCTTCGATTCAGTTCTTGCCCTGGGGGCCTTTAACCTCTGTGAAAGTGATTCCTTTTCCAAACAGCGCGAACGTGGAACGCGTAGCCCAAAACCTCTAAACCTACCAACTTAAAGTGAAATAGGGAAGCTCAGGTCCTGAGGTCCGCTCGCTGCAGTTTTACCATTAGCGCACCATTGCGATAACAATGAAGGATATCTAAATCGACCCCTTCTTTGTTGAGCAAGAAAAGGAAATCTCCGCAAATCCTGCTACAACCAATGGTGTGGGGTGTGTTGCTGAACGAATTAGTTTTGTTTCTGACTAGGTCTAGCACGCGAGGTTGTTCGGTTTACGGAGAGGGTTGGTGCCGATCGGATGGTGGAACTGGGCGTGTTGATTAATCAATTGTGTCTGTACCCTTATTGTTATCGTCGTGCTAAAGTGCTAAATTATTGTCCGGTAGGAAAACTAATAGCATTTAATTTATTTGAGAGAGTTAGCGGATTGAGATTTCCCATTATCAAAATGTTCCTACTGGTAATTCTATCAATAAATTACGTCTCCCAAAAGTGCCTTGGTGCGTTGCCCTTTAAATCGGTCGTTGTCTCGATGCAGGCGTCTTGACGCATCAAAGAAACCATTGGACGAATGACGTCGTCTTCGCTTCCTGTACTCAAACCCTCATCATATTTTCTCCCACGAGAAGTCAATGAGTTAGTCTCATAGCAGCAATCGATTAATCGACCTTTTTAATCCAGAGCCCGTCTTGTCGTCACCGCA
The DNA here is from genome assembly GCF_943734705.1 of Anopheles coustani. NCBI lineage: Eukaryota > Metazoa > Arthropoda > Insecta > Diptera > Culicidae > Anopheles > Anopheles coustani. The sequence goes on from NC_071289.1 coordinate 72,417,712, forward strand.
GACCGGGCGACCTTCCAAGTTCGCGGATCTCGTGTCACTTCAGTCAGCTGCAATCTCTTCTCGTGCGTGTGTTAACTTTTTTTTTCGCGTGCTCGATTGCATACCGCCATTCACCATTTTTGTGTGGTTGATTTGTGCGCGCGACCGCGTAACCAAAAAAGGGCAGCGCCAGTTGATGCCGTTTGAAACCATCGTGACTCGCGAGTGTCCATCAGCATAAGGCAGCGCTCTGTGAACAGTCCAACAAACCAGACAAACACGACACTGTCGGAAAGGTGCTCTGCGAATTGTCGTGAAGAACTGTCACTCATCCAAGCAGCAAGGTAGCAGAATACACAAGGTATAACAGTTTCACAGTGGGATACAGCCCTGCACGACAAAATCAAACTGTTTTGTTCTGTGTCGTGTTTGTCTGACATGTTCGATGCAGGTTGACAGAGCACCTCCATATGATTGCATGGATTTGATCGTTTTTTTTTTGTCGTGTTTGTCGTGTTTGTCTTGTTCGATAGCTCACAGAGCGCTGCCTAAGTGTTCGTCTTTGCCTTGCCCCATTTACTACAATGCAAGGTTTTCAAAGTTCTGTCGTAGTGTTGTCATTTCTTTGATTCCCAATTTCAGCTCGTGTAACTCTGAGCTTCTCTGTGCAGTTCCATGTAAACAAGGATGTGAAAATAAATCAATAAAATCAACACCCGATCGCTCTCGATCGATATTTGGCAAGTGTGGTGAAAATATGTAGTGAAAAAACCTTGAAACGTGTAAAGTACAAACGCACAGCGCAGTTGGCGACGAAAACGCAGCATTTTACTATCCTTGGTTTCCTTCGACCGGGCCGCTTCAAAGGGATACCATTTGACAACCGACGTTTGAAGAACAGTGCATGTAGTTGATACGACACGTTCTTATCAGCGAACAGCAACAGTAGTCGTAGCAGCTTAAGGAGTAAAAGCAACAACCGCCGATCGTCGCGGAACATTCAACGCACACGATCGTCAGCAAGAAAGTCGATACAATGAATACCACTGTCGTCGATCAGCAGGCCAACACGGGATTACCGATAAAGCTACCAGGTAAGAAAAAGAAAATCACGCACCCTTGAGCTTAATGAATTGTATAATCAAATTCAGCAAACACAGGAATATAACGATAACCTGTAGGGTCGGTTGAGGCAAACATTTCCTTGGTTCCGGGCGTTCCTTGACCATATTTTTCGCTGCCCGACCACGTCAGCCTTCGTCGATTGCTTTGTTTGCGCCTTGATCAAGTGGAATCACACGTAAACAAATTCATTCTACAACGCGATCGCACCATGTGACACAACCACGTATAGCATCCGCGTGGGGCTCTGCTGGGATGACGAATCTCTTCTGTTTTGCAGCCCCAGCGGAGGGAGGAATGATCATCGTGGCGCGGATGACGCGTCCCACACGTTGAATGCTAGCAGGAAAGCTCGAAAAGCAGCATCCACGGGGCAGCAATTGTGTAAACAAAACTTCCACCGCGCGCTGATCGATTCGAGATGGTGTCGCACCTACCACATGGAGACCGGAACATGTGGTCGGAACATTTTCGCACCCAAGGTCGCCGATCGCTAGCGAACAACTTGTTGAGAAACATCTTCTACGCTCGGGTGACATGAGAAAACTTCATCCACACTGTTGAAACGGGGGAAAAGTTTTTGACACTAACATTCGATTGCGAAAGGCAAGCAGAGAAGATTAACGGTTTTGGTGCATCATAGCTAGAAGAAGAAAAGTCTGCCCACATTAACGTTGTTGATTAACGTATTTCCCAGGGCCCAGTTACACACCAGCGGTTAACCCAATCGCGTGTTATGGGGTAAAATTTTGTGGTTCTATTCTAATGCAGTCGAGCACTTGTTCCCTCTTGGCACGCTTCCCAACGAGCGTTATTTTGAAGCCAAACTTTCGTGGCATTCCAATGGCATCGCACACGATCTCCAACGGCTGCGGAATGCGGGCACTGGCTGTGTCTTGTATCTAAACTAAAGTGCTCCATAATTATCCCGGCGAGTTAGAGACACTGTTGTTTTACTCTGGTCTTTTCATTAGATTATGCATTAGCTAATTGCAGAGACCGGATTCAAATCTATTTTACATGCTTAAAAACATGTTTAAGGGTCGAATCTATATTTGTAGAAGTGGCCAAACAATTCAATTCCGCGTATCCTTTTGTGTTGTAATTCAGTGTCTTGAGGAAGTATATTAATTTCCTTTTGATTATAGATATTTGTGATAATATTTTTTCAATCACATAAAATTCTTCAGAATCTGAGGAACTGAGGTTTGTTTTAGACTGGTTTAGTATTTATTTAATTTGGTTGAGAATCATTGATGTGACCATGTAGTCAAATCTTCATTTTAATATTGTGCACTGATTTTAAACATTGTAAATTGCACCATATCAAATAAGGTCCACGTAACACAAAAACTTATGCATTGGATAAAAGAAAAAGCTTGGATAGTAAAAATTAAGAGGAAAGTTATTTGTTAATTTATAAGTATGCATATCCTGTTAAATTTAAGCTAGAGCAACATCGACCCATTCCGTGTTGTATGGATTGTTTCGTTTAAAATCTTTTAATCTTCTCAATTCATGCCATTCCTGCATATATTTAGACTACATTAGATTAAAATAGATAGTATCTTCCCAACGTGTGGTCCTCCCTGGCGGCTCGCAAAGTCAGTTTCCATTATTGCCGAGCTTTCGGCACCCGTTTCGGTTTTCCACCTGCGATCGTTCCGCTCGTCGGCAAGATAATTTTACGACCGTGGACCTCGCCACCCGGTGAAGTTTGAGTCAAGGTTGGGTGAAAGGTTCCCGTCGGGGAATCAAACGGTAAGGGGCGCAATTTTTTTCAACCCCCATGGCTTCGCAGACTCAAGCTAAACTTTTCCTCCTTTTTTTGCCCAATGGATGAAGAAAGCGTTACGATTACGAGTGGCGAGGGGTGGTGACGTCTAATACCCGCTGTTGGGGGCAGGTTTGCCTACCTCCGAATCCGTCCTAGGCGGTCGATTTTCTCAACCTTTAGCGCTTCCGAAAGAGGGCTTTTCCGCGCTTTTGCCGATTGTTGTGCATGTGTACGTGTGTATGGCACTGGGAAGCGGCGAAATCGCTAATAGATAAGACTTTGGGTACGTTCGGCCCAGCTTAATTGGAACGGTGCTTTATTGCGAACCCGCGTTGAAACGACGTTTGAAAGGCCACGCTCTTTTTCTTCGCCGTAGAGGAGGACTGCGTTAGATGAATTGACTGTCCTGGATAAGTTTTAAAAGCAAAAGAAAAACACAAAATAAGTATAATTACTTCTTTTGGAGAGTTTCATCCACGATGGCGAATCGTCTGAATGGCTGTGACTTTATTTTCTCTCGCGTTGTCCGCACTGTTTATTACCCATTTTTCAATGATTATTGATCCGAGTCATTGCGCTGTGAAGGAAAGAGGGAACACGGTGGTGAGAGTAAGTTTATGATTTCAATTTTCTTTATCAAAATTGAAATAGTAATTTCATTAGTAATCTGGAAAGCTAATTGGTCGTTCATGCAAACTTCACAGCTCAAATTTATTGTTTTAACTTAACTTTTACTGAAGCTGCCATAAACCCGCTTCAGAGAGATCATGCGAAAAATGCATTCATAAATGAGTATTTTTGTTTGAATGCAATCTTGAATGAACAGCTTTTTGCAAAACTCTTTTTAATCTTCTTTGAACACCAGGAGCTGTTTTCACCGCAAGGAGGAGATGATGTTGTTTGTCGAACGATGAATAAAACGGAGAAAGAATGTTAAATCTCAAATTATGAGCCTTGCACTTATTATTCCAGTTTTTTTTTAAAAAAAACTCGAAAACGCAACGACTAAAATTATTGGCATTAACAGTCTACAATTTTCTTTGAAAAAACTGAACTTTCTCGAAAAGCAGTGATTTTTTGTTTGTCATTTACAATTGTTTGTAAAACAATACACAAAACATACACAATAATATAATACATTTACAATACAAAATTATTATTTAAAAAAAAATTGGTAATTTAAATAAAAAATAGAGAGCTCAAACATTTGATAATTTGAAATAGAAATCAAAATTAGATGAAATTATTGGAAATATGACAACAGCTTATACGAAATACTAATAGATAAATATTTAAATAACAACAGAAGCAAGACACGATTTTAAAGAAAACTGATCAAGGCGGTTCCCTAATGTCTAAGTCTTTAGAAGTGATTGATCGTGATAAATGCCTCAATGAGCAACATGAAACACACTTCGGAGTTGAAGATCCCCTCGGTAGGCTTCACTTGAGAGGTGGAAGGTTTTCTTTGAGCGATGCGCTTAAGGGTTAAGGTTGTACGAGGCGCGTACCGGATTAACCGTACCTGTGTTAAGGTTCAACAATCGCGTTTCTTGGTGGTTGCCCACTTCCGCAGTCCGCAGATAACGTTGGGTGAGAAGATTGGAAGTGGTCGCGCTTTCTTTCTTGTCCCGCTCCCCCATTGCTTATCATCTGCAACAACGGAAGCGCAAGTACGTGAGTGATACGAATGCTGATCGTGCGCCGCAGCGAGATGCATTTTACTGTCGATTGTAAAATGCATAATGAAACGTAAGTGGTGAGAAATTTATCTAAGAAATAAAAACACCCCAGCTGTGTTGAAGAAAATTCACGGTGACTCGTGCACTTCTTTGTTGGTCGTAAAAACATTCCCCGTTTTTTGCTCTTCCGGAGAGACCAGTTCACTATCAACATCGTACTCCGCACACCGAACGACACTTGCCTGCCATGCGTCGCATTCCAACGGCTCCGGGAACCACCTTCGTCGGAGTTCGGTTTGTCCCGATTCTCCCCGCCATCGTTTCGCCCCGACCGCTTGTTCCGGTTGCCGGTAGAAAAAACGACAACTATCTAACTGTCACTGACGCATGATGATTAGCCACCGGAACGGCGGTTTTACTTCGCAGACGACTCCGTTCCGTACCGATGCCGGCCATGGTGACACACATACGCATCGGGCTGACGCTTTTCTGGCGGCGTGCAAACGAAACAAATTTATAAAAACGGAACAAAACTATCCCGTTCCCAATGCAGAAATGTCCCCTCGCCCTTTGGTTCGCCCGGACTCAAAAGCCCGGAGTGGGTTGTGGATGGTTTGTCGGATGGTTGGGCGCGAAAAGTCGAGTCGGTAATTGCAGAATAGTTACGATAAGGCATGTTACCATGTCGCTCTACGTCACGGGTAATGTGTAAAATTGTTTGCAAATGTTGTAAATACGGATGAAGTAGAAGGTGTGAAATTGGGAACGTTGTTATTGACGGGTCAACTAGGGAAAACCATGTAAAATTATGAAAAGGAATTGAATTTAAATGATAGTTTACAATTGTCATCAGCTATGTTTGTCCAAACTTTAAATTAACTGTTGGCATATTTTTGTGATATATTAAAAAAAAATGCTCCTGCTAACTAAATACCGGACTAATTATAAACCCGTTGTTGTGCCCCCACTCGTGATCGTTTCCCACTTCAATCCAAAAAAAAACTGAAAGTGAGAAAAGAATGTCGGCTGGCCACTTCAAGTGCCTGGTAACCTTTTCCCAAGGCGTACCGGGAGCTGCCGGACATTAAATACATTCCCCCTGATCGTTGGCATTCAGTGCCGTTACACGAATCCTCGCCTCTGTGGAAGGTCATATGTTAATCGGTTGAATTTGTTCGTTAACCTTGGCCTCCTCCGACACCATCCGGTGCTGCTGGTAGAGTTTCTCTACAGAAAGGGAAAAGGTGTTTAAGGTAGCTAGCAGGGGATGTGTTTGAATTGCTCACGAAAAAAATTGAAAATACCAAAGCTGCCGAGAACAGGTTGGGGAAGTTTCCCCTCCGTGGGGGGGATGGGAAAATGGGATGGGTTGTGATCGATAAAGTTTTTGTATGCGTTACACCCGTGAAACACTTTCCTTGTTTTACACGAAATTAATGCTCCTTCCACCGGGGAGAATATTGGATTAAATTGGTGGTAATGCTATGAAGCAATCGTTTGTATACTGCTCATGTTTATGCTTTATGTGGAGGAACCCCGACCAAGCTGTTGCGGTACACGCTGAAATCTTGCAATCAAACTTTTGCGGCACAGCCAGGTGGAACATAGTTTTTAATTTTAATTTATTTTATGTTTGGTGGTTGTGCAAACGAAACCCGTCAAAAACCCAGCAAAAGTCTTCATTCCAGTTACAATTCCATCCGCTAAACTCCTTCCAAAAAAAACACCGTACACACTGTTTCGCTTTACGTTTCCGCGACGAGTAAACTCCGTGCTGGATCGGTTGGATGTTCATAAATATGCAACACCTCAAGTTTGGGCGTCTTCGGCGTAGCTTGGCGGTGTAGTGAAGGCAAAATTATTCCGGAACCGGTAAGCCACCGGCTTTATGGACGCGTGTCTATTTGACGACAGCCTGTGGGGGCCCTTGCGGAGAAGCTTTTCCGTTTCCTCTGCGAAACGGGGTGCGCATTAAAGCCCACCGGTTTTTTGGTAATTTGCGAAGCTATTGTTATTCGAATAAAGACATACCTGAGAGAAGAAAACGTATTTAGAACGATTGTTGTATGAAGCAGCAGTTGTAAATATTAAGTTTGGATTTTGTTTATCATTGGTTGTAGTGAAAAATGCTAAATCGATATTATTCATGATGAAACTGGTAGAATATTAATAATTTAAGAGAATAAATAAAAATTAGTTATATCATAAGAATTTAAATGTCTCAAACAGCAGATGAGAATGACGGAAAGATAACCTCGAGTTCGAGTTTAATGTTCACTCAATGATTTATTGAGGTTGTCTACGTTGTATAGAGTTTTTCTTTAAACTAGCAATAATTCAATCATAAAAAGATCATCCGTTAAAAATCGCCATTCTTTCGCTCACCTCGGGATATTAAATTAGATAGCGCAGTGTAAGGGAGTTTACACTCTGTCATCCGGAGAAACCGCCGATCTCATTTCATGGCGATCAAGCTGAGCGCTGAGAATGAGGCGCTTGTCGGAAGTGACATACCGGAAGCGCTGGACATTAGTGGTCGTAAACCAATCAAACACCGCGATATGGGGCGCCTCATCACTAGCTCATGATGGGCGCCTTTTTGCCCCGAGGAAATGAATGGTTAGGTGGCAATTTTCTTCGTGTGAAATAAATCAATGATTGAAGCAAAACACACACACGGCCGTTCCCGGGCGAAAAGCCAGACAAAAGAAAACCTGGCTCAATTCGCGGCTCAAGAGCAATAATACTGTCCGGGGCGAATACCCTAGCCCTATTTCGTCTGTTTGATGTTGGTGGAAATTGTAGGAAAGATGTCCAACATCATCGTCCGACGCCATAATCAACTCCTCTGCCTGTCGTAAACAGTATCATTGCCTGGCGCATCAGCTTTACTTTGGTCGCACGGGTCCACGCTGGCCTTCTCCATCACCGCCGAGTGGTTTATTTTGTTTGAGTTCACTTGAAGCATCCCCGCTTCCATCTCCCCAGTTCCCTATGGAGTGAGATGGTAGAAAAAGGGCTTTCTTCAGTCAACACTATAACAATGATTAGCATCGTTATACTCTGCTCCTTGGCGTCAATCAAATGGTGCTAGTGCACTGTCGCTTGCCTTCTTGACTTGCTAAACAGTCATGTGCCAAAGGCAGTTTACTTACTTTCGAATGGAGAAAAAAAAACGGCTAGGCTATTTCCTAAAATGTTAAATTAATCATTAAAAAATCCAAGAATTGAATTAGTCAACCCAATCCCCCGCGATGGTAACTCCGAGATATACGTTCCCCTCCTCGACATGAGACCATTAATCACGGAACAAAATATTGGGAAAATACATTAAGATATTGCCCGCTTCCACTCGACATCGCTATCTTGGCCTAGGGATCTCCCCTCCGCGCTGGAGTTGGGCCGAAAAAGTGATTGCTAAATAAATATGTGCGATTTTTGGGCCGCTAGAGGGCGACAAAGGAGGGCGCAAACAAATCCTCCGACTCCGAGATGACCCTTAGGGTTTTCGAAAGCACTAATCCAGCCACGATGAAAATGATTCACTGTTTGTCCGTGTCGCGTGCATGATCGCTGGCTGCAATTTCGTGCAAATGTGAATCGCAAAGATAAATGTTCCAATTCGCCGAAAGAGAGCCCCGCGCTGTCTTGCGCCGAGACTTCGTCCGAGTTCCCTTACCACGACATCCAACACGTGGCCGCGGTGTGAATTATGGTAGGTTTCAGGCTTCAGAGTACATAGAAGGGCAAAACTGAACCGAACCGAACCCTCTTCTACCCAAACCCCACAGGATACGTGTTGCGTGTACGGCGCCTCGTTGACGTTACCCTTGGAGGGGGGGGGGGGGGGGGGGGTTTCCCTCGGGAACGGAAAACACTACCACCTTACCCGCGTCGGAGGGTTGAAAGCAAATCGAAGAAACACCCGGAGGCCACGGAAGGTTAGGAAAAATAAATAAATAATCTAATCACTTTACTTTTCGCGGCGATTTTTTCGGTCCAAACTCCAACGCGCAGGGGTTGCTCACGTACGAGTGTTAGAAAATCGACCGAGGTTTGCATGGCCTCCGGAGGGTCGTTGAGTTCAACGAAGGGGTTGTGCCCTAGACTTGTCCCTTGCACCCGGGAAGGGTTCGTACAAATGGGTACGCTGTTTTTTTTTTCACCGATTAGAAACAGAAACGTATGAACACATTTTTGACATGAGATCAAACTATTTGATTTTTTTTTTACTTTGAGCTTCGTCTGGGAAAACCAGATCACTTTTTTTGAACACTTCGTTTCACTTGAAAATAAAGAAAAATCTTATCTAACGTTTCAACAGCAAATGCATCATAACGAAATGGAGCCATAATTCTTCCTCAAGCCGGTATCTTTGTGGACGTGTAAATTGCTTGAAAAATAAATCATCTTTTTTTTTGGGGGGGATTCTTGTTGTTGGGGCATCCAACGTTCCAACGGAGATTTTCTTCTTGACGTCATTCCATGCGTTTGTTCTTGGCATTTTCCCTGTAACCCCGAGCTGGGGCGGGGGTTTTTTATGTGGTTGTTGTTTTGTGAGGGCCATATGGTGTAAACATTTTCGATTGAGACAGCCAAAATGATCTCGCAAGGAAAATGTTAACTGCCGAGAGGCTTTGGAGGAGGGGAAATCACAAATATCTGCTTTCCTGCAACCGGGTATGATTCTTCCTGTGTAAATATTGACATCGGACTGGACGTCCAAATTGTGTCAGCCAAAACGACCTAGTATCATGGATGCGCTCGTGGAAATAGATGTATTAAAAGAGAGAGAAAGTTGCGCCTTAAAACAAATCCAAGGGAATCTTTGCTTTGGGAGGGAAATAAGAAAAATCACTCAAGTGTTTCATAATGGACTGGAAGCAGATGATGCTACTATTGACGTGCACAATAACGATGATGATGATGATGATGTATTTCTCTCCAAGGTTCATAAGGCCAGTGCAGCAGCAAACACACTCTCGATAGTGATTGATGAACGTACGGTTTCGCTTATCCTTCGGCTCTCGAGTAGCAAACGCCGAGGCCAGGCGGGGTTGATGGCGATATGACGTGACATTGGCATTTAGCATTTGCCCTCCCCAGTTCTCGTCCATTTGCTTGAGAGATGCAGTTTGTTTACGTTGGCCCTCGTTGACCCCCAACCTTTCTTCCGTGGGTGGATGGCAAAGTAGCTTCTGTTTGGACTTGTCGGTGCCGAAAATGTTTACCAACAGGTTTTTTTTGTCACTCGGGGCGGGATGTTGAGTTTTCTTCTCTGAGACAGCGTGTCCTACCAGCTGGCACGTGCGTCATTTGCGTTCCAAGTTTGACCCGGAAGAGTCCAGTATGCGGGGTGGTGAGCGTTGTCACGCGAAGAGACGTTTTGTTTGTAGGCCACAGTGATACAGGTGTTTGTAAAAAAAATGAACGGTCAAGGAGAGCCTTCTTTGATCGATATTTCAGTTGCTACTGCTCCTTAACGGAAATACCACCAAGCATGGAGTACTCTCATGCCACCTGAAATTTTCACATCACAATAAATAGCTGCGAATGGTAGCGAAAGGACGTTACATGATCCACCCTCCCCCTCCCAGCGGTCGCCCAGACAGACAGACAGACACCCATATCCAGACGGGTGTGCGCGTTTTTATGTCACGGTGAAGCAATGTATGGAAGGAAAACAAAAAGACACGAGAACGGAGAAACATGCTGGCCGAGTGCAGTTTTCTTATGCAGCAAGGTGGGGTGGGGGGAGTACGTGTTATGCTCGCGTTTCGTGGCGGTTTTCCTCCTGTTTCCTCGTTTCGCGAACGCGATTATCGCACAAACCAGGCCTGGAAACCAAAAAAAAAAAAAACCCACCCTCCGCCCACATCGATTACAAGAAAAAAAGGCTGCTGCATCTTGAGGGCAGGCCCCCGCACATTCACGTAGAGTGGGTGTGTGTGCGTGTGTGTAATAAAGGCGTTTGGCGCGTGCAGTGGGTTTGTTTGTGTAATACATTAAAATTTTACCTCAGTTTAATTTTGTTATCCCTCTTTTTATTATTTATTTTGTGGGAAGCTATTCGGTACTTAGAGTTAAATTGCTCAATAAATTGGGTAAAAGCATGTGATAATTTTTTAAAATATACTATCCAGGAGGAAACCTATTGATTAACATGATGATGGCTGATGAATGGGAAGTGTTAACTTAATTATTGATTGCTTTTTTCTATCGCTTTTTTAAACTCGCACGTTGATGGTATTATTTTTGGTACGGAATGTGTAAACGAAATAATAAGTAATTTCCCTTGGTTTACACCACCTTTGGTTGGGAGGATCTGCACCATTCTTATTTATATTCCCGTTGGTTGAAACTTATTTGCTTCTCTAACAATAGCTTATGAATTTTGGTTTAAATAAAATCAAGTTATGTTTTTTTATTGAACACGAGCGATTTCAACCTTTTCCATGTTTTTTTAAATAGCTCTAACGTTTCGTGGCAGAGTATTTAGATATCAGGAATAGGTTGAATGGTAGGAAATTTTTAAATTCTTATAATTTGGAACAATTTTTCGAAAAACATTCTTAGCTAAAAGGTATTTCTTCACACCATTTCTAAAACATTTCCTCTCGAAACTCATGCGACACAACATCATCAGAAACTATAAACGTCATCAGAAGTTTAAAAGCTATTACCCGTAATACATTTTCCGACCGATGTAAAGCATCTTAATGCATTTTCTGTTGCAACACTTATGTAAAAAGAGATTCCACTTCTCGCTCCACCGCCGCTGCAATCGAGATGCACCCCGTAACTGCATTACAAACGATGGCTAATGGAGTGTGGCCTTAACCAGCGCGAAGGAGGACTGGCACCCACGGGCGATTTGCTTCGATATGGGCGATAATGCACGTGGGCTCATGATTAGCGCGTGATAGCGGTGGAAAAGCAAGACATCAAGGAAAAATGTGGGCATCACATGAAAGCTCGGTTCGTAATCGATACAGAGTTTTTTTTTCTCTTCTCTCGGCCGCTTACCTTGTCTCGGGCCGAAAAGAAAGGGTAACAGAGAATGCCGTTTGTTTTCCATGTCTCGTGGTCGGCACAGCTCGCCCCACACTCCCTCCGTCAAGGTGTAATCGTAAAAGCTTGTGGCGTGTCATGTTTTACAGCATGTTTGTTTTCGTGCGGTTCGGAAGACGAGGTGAAGTGGATGGGGGCTGGGGGTGTGGGTGTTTAGTGGTTTTTCCTATCAAATTACAGCGATCTATTATTTATAGAAATTCGGTAACGCACTTCTTAAAGGGTCGCTTACGTCATGGGCGAGCCGAGGGGTTAGTATCGCTTTCGGATAATGTATTATCACATCCCGAGGTTATGGTTAAAAGTAGTTTACTCGTCTCCTAAATATATCGGGCATTGGGATATTTTTTTGAAACCTTTCATTGACGAACTCTTTGCTTTTAAGTTCAAACATTTCGTTCCTAGCTAGAATAGAAGAAGACAATTTTCATTTAATGGTTAGTTTCTTTTTTCTCGCTGCTTGCCGATCATTAAGACACTTGTAAAGAAGAGAAATTTCTATCATGTCAACCGATCGTTTCGTTTTAACGATGAACCTCCCACGGCGTTTCTACGCATAGTTTTTCCAACTCGCCCCATTTCCCCCTTCCATTGCGATAAGTCACATTCCCTTTCGGATACGGATAATCCTGAAGAAAAAGGTTCCTGAGTTTCGAAACAAACGCAGCTGGTGGCGGTCTAATTTTCAGAAGAACGGAACGGTTGATGGTCGATGACGCAGCGGGGACACTTTAGATATTAGGAAGCCCGGAAGCACCCGGTTGGTCGGTCAATTTAGGTCAATCGAAGACCGACACGATTCGCTTGCCCTTTATCGGCTCGGAAGTGGCGTTTTCCTTCGCACCTCAGCCATCATTAGCGTCTATGCCAGTTCGCTTCATTTTTGATCCCCATTTGGGAAGGTAGCTTCGACCGAAGATTATCACTGCACCACTTAATTAGGATGGACAGATAATGTTATTAAACATATTACTGTCGACATGACCCTATTTGATAACAACGAACGCAAACGTACAGCTTGTCAGAATTATTCGTAAGACGTTCCCAAAATCTTTCTGTAAGAAAGCAAAACGCTCTTTGTGCTTGACGATTTCATAGAGAGAATTGTGCTTCCCGGAAACACCTTGTCGCTTTTCTGCCCCGGAAACATAATATTTACCTTATGTAACCTCATTTTGTAATTCGTTTCCGGACAAGAAATTCTATACCCGAAGAAACAGTGGCTGAAATTCGATCGCCGCCTAGTTCTACAAGTTTGGTCAAGACGATTTGCTCTACACCTGATCCAATAAGGGGGTTAAAACGGCTCCACGTTGGTTTTGGAACTGGATTATTTTTTGGTATGTAGTTAGATACTTCTAAAGTAAAACTATGATTTGTTGGAACAATGCGTAGAATGATTGTAACAACCCGTCTGCATTTCTTGAATAAAACGTTGTTGAAAAATGATCCCAAGGATGATGATTTCGAAAAAAGAGTTTTCGCCAAAAATTTGCACGAATTATGGCTTGAAAACAAATATTTACAATAATATTTGCACCACCAAAAATACATTTTCAATCCATCAATCCTCCGTTCGTTTCCAAACGAACCTTTTAGTGGATTTAAATTTGAATTAAATAACCCCCCGAAATGAAAGCCAAACGACGTACCTTTCTATTTTGTGCTATCGTGTGTATGCTTTAATTTTTCCGCTCCCTTCTACCGTTTCACTTCACTTTGCAGGCGCACCACTGAATCCACCATTGATCGATTCCACCGAGGATCCGCATCCGAGCCTTTCCGATTGGCACGACTACGAGCCGAACCTGGAGTTTGACGATACGGAGCTGACGCACCCCTCGCCCGAACCGGGCACCGCCGCCGTGTTCGATGACATCAATTATTCCGGTGAGTTTTTGCGAGACCAGTTCGGTGGCATTAGGCCGGAAGGTCCAATGACATCGGTGACCTTTGCGCCTGGTTGGCCATTTTTTCCACTGTTGGCGCTAAAGTTGGATGCATTTTCTGGTGCTTTTTTTTATTTGCATAATCCAATCTTTCGATGTGTAGAAAGGTTTACCCATGTGGGAGTAACGTAGGCTTCCGATTTAAGTTTTGGCAGCCGGACATAAACTTAATCCCTTCGCTTAACCCAAGGGACCCAGCGTGCATTTATTTTCCTCGGGTGCTTGACTTGTTGATCCTCCAAAATCAAAACCCCTGCAGAAGTCGTGCGAAAATTCCCAACCATTCAATCCCGGAATGCAATCAGTGGCGGCCGGGCTCGGCCGAGTAGCCAAAAATACCGAAAGTTGGCACAAGTACAAATGGCTTGATTAGGCGAGCACGCTTTCGATGCAGTTTCTAATGGCCGCTTTTCACCTTTCGGTTTGTTTGGTCGAGCGGACGAAACCCGGAATTATGCTAACCCGGTGAAAGGGCACGATTGTAATCAGCCTCGTCCCGTGTTGATGTTTGATTGCCTAAACGGTTTAATCTCCATCTTCTCGATGCTTCGACCCCGCAATGCACCATGTTCCATCGAAAAAAAAAGTATTTTCGTATTGGTATTGTATTGATCGAGAATAATGCAAGATATACAAAAGTGCTGACAAAATGTCCTTATCATGGAGACTGATAAATTGTTCGCTTCATCGTTGAAACACTCAGATAAGCCAAATTTATTACTGCACGATTCTAAAAAAAGGTTATTTGATTATTGAGCTAATTGCAAAGAATTAAAACATTTCGCTACCATATGACGTACCTGTTGTAGGGTGATTAAATAATATATTGCATTCACTTCTTGGCCATTTGCAAGCCCACCCTCGGGGGCCTCGGTTTGTCAAGTGTGTTTGTTATCTTGCACACCTAACCACCAACACAACATGCCACTCACGATACTCGGTATAGATAAGAGAGCCGGAATCGAAACGGTGCCGTCGGGTATCGACGGATGATGTCAGACACCTTCTTGCCAGTGCCGTGCCGTTGCTCGTCATCGTACTGGTGGAAGACCTTTCACTGCGTTCCTAGTGCGATACTTAATAGTAACATTTTCTCTCCTTTATCTCATCATCGACTACAGCCGAATTTGAAGTTCCCTCGGACGACGAAATCATCAAAACCACCCTCGAAGCCGACAACTACGAGGAGCAGCTGACGATGGTTGGGGTAAGTGTGTGTCCCCCCCCCGTGCGGAATCGAACGTGTTTCCGGTGTACTAACCGATGTTCTCCCCGCCATTGCAGCACGATGAAAATGCCATCCGGAAAGATTTTAAGCGACGAAAATTCATCGAGTTTATCGGCACGGACAAGCAGGGCCAGCCCATCATCGCGATCTACGCCTGCCGGCTGCCGGAGCGGAAGGATCTGAATTCGAATATTTTTATTGAGTGAGTAGTGGCTAGACCTTGCGGGGAGAAAAGCAATTCTGTCGTGTCGTGGAAGAGAAAACCGTGCGAAATATCCTTACCCAACAACGTGTTCCTTGGAAATTGACGTAGTACCGACGTGTCATGTGGGCAGTGGCGCATCAAGGATACTGGAGGCCCTAAGCGGTAGGAATTTTGAGGCTCCCAAATAACAAAATTGTATGTGTTTTTTGGAATTTGGGATCAAACTAGGAGCGCGAAGAGCTTTTTTTATTACTACCACATATTCTATATTCGTAATTTCTCACTATCACATCATCTCAAAGCAAATTTATACCACATACAATGTTATATTTCAATATTACAAATAATCCTGAGCGATACCGGGTAGTTAAATATGTTTTTTTCTTTATTCTTGCCAAGTCATCTATTAGTTGAAGAAGAAATAGAACCCATTAGTTGCTCTATGTAGAGAATGGCCAAATTGTTAAGCTTTTCTTTTCCAATTGCGTTTCGCAAATAATTTTTCACTCTTTTTAAAACTGAAAATGAACGTTCATGTGATGCATTGGACAAAGGTAATGTTGAAAATATCTTAATCAATATTTCTACGTTTGGAAAAGTACATGACATACTCCTAGCTATTTTATATATGTCCATTATATTTACATTTTTGTTATAATTAGTTCTACTCTCATTTTCTCGTATTAATTCAGTTAAGTGTTTCAATTCTGCCTCTAATGTAGGGCCATCAATATCATTTTTATACATATTTTTAAAGTATTCTAATGGCTTACTCTTGTCTTCCAAAGAAATGTGACGATCAAAAAAAATTCTAAATGGTTCTAAAGCTTCCTTGTATCTTTGCACACGCATGGATAGTTCTTGTCTTCATCACGAAATGTCTGTAAAAATTGATCTAACGATTTAAGTAACATCGAACTTTTAAATAATTCACATTCTACAGATTGTAGCGATTTACTAGTATCATTGAATCGCTGCAAAATATTGTTCCAGAGAATGGTCATTAGGATTGTTTCATATTTTTCCATTTTCGATATTAATGATTTTGCTTTTGTTATTGTAACATTGTTTTCGTCTTCTGAATTTACAATTACTTACATAATATGTGATATATTTTGTTTGTGAGAGCAGCTTGAAAATTTTAGGAAATTTTTCACTGCTTCGAGGCCCCCTATCAGCTCGAGGCCTCCCGCGGCCGCTTACTTTGCGTACCGCTTGATCCGCCCCTGCATGTGGGCATACGATGTTTTATGAAGCATTTTTATCAGTCGTGCGTCTTACAATGCATTTCAAGTGACTCGTCTTTGGGAAAAAAAGATTGCTGACGGTCGCACAAACATGCAAAAAACTACATAAAAGAAAGACATCGTTGACACCATTGTCTATTGCGCTAAGAAAACTTCAATTTGTCGTTGAGTCATGCCGGGAACCACCATGATCAACACCCGCCTAAGCATACTATCTTCCCCAACACAGTGGGCACAGTGGACAAACCGCGTTTCCCGATGATGCAACACGCGCACTATAGTGTCATCGGTTTAATTATAAACAAGTCGAAGAGTCTTTGCTCCCAAGAGCGCGCGCGAGCGCGTGTCGTTTGTCTTCGCACCCTTTGCAACATCTAGGCCGCGCCTCGCCGAGTCGTCGGTGCCCCGATCCGATCGGCAGGAGTGTCCCGTTGGACAGAGGGACAGATAGATAAATAAATAAATAAATAAATAAAAGCAATAACACGGAACGCAAATGCTGTTTGGGAAATTCGGGATCTGTTATCCGTTTCCTCATTCGTTCCCACTGGCTTATTTATTTATGTTTGACGGAAACGCAATTCTTTTGCTCTAATGAGACGAATGAGCTGTTCGACTGGACGGATTAGTCTAGGTAGTTTTGCGTAATTTGTATATCAAGGTCCGGTTTTTTTTCGGGCGAATTGCTTCAAACCAGACGTAAATATGCGTTTCCGCGGGAATTTCCCCCGATGAGATATACTTCCCGGTAAAGGTGAAAACGGGGTTAAGATCTAAGAACCAATCGCTTTTACACATTATGGCTACTGCGTACCCCTGACCTGAATCTACGGCGTCCTAGCGGCTGTCCCGGTTTGACGATGCAACGAATTTCCACCTAACTGTCCTCGGTGGCAGAGAGCGAACCGTAGCGTGATCTAGTCGGCCATCTGGTGGACCATTTATCCTTCATTCTTCGCAGGAGTTTCGCAGAAAATTCGAAAAGACTGACGGCGCTAATGATAATTCTCAAATTCGCTGAAAAGTACTTTCGCTTTCTTGCTACAACGTGTTTTGGAAGAGTCTTGAAGAAAAAAATTAACCTGAAATAAATATGGCACACCCTCTCCCGGACAGATCGTTCCGGGAAGAGGCGTGAAAAATCGCACCGAATCCGAATGGTGACGGATGGGCGTGAACGGATAAATCATTTGTTCGAGTTTTGAACACTCCGCGGGTGAAGTGTGGAGATTTTCTATTTTTTTTGCCTTGGTTGCGAACCATCTGATGAACGTCCCGAACACTTTCATCTTGGTCGTGCGACCGCAAGAAAATATTGCTCACATGTGCTTGGCAGGAGCATGCCAGCATAAAAAAACAAAACATATATCGAGAGAAAAAAAAACATACCCTAAATGTTGTGCAATGGTCCTCGCAACGAAGCTGTTTCACCTAGAACGTGAAGGGAAAGCTCAAGACCACATTACCGATCAATTAGCAACATCACCGAGGGACCACATCCCAAGCCATGAAGATCGGGTTTTCGGGTTGTGCACGCGCGGGTATTCCTTCAGACGCCATCACCTCCCGTCTTGTTTACATTAGCCCGTTTCAACCGAAAGTGCAACCAGGCCTGCGTTAGTTCACCGGCCAAAAACCAACTGGCGCCTGCCAGTTGCGCCACATGAGTACGGGTTCGGAGGAGGTCGCTGATGACGTCTCTTCCCACGCAGCGATAGTTTAGTTCGTTACCGGTTTTTTAAACGTTTTTTTGGTTACGGTGATCGTTTCCAACGAATTCGTGTTACCTTTTGCCCCTTCATACACTGGCCGTTACAAAGCCACGGCGTCAAGGGAGGGATTCTTGTCGAACGAGCTCTTTTCTATGTCATTTTCCACTGACTCTACGACTTTTCCTAGCCTTTGCGTCGCGAACGAATGGCGAGGCGATCGCTTTTCCTCACCCACGGCGCAGCACTTGTCTTAAAACCCCATCTTTGCGCCCATCCCTTTTCCGTGCGTGCGCCTGTGGGTTTGTACGTTTGTGTCACCCATGTTTCGCTCCCGCCCATCTCTAGCTCTCCCGCCGAGAATCGCGTGTAACGAATCCATTCGTTTTTCTCCCCGTTCTGTTTTTCCTGATTTTCCTGCTTTTTTTCCTTGCTTGCTTGCTTCGAATACACGCGTGCGCTCGCTCGCCTGCAGATTACTTTTCCCCGAGAAAAGCGTACCGTAACGGTTCGGGGAATGCGGGGGGTAGGCCGTCTCTAGGCCGTCGTCGTTAAACAAAATAATCATCCCTCCTGCAGCAGCAGTACGTCGAAACGGCAGCTAGCGTTAAGGTGTGGAAGTCGATCTGCTGGCAGACGGCCGGACCGTTTGAAGCTGATCGCATCCAGGTTCAGTCGATCCTCCGGGACAATCTGTTTGGTCCGTGTGATCACGTGCGGTTTTAATACTACTCCATTGCATAAGAAAGATATACTTAAGAAAGTTTTACTTTAAGTTTGTCAAAAGAAAAAAAAACCGGGTGGTGACGCTTGATAGTGGATTACTTGTGAGTGTTACTTTTCGGTGATTTGGTTTAATTCATTGCGGTGATCGAGAGTTCGATAATGTTTGAAATTTAACTCGATGCTTGTGTCCCCCGTTCGTTACAGTTTTATCATCAAATCTATGGAAGAGTTCGTCCAGAATGACTACATCATCGCGTACTTCCACCAGGGCATGAAGGATAACAGCAAACCGGCCCTCCAGTTCCTGTGGAATTCCTACAAAGAGCTCGATCGAAGCTTTAAGAAAAATTTGAAAAAACTCTACGTGGTGAGTTTGACGCCAGATTATTGAGTGATCTTTGGAAGAAAGTTGCGGTGTGCTTATATGCGTTTTGGGTTTCGACTCCGTCCCGTCCCCAGGTACACCCGACAACGTTCATCAGGATGGTGTGGTTCTTCTTCAAGCCGATCATCAGCGAAAAGTTCAAAAGCAAACTCATCTACACCAGCAGCCTGGACGAGCTGAAGCAGTCGCTCGGTCTCAACACACTGAAGGTGCCCGATCCAGTCAAAGAGTATGTTGTTTTTTACGCACCAACTTTGTAGCTACCGGGGAAGATCGCTTTCCCTGGGAAGATCACAATCCTAATGCAACTGTTCCGCTCGTTCGTGCCTTTCTTCCGACGCAGGTTCGACGAGAAGATCAACAACGCTGCCCGCTACACGCTGCGGGCCAGCAAATCTAGTCTGAAGAGCAGCCGGTCACTCGAGACCATCCCAAAGTCCGCCCAGTTCGGCGTGTCGCTGCGATTCATCATCGAAAATAGCGCCTGCCTCAACTGTATTCCACCGATCGTGCGAAAGTGCGTCGATCATCTGTCGCTGCCGGATGGTAAGGGACGGGGTCGTTTTTTATTACTCACATATTACGGTTGATCGTACCCTCCTTTTTAATATATTGCAATGACTAATTGGTGTATCATAATGTCTGAGGGATATCGTTACTCATGGATTTATTCTAATAAATCTGATACACCCCCCCCCCCCCGGGGGGGGGCCCCCCGGGTTAATAATTTTACTAATCACCCCATTTTTTCTTTTTTGAATTTCGCGACATTTTTTAGTCATAAAGAAAATATGTATGTGTTGTTTGAAATAACACATTTGTTTAAATTTTCCAACCAACTACCATTCAACCATCAGTGTTTTAATTTTGCAAAATTAAAGGAAGGCGTGCCCAATATTGTAAACTCTTTAGGCAAACTCATTAAATTTGTCTCCGAATATTGTTTTTTCACAGTTCACATAGTTACTTAATTGAGGACTTTAATATGACCCCTAGTTCAACTGAAATAAATCGTTTAAATTGATCAATAAGGATAATCTCGAAGTAAAGCACCTCGAGATATTTCAGTTTTGATTGACTAACATCAAATTTAACCTCTCTTTCTATCCCTCTTCTTCCCGTTTCCAGTGGTCGAAACAGAGGGCATCTTCCGGCGGTCGGGCAACTACGCCCGGATAAAGGAGCTCCGCACGAAGATCAACGCCGGCGAGGAGGTGCAACTGTCCAGCGAAGATACGCACGTCGTCGCCTCCCTGCTCAAGACGTTCCTGCGCGAGCTGGAAGAACCGCTGCTAACGTACGAGCTGTACGACGACATCACGCAGTTCGGCGAGTGGAAAACCGAAGAGCAGCGGTCGCGCAACGTCAAGCAGCTGCTGCGCGAGCGGCTACCGGAGGAAAACTACGAGCTGTTCAAGTACGTGGTCGAGTTTCTGGGCAAGATCATGGAGCGGAAAGATTTCAACAAGATGACCTCCTCCAACCTGGCGATCGTGTTCGGGCCGAACCTCATCTGGCCGAAGCAGGAGCAGATGTCACTGGATGAGATAGGGCCGATCAACGCGTTCATCGACTACGTGCTGCAGCATCAGGACGATATCTACTTCGTGGACATCAACAAAAAGGATCGCGGTGCGTACGATTAACAGCGGCTGATCTAAGAAGGTGAACGATCGGTGGCCCCACCCCACCCTTTGCGCGAAAAGGGAGAGGGAAGGGCATCGTTCGGGGACCATCTTAGCGGGGGAGGTGGGTGTGTAGGAAAGGATTAACAAGAAAAACTCACACGCACACACAAAACCTACAAAACACATTGGAACGGAAACATTCTATTCATGAGCGATATACCGTAATATCATAGCTGTTTATTTTTTTTTGGTCGGTGAAGCAGTCCTTCGCGGATTCTATAATGTTTAATTAGTTTAATTAATACTAAGAGAGAGAGAGGGGGAAAAACGAACAGAATGTAGGCTAATGGTAGGAAAATGCGTGGATTTGAGCAAAACGTAAAGTATGAACGAGTTGTGAGTGTGTATAGTTGCGTGAATCGGAAAACAAGGTTAGAAACGACGGGACACAGCGAGCGCAGGTGGCAGCTAGAGGTCGGGTTTCTTTCCCCATTTCCTTTTGTTTGTTCTAGTTATAAGTGAGATGGTTTTAAAAGAAAATACGATGTAAGAAGTGTAAAGTTTAAGTCACGAATGTTTAACAAGGTTAGGAAAGGAAGGGGGTATTGAAAAAAAACAGAACCGTTCAGCTAGCTTTCCCAAGCGGAAGGAAGGCATATTTTCCCACACCGCCGTGTGTCTTGGGAAAACCATTTATCATAACAATAGCTCGATGGTGCGGAAACAGATAGTCAGAATATTACAAATTGTTGATCATTTATTAAAATTATTTAAGCGAGAATAGATTGAACGCGGACCCGGCCCAGAGGCCCAGTTAACCAGTTGCCAGGCTGGCCTAAAATACCGTGGCCACCAAGTCCGGTATTCTGAACAACTCTCGGAACGAGCAAAACCAAAGATGAAGGCGAAACGCAAACCTGCATCACGCACAATTGAGATTATGGGTTGGAAAAAGGGAAAAACAAAACAAGATGAAATTGCGCGTGTTGTCCCATGCGCGGATGCTGTGTATGCTTACCTCCCGTTGTCGTCCCGTCCCGGTAAAATGTTGCCATTGAATCTATAGACACCGAGAAAAGGAGAAAGGTTAACAAAAAAAAATTGTAAAAGAAAGTTTGAAAGACAAGTGAAAACTCAATTGTACCGATTTTAAACCACAACAAAAATACATCGACCGTCGACAGCAATACAAACAATGAACGCCAAAATCAACTTTTAACCATCAATTTTAGTCCTTGACGTAACCAACTGATAAATCCAATTATAAGCATACATTCTATAAGTGAGAGAAAATAATAAAAAAAACAAGACAGAAGACAAGTAAGGAACACATTTCAACAAATGTAGCCAATTCGACTGGTGTAAAACAAAAGTAACTGAAAAAGAATTAAATTTTGGCAAGTATTAACAACATCAATTATTAAAAACAAAAAAAAAACAAATGATAGCGATAGAACAAAAATATCAAAAACAAACCATCAATCCAATTCTAGCTCATCTGATTGACGTTCTGAAGGGAAAAAACAAACCCAAATACGCTGGCTTCACTACCGCCAGCCCTTGAGGCACCAAATGGTGGAAAGGGGGATTGAATGAAAGTTTGTGAGAGGTTTAGAAGCAAAAAATCAATAAATTTACGTGTATCTACAATCGAAAATACATTTGCTTTCATTCATTTATTCGAACCTCCGTTAAAAAAAATGTTGCATTCTATTGTTTCTTTCCAAAAAAGATAAAGGTTTAACGATTGGCAATTCTCTTTTCGTAGCTCGCGCATGCATGCATCGTTAGCTTTATCGTTTATAATCAATATATATAATCCTTCACGCGTTCTGCTTTTACACACACTTGTCTTCTTTTTTCTGTTTGCTGGTTTCCATTTCCCTCTTTTTCCAGTTTTTGGTGCAAGAAGTATATAGAGCCATTGCGGATCAAAGTGTATTTAAATGCTTCTCCAACGAGCGTTCCTGCCGTGCTTTTCTTGTATCCGATTCTGTTGTGTACATTTGAGGAGGTCTGTTAAAATCTACCTCGTTTTATTTCTGTGTCCGTTCGTGATCACTTTGTTAGGCTGAGATAATTTGCGAAGCGTGTATCAGAGTTTGTTTTTCTTCTCTCGGACTATTAGTTCCAGTTTTTCGTCGATCGTCGCGCCCTTTCAGTCATTCTCGGTTGCTTTGTGTGTAATAAGAAAGAAAAATGGGTTAAGTTTAGCTTACGCAACACCTTAGTTCACCTAACGAAAAACACAACATATAATTCATGCATTTTTTATTGGTTTTCATTTTCAATCAGTTTTTTTTTCATTATTTTACTTTTCAATTAATTCCTGCTATATAGAATGCATTAAACAATATGAATGCGTGCATGAGTGTGTGCGTATGTAAATGCGAATACACTTAACGCTGGGATTTAGTCGTGCGCAGAAAGGATATAAAATGCTTTTTCGTTTCTTAGTGTTTCTTTTTTCTCTTGATAACTGCTTTCATAATGCCACCCCCTCCCACCGCATGTGGGAGAAGAGGAAGCACGTGTACTGGGGATAAGATGTGGTTAGTCTCAATGCGTTGTTTTATCATGCGTCCACAACAGAAAATAAACAACCTACTATTCCTAAGCTGCCCTGACTTAAAATCCCTCCCCTCCCTTCCCTTCCCTCAAATGCTAAATGCGAGCGCAAGTCTCGAACAAATGGTTTCCCTTTCTTTATCGTGTTTTCTTTTCTTCTTCCTTTTTTTCTGCCTCAAAACATCTCTCGTCAAATAACTTGGACCGGCGACGACCGAGTCTGCGTGTGGGACTCGCTGCTGCATCGCGGTCAAGTTAGGATCAATATCACAGTTGGATCCGGAACTAAGCAGGGGAGATTGTGCTTCTGTGCTCGCCCTCTCCCGGCTGCTTGTGTTCAAAATTTATTAAGCGCATCGATTAGCCATTGCATACACAACAACAACAACAGGCGGGAGATATATGGAAAAGAAACGAGGAGCCTTTTTAAAATTCGTCCCCTTCCTTTTTGGCCCGGAGCCAGGGGTTTTTCTCATGGAGATCATTCCCCCCATCTCTCCACTTTCTTCTCTTTACAAACCTTTGCCCCAGAAAACTTGGTCTTCCGGAAAGGTTCCGTTAAATAATGAGGGCACATTTGATAATTGTGGCACACGTGTTGAAGCGTAGCAACACGTCCTGTCTCCCGGCGACAACATTGCTTTGCTTTCTCCGGTAAACGTTGTATTATCATCCGAGTAAGCCATCGCCTAGCGGTATACTAATAGTCGGCTAACAGTCGATGCCTTTCACATTCATTTTTGCCAACTATGTGCTGGTGCACAACAACTCTTCCCTCAAATCATTAACAAGTATTTTAAATAACAATTCCTGGTGCTACACTCTACCCTTTCCTCTCTCTATCTCTCTAATGGCGCCCGCAGGAGGAGTCGCCTCGCATTGTATTGCTTTTGGAAAATGTTTTGTTTCGAGTTTTCCTTTGCTGCTGTGCTCATCAATTACGTGAAGAAAAAGCCCGGTGATAACTCAGGGCCTTGAAGGATGCACCACATCTCTTGTTGCATTGTTGGTTATACTCTGCCCACATCTTCCGTTTTATTGTGTGTCTCGAATCCTGTTTTGTTTTACATACACGCGCGCGCACTCACACATACACACCCATACATTTTTCTGTCCTAAGCCTACTGGGTACGCAATAATAAATGTCGGTTACATTATATTCTGGTTCAGTTTTGGATTGGTTTTTCTTTTACACTGTTTACTGTATGTCTCCCTTCTTCATTACACCAGACCCTTGGGGAGATTGGGGACACGAAATGATAAGCATTTTGAAAACCGGGACCCTCTCTAGCCCTTGTGATTGATGCCGCAACATTGAAGCCGACGAGGAACAAAAACATGTGTAGCAAAATAAGTATTATCGTTCGATCAAGACGATCGTCGGGTGAACGGTTGACAAGGATGATATCGGGTGGAAAACTAACTACTCTTTACACGGTCGAAGAGTGGATTCTCGATTGGATGATGATGGTGTCTCGGCTTCCCTCACTCTGTCTATGCCTGGATTGGTGATACCGGGGCCGGCCAGTGCAAATTACTACTGCTGTCCCGTAAAGCTGAACGTGCTGGGTACTTGGTGTTGGGTGAATTGAAAGCCTGTGAGTAGAGAAAAGCACGGACCATAATAAATGAAAATCATTTGATCACAGCGACGACTGTCTACTAGCAGTTCATACCTCCGCTCTTTTCAATCTCTTTCGAACGTTTCGTCTCCTTTTTCTGGTTCGCTAGGACGAGCACATCCTGCAGATTTTTGCGCTCAGATGCATTCAAATTCCTGGTAAGCATTGTATACCAGGTCGGATCGGTGTTGGGGAGATCTGTTTCAAAGCGAGAATGGAAAATGAATATGATCGTTTACTCTTCAAGACAGGGAGGACTTGGCTTCCAAGACACCTACTGTTCATAACATCCTGGAACAGGATGTACTCGTCCACCGCGTTCGGGTTCTCTTCGTCGTCCAGCGGGGTGGTGTAGCTTTCCAGCGCCGTTTCATCGATCTCATCACCGTCATCATCATCGTCGTCGTCGTCTTCGTCGTCATCGTCCGAATCGGCATCCTTACAAGTCGGAAACAAGTTTTTGAGCAAAATTCATACAATAATGTTCCATTTCTTCTCACCTGAATTGATGCGGTCACCTCGAAGCCAGCTTCGCTCGCCTTATCCTGCACCATCTTGGTCACGTTCTTAAAGTACGGGCTCATCTCGTCCACGTCGTCCTCGTCGCTCGACAGACCGTCCTCCAGATCTTCGCTTTCGTCCTCGCTCTCCTCCTCCTCGCCCTCGGCAGCGCGGGCCGCGTACGCACGCTTGAGGCCGTCGAAAATCAGCAGCATCGTTGGAATGATCTTGTCTGGCAGTTCGCTCAAAACGGTCGGTTTTCGCTCACCCATCGACAGCAGCGTGCACAGACCGATGATGCACAGTTTGCGATCGTGGATACTACAATTCATTCAGATGAGATGAGGTAGGAAGAATTTAATTAAAAGCATGTTTGTAGGAAGGCACAGACAATCACTCACCCGAGGAAACAATCGTAATCGTGCAGCCACTGCCGAATGAAATGGGCCGTGATGGATGAATCGGGCACCGGTATCGGGATCTTTTCCAGTATGTCTAACAACAGCGTTGGATTGTAGTAGATAGCTGCAATAACAACCTACAAACGAAACACCCTAATGAAACCCCAAAGTTCGAGGATATGGGACCGATTTGTTGTAAACCTACCTGTAAGCACATGGTTCGAAGCTCGGATGTTTTCACTTCCCGAGTTAGTCGCATCAGGGCCAGCTCCACGAAACTCGGTATAAAATCATCGATGTGCCCCTTGCACTGCAGGATAATAACCTCCAGCAGCTTCGCCGCACTGCACTCCGACTCTTCCGAGGCGCTGCTCGCAAGTATCTAAGGAGGGACGCAATCCGTTAAGACCAACCTATTCCCATGCTGATATAAATAGCGGATGTGACCGGAAGGTCACAGGTGGTTCAATTTGCTTACCGACTTGCACATATTGTACATCGCAATGACGTGATTCTGGTTCGACAGGAACGCGGGCGTATCGACGGTAATGTAGTTGTGCAAGGCTGGCATCATGTCGACGAAATAGTCGGCACCATTTTTCTCGAACAACTAAAGTTGAATGGGAAGGAGAGTTTTTAAATTAATGCATTAATAAATAAACCACTTATCGAATAGTAACAAGATTTCCAAAACTACTTTGATGCAAAGTCGTTTTATGTTCTTAATAAATTTATAATAAACAAAATAGTTCGAAAGATTATCTTTCAGCTCGAATTTATACACAATCTTAAAGTAGCGAAGTCTACAAGAAGAGAAACAAAATGCGTAGGATTCAACTGTTCCACAAAAAAGATGGGTTTTACGGATCGTCATTCATCCTTTCCACATAGTTTCTTTTAGAAAAGAATCTTTAGATTATGAAAACTTCATCTCATCGTACCTGATAGATCAGCTCTAGCAGCTTCCACATATCCGGCGAAATCGACTTTGATGTTAAGTCACACACCAACCCGAACGCTTCCTCGTAAAACTCGAACACGTTCTGCTGCAGCACGTGGCCGATGATCTGCAGCACGATCGGGTGCAGCGAGGCGAGCACTTGCGGGTGCTCGTCCATCACGGCCAGCAGCGTTTCCATGGTGCTCAGGAGACCCATCGCCGTGATTGCCTTCTCGTCGCCGTTCTCGTCCGTCTCTAGCACCTGGCTGAACGTGGTCGCCAGATGCTGGCAGATGTCTACCGCGATCGGTGGTAGCTGATCGGAGTAGGTGCACACGATCTTCTGCAGTACCGTCGTCAGCTCCTCGTTCTCCGTCTCGCGGATGATCTTCAGTAGTTCCATCGTAATCTCCTTGATTTGGCCCTCCAGGTACGGTGCGGCATCGTCCTGCGCGATGAGGTACATCTGCATCGACACGGCCGCCTCCACCTTCACCGGGAGCTCCTTGTCGGTGAGCAGTGCATTGCTGAGGAATCGCATCACCTGTTCGAGAACCTGCGGCGACTTTAGCTTGATGTCGCTGAAGTAGTGCATCACCCAACAGGCGCGCGCCCTCATGTGCCCGTGCGGACTGGCGAACTCCGGGAAAACGTACTGCATCAGCAGCTGCTCGACCTGCTCCTTGAAGATCTTCTTACGCAGCAGCACCTCCGCAAGCGAACCGACCATATGCAGCGCACCGTCCTTCTCCTTGTGGCCGAGGTTCGGCGTGTTGATGATCTGCATGATGATCTGCATCACCTGCGTCAGGATGCCCTTGCGCGTCTTGCAGCAATTGTGCAGCAGCATCTCGGCCGACTGCACCGGGGATACGAAATCGTCGAACACGTCGAACTTCTTGCGAATGTACTCGATCGGGTCGCTATCCCACAGCTCCTCGTCGGCGTCCGTGTACGACATCAGTGGGAAGATCACGTCCCGAATAATCTCAATGATGTGCGGCTTCAGCATCTTCCACGAGTACGCGTGCGATACGGCTGTCTTGATGTAGTCGAGCGTATTGGTCATGACGCGCGGCGACACGTATACCTTGTTCCGGTACTGGTCGAGAATTTTTAGCAGCACCGTCAGCAGCCCACTGGTAAACGTCTGCAGGAACCAGTCGGCAAACTCTTTGTACTCCTTCGAGATGACGTTGCCCGGGCTTCCGTAACGCTCGAACATACGCAGGATGATGTGTGAGGCCCACTTCTTCGTCTTCCACCAGGGCAACTGCGGTCGTTCCTCTTCCTCGATGTGCGACGAGTCCGGTGCCGGACGCTCGAGGATCTGGCGGCAGATTTCCATCCAGCTGGCAAACACATCCTTGCTGATCACCTCCAGCGGCAGCCAGTACTGCGTCAGCGCGTAGTAAATCTTCAGGATCTGCTTCTGCATCAGCACACTCTGCTCGGACGGCTCGTTCAGCACGTTCAGCATGATGGTGTAGATTTGCGGCAGCAGCAAGTTCATCGCCTCGGTCAGTGGGAACCGCTCAGATGACTTCTTGTATTCGTAGTGCTTTACCAGCTGATACATGCACAGGAGAGCGCCGTGCCACGCATTCGGGTCGCTGCTCTGCAGACACAGGCTCACCTTGTCCACCACCTGTGTCCACCGGCCCGGGAAGTCGCTTTTGATGATGTGGCTTAGGCAAAAGCAAAGCTGAGCCCTCACCACCTCGGCCGGAACGTGCACGATCGCTTCGACGATCGTGTCCCGGACCATGGCCCGGTCCTGCTCGTGGATGGCGAACGGAATCGGATTGCCAGCTTCCGCCTCCTTGTCCGGCCAGCTGCTGTTGACCAAGTTCTTCAGGTAGATGGCCCCCGCCAACCGGACCGGCATTTCCACTTCGTTTTGCATGACCACCTGCAACAGGCTGGGCAGGAAACCGATGATCTTGTGTACCTGTGAGAGAGGGCGGAAAGAAACGAAATTAGCAGCAATCGCTACAAGACTACACAGGACCCAGGGGGACCGTAGAGGGGCTGTACGCATCCGTATCAGAGACCATTCGTATGTTGCTTCGTGATCGGAATGCAGAATTAGCAAATGGTTCGTTTTATGTGCCGACATCCATTGTTACCAAATTCGAAAACAAGTTGAAAATTTTCCAATACAATATCCGGACAGTCGATGAAGATTTATTTTGTATTTTAAGAAACATCGGCACATCGTCAGAAGCAACAGTTATTATAAACTAAGCGAATATGTTAGTATTTACGAACAACCTTGATCGCCGTGGTATACAACCGTCTTTCCATCAAAAAGCAAGCCGTGCTATAAAATCCCATCGACCCGCCACGCTGCAGCTAAAATAACGGAGGATATTTATTTTAGGGGTGTTTAGGTCAACGCTCACACCGATCACCCTAGGCAACCGTTCAAACACCTTCCGAGACCAAGTTACGGTTTTCAAGGCGAAAATGGCCCATTTTATGTGTAAAACAGTTGAGCCAACAGATTTGTTGACCATATTTTTGAAATACCCGAATCGATTGGTTTCAGAAGATCTTTTCCAGCCTCAAATAGCAATCTTAAAAGATACGCGAACACACAGTCGAAAGGCATTTAAATCAACCTTCATTCTGGAAGAAACGCATGAATCATCCGCTTATTTAGCAGATTATCATCGTTCCGCCGATCGTCTAGTTTACGTTCATTTGTGAACTAGGGGGTAGGTTTTTCACGACCACACGAGCCAAGCAACTGCTATCGACTAACCGGAGACGGTGGGTCGGAATTTGATTAATGATTCATTTAAATGTTTCAACATTTTAATGGAAACTCGCTTGGAAGTGAAAAAACAATATCAAGAAAATTCACAAAAGCAGTGTTATAACACTGTTTCCAAGTCGTTTTTGCATCGATAGAATCGATCTTTAGGTTGTATCTCTCCCGATGGTGGGAGGATTTATTCTACAGCGACTTGTGGCAAGACAACTGCCGAGAAACAGTTTCAAGTGTTTGGTCAATGAATTATCTTCGCCAACAGGTCGAGGGGGTAAAAGCAAGGTGGTTGATTCGTCATGAGCCCTGGAGGATTGTCTAGTCTTTTTCAAAGTTAGTTTTACTAATCGTTTGTCTTCATACTGCAACAAGCACATGAAATCCTCAAGGTAATAGGAAATCATTAAGACTAGGAGTCTTGTTATCCAAGTTTTTATCAAGCAATTACGTTCTTTTTTATACCAACTCAGCTTTTTTTAAAACCCAATAGCTTTATCATACATTCAGAAAGATTACAGTTGTAAATAGTGCAATAGGTTTTCCGAAACCGCCAAATTGAACAACTTCAATCCTTCGATCCGACATGCCAAACACGTGAAGCGGGATAGAACATTCGCGGTCTCGCATCGCACAGATGTTCAGCGTACAAAAGTACGTGTCACAAGCACACGAATCATTCCCACCAGCCCACTATCGGCCGGTTTACAAAATCGCTATTTTTAAAATATGGGTCCAACAATCCTTCGCTGATAGTGCTTGGTTTTGGCTTGGTCGAGGTCACCGGTGGACCAGCAGAACCACCGGAAGCTACGCAAAAATCGACATCGTTACATTCCACGGCGCCGGGAAAGAGCGAGATCGAAGCGCCGAGAGGGTAAAGCGAAAACTGCGGTTGTGCAAGCGAGATCACGCGTGCGATGATGGAATTTTTACACGAAAAGCACATGGTTTGCCACGATCTTCCCGATGGAATTTCCGGGCGGCAGACATCGTGCTGGTTAATGGACGCCTGTTTCACCTGGTTCAGCTGCTCCTCAGCCTGCATTCGCTGCGTTGGCTCGATGGTGGCCCGCAGCAGTTCGCTAATCTTGACGGTATCCATTTTTCCTCTTGATGTTTCCTGTCACGCTCACTCCCGTGCGACCGGCTACGGAACTTCCTAACCTAAAATCAACTTTTTCAGCCGCAGCAGCACTTTTGACACTACGCAATGGCAACGCTAGGAAGCGCGATTATTAATGCACTGAGTAGGCGATTTCTTAGCCGCACAGAACTGATTAGATTGAACAACACGCCGTGCACACTTGCAAATGCTTTGCACGGTGAAAAAGTCGATTAACCGACCACGGTTTCCCGGCCGGAGGAAGGGAAAGATTCGCAACTCAAAAAACACAAAGAGCCGGAAAACAGACACGCGGTTTTGCTCACACCTCCGATGAGTGTGTCGTGCGGAACGGGGCGTTCAGAAGTTTGGTTTCGTTTCAGTTTCACGGAACTTTTGCAATCCTGTATCCCGCGGTGCTGCTAGCACACCGCACACGACACAACATAGGCACACATGCGAACAATTTTGCACAATCCGCTAGGGACGATCAAGGAATCCGCGACGAGCTCTCGGCGACCCGCTGTCAACTGAACTGCAGCGAGGTTTCGGGTTAGCTTTTCTGGTTCATAACTTGATTCTGCAATAACTTTTTAGTTCCTGAACCGATTTTGACAAATGACCCCTCAAATTAATGGTCTTTTCAAGACACGCAACTTTGTCATAAGTATGGTACTACAAATTTAACCATCTTTTCTAGTTTTTCTAGTAGTTCTCTAAGAAAGTCAATTGTGTAACGAATACATTCGCATGGTATGCACAAACACATCCATTCCGGTACGTATGAATTCATTTACAATGGCGGCCGTGTGTCACTTGTGACGTTAATTTGCCAAAGGATCCCTAAGTTCAGGTTACATTATTTAATCATTGTCCCTTTTTTCCTTTTTGCTGTAATTTTATCCTGTTTGGGTGAACTTTTAACATCTTTGCGAAGTGAAGTAGAATATAACCATCAGATTTTACCATTACTTTTTGATGTTAATCGTTTATTTTAGATTGAGATTTTAGATTTGTATGATGCAACCTGATGCTAAGCTACTGGCCCAAAATGCCATGCGCTCGTTTTGGCGCCAAAAAATATGTAAAATTTGGATATTTCATTGTTCCAATTTAGAAGCGGGTATTGATTTTGAAAATATGTTTGTGGAATTTCTCCTTTTACCTAAAATTATGGATATTGTTACAATATGTAGACATAATGAACATCAGCAATGACATACACATGTGCATGCAAAAATAGACTCGAAATCGTTTCATAAGCAAATCCCGGCACAACGGTAAACATTTAAAATTTATTTACATACACAACACTACACAAACTATAGTTAATTAAAATAAAACAATGCTACCTGTTTACAAACTACCGCCAGCCCCGCACGCGTGCTCGCCGTTACCAATGCAGGCAGCGTAGCCGATCAGGTGTGGTATAACGTTTTGTTCGTACATCCCGCCAAACAGATGTGACCAGGGTCCGTAGGCAAAGAGGGCAACATCGTCTCCACCGTGAGTTTCAAACTTCATCGGTACCACCTTCGGAAACTGGAACTCGTGATCCTTAAGCATCGATTCCGTTATACTTGGCCGTTCACCCTGCGGTCCCGGAACTGGCCCACCGGGCCCATTGGCATAGGCTAGTGTGGTGTACGGCTTCCTGTCACCGTCGCTAACTTGGCTGTTGAGGCCGAGTATATCGTTGCCGCGTGTCGCGTACCCCGATAGCGTCATCGTGTGCGAATGGTCAGCCGTAACCACGAGCAACGTATCGTCGGCACGGGTTAGCTGGAGGGCCACCTGCACCGCATCGGAAAGCTGTACCGTTTCATCGAGTGATTTACGTGCCTTCGTGAAATGATGCGCCAAATCGATCTTTCCGCCTTCCACAAACAGAACGTAGCCTTCGGGGTACTTTTCTAACGTTTTTATCGCCGCGTACGTTAGATCGCTCAACGTCGGATCCTCTTCTGGGTGTGCATCAAGATGGAACTTAAGGTGATCCGCACTAAACAGGCCCATCAAATAGTCCACCTCGGTAAAGTTCAGTGCCATCAGATCGCGCCTATTCGACACATATCGCGCCGTTCCGAGCGGTTTGTCGTAGTACCATTGCGAGATCAGATTCACCCCGTCCAAGCGCTGCCCGGGGATGCCTTGCTCGTCTTTCATCGAGCGCGGGATAAGCTTACGTCGTCCGCCGCCGAGGATGACACGAAAGTTTTTCCCCGGCTCGCCGTAGATCAGCTGTGAGGCAATATCGGGACACTGTGAAGGATCACCACCGGATCGGACCACGTCGGCATCGCTTTCCCATTCACGGTTGGATGTGTGCGCGTATGTTCCGGCGGGGCTAGCGTGTGTTACTCGGGTTGTCGTCACGATTCCGGTCGCTTTTCCTGCCGCCTGCGCCCACGCCATTATCGACTGGACGTGGTTGCGCCGATCGTTACCGGCGGCACAGTTGCTGAAGTTGACAGCGGCCGTAACGCCGATCGTTGCATAGTTGGCCTTCACACCGCACAGGTATGCTGTGGCGGTACAGGCTGAGTCGGCCACTTGCTTATCAACGCAGTACGTCTGTGAAGAGGGTAAACGAGCTTTCAGTACCATAGGAATTTTCGTTCGAACGTCACGTACACTACACAATGTAATTGATAGGTTGGCACTACTTTCCAAGGAACTGAAATCCAAATCCATATGCAGAACAATGTTTTGACGGCATGACATAATCCACCAACGGCGCTTACCTTCACAAGGCCAACATCGGGAAACTCTTCGAATGACAGCATGCTTTCCTCACCCGTATGACCTTGTTGCTGGCCGAGGTACATGCGGCTTGCCGCGAGCGTCGGTATAGACATACCATCACCGAGGAAGAATACCACATTTTTGGCCACGTTGCGATTCGGGCGTTTCAGCAGTTGCTCCTTCAGCTTCAGCTGGGCCCCGATGTTCCAGTACTGTGCCGTTTGTTCGTATTCACCCGCGGAAATGAGCCGCTTCTGTCGGAGCCGTGCCTCATTTGGTTGTCCATCACGACCGCTATCGGTCGTTTCTTCCGGAGTGGGGCCGCCTGCATTGCCACCAGGCGGTTGAGGTGGTGGATGGACTGAAATGAATACATAATTTCGATACTTTCGATTTCATTTCATCCGTTCATTTGTAGATCACTAGGGGAGAGTTGTGGCATGCGTTGTTCGACATAACCACTCCGTTTGGGTGGAAAATAATTGCAATTAAACTTACCACTTTCCCGCTCAGTAACATTTACACTGTTTTGGTTTCGTTTCAGTGGCTCGCCGACATCTAGCTGTAGCGCGCCCGAATGATGTCGTCCGTGTATCGACACGATCAGTAGTAAAACAGCGGAATAGTACACGAAACACATTGAAATAGTTTTTGTCATGGATGTCGTTACTGATGGGAACAGACAAAAGTTATTTCAAGTCTGCACGATCTGCCTTCTTTTTCCGACGACGGGTTCCGAGAGTGTTGCGACTGCGAGGCACAGGTATGGTGGAACGACTGATGTACTCGATCGCCCGACCGGCCAGCAAGTAGACAGCGTAACAAACGTTTTGTCTTCACGGATACGGAATACTACTACCAGTGATCTGCTGCCGTTGGTGCTGCGGCGGCTGCTGCTGCTCGTGGCTCGACACCGAAGCGTTATCGATTCGGCAACAAAAGGCACGTATATATAAAGAACTATAGGCTGGGGAGACGCCGGCACCTGTGATGAGGTCACATTTTAAAACCCCTGTTTTGGCAAAACGGCATTGAGTTTGAGAAAATTTAAAATTTTTAATTTGAAATAATTGCACCAGCATTGAATTTTAAATAGTGACCCAATTTTACCAAATCTATTCGCTACTGTGGGATAGCATTACAATGGTGAATTGCCTATAAATTAGGTCAATAATTCATTTTATTTGGCTTTATGGATATGATCGCCATGAGGAACTAATTCAATATCCGTCCGATGTTAGGATACGAGATACACTCGATTAATTTAATTGTACATTGTTTTGTTATTCAGTGTTTATAAATCTTAATATGTCACGATGAACTCCAATCAGGGGCCAATTTTTTAAAAATTACACTACACCACTTGCTTTGGCACTTCGATCCTCGACGGCTTAGTATAGTTTTTAAAAATGCCGTTGCCATAAAATTGTTTAATTTGAATCACTTGAATCTGGTTTCAAAACCCGATTTCATTCCAACTTCAATCTGGGTTGAAATTAATAAGATAGCACTATAGTATAAACGTAAGAAGACCGGCAGATTGAACTGCCAAAAAGGTTTGTTTGGATTTGGAAAAAACACGCGGTGTTTATTCTCTGTAAATAGAAGTGAAAATCGAACAATTGTGAACGCAACGAGCAGTATAGTTTTGTAACAGGTTAGTGGAAAAATTTCTCCAATGTTGTGCCGAATGGCATGGTTGAAGTTAAGGTTTGATACTTGCATTGAAACAATGCAGATCGTGCTTACTTTCACGTACAGACTGTTCCGATGTGGTGTTTTAAAGGCAATTGATTGTATGTTACGTGCAACACCAATAGATAAGAGGTTTGCAGTGAGTTTCCAATTATGTGATTAAGTGGCCAAATTCTGTGCACCTTTTTATCATTTTACATGGTAGAAAACTGATCCCGCCGTGCAGTTTTGCAATGTAAACAATAAACCCTTGAATGGTCAAAACAATGCAAACAAATTCGAAACAACAACAGAAGTTCGTTGATGGACACATTTATTTCAGTTACTTTAGCGCACATAAGTACACACAATTCTTATACTCCTATTTTAAACGGCGCTGCATTTTGGGTGAACGCCACAGTTACATAAGTTTCGTCATGGTATGAAAGGGAAACAACTTACAAACTAATCCTTCTGGTGGAGAGGCCTTATAGTATAGTGCTCTTTTCTGGCTACGCGATAATACACAAATAAATAATACTTTTTTCAGTCGGTACGACCACCTCGGTACCACGTCCAATAGATGCGGATCGATGATAAATGCTTTCCTAAAAGTAGCGCGTCTCGTGCTCTCGGCCTTGGCTGTACACGATAACTGACGGCGATAACGGTCGGGCGTATCACAACTGCTGAATGTTCGAACAACTCTTCGACTTGGTGGCCGGTCGTGAGTCCTGCCGTTCGTGGAGATATGGCGGATGACTGCAACCGTTCTGCACCGGGTTGCATCGGGCTGCTTCAGTCGAGGGCTCCATCGCACTCTCCGTGGGGTCCGTTTCGTCCGGGCTGGAGACCAAGAGAGGGGGCGATCGGGAAATGCAAGAGTTGGCCCGGCTTAGTCAATTGCTGGCCTCGTCCGTGCTGTCGCTGTCGTATGTGTCGTTTGAATTTCGCTCCCCGTTCATCCGCGAGGCGCGCTGTAAGCTCTCCAGGATGTCATCCGTGTCGACGATGACGATCGGTGTGCATCCGTCTGTAAGTTGGGAACTGTTCGAAGAAAAAGGAAACCCATTATAGTAACACCTTTTTCCTTTGTAAGAAGTTTCGAAAAAATATGAAAATATCCAACACTTACCGGCTGTTTTGTCGTTCGAAAATTTCCCTCGAAACGCTGCGCGTGAAGGAAAACCGGGTGGACATACTGCGGGTGAGCTTCTTCGGTGGCTTTTTGGCGGCGGCCGTGACGACGGGCTCCATGATTTCTTCCGGACACTCGGCAGCCAGCGTTTCCTCGGCGTAGTTTTTAATTTCCTCCCAGGCGTAATCTGGCGAAGAGCGCACAACGTGTTGAAACATTAATAATCAACCCAGCAAAATGGTTCCCGTGGAGGAACTTGCTATCGAAGGGGAACTAGCTGATAACATCCCATGCGCCGTATTGCATCATGTGATGAAAAATTAACACATTGAAGCAACCATCCCTTGTGTCGTAGCATTGGTGTGAGATAAAATCGATACCGTACAATTATGCAAATCGATAGTAACGTTTTGGAAACGTACTGAACCCGAGCGGAAGTAGGTAGGGCGACAGAATATGGGGTGGGGTTTTCAACCTGCTTGACACGTGCTTTCCCTTGACTTACCTATATGTTCTTCTGTGGCGTGCTCGTATGTGACACAAAACCGGATGATGTATTTACCCCGGACCATTGCAGGGGTCATGTGGAATTTGCCCGACTGATTGATCCTCGCTAGCAGATCCCGATTGATGCGATCCTGTTGTCTGTTGGAAGGGAAAGTAAGGGAACCAAAAGTTGGTCACCAACGCTTGCACTCTGGTGGTGGTGTTGGTACTTACTTGAGTCTAAAACAGACCAACCCCAGGTTGACATCGTTGCGAACCTCGAAACGCTCGTCGGAGTTCACCAGCGTCTCAAATCGTTTGGCCAGCGCGATGTGATTGCGGATGTATTTCTGCAGCCCAACGATACCGTACGAGCGGAACACGAACCAAAGCTTCAACGCTCGGAAGCGGCGACTGAGCGGAATTCCATAATGCCGGTAGTCGATCGCGCTGCTGTGATCGTGCTGTAGGTAGAGCGGATCCACGGCCAGCGCCGTCGTGAGCGATTTAACATCTTTCACCCACATGGCCGAGCAGTCGAAGTTGGTCAGCAGAAGCTTGTTCGGGTTGGTGTTGAACGAGTCCGCGTACTCGAGACCTTCCTTGAAGCGTCGCATTTCCGGCAGGATGAACGAATTGCCCGCGTACGCCCCGTCCACGTGGAACCAGATACTGCGCACCTCGCGGCACACCTGTCCAATCTCGACCAGATGATCGAACACACAGGCCGACGTCGTGCCGACGGTGGCGACGACGAAGAACGGGGTCAAACCCTGTGCCATATCCTCCTGGATCGCCTGGCGTAGCGTGTCGCCCCGGAAGACGCCCCGGCAGTCGGTATCGAGTGCGCGCAGCTTCACGATCGCCATCTTGGCCGCCTTCTCGATCGATGAGTGTGCTTCCTTCGAGGCGTACGCGACGAGCTGCGGCAGATAGACGCTGTCGTGGACGTCGTGGTGGTTTCCCTTCAGCTCCTTGATGGCACGAGCTCGGGCCGCCATCATGCACACGAGGGCACACTCGGACGCCGATCCTTGCAGGACGCCGCCCCCGCGGCTGCCCTTGGCGTCGCTGCGGAAGAAGCAGGGCAGATCGAGCGCCTTCGCGTACCAATCGAGGACGATCGTTTCCAGCTCGGTGGCCGCCGGACTAGAGGCCTAGAGGAAAAGGGGACGAACGCGTTGGGTAAATATTTCACACCGTAAACCACCTTCACCCAACAACAGCGCACACCGCCTTCACTCTCATCGTTCGTACACTTACCCATGAGAAACCAATTGACCCGATTGCGCTGCTCAGCATGTCGCCCAGGATCGATGGGTACGAGTTGCCGGCCGGGAAGTAGGCAAAGAAGCGCGGATGATTCCAGTGTACCATGTTGGGCATGATCTTCGTCTCGACGTCATCCAGCATACGCTTAAAGTCTTCGCCCTTCTGCGGTGCCTCATCTGTTGGAGGTGAAGAGAAAAAAAAAGACACGCGAAACGACCCGAGTGTCGATCGCGACGATGATCTCTTGTTAGTGAAATGTAGTTTAAGGCGGGTATGTTTATTCAATTGGTCGGCTAGGTTTGAGTTTTTGGCACTAAACCCCCGGTTTCTGTTGGTTCTCTTTTTTAATGTTAATGGCCCGCTTTTATGTCCACCGGATGGATACTGGAGACCACAGAACACAGGGGCACGATCACCGTCTGTTGATCACGTTTCACGAAAGGCAGACTTCAAGCTACTTTTACCCTTCTAAACACGGGATTATTCGGAATTAAAATAGTAGTATTAAAAAAATTAGTTTCCTCCACTAGCATAGTTTCCATCTTTATTCCTCAGTTTATCGCTCGATCCAAATAAGCGGTACTCTCTTTCTCCCGACCCTCGCCAGGAGTTGGCATTTTGATTACCGTGTTTTTCTGCGTGCCGGTGGGTTTTGTGTACTTTGGCGCATTCGAATGCATCGGCAGTAAACCCCGCGGGTTTTGGTGTAATTTGATTATACTGTTTTCGGTTTGCCGCAGTGTACGGGGCGCGTTCTACGCGGCGTAGTTTTTGCACCAACTATTTCTGTGCTCGGGTTCCACGGGTTGCACACCGTGCAATCTTCCTCTTCCCCGCTGGAGATAGGGATTTGAAAATTGTGCTGATTTTGGTCTGAGCTATTGTAAGATCAGATGATCCGAGCGTCGATTTGAGAAGTGACTCAACGTGCTGAAATATGGTCCGCCCGCTGTGGAACGCTTGTTAGCACCAGGGCGTCGTGACGGAAAAGGTCAC
The DNA here is from genome assembly GCF_943734705.1 of Anopheles coustani. NCBI lineage: Eukaryota > Metazoa > Arthropoda > Insecta > Diptera > Culicidae > Anopheles > Anopheles coustani. The sequence continues at coordinate 72,456,638 of NC_071289.1, forward strand.
GAAGAATTGAGAATGGTATTTTGCAGCAGGATCTCCGTTCGAAATAATATGTTCGTAGTGAATCATTGGTGATAATCAGAAAAGGGATAAACAGCCATGTCTCATTTTTGAGGGCTTTCAATATATCGGCCAATTTTCTATTATCCGCGTGTGTAAATAACAAACACTTTACCAACAATTCAGACCTTTCTTCTTTTCCCATACCTATATTATAGTTTTGATGGACAAATATTTGAATCTTTTCGACGCGCGGTAGAACGATGCTCGTCTGTGTAAATCCCCTGCGTACCGCAGCATCCGGGACATTTCCCAGGCCGTGCGTCGTGCGTCGTCGGGGTGATGGATTATACACTAACCAGTCAATGTCAGCGCTGTTCATTCATTCATGGAATCACTTTCCTACAACTTGAACCACCCGTGCTCGAGCGCTAAATCAATAAACTATTAGACTCTGATGTAATATGCGCACCCGTGTCCCACCCGGAACAGTTGAACCCGGGTAAGGTGGGATAGAAACGTCAAGTAGCAGCTCCCCCGTCGGCCGGAGTTGACGGAAGTGTATTTGTTGTTTTTCTACCTCCGAGTCCGATCTTGTGAAGTTGCGCGATGGCTTGTTAATGTTTTGTGTTCTTTACAGTTTCGGCGAACAAAATCTGTCTGGCATTAGACACAGTATAAGGTTTAGGTGACTTTGCAGTCCCCACCGTTGAGGCGTTGCAGTCGCTCGTAATCGTTATTTTTAACTGGGAATCTCCAAGCCAGGAAGAACCGTCCTGAGTTTCGTTTTTCGTTTCTTTTTTCGCCCTCCCGTACTTTTGAAGGTGTCACATTCGACATGTACGTCATATTGCACATAAAACTGCGAGCGTATTGTACGATCGATTGGTCGCTCACACGGTTTCAAGCAGGCCACGCGTCGTCAAGGTATTGCAAGGCAATCCAGGACTCTTTGAAAAGGAAGTAAAAACAAAACCAAACGTGAGTGTAAAAACGTTTTGTACACAAGAGACCGCAAAAGTTTTATCGTGGCATAGAACGTACGCGTGTGCTCGGTCCACTCTTCGGTTGGTTTGTCTAAAATGGATTATCGCCAAACGAACGTTAATCCTTGCAGATATCCCCCGATGTACCCGTGTTCGGTTGACCGCGTGCTTGCGCGCGTCACCATCGGCGAGAGAGATATCTATGGATAGGAAATGTCTATGGATAGGCTTTGGCGGCGAATTGAGGAGGCCATAGTTTACCCCCTTTTTTTCGCGGAGAAGGCTCGGTGGTTCACTGCGAAGGGGAAAAGGGGGTACTAAAGGGGAGTAATTAGTAAACTGCCTCACCCCTGCAAGGGAATTCTTCAAAGGGAGTCCATAAACACTATCGATGACTTCATCCTCAATTTATAACGTATGGTTTTCTTTTAACGATCTCAAGTTTATCAGTTGTTTCCTGTTTCAGGTGACTAATGTGTTGTTAAAAAAAACGCTGATCGTATAAACCAGCTGAATCCTGTTGGGAAAATCATTTCCCGGTTTCCAATTCAAACTCCATCACTAAATGGTTATAATTTTTCAATTGTAGGTAATCTATAGAATGACACAGCCAGAACGATTTCGGAAGAGGTTGCTAATTGAGATGGGGTTTCTGCACATGATCGGTCAATAATCACCCCCCGAGGAACGTTACACGGTGCGCACGTTTTTGTCAAGTAACTACGTGTGGCTTACGAGTTATAGAGGAGCACGTGTAGCCTACTAGGCTTTGACGATTTGATGTAGCAAAACAACTTTACCCAAATCAACGCTAGCCTAAATGCTTAGAGGCTAAGAGCTTACCTGGAAGTAGCTGGCGCAGAAACCCGGGATCCACCGTTGGAGCAACGTCCCGCGTCTCAATCGTCTGCCCATAGTCGCAGATGTAATCGATCATCTGTTTGCCGTACTTTCGAAACTCCTCCGTGTTCATGGTGATTGATTTGTGTTTATTTTGACCGTCACAAATTTCCGCCACAACCAATTCACTTCGAAACTCCACTCAGTTCAACTCAAAGCACACCAGCACACACACGGTGGGTGATAACTGTTTGTTCTGTGTAGTTGGCCACCGCGTACGTAAAATCGTTTGCACTTCAGTTTTGCTACCGAAAATATTTATCCGCAAAAATCACGCAATGGTTCGGTTATACTTTGCATAAATATGCACACTCTGTTTGACACCTATCCTCGCTAAGTGCACACACACACTGTGTTCCGTGCCCGTAGCGTAGTTGAATCGGTACAATCCTCTATTTGCTCGAGGTAAGTCCGGTGTGGAGGCAAATCTTCACGTGTTTTGCAATGGACTCGTGTTTGTTTTAGTTTACAATTTTCTTACTTCTCACTACTCCGGTGCGGCCACTCTTTCAGTCCCGGGGGTAGTGTGCTTACGCTTTCGTTAAACGATCGTAACTGAACGGGTCCGATGGCGGACGAAAGCTTTTTATCGCGACCATCCCCCGAGTGCGACCGCGCAAATTCGCGCCCGAATGCGAGAAGCGCTCCGAGCGAACGAGATGGCGCGATACGGCTTCGGCCGGTATACGTTTCGGTTGCCACCACCGGTGAACGTCGCGACGTCATCGACCCGATCCCGAATCCGACGATGAATCCGTCGTGGAAAAGGAGGCCGGCACCATAGCCGTTGTGTTCGGATTTCGGTGTCGGGAAGCGGTTTGACGAAGGCGTACCCCCTCGAGAGAAGTCTTGAACCTGGCCTGGGAGGGAACCTACTACATACCACGTGTAATACCCTGAGTGTAGTTTCCTTTCCGATCACCGGATCTTAACTTTGTTTGCGTCCGTGTGCGTGATCCACTGTTTGTTCCTTCCGCCCAAAAAATTACGATCCACGTGCGATATCCAAGGTATGTATAGTGATAACCGCTGGCGCCAATTCCGAGGCCGGGAAAAAAGCACCATTTCCCACGATATGGTGGGTCAAAATTTCACAATATTCGTCAATAACGTCATCAGTGACACGTTCCTCCTATCTTCATCTTGGGATCTCTTTCGTGTTCGGTATTGGAGTTGTGTCAGACGCTACACTTTCTACCATACACAGAGGAGTTGGCTTGCAAAAAAAAGGGCAAAAGCGCACGATGGGCAAGATCCGATCGTATGTCCGCACGCGACTCTGTTCCACGTTGTCCGTTATCAGACGACTTTGCGATATCGGAAGCTACGGATTATCGTGCCGATTGAGCCGGGGCGCAGCTTGAGATGCCACCGTTGTCGCGGGCATTTCTAGTGTTCATAACTCATCACTTGGCAAATAGAGAGCCAGCTAATGGTCACAGTAGGTCCGATTGATACGCTGTACGGATCAAATCAAACGCAAAGGATCCAACGTTAGTTCCAAGAATCTAACCTTGGAACTCTTTTTATTGTCTGTCGCGAAAACTATTGCAACATCCGTCTTTGAACCTGGTTCGAACGGCATTCCTATGATTGTCCCCCGCTTGGCATCCTCCTCGGTGTGAATCACCCTACGCCGGATGATTTCATTTTGGGTCCCTGGCGTCTAAGATCTTGCTTAAGATCTCCGTCCTGCGTCGGTGCGATGTCCATCTTACTCATGGCCTAGCAATGCCACGCTTTCCAACTGTGTATACGCAAAGTTATTACCCACTTTACAGAAAAAAGAACCCCCCCCCCTTCAAACGGAAGATGGCATATAAAAATCGGAATGGATACTCGCATGTTTGTACAACATTTTCCCTCAACTCGACTTTTTCGGCCGTGCGGCATCCATTCTAGGTCATAGATATATCTGTGCCGTTTGTACCGCGGATGTTTGGACTGGCTGCGTTAGAGTAACTGCCGCCCACCACGTGGCCGAATAACCTTTGATTGTATGCGGTTAGCTTCAGATGTGCGATGGGGTCAGTATATTTCCACCGGGTACGTAAACAACAACAAGTGCGGGTGCCGTATTTCATTCACAGGAACTCATTTACGGCTCTCCGACGTCGATTCTGGTGTGCCTCGGCTAGTCTAGTCATGCTGCATTCCTGTGTGAATTCCTGACCGATTCCATCCACTTGGTGTATTGCCTAATTAGGACCTTGTAGAATTGACTTGCTGCTGGTGTTGCTTGTACTGATAAAGCATCACTATCTCTGCGTAGCTTTTGGGGGTTCTTCATATCTCCGCAGTATGATGATATCGCTTTCCCGGTGGTTCCCGGCCCAATAATTCTATGTTGGTGAAGGCGTCTAATAAGCGCCTCCTGCGTGTGCCTTCTATCGACGATGATCTTAGATTGGAGATCGATCGCACCGCTAGACAGAGCGTGGAGTACCACTCGACAGCTGACGTCATGGCGATGCTTATGTCTTACTCAGGTCCCCCACTTGAACCTTGGACCCATCTCGTTAACGGTGAACAAGTCGCCGAATCGGATGACGGGCGAAAAGTGGTTTTGCAAAAGCTACCGCCACGGTGAAGCTTCGTTCGCCACAATCCGTCACAATTCATCTCGCCAATTAACACCATCCAACTAAGTAAATTTCAACGGTCAGCTCTTGTCAGCGGTTTGCCGCGTGGCTGGATGGACATCTGGTAGCGGATGAGTGTCATGTCGTCATGTTCGGTTCACGCATCCGAAGGAAGATCGGTCCAAAGACCAATGATCAATTATGCTGTATCGTTTGTCTGTTTATCTCTTCTTCTGTATGTTCTCTGCGAGCTTTCCATTCAATTTTTTCATGCAGAACATTGTTGATTTTTTGTTGGATCAATAATTGAATTCTCCGTGACGTCTACAATCCCTCTCCCTCCCGGAAAGGAATCTTCCAAAGGTTCCGGCGTAGCTCGGATGGTTTTAAGCAAACAATCTTCTCCATCACAGCTGTTGGGAACATCGCACCGTGTGAAAAATTTATCGTTTGTTTGACAGTGCGAAGCGTTGAAAACAGAACAATTTCTCAGGCGGATGTTTTTAAGCTCTAGCCTCTCCCCGTAAAACGGGATCGTTATGAATCGAAGGCACCACCCATTGATAAACCGTTCCGCAGTGTACACGGAACAGAAAGGCAGCAGAGGTGGAGCCGGGTTTAACGCAGGTAAAGTTGTAAACACGCGCGTAGGTGTCGTTTTTACCGTCGGGAAAACTCAACCCGATCAGATGTTCCCGAATGGCCACTCACTATCGCTTTCCCGCCATTGATAGGTGTATCTGGCGACTGGATGGAAATCTGGATGCCGGGTTGCCCGCGTCATCGCTTTTCCATTTGGAGTGTGAATCAGCGCTGGCCTTTGCTGCTCCGTTATAAACAATCCGAAAATCCCTTAAACCAAGGAGAGGGTGAGTGAAAAAGATAGCATAAGAGATATGGTGGAGTCGGTTACGCCGTTAGGAACTATTCGTTATCAGCGACCGAATGTTGCTATGTACCTTCATACCAGTGTTCATATGTCTGGGCTAGTTAATTACATCATACCGAAACTGATTTGTCCGTTTTATCGGTGTTATCTATTTATCATTTTGTGTTTATCATTGTTATGAGCTTGTCGGATTCCTCGCGTCGTTTTGTTGTTTACGTTTTCGCCACCGCACTTACTGGCAGGTATTCGATGGGGACGCCTGGTCATCGTTAGAAGAGTCACATTTTCCATTGATTATTTTTGTTTTATAGATATCTGTGCTATTCTCAGCTGTTTTAATGCTGGTGTAAACATATAAATTAAGCTGCAAAACTGTTTTGCATGAGATTTTATCAGTAGTCTCTGCAAACCGACACATGATCGTAAATCTCGATCGTTATCACCAGCAACAATTAGGCGGCTGACGTGCAGAAACGTGCCCCAAAAAGTGAACCGGTTCGCACAGATAGGTGTAATGTTGCGATAAGGAAAGCGCTAGTGCAATCCTCTTCAATCACGAGCCCCCGGTGTGATGTCGGATGATTCATCCCGAGGTGACAGGGTATCATAAAGCCTCCTTACCTTATCATGCACAGTGTGTTTGGGTAGGTGAAAAGCGCCTTCAGGTTTAACGGTAAGCTGCCTGCCTCGTTGCATCATATCCCCGTTCCATTCGTCTGATCACACTTCAAACAAGATCGATGGAGCGAGCGGGCGGTACGATAAACGTTCATCAATCCAATCACGTTTTCTTTCCTGATTATGTGCCGAGAGTGAGTGCATTTCGATTTCATAGCTTTTTATCGTCGACGGTAGCATCGGGTCGGGCCGCTATAGCTTTATTGGCTTTATGATAAATGTACGCTCTACTGCGTACTGGAAAAGTTTTGTCTGCATACGGAGGCAGACGGTTCGGATGTGGCCCGTGGCGCGCCACGGGAAGTGGGTTGTCCCTTTTTGGTTTTGCGCAGAATTTAAACAACCTCCCTGCCGGCGTAGAGTACATTATGTTTGTTTGCTAATTGCTTGGTACACACAAATGCGCGAAACTTTGAACGGGTGTTCTTTCGTCAGCTTTCTGGACGGACCTGATGCCGCATCAGATATCGGTCCACCGATAACTCATACCGGAGGCCATATTCTATAGATAGCAAACGCGCGTGCCTACGAAGGTGGCGATCGGTGGCGACGGTGGGGCGGTTGATTCTTGAGCTCTCCTTAAAAGTGTATCAATGTAACAACCGTCGTCTTCCTAAGTGCTGCATCGCGACGACATTAGTAATCGTTTTGGAAAAGGGGTATTCCCGCCGATGCCGACGATGTAACTTTTTTATGTACTTGTTCCCGGTAGGCCATGGAAATAATCTGCACATGCTTTGTGAATCAGCGATATTTAAATATCCGTCGATCATATTTATTGCATTGTTGGTAATGGGATGGTGAAGGTCCGCCATTTTTCCGTCGGCCGTGTGGAATGTGGGTTGATTTGGCTGTGTCTGGTCGGCAACTATTTGCATGGAGTCAGGGAGAGTAGTTTCCGGTAGAACAGTATGAAGTAATCCATGAATCCGGTGGCCCCGCATTCGGTGATTCGTTTCGAGAAGCAGTCGCGCATACTGTAGATTTCACTGTTGAAGATGAAAAGGAATTGGAGGAGCAATATTGACCAATTACAAACCATCCTCAGATATTACACAAAAGGGGCTTTGGAGTCGCAACTTACTCGCACTGCTTCTCAGTGTACTGAGAGAAGGAAACGTTCTCTATGCTGTCCGGAAGTTCGCTTGTGCACTCCTCTATCATCGGCGGCAGTTCCATGGCACAGGCCCGGTAGACGGGTTCCGAGAATTCTACAACGAACGGCATAAGAGTGGTCACACTATGTTCGGGATATTCGTTTTAGCTCACATGACGCACTTTGCAGCAGCGCTCCACCGTTGGTGCAGGCCATATTCAACGCTTCCGGGATGGCGCCAACCACCTCCTCCATGACTTTGACATTCTCTTTATCCAGGCAGGGCTTCAATTTGGCCATCACCGGCTTTAGACACACGAAAGACTCGTTGATCTGATCACATACGCTAGAACATTGTTAAAAGAAATGTGTTTCATTTCGATGCGTCGCAGTAGGCGGAAAGGTTTCAGTTCATTCACTTTTCAATCAGTTTTGCCTTATCCTTGGTTTCCAGGCCGCTCGTGTTCACCCTCAGGTGATCCATGTTGACGTGGGTCATGAAGCACCGGGGCAGGTCGGTCGATATGTAGTCTTTAAGTTCATCGAACGCACGCTCGTCCCCGGTAGCGTTGCGGCAGTACTGACGGATGTCTTGTAGGAACGGCGGACCCTCGAGGGATTGAGTTTCACATGATGGCGCTGCACTGCACGCCATCAGTAGAAGTGGAAGTATGGCAAGCAATGACGAACCACCGCCGAAATGCATCTTTCTCGGAGCAACGAAAGTGTCAACACGATCACCCTAAAACCTACCGTTCAACTGACGGACTACGATCTGACGATCTGGTTTACACCCGCTCTAGCGGTGTTGTATCTGGTACAAATCTGGGACAAAAAGAAGTAGAGATCGTCGCCACAATCACTGCCACTCCCCATTCCCTTCCGGGGCCATTGTTTTGGAATAACGATGGACGACAAAAAATCCCAACACTACCCATCCACCATCGTCAACTACCGGGTGTGTTTATTCGCAACCCTCACTGTTGCTGTAGTGTGCATGGCAACATTAGGGAACGTCAAGGGTTCTGGGTTCGCGTACCGGAACACAGACAACACCATTGACCCATGCGCGAGACAATCATTATCGAATTAAGGCGATTACACTTTCCCGTGACTTAATTCAATTGCTGGCGATCGCATTAGCCTCGGGATGGGAGAGGTCTTGCTCTTGTTTGCTTTTTTGTAGTACACCAGGGCTAGTGGTGAGGCAGCTTCCTCTTTAGCCATGACGTGCCATCAACCGGTAAAGTTGTTGGAGAACAAAAAAAAGAGAGTACTACAGCCGATGGTCAGCTCAAACTCACGAGGTGACAAAGGAGGGATTTATCTGGTAGAAATGCTTATGGAAGATTTTATCGGCAAACTCATACCCAAATCAAATTGGTGACACATTTTGGAACGAAATTTACAAGCTTTCAACATAACAGATGTTTTACTTGTTTTGACCCTCAGGAGATATATATGAGATTCACTAAATCTATCAACTCCGTTTTTAAAGGAACTGTTATTATTCGCACATGCAAAATCAAAAGCCCAAATATCCGGGAACTAAACGGTCCTAACAGCAGGGCAGAAAACTGACTTTAATACATATTTACAGGTTCTTTGTTACTTCCTTGGGATATCCAGTGTCGTTTTTATATCGTTTTGAACAAGTACTTTCAACGCGGTGTCAAAAATGTCTTGTCATTACTTGAATCCATTCGCTTTCTATGCTTCTGCTTCATCTTTCGAATGTTGCCCGCCCATTCAATGTTCTGTTGTCCAAGAGCTAGCTGAAAAAAATCAACAGCTGTCGATCGTGGCATCAATCCACATGGTCCAAAGTCCATCCTGCTTTGCCTCCGAGGAGGAATGTCAGGTAGATCGTCGTTTGGCAAAGTCTTTGGGCAAACTCCAAATCGACCGGAAGGCTCCACCGTATCGTGTAAAACCGCTCGCAAACATTGCGCGTTTGGAGTTTCACCCGGCAAAGAGAGGGAAACAACATAGGGGATAGACCTATCCATCGCGTTATGCCCATCGCCCATCGTTTATGGGCAAATAAAAGTGCTACGTCATGGCGGATGCGTCATTCACACCTTTTTTCGCCGTCTCAAGAGGGGAGTTCCCATGGAGCAAAGGCACAGAAATGCCCGTGGCCCCACGAATTATGCACGGTTGTATGCCGGTCAAACATCAATTACCGTACCGACACACGCCACGCCGTGATCTGCAGACTTTTGGCTCATGAATGAGTTTGCGAACCGCCCTGAAAGGCCACGCGGGCAGCGGGCGAAAATCCGCCCGACCGGGAATTCCACTCTTCTGTGGTTTTCAAGTTAAATTTAGTTTTCTTTTTGTCGTTCACATTTGTTTTTTTATACTTAAAACAATGTTTTCTCTCCCTGGGAGGTGCGCTTTTTATTCATTTTGTAATAATTTTACCCGGTTTCGTCATGAACCGGCCTTTGAGCGGGCGTGCACACTTAGCGTGTGCAAAGTGCTGCAAAAAAGAGGAATTCGAGAGGTTGAGGACACTCTTGCGGAGGGGGGAAGGAATGGAGCGTTTGTTTGCTATTGAGACGTCATCCGTCATCCGGTAGTCTCTTTGGTGGCTCGTTCGTCCACCGTAGCGAACCTGGTCCATTGGTCACAGCTACATAAAGGTTGTTGCCGATTGGCAACGGAGGTTGATGAATGACCATCGTCGCGGTTTTTTTGTTTGCTATTGGCTTCTTCTGTTGAACCCCTTTTTGGAGAACGATTATCGATCGCGATCGTGTTTCCAAAGCGTGGACAGTGGCACGTGCACCTGGCACACGGAACTAGGCGTAAGGTGAATTCCTAGATGAATCATCTCGTTGAAACTGTTCGCTACAATTTCGCCACTTTTTGACACTTTTGGTGTGTCGGTTTGGTTTTGGGGGACAGAAGCATCGTCGTCGATCACATGCTCGTCTCGTCCGGTTGGTTTGGGACGTGACGTGGGGCACGTTTGCGTTGTATAAGAGACAAAAAGTAGACCATCGCCGAACCTCGTATCCTTCAATCTCCATGTCGTTTATTTTCTAGGCAATTATAGTGGTGTGTGGTTATTGCAGCAGGTGAACTTCGCAATATTTTAGAGCAAACATGGAAAAGGTCCTATCCCTTCTGGTTAACCCAAACCTTCGTCATTTTGCCAGAATGGTTTGAAACATTTTATATCCAACAGTTTTGGATAGCGGGCTGTTATTTGGAGTTAAAGGCATTCTAACAATATTACACTTAGGCTTTTTAGAATTGGTTACTTACCAAAACAATGTGACCTGTGGATCGACTTTACCGATAAAAGAGTTGACAAACAGTAGCACATCTTCAAATTCTCAAACGTTTCGTCAATGGTGACGATTTATTTTCAGTCGGATTTGGGTATGTAGTTTTTGCAGGACGTAATTTGAATGAAGTTCTCGTAGAACAATCGTGCCCCGTTGGCGAACACACTGCAATCTTTCAGCTTTCCGAGTAGGCAATCTTTAGCCGTCGCCAGCGAACTGGTAGATCAAATAGAAACATATGCTTTGATTAACACCGGCCACCGGTAATGTCGTTGTAATTTATAAACATACTTGCAGTTCTCCTGCGTAAGTGTTTTACGATTCAACTCCGGCGAGAGGACTACGTGTTCGGCAGCGCAGGTAATGATGTACTTGTTGATTTCATGTGTACAATTATCATGCTTGTTCTTGTCGTAAACTGAGGTCGATATGAAACCAATCAATTTTAAACTCCACCCAGTGCATCATGCGAAAAACTTTGAAATTCACAGAAGAACAAATCCGTGCTACCTACCAACGTTAGCGCCGTTGTTTTCACAAAGGTACTCCAAGATGCCCTGGAACCAGCCACGCAAGGCTTGGAAGATCTCGAAGCTCTCCGTGTTAACGCAGCCCTGCACCATGCTCACGAACGGGTCGAAACATTTGACTCCCTCGAACAGATCCGGGCAGTGTCTGTTATTCCGGGACGAACATTTGTATAACCATTTTCCAGGACTCTGCGTGCACTCACTCTTGCGCTTACTTACCTACCCAGTATGTCGTGCTGGTTGTCTATATCCATTCTCATCGAATCCTCATTCAACTGGACCACATTCAGCTTTTCTTTTAAGCACTGCCGTACGGCGAGCCACGATTTTGTAAACTCCGACGGAGTGATGCCTTTGGTTTCGCATTGCTGTTGTGCGTACTTCCAAAGTTGGGCGTAGGAAAAGTCCATAGCGCTCGGGGGTTCAACTTGAGGCGCTTCTTCCGCTCGATTACACACAACCGTCGCCAGCAACAACACTGTAGAAATCCATTTCGGTAGCATAATTGTATGATTTTACGTCACGGACGATCACACCACAAGGAACACCAAGTGTTGCTTCGAAAAACCTCGCGGTCAAACTGAACTTGCGGGCGCCTAATTATGCTCATCCCAGGTTCGTCTGTCGGTGATAATGCGCGAACCTTCAGATGACCTGACGTGTGTTATGCTTCCTTTCGTTGATAAGATGGCTAACTGTTTTTTAACGTTTTGTTTTAGCATGTACACACCCATTTGAAGATTGTAGTCTTTCCTCCGGCTGACCTTGTCCGATTGTAGGCCTTTGAATGCGATAGCTGTTTCGCTTACCAAATCCCCCAGGGATGTGTCAACGAAAAACAAGTGTGCACATTCGAAACAGATTGTGTCGGAGAGAAAATCTTTTTCAAATACATTTTTGTAATATTGCTAAATTGATCGCGAATGTCGCATGAGGCATGTATGAAATATTGGATATTTTAGAATTATGGTTCCCTACAAGACCAAGTTCCGTATGCTCTTCAATGATGAATTCAGTAAACTGGAGGTTATCGCGAAGCGCTTATAGAACAAAAAATCGTAGTAAGCTATGAAAAACCCATAAGCCCTAAATTCTACGTTATGCAGGCCCAGCTGTAATACTTATAGTCAATGATCATCCGATCTTTCCATCGATATGTTGCCTTATACATTGTAGAGACGTAGAGACAAATACCATTCCAGACTATTGCATTCTTGTTTAGCAAGAATTTCGCCATAGTCTAGTGACGTCCGCTTTGAAATCTGAGGTGATCTCTAGCAGTACATAGACGGAACCTGACCTATCTCGAATGGAATGTAGCCCGTACCAACATCCCAAAATGATCACCTTCGCACATCACACTGCTTTGATCGGATGCCGGAATGTAACGCCGTACAACTTGCGTATTTGGAAGTAAACAGTTTGCCCATCGGGTCGGCCACAAACATTCCCGAGAAGTGCTGTTAAATGTCGGAAAATATATTAACTTACCGGCAGGACAAACAGTAGACTGGCTAGTGGGTGAGTAAATTCCAGAAAAGCTCAAGTGGCCACTTACCTGCGAAGGAATGTTGTGTACACGATCGATCGAACTTATCGATATTAACCGACAAATCCGATCAGCCGTGTGTTTTATGGAGTGTGGTTCAGATTTCATCAAGAAGCCGACCGTTGGTGCGTTCGACCATTGTTTATTTATGCACGGGAATAAATACAGCAAAGTTGAGTTTCTAATATCTGGTTCCACTTGCCATGTCTTCCTTCATGCGGATGACCGCGTCCGCTCGGGAGGAAGGGGGATTTATTTTAATTACGGTTGAGTTCGACTTTGGCCCTGCACTCCTAAGTAACATCCATGTTGGGGGAAGTGTGTTGCGGCTAGATCAGATTTAGATAAACTGTTTGTTTTCGTAACGTTGTTTAAGATATAATTCCTTAAAAGCTGGCGAACCGGTGCATCTCGTTGTTTGATCATTCCCTCGTTCGAATAGTGGCCGGGTGGAGAGGGGAGAGGAGGATAAGCTGACTGGTTATGATGTTGCTGCATTACTTGTTCGATCCATTGTTGGCGTTGCTGGCGGTGGGCGGGTTCGGCGATGTGCCCCGTTTTCGTAGCATGATCGGGGATTTTTTCGGTGACTTGAGCAGGGTTATACCGTTTTCGGCCTCGGGTGACGGCGAGGAGCCACCGGTGGCCGAGTTGCGGCGGGAAGCCGACAGCCTCATCATGGTGTCGAGGTGGCGGAATCTTCATAAAATAGGAAAAAAAGAAAACAAGAAGGATAAAAGGATGCACTTCTTAAGGCCGCCTTGGCTATGAGTCAAGAAAAGGGTGTATCCGTACCTCAGTGTGACATCATTCTTCGTACCATCGTCCGCTGAAGCGAACAGGAATGCCAGCGGCCAACTGATCCATGTCGCCGATCCGGGAGTCCTAGGCGGGGAGCAAATGGAATTTCATCCGATTAATCAATTGGCAACCAGTGACGCATTTTTGTGTTTTTTGGGAAAATGCATACTTGGGGGACTGGACCGTCACTACGGTGCCATCGTGTCCGGGTGAGGTCAGCTCCGTCGAAATACGGTGCGGTGTTTGGGCCTTGTTGATGGCCGGATTGTAGATCTTCGGGTCGCTAACCATGCGCACGAAGAACGACCGTTTCTGGGCCAGCGTGTGCGTCTTGCGCCTGTCGACAATTTCGCTGACTTCGTCCGCCTGTTCCTTTTCCAGTATTTCCGCGGCGAAGTCACTAATGACGTCCCAGGCGAAGTCTGTCAAGCATTTGGCTCAGTCAAAGGAAGAGTATTTGTTATATTTTCTCATCAAGGACTCACTCACCTATATCTTCGAGCTTGGCATTCTGTGCCGTAGCGCAGAACCGTATGACGTACGTGTCGTTAACCGAAGCTGGTACCATGTGCAGCTTACCGGAAGCGTTGATGCTGGACAGCAGCTTCTCGTTGATACGGTCCGTGCCCTTCAGCCGGAAGCACACCAGCCCAAGCTTGACGTCGTTGCAAACCTCGAACCGGCCGTCCTTCAGTACCAACGACTCGAACCGTTTCGCCAGCTGGATGTGGTGCCGGATGTACGCCTGTAGCCCACTGATGCCATAGCTGCGCAGTACGAACCACAGCTTAAGCGAACGAAACCGACGACTCAGCGGTACACCCCAGTGCCGGTAATCGATGGCTGAGTCGGAGTAGCCATGTTTTAGGTAGAGCGGATCCACGACGAGTGCCGACGTGAGCCGGAGCCGATCACGCACCCACAGTGTCGAGCAGTCGAAGTTCGTCAGCAACCACTTGTTCGGGTTGGTGTTGAACGAGTCCGCGTACTCGATGCCTTTCAACAGGTACTTCAGCTCCGGACAGATGAACGAGTTACCGGCATAGGCCGCATCCACATGAAGCCAGACGCTGGGAAAACGCTGCAAAGCCTCGCCGATCTCTGCCAGATCATCGAACGCACACGAACCGGTCGTGCCAAGCGTGGTCGACACGAAGAACGGTATCAGGCCCTGCTGTTCGTCCTCCTCCATGGCCTTAAAACAGTCGAGAGAAATGACGTCATTAGGTAGGCGTGCCTTGCTTCCTGGATCCATGAATTACCAAACGTCCCTTGGAAGACACGATCGATTGAACATTTGTTCAATCTCATCTGACAAAAACAAAATAATGATACGTTAGGGAACAATGTTATTTGCAAATCCCTATACGCTCTTGATTGACCATCAAATTCTGGACCGAACCTCGATGTTTTTGTATACTACGCCGTGCCTTAAACTCACCTTGGACAACGCCGTAAACAAAGGCAACGGAAGCCAGATAGTAGAACAAAACTAAATAAAATTACCGTCTCTCCGCCATTAACCTTTCTCGCTGACCTGTGGGACGCTTATTTACAGTACCACCGTTCGCTACCAATCGACTGAGAGGCACGTAGTTCTTTATCACTGTGGCGTTGGCCGAAGGCAAACTAATCTAGTGGGGAAATAAAAAGCACTTTTGAACAATATTCAACTCATGTTTGGGTGCAGTTTCAAAGAAGCGGAACCATGTAGCCATCTCTAGCAGTCCCGCCGGCTGTTTGTTGGTTGCCATGACTACCATGACGTTTAATCTTGTGGCGGTTCGATTCAGATGTCAGTCAGCGGCACAAATTACAAACCAGCATCAAGGGACGATTTCGATTTTGCAAAAGTACTTTTACCAGCATGGTAGTGGGATTTGTAAAGGGATCCTTTTAATCACACCACCTCCTTCTCCTTTGTTTCTTTCTCGCCTCCTTCTCCACGTGACCGCGACCGCTCCGCATGAAGGCGTTCTAAAATAAAAAGGGATGGACCGGGAAGACATTGACATGGCCGAACGGGACGCCCAGCGGGCCACGGAACCGCTCGTTAAGGCCGCCTACGCGGACGGAGTCGATGCCGGTCGGCAGCTGCACTATCAGCGAAATTTTGACGAAGGCTACCGGAAGGGGTTCGCGGTTGGATTCGAGCACGGTCAGCAGCAGGCCCGCCGTGCCCTGGAGGACGTGGCACGTAGGAAGGAGGCTGGAAATTAACGCGACCATGCTATGGATTGTGCGTTTGTTCGCTTCGTCACGCCGATCGGTTTTGTGATCGATTTTCCACCACTGTTTTGTGTGATGAATTAGGAAAGAAGTTTAAAACAGACGATTTTGCAAAAGCTATGAACGCCTAGGCATCGATTGATAAAAGCGAAAAGAAAATCAGAAGACAAGGGTGGAAACAGTATTTTTGTTAATAAACTGAAAGGTGCCTTTGCGCAACACAAATTATAATATTATACTCCTTTAAGTGAGTTCTTGCCAACTTTTGTTCGATTTAAATTTGATTTTATGAACAAACCTTGGCAAGAAATACGGAAAGGCTTACTTTGCTTCGAACCGGTACGTACGAATGTGAGTCATTTGTTTCGGAATGTCTTGTTTACTTTTAGAAATTACTTCACACTCCTCCGCGGGGCAACCAAAGACAACCTCCAGCTGTATCATTCTCCTGTGCTAGATGCATCAGTTTCAAAACATTTCTTTTACACATCTTACGATGGAGTGGGGCTTTCGTTTACTCAAAATGAATGCGGGTGATGGCATTGATAAATTTGGGAAAATTTAACTCGGACACTTTCTCGGAATTGGTTAAGAAAGCTTTACCCTACCTTAATCAAGGTGTCCGCCCGCAGACTACACTTTTCGTCCGGCTCAAGGATGCGCAGCTTGACGAAGCTAATCATGGCCGCCTTTTCCACGCAGCTGTGGGCCTCTTTCGAGCAGTACGCCATCAGCTTCGACAGCAGGTGGCCTTCCTCGACGAACGGATGCTGTTGCTTCAGATACTTGATGGCTTGGGCACGGGCGGCCAGCATCGTCACCAGTACGCACTCGGAGGCGGACGTCTACAAAGGGGAAACCAATAGAGCAAGGGAGTTAGTTCTTCCGTCGAGTGATGATAATAGTAGCAAACCCGTTACCTGTATTACGCCACCTCCACGGCTTCCGGGTTTGAGTGCGAGAAACGAATCCGGAAGACCAATCGCTTTACCTGTTCGGAAAGATGAAACAGGAGTGGAGAGTGGTTCTTAAACTACTTGTTAATGAATATCCTCTTCATTAATGTCCTTAAGGTAGCCGCTAGCTCACGGTGGTAATTACTAATTAAACTCTATCAGTAATTTGCCAAACTAGTTTTCGTTTATCATCACTAGTTTTCAATTAAATTATGGCCAGATGGATTAATTGTCTAAGTTCAGTTAGCAACAACTTTTGGTGTTATGTAGAACAAGTCCGCAACTCTGAGCTAAATAA
This sequence comes from Anopheles coustani, assembly GCF_943734705.1. Lineage (NCBI taxonomy): Eukaryota > Metazoa > Arthropoda > Insecta > Diptera > Culicidae > Anopheles > Anopheles coustani. The sequence continues at coordinate 72,473,428 of NC_071289.1, forward strand.
TTTCTTTATATCTTTCAGTTAAAATATTTTAGAAGAAATGTGATTCAACCAAAATTAGTGTACCTAATCTGCAAACGACTAATGGACTCCTCTAGCAGAATGAAACCGCCACGGAATGCCATCACGCACTGATCTAATTAAAATGCAATTTATCATTTCGACCAGACCGCGCTCTCAACACAGTTCTGCTGCCAACGGTGACCAACATACAGCCGATGGAGTAACAAGTGGGCAAAATTTCATCATTATTACACCGTTTACAACATCCTTTCTCAGAGGGGTCGGAGAAGGAGTGTCACGGTGGGCCATTTTTATGCTACCGTTCCACGCGGAACCTCTCGCTGGGAAAACTTCGATCTGAGCCATAGGCATGGTGGAGCCGGTTGAAGATGGCGTGAAATATTCCTCCAGTAGCCTGCCTATGCTTCACACTCCATATCTACTCGCTTTCCTAACCCGTGTCGTCACATTTGCCTTCGGCCCTGCTCTATCATCGATTATTTATGGTAATGAGTTGGACCAAACAGCATCTATTTTCTTCGGGCTAGGCGTCACGGTGTCTTTCTTGCTGCCGGTTATGACGGTAGGCGTAGTGGGAAGAAAAACAACACGCACACCCCGTTTTGGAGAACGTGTGGATTTCCTCGATTGGAGAAGAATATTTTCGGGAGGGCACGATCGTGAAGGCGTTTCTGTGGAAAAAAAAATCTACGACCGGAAGGAGCATCTGCGCCGTGAGTCATGTGTGAAGAATTTCAATTATTTTTAAACGGTGCAGTTCATGGCGATAAACATACCGTCGAGTGCGTGGGGCGCATACAAAAGTGCTGATAGTATAGTTTTAAAGCGTGCACGTGGAAAAGTTGGAAATTAAATTAGTTTTAGGTCTCTTAATTTGCAATTTCGCTTCGCTTGTTGCTTTGAACAAAATATTATGATGATAACACTTTTCTACACCAACATCCAACCAGTGTTCGCTTCCTCCTCCGGAAAAGCCATCTGTTTCATATAAATAACGTACACTTTTACCACCGATTACTTAAACCTGTCCCTCCATTCGGCGTGTGATGGCCATAAATTTCGTTCAATCACACCCGTAAATCTTTCATCTGTCTCGAAACCAAAACAAACGTTCGACGATTTGTTGATCGTCGTCACCAATGAATTGGTGGTAATTTGAGCGCTGCTGTTTTTTTTGTGCGTCTTCTCACGATCGATTGCCAATGATTGATTATAAAAAAGAACCCCCGCGCGTATGCGATACGGTTGTAAAAATAATTGAACCGTTAAATATCGTTGTAGTACCGCATGGTTCCCATTCCGATCGACTTGGCGGGCTATTTTCGGACACAAGATTGATCTAAAAATAGGCGATCGGTTCCACTGACCTACCCCCTCGATTTTGCACTCTCCCACACCTCCTTTCTCCTCGTGTTCCTCTGGCCCGTTGCGGCCGAGCACCGGAAGAAATGTTCCGTATTCTTTTTCCTTCTCAACGAAGGCTTGTTGTACAAGTTGTGTGTGCGAGAAATGTTTGTATGATTTATTTTGATTCGCTCATGCTACCGTCCAAGAGTATTTACGCACACCCGCGACCTGTTTGTTTGCATTATTGTGGCGGGATGGATGGTGTTTTTTCCTCTTTTGGAGGCTATGGTTTTTGGTCACGAGCAGCACGTCGTAACGCCGCTTGGTGATGCTGTGACGTCTGCGTCACGTATTTAGTACGTCACAGTTAGAATAGGATAACGGGTGTAACGGTGTTACTTAAATGATCAAATGATCTGTTTTAAAAGTGTATGTATCCACCTACCCAACCAATCCAGCACGATCGTCTCTAGTTCGGTGCAGGCCGGACTGGCGGCCCAGGAAAACCCGATGCACCCGATCCCGTCGCTGAGCATGTCGCCCAGGATGGACGGGAACGAGTTCCCGGACGGGAAGTACGCGTGAAAGCGCGGATGCTGCCAGTGCGTCACGCCCGGCATGATCTTGTCCTCGACGTCCTGCATGATCCGGTCCCACGGTTCCGGTTCCTCCGGGGCCTCGTCCGGCAGCTGGTGCCGCAGATAGCCCGGCTCCACGCAAGGCGTCACGCGCCTTTGCTCCAGCGTCTCCAGGTAGTTACAGATGTACTCGACCATCTCGGTGCCCCGGCGACGGAACTCTTTGCTGTCCATGGTCTCCGGTTGGTGCAGCGGGCGTGTGGCGTTCTGTGGAGGGCAATAAATGTCAAAAATAGAGCGGCACGTTCTGCGTTCAGCTGAGCGCCAACGATTATATCACGACGGCCAACGCTAACGCGAACGGGGCTGCATTGCGTGGCACATTTCGGAGAACGTTCGTAATTTATAAACAATCGTTCAAACTGCTAAGACGAACGCATCGCCAAATGATCGCAGCTACCGGCCGATGCCAAAGACCCTATAAATCTTGATGATTCACTGCCCTGATCAAGCTGACCGTTTGTGTGAAGTTATCAATTCGTTTTATGTGAAACCTAAAATGCGTTTTCATGATCTTCGCAAATAGATGCAGACGCGTTGCCGCTAGCAACGATTAAGTTGCACTGGGTTCGCTTGTTCATATGAAACTTTGCTTCTCAAATTAACGAGTGCGTCATCGTGTAACTATCCATCCTATGTCTGTTTCATGGTTAGTCCTAGGATTGTGATTTTACAATCAGATCGTTATTCTCTATTCAGTGGTCCATCACACATTGCATATCAGTATTAGTCGCCATAGAACGATTTTCATTTAGAACCTGTGCATTTAGATTATGACTATGGCATAAACGATGATATAAAGGAGAGTGATTTGTCGAAGTTCCATGAAACACGTGAAATTAAATTTTCGAAAAAGTTTCTTTTCTGTTCTGGTTCTGTTTCAATATTACTAAATGTACACTGTTATATTCTAAAATTTTGCATTTTACAGTTTATGTTTTCACTATTAATGAATAAAAATCATAATGATAGTTGTTTCATTCAAAGATCTTTATCCATACACGTTTGCAAAAATTAATTGGAGAGGTTTTTTTTTTAATTGCGAAAAACATGTTCGTGTACTATCATAAAACATATTCGTATCAGTGTTTGTCGTATTGATTCGAACTCGCAATTTGGAACATTTATTTGTGCGACATTTCTATATAATCTTAAAAAGATGTGGGTAAATATTTTTCCATATGAAAAATATCCATCGTTTACAAAAGGTATAAAATATTATTTTCAGGAACAATGTGTTTTTTGGATTTTTATCACAGCCATTTAAACACTTTCACCATGCGTTAATTTGTTTCTATTTATCAAACATAGCAAATCACATAGCACTGGGGGTTCTTAATCTGTTACACTAGGAAACTTCCCTTCTTATAGACCGGTTGAAGAATTCACTCTTTTTGTGCACTGGAAATGATCACTCAATTCTAGAAATTGCAACAAGAGCTCCCGGGCTATCCTGTTTTGTCCTGCTGGCACAACCGGACGGTACGACTTCCCGATGGTAACTGAGCCGTTGGTCGTTCTGTCGGTCAGAATAGATCCTGGCGGTCCTTGGCGGTCCTTCTTCTGTATTTTCTCCCCTTTTACGACATCCTCACGGGTTCCCCCCTCGGTGGATCATCGTTATCGTTGTCGGTAGCTTCGGCGTTTTTCATCATTACCATCGGCGGGATAGGATTGTCGATAAAGTATTCGCCAACTAGGGGTATCCTGGGCGCTTTTCATTCGCTTTCGAAATGCTTCCCATTCCTCTTCTGCATCCATCATCCATCACTTGACGGTTGGTGGGTGTTTTGCTGCTTATCTCTCGGGGCTCATTGGGGGGAAAAAAGGATGATATGAATTCCACCGGATACGAACGAGAGAGAAAGCAACATTCGTCGTTCCTTGGCCCCGCTGGTATCAGCAGGAAACCCGGGAGGTGCCCACCCTTCGATACGATCCACATTCCAACGCGTACCACAGTCGGGACTCCGGCACTCCGACGACGATCCGACGACGCGCGCAACAGCTTGGCCTTTTCAGTGGAAGTAATGAAGTTGTCCTCGCTCCGCGTAGACCAATGCATTAGAATGATGTCTATTCAGGCGTGGGAAGGGGGAAAAAAGAATGAATGAAAAGCAGCATATCGATTAGGGAGGAGAGTGTTCCATCAACCCGTTTGAACCACGCAAGCGAAGAGAAGAAAAAAGTGTCCCACGGAATATGATTTTCCCAATCACATTTTCAATAAGTGTGGTTTCCCGAACGAAGATTGAAAAAAGCCTTGTTGGGTGCAAAGTAGATCCCGATAAACGGTAGTCATGAGGTGGTAAAATTAGTAAACATCCCACGGGGTGGCACCGATCAGTCGTACCCGAGGTCGATCCTTGCGGTTCCCGCTGCTGACGTCATGGCACGAAGTTGTGACGACCGAAAGGGAGGTCCTTTTCCCGAAGCACGTCACCGGCACTCGGCACGCAGACGCAGACTCGAGTGTCAGGTTTCATTTCGAACGAGTTCGTAAAAAATAAATCGAATTGAAAGACATTTAATTTATTTTGGATTTTTTTTTCGTTTTGGTACATACAGTTTAAAATAATTGTGCCATGGTTAAAAATGTCCCGGTTGTCGACTGACCCGGTGAGCTGGAAAGAACGAGAATGAAAAACAGATCTTGTATTCAATGGGAAGCCACTTGTTGATTGTAAGGGTAATGTGTTCGTTATGTAGCTAGTTTGACGAATTTATCGTTAATCGATTTGAAAATAAAAAATAGTGTATTTTTAAACCAGCTAGTTCCAAACTTGAGTATTTTAAACGTTGGTTTTCAATATATTGACATTTGTTTTGTATTTTTCATTGCTTACCGTATCCTTATTTATATAATTTATTTTTAAGAACTCCGCTTGTGGGATTATCAGATACGATCATAGACGACCTATCTTACTTCTCATGACTTGTCACAGTCAAAAGTTCTACGTTCGTGTTCTAGTATGGCTTTGTTCCCCGGTGAGGCTCAGCTCGTCACGTTCGGTGTTATTTACGTCCAATCAATTAACTTTCATTCACCTTTTTCAACTTTCCAAACCGGTGGAAAACCGTTGGCCAAGCGGTCCATAAATCTTCCTCCCGCCCAGGGTAGGACGGGATGCTTATTGGTAAAATTTTACACTTTACCGTTGGAGTGCATGTTTGCGATTTTTGTTTTTTTTTGTTTACCGAGTGTTCATTAATTGAAAAAGGCCTTTGAATAGCTCCCGTAAATATGATGAAGCGTTTACGACGACGGTGGAGTTCGGCATGTTGTTTAATTTTACAGAGGATGTAATTTGGTTATTTTTTTTTTGCCCTGTCAGGAGATAATCACGAACAATAGGGAGAGTTTAAAAATGCATGATTGAAGGATGAACGACGGTGATGAAATTGAAATTGCGTGCATATGTTTTAATGTATACTGAACAAAAGAAGATTCAGATGATTTCCGGACAGTGCCCTCGATGTGTCGGCTTGACGTTAATTGACCACGGCACTTGGCCAGCTCTGTGATTTTGTAATATTTTGCAACAACGTCAGCACTGGTAAAGTTTAATGACCTTTACAAGGACATTTTTTTTAAATAATATTTTTTATGCAAAAAGTATCTTATAATTACTATTTTATTTTAACGATTTAATACTTATTATTAAATAGTTTTAAATTCAATAAAACATCCTGCCGTGTTTTGAGAATGAAATACAGTTGGAGTTAGTTTCGAAGTTCTTCGTCTGTGCTTCGTTTAAGTTACTTACTTACGAATCGATGCCTTCGGGTTGCAACATATGTTGCTATCGTCCGTTCCAGTGAACAAGACGCATTCGTTCGTTCATTTTTTTTACATATTTCCATTGCGGGAAAGTTTTGACGTCACTGGTCCTTGCCTTTCTTGCGGGTTATATTCCAGGTTTCCAGTTTCAAATATGTTTGTTCCACTATGTTGGTTTGTAGTTTTTTTTTTTAAATTACAATACTACTACAATAGTCTTTAGTGTACTTCTCTAGTCTCCTTCTGGAGTGTTGCTGTTGTTTCTGTAGCTTCCCGGCTCGTACACAGACATTGTGCGGGAAAACAGAATCGCGGGTGTCACTTCTACGGGCGAAAGGACGAAGAATGGGACGAGTAATTTCTGAATGAAATTCTTTCACGCCGCCAACATAACTTTGTGCGAAAGGGAAGCGATGGAAGTTTGTTTGATTTTATTCACCTCCCAATGAGTCCGCAACCGGAGCGACAGAGATGTGAGACGTAAAACCGAGTGCTGATGGTGCTTGTGTTAGTGATTCTCATTGGAGAACATACAATCCGAGAGCATTGGAAGGCTGTCGATGGAAAATTATTTCACCCACTCGTTTTTCCACCGTTCCAATTTCCTAACCGGCATGTCGACGGCGATGGCGATGATGATCCGGGTGGGTTGTTTGATTTCGTATGCGTGTGGTGTGGTTTTTCGCAGTAGGAAATATTGAATCCCCGGATGCGAACCGGATAGAAACACCGTCGAACTGGTGGCACAATTGAATTGTGTGTTTGAGAAAATTATCTTACCACGGTTCACGTTCCGATGTAAGTGAACCTCCTTAGACGGAACACTGGAAGCGGTGGATGTCAACCACAGGCCATCGGCATCGACGTTATTCGAACAAGTCACCGACGGTTGGCTCTCTATCAAATGTTCAAGATGTGATGCTGCTTTCTTGCTTTGAGTTGGTAATTTTTTCATCATCTATCTTTTACTGGGGCCTCCGTCAGCACGTGTAGAAGTGGTGAGAGTCAATTAAATTACGAATCATTTCCACGGCCACTTCTTGTACGGTGGTTGGTCTCAAGAAGTGAGAAGTGTTCGTTCAATGAAGAAATAAAACGTTTGTAGCTTGACTATGTTCGCACATGTTCCTTGGGTTCTTCAATGGCAGTATCACGTTGATATCAATTATTTTGGAAGCGGTGGCGTTTTATGTGCCGGTTCCAAATGTGAGTTTTATTGTTATTTAGTGCTGGTTTTAATTATCAATGTTTGTTTAACCCTCAAAGGGAAAGAAATTTTTAAAGTAACACATTTTTTTAATTCAAATATGCTGGATTTTGAACAAAATAATAAGAATGCTACCTTCAAGTAAGAAAAAAAAAAGAAAAAAAAAGAAAAAAAAAGAAATATAATATACTAGGTTATTCTTCTATCAATTTTTTTTGCGTGTTTTCGGGAAAAATAATGGGGTTATTATTAATTATTTTGACCTTACGAATTTTATTCTGTAATCTGCCAATTTCGTTTCAATTCACATAATTTTGTCATTAAACATATGGAAACCTTTTCTAGTTTTCGCACGATAGGTAGGAGTTAATTCAAAAGGATAAAGCCTTAAACAAACCGCGGTTTGGACATCAGTTTGTAAGGGTTTAGGATCATAAGCCAGTTTTTCGCCCCGACCATAATCTGTAGATGACGCATTTAAAAAATGGCGAATTGATTACAACGAGGTTTTTCTTTGGCAGCCAGTAATTTATCATCCGAAACTCAAGCAAGGATGATACAAATGCGACGTTCATTGAGCCCTCGCATTTGCGTACACGCCTTTCAATTGGATAATCTAATCGAGCTAGTTCAGTTAAATTGAACCGCCATCGGATGGTGGCGTTGGCGAAACTGGTTGATCAGCTGAATCGGCCGCGTGTCCCGATAGAATGACGTAAAACGGTGGCAAGTCGTTGGGTCAACTCGCTGTTTCTGAGAAGACGTCGAATATATATAATTTTGGAGATTAATTATATATATTTTCAGTCATCATCGCTTCAATCGTCGGAAAACTAAGACGAAATGAATGAGGTTCTTTATTTGCTCACGCATTTTGCTTTCGAAAGGGTTCAGCGAACGTCGATCGATTCGGTCGCTTTGGAATGCAGAAAACATTCCTTGGTGACATTCCGGTGCTACGCCACAACCTTCCCGACACACTCTCGGTTGCTTGCGGGCGCCTGGCATTGTTCCTTTTACATTTCTTTACCTAGCGACGGCCTTAATCGATCGAAGTTCATATGCCCGTCGTTGAGTAAAGACCCGTCTTCGACCAACTTCTCTTCAATTTCTTAATCTGTTTCCCTGGCTTTGTTTGTTCTATTTCGTAGATTTCTCCCACAACGCTTTGGGAGTTGTTTGGGAAGCTAGGTGGATATACGGCATTGAGACGGGTACAACCGAAGCGAACGCATCAGAATGATGCACTACAAAAAGGGAAAGAACGTCGAGGAGGACCTCTCCAAGGAGCTCATCCCGATCGAGGTGCTGCCGGAAAAGTTCCTCTGGATGCAGGTGAAAGGAAGCACGGCCGTACCGAATGTGGTCGAGTACGCCAAGAAAGCGCTCGAGGATGGTTCGTACCGGTCGGTGGTGTGGTCCGGATCGGACGGTGGCGTCGGCAAGACGGTTAGTTGTGCGGAAATCCTAAAGCGACACTTCGAACTGCATCAGGTGACACGCATTTGCTACAGACAGTAAGTAACGGCCGGGGGTTTGGATCTGGTTTTGCCACCCCAGATGGTTGATGTTGATCTATCTTTCTTCCCATGTCTTTTCATTTCAGAGTCGAAGAGTTCTGGGACCCACAGCAGGACGGTTTGGAGCGGATTGTAGCAAAACGGAACATTCCCTGCGTACACATACTGCTATCGATGGATGAAATCGACACCAAAGTGGCCGGCTATCAGCACTCGAAGGTGCAAGCTGGCTTCTGGTTGGGTGCCGGCATACCCACAACTCCCGAAGGGGCACGAAAACGAAACTACTTCAGCGGACCACAGTTGAAGAAACGACCCAACCGGAACTTTGGCAATGGTACCGCAGACGGTGCGGGAAACAATAGCAAAGGTGGTGGAAAACCACGGAGTGGTGGTGGTGGAAAACCACGGAGTAGCAGTGGTGGAGGTGGCGGTACGGCTGGTGGTTCGCAGGGAAAAGGTAAGCAGCAGCAGGGTTCGAAATCGAAGACACTTAAAAAGGGATTTTGCTAACGGTAAACGGGGTAAGCAGGGTAAACAGACGAAGGGAAAATAACCAAAGTACGAACGACTCCACAACGGCAAAGGACAGCAGTATGCCGTTGGAAACCAGCGATGGAGCAAGTGCTGAGCGACTTGCACGACTGTGTGCAAATCTTTTCCTATGAACACGTGACTTGTACAAACCTCATATTTACTTTTCTCAGCCGTTTTTGAATAATTTATTCGTTATATTGAGAAAGAAAAGTAGAGTACAGAACCGTTTGCCTCTCACCATAGGTTAATAAACTACGGAAAAAGGTAAATTCATTAAACAATTAACGTTAATACAAATTAACGTTTTAGTCATGGTATCATGAAGTCACGTTGATACAACAGGCATTTAAAACAGACACATTTTTAATCTTCCTACTTTTTGCTACATTGAACTCGTAAATGCAAACCAGTCATTCGTGAATAAAATTATTGAGCCGTTTAAAAAAAGGGAACCGTTTTGGACACAAGAAAAAAAGATTGTAGAGCTTTAAACTCAAACCCTCAGGAGGAGTTTGCTTCACCGAATGCCAAGGAAAATGTTCATTTAAACTCCCCGTACCTTAACAACCCCAGGTCAACGGGTTTACATTGTACAGATAAATTGACCGATGGTGAGGGGCCTCATTCAATTTTCCTCGAAACATATCATTCTCACAATGGCAAGTAAACGTCCTTTTACCACATGTTTCAGGAAAGTATTAGATCAATGTATTTTATTACTTTCTCCTTACATTACAGTTTGCTTTTAATATAATGTTTCGCCGTCTCACGCACGTTGCATGTATGTAACTACTATATGATAGATTACGCCGGATGTCGGTTGAGTTTGCTCGTGTTCCCGGTTAGTGAAAGGTGTTTGTTTATTCGCATATGATTTTTCGTTTCACTACAGATTTGAGTTCGAGTTCGTTCTTCGAATGAGTTGTCCACGGCACAGATCATCCGTTTTTCCTCCAAGGGGCAATCGGTCGGGAGTGGTTACAATAACACAAATGTAAAGAAACGAAATGCAGCCTATCTTTTTTAAACCACGAAACGATTCTTGCTTAAAAACCTTGTTAGATTGTCAAAGTTAACAGAGAACAGAGAAAATGACGGAACGAAATGTGGGTCATTGAATAGTCAATTAAAAATAATTACATGAAACACATAAATCTAGTCAATTCTGAGTGGATTCATTCTGTGTCCCTGTGGTATTACGATTCGTATTATTAGAGTTTCAAATGCTCCCGACAGTTTTGCTATACTTTAAATGGTTTTATTTAAATTTAACGTTGGGCAACAGGACGTATTTAGGGCACCTTTTTACCGATGATTTTTTTCTGTTTTCTTGAGTTGTGTGTAGATTTGTTCAATTAAATAATAGTGTCACTATTTATACATGAATATTTATATATTCATAGGATTACCTATTATATTACTTTTTTTACGTTAATGTCCTGTGTTTTTGTTTGCATAATATCTTTTGCTATATGTTTTTTTGTTCTTTATAATCGCACACACACACACACGTACACTATTTCACTTTATATTGCAATTCCACCGCTACACTTATATGTTTGGTTGTTGACTGCAGCAAAAGATGTTATCAATGAATTTTGGTGCGTGACTTAACGTGCATGTTAGTGGATTTTCTAACTCCTTCCAATATTTTGTTTTCTGAGGGATAGAGCGAATCCTAGCTAGAAGTCCGTTCCGAATGTAAGACATTTGAAAGATGAACAGAAGAACGCGAGAGGGAACAAAAAGAAGTTAGTTATAAATATATGATACATGTAAAGTCGTTTAAGGAAGGTAAAATACGCAATCGAATAGACCAATGTATGGCGTATTCGTTCAGATGTTTGTTGTACTGCCGTTTTTGGCTTTAGCGGTTTTAGCGTTTCTTCGAGTGAATATAGCGTGTGGGGAACCCGGATATAATATCCCCTTCAAACTGTTTGTTCCTATTGTCCTTCAACACTCTGTGAGGCGCCTTTCCGTGCAGGTTCGGTTGTTTTTTGTTTTTCCTTTTTACCAGGACGAGGGTTGATTCTAATCTTCTCGTTCGGCATTAAACGGTTACGTTTATCTGCTTTTCTTCTCACGATCAAACGCGTGCCGTTTCCCTGTCGACGATATTGTCCGCCACTTAGGCTTCACTTTCCCCCGGCGTAAGCTCACATTCCGGAATGGGTACGATCAAGTTTTCCTTCGACATGAGCGTGTACTTCGTAACGAAGTTGGTGAATCGCAAGCAGAGCGAAGTTTCCTCCTCGAACTCGTTGAATATTCGCCGGTGGTGGAAATAAGCGTGTGAGAAAATCCGATACACGCGTCTGCAAACCGAACCTAACTTAGCTACAGATGATTCCTTAATGGATACCCTATCGAGGTGGAAAAGAAAGCGTAACAAACAAAGATGGAATTAATGGGCAGCGATTATAGCGTGATGGTGGTCCCGGGTCGTACCTGCTGGGAAAATACTTATTACTATTCAACAAGCAAGCAGCACCATCGAGCGTGTGCCGGGTGTAATCGATAGCCGGACACTCCTTCGGGGTTTTGTGGGCAGCGCACAAGAAGATCCACTGTTCCGTAGCCGTCATCTGTGTGCAAGTAGCCGGAAAACATTGCGTCTGTAGCCTTACGGCTAGTCCATTGAGTTCCATACAAAATTGTCTGCATAAGAAAACCAAACAGTCGTCAAGTGAGTACGGGCAGAACTTTAACAGGCAGCAAATCCTCCCATCACTCACCTCAAATGCTCGTACTTCCATACACCCTCGTCTTGCCCATCGGGCATAGTAAGAATTTGGTCGACGTTCGATGGATCCTTTTTGATCATCTGCTGAATGTATTGTTGCACGGCAAGCGTGCTGTCCATCTCCTCGAACACCTCATCTGGCCAGTTGGAAAAATCCTAAAAAAGATTACGTATGGAGCATATTATCGAAAGGAAACCAAGCCCAACTGCAATGGACAGCGCTGCGCTGTAATCGATTAGTACACAGTGGAAGGGGTGCACTTTCTCATCACAACAAGGGAAGCGAACGCCATTTAAGGAGACACCGAACTGAGGGCGAAGTCATTTCAACTGGCTACCACTTAACACGGGGCACTGAGCAAGGTGTTGGCACTAATGTGAAGGAGAAGAATTGCAAACCTTTGCTTTTGTTCCGGGTCTATTTCTTCTCAAGATCGTAGAGCCGTCAGCCATCTTCATATTGAAAATTTTCTCTGCTCCTCTTTGCTTTGACACCTTGTCAAACACACACAGCCCTTGTAGTGATGGGCATCTTGTAGTGGAACTCACCAGGTTCGATCCGTTCACAGGAACCTTCTTGGTGACGTTTCTGAAAAAATACAAAATCCTTCAAATGCCCCATTGCAGGAAATCCTAGAAATCGACGAATATTTTACTTGACCCGTTTGGTGTTGCAACTTGGAAGTTTGATGGTTCAACATCATTTGATATTTTACAGTAGGCTATCATTTTTTTAATGTTCTACGTGCACTGCCAGGGTTGCAGATGCGATGTAAAACGCTGTAAATATTTCCCCATATACTTCTACCTCTGTCGCACTTCGCTGTCGTGATTGTTCTGCTGAAACTAAGCTACTTTTGAAGCGGGATGTAACGCTGCATGGTAGAATTCGTGTGAATAGAAATTACCCAACTCTAGTTCGGTCTTGGCTTGCGAGCGAACCCATATCATTCTTCCTTGTTGATGGAACTGATTCCGCGGAAGTTTAAAGGGACAGTTGTCAAACGTAAACAAAATTAAGCAAAGTAGTTTTGTGTTTACCAACAATAATCATTTAGATTAGTGGATTATGTGTGAAAAAACTTTTTACATAAGTGAAAAGCGTATGAACTGCTACCGTGTGAGTATTTTTCCTATTCTCTACCTGTCGGGATAATTAAATTGCGTGCTAAAAATTAAAATCAATTCATATTCGAACTAATTGACTTCTCATCGGATTGATGTTGTTGCTTTACTTTTTTCTACAAATTGAATTTATTTTCATCGTCATCATGGTATATATTTATGTTAATCAAGCACAGTTTTCAATCCTAAGAACTCTATCGTTGAATCTACACATTAAGTAGATTTTTTTTGCAAATTGCGTTGAGTATTCGTTGTAGTCAATGGAAACAATAATGGAAAACGAAAGATACCCGATCCCAGATGACCATTGCATTTATTCCTTTGTTTGTTCGCTTTAACCTTACCTGCTTGCTTTACCGTACTGCAAAGGAAAAGCGACGTCGTACGCGGTTTTTACGGTTCATTTTTAAGGACACCAAAACAAACATCATCGCTATTTGATGGCATTTGTCGGGAAAAAGGGAGATAAACTCTACCTACCCGTTTTCCCATCGAATCTTCAAAAACCGACAGCCACCTGAGGGTCGATTCGGGCAGTCATTAGTTACGGATCAACGAGAAAGGAAATGAGAAGCTAGCCAGCCGTTCACCCTGGCCAGACTGCCCCGATTGCCTCAGTGTAAACAAACGGCATCGTCCTTTGAACAGCGTTTTAAATATGACCGAAGGAGTTAAGGGATGACGATGGGGTGATTGGTTTGATGCTCATTTCGAAATGCCAAACGACCTTCATCACGCGGTCAAACAGTCGGCAGGATCTTCTCAAACTCGGTACCCGTTTTCTATTGAATCCTTGGAGTTTGTTCAAAGGTAGTCTAGTTTTGATACTAATTTACATGAAATAAGCGCCAGCAGCTCGACAATTCCATTTTTAATAAAAACTCAAAAGGGACAGCATGGCCGAATTGCTCAAAGATTATAGTTCCGATAGTTCGTAAAAATATAAGGGTAAAGATTAAAGTCGCTGGAAAAAATGCTCATTAGAACTGTATAGTCGTATTGGCATTTGTTAAGCTCGGCAAAACCATCAATTTCTCCTGCGAACGAACGAATGGATGCGTATGGCGTTGAAACCTGAGCCTGGAGTTGAAGATGGGTTGAAAAAGTTTCTTTTCACCTCCGCCCGGAGCGACCGCTCGCAATTAGACGCGCTCCAAAGACCGCTAGCAGTCTGATGAATGCTACTGAATTGGATTAATTAATGGGCAAAGTTTGTATTTTTAGAACACTGCACCGGTTCCGGACATACGGATGAAAGCGAAGAAACTGATTTATGTCATTGCCTCCGTCCCAGTCCGGCTTCCCAGTTTTTCCACCATGTTACACGTTCTAGCTCCGTAGCAGTGCTTTTCGTCCCATTCCGGCTTCGGGATTTCCCGGTGCAACGATGCTTCCTGATATTTCCTAAGCTGTTGTCTCGAGTACTTAGCGGACTTGCTCATCTCGTCTCCGTGTGGTAAATTAGTTTCACTTCATAGAGGATTTTCCCTCGTCCCAATCGGTCCACTCGGACCTCTGTCCACACCCGGTTCTCCCGGGTGACATTCTTCAAAGTAATGCGAAAGTAATTTCAACTTTTCGGTTTCGTTTCCAATCGGGGGCGAATTATGCTGTCGAACTTTACCGATCCCCAAACCCCGGGGTGGTGTTTCGAAATTGGATACAAACGCGGCGGCGGCGGCAAACCTGTCGCTTCCGTTTTGACCGAAAGATCCTTCTATTTTACGGGGGATAGCACTTTGTTTTTAGTATCCAGTAAAGCTCGTCCCTGGAAACAGGTCCCTCCAGACGAGGTAGTGGGTAACATTTTTTTTGTCTTCGTTTAGTTCTTGGGAAAAGTTTCCATGAGAAATGCTTTCACTTTTAGGTTTTTTTTTGCTTGGACATCCTAATTGTTGAAACCTGGTAATTTTTTTTTCTTTCGCCTTCATCTTCCATCCTTAGCGAGAGGGGGAAGAAAGTTGATGTTCGATAATTTTCCATTAGGGATTCATTCTGTCCCCGACCGAGGACCTGGGGATACCAGATGCCCGGCGATGGCGAGAAGCTTCCGGATTATTCTGTTCTTTCTTTTTTATCTTCGATCTGAAAGGATTTTCTATGTTTTTGCTCATCAACCTAGATCCGCCTTCGCGCTGAGAGCTGGCGCTATTCTCGACCTCCAACCTTTCGATGTCACCATTTTTGTTTTTTCTTCTTCGGCCACCTAAGCTTTGATGGGGGAGAAAAACTGGGACGCAATCGGAATCTCGTGTTCTCCCGTAGGTTGCGCTTCGATGCTTCGTAATTACGTTCCATTTCGTCACCCCGGACGGATGAGTCGATGAAGGATCCCGAGTTTTGGAACCATCCCGATAGCCCAGAGTGCGGTGTACCCTTGTCGGTAGACAGCTGGAACATCTCCCAGCCAAAGGAACGACACAACCCGTCGAAAGCTCGATTAACCGTGGTTCGGATGGTAAATCAAGCATATTTGGCTTCTCCTTCCTCTGGCACGATGCGTTCTTCGTTCGCACCGGTGTTGCTGGCTTTTACGGGATGCAGCTGGAAGCGGGCCTTTTTTCAAACCTTACTCAGAATCTCAGTACATCAACATTTTCCGGGACAAAATCTCATTAGAGAATGCTTGGTAACCGAATAGCTTTGGTTTTGTGTCTAAGCATGTTACAGGTGCAACTGCATTTCAATTTTCCTTCCGGCAACTATCCGAATAGATGTTTCGTTCCTAATTAGGAAGCTAGTTCGCAGAAAATGGCGAAATAAATTCACCTTCCACAATCTGTAATCTCAATTCTTTTTTTTGCATAATACAGAGTGTTGAAACGTAATGAAATGCAAATAAATTTTATAATGAACTTTGAGGTTTGTGATGATGATACCGCGTTTTCCTCTGTTCGGATTATAAATTGTCTTACCCTCATCGAGGTTACCCGTGGCAAATAATCGACAGAAACATATCAAATTCAAACAAGTTAACTAACCATTTAGCCGCAGTATTCTCTTGGTTCGTGAAACTAACAAACTTTAACTTCCAAACCCATCGCGGAACCGGTCGGGTAATACTTAGCGATACTAATTCTAAGAACAATACCGCATTTATGGGATTCAACCCGCCTTACGGACAATCAACATTGACGCCATTGGAAGATTGAAACATTATGCCGCTATTAACCCATCTGCTCACCTGGGGGCGCATTGTGTTGAACATCGGCCATTAAACGGAATGTGGGCAATGTTTATCCTCAACCTGAGGAGGATGCGCCTTTGTTGTTTTAGGACTCCCGCTTTCTTCATCCCGCTCGGTAAGATGACCAGTTGCAAAGTAAATAAGCGATTATCTTGATATGCCGTAGTAGGCGTAGCATTTCGATGAGGGGGATGGCAGTGGCGGTCGTTTTGGAAATCTTTCCGACAAAAGATCCGGCATGGGCAGGTAGTAGCCATTGAAATAAACGTCTTGTCGGAATAGTATCTTCCGGGAGCTCAAAAGAATGCCAACTCCCCGGCGCCCATCGCCTTCGATATTACAACAGTGTAAAGGATTAATTGGTACGGGATTACACGGCTAAGTTCTGTTTGAAACAGTTATGTTTGGGAATAGTATTGATTCGACAAAAGTTTTCCTACCAGATCGAATACGATCGAAGGACCTTTGAACAATCAACACTGATGCTTCTTAGTTTAAATCATCCATCAAGGATCTTGTAGGATTTAAAGTGGATTAAAACAATTAACAATGGTTGTATCTTTAATGCTTATTCATACAATAAAGCACGTTTGAGTACGTCCAATCTTAGAAGGATGGCAAACCCCGCAAGGCCAGATATCGCTGGAAACGACTGGGTTGTAAACCGGATAACTTACAGATCGTTTGGTTGTCTGGTAGGAGTTCATTACGAAAACATATGCTCTCATGTGCCTGCAAATGATGTTTATTGCAAGTTGATTACGATGCGCTTGAACAAACATTTACTTCATGTTATCTGGTGTAAGACCAACACAACGATAAGAGGAAGAATCATTTGCACAGGTGCTTTCAAATTATTTTGAATGTTTATATGTCGGTTAATGTGTTTGAAATACTACTGTGTCCAAAAAGTAAGGTGACATTGGATGTTAAATTTTGCGCGCCAAAAATAGCCCCTTGTTTTTATTTTTCGTATGTCACTATGCATGTTTTTGACAGCTGTGCCAAGTTTCAAGTCAAAATATCAACCCGGCTAAGAGCAGCAATTTTTGAAATTTGGTGCTACCTGTGTAATCCTCGTTGGGTAAAGATGTCTAGCACGAGCAACTTTGTTGAGCAGCGCTCGTGTATCAAATTCTGTTTGAGAAACGACATTACCGCTGCAGAGACGTTGAGAATGTTGGTAAAAGCATTCGGTGACAAAACAATGTCAAAAAAACAAGTGTACAAGTGGTACAGTGCATTTAAGGCTTTCTCAAACAGAATTTGATACACGAGCGCTGCTCAACAAAGTTGCTCGTGCTAGACATCTTTACCCAACGAGGATTACACAGGTAGCACCAAATTTCAAAAATTGCTGCTCTTAGCCGGGTTGATATTTTGACTTGAAACTTGGCACAGCTGTCAAAAACATGCATAGTGACATACGAAAAATAAAAACAAGGGGCTATTTTTGGCGCGCAAAATTTAACATCCAATGTCACCTTACTTTTTGGACACAGTAGTATGTGTAAATATTTCACAGCATTACACAGTGCACGAAACTGTAATAAAATCACTCAGTTTGCTGCGCACTCAAGAATTTACAAGTGGTTCGCAAATACTAACACAAAAGCAAAATGTGCCGAAAAGTCCAAGCGTTTTCACTTTTATTTATTAAGGTATTACGGGTGTTACTATTGCAAAAAAAAATTGAAATACTTTTGATAACATTTTATTTGGTTCGATTTTAACATACTGCGTTGAAACGATCAGGATATCGCATCAAAAACAGTTTTAGATGTTGACTGGTATCAACTTACATAGTTGATTGTAGAACACATGTTGCGTACTCTTAGTTTTCAAACACACTCATGTGCGTATTCCAATAAAATAAAATTTCGTAAAGCCGGCCCACATATAAAGCCAAATCCATTACATCGAAACTCTTCCTGCGAAAAGCGGAATTGATTTTATTTCACATTGTTATCCTCTAGATGTAGGCACCATTATCATAAATCCAATGTTGACTCTTTCAACCCACATTACCCTAAGCCGACTTTCAATTTTTCCAACCTACTGCACGCCAGCAAACCGAAGGTGAAACGGGATGCACCAGCTGTAAAAAAGCGTACGGGATACGCTTCGGTTGACCTGATTCCTTTTGAACATCTGGTTTCATAGTTTGATATCATAACGGTTGTCCTTTTTCCGATGAGGTAACACACGCATGGCTTTAACATGCACGTGCATTAGAAATAATTTGATTTTCATGAATGCAAAAAAAGCTACCTTGCTGGTGGTCTAAGGTTTTTTTTTAATTTTAGCATTACAATACTGCCTCAGTGGTTCAAAATTCGTGGTGAAAAATGGCACTAAACTCGTGGTCCACGGTCCAATCTGTGGTACATTCACACGAAAGTTTAATTAGATTTTAAGACAGGGATCTCACCTACATGCGGAGAAAATGAATTTATCTTGTCGGGTATGATGTTTGCCTCACTCCAAGGGTCATGCAATTTCGCCTCGATGTATGCTAAAAGGAGCTCTGTAAAGAAAAACTTCCCATGGTAGCGTGACACGAACAAGTAGCTTATTTTAATTATTCCTTCTTCCTTAGCTTATCAACAAATTTTAAATGTAGCTCAGTATTTTTTTTATTTTTAAGATCCTCTGTTTTGTTACCTACAAAATGCTTGAATTTATATTGAGTGCATTAGAATTCATATTTTACGCACCAAAACCTCACCCCGGAATGTTTGAGTTCCGTTGACCTAAATATTTCTCACCCACGCTGTGACCCTGCATGCTTCTCATGCGCTGTACTGTACTTCTCCGGTCGGACAGCTGGAGCCTGGTGTGTTCATAATTATCGTCATCGCAAATCGACACGCAAACGTGCCATTGCACGCCCAACCTGTTGGCACGGCACCGGAATTGCACTGACCCCGGTGTTGGGTCCGGCGCGAATCCGGTGTTTAATTTTTCCCCATTTTCCACTTCCGGTCACTTGGCAGCGCAACTGCCCGATGCTGATTAGCATTTAGATTAAAGCAAATTACGGTGGTATAAATTAGAGTGACGCAGGGTAACTATCTGTGCTTCGGAAAAGGAATTCTGGGCATCTCGGGAAAACTGCACTCGGTTCAAAGGATTGTGTTTGTGTGTGTGTGTTACTTTTTTCCTGTGACTCTTGGACATGTTAAGTCACGAATCTGAATTTTATGAGTATGATATCGCCACAAAAAGAGGGCTCAGCATCATTATTTGAATACATTTTTTAAATGATTCTGATCATCTCCCGCAACTCCATGATGGTTCAAAAACATGATCTTAGTGATTCCGAAAACATCGTATGCAACCAAAGCTTTCGAGTTCGCTATGAAACGAGTGAAATCCTTTTCTATTTTGCCAGTAGCAACTGAATGTAAAACATTACTCCCCACAGTTAGTTCTAGTCCTGTGCAGTGGAGATTATGCTCTAGTGAGAAGCATCGACAAGGATTTGGTTGTAGCGAATGTTCTAGTTCGACGCTGTACCTGAAATGATCCTCATTGCAGGTGAGAATATTTCCACAGTTCATGTAGTAAAAGTTTGCGGTCATGTTCCATTTCTCGGGACCTCCTAAGGCAAGTGTGTCATGTAAAAACTCCCTCAAATTATATTTTGGTGCGGAAGGTTAACAAGACATTAACTCAGAGGAGAGAATTGTTCGAAACCTATGAAGTAAGACTTTTAGTCTAATTATTTCACTAGATTCTAGCGGAAATTGTCCTGCTGAACGGAGCAATGTAAAATGAAATACACAATAACGCACATCAAATATATTACTCTTTCGTGTTTTGCTCATTTCAGCTGTTATGTTTGAGATATTTGATAACGCACTTATTTATTTTTATTAAAATACAACTATTAAAAAATCAACAAGATCCTTGAATAAGTTTTGATTGACGTTATGTTTGTTTTCAATGCGATTTGAGAGTTTAAGTTTTAAAATATAAAAAAAAATATTAAAAGGATATTTTCAAAAATAAAGCTACATATTCGTGTTTCGTTCAGAAAAAAATCATTTGCTAACATCCCTTGGGTACTAAACATTTGTATTAAATAAAAAATAATTCCATAGTTTAAACTAAGTTGAGACTAGGAAGCGTCGGAATCCGCGTGATCATGCAGTGGTCCCGGGAGAGCCCTTTACTTTCTCTCTTCGAAGAAAATTACAAACGATGCATTTCATACAAGTCACTTACTACAGGGCAGCCTTTGTGAACCTAATCTATGCCATATCCTTGAAGTGCACCATGTGGTACCACTAGCCCTGGCCATTAGCTGCCGCAGACAGGGTAAGAGGTTAGGCGGGACAGTGCTAACCGGTATCTGCTGCTATCGTTGCTCACACTCAGAGGATGAGGTGGGAAATCTTTATCTTAGAAAAAATAAAATAAAAGAAAATGATACCACGCGGCACCCGGAAATTCACCGGTGGATCATTTCCCAGCGGTTTGGGATTTCGGTCGTCACGTACGGGTTTGGTCAGTTCCGTTTGCTCGTTTAGTTTACTTTATATCAGCTGTGTGCTTACTGAAAAAACTATGCTCACATTCTGCCCGAGCTTCACATGCTGCGGATGGCGCCGCAAGATGCATCCGCTCTTCCTTGCGTTACTGCCAGCTCGAAATTGTTTTTCACATGGCGAAGGAAAAGCAACAATTTGCTACCGTTTTTCTCCTTTTTTTTCCTAAACTGTTGCACCATTGGAAACCGAATTGGACGCTGGATGGCATTTTAAGTTGATGTGGAATGAATTGTGTTGTGATAGGACCTGACCCGATGGATAAGCTTTGGGCCACTCACTGATAACTCGCCGTTATCAGCTGATGTGGGTTCCTGCTATCCATCGGGGTCAATGCGCAGCGTCCGTCGATCAGTTGACTTCGGCTGGGAATCGGAAGAGGATCGGGCACGGACGAGCCGCGCGTGGCGTCTGTTTTATGTACCGTTAAGTTTTAGGCCAAGGACCTCTGTTTTTAAAGTGTACGTGATCGTCATAGTAAATATAGTTCTAATGGTTAATTATGTAATTTATGTGTACTGATTGAAAAGACCAGAGCTACACGAAAGAACATAAAAGTGGCGACGAGTGAAAAAAAAAAAAAAAAAAAAAAAAAAAAAAAATCGCTTGGTGTGAACGTGTGCATTAAAGACACAAGACTTTTGGTACGAGCGTGCACAGTGAAGACAAAATTCCGCGTCCACGGGCAAAAAGGCGAAGGATGAGCGTTAACGGAAGCGGTGCATCCGAGTTTCCAGTGGAAGGGGACGAGCGTCGATCATCCGCGATCCGCTCTGGTGGTTTTGTTCCCGGGCAACATCATTTGCAGCCCGCCAACGAAAACCAAGCGCCATGGCCACAGGCTCCATTGCAAAGCGCATCCGCGCAGCCCGCCAACGAAAACCAAGCGCCATGGACGCAGCCTCCATCGCAAAGTGCATCCGCGCAGCCATTGCAGAATAATTTTGCCGCGTCATCCGGAGCGCCTGGGCAGAATTTTGATTTTGCGATGCTGGCCCAAATGATGCAGATGATGCAGCAGCAAATGCAGCAACAGCAGCAGCAGATGCAGCAGCAGATGCAACAACAGCAGCAGCAGATGCAACAACAGCATCAGTTATTCGCCCAATTGCTGCAGCAGCCGAAATCCGCATCACAGCCTTCCCAGCCGACAAATAGTGTTCCCAGCAATCCCGAGGTGATTATGGATGCTTTATCGAGTAGCATCACGGAGTTTCGTTACGAGGCGGAATCGGACGTAACTTTCGGTGCATGGTTTGCACGATACGAGGATCTGTTTGCGCAGGATGCCTCTCGCCTCGACGATGCAGCTAAAGTGCGTTTGCTGATACGCAAGCTGGGACCCGCCGAGTACGCGCGGTACACTAGTTTTATCTTGCCGAGTGTCCCTCGTGACTTGTCGTTCGTCGATACTACGAAAAGGTTAACAGCTCTTTTCGGAAAAGCAGAGTCGCTCGTTAGTAAGCGATACACTTGTTTGCAGCTTACAAAGTCGCGGAACGAGGACTTAGTTTCATTTGTCTGCAGAGTGAACCGCTCCTGCGTGAATTTTCAACTTGCCGCAATGAGCGAAGAGCAATTTAAATGTTTAATGCTCGTTTGCGGATTGAAAGATGAAGCCGACGCTGAAGTGCGAACGAGGCTTCTGTCTCGAATCGAGGAGCGAAACGACGTGACATTGGAGCAGCTTTCCGCGGAATGTCAACGGATCGCAAGTCTTAAAGTCGACAGCGCGATGATTGCAGCAAAAACTAATGATCGCGTCCTGGCGCTAAGGGCCAGAGGACCGCGATACCAGTCGCCTGGTCAAGATCAAGGAGGAAAATGGCGGCAAGAACGTGGCGTGTATCGAGAAACTCGCGACAAGCCGGCTGGGCCTTGTTGGTTGTGTGGAGGTACCCATTGGGCAAGAAACTGTTCTTATGCCCAACATAAGTGCCGTGACTGTAACAAAACGGGCCATAGAGAGGGTTTCTGCAACCAACAAAACGGTAGGCGCCAGCGGCGAAAATCCAAGAAATGGAACAGGCGCACTCCGGTTGAGACACGGTTTGTAACGATCAACGTCTGCAAGGTGACGCAAACAAGGAAATTCGTCGACCTTCTGATCGGCAACAAGAAGGTGCGCATGCAGCTCGACACCGGTTCGGACATCACGGTGGTCGGACGGAGTGCATGGGACCAGTTGGGTAGGCCAACATTGAAGCCGGTAGGAGTATGTGCGAGGACAGCGTCTGGCTCGCAGCTGCAGCTGGATGGGGAATTTACGGCAAGGGTAACGGTTGGCGACAGGACAAAGGTCGTCGTTATTCGCGTCATACAAGCAGACTTGCAGCTTCTGGGAGCAGATGCGATCGAGCAGTTCCAGCTCGGGTCGGTGCCAATGGACCACTTTTGTAACGCGATAAGCACAGAAGCGCTAAAATGGGAAAGCAAGTTCCCTAAAATGTTCAGTGGAAGTGGATTGTGCACTAAGGCAAATATTCAGCTGCGGCTGAAGGATAATCACCGTTCAGTATTTTGTCCCAAACGTCCGGTTGCATACGCGATGCAAGCTATTGTGGAAAAAGAACTAGACCGCCTGCAAGACTTGGGTGTTATCACCAGAACGGACTATTCGGATTGGGCAGCCCCAATCGTGGTAGTGAGGAAACAGAACGGCAGTATAAGAATATGTGGAGATTATTCAACTGGCCTGAACTCAGCTCTCCAGTCCCATGAGTATCCACTACCACTTCCAGAGGATATTTTTGCAACACTTGCTCAGTGCCAGTTTTTCAGCAAAATTGACCTTTCGGACGCGTTCCTGCAGGTGGAAATAAATGAGCAGTATCGTCCGTTACTTACGATAAATACGCATCGCGGACTATACCATTACAACCGCCTGCCACCCGGGATAAAGATTGCACCAGCGGCATTCCAGCAGCTGATGGATGCAATGCTCGCCGGATTGAATCGTACATCCGGGTACATGGACGACGTAGTCGTGGGAGGAAGAACAGAGCGTGAGCACGATGAGAACCTGCTAAACCTTTTCCGGCGCATCGAAGATTACGGATTTACCATCCGCGCGGAAAAGTGTGCATTCAAAATGACTCAAATTGAGTATTTGGGGTTCATCGTTGATAGCCAGGGTCTCAGACCGAATCCCGAAAAGATAGCAGTAATTCACGAGTTGCCGGCGCCAAGGAATGTGAGTGAAGTACGATCCTTTTTAGGAGCCGTGAATTATTACGGGAAGTTCGTTCCAAAGATGAGAGACCTTCGGTACCCTCTGGATGTGCTGCTGAAAAACGAGTCACAATTTGAATGGACACGCGAGTGCGAAGATGCCTTTCGGAAATTTAAAGAGATACTGGCCTCCGACCTGCTCCTGACGCATTACGACCCCAACGCGGAAATAGTGGTTTCTGCGGATGCTTCGTCGGTTGGTCTAGGCGCAACGATCAGCCATAGATTTGCTGATGGATCGATGAAGGTGGTGCAGCATGCTTCACGAGCCCTAACGAAGGCAGAAGCAGGGTACAGTCAGATCGATCGTGAAGGTCTAGCGATCATTTTTGCCGTTAAGAAATTCCATAAAATGCTGTACGGACGCCATTTCCGGTTGCAGACGGATCATCGACCACTGTTGCGCATTTTCGGCTCCAACAAAGGCATACCTGTTTACACAGCCAACAGGTTACAGCGTTTTGCTCTGCAGCTTCAACTGTACGATTTTAGCATCGAATATGTTAAAACGGATCAATTTGGCAACGCGGACGTGCTCTCAAGGCTAATAAGGGAGCACGCAAAACCAGATCCAGAGTACATCATTGCAAGCGCTGAGTTGGAAGAGGACGTGAGTTCCGTTGTAATAAACTGTATTAACCTATTTCCGCTTCATTTTAGAGATGTCGCGAAGGCAACGGAATCCGACCCGGTACTGCGGCAAGTAACAAAATACATTATGGAAGGTTGGCCGCGAGACAAATCATACGGCGAAGATTTGGCTCGCTTTTTCCACAGAAGCGAGGCCTTATCCACGTTCCGGGGAAGTATTTTGTTCGGGGAGAGGGTGGTCATCCCAAGAAAGCTACAGCGGCGTTGCTTGGAGCAGCTGCACGAAGGACATCCAGGGATCCAAAGGATGAAGGCGGTGGCTCGCAGTTATGTGTACTGGCCAAGCATCGATAGAGACATTGCCGAGTACGTGAAAACATGCCACGCCTGTGCAGTAGCATCGAAGTCCTCCCCGCGTGAGAAACCCGTTTCCTGGCCAGCTACCAAGAAGCCCTGGGAGCGCATCCACATCGATTATGCCGGTCCAGTTGACGGTGATTACTTTTTGGTAATGGTTGATGCGCATACAAAGTGGCCAGAGGTGGTAAGGACGCGTAGCACTACGACAAAGGCTACTATTGCGATGATGCGGGGCATCTTCGCAAGATTTGGCTATCCCGAAACGTTGGTCAGCGATAATGGGCCCCAGTTCGTATCGTCCGAGTTTGAGGATTACTGTTGTAGAAACGGCATAGACCACGTGAAAACCGCGCCGTTTCATCCTCAATCGAATGGGCAAGCTGAGCGTTTCGTGGACACGCTAAAAAGAAAAATGCAAAAGATCCACGAAGGTGGAGCCACACGAGAGGAATCACTCGATATTTTCCTTGCATCTTATCGGATGACTCCCAACCCGGTTGTAAGAAATGGCCAAACTCCGGCGGAGGCTATGCTGGGGCGAAAGGTTCGGACCGCCCTAGAACTATTGAAACCTCCCTCCGCAGAAAAGGAAGCACCGCCAGTGGGCGATAAACGGTTCGGTAGCGGTGACGCCGTTTATACCAAGATGTATGCTAGAAACTCTTGGCGGTGGGTTCCAGCACGGATTGTACGAGAACTAGGTACGGTGATGTTCGAGGTGGAGACCGAGGATCGCAAGGTGCATCGACGTCACCTGAATCAGCTTAGAGAGCGCGGTGCTGCCACGCCAATTAATGCACCTAGTAATACCGTAGAGCCGAACCGATTGCCGTTGGATTTGCTCATCGATCCGGCGCCGCAGGAAACAAGGCCGATTTCTCCTGCAGGGCAGCAAATCAACACATCGGATACGGTTGCATCTCCACGTCCAGTCCCTTTCGTGACTAGCAGACGACGGCAGCCGATACAAGAGCCACGCCGGTCTTCTAGGCCTAGAAGACCCCCACGTAGGCTCGACGAGTATCGTCTGAATTAAAAGGGGGAGATGTTGTGATAGGACCTGACCCGATGGATAAGCTTTGGGCCACTCACTGATAACTCGCCGTTATCAGCTGATGTGGGTTCCTGCTATCCATCGGGGTCAATGCGCAGCGTCCGTCGATCAGTTGACTTCGGCTGGGAATCGGAAGAGGATCGGGCACGGACGAGCCGCGCGTGGCGTCTGTTTTATGTACCGTTAAGTTTTAGGCCAAGGACCTCTGTTTTTAAAGTGTACGTGATCGTCATAGTAAATATAGTTCTAATGGTTAATTATGTAATTTATGTGTACTGATTGAAAAGACCAGAGCTACACGAAAGAACATAAAAAATTGTTAAGCCGGACAAACGAATGGCACGGTGTTTGCGGCGAGTTCCGTCGTGAAGGCACATTTAAAGGTCAATTTCAAACAGACAACATTTCTTCGAAAGTAGGTGAAGCCAGATACGAACGGGAAAAAGGTTTTTTTTTTGCCATAAAGGCTTAACAAGTAGAGAAAAAGTTTATGGAGAAACGTGATATGAATAATGATTCGTTGTGAAATCGTAATGAAATTTTTGTAGTTGAGTTTCTCTAAGTGAGTTTAGTCATATCCTCCCTACGAATTTAAACCAAACCCGATTTGACCGATGGTTTCAAACTACGCTTCCATTGTGCGTAACATCGTACCGGTTGCAACGCGGAGCGAATCGAATCGAAAAGGCTACGAAGTGGCATGAAGACATTAGGCACACCGGGGTATTGGAAGCACCGGGTGACGGGAAAGGCGCGTCCAGCGACACCTGGCAGTTAGGGCTTCTCCCGAAGGCAGGCGGTGGGCGGCCAAACGTCGTTTATCTCGGATGCTGTAGCTGATGTCTTGCGATGCTTTAGCTTCTTGTTGAGTGCGTTTTCGACTGCAGCAGGACGACGTTCGCGCCCGGACCGAATGGAACCCATTTGTCGTAAACCGATTGTCAGAAGCCAGACGCGAGTAGCCACGACCAGAGTCTCCGTGCCATAGCGGGGTAGATACGGTGGACAGTCGACGGAGGGTGTCTGCTGCTGATAGATCTTCAGACAACTTCAGTGCTCATCTCCCCCCGGTGGCCAAGGTTTCGGGCGCGGTTTCGAGTCGGGCCAGAGTGAGCGGGTTTTTCGCTCGGTGTACGTGCTTGGAAAAGTTTATCTACCATGCCAAATGAGAATGTAATTACTTTATTCGACGTTGTTTGCGCAACCCTCGTCGAGCTGGTGCCAGCGATGGATCGAAGGGAATTGAAGCATGTGGAATTGTCGAACATCGAGGATCAGGCGCACCAGGGAACCACTAGCACCTAGCACTACCCCGACACGAAAGATTACAAAGCTAAAGTTCTCCGGGATTCTTTTGTGTGCGCCCCGGGTTGCCTTCGTCTGCTTTTGCTGGTCCGAGATTCACCGGCACACTCGGTACAATTACTCGTTCTCGATAAACTGGTCGGATAGAAAAATCTTTGGCAAAAGTTCTGACGCCATTAGAGAGCTATCTGGCGTACGGTAGTAGCAGGTGCAGCAGTTATCCCGCTAATTTCGAGATCGGTTTGTTGGCCCATTACGGGAAATGGCGCGAAACGTCTTCCGTAGTTAGGTATCAGCGTGCGGTATTGATGAAGATGGGAATTCTATGGAGAATTAAGGGAAATTGAAATTAGTGCAGAGTTGGATCAGGAAATTGGTAGGACTCAACAGGTGTTGGTTGACAATCATCGTTGACAATTTATTTCATTTGAAAGTTCTTGCCACAAACAACACAAATTCCATCATTTCCCCAAAAAGTATCAGTAGGAAGTTCATCTTCCAAACACGCCGTTGATAAAAACTACTTCTCAAATTGTAATTTTCTATGCAAAAGGATCTTCAGGGTGCAATTTATTACCTTCGCGTAATGCAACCATTGCTTGGCGGCTTCTGCATTCGCAAAAGACAGTTTCTGCATTCGATATCATTCATCTGCGTCTCGCCTTACGTCGAGCTTTTCATTTCGCTTGGCCATTTTTTTCCACAGGTGGAAATCCTTCGAGGATTGTTGCCCCACTCAACTCCTTGTCAACCGCTCACTCGTGAATTTCGGCATCTGTTGAAATCCCTGCGGAAGAGAGAGTTCTATTTACATTTGAAACAGCGCTTCTTCGTCGTTTTATCGAAAAGCGAAGGCCACACTGTGTCATTTGTTGGTCAACGAACGACTTCTTGCGGTAAACCCCCAGTCTTAAACGATCGGTGGAATAGTGCGAAATTAAATGCATAATTTTATAATCCATTACTACAATGCCAAGACGCCATCATCTGCCAACGCTGGGGGACGCTTTTTCGCAAACAATCATTAAGATTCCCCCTCCCTGTTTTTGGAAGGAAGGGTTAAAAGGTGTTGAGTGGAGGCTTTCGTTAGTTAAAATAAAATGGTCCCAGTTCCTTGGCGCTCGATTGGAAATGGTTTCCTTAATGAAATTTTCGCTGAAACCCATCAGATTTTGCGTTGAAATTGCTTTTAGTCCTACCTGACAGAGCAGGGAAGACGGATATTAGATTTGGTTTCCTTGTTAACGAATTCCCGAAGTGGTCTCTTCTCTATCGAGTGATCGTTACTTTTCTGGTGAAAAGGATGTATTTAACTCATAACCAAAATGAAACGTGAGTGATAGATTTCTCACCAATACACAACTTTAAAAATAAACAGGTTTCCAAGAAATGACAAACACTACTGCTTAAGTTCCATAAACAACGTTCCACTCACAGTTTGGAAAATCTCATGAGAAACCTCGCCAAGTTTCCAAGGGCAAGAATGTTGGTGCGTAAAGTTTTGCCATAACGAAAGCATTCAGTTCTCTGTAGAGGATAGATGCTTTCGAATGAAAAACACCGGGACTTTCAACCCAGTGGATGATCTCGATAAGAGCTTTGAGGGTTATGAAGCTTCCTTCGGGAGAAAGGGTGGACGAAATTCATAACTTTCTCAAGATTCCTCCTCTTCGTCAGAGAAACGCTGCTCAGCTCATACACATTGCTGCAGAGGAAAGCTGCAAACAAGCCCTGCGAACCGGAGCAGAGTTAGTTTATGACTTGTCATTTTTATCTCCAAACGGATTCGGTGCATCCGAGTTTCCTTTCGGATCGCCCCATCTAACCCTTCTGTCTATCTACAGTTGGACCGACAACTATTATTAATGCTATCAACTTGAAACCAACCGTCGTTTCGTTTTCTGATGAGATTTTGAAGGTAGTTTTGTGAAAGTGGCCACCTTCTTGCGGCCCGCCCATCCTAGCCCTAGACTTGCACGACGGATAGGGTTTATATGACAGTGTACGAGCCAAACGAATGCGAAAGTTTGTTTGTCCGCCCTGGAATGAAGATAACCTCACTATTTTGCCTCTTGATTGCAAATATTGGTTCGTTTTCTCCAGATGTCCTGGAAATGAAACGCAGCAACCCTAGTTTTGATAAACCCAAACTGTGGTGTTGACAGTTTGTACAACTTGCAATGCAATTAAATTAGCTCTGTTGAAGTAACGCTTCTATTTCTTTCAACGAATGTGTTGGACATCGATATGGTGACCGTCTTGTGGTTTTATCTTGTACTTTTTATCGTTTGATTTTTACTTTACTTCTATTACTTTTATTTTATTTGTATTATTTTTCACGTTTATCGGATGTGATGATAATTACTTGATTAAATGTTTTTAAAGAATATTCTTTGAAAAAGGTAGGAATTGCATATTCAACACTTTTTTGTTAATCTTCGTCATTAGAATGATTTTCTAATGAGGGGAAGTACGTGTTTTATTCTTCTCCTGTTCATTCTTCTCAGGCTACATCCAGGTGGAATAATAGTAGGTTTTAACTAGTGCACCTGTCACAATCTAGTGAACCTGATGACCATGTCTCTCTGTATCATTCCTTCCCTTTTTTTCACGCGGTCAATAGGATTGGGAACCATGCAGCTGTTCCAATCCGGGTGATGGCTTTGGGAACCGGGTCAAATGTGGATGCACAAGTTCGGACGCTTACTTCGTGGTTCTTAATCCCCAGCTGCTAGCTGAACGTCCCGGCACGATTCCTGTTTTCGAGGACGAACGTTTAGAGTGGAAGCTACAAAGCCCACCTGTACCAGGGTTTGTGATGGTGAAATCAATAAAGAGCACAACACCACTTTTAAATCCCGCAAGCGGCGCTTGTCGGTTGAACTTCTGCACCTTCCGGAAGTGAGCCTTCACACCGAGGTGCTACGTCATCGCCACTTTACGGGAACACTCCAACAAAGAGGCTTGATGGTTTTGGTAGGTGTTTGTGGCTGGAAAAAGTTGTACCATGCCTGTTATTTCCTGCGATTCTAAGTTATAGTACAATGGTGGTGTACGTTCGAAGGTTCGCATGAGCTCGGAGAAGGAGTTGGACCGACGAATTGCCCTCTACCTATGGGGACGTCCACGAGTAACTCTTAGTTCTTGGACCACTCTATTTCCTCATTTCTTACATCTCTTCTTGCATATTGTGGGGCGATATCTTTTTTAATTCAATATAAGTAATTTTTCACAAATCGTTATTCTTTCTAGAACATGGCCCCTCTTATCGTTAAGCATAATCCACTTCATTTGCTTCTCCACCACTTTACAACCGGGTCGTAGTTTCCCACCAAACACCCAAGGAAGCAATAAAGTGAAGACAGGCTTGGCGAGTCTCGTCGTTTGGCCACGGATCATTATTTATTTAGGCCGTAATGATTTCCTCGCGGTACTTGACGCGCTCGGAAACACAAAGGATATGGCGAACGTTCATTGGAACGCTCGTGGTGAGAGTTGTTGAGGAGAAATATCGAGGGGCATTTTGGACATATTTTCCGGAGCTCATAGTGGCATATTGCTCAGGTGCAGTGGACGGCGTGCTAAACTTTAGGTATGACTCTTGCCCATAAGGAACAACAGTCTTTCTTTCTTCGCCTTTGTTAGCGTAAGGTGAGGCTTTTGACGAAACACACACCGTATCTGTTGATAATGAGTATTGTAGAAATTAGAGACAGTTTTGGCTTAGGAAAACTGAAGTCAGATGCAGGTGTTGGCATAGGTACAATTGTAAAGATACTTGAGGGAATAGCTTATGAATTCCTAAGTTGATTGCACCTAGGAAATTCATATAACATCCGTTCCACGAAATCACAGACTGTTAATCGTCTGGAGCATTTTTAGCATTTGGGTACTGGACCTTTTCGGGGAGGCTCGAGATATAACATAAAACTTTTTTAACTAAAAATAGCTATGAAAAAATGAAACATAAGCTCAGATTTTAGAAACCAATTTTTACAAGCCATTTTAACTCGATGGATTGAGGTTAGGTAAAAATGGTTCTAAACTAATTATTATAAAATACAACTGGAAAACGAAACGACTATACTATTGATTATGATTGACAAATTTGAAACCATTATAAAAGAATACATTTTTTTTTCCAGTTAAGTTGTTGGAGTGTTAGCACAAGACAAACAAGACGATTCGTGGAATAGAAAAACTGCAGAACCAGCTTGACCTTTCTGCATCGGATTCACCTGTAGCGCGTGTGCTTCTCTCGCGCGACCTAGAATCCTTTGAAGGATAGCTCCTATCGAACGAGAATACTTGTCCGAGAGAGTGAGTGACCACGTCGATGGAGCGGGGTATGAGCTGCCGGAAGTATTTTCGGAACAGGACACCCTAGGTTCCGCCGTTCGCTCCTGCTATTATCAGCTCGTTATCAGTCGTCGCTCCCCCAGGAAGTCAATGCGAGTGTCCCAAAAGCTCTCCACCGGATCCTGGAGCTGCTCACGCTCGCCATGACACAGACAAAAAGCTCACCCGGGGAGCATGAACATAACGAGTTCTCTCGCTGCACGAACTCTCGGCACATCCTGACGGCTCGGTTGCTTTGTTTTCAACCCTGTTGAATGTAGTACGCGTTCGGTGGTTTACGGAGGCTATTGGATCTACCTCCGCGACAGGCTCGTCCAAGATGCCCGCCGCTTTGCAGGATTATGTTGTTGGCAAGCAGTAGAGGGCTCGTCGGGGATCACCTTTCCCCCAACCGTGTGTTGCATCGCTCGTTACAGGTTCTTCTCTCGCGCTCACAATTTCAAGCGGGTTTCGCGAACTCGCACCGTTTCGTGCCCGATCGTGGGAGGCGGCTGCTGGATCCAGCTTGCTGAGCTTCGCATTCGGACGCTCGGCTCGGCATAACGCAGCCAGTGGCAACACGCGAGCGCCCACAACACCCGGGCACCACACGCAGTTCCGGATTCGATTCCGTGCCTGTTGATGTGCCATAGGCAGCTCGAGCGCCGGGCCGCTCAGTTGAATCTGTACGCGCGTTCGGTGTAGACCGTCCCGGATGACAACACTGCTCGGTGGCCACTGGATGCGTTACGGTGCGTTACTTTGCAAGCAACACAGGTTACCTGTACAGCTGGTAAACGCTCATGGGGCCTAGTGGTGCTGCAGTAGAGATCAATTCGCACCATTAAATCGGAAACAATCGGATTAACGTTGCTGGTTTGATAAAATTAAATTGTTCGTGCCGTGGGTGCACGTGTGTCGTTACTGTGTAGCAGTGTGTTTTTGATTTTTGTGTTCGAATGGTAAATCAATCCATTTTTAATTCCCATCCCCAAAAAGTGCTTTTTCTTACCTTCTCCTACTGGCGCCTTTGTGAGGCTCGTAAACGCTACTGGCGTGCGTACCTTCCATCGGTTTGTTAGGCCGCGAGGAAGGTCAGTTTTACGGTAAACCATTTCGGCTCGGTTTGGGAAAAATAAAGCACCAGGCTCCTCAAACTGCACGCCAATCTACGGTTGGTCACCTTGCGTGGTGTGGTTAAGGTTAAACGATTGCCGCGTTCACCTCCGCGTCGCACACACGACGAAAACATCCCCCCCTCTCCCGACCAGGCGATGTAATTGCGTCGGTAAATCAAAGATATTACTGTCCGCGTCCGTGTGG
This sequence comes from Anopheles coustani, assembly GCF_943734705.1. Classification (NCBI taxonomy): domain Eukaryota; kingdom Metazoa; phylum Arthropoda; class Insecta; order Diptera; family Culicidae; genus Anopheles; species Anopheles coustani. The sequence continues at coordinate 72,506,292 of NC_071289.1, forward strand.
CGGCCATAGTGGTACCGTGTGCTTCCCTGGACTCGATACTCGCAGGGTTACAACTGCTTCCTGGACAGGAAGTTGGCTAAAACGGGGCATTCACTAGGGAGGAAATTGTTTTTGTGTACCGTGTGTCTAAAGGTGTGCGTGCTACATACGCGTGTCGAAACTGTTGTTATTAAAGTGCATTTCCTATGAGCCTAAAGCTTAAGCTTCCGAATGATACAAGTGTTAGACGAAGTACTGATAGGGAGTCACCTCAAGGAAAAACATCTCTTAACTTTTCCATGTCAATCGTGAATGTGTATTCTAACTAGAACAATTCAATTTCTTTAGCGCATGTTTGTTTGATCTCAATTCAATTTACTCATCAACTTCTACCCTGCATAAAAAATATGACTAATTTTGGGAGTGAAAATTCACCAGAACAGCTTTATGAGCATGACCTCGACATGGTCATGCCCTTGCTGGGAGCGTTATTCATAATTAACATCCGACCTGTATGCCTGTATGTACCCAGACTCATTTAACACTGTTGGCCACCCGTATTTCTTGGGAATTCAACGACCGCCCAAGCGTCGGAAGCTCGTTAACGGACGTGCCCGTGTTTCGGTAAGTCTTGGCCTTCTTCACGCGAAGGCAATTGAAGATAGTGTGACGGTATGCCGTTGTTTAGAATAGTGTTCTCATGAGTGTGACGTTTGAAAAGCCCTGAATAATGTAGCTAGTCTGAACTGAAGCGTTTTTTTTGCAAAACTTACGTATGGCAGATTGTACAATATTCGTTTGCAAAAAGATGCTGCAACATTTATTTCGTGGACGGATGGCTCCTGCCTCTGGGTACGACGGGGATAATTTATTCCCCTTGGTTGCTTCGGAAGTTAATGCCAAGGTTTTTACTTTTTCAACGTTTTGTTTTTTTTTTTGTCATACGGCGCACAGCATGCCATATTCTCGTTTACCAGATTGAGTAGGCACGGGCCGTCGACCACCAGCCGAGTAGGGGAACCTGTTTTACATCCACGCCTCGATGGCTGGCTTGCAACGTGTGCAGTTCGGTTGGTTGGTTGCATTTGGTGGCCATGAAGCCGGGAATGAAGGGTGTTTTTTTGTGTGTTTCCTTTCCTTCTTAAAATATTCTCCTTCCCAATTGCGGTCTACACCGAAGCTTTACGTTCGATACGTTTTGGCCACAGGCCGTTGTGTCTCAATAATTTTCTCCTCAGCAGCACTGATAAATAAAAGTAATCCCCGCGTAATCGGATAAGACTTTCGCTGGCTCACCGGGACAGCGTAAAGTCCTGCGGTTTCTCGGAAGGACAGCCGAAATCCATCGACCGAACTGTGATTTAAAGCTAGCCCAGCCTCGTGCGTTTCCGTCCCAGTTCAATGGCTACACCACCCGAAACGTGTTCTGGGGTCGCGGGGTGGCGTTTAATATTGATGAGAATTTTCGTATTAGGAAAAGATTACGTGAGGATCTCGAAGGGGCTCCGGATCGGTTTAAAGTGAGTTTGCGCGAGGGATGGCAAAGCGAACGACAACCTAAAGCCTTTGCCTGACGGCTATCGCTCGTTTCGGGTGCCGAAATGATGATAAATTATAATTTAATGAAGCGAAATTCTCATTGCTTCGGATCTCAAGCGTCTTATCAACTCATCGATAAATATGCTAATGTCAAGGATTATTTATTGTTATTAGGAAATCAACTGGAAGTACTTGACGAGATTCCTTCGCGAAGTGTACGAAACTGTTTAGTCAGTGTTAAAAACCGTCGCTTTCGAAGCGGATAGCAATCAGTCGAGTGATTAATCGTTCATTTTGTTTCGATTAAAAATTAGCTTTAATGCTTGGCTTTAAAACGTAGCCATTTTTGCCCCTTTGTTTGCAAATAAAAATAACAAAATAGTTTGTACGATTTGTTGCATGGTAAACTAAATGGAATCATCCGCTGAGCTCCCGGTAAAGTGTCAATGCACCGACTATATGCTACTAAGTGAACAGTCGCCATTAAACTCGGCTCTTGATGAGGCATCGTTTGTCAGCGTGGTTGTAAGTACGACTGTGCCGTTTCTGTTCGCCGTTTGACGCTTTTACGACAGGGTGGTGCAATCCAAACAATTGCCTCCCTCCCAGACCCAAACTCGATCGTCGTTCGAAACACTCGTTAAAGCCCCTCCATTTTGTCATTTCAACTCTCAGAAAGTTCTTAATTGCGCCAGCTCTCGGTGCTAGTGACTTTTGGAATGGGAACGTGAACCAATCCAATCGAAAATCATCGCGAGTTTCGGGGGAGTGAGTCTTTGCATTGCGATGATGTATCGCATCCTTGCGCCATCATGTGTGAACCGATCCCTTTCTCCTCGCCTCACCCACGTGAGTTTGTTGGAATTGCAATTCAGGAAGGAGAAAAGATGCTGCTCCAAGCGGCACTATCTTACACGAGACTCGCTTATGATGTCATTAAGGCCAGCTTCGGATTAGCGCTATGCAACCAACACAGGTGAAGGCGCTTGGGTTGTAATCGGACCCAGAACAGACGCTTCCGCAGTTCGATCACCTTAGGAAAGAATTTGCTTGAGGTTAGGTACGATGTGATTTAAATTCCATCAAAGCGAGCAAACAGAATGAAATAAAAATCTCGTAACGAAGCAAGCCAAAAAACCATGCGGCATGTTTCAGTCGATCGGGCCCTGCGTGTGTAAGTGCAGACCGCGGAAAGGGGGTGTGTAGGTTTGTTGGATAAGTTAACTTGTGGCCGTCCCCGCCTTCGCAAAGCAGCTTTCGCGCAAACAACAGGCGAACTTGGTCGCGTGGCTGGACCACTTGAGATGTAGCTTGGTCGGGTTTTCTTTATTTTTATTTTTCAAGCTATTTGCATACGCACTCACTGGCACACAAACTTCTACAACCCATACGTAAAAAGCCGGCTATCCCATTGACTCTCGGTCGGTGTGGCCATGGGTTTGGCGCTTTCGTGCGTCCGGAACGAGAACGTACGGCCAACTGTTACAAAAATCTCGTTTTTTGACTCTGCCCACCATTGGATAGCGGTTATTTGTATGAAAGATGTGGTGTTTGGTTGGAAATAAAAACATGGATGCAGATTTTTTGTCACAAAAAAGTCTTCTTTCGTGCACTTTTTCGTTCAAAATATTCCAACAGAATCATGATTGATGCTAGGGGCAGCACTTCCGATTTGCATGTGGGTGCTGGGACCTTACTCTAATGGACCTTGTTCGCTTCCTGATCCGATGACCTCAGCCGAAGGGCCACTAGGTGGTGGGTTGAAGGAAGAAGGGTGTTAGCCTTGTTCAATGGCCCCCGATGGCGAACAACGAACTTCCCCAAACGCCATCCCAAGTTTCCCCACCCGAGCTGTTTCATTAACTCGTTTAGCTTTAATTGCCCGCGATTTAATTAAAATTCTTAAACACGATTACCCATTTTCGGTGGCCGTTCGCGCTTTAATGTGTAAATTTAGCTTTGTGGTGCAAGTTTTTCCGGCATGGTTTGATGCGTACTGGTCGAAGAATCGCCGATGCTTATCCGCGTTAAACGTCCTTTGATGGCCGCTAACGGGGCGGGCTTGCCGTAACGACGTTACGGTAATCCATTTTCGTGCCCGTTCAGGCTTAATGAAATATGATCGTAAACATAGGAAAAATTTCGTTGACGGATTTGCGGGAGGTGTCCCGCGGTCGCTGGGGATTAAGCTCGTTCTGGGAGACAATAAAACTGATTTTAAGGTGTTTAATTAAATTGCAAAAATTGTTTCAAGGAATGTGGTTAATCGAGATGAACACTTTAAAATGTTTTCAATAACCTGAAAGTCAGTTTGAATGATGAGGCTGGTTGATTTTGATGGATTGTTATTACGTGAAAATGGATTAGTAATATATTTACAGTAACATGTATTTAGAGTCTAACGATATTGTTAATGCATGACATATTTTCAAACATATTTTAGAAAAAAAAGAAAAGTATATCAAGTTTTTGCTTCAATTGGAATCATTGATATTACGACAATAACTGTAGTTATTATTACGCGAATAGGCTGAGATAATGAACATAAAACAAGGTAACCTGTTCAAGAAACTCTTTCAAGCCTTGTTGATTAGTTCATTACTTATCTTATGTTTTTTAAAACTTAAAATTGGTAACCAAATCTTATGTTTTGGATTTAAAGACTTCACCAACGTTTCCAATGTAATAATGTTGGCTATGTTTTATAAAAATGTAGTCGCTTTCCTTCGAACATTTTACCAAACATTCAAACAGTTTTCCAAAGCTCTTAGGTTTTTTGTGCTTATTAAAATTGTTGTAAATCTGATTAAACTGTTACTACTATTTATAGAAAACTATCTAGGAAACTATATCCATGATGAATATAATCCGGTACAGATACCTGGTCCAATGAATTTTAAAAAGAAAAATCTAAATTAATGATGACAAAATAATCTCGCAAAAACTCCGTCCTTCCGTGCAACAGGGGCATTACGAGCGATAGTATTTATCGCAAAAATAAAGATTATTTGTAACACCATTTGCATCGGATAGCATAGACCACCATTCGAGGTGCAAAAAGTGCACTGAAATGGATATAATGGTTGCCTGTGTGTGTGTGTGTGTTTTTCCACCATCATTTCCGTGGAATCAGTTTTCCACTGAGCAATTAGCACACTTCGAAGGATATGAAGTGCTGAGCGTTGAATGGGATAAATGGGGCTTCGGGTTTTTCCTGTTTTTCCTCCACACAACATCAAGTCACTGCAGGAACGCACGGTTGCTCTTACCCGGTAATGCACTAATGGCATTACACATCGTTGCACTTTTGAAGCTCCCGACGCATCGCTTGAACGGGATAAAGTGCCCGGTGAAGGTGTTCGGTGCTCTTTATATCCTCATTTATGTATGAAAAAAAGGAAACAGATTTAAAAACTGTCATTCGGCGTTTGATGTCGTTTCCCTGTGTGATGTTTTCGCACGCGAGCATCGAACGATCGACGAAAGTTACTGGACATTATGCTTAATGCAGATGAATTCGATCAATGAATCCGGTTTAATGAAACCTTTTGTAGGATATCGATGATTGCTCGACGATTGCTTACTAATGAGTTTGAAGTAATTCCGGTGTCTTTTGTTCTATTTTCTGGCAAAGAGAATTGAACATCCTGTGTTTATAATGTTGTTTATTTTGTACTGTCAAAGGTCCCGTGTTTATATGTTTTTAAAACCCCACAAGCATTCCTATAAAAGTTTTGGCTCAAACAGTTAACAGCCATTTTTTTCTCAATAAATTCAGTTGTCTTAGTTGAGTGATAGAGTAGTTGGGGTTTCCCAACTGTCCGGTGCTTTGAAGTGAAGTGAAGGGATAGGCTGGGCAGGGAAATTAAATTAAGGTTACCCAAGATCGTCCCGAACGTCGCCTTCGGTTCATCAGCACCATTTGATCGGAACGCAGACAGCTCGAGAGGAAAGAAGGGCTAAGGGTGGACCATTAAGGGAGAAATTCTTTTGGCCATCACTTTATGGTTCGTCCGAAAATAGACCTTCGCAGAACTCCAGCCGGATGTTTCCCGGCCACCTTTCGGGGTGCCACACGAGCGCGCGAGAGTTTGCAGGACGGAGAAATTCCATCCGCATCCGTCGAAGTGCCTTGGTAGTGGTGGTGCTCGGAAGGAATTCTGCCGCCATCATGCTGACATTCGGGGTGGATTCGTTTATTTTTTTCTTCCTCTGCTTTTCGCACCCAGGACGCCGCGCTCGTCACATGTTTTCGGCAAGCTTTTGCCCCTTTTTCTGTACAAATATGCCACCGGTTGGGCTGGTTATGGTGTCTTGGAAATGAACCGACGGAAACGGCGAGCGCTCCCTAAATCGCAAAATAAAGTTATCAACTTGTACATTCTTGACATTTTTCCGTGTAGGTGGCGATTATGCGGTCTGATGGGAGAAGTGAGCAAAGCACGTGTAAGGATTAGAAAAAGAGCAATGATCACATTAGGCTGGTAGTGAAAATTGCTAACGAAAATATCTTTCGATTTATGTTTTCTGTTTTTACCTCTCGATTCGAATGCTTTATCTTAATCTTTTGAAAATTAAACATGACACTGTGTTGATCCATAGTTTATGTTTCTTATAGGAAAACCATGTGTTTATAGCAAACGTCCCACAATATAAATATTGAACAAACACGAATGTCCTTTACTGCTCGTTTTCGAAAGAATAGGTTTCCATAATTCTTTCCAACAGTCTAGTCTTTTCAACGCAACCATAAATCGAACCTGGGCAGCTTTTTTGTTGCATGATTCTTGGACGAAAAAGTTATTTCATTGCTCCGCAACCCTTCATCAGCGAGCCGAGATTCGACCCCGATAGGTCCCAAGTGATTGTTACTACACCGAAGCCTTTGTTCATTTTTAATAAAAGGATAATGAGACCGAAAGAACGGCATTCTTCCGGGAAAGCTTTCTGGTATGGCGAGGAAAGCAACCGATAGGTAGAAAAAAAGGAAAAAGAAACCCAAAGTAAACAGTCCAAAAACTCAAACGATTGGAAACTGGGAAGCCCGTTCTCGGAATGGGAGAAACGAAAAGAGAATCACCCCGTTAAGGTTGACTATTTGCCTCCTCTATACCGATGCGCCCGACGCCCGTTGGTAGTAATCGAATCGTTTGGATTCGGTATGCCATTTTCTATCCTTTTTGGCTTTGGAGGAAAATCAAAGGAAGGAACGGGGAAAACCGAAATTCAACAAAAAAAAAAAGAACGTACCCAAATTTATTCAGGATTACGTTGAAATTGAAAATGAACAAATGTAAATGGCTTTCCTTCGGTGCTCTATTCATTCGAACGGCACAGGTCCGATTCCCTCGACGAACCGAAGGGCTTTTGGTGCGGTAGTGCCGGGCGTTGGGCACACTCGGTGGGATCGGTTTTCCGGAGAGGTTCATTAGAGAGCACACATCGAAGGGTCCGTTCAAAAGCGCACCGGCGGATAGAACGGACGGGGGTCTGAGTGTAAGGTCCGCGTTCCACGCGTGGTGTGTAACGCGTGTCGGGTCGGATAGTCAATTTTTATTTCACCCGAAAATGAGCATCGTAAGGACCATTTTCACCGTTCGGCCAACGGTGCGGTACGGGCTTGGTGTACAAAATACCGAAAATCCTTTCACCGGCCGAGGGGTCGTAAGGGTGCGAGCGAGAATAGCGGAATTAGGTTCCCCGGAAAAGGGTGAGCTTACGCTTAAGTTTTCCTTTTGCTCGTCGTTTTCTGTTCGTCTGGTGTCCATTTTGTCCGTGCCAGGTAATAGATAGGGAGCCCTTCGCTGATTGTCCGCTGGGATGGAGATTATAGGATGCTATCGGTGACAATTAGGATTTGGAAATTGAAACGGCTGCAATCCGTTGAGGGCATAAAAGGAACCATGTGTTTATTAGGTAAGGAAAATTTTATACAGTACTTTATTTTATTAAAATAAGCCTTTAGGAAGATTATAGATACGTGCCTTATGTTGATTTTAAATTAACAAACCGTCTTTTGAAATGTTTTTATTAACGAATGTTAGCTTACCGGAAGTTGTCCTGCTACCAAAGCAGGCGAATAAGGTTTGACGTAAAACATGTCAAAGATTAAATTCAATTTAACAACCACGCAAAACAGATTCTCAAAAGAACATCCATAATGCAGCTCTTCCGGCTGAATCGTCTTAAGTGGCGCGCAGAGGTTGTTTTTACCGCCGCTTTTTCAACCTTACCTTTCCACTCTGTCACCAACAGCGAGGAAGATGAAAAAAGTTGTACTTTATTTCGGTTCCGAATTCGTTTCGGGCCCCCGCACCCTTGGCTAGAGGTTCCCACCGCCTGCCTGGTGTGTGGCCTGCTTGCAAAAAGGGCTGATCCAGCGAGCGGAGCTATAAATTTTAAATTTTTACCCGCAACGCCTGCTCGTAAGCGTACCTGGACGTGGAAAGCGTCGTCGTCAACCCATTCCCAAGTTTTTTTTTTTGTTATCCCTGTTTTCCCCGACGGTTATAAATTGTGAACCGTCAGCCGATGGAGGCACCTGGTGTTTTGTAGAAATGGAACTAACCGCAGGAGGTTGATTGAAGATGGAGTCGTTGCGAGGCGAAAGTACCGTATGGTTGTCGGTATCTTTTTCGTTCATAGAAAAGGCATGAAACAGGAAGAGGACATCGAAATGGCCGAGTGATATTGAGGTGAAATAAAAACCATCATTGATGCAGAAAAAAACACGAAAACGGTTGATTCCGACGTAAACAGCACTCGCATGGTTTTGCAAGGAATCGTCCGCGAGTACTTTAACGAAGGAGGGCACAGCTTTATAAAAGTGAGGAAATGGATACCAAGAAGGGAAAAATAATAATTTCGTGATATTTGGAAAATGGCGATCCCAATAGGATTCCCAGGAACGTATGAAGTAAAATATCCTCAGGAATGGTTGCTTTTTCCTATTTTCACACCTCAATACGGCAGTAACAAACGGTGACCAATGTTTCGGCTCATTGCATTCACAAGGAGCATGCCATCAGCAGCACCAGTGTGGGAATAGTGATAGACGTTATTTATGGCCGTTAACCTAATTTCAACTTTCCGATCGAAGGAGAGAAAACACGGCTCAGCGCGCTTCCGAAAACTCGACTCCAAACTGTACCGAAACGTATGGGAATCGCGCGCAGAAATGGCTCGCGAGGGAAGAAACTAACAGAGCAGCAATATGTCCGGTATGTGGCAGCGTCCGAAAAGGAAAGTTGTCGCTGTCGCCAAAATGGAAGCTCGTACGCTGGGATGTCGATGGTGGCCATGGAACCCGAAAATAGCCATTCCCGTCCGACACCGGATAGTGGTTCCGGGAAGCGATTCGTTACGTTACGCCGCCGGCTCCGGTAGGACGCGTGTTGTGGACAGGAAGGATTTTGCTGGAGAAAAACAAGTTGTTCGGTGATATGGATGCAGGTTTAATGTGTGGTGTGAAGGAAGAATTTCACCTGGGTGAATTGTATAGTTACTGCTTCGAGCGGTGACAGTCTTTGTCGGTTTGGTTTCGATCAGAATGTGTTCACTACAATTTTATGCTTGTTATATTATATCATCTTCACAATTTATGTTAAGGTTTTTCAATGAACACTTTCAATGACCCTGTTTGTGGAAACCGTATTTACTGTATAACGTTTATTTTGTAAAAGCAACAAACAGCAACAAAGAATTTAATTATCATTTTCAAAATTGAGTTCTATTTAAGGAAAAATAGTCACTATAACACAACTCGAGCACCTGCAAATAAGAATTAACCATTGTTATACACGGAAGTGGTTGTTTCAATCGCAAAATCCCACAATTGATTTGTTTTGGATCGTCGAAATCTATCTATTATTGGATAGAACATTTTCTAGCGAAATGTTTCTAACATAAAAACACATTTCTATTATAGGACGTATCGCGAAGATTCCCTTGTAACAATGCATTTATTTGAAACATGGCGAACGTTACGATCCCACTATGCCGTTAAGTCGAGGTTTATTACGCTTGTTCGAATATTGCTTTAAACGTACTCCCCGGCTTTACAAATTGTAGCCTCTGCATCGTACCGGGCAGGGAACTTATGCCTCATAGGCTTCATTAGTTACGTTCTACGCGAACGGAAGAGGCCATGAGACTGTTCCATCGAACGGCATACCGTCGGTAACGGCTCGCCGGACCACTACTAACGGCAAGCGCCCTGTCCCAACGTTAGTTCCGCGAGCACGTGCACCGAACTATTCCAAGCGCGCTTGCATCTGAAGTGTGCCGTCCCATCCATGGCACGCGATGCACGATGGTACATATTCTGGACCGCGGGACACTCTTGCGGAAGAAAAGCGGCAGGTGACACTAACGACACGCCGTATCCTGGGAATGTGTCCCGACATTTACGGACGACAGGGTGTAACGTACGGTGCAGTAAGGATGTCATATTTTTCCACCGCAGGTCCGCATTTTTTGTTTGGTGCTATAGCTTCATCGATAGAAAATAAGGTTATTCTGCTCCACGAAGTTTTTGACCGAGTTGCCGCATAGTCGCTTTTTTCACGCATGCACCATTCTTCAAACGATTTGCAGCACGGTGCATTTGAATTATTAAGCATGTTTAGCATAAATTTGAATGATAAAAATCTCAATATACAATGTATGTTGCCGTCTTCAAAGGTAAACAAAAGAACGACAGTGTCGATGGAATATGTTTGAATGGGACGTGGTTGATGTAAACATGGGTCATTTCCATCAACCTAATTAAAATTGTTACAATGTTTCGTTTCGAATTTCCAAGAACTCATAAAGCACAACAGAAAATACCCTTAAGGTTTCTACTTATCGTAAAGCGAATTCCTTATCATGTAGGGTAGATAACGAGACGGCGTCGGCTTTTATCATGCCTGTGGATTTGGTCTTAATTGCCGTTGCGTTCTAATTTGTAAGCGTGTTTTGCGCACTGTCATCACGTGCGTATGTGCCCGCCGGGAATCTTAACTTTGCTAATTCTCGAACGGATGTTTGACTGAACAAGCTGGCAGCGGCTTGCAACTGGCCTTTATTGGACTATGAACCATAATCACAGCTTCATTAATTAATCGCTTCAAGCGGCGGAATGACATTCGGGATCCACTGGATGAAATTATCATCCCTCCGCCCGGGTGAAGGATCATTTACTTCGCCGACAGCGTCAACAATACCGCGGTGCAGGAGACGGTTGTGGCGAACGCGGGGGGCGTCAGGGATGCGCGTGTCGGATTTCGGAGCTGCCTCGTCGTGCCGAAGACTCGGGAGCTTCACCGCCGTTCAATTGTTCCCACGCGAATGACCAAGCGAATCTTACTGACCGTATCGTAACGGGTCGGTGAAATCCCAAAACAACCGATCTTGGAGAATTTGCCTTCCTTGCGCTGGTTTATGGCAGTCGTGGCGGTGGGTGGCGTCCTTTCCTTTCATCACGCTCGTGCTACACACGGGGCGGAACTCTCGTGGGATTGTAGCTGATGTGGCCGGAAAGCGGTCCGTTTTATGCTTGATGCCGTTCCTCGCCACGGGTTCCTGATTTGACGAACTTAATTAGGAACACGATCGATGTGATGAACCGATGGGAGAATGATGCTGGGCATGCCATCAATCCGTCAAATCACGAACTTTTGACGTGCTGTGAGACAAGCGAAAAATTAGTTCTATCAGTTTTGCTGATGAATTTCGCTTGTTCTTGTACTCATGCTGAATGGCAATCTAAAAAAAAGTTTATTAATTATTTATTTTAAAAATTTTAGTACTAAAAATATGACAATTGGTTCGAAGTGTACGGTTTAACAGCATAAATCAAAGCATAGATCTTGTTTCATTTTTGTCCAGCTTGATCGAGTCTAATCAACCGGGAAGCCATAAGAAAAACCCCAGCCAATATGCGTCTGGTAATAGTCCAGACGGGATGATTTTTGTCTGAAATCGATCAAGGCTGTTTATTTTCGTCCCCAAATCATTTATTTAATAGGTTCCATGGTCAACCCACAAATACAATTTCATCGAAATGAGTTGCCGTTCTTTGAAGAAAATAAATAACTTAAATCACCCACACTTTTGAACGAAGCTTTACTTCGTTACGTCTTTGAAGATCATTTGTTCCTCAAATTGCATAAACGGCATACAAATGTACAATATTCAAAATCAAATTGTCTTGCTATGCAAAATTTTTGTTTTGAAAAATGTTTATCTAAAGCTATGTCACATAATTTGAACAATAAAATGCGAGTCACTCTGCCTTATCCCATTTTGATTTATGTGTGAAAATAGTTCAACACACCTTGCTGAACTTTTTTCAATGTCAGAAAAAAACCATTTTCTTTTGCCATAAACAAATAAAACTTTGCCTTAATGCATTCCAACGGAACAATATTATACTGTTGCATAGCGATGGTTCGATGCAGATTCGTTGAAAGATTTATGGTCAACTTCCACGAGGAGGATTGCCTCCTCGCATCAGACGTCGTCCTGTGAGCAAGTGTTTCAAGTGGATTGGGTTCGCCATTTCGAAGCTTTACAAATAACATGGCCGTTTCGTGCTCGCACCGTTGTGAAGTTGTTTCGTGTGCTGAGTTGTTTGCATTAAACTGCACTCAACACAGCATTTGGCAGCAGCATAAATCAATCTGCACTGTCAGTTTAACGGAAATAGATTTTCAATCCTTTCCCCTGTGCTCTGATGGGTGAGCTTTTGTTCATTTGTTGATATGTTTCTGTTTTGTCGTTAAGGCTGTATTTTTTTTTTCACTATGTTCCGAACACTGTTATGAGGATTATTTTAAAGCAGGGATTGAAAACAATGCAAATGAATTTAAATTTTGTTAAAATTAAAACTATAACATGACTTTTGATTTGTTCAACAATCAACACCGCATTTCTTTTCCACAAATCTTACCTTAGCGATATTGATTTCACATTCACAAATGTAAATGGAATGAAATAAAAGGATAACTAAACGGCACATTCCTTCTCTCAGTGACTATCAGAACACTTCGTTAACCCTTTCGGTAGAGGTTAAGATATTCCTCTCTGATGGAATGAACTGATTTTATTGGATCGATCGTCGGTTAGTTTACCAAACTATCTCAATTATTCGACAGGCATGTGGTGCATTTTCTCGAGTGATTTGAAAGCACAATCGATGTTACGTGTTGAAAGGCGGCTATTGACTCCGTTTTTCTCATGTTTTTCGTGGATGGCCGAAACTTGCCCATTTGCGTGCACCGTTTTCGTTTTCACTTGACGGAAACCCAATTGGTTAGGGTTACCCTTTTGTGCCCCCCCCCTTTCCTTATCGGGTCGCCCCGGGAAACCCCGTCCTGTTGGGCGGAAAATAAGCAAAGGAAATCGTAGTAAAGTTACCGACGTTGGCCGCTTTGCTGTTTCTTCCCCGCCGGTCGTTCCGGGCGACTTCCTTACGACTCTTCCTGTTACATTTCCTGCTGGTGTTACTTTCATGCCCGAAGCAAGTAAGACAAAAACAAGGAAGCCTTCGTCGAAAAGGCAAACACAGTTGTTTCATGTTGCGAGCAATTTCAGTTTCGCTAACCTTGACAGCATAGGAGGGGGAGGAGGAAAAACAAACCCCCTTAAGGGCAGGAATATGCAACCGGGGAAGGCGGAGAGGAGAGCAGGGAGAGGATGAAACCGCCAATGTGGGATTGTTTTTCGCTGGATGTTTCCTTTTAATTTGGCCACCCTCGGGGGCAATGGTTGATTAATCAACGTCAGGAGCAATGCAGGGCGCGTATCGCGAAAATGGACGGTCGAAGAAGGAGGGAAACGTTTTGTGGACTAGATGGAAATGGAATTGCAGCCCGGTACTCCGTTTTGGGAAAACGAGCGTCGTTTCGGTCAATGTTTGTTGACGGGTGCTCTCGAGTCAAACACCCGAGCGCACATTGGGCTACCATTTTTGTTTGGTTTTATATATCTAGTGCGAAAAGCCAACACATTCTTTCCCTGTGGGACGTAAAATTTAGTTCACACATAAGTCGAAAAGTTTTCAGCAACTCGTTGAACATATGTAAGTGTAGTTGTCAACAATTTTGTAGATAAAAAATACGAAACTATTTCTCAGAGTAGTCCCCTCCTAAAGAACTTCACATCAAAAGTTGTATTCAGCCAATTTGTAATCCCGGATAAAGTGGATAACTGAGACAAACCTTAAATCAGAAAAACCAAATATAGTGAAACAAATTCAAATGACATTTTTGGTCGCAGTGGAATGCTAGACCAGGGGTCGGCAAAGTCCGGCCCGCCAACTGGTTTTGTCCGGCCCGTAAGAAAATTTTAGTGCTTCATAAAAAATACACATCTTCATTTTTATTGAATTTGTTCGTTGTTAAGATGTCAGTTTTTTTCCTCGAAAATGAAAATTTAAATTTAAAATAGTCTCACGAGTATCGTCCAAAATCTGGCGGCAAAAACAAGTTTACTTAGAATCCAATATAGCTACATTCAAGGAATACAAATTATATACCCGTTTCGATATAACACTCGCAAAATTGAAACCTTGTCGTCGCTAAGTTTTTTTTCACTACTGAGAGTAAACAAGTAAAACAAAGATATGTTAAAATAATTTGAGTTGAGAATTAATTTCTAGCACAATCAAAGAAATTAGTTGACAGTACAACTTATCAAAATTAATTAGTTAAAACATCAAATTCAACGAAAAAAGTATGAAAATGTTTAAGAAAGTTTAATGATTAAATTTCTTATATATTTCTTACAGCACTTTTTAATGTATCTTTAACTATTTAGAAAGTTGATACTCTATTCAAATCATCATTTAAGGTATCCGGGATGCGCTTTCGGTATCTTATTAATCATGTGGCCCTTTTTAGGAAATGTATGCCGACTCCTGTCCTAGACTCTGCTTTCTACTTTAACCATTCGAATATAAAAATTTGACCTCACCGACCGCCGGCCTAGTGAACCCGTCAACTCTCATGGCGCACAAATGACCTTGATAGTAGGCCGTCATAATGAATAAGTACGCACATCTGACACACCGTAAAAGCAGCTCATATGGCTTTCGGCTTGCGTTAAAAGCTTTCCCCCTTTCCTACCACCTAGGGAAGTTTTCTCCGGAGACACGTGGAGGGTCGCTTCCGGACAGTCCCACAAGTGGCGCATGGCTTCCATTAAATCCTATTTAAAGTGTGGCACTTTGGTGAAAGCCGCACTGGTCGTGCTCGAAACTGAAAAGCCTACACTCTACATCGTATTTGTTTCTTTTTTTCTGGTTTGAAGCTTTCCCTTCAGGTATGTTGGTATCGATCGCAAAGATTCGGTGTTTTCGTATTTGTTTCTGAGATGTAGTAGAGGGTGGTATCCTATTTCCACAGCTAAGGCGCACGCTTTCTTGATGAGGTAGGTTGTTGTCAGGCACAGGAAGTTGTGCAAATCTTACCTCCACAAAGGTGAAAAGTGCTGGAAAATCCCGAGTTCCTGTGTGCGCGGGAAGGACAGGAGTGAGTTTTGCCGGTAAACTTTTAGATAATCATCGTCATCGCAAATGCCAACACACGGGGAAGTGAGCTGGAGCTTGAGAGAATACCGAAAAGTAAGCTGGAAGCAAACCTCGAAGAGGTTCTTGCGACCAAGCTTTCGAGGGTTTCGAGGGCAACCACGGCGGGAAGTGGTGATCGGTGCATATTCACGTAGTTTATTAAATTTTCTTTATTATTTATGACTTTCCGGTTTTCTCTCCTGTGTGCTGGATGTGAGAGTGCTATCGAACCACGCAGCGGGACCCTCCGGTGTTCCCGTATTGGTTTCAACTTCAACAGACTAACTCCTACACGCTGCTGCATCCAGCGGCACCCGGTGTTCTTCGGATCGTTACAACGTTACCGCAAAACTCATTTTCCTTCGGGTTTATTATGGGCCCATGGCTGGCGGCATGAAGTAAGAAGTTTTTCCCGCCTAGCGCGTTACCTTGCACGGGAGTTCTACGAACATTGGAACACTAGAAGTTGAGTTGGCGGACACACGCCGTCGAATGCGAAGCTCCGTCTACAGGGCGCTTTTCACACTTCCGCTACGAAAACACATTCCGTGGCGTTCAGTCACCCCGATCGGTTTGTCATGCTCTCGCGACGGGGAGGAAAACTTCGTCTAACCGCAACTTGATCATCATCAATCGGGCCCCCTACACCGGTCTGCTATCCTTCTTGCATACGCCATTGTGGCCTGGAAGCATTCTCTTTAGCGGATATCCTCCGGATGTCGTTTAGAGAGCGTGCCAGGGAGGTGAAACGTCTAAGGAGGAACACCTTGGACGAACTTGGTAAGCTCCACGCACATCCTTCAGGGTGGTGGTGTGAAATGGAAATCAGAACCATTCGAAATGCTTTTCCATTTTCCGCGAACGCCTGGGAGCTCGCGCTACTCGCGGGTTGGAAGGTGCGGTTTAACTTTCCATTACTTATTCAATTTCAATTAGGCAATGGATCACCATGGGCTAATGCCCCACGCGCCCGGACGCCGAAGGCTTACGAAATTTCGGACCCCGGAGTTTGGCGCCCACTTCCTCCTCCACGCTGCTTGGCGTTTGCATTTTCCATTTCACAGTTTCGCACCCGACTGTCGATGAGGGCGAATTTATGGAGCGAGAAACGAGTCATCGTTCAGCGTTCAGCAAGCATCAGCTACGACAAAGTTTCGCGCCCGTTAGTGTTCCGCGGCCTCGGGCGGGACATTGGCGGATTGACATGGGAAATGGAAAACGGGCAGTTGACTTCGAAGGTCCCGGGTCCATTTGAACTGATGCACGGCGACTCGGGAATGATGATTGCAAATCTCACACCGCATTTCCACACGGCTGCCTCAGCTTCAAGACGACAAAAAAAAAGAAAATCAATGTCCATCCGTTTGGGAAAATGGACGGTCGACTGCGGGCGCTTTTATTTCTCCCCATGAGGAGGGTGCCGAGCGCAGCTTGAAATGGAATACTAATTTTCTGTTTGCATAAATTTTTCCTTCACTCAATTTCGGAACCCCCGAGCTGACTGCTGAGCCTTAAGCTTCGGTAGCGTTCGAGACACTTTTCCTGCCCAGGTAGGTCCCGAGTTCGAGTCACTGTTGCGTGAGGACGACGGTTCCATTCACGGGGATTCCGTTCGTCCGTTTTGGCTGAACTGTAAGAGCATTAAGTATTTTTCCTCCACAGGCGTTATGGAACTGCGGGTGGGGTTCCGCCTGGGGTAGGTCCCAGTTTTTTTCAACAACTTACAGCTCTATCTCAGCGACCGGGCAGGAAGTTATTTTTTTCACATTTCAAGGCCCCGACAGATCGTGATCCGGGCAAGGTTAAGGGACACGTTCTGTGCGATGAAGCAGCTCGTGAGGATTGGACAAAAATCGTTACGGTTGACCGTTCGGTGGAAAATAAACTTCTTCATGTATGCCCCAAGGGGTGGGTGTGTAGGTGTGTGTGTATGTGGAGTTTAATGCTGTCTGGTGTCTGTAGCCCGGACGTTCCTTTACGCGCCCCGGTTCTAACGTAATCTTGTCACGCGTTTCGTTAAAGCGAAGGAATTTATGCCATGCGAGGTGAGAGAGACCATCTCCGATAAAATATGCAGCATGAGTGAAGAATGGAAAACAAATATAATAAATATTTATTCCTTCACCAATGCTTTAAGAAGGGTGTCATGACCAGCAAATAATTAAGTATTGATCCCAATAAATTCGCTATCTTTGTGGAGTTACTTAGTAAAACTAGCTAGATAAGGTTTAATTCCAGGGACATAAATCTAATGTCGTTGTCTTTCGTGATGGATTAATCTGTATCAAGATTCATAAGAATCTAGAATTCACTCCGTCGACTCTCCTGAAGCTTCAAAACTTGCTAGTAATTCTGACGGTTTATGGCTCAATGTTCCAATCGAAACGAGAACTCACCCAAGTCGTTTACATTATTGCGTTGGCTCTATCAGGACGATGAATCAGCTTTTTCCCGACCGGCGCGTCCATTTTCATCCAACCCGTTAATGTCGACCCGGAGCTGGTCTGTGCTTTTCTTCCGCTTTTCCCACCTTCACCTCACCGCGACGGCGGCGGTAACTTATCTGGAAACCATAAATCATTAAGCGTCATCACGCGACGCACTAATGCATGTGGGCAGGACCAAAGGTGAGCAAGGAGGGGGTAAAACTTGCCGGCCCGAGGTCCCGGTGGTTCTAAAAATTACTTGCGGAAACAGCTTGACAGTTTCCCATCCGTCGCCGGCGGTGAGGTTAATTTTCCACCGAGCTCCTTGCGCCCGGTGTGTCAAGCGGAGGGATAATTAATATTTCAACCGGCGTATCTTCGTCGTCAGAAACTGTCCAAGCCCTAGACCCTTAGGTGATGTTGATGGCCGGTGCAAAACGTCAGCCGCGTGTTGGTTTTCGGTCTTCGGGCGGTGAGTTTTGGGTAGTTTTTGAAACTGACCCCTCGGGGGGGTTAAAGAGAGTGTCAATATCGTCTTCCCGCTCAATACTTAATCGGGGACGACACCTGTCAGGGTTTTTGAATGGCAGCTTTCCTACGGTGTCGAAGAATTGGCGTAGACCGAAGCACCTTCGTTCAAGCGCAACAGGTTCCAATTTAATTTGCGACAAATCAGGTCTTCTGTTATCCTATTTCGCATTCGGTTAGAACGTCCATGAGTGAAGATAATAAAAAAGGATTAGTATTGAAGGTATAAACGATGGGATTTTAATTGGTATTGTAGTGGATTTAGAAGGAAACGATCCGTCATCCGGTGACACGCAATTAATGGACGTTTTGATTAATGCGCTTACCGAATTCAAACAACGCAAATCGGTTCGATCGGGACTTTTTTGCCGCTTCGTTCACATGTGGTTTGGGCGATATGGTAGTATAGAGTGTCTGGAAGCAATTACTCTCCCGCCGGCCCCACCCCAGCAGAACCCGGTGGACCACAAAATGTGGCAAATAACCGCAAACATGTATTATGAGCAAACAACACTCATTCGATGTAAATATGGGATGTCTAACATTGGTTTTATGTTGCTTTCGATCCTTGCACTATCGATCACAGAGGTAGTGGGAACGAATCAATCATAAGTGCCGGATAACGTACACGCATGTGTGTGCGTGGGTCGCATGGACCAACGTGGGCCATTTGGAAAAAGGTCCAGTTTTTCTGTCTGGGTCAGTGGCGTGAGTGTTCGAAGAGGAGATGAATGAATAAATCAAACCACAACTAGATTGCCATTCCATTACCCTCACTCTCCTGAGCGGTAGGGTGTAGTTTTTCTCGTGTTAGGAGCATTGACGTCTGTAGGAGTGCTTCCGGAAAAAAAACACCAAAACAACATGAACGTTATGTGACGATTAACCTTTGCTGTTTGGAAATTGCTCTTCAATAACTGATATCGGGAGAATACAGTACTAATGTCGATGCAATGTATGTTTCCGCAGAAAAACAGAGCTTTTTATTTCAACTGATTAAAATGCAAAACCATCAGTAAGAATGACCGGGGGGATCAGGAAAATAAATGCCTCGGTCCAACGGATAATTAATAATTTGCCCCAAGAACATGAGCTATCATGTATGCGAAAATCGAACGATATTTATGTTATCGTATACCTTCGGGCATGCGAAATAATTAATCGATGATGGTAATTAATCATTTTAAATGCTGCCATAAAATGAAATTATTTCACCGCCCCTTCCCTCGGTTACCCGGGCTGGCAGTGACAACCGTTCGAGCGCATGTTGGCTTTTCCAAGCGGCGTTGGCAATTGATTTAATTTTCCTCCGAAGCAATATTTCCGCCCTGAAGCAGTAGCTTGTTAATGAATTAAATTGTTATTTCCTTCGGCAGCTCCCTGGGACATGGTGGGGCAGTTTTTGGTTGTTATCTTATCGTCAATGTTCCCTCTACATAAAGCCCTAAAGCCTGGTTTACGTATTGGCAGGGTTCTTGTATTTCGCGGCATGCGAACGCCTAGTAAAGAATATTAATTATTGATGTGCAAACAGAAACCGCAATTACAGTGGAAAAGATTTCATGAGGCGGAAGTGCAAAAGTTTAAAATTAAATTTAAACCATACATCCAGCGTAAACGTTGACTTTATGCGTTTATATTCGTTGTGATTGTTATTCCAAACGGTCGGATGCGGGACGCAAAAAGACGCTTGGAAAAGTTTTTAATGAATTCAGCAACTTTTTAGCAGGCAGCCCGAAATAATATTCGAATTCGTAATGCAAATCGTAACGCAAAACTGGTCGCTCAAAGGCCGGCGGAAAACATCGTGTTGAAAGCGTAATGAGAAGGTTCCGTTTACGGGGTGGGGAGGTCCGGAAGAACTCGAAAAGCTCGGGCGATCCTTTTTTCTGAACACGTACTCAAATGATGAGAAAACAAGGGCAGAGACATGGGTAGTGACTGTCGTTGCCTGATGCAAAGTCGTCCGAGAGCATTTCGTGAATATTTTCATCGTAATTTAGCATCGTTGGGTTGGCTCGGGGCGTCCTAGGATCTCCCGCTTCGATTATTCTCTCGTTCGTGTTTTTAGATGAGCACTTTTATCGTCAACGTGTCGGAAAGCTCCGGAACTTGATATTCATTCATTTAACAAATAACTGGCAACCGCACACGTGTAACTGGATCCGTTTTATTTTTTTTACTAATCAAACATTTCGTACATGCTGTTTTTAGGTGAAGCCCTACATACTCCGTCGATGGATGATGGGTACGAAGCAAAGCGACCAGGAGGTTGAATTCGAGTTGCTGTTTAATACCATCCACTCTGAAAGTGAAGAAAATCTCGCAATTATCTAACGATGCCCCTAGAAGACACCAGAAGAAATATTTTTGCTCAAAAAGATTCCACAAAAGATCTGGTGTAGCGTGAGATTTTTTTTAAGAAATTGGTTTAATAACATTTCCGAACGAACAAGCATCCAAACTTGGAGGGCAAGTAAACAAACCAAAACCAGAAAAGCAAAACAATCAGTGAGCAGGCGGCGTATCCTGTCCTTTAAAATGTGGGAAATTCAAGCCGAGCGAATGCTGAAACACGTTAGGCTGTTTTCCTGCCTTTGAATTTCCTTTCTGGTGTCGTTCGGTGCGCTCTTGAAGTGTCATGGCGTGCTGTGTCGTGCTGTTTCCAGTGTAAGCAGCAAACGTTTTATGGCGGCTTTCCCACTGTACGGTGGTGGCAGTACGGTGTGTTTAGTATTTTCCTTTCTGTTTATTCCAACGTTCATTCCGATCCCGTGGGAAGGTAGCTGTGCTGTTTTGTTTTCGCCTTACCAGAGTGCCGAGAAAGTTGTCTGGAAAAACTGTCGTGAAAAGGACAGCGTAAGGAGTAGGGTAATATGTTGATTCGCAAACATACAGAGTAGGTTTCTCGGAAGCGAATCCAAGTCACCCGTCACTCGGGAGACACTCTGCGGTGTAAACTGTAAACCACAATCCGATGCGAGAAGTCGAACGCTGTATCCTTTCCCGCGTGTAGTTGAAGCTGATTGCGGATTGGACTCGTTAGAAGTTTACTAAGTATGCTTGGCGAAGGTCAGTATTTAACTAGAGAATTCTTATTTATCTTCCCCACAGCGTGTCTCGTACGGGGGCTATCAGTGAGAAGTGAAGTGTCAGACAACAACGACAACCATTAACAGCAAACACATTCCGGCCACACGCAAGCCATCCAGGTGCGACATGCTGGGAGTTTGGTTTGAAATTACGGTGTTTATTGTTCTGCGCGCGAGAAGTGTAACATAATCGAACACGTGAAAAAGCCAATTCCAACCTACTCTGCGCTAGAAGTGTTGATACAAATCAAAAAGCAATGAGAATTAGTGAAGATACATCTCGCCTTCTCAACTTGAGCCCGACCTCGTTCGATCCTCTAGCGCTGGCAGTGTGAGGAAGAGGAGGATTCAGGCAGCCAGATCATTTGCAAGGTGAACGACGTTTGTGTTTGTGTGTGAAGGTTTGTGTATGTGCACGGAATCGTAGTGTATGAAGGTGAATTTGATGAAATAAAAGGCAACAGTGAACCAGCAACAGCAGCAGCAACATCAGCATCATGGCGATGGAATGGATAACGGCAATAGATAAACGGTAAGTGCAGTTTGATTGATTTGCTTTCGCCCACTGACAGATGCCTGATACGGCAGATGACGGTAGCAACACTCGAAGTGAAAAATGTCTCGCACGAGAAATGATAAAAAATTTGAAAAAAGATCAGCAAATGTGATTTTATCTTTGAATTTTTAAGTCATATGACATCTTGACTTAAATCAGTTGAAAACAATTATCATCCATTCTTTGAAAACAAAATGTATTTCTCATATTTGTTGTTTTCTTTTAGCTTAAGTGAAAAGTCTCCTTTGGTTATGGATCCTTTTTATTTTCGTTCAAGGAAAACACAAGCAGCTTTGAGATACGAACCTTTTTTTTACACTCTGTTTGATAAAGGATAATGATGAATCGCATTGGATATGCTAACGAGCAAGCAGAAGCGTTTCAGATTTTTTCTCAACACCTTCAATATTCTTCTCGCAAGCTCACAAAACAAAAAAAAAGCCGACTCAAACGGGATCACATTGCTTTTCTGTTTCACAGCAAATAATTGCTGAAGCATTCCGGTTGACGGGAAATTCAATTCTCTTGATTTTTTACCTACTGTAAATCGGTTTATTCTGCTATGACCTTTTTTATGCGTCCCAAAGCCAAGTGTATGTGAATTGAAGGTAAGCGATTGCGCAATGAATAAATTATACGCTGCAAACGTGAAAATAACTGTCGGTGCAAATTAAACGGTGCGGTCCGTGCAGGACGATTCGTTGTTCTTCTCTTCTGCTCCAATGCCAGGTGTCCTTTTGACTAGATTGAGGTGCGAATGATAATCACCATTGGCTTTTTTCATTCTCCCTTTCTCCTATTTTTATCCATTTTTCCATGACACTTTTTTGTATCGTCACCCGATGTCAAGTTTTAATCCGTCATTTCCATACTTGTCTTTTATTATGGTTGACAGAAAAAATATGAGTACAGAGCGTTATAGGGTAGTTCTTTTTGTACCTGAATCTGGTCATTTAATTAATCCATCAAAAGAACTTGATAAAATTCCTTTCAATCGAATAGTTTTATACTTTGCTGAGCAGATTCTGCATAATTCTGTATCAATTAAATTGTAAGTTTCTTAATCGCATACTTGTATTTTGTGTGTCAATCAGAATGAATGTTACTGATAGATTTATTTTCAATCAATACTAATCCTACCTCGTCCAGGGATGTTTCCTCTGAAATGTAAATCCTTGCTGTTCATATCACTGCGATGACGCTTTTCTTCATCAGCATTGTAATCCTGGCTTTCGTTACATCTTCTTCACCTGTTCCACAGGAGAGATTCCCGTTCGACTTAATTTTCGAATGTAAGTTACGAGATGGATTCAGGAAAAACGAAGCGCAGATAAAGCGATGTCTCACAGCTGAATCAATATTGACGGCACGGAAAGTTAATCGAAATTTGTGGTCGCCCCTTGATACCTTTGTTGATTTGGGAAAATTTAAGTCCGCAATGGGTGTCGCGTTTGACTGTGCAACCGACGCTACGTTACGCGGAAATTGGAACCGATTTCCCTCGGTACGGTACCACGTGAATACGTTTCTTCCGGTCGTCTGCAGATTTTTTTCAATTCCTCCGCCAAGTAACGTAAAAACGCGATGAGCGTGTGAATAAATACAAGTGAAAATCGATTGCAAATCCCAACCCATCTATTCATTGCCACGAAGGACTTCATCGCGTTCGCCCTGCGCCGTCGCTGAAGACAACCAAACACCATCATCTTTGTTCAGTGTCTTCGGTCGTAAAGTATTTGTCAGGCAGATTTGCGCGAGTTGTTTACCGTAGCGATTGGCGTGTCCGGGGAAAAAGTTTGCGGCAATATTCCTTCATTTGCCGGCAGAAGATAATATTGACTGTTTGCTAATTCCTTCTCGCTAATCCGCTTATTATTGCGTCGCTTGTAAGGGTGCCCGAAAGAGCTTTTCCGTGTCGTCCTGTCGTGTTGTTAGAAGTATTTGAATGTCGCTCAATGTAGGTATGGAAAAGTTTAGCACATCGCACGACAAGGCTTTGTTTCTAATAATTTCCAGATAATAATAAGAATTCTCCAATCTAGCCTGTTTTCGGTGTGGTAGTACTATGAGATTATGAAAAGTATAATATCAATCTTAGAGAAAAGCCGTACCACGTCATTGCCATCCAATCCAGGTTCTGACAGTTTTCCTACGAAACCAAATAAATTAAAATAGCTCAAAAGGCATGACATCCTTCCTGGTATTGGCCGACAGTGCCATCGAATGCGGCGAAGACGGTGTACAGGTGGCGAGAGAAAATGCCGTGAAAAGTAATAAGATCCGAAAGTCGGGCTGATTACTTATTCATCTTGTTGAAAAATTTAAATAAAATCTGAGTCCTTGAGATGCTCGGAACCGGTTGATTTGATGTTTGGACCGGCAGTTGGTTGTGACTAAGCATCCACTCTGGTGCGTTGCTTCAAACCCAAGCAGGACACAACTTTCGTGCTGGCTACGAACAATGTTGTTTGAAGAACAATTCAACATCGGTTCGCTTGGTGAGAACTAGTGAGGCAGCTATTTCAAAGCTGGAAGAAACTGTGGTGTACGTCGAGCGAGATGTCTTTCTGAAGAATATTTCAAAAACTTTCGAAGAATGGAATCTTTGATCGCTGTAAAACCTCTCCCCGTTGCTGTTCTGTAGAATATCCTTGGAAAGTCTTTTCGATAATTTAACAGTTAATTAGCTGTGATGTCTGCAAAAACAAGCCTACCGATGTTTTCACAAACGTACTACATCTTAAAGTCAATTTGAAAACGTTCAAACCATGCAGCAACAGCTGATACTTGCTGTGTTAATGCCAAATAGTCGTTTTTCGAATAATTTTGCGTTCGAAGTGCGTCACCTGGCAGCTTCGCCCATTTCACTTTCAGGTTCAATTTACCGCCGGATGCTGGCGCGCCTGGCAAGCCTTCGTTCCGAGTTCGTTCACACGCTCGCACCGAAGGGAATTCAACCGGAATTCACACAACATCGTTTTCCAATTTGCACCGTACTGTGACATTTCGACTGTTGGACAGATAGCAACAACGTGCCGTGCCTCCGAAAACGAAAAAAAGGCACCCCGACGTGGCAGGGATGCGCGCAGTTGATAATACGTGTTGTTTCCTGCAGAAAAAAAATCAGACACCGGCAAACGACATCGAAGTGCCATATGCCTACAGGCAATCCCCGTTTTTTAGTTCGGTTTCCATTTCGGTTCTTCCCGAGGGGCAGGAAAAGCTTTAAAACATTTGCTTTTCCTCTTCCGAATGGGTGGAATTTCGATTAGGTGAAGCGCTACCAGCTGGCGCGTACAAGGGCCTGAGGAGGTAAATGCCAATGGGGTTTCGCGGTCGTGCGAAGGATCGATACCAAAACGATTCTTTACTCAACCGAAGGTGGAATTTATATGTGGACGGACAGTTTTCATGCGAATTCATTTTTGATTTCCCACGACAGATTTCTTATCTTGTAAGCTTGCATAACTTATGATGTACGATACTCGGTGTCATCATCTATTATCAGTTTACTTGTATTTGCTGCACAATTACACCTTAGTTTTGTAATTGTGAATCTATATCTTTTTGTATGCGCTTTTTTTCAAATGTTATTTAAAATTGATAAAAAATAGATGAAAAGATATGTTCAACGTAAATATGTTCTTTTCATAATTGAATAAGTTCACATTTTTTTGTTTAATTTAAATCAAGATTAACCTAAAAGTTGGTTTCCGTTTTATCATTACTAAATTATTTTCAATGTTTAATGTTATTCTTGAGTTTTCATTGACATTGGATTAAAATGAGTGAACACAATTAAAAAAGGGATCTTTTTGTATGACAGCTATTTCATTCCCTTTTGACAGAGAATGTGAATTTGCGACCGGTGTGTTATATATTCTTCAATTTCCCTCTGTGGGAAAATTCGGCACTTTACTGTTTTTGGACTGAATTGTCCGTCCTCCGCTCGATTTGTCACCCCGAGATCATACTTGCTGCAGCCGCAGACAAAAACCCAAATACACAAAATCTAAACACGAAAAACAAAACAGACACATCATACGCAAAATTAAGAAAAAGCGTACCGCCGGAAAAGCGAAAGGGCAGCCAGACACCGAGAAAATGGTGCCCTTGACAGTGCTTGCTTCCCTTCGTAGATGTTGTTCCCCTCGGCACCCGGGGCTTGTGCAAATGTAAAAGCCAAAACATCAGCCAAATGGGGAAATATAAGGCAAAATAAAAAAGAAAGGAGAAGAGAGTTTGAGGAGAAAACCGAGAACGTCGCAAAATAGCGCAACAGGGTCGGCATCAGCGTTACACCCAGAGTCAGCATATTATCGTTGCCATCATCGTCGCCATTTATGATGCCCGGGTGCGGGACGCTTGGGGAAAAGGCATGGCTTGCGCGGGAATGTGCGGAAAATACGGCTGGGAAAAGCGCGGGAAACCAGCGGGCATACGACAGCACAGTCGGGCTTGCTGTGGAAAGCGTTGTCTCAGCCGGAGAATGGAAAAAATACGGTGCACGTCGCAGGGGGCGGTTTGGGCGGGTGCGAATTGTGTGGGTGAAAAAACAAATGACCCGAACGAGAGTGCCTAGTTTGTGAAGCAACATGTAGCTCGCAAATAACCTTCCCATCCAGGCGGGGGCGAGGTGGCGTATGTGTTGGTGTGTGTGTGTGTGTATTTTAGTAAGTCCGTATGAGAGGGAGCGAAAAAGAACACTGCGGCAGAAAAACTGGAGCAGGAAACGGCACGCCATTCGTCATGACTAAATGTCTGTGGCCGGTAACGGTGACGATGATGAGCCCGATGGCGCTGACGATGATAGAACGAAACATAGTGACCATAGGAGCGAGAGGAGGAAGTGTGTTTGGCAGCATTTCCCGATCGACCGATGTTTTATGCTTTCTCCTGGACCTTCTGCAGCTTGTAGGGATGACGGCAGGGACGGCAGGGCATGTTTTGGTATGATCGATGGAGTCACGAGTTCATAAATAGTTATATGTTGCTCGCTATTTATTTTACAGAAGCGGAAATCATCAAAGGGAACATAGATTTGCTTCACGAGCCAAACTTTTTTCTCTTCACTGCGACTTATATTCTTCAATATAAAAAGTAAACTATTTTTCAATGCAATGTAGAAAAATATGAACGAAATATGTAATACGACGTTAGTTCTAGTCTGTGGATCATAAAAATAAATTCAATATTAATGTTGCTAATTGGCAGTAACAAGAAAGAAAACTCCCCCGAACAGTATTTAATAATTTGTTTAGTTGATGGTCCGAAAATGTGTGGTACAACATGGATTAAACATGTGTGAAATGATCCTCGTTTTAACGGATTGTATTTATAGTTTAACTTATACAATGTTGTTGTAAAAATCATAAAGAAACTTGACGAAACGTCGTAGGAAAAACCATGAGTTTATTTCAATGCACACTTCCTTCTAGATCGGGGGTTCGTTGCGACCGGTGGGAAAACACTTTGGCAAATTGCGGCTCCGAGTGTTGTGGAAAGGATTAAAATGCTACCGAGATTTTTCATCTCACCCAGCGCAGTCGTGACCGTTTTACCGAATGGAAATGGAAGCTTACATCAAATGAATATCCTGTCTGAAAGGAAACTTCAACTTCAAAAACAAAGGACTCGCAGGACCTCCCAGGCCTGGGGTGCTCGCCCCAGCCGTCAGGATGGATCACTCCACCGTTTCCATTAAGATGCACCCCGGAAGAGCTCACATACACACACGCTCACTGGTAAGCAAGCCAACCGAAGATTACCTCACTGTTTTGATGGAATGGAGCTTGCGTAGGACCGAAGGTAGTCAACTGGCTACTTGGTCCTGTTGCTTTCAACTTCTGTGTTTGAGTTAGTGTATGTTTCAGGTTCGGACAAAACTCACACACACACGCACACACTTCACGTCACAAGATGTTCTCCTGGTGGTACGGCTTTGAAGACACCAAGGGATGAATTTTCTTCACCGCTGCGGTATACCCTTTTGGGGTGTGGTGAAACCGAGTGTATGCCACGGATTGGCGAACGACTCGTGCGATGCTTGGTATCCAATTTCTACCCCCCGGACCATCGGCTTAGCAGCCCCAACATGGCGGACCGCACCACCGATGCTCAATATTGGGTACGGGTTTGGGTTTATTCCTCTACGGTGCGCAAGGGATTGTGGTAGGTCGGTGACCGGAAGCTTACAAATTCGTACGTTCAGCGAGCTTAGTAAACCCCGAGCCCAGCACGGAACCATGGGGATTGAAACCTTCGGAGAACGTTTCCACGTCGCCCGTGTAGAGAAGGGAGGCTTTTCGTAGGGTTTGGAAGCAGTGCGGTGGTGGGATGGGATGTGCCATGTCCTCGTATGGGTTCCTAGTCGTCCCACGGCCAAGTCAACCCAACAAACATAACAGCTGGGGCCGTGTACCTTTGCGAAGTTTTAACATTGAAACCGAGCGGCACAATACACTCCGACTTTACGGCAGCCGCTCTCGCTTTATCCGTTCGATTATTAATTTTTCTACCATACCGTAATATCTTGTCCCACATTCTTGGGAGCTGGATGGTTGGGAGGATACATTGATATTGTTTGATCATTGCCGGGTGCCATCGTGCGCCATTTTGAGAGCGACTCCGGTGCCGGTACCGGAAGGAAAATGTTTAATTTTGTCGACGATAATGGTCAGCAGTTCTCTTTTTCTCTCTCTCTGGTAGCCTTGTTCTTCCCTTAATCGGTATGAGAATGACCGCATAGTTTGGAAAATATGTTCGGCACGGCTTGTCTCGAAAGAGGCTATGAAAGGTTGTTAGATAGAAATACTAGCAGTTTTTGCTCCGACATCGTTGCTAGAACATCGTTGTTGGAACATGTGGCAGATGATAGATCCTAAGTAGTTTTCCCTGGGAAGAATAAAACAATTTGCTTGTTTAAACAACGTCAAAGAGCAACAGATGATGCCTGGCAGTTGGGAATGACACTCGAGAGATTCAATTAAATTGAAAGGCATCAGTAATCGTTTATTATTTGGTACTATTTTCCAGCGAATGCATTTTCAAACGATCATTAATATGAAAACAATAACATCCTCCGGTCATTTTATTTTCTAGAAATCTAGCAAGAAAAACATTTGTTTTGGTGTAGTTTTTGGGGTCGTTGTTTAAAAGAAAATGTTTGATTTGCCCACGATCACATTTGACAATGTTCGTTTCTGGCAAGAGAAGCGCAACGGAGAGGAACATAACTTTTGCCGCAGCATTTTTTTTCTCCATTCTCAATTTTTTTAAAATGATAAAACAAATCCATACAATAAAATCACTTCGTAGAAAATATCTAAAGAACCGAGCCAGAGCAGCGGTATCACGAAAGCTAAGAAAATTCGAGAGTTCCACGGAAACATGGATTTTTTATGTTCAATTTGGATGAAAAAAAAAAACTGTTAGGGAGTGTAATTCAAACCCACCCATTTTTTCCACATTTTCAATATTCGAAACACAATTTGTCATTCATCCCGTCTTTCTGTTGTGGAAAAATGAGATTATTTACACCATGATGCAGCGGACAATGGTAAAAAATGGCTTTTCTCCGCGCCAAAGTCATAAATCGATGTCAGCTAATGAGCATAATTTATCGTTGATGTAAACGATCGAATACAAAACCATTTTCGGGAGCTGAAATAATTGCTGCACGATTCCATTCGGAAGAAGAGTGGGACATTTCTTTGTAATTTCCCAGAGACCATTATTTGCGCGATGAAAAGAAATCCTTTGTAAGTCCAACGAGTTAATGGTCCCGGCAGGTGAAAAGCTAGGCCCCGTCGATGTCAAATTCGACACCGGAAACGACCTAGCACGGTCGCCGGTGCCGGCTCTGGCACGGTCAAACTGGGGCTCATTATGTTCTGGGTTTTGTTCGGGTGTTCCGGTTCGATTAGTTCCTCTCACCGTGGACATTATCAATCCTGTGACCGGCACGAAATCGATAATTTGTTGCATGGTTCGACCAACCGTTCACGAGGGTCGCCGGATCACCGTTCGCGTTGACAAGGGCCTGTCCAGTGGTTTAGTGCGGTGGCCGTTTGACTGACGGATTGCTAGCATCCTTAGGAAGTAGCGCTCGGCCTTGAAAGTGAAACATAATATTTGTCAACCGTGTTGACGCCGCCCGGGGTGAGTTTCATGTTTTCTGGTTTACGGACAACAAAGCGGAAAGAGTGATGGACTCAATGGAGTCGTCGGATTGGGATATTTACCGATACTTGCCAGCAAAGGTTTTGTCCTTCGTGAACCTTATTTTCAGATGACAGAAAAACTGAACAGAAGACTTTAAAGAGAGGAAATTTAAAATTCCATTTCTTAGGTTTTAAGGTAGAATTAAGCGATAGCATCAACCTTTTCTATCAGTGAACCTTTTGAAGAAAAACCCACGCTGAAGCCTCCGGCTCTTGGTCCACAAAAACCTAGTCAAGATAACAGTCACTTTGCTTAACAACTTCCGATAAACTATATTACTTCCCACCCGTAAACGGAAAGGGTGCGCTGCCAATAGAACGTGGCGCAAAATCAGAATGACATACGCACCCGGTTTGTCTCTCCCTTTTTTGCAAGATTTGCTTGCAGCCTTCGGGAAATGGGCAATTTTCCGCACGATTCGCATCAAAAGCATAATCATCATTTTTATCTTCTTCCATCTTACCTTTGCCGTGTGAACGGGGAGGTGGAGGGGGGGGGGGGGTGGGGGTCGATGTTGCGAGTCGGATGACATTATTCTCAATCACGCTGATCATCGTCGGTTGTGATCCTCCCGATGATCACCATCATAAGGCTCCGGTCGTTAGGTCTCGTGAAGTGGAAAAAGTTCTCCACTTTCTTCTGGTCCCCTCGCCTAGCACTTCGCAAGTTACGCAAGGAGAGAAAAACCCCGAATGGGATGCCCATTTTTCCGGCTTTGGCTTGAAGTGACTTTTTTGCGTTTCGTCGAAGCGTTGAAGGTGGATGTCGACGGTTTTGATCGCATTGGAAAGACATCTAGGGAGCGGATTTCGGTTGGAGCAGGGATTCTGCAGGAGTTACAGCAATTCCCTCCCCTACCTCCCTCCTTCCCTTACTCTCTCTTTCCACACTCAATTGGAAATAAAACGTATCATCCTTTCTTATGGTCGCCAATAATTTCCAATGCGCTAGCCAATAATCCACCTGAAACAACCCTTCGTGAACCAATATAATCACCCACTTGCACAACTTTTCGGAATGCCTTTTCCCCAAGAAGAGCGAAGACACTCCGAGAACGGGAGGGGATGGGTCGTATGAAGCTTGAGCGGGTGGGATGGAAAATCTATTTCTTCGGATTGGGACAAAACTTTTTCCGGCATTCGGGGCGGCCGAAATACCGGCACGTTGTTTCGCTGTTTTATCAGCAGCAACAGCAGCCAACACTTGACGCCACCCACCATCCAGGCAGCCGGTGGAAAATTGAGATTTATTGTTATGTTCACCCCGAACCACCCCTTTTTCCGGATATCCTCCCCGGTCGCAATCCGTTCCGGTTGTCCCTTACATGAATAGATGTTTTCCCTACACGGTGTAGGGGGGTTGGAGAAAGCTCCTAAGGGAAATGCTGCTCCTACGGAACCGTTGCCGGGAAAATCTGCTCCTTTGAGGGGGTAATGGTGGAGGTACAAGTTTTCCTGCCTTATTTCGAGGGTATTCGAACGAAGGTTAAAAAAGAAAGGACTCCAATGTTTTGAGGTTTGCTGCCAACGGGCATTGATTTCTTTTCTGTTCTGTTTTCCTCGGAAAATGATTGGTGTAGAACTTTTCAATGCAGTATGTTTTTTGTCTTCTTGAGGACTAGCTTCGGTACTATTTGTTTGTCGTGCTCTTTAGAGGATTTTTCTATTAAACGGTTTATTTCATGACTAAAATTGAGTTCATGCGGAAATTTTCTTTCACCTAAACTAAATAAAATATTTCAATTTAGGTAAAGCTGTTTATCGAAATTTTTACAAGATCGACCCTATTTCAGCTTCACTAATTGCCACCTTTACGTCAGAGAAACTCCAAATTTTCCTTCACGCAACTAAATCCGTTACACGTCGGAGTTTAAAAGTTTTTTTTTTTTGAAAAGAAGCTTTACTTGCCGACCGGAATGATTTCACCCCCAAAAACACTGCGTCACAGAATCCGACGGGGAAGAAAAGAAAATGCGCACCATTTGGAAAGGATTTTCCGTAAGCTCGTTACTTGGGTGGCCCATTTTCTAGCACACCCTCCGAGTTCTTTTCCGCTTTCGGGAAAGTCGGGCTATTGCAAGGTGATTGTTTGCGTAAATGGTTTCCTATTTTTAGTATTGGCCCACCAAGACATCATCCGGAATGGCCACAGCCGAGCAGTAGGCACGAAACCAAGTTGCCATGGGGAGTCATTTGAAATAGATACTAAAAATAACCGAAAGTAACCGGCATCTTTGGTGTAGGAGGCTTTTCGCAGCAAATAGGAATGACCTTTTATGTCTGGGAGCCCGGGACTAGGAAGTTAAGCTGCAACCGATGGGCGGCTGTTGCTAACGGTTTACTCAGTCCCTTCAGATCATTCGATGTGTAGACTCGGGCCATTTGATACATTCCGACACTAAATCGGTACGTGTTTCTTCCAAGGTATGGTGTGTTTTTTTTCTTCTTTTTTACGCCCTTCAACAATTGAAAAAAGGCTTTAGTTATTTTCATTTTCACAAATTTCAACAGGTAATGTCCAAACTTATGGTCACTCCAAAGCATCTCCGAAGGCCTTATCATTACAAATCCTTTTTGTTCATTACTTTTATGAAATGTTTCGTCTCGTCAATTTAAAATATTTGAAAATCATTCCGTGAAGTTCTTTTGGGCTATGTACTCGCATCACGAAAAACCAAACGCCAAAAAAGATATGCTTTTCACGTGGTTTCAATAGGCCCTGTCAATTTTTTTCACACCGAATAAACTTTATTGGATTACACTCTCTGGCCGGGTTGCGAGTTTACATGTGGATCGTTTCTTTTCTCAACCTTCCTACCGCGGAGCATCCCAAATAAGCGCATCCCGTTTCGTGATCGCATAGGGGTTTCTTTCTCTCATTTTGCTCAAAATCGGCTTGGTTGAAATGTGCCAAATCAATCGACCGAAAACTGATTATCCTTTCGCATCATTGGCTTTCTGGGACGTGTATGTACTCGAAGTATTGGATACTATGAGATTTGGAATACTGGTGGAACAAAAATGGCAGTTAAATATGCCCAACAGTGGAGATAACAAGCAGTTTCATCACAATTCCTAAGTCTTATAACGCAATTCTCACTCCATCCCTCCCGATGGAGGTACCCACGATCAAATGTTGTGTAGCGGGTCGGGTTTAGGTTTAGGAGCTTAGTAACCAGCCACCAAACTTACAATGAACATTTAGAAAAGTATATATCAAATATTTATTTCAACTTTCCATTCATCGGGTTGCTCTGGCTTCTGAGCGGAGTTGGTTGGTTTTATCATTCTACAAAAGAAACAATTGCTTTTGGCAGCGAATGCGAGCGCAATTAACTCAATCAGTCGAACATTGGAGTGAAGGGACGGAAGATAACAACATCAAATATGCTGCCAACATATTTTTCCTACAATGCGCAAGCTACCATTGAGTTGAGTACCGGCCGAATGTTTTGACTTTGTACCTTCTGTCGTTTGAAGAGTCATTCAAAAGCTTCAGCAGAAACCTTTTTCTGGAGGTTTTTTTTTCGTACTTAAAATTTCTTTCTTCATCTGCTAAAGATAAACAAGATCTGCCCTGAAAGAGTGAAAGTGTGCGTTTGTGATATCATTCCAAGTGGCCTGAAAGCATAGAATACCGTCTTTATTCTTAATCGAGAGGTAAAGGAAATGTTTTGAAGACGAAGCTTATTGTAAGACATTTTTCAATAAGCAATCTCAAACAAACGTTTTCGTTAAGTGCATACCTCTTAAAGCTTTTGCCATACCATAGCCATTTTTCTCTTCTCTATTCTAATAGAAAAGTTATTTTATAAATTGGCTTTATAATATATTTCTCTTTAAATAGTCACATAACTGAAATTACATCAACAAACCTCATTACGTGCTAATAAGATGACATGCCTTAAACACAGTAATAACTCTACTCCCAGCCTCTTCGTCTTCGTGTTCAACCGATTAAGAATTTAATAATGTGGTTAAGCTCATAAAAAGTCAACCGTTTCTTCGGTTAGGAGCTGATCAAACCGTCCACCACCATCATCACCACGGTCATTATTATCGTCGTCGTTCGTCGCCGATGCCATCACGGAGTGTGGTTTTTCCCCTCTTTTTACTTTGGGACATTTAGGGCGATTTGGTTAAACATAACGCGGGAAGAAACACTTTGCCTCTCGCTGAAGTCGATGCAAAGGTCAACCGCAACCAAAACGAAGGCCTGAGGCTTCGGTTGGGTGGGACATACCATTTCCACTGCCGACCACATCATGATGGCGCGAATGGACGTCATTAAAAATCTTTCTCGCAGAAGTGACATAATTTTATCGCTTTTTAAGTGTGCCAACATCGACGCATCAGCTGGTGATTTTTCCTTCCTTCTCGCAAAATGGTTAAAAATATTACTCTCTCTTTACGTCTGAACTTTACGCCATTCGAGGAAAAATACATTGGAAGCATTTATACGGCTATTTAATTGTTTCCCTTATAATTATTATGTGCGTCTGTATTTGAGTCTATTGCAACTATGAATGTTGATCAGCAAAAGCTTATAATGTGATGATGCCGCATCGAAAAGGCACAATTGGGAAGCTAAGGAAAAAATTCGCTTTAACAAGGTAGTTGAAGAAAAATAAATCAGGAAAATAGCAACCTATTTGAAAGAGAAGATTTTTCTCCCCAAATCCGCCATTATTGCCGCTGGCGTCAACTGGTGGTTTTGTTAGTTTAGAGTTTGGTTTTGTTTTCTTTTCTTTTTGTTGCTTTCGCCATTTCCATCCTCGTTGATCTGCACGCCTCAGAACGGCAGCCTTCCCGAATGGACTCATTTCCGCTTCCGGTGGCATATAAAAATATCCTACACCACAATAGCCCGTCACGATGGGGCGGGGGGTGGTGCGGAAAAATGGAAAGTTCCTTGCCTGGCTTTCGCGTCCGATTCATTTCTCCCTGGAATCTATGGTGAGGGTTTTGGGTGCGGTTTTATTTATTCCAGCAACTGCAGCATTTTTGCGGTAGCTTTTCTGTCCGGTAGCTCAGGTCAAGCATAATTTCTATTCTTTCGCCTCGTTGCCAGAGGGAGTAGTGGCATCCTTCACTAGAAGCTAAGCCTGCACACAAAGGTGCTGTCGGAAAGTGGGAAAGTGAAGAGCGTGAATTGTTCAATCCTGAAGTTGAGTTTGAAATAAGGCTGCGAGATAGTGTTGGACGGTGGAAGGTGCTATTTTTATCCAACGCCATTAACATCAGATTCAGTTGCACGCCTTGATGATTTTTCCTCTCTCGTTTTGTTTATTCTTTGC
Source organism: Anopheles coustani (assembly GCF_943734705.1). Classification (NCBI taxonomy): domain Eukaryota; kingdom Metazoa; phylum Arthropoda; class Insecta; order Diptera; family Culicidae; genus Anopheles; species Anopheles coustani. The sequence continues at coordinate 72,541,483 of NC_071289.1, forward strand.
AATTTTCCATTTAAAACAAGGTTTATCTTGAAATGGTCCAACAAGGTCTGTCTTCGTCCTTGCTCCATTGGTATATTTTGCATGCAAAAGAAATTACTGGTAAAACACAAGGCACCTGGATTCTGTGCTTCAACTCACATGTTCCAAGCGGATTTAAAAACATTAATCATTTAACAGCCGTTCGGTGCCGGCTGTGCTTCGAACACGGCGCGTTACAATCGGAATCAATATGATCGACATAAATAAAACTGATTTTTATCGTCGCGCCTGTCACCGAAATTTGTTTCGATTTCCCCCCCCGCAAGCAAGTTGGTTGGCGACACATTACTTGCCTTTTTGGCAATATTTTTTCAACCCCCAGCTGATCACGGTTGTTCGCTCGAGCATTGGCTTTCGCTATCGGGAATGTTAGAGGCCACCTGCAGAAAACGAACAAGAAAACTAAGGCTCGATTAAGTCGCGCGATTTTCCGTGTTTCCTGGCGGGCGCGTGCCGTGAAATATTCATTTATGATAATGTGGAGATATATTTCTTCCATAAAATCCGACTTTCTCCCTTTGCATGAATGTGGGTAGCGGTTTTTTTTATTTTCCATTTCACGTTTCCTAGAAGCTTTATATTCTATTCTTCTACCGGAAGCCCGGAGAACCGTTGTAGGTTTTTGTGGATCAGTTGTGTTTTTACCGTCGTTTCAATAAGGGCTTAGTATTTCAAGTAGAAGCTGAAACAACAAGGTAAACGAGATGTAGAATCGATGAATGTGGATGATACCAATCGTGCTTGCGTATGTTTGTGCGATTAGCATATAGAATGGTCCACTGGGAAACGGCTTTAGCAAGCGACCCGGGATTGAGAATGTCGTGGCCTAAGCTTCATACATGAATCTGTCAGTTTCCGGATGATTTGTAAAGAGATAAACTTTTGGAAATTATATTGAACATCCAGCTGACGATCAAAACAACCCGTTGCCAATTCAACAGCAATTAGTTTCCGACGCAAATATTTCCCAAATGTGCGCAAGAGGATGATAAATTTCCCTTGCTCTCTTCGGTACGAGGACTAGGCCATATTTCACCATTTACCTTTCAAACAATATATTTTGTTAGCGGCTCCCGGTGGAGTATTCGTTTTTTTTTGTATGTAAAGAGAGACGCCACGTTTCGCGCAAAACATGCGTGTGGAGGAAGGGCGCATTTAATCGGTGGTGGTTATGTTTGGAAAATTTATGTTTTTCGATCTTCTTCCACTTCCATGGCGCAAATGGCGTTTGATTGATTTCGCGCCGCAACCCACGCTGGCGGAAGGGGGAGCGGAAGTAAAATATCGTCCGATCGACCGGACCTGAACCGGGTGGAAACATGTGTGAACCAGTAAATCTGAGTTATGAGCTCCATAAATCATGGATGATCAGCGGGAGCTTGTCCTGAAAAAGAAAAACAGCCCCCTGTTTTGGTGGAAGGCTATAACTCTGCGCAGAATGGGTTCAATGTTGGCGTAGTTGAATTTTGTTTGCAAATTTGACACAAAATATAACTGAATCAGTAAATCTGCTACGCCGAAAATAACTACATTAAATCCCAAACCTCGTTGTGTATCGCCCCGCTTTATGCACTGCTGCAGCAGGATCCTGAACTCTTCTGCTCAATTTTACGCTTGAAGGTTGAGTCAACCCTAATTTAATTCGTTTCGGCTGTGGGCACGGTTAAAAATAAACCCCCGAAGGGTTTTCTTCGTTACGCGGCGAGCCGAGGGAGTCGCACACATAAACACCCTAGCTTTTGCTTTTGGAGCGAAAGCCACCTCCTAAGTAGAGTCAAGTCTTATATCGTCCTTTCACCCGGTGTCCACCGCTTCACCCTTTGCGGAGGGTTTCTTCACGTTTGCTTTCGCTGTTGATAAGATTTTGAAATTCTTAAGAAACGCTGGGGGGCGAACGTTGGCGGAGAGCTAAAGGCTCACAGAATGAAAATATTAGCTTGCCCTCGTGAGATATCCCGCCCGTCACTTAGGCTGTTGACGTGTCGTGAAGTTCGGTGCCTTTGGGGAGCTGCCGTCGGAAGGCGCCAGGACAAAATTACTTCCATTCACGGGCGAGATTTAGTTGCAGCTCCCGAGGGCACATAACAGCGTTCAAGCGCGCTCATACTGAGCAGCGTGAGACGATGCTTTTATGCACTGTTATTGTGAACTCCAACGCCCCTGTTGAGTCTGGAGCGGAATTTCCTTTTTTTCTGGTGATGGTAGCAGAAAGTGTTTATATGCCACAGGTGTGGATGTTGTGACATTTACTATGCATAATTTACGTTAATCCGACGTTAGCGTATCGAAATCATGCGAGAAGAACCATTCAAGACTACTTTGGGATCAATTCATGTGATTCAACGAAACTTATGAAGTATGTAAATAAATATTTGATGAAGAAAATGATAATGTTATTTAATACACATACTTTCAACACTTATCATTTTAAACTATTCATTAATAAAACTTATACGAAAATATGTTCATTACCATCCTCAGGCCTTGCGATCGGAACCTGCGTGACTGTGAGCTGATATCGTGCCGATTGCGTCGGGTAGAACCACTGTGTAGGTTGCCCGGATCTGCCCTGCAGCAGCTCGCCATGTGCGGATTCTACGAGGATCTGGAGAAAGGCGTGACGTGTAAGTATCTGCCGATACCCTAGTAGAGTGATATGTTGTTGTTTGATTCTTAAACCCTTGACGCTCTTTTTAGTATTTCGAGCTGGCGAACAGGGAAGATATTGGTACGCCGTGCTTGGAGGCCAGCTCGAGGTTCGGTACCACGCCGCAGACACCAAAGATGGAAAGGTAAGTGGCCTCCATGTGGATGGGGAAAAGTGTCGTGTTTAGCCACCGTAAAGTGTAACCTTAGTTTTTAATCCTCCTTCCATGGTGTGTGCCACACATTGGCATTACCGTGCCACATCACAGTTCAAACAACCTGGTTCCCTTAAATATTTGAACCATCCTTTCCTCTCGATGTGGTCGATGAATTTCTCGGATCTGGTCGAAAATAACTCCCCGGAAAAGGGATTGAATTTGATCTCAGTTTAGGAAGCAACAAGAAAGGAAATGAGCACATTAAAATTCAACACAGCACTCAAAACCAGCACAACAAATTCCTGTGGTATTGGTTTCGAATTTTTACAAGCGAAATCACAAATCATGTGCTGGTCAGCAGGATTTCTAAAAGCAACAATGCTAAAAATCCTTGAAAACTTTCCGATGAGTAAGGGTAAGGAAGTGCCCGAAAAAGGTCGAGGGTTTCATGAATAAGGCAGGGAATCAACCACAGAATTTCTATATTCCGGTTTATCAAACGAGTTTGCCCACAAATGTAACCTTTTTCGGGAAAGTCAGCTTCAGAGCAAAATGGTTATTTCTCTAGCTGAGGGGAAATCTGTATAATCTGTTAATCCAACCTACATAAAATAACTACTCATGAATGGCTAGAATACATCTGGAGCATGGACTTCAGTAAATGCTTCCCATATAGCATTAGTAAATGATGCATTATAACGTATTACTTTCGCACAATATCGTTAGTGAGGATTTGAATGATTCGCGAAACATTACCTCTTCGAACTGCCACGTTCCAAATCAGCCTACTCCTCTGGGATAGGATTATTGGAATAAAGAAAAACGGATCACATATTCACAAACGTCAGCAGGACGCAACTCGTCGGGGGTTGTTTTCTCCACTCCAGTTGCTGCTTCATGTGAAATTCATGAGCTACCAGATTGGTCCCGGTCTGTAAGTAATCCAAGTCCTTTTCATAGTGCCTTTCTGAGGCGCTCGGAGACTCTTCAATCTTATTGAGGATGGTTCAGATTAGGCGTCGATGTGATTTTATTCCATTCGAGGTAGGCCTACGGTGTATTAAGGGATAAGTGAATAAGAATATCGGGTTGGGTATTGGTAATGGATATCGCAAGAAGAAAGACGGTGGGTGTCAGCAGCATCGCGAAGTTGTTGTGCGAATGTTCCTGGAAAAAAACAAAACCTCTTAACAACGTGGGTGGAAATTAGTTCCATTGGTTAGATAATGTTCGTTTGCCGAACGCCGGTATCCATTGCACGATGGCTTTGTGCATCTTTTGTACGATAAAAACCAATCCAACGCTGCCTGTACACGTATGTTTGCCTATGACCCCCGCTAGGCCTTCGCCGAAGCACATGAAAAGAAGTGATTGTTTGTCTCCGCTTCTTCGAATGGAAAACATCACAACAAAGGTATCATTTTACCACGCGAACCGGGCGCAACCGGGCTTCCACGTGGTCGAAGGGGTAAACAAAGCGGCATCATCCATCCCATCCGATCCGATGGAGCTGTTGCGGTTACTTAGTTTTCGGCATCGAATATCATCGTAGCCGGCAGCCGGATGATGTCATACCAACGGGCAGAACCGTGTGGCCAGAGACCGATGAGACATATATATTTGCTTCTCGTCTGGTATGTGTACGTTAAGTAACATGACTTGAGAAATGTCCCCGATATCCTCCGGAGGAGTTACACGGTCTGGATCTGGAGAGACGATTTGCAGAACCGTCCATGCGTTGGAATTTAAATATTATACGGTCTTCGCGTCCGATTTCGCTAGAATGCGTTGAAGCCACAACCAGGCTTCGGTCAAATTACTTAAAGTCTACCCACTTTAGCGCGGGGTCATTTCAATTAGGATCTTAGGTATAACTGTAATATGCGATGATACGGTGCACGATCCGAACGAATATGTGTGGTTTGGGATGGTAGGGTGAAACGATATGCGAGACAAAAATCCTTTCGTAAACGCGCCCTAATCAAGCCCAATCAACGATTCTCGAAACCACAAAACAATACCGCTCACGGCCAATCAAGTAATTGTGAATGCTCCCGGTTGGACTAATTGTGCGGCGGAAATTATCGGAACCTTGAGCCGCTGACGCTGGGTACGCATACTGATGCCAGCAGGTTCGGGAGGTTTCCATACGCAACAAACCTACGGTCAGAATCCTATAACTTACTCTTTAGCATTCGATACTGTTCGTGACTATCAAGCCAACACCCCCGTTGGCTCTTTCAGACACATCAACATTGTTCACCGGAAAAGCATTACGATCTTTTCTCGCATCCAACACCGCTTAGCGAATGCTCCAACATTTCTTCTTCACCTTGGTGAACGCGAGTTCAGCTGGTTACACGATCTGCCCCGGACTACCGGAAAGAGATTACATTCGGGCGGACGTGACCTCACGTAACCGGACCACTTCCGAACCGGGAAGATGAAACCGTTGCGTTACGCTGGACGCAGCATTCCGACGCGTCGGCTGAAGAGTATCATAGTTTCACCCGAGGCCCCGGACAATGCGTGGCGGCTCCAGAGAATGCGTGAAAGTGTTGTGCCTCTATCTGTGTGGTTGATATATTGATGGCTGGAAGTTATGTTTGATAGACCACGTACGGTCAACCGAATACGGAGCGGTACAGTGATGGGCGAACGTTTTGCAAGTAGTATTCAATCGTTTTTTTTTTCCTGAGACCTGTTAAATTCACGAAGATGATGCACAATACACACAATACTTGTCGACTGGTATGCTTAGACAAATATATTTATTATTTTCTTATGAACTCCAACATATTTGCAACTTTAAACATGAAAACGATTCTCCACCCAATTATGAAGCCTTTACTGTAAGGAACTCTGATACTTGAAGGCGTGCTCAAGAAGACATTAAACAGATCTATTTTCCGAGACAGTGGATTACTTGCCTCCATATGGTCGCTCGAGTATCTAATGATGTTTCAAGTGTTGGAATTCTAGAACATTTGAATCTGGCCCAACTGCGTTACACTGACGATTGCTCTGCCAATTTACTTTGGGTCTCGCCGGTTTTAAATAGCAGTTGCATCAAAGAAGCGTCTTTGAATACACCGGATTAAGTTATTTTACATGTTTAACTCGGGCGATCTTAACAATATCCCAAATACCAAAGATTCTCTAAATCTTCTTCCAACCGCGCCCGCAATCCCTCCCTGTGCAAACACACCACGAAAACTGTTTACGGAAGTTCATCAGCCGTTACGAGACGTCGTGAAAACCCCGTCGTGATTCCCTTGGTGCCCTCATCAAGCAACAATCTTCGTCATGGCTTACTCACCAACCCCGAGAATGCTTTGACTTGCTGGCGGACCTGGCCGTGCGGTTCTGGACCGGCCGTGTTCGGGCTGCTGCCGTTGTTTATTTATTTGTCAAACACCAGTTTTCCACCGGCCTGCTGGCTTTCCAGGCACGGCGTTGTTACGGCCCGGCGCCCATCTCCTATTTCACGAGGTGCAATTTCCTCGTTCACTTCCGCAATTTCCTGTCGTCCACCGTCCGTGCGCTCGGGACGGATACTTTGTGTTTTTCGTCGGTGTTTCCTTTGGTCGTTCGTTTCCTTTTCTGTGGCGTTTTCTGTACTCCGCGCTTGGAAAGCGCACGGAGGATTTAGGGAATTCGCGCCACGGAGGCTGTGCCGGGATTTAACCGTTTAATATTTTGTTGTTTACGCAAATGTATCACTTTAGCTCCCCGAACCAAACCACGGTGCAAGCAAAGCGATCGTCGGTGTACGAAACGGTTGCCATTGCCTTAGGTTGCGTAGTGGAGACGGTTGAAGAAACGAAGTTATTTGAGCCCTTCATTTTTATTTACCCAAATGCAAATGAATGAAATGCTACGGAAAAAGTCAACATTTGAAATGAATGTTAAATACTGAATGAATCGTTTATAGTTTAAATTGAAAGATTGTTGAACTGCGAAACTTGAAACATGGACTTTTTTTTATCAATTCTAGTTTTATACACACATTGTTCGCTTGGCACACTTTTGTTTCAGTCTCCCACAGCTCGTTTGAATCTGAAAAATCTATGTCCGGTCATAACTTCTCCGACCAGAGAACGGGGTGGCGCATAAATGTCTTACTTTGCTCAGGCACTTTACGACTGCCGGTTGTTTGCCCTGCCTTAGGTTTACACAACATCTACATCGAGTGCAACTGCGGCTTGATGCCAATTTAATGTAAACTTTCATGGAACAACATTGATCGCGGCCTACGCAGCCAAAGCAAAGTTCCATACGGACGATGAACAGTCCGCTGGCCATGCGGTCGGGATGATTTAGATTATGTTTAATATTGCACCAGCAAGGAACAATGCGTGTCCAGCCTAGTTCGACAAGTGGAACAAGCGGAAATTCTCCGTCCGGTCAGTTTGTTCCTGTCCGGCTGTGAAGCTCGTACCTTGACGAAGCAGAGAGTGGAAATTGCAACGAGCGCAACATCGATGTTGTGGTCAAGTTTTCAAACACCTTTCCACACCATCGTGCAGCGCAATATTACGGGAGCTATCGTGCAATTTCTTTCACTCCACCGGGTAAGCCAATAATCGACATGATGAAATTGCTGTACGTCTGGAGGCGACCTCTTTCCGACAAACACACTCGGTGCAAACTGAGCTGAAGCAACCTGTAGACTGACCTGTGCTGTGCTCGAAAGAGTCCATTGCCACCTCGGTGGTAATATCCTTGCACCGAGCATTAAGGCTCCCGGCTCCCGGCTACTACCAGCCCTCTCCATACCGAGCCTGTACAATACCCTGAGGAAATGGACACGAACTCCGTACAGCGAAGGCCTTCGTTGGGCAAACGGTGCGCGCGTTGATGTTTGTGCTGATATAAATTCAATTACGGAATTAATTCGTTCCTATTAAGTAATCAACTGTACATTATTTTCCCTGCCGCACGCAAACACACCTACTCCCCCACACAGACACGCGAGCTCTCACCGGATAGGCCACTAGCTCCATGACTTCTTGGGACTGCCTCACATTATCAGACAGTAGTGTGGAAAGCGTCGGCAAACGATTCGGTGGGTTGTTTGGTCAATTGTCTCTGAATTATGCTGATTTGATGCCGTTATGCTTTCGGTATTCGGGCAAACAGTGGGCGCTTCGACTGCCTGGAGCTTGTGCGCTTTAGGCTCTGCGGCCTTGCTCTATCCGACGTGGTTCGCTGACAGCATCTTCGACGGGGCTGGGAAATGAGAAATGGCCGGCTGCATGCATACCATCAACGCGAAACCAACCCCCTAGTCATCCTCTTCGCCAGTAGTGTGTGATGATTTTGACTTGCACGCGGTGGTGTTCCCCAACGAAAGCCCTAGGCACGTGCAATATGAATAATGGAAGGTTGCCTCGAACCCCACCCGACAAGCCGCCTATTTCTGGCAATTTCTCATCCATCGTCGTCGTTTTAAACAAATGAAACCGTTTCAGCGAGAGCGCATTATCATCATCATGAATAACTTACGCACGCGACCGAGCGCGTTTGTTTGTCTTTTGGCGGTGGCATAAAAGCGTATCTAATACAATTATGCTGCGTCTGACGGTGGTGGTGGCTGCCGATCCGATGGCACGATGTTGACTTTGAATAGAATGGTGTACATATTAATTTATTCGATTAGCGTTACGATTCGGGCCGCCGGACGCTGGGAGGATGGGGGATCTTTAGCGGATCAACGGTATGTTAATGAGCATGTGTGAATTTTATGCGGGCGTTCGGAAAGTAAGCTTTCGATCGCACTGTGTCACCAAGCCAATCCTTCAGGGGATAAAGGTGTGCCATATTTTACGTGTTACGGTGGGCAGGTCGAATTAAGTTGGTTGATTGTGGAACAATCCGTTTTAAATTGGAAATCAATTAAAGGGTTGGGCGTGTGCGTTTTATTATTAGGCATACTGCAAAAGTTGACGAGCGAATAATTCCAAGAATGTGTAATCAATTAGATGGTTAAGAGTTCACAAGTTAAGATAAACCCGCTCTTGGGACATTTTTTTCAATTTAACGTTATTCTAAATATTAGAAAACCTGAAAAGAAACGTTAATAAAATAACAAACTAGACTTTAAATTTCATAATTTCATTGTTTAATGTGCAATAGTTTCCTCCCTTTTTATGTTCGTGGTGCCAAACTATTAATAAATCGTTACTTACTTGGATTTATCTACCATTTCCTGGGTCTTGCTAGCCGATCGTTTCAATTTATGCAACCATTTCCTCGCTAAACACAGTGCCACATCGACTTTAAAAGGTCTTGCACGTGTTCCTGTCTCACACTACGGTACGGTGCAACATTTCTGCACCCCAAAGTTGGTCCGGTCCGGTGTCGTTGTATCGATTCGCACCCGTCCCTTACGGCACGGCCCATCGGATGGAATGTGAATGTCCCTACATTAGGTAAAAGGTACACATCGGTTTCCATTCGAGAGCGAGCGATCTGCGAGCGCTGTAGTTAAGCAGCAACAACTTTAGCCCTTTATGCATAAGGCGACACCTATGGTGGAATTAAGCCGTTCGGTAACCACATCGCAGCTGCGCTACGGTCGCGTCCATGCACATCGGTTTGTTTGCACTTGTTTGCTTGCAGGTGCATTTGTTTACTGTGTTTCCTTAATGGTGATTCAACACTAACTGTTTGCATATGTCAAGTGTAAGGTATTTTTATTTTTTAAGAAGGCTCGTAACGCCCGGAAAATGCAGATTTAACAAAATAGGGAATAAGCTGCTGTAGAAAGACAAGCAAATCAGTCTTGAAAGTTGTTACAGTCGATTTCACATCACATTAAATTTTTGATATATTTAACTTCTCATTATGCCTTAATAGTTATATTCAAGTTTTCCTAAAGTTATGATAAACAAACAGAAGAAACATACAAAAACTCTGATAGTTAATATGAAAGTATTAACTCCAATATCCTTGAATGCAATAATTGCACTGTTCGATTGACAAACTGCGGAAGAACTGCTAACCGAATACATATAACGTGCTGTTTGATATTGAACTGCTTGAATAAGGTTAGGGGTTGAGACATTCAGTAGCAGGCGATTCTCTGTTCCGGAACGATTTTTGCAATTCATTTGCTACCTTGGTTTCGTACTTAAGAACACCTAATCGGGAATGAAATAAAGAAGGGTTCATGAAATAATAAACTAACAAATAAATCAACAAATGACATGCATTTTGGGAAACGACAAGACAAGCTTTGTGGCTATTGATAAACAGAACAGTATTAAAAATTTGTGTCAAAATACTCACCCAGCACGAAAAGCGTTGCTAGCAGTCCTACTTGATTCGCATTTACGAACATTGAATATGTAGAAAATGCATGATATATAATTCGCACTAGTAAATATATTAAAAAAATCGTTAAGCAGAAGCGGAACTCCTGTTTTGTTGAAGATAAAATGAGTAAAAAGTATTCGTTAAATGTAAATATAACATAGTACCTTGATGGATATAATGTACAATACATACCCCAAAGAAACCAATCCAATAAAATGTTGAAAATACCAATCCCGCGATACCGATATATAGAAGAGCTGGTTGCGTAGAAATGAAGAATTTAGCTGAGGAAAGATTGCGACCGTGAGAAAGTAAGAATAACCAGTACACTTTATGTTCAGTTTGCGCCAATCAAGTCAATTGTTCTGTCGACACATTTAACGTTACACTTCTTGATTTAGATATGATCGACTTATGATCGAAGTACTTTGTAATTTCTATTAAAGGATTCTTCAAACATGAAAATATTTCACGTTTGGCACATATGTGTAAAAACAATGTTTTCTCAAACTATTTTCACATTTACAATAAGTTTAGCTAAAAAAAAAACAAAACGTTATGGCACATGATAATGATTAGAAATAACAAATTTTGACTCCATACAACTCTACACGATCACGAATTGCACGAAAAAACGGTTACGAAACACTTAAAACAAATCTGTACAAACAAACGTAAAGTTTCCTTTTATCGTCGTGTATAACGACAATCAACTTAACACATGCATTTCAACAGTCAAGAGTTTCTCCCTAATCGATAAGAACTTACTATTCTCATTTTCTGTAACCGAAAGGTTGCCTAGTACCACGGATGCAATGCTAAACAATATTTCATATACTCCAACAACGACAGCGTGAACTTTAAGATGCGTGGAAATATCCAATTCCCCATTTGTAGAAGCCATGGCGTAAGTGTTTTTAATCGATCACAACAACTTCCTTAGGTCTGGACACTGACTGACTGATCATCAACCGATCTGGAGTTTAAATAGGCTCGCTTTTACTGATTTCGGATGCGATGCTCATGAGAAAAGCAGATAAAATAACATGTCAAACCTGGTCTGTGCTTGTGCTACGTATTGTTCTGTGTGCCTAACTTTGATGATTGTTAAACAAATTTTCTATTGACAATCGAGAAACACGGGTCCTACTATTATCAGTTGAGCTTCAACTCAAGTCAATCTAGAAGACTCTTCATTCCCGAATCCACATAAGTAAAATAAATTAATAATGAAGAACCAATGATGCATCATGGACGTTTTGAGATAATCTAATCTTATCTTAACCCTACGTTGCGTGGCAAGTATGACAAAAGACGCCGAAGAATATAATAAATCTGGTTTTCATCAAATTAAGTAAATTTAAATAGTTTACAAATAGTTATTGCAAAAGAATATTCAACTTTTTATTTTACAAAGAGTAAAAAAACCTAATATTTGTAGAGCATTTGCTGAACAGAATGTCTATTCTGATAATTGATAGAAACAACATTACAACTCTTTGCTTATGTTGAATCTTAGTTAATCTTAAATTTATATTTCTAACATACTTGAAACTAATTCTGTCGGAACTACTTTGTTTCAAAAGTGTTGACTTCATGTCGGGATTTTCCAGTGCAAGATGCATTTCATTGATTACTCTGTTTAGCTCTTCATGCATCGGCTAAGTAGCACTGTTCATCGTTTTAGCACACATATATCAAATCTTACTTATTACACTCACGGCGAAGGCTTTAGTTTTGTTTGTTTTCACTGCAACCGCCGCCCTCTCTTGTCTGTCCACCCATTTTGACCCTCCGGCGTCATCAGCATACAATGCATCCGTCCGATGACAGCAGTACCGCGTCCTATCGTAGGTCGAATTTGTTTTCGTCTTTCGCTTTCTTCTCAAACGATTGCGAGAAATGCCGAACCGCTTGAACATTGCTGGACAGGGAATGATTCGAATTTAAGTGGCTCGAAACGGCGTTCCACTTGTGCAGCAATTTCATCATGATGGGCTTCTGTAATCGATTACGATCATCTTTCCTGTTGCGCTTTCCATCGCTCGCGTTGTTTACGGCTTCTTTCTACGGACGCCCAATCGGCTGCCCATTAATTTCATCTCCACCGATCGCGTCGCTGTGTTGCGTCTGTTGCGACTGCGATGTCGCTCATATTTAACGCTTCGTCGCGACCGTGGTCTCGCGAGCTTACGAGATTTTAATTTGACGAACGCGCGCGCGATTTCATCTCACGATCGCCGTCACATTCCCAACCGTGGAAGTGCATCATCTGCGCGCGTCGTCCGAACGGGCGCACGATAGGCCGCGGGTAGCGCCATCTTGCTTGCTCGGGTGGATCTGTTTATTCGTGCTTCCCACCCGAGGCACTTTCCCCACCCCATTTCGCTCGGTTTCCCCCCCAACGACCGATCGTTCCGTGGACGGCGTGCGCTTTTCGGGGGCTGCTCGCTCAGTTCCACCGTGGATGCTTGACGACGCGTACCGTCACAAACGAACTGCGGTCTCCACAGTGTAACATCGACGACGACGACGACGAAGTGGATTTCACAGCTGTTTGCTAGCGCGTTGTGATTGTTTTTGGTTGTGATTGTCGTGTGCCGGAATTGGCCTCTTCGCAAGCAGCATCGGTGTGCATTGTGCTTGCTAGCGACTACTTTTGGTCTTATGCATCATCATCACTGTAATCTGGTGCATTCCGTTCACGTGCGCTCCTGCTGCGACACTGTGCCGTTTTTGTGTACCGCGAAGTTTTGTGAAGCGTAATTTGAGTCAAATTGTTTGTGGTGCCGGCTCGATCAGCACGCTGTATCGATCACTTGCAAGTGCATAACGCGAAACCGATGCTACAGTTGTGGATGAAATAGTACGCGGAGGGAGGATCAAAGTCTGGGTTTTTGAGTCCGTTAGCTACAGTTGACAGTGAGTAGCAAATAAATTCCGTGTAGATAATCCTGCAGTGTTAGTACTTCCAACGAAGAGAGAGAAAAACCTAATGTGTTTTCCAGCTTTTGGCAACTGGCTTCGTTACGTGACGACATACCACATCGCCTTGCAGTGTCCCACATCGGTTCGCGCTTCTGTTTGCGCCATTTTGTCCGTGTAAATAGCATCTGCAGACCAAACCGAGTGTTGGCCATTGCGTTCGCGTTGTGCGTATGTTTGCTTAGACCTCCTCAGCACCATCGGCAGACCGGATTGTGGCAATAACCAACAGCCCACGCGCGATACGATAACGCCGTAGGTCGAGCGGCAACGTGCTTGTTTATGTGGCTGTTCCACCGGTACTTCTAATACCCGAGCGCGCAGATAAGATAAGCGGCTGGAGAGCATTTTCAGGGTCCAATAAAACTAAACATACGGTCGGTGACATCTGCCCGTGTGGATCTGGAATTTGCGTAAATAGTGCCGCGTGAAAGAACGAGGTGAATTGGCTGCTGTACTAGGAGCATTTTACCAAGTCCTAAATCTGGCGCATCGAAAGGTAAAACGAGGCCAACTTTTGCAATATATTTTACTTACATTTAGTTGTAAGTTAACGCTAGTGCATTGATTAGAAATTCATGTAACATCAATAAATTTTTCATTTTTGGGCAAAGTTCATTCGAACACTACCATGGGGCTGACTTTGATCACATTACTTTCACTCTCTGTTATTCATTTTTATTGCATGCATGCTTACTAAAATATTTCGAAAAATAAAAAGTTGCCACATCATGGACAAATATGTTTTCTAACATTTTTGAATGAAACACGCTGTTTCAGACAAACAAACCACACAAAAGCAAGAAGCCAATATGTTGGTTTTTTTTTCAATTTCACTTTAAACAATCATCTAATTGTTTACGATTTTCAACCGTCGTACCCTTGAATCGTGATCGATTCGTCTCACTCGTCTGGTCGATCACCGCAAATGGAACAGGGTTGTGGATTGGGCGGAGGTATCGAAATGAAGCTGTTGGAAGTTAAACCCACTCCCGGCCCAACCACATCCAATCGATCGGCCATCGATTCGGGGCGGAAAATGAATACTGAAGCAATCCAACCAACCCGACAACGCGCAACCATTTTATAGTCCTCCCCGTTCAATGCAATCGGTTTCATGATGACGGAAACGGTTGAATCGTGCATCGGTACGCAAAACCACGGGCTCGGACGCCGGATACGTTGAAGGTTTGCGCAAAAATGGAAAAAAGAAAAAGAAATAACAACACACATTCGCCACCGCCCCGAAAAGGGCAAGCGTCATTGTGACAGGGAGAGGGTGTCAAGCGGGGGAGGTGGGTGTTATGAAAAGTTAAACAGACCTTAGTGTGTAAATTAGTCGCAGACAAAGTGAGTGCGGATAGACAAGACGGCCTTTTGGCGATGGCAAAAAGTTAAAAGTACTTGAGAACACAGTAATTGCGGCAAGCGTTAAGCAAATGTGACATTCGATTAAAACGGGTCAAGATTCACTACTTTCCCCCCGCGGATGGCGGTCCAAAACGGTGTTCGCACGGGGAAACAATCAATCGATCGTCACCGCGAAGGTTTGGCGGTTCCATAGATTCGCGAGGTACTTGGTCCAACGTTTTCAAGTGGGTCCACCGTTTCGTTTGAGGTCAAAAATATAAACATTTGTTTGGGCAAGTGTCTACGGCGAGTGGAGGATTGATTTTTTACAAACCAAAAAGAAGAGACAATCAAAACGAAGCGAGAATCAAACACGTCCAACCCGTGTATGGAAACACATTATTGATTGTTTGCGAATGATTGAGGAGTTTTCGAGCGAGATGCTGGATGAACAAAGTGGACGGGTCCGATTGCCGCTACGCCTACGTCTGGATCTAGCTTAAGGTTAAGATCACATGGTCCTTTGTAAGATGCGTTGGCACGTTCCCATTATCCGCCTCGTGTTATAATTCCTTGAATGTTGTATTAATTGGCATATTTCTGTAAATTTATATACAGTCTTTGATTTGCTATGATCTATATCCGTTCCATGTTGCTGCTTGGGGCTTAAATGAGGTCCACACTTCTTTGCCACGCCATCATTCAAGATCAGCCCAAAAGCAAGAGACATGCGATATCTGCATTAGCGACACATAACACTTGCCCCATTCGGTGGGTGTTGAAAACAAATCTTCCCTCAATCCCTTGTAACCCGCTCTTACGGTGTGGGCAGTGTGTGTCTCCGTGCCTTTTGGATACATTGTTCCAGTCAAGTCGATCGAGACACTCGGCAAGTGGTACGGCGGTTTCGTTTTCTTCGCCAAAAAACTGCGGAATACTAAACGGCCGCCATCGCGAGGCGAAATCCACCGAAGTCCTACGCACCAGGGCAATGATGAAACCAGTGACCAGCAGCACCCAATTTGGCAGGAACGGGGTAGCAACCACCCACGGCAGATACCACACCGTTCAACACCCACACACGCGTCGGCGTCTGTTTTGGATAATCCCACTCCACTCCACTCCACGCCGGCCACTTTTAATCGCGCGCGCGCACGTCCGACAGACCTCTAAGCTACAAACAAACGGTGACATTTATCGGGCAAGTGCCGGACTTCAAGGTGCTGTGGAGGGCTGCGGTGTGGGCCTATCCGGTGGGCGCGTTGAAAACGAAAATATTGTTGTTTTTCGGAACCACCGGTAAACTTTGGCAATCGACGAGAGTGGCATGGCGCCTAGCTAATGCCGCCAGCCAAATGACCTTGTTGTGAAATCGGTGAGAGTTTACAAGCGGAAACCCTGATATAACCTCGGAGGTCGTAAGCCAAATGTTCCTTATGTTTCTGACACGATAAAGCAAGGCTCCGGACACCTCCTTCGGTGAAGTGAAAGCGATCATGAAAGGATTAAATTAAGTTATGTGATAACACCCCATGTTATCAGACACGGGGTTTGTGTCATTGTGCTGTGTTTGGAGTTTAATGGCGGCATGGCCTTAATACCTTTCCGCCGCTCGTAATGATCCACTGCATAAATTAAATCTCCTTCAATGGGTTGCATTGCCGTACCGGCAAGGTTAAGTTGCACTAAAGTCAACACATTTATCCGACGGAATTACGTTACCGCGTGACTTCGAAAACAGCTCCAAGCGCGGGACCTCGGTTCGTGCAATGGCGAGTCATGATCGAACCTTTTGTCGAAATCCTGATCGAAGTGTACAAGTAAATGAAATGATTACGGGCTGCGACGCCAACCGTCGGAGTGTTGATGGCGTCTGTTCAAGAAAATTTGAGACTCATGATTCGCATTATTGGCGTTCATGACCGTGATCTGCAAACAGCTGCTATTTATCACAATTTTCAACAGGATAAATAGACTTTTAATAATGCTGTAATGAGCTATTGTGTGCGATCCAAACAAAGTATTTTTGTTGAAAACCCTTATGCAAATCGGCTTTGATCAGATAAACTTTATTCCAACTGTCAGAAAGATCCTCTTACAAGTCGGAACTTCAGGTTCTTTAAACAAAGCAAGATATCTAAAAGAAGGTATACAGCACAAAGGTTCTAAAATTAGAAACATTATGAATAATATTATACTCTGAATGAAGCTATGCACGCATAAAAAAGTGGTAATTTTTCCTTTCACCAATCCATTAACTTGTTCAATTGGGAAGAAATTGATCATTGCAGATGAGAATATTTCGAGATTACTTTATCAATCGTTTATTTTTATTGCATGTTTTCAAATTTTTAATATTTTTAATTTTAGCTTCTGTGTCTTTAACTTTTCTTTTATATCCAATCTATTTTAAGTGTCTTCAAATATAGAAGAAAAACGGCTTCCTTGGGCCTTTTGCCTCGATAAGATCAAACCAGTTGAGTTGACGATGTTTACGAGAACCCCTCTCTTAAAATAAAATGTAGTTTTAATGTCAACAAACGCTTTTGGTTGTTCATAAATCATTGCTTAAAGTAACGTGCGTTTGATGGCTAGTAATAAAAAGGAAATAGAAAAAAAAAGTATACGCTCGCAACCTGTTGAGCGGTGGAAAGTTTATGACAGATTGCCTGTCCATCGGGTCGCACGGCGCACGTCCATCCGGTTCTATCAATCTACTGCCCCGGATGTTGGAGCATGTTCTCCAGATGAGTATCTTAATCGCCTCAGAACGGAACCGTCTGCGCCAGTCGGTGTACTTTACATTTCACACACACACACGCACGCACCAGTAGTTCCGGAAGCTTGCCGTTGTGTTTGCCTTTTGCATATCTGGGTCGCATATCTAAATGAGGGCTGTCGCTGAGTGTTAAAGTCTCATAAATCAAGATGCGCCACCTTTTTCCCGGGGTAAACCGGACAGCTTTTGTGTGTGTGTGTTTGTGTGTTTTGTCTGCAATCGCGCGTTAGGAACCGCTAGATGGATGAGGTTGATGTCGAAGATGATGGTGATGATGATGATGATGCTGCGGCTGCTGCATGAAGATGATGAGGATGCCGGTGTTTAACCGAGCCGCGTGCGGTGAAAGATGTTTTGGGTAAAAGGCAGGTAGCTTTTAAAGTGTACAGCATAAATACATTAGCTGAAACGGTCCTCCACGGTCCCATCCCACAGCGTCGAGGGAAAACGGTGGAAACCTAATTAATCGTGTCGTCGGGCCTCTTTAAGAAGTGTACACACAGCACCACTTGCTTGCTTACTTGTTCCCCTCGGTATACCTTCCGGTTCGGGTCTGGCCGCGTCCTTGGCTTCCGCGCAATCTCCGCGCTTTCCGGTGCCGTGAAAAGAGTGTTTGCAATCGATTATTATAGGTTGTCCCTTGGGTGAGAACAACAAAGTGGATAGAACTTGGCGTGGTGTATGTCGTGTGCTGCGGGAAAGTTGTCCACTACCGTGTACCGTCGTACCATCGTACCATTCCCGTCGTTTGGTCACGCAAGGCGATAAAATACCTGTAGCTCGGCTCGGTATCAGAACCGGGGGGGAAAGAACTTGCCGGTGGCGTGCCGCGCACCGTGCCTTCATTCACCGATCGCTCTGATGTACGTGCGAAAAGTGGCCGGTTTTCCGGCAGCCGTTCATAAACATAGCGGTACCTGCTGGGCCAATGCCACCCGTGCCACACGCCAAAGCTTCCGTGTGGATTTCCGCACACAATGTTGAAGATGTGCTGGGGTTCTTGTAGCTATCTTTTTTATGTCATTCTATTGAGCTGGATTTTTTCCCGTCCCTTGCGCTTTCCGTAGCCTATCGAGGTAAACATTCTTCGCAGGGTGAGAAGGCCGGTCAAGAAGGTCAAGCAGCGCCGTACCACGGTCCACCTGGTGGGTGGAGAGAAGTTCTTTTGCAGCCATGGGTCCACCGACGGTCTGCTTCGGCTGGCTTGACGTTGAATAATTTAATGGCATCGCTAATTTTGAACCATCTTTCTTCGACGCCGGTCTGCCGTTTCTTTGGCCGGTAATCTTTTGAGTGCCCGTGCCTCAACGCACAAAATAAAATGGGAGCAGAAGTAAACTCGGCAAACGAACAGTCCATTCAAACAGTAAAAATAATTCATATTTTCCTCCCCTCCCCCTTCGAGCGGCTCGCGATTAGAAGACACGCAAGTCCCATTTGCGAATGGTCTAATTTTTTCACCCAAGCCTACCGCAAGATGGCCCTAGATGTATCAACCTCCTTCCATTGGAATTGCTTCTTTATTTTAATGTTTTCTTCTGGCTTTTTGTTCCCCCAGTGACATGAGAGAACGATAAAACCACACACAAAAAAACATGATTTTCAAACAAACCGCACACATTAGAAGCCGCACGGCAGAGAAGAAATTATTCTCACATTCATTAGATACAGCGCAGCAAGTGTGTAACAAATTGGCTTCCGGGAGCGGGAAAAAGTGTGGCAACTTTTCATTTGGGGTAATTTTTATTCAATTTAAAATTAAAACATTCATGCTCGCATTTCCCGGCTTTTGAAGTATTCGATTTGCGCGACTCGTTGTGTTGTTTGGGTTGGATGTTTCTCCCTTTTTTATGACAATCTCTGTTTCGTGTCAAAATGGCCATCTGAAAACAATTGGGTTAATATATTCAGTTTCGTGATTGTTTATACATAATTAACGGAAGATGGTTACATCATTTTCTGTTGTATTTAAAACATACAAATATGCCAATATGAAGCTATTTGCATACCTTGTTGATCCACCCGAGTGCTTTTTTCTGCCGTACTGGGGCTAAAGGTTGACTTAAAATTAATTGTGCATCGCGTAAACCCGTCCGGCACTGGCCGTGAGTATATTTTTTGCTGTCGTATTTGTGTGTGTCATGTTCATCAAATAATCACTATCTTTACCGACCATTCCCGGCTCGTACGGCACAGATGTCGAACGAATTTACCTTAAATCTGCGCCCAGCGCACACAACGCACTCGGGAGGGTTTTGTACGGTTTTCGAGTTTATTTACCGTTTAAATTACGACTGCGGTTCATCGTGGCGCGTCGTGTTTGCGTTCGAATCCTTTAATCACCTTGCGCTCCTGGTCACGACGGGATCCGGTCCGAAGCTCCGTGTGGAGGTGTAAATTTATATGCATCCATGTGCATCGTTGCATCGATGCTCGATGGTTACCGTCCCGTACCGTGACGGACACGTTAGAGCCACACTGG
Organism: Anopheles coustani; assembly: GCF_943734705.1. Taxonomy (NCBI): domain Eukaryota; kingdom Metazoa; phylum Arthropoda; class Insecta; order Diptera; family Culicidae; genus Anopheles; species Anopheles coustani. The sequence continues at coordinate 72,561,242 of NC_071289.1, forward strand.
CACACTGGACCGGGCTCGGTTCTCCGGTGCGTGACGTTCCCACGGGTCTAGGGTGATGGGATGGATTTGAATTTTGTGTATTTTTTCCCAGCTCCCGGTAGCTGAAAGGAAAACATACACCTTTGAATGAATCAATGTTTTGGTGCGTTGATAGATTTCTGGAATGAAGAGAAGATAAACTTTTGATTTAAAATAATAATACATGCGTTTGCATGTTTTAGTACAATACAAAAAAAAGAATCTCAATTTTTTTATGCATATCAACGTGCAGTTTTGAAGCAGGTTTAGGAAAGGATTACAGATACGTGTGCGGCATTTTTGCAACGTGAATAATATATCAAAAGCTTTCGGTATCGGCAGTTTTTACCCCGCAACTTGTTTAGTTTCGCTCAGTTCGACACCAACTTCAGAGCATTTTTTGTTTCTAAAAACGAAATCCAGTCGGGCATGTTTTGTGAAAAATCTTTGTGTTTTCTCTTTCATACCGGGGTTTCTATTGTTTTGAACATGTGAGGTTATTTTATGATCACAAAAATGCTTACATTAGTAATAAACAATATTTCAATCGTTCGCTCGCTGGTTTTCAGCACTTTTTAGCTTCATTTCTCAATCCTTTTGGTAACGGTGGTGTTCGTCATGGCACGAAGGCTTTCGTTCATTGACTTTCCACCAACCTTTTGCGGCGTAAGCTTTTCATTCTACATGAGCTCCCAAACAGTGGTCGTTAGTTTAATAGATATAGAGTAGAAATAGCCGGAGCAAAACCGAGCTGGTGAAAGCTTGCCATTAAATATACTTACTATTGCTTGTTAAAATATGTGCTATGTGTGTTTGTTGAAAACTGACCTGTGATTAGGATTTGGGAAGCCAACGTTATGTCAATCAGTACATTTTCCACCACTTTCAACCGCCGTGTCCTGCACAGTGGGTTATCACACATTCCCTTCCTTTCGGGCGTTGGTGCCTCTCTCTTTTTGTTTTCAAAGGCACAAAGGACCGATTGGATGGAATTGCACTGCCATTTGCATGCACCGACGGGGCCTGCCAACCAAGCCACTAACGTCACCCCACGGCAAAGGGAACGTCACGCCAACAGGGTGTTTATTATTCTGCCCGCTTCGCCTCCCCGACAAGGTGGGATTTTCCCCTTCGGCCGGACGGGTCGATTTATCCTTTTAGCTAAACAACCGCAAGCTCGTCGATATTCCTGGACCGACCGGCTGGAAAGCGGAGTTCGACCGCCTGCCTGGTTTGGTGGATGCGGTGGCAGCTCTGGTAATTTGTTGTTATCCTGTAGGCTGACGCTCGACATTGTTATTAGACGGCGAGGACAATTTAAAGGATCGCCCCGGACCGTTCCTGTAAAGACAAAGGGCTTGCATGTGCCCCGTTTATTAAACCAACGAGTAATGAAAGGTTTCCACGTTGATGAAATATAACGTAAGGGTAGAAAGAGAAGAAGGAAGGTCGGAGTGCATGGAATTACAAAGTGAAGTAAATTGTCCTTGCCATGGATATTGCATTTCGAATGAATGTACCTACAAACGGGAGGGAAAATATAAAGGCGGAAAACACTTTCATAGCACGCAACTGGGAAAAAGTTAAATGCAGTTTCGTTTAAACGTTTGTATTTCATTAGTACATTAGTACACACTAGCTTCATCGTAAATCTAATTAATTTGTGTAACATTTTATTGTCGATATTTTATTTTTGATATATTGATTGTTTGTATATCTTACCCAAATATTATCACTTACAATATTTAGTTTTAGTAAACAAAATCGCTTAAGAAATCGCTCAAACGAAATAAGTATCTCCATAATCCATTGCCTTGACAAACTAAATTTACATTAGCAAATTAGAGTTTTCACAACAATTGAAAGCAAGGATCCATGGTATGGTTGGTAATCTTGGTTCATTTTCCCGTTTCAATGCACCGGCACTAAAGCTTAATCTCGTCCCTCAACTACGTACCCAGAAGAAACAACATCTCGCTGGTTCATTTTCCTGTTCTTTCAATTGTTCTTCGACTACCGTTGTTAGTTAATGCTCGAGTAAGCGGCAATGCTTGCAGGCCGCCCAACGATTGTCAGCAGTTTACTCGGCTCGTTTGGCCATGAGATAAATGGTCTCCGCGAGCAGACGATCGGTTGTGCAAGCCGACGAAACAAACTGTCTTTCAAGTTGCTAAAAGTACAGCTTTACAATTAATAGGCATTGTTTGTCACTGCGCAATTCACCCGCCGCACTATGCGTCACTTTTGCTTAATGTACTTTAAAGGTCAAAGTTAAAATCAGCTGAATTTATTAATTTTTTTATACAAAACATTTGAACTCGACGAGGAAAAAGTGTTACAGGTGTTTGTTTAAAGATTTTGATTTATTTTGAAAAATCTTTCCTCCGCGAAACTTATCTTTTGTATTTTATATTGAGAAAAGTTGACCACATTTCGTATCTACCTCGCTTGCATAATCGACTGTGGCGCTTGTTATCGTACTTTCTTTCTCCCAGGTAGCAAAAAGCAACGGTTTGGTAAATTATCTGCAAGTGAGCACAATACGGCGTGTCTAAAAATAGTCGTTTAAGAGAGAAAAAGGCTTCTATAGGATAGAAAATCTCCACGCTTTCCGAGCCCGAGCGAAAAAAAACCGTTTGTAATGACTAGCATTATCGTGAAAAAATGGCACAATTCTTCCAGCCGCGTTTTGCAACTGTGTTCCGCAGCCGTATTATTTTGTGCACTTAGTCCGTCCCATCCGCCCATTGCATCCATTCATTCGGTTGCACCACCCATCCCGGGTTTCGGTGGGAGGGAGGGGTGGCCTCGGGAAAATTGCAACAAATTTTCCACCGACTGCACACCGACCGAAACCAAAGGGTGGCAGAAAAAATGGCAGCTTTCAGATACCGTGTTTCTCCTTGCGCTTCGGTCGGCGTACAGGCTCGGCCTCGCAAAGTACCAGGTGATTACCACCAACACTGCCACTGACAGTGGCGATGCTGGAGGCTGCATTTTTCCACCATCTTCATTTGTTTCGTTTAGGTGCGAGATTGCTGTCTGCTTGCGACAGCCGAACGGGGCGGAAGATGGGCCTGTTTGTTTTTCATCCCGGTGCTGCTTCACTCCGGCCGATCCGGTTTCTCTTCCGGGCGAGTACTCAACCCACACACCTACACACATTTCCCCCTCGCCATCGGTGTGGCCGTCTGTGGGAGGCTGTGATTGTTTTATGATAGTTGCCCGTTTTTCCCACGCCGCAGCGCACCTTCGCGTGATTCACGGAGCACGGAGTGTCATCGATGCGATAATTCTTGACTTTTGGGGAAGTTGAGGGGGCGAGGCAGAAGAAGAGAAGCGGGTCGGTTTCATGCTGCGCGTCAATGTTGCGCCGTCGAAAGCAATTAGACATCGCATTGCGCGTGGGTGGATGACGCGCCGCCGCTCGTTCGGGCCCATCTCGTGGCAATGACCTCACCGTGCGGCGTCTTGGAAGCATTGCCGACAATGTTAATGTGTGTCGTTTAGCTCTGGCGGTTTTTATGAGTGTGTATTTTTCCTTCTACCCTTCTACCCAATCGCTTTTGGTGTATACGCTGGAATCGGTTCCTAATAAACACACACGTCCCCCACGCACGAAGTGAGTCTCGAAGAAAAGACGAATAATTTGCCAAACTTATGGAAAAAAGCACTTTGACGCTTTTTTTATGATTGGCGCACCGTCTTTGGCGTTTGAAAACCGTTTGGCTGCTTTTGTTTTATTTTTTTTTATGGAACCAACGCTTACCCCCAGCTGTTTGATGGCGCCAATCTTTCCTATTGGCCATCGCACCGAGAGCTCATCGGTGGGGCCCGATCCGAAGATGGGGGGAAGCTGCAAACGCAGACAGCAATAATTAACGGGAAGCGACCGGTTGGAAAATGCTGTACTATGGGCGTTAATGCGATTTTGCTTTTTTGTTTTTTTGTTCAAATGCATTCGCTCGTACGGAAATTGTTCGATTATTCGCGGCTGCCGGAAGTGTTTACCGAGCACGCAATGTACCGTGAGATTTGAAAGTGACTTGAATGATATTGAGCATGGTTGCAAAATGGTAAAAAAAATTAAAACAATATCTTTGCTAACAACAATGCTGGACAAGTTTGTTGAACTGCAGTATGAAATTTTTTTTTCCACCGGAACACAAGAAATGCTTTGAGGTTGTAGTTTCCGGATGCAAGCGCTTTCATCAATAATCAATGTCTTTATTGTTATGATTTAACATAATAATAAAACGACGTTCTCTATAAATGTAATTTTTCAATCTACAAAACTTTTTAATCTATTTTTTGGTATAATGAAATGCTTTTTTTCATTTTTTTTTGTTTTCAATTACATTTTCCATTCTACAAAACTTTTTAATCTACTTTGTGGCAAAATGATTTGCTTGTTTTCATTTTTCGATTTTTTTCAAGATTTGATTATTTTAATGATTTTTTGTTTTCGTTACAGGTATAATAATAAATAATGAATCTAAAAAATCTGTAAGTAGAAAGCATGTTTGTGCAATTTGCTTCGGTTCTCTAAAGATAGGTTAATTTTTATCCACTGAAAGCAGGATTTGTGTTCTGAAAATCTTAACCTCATAGCAAAACCTCGATACAAGTTAAAAGTAGTTCACGTCGATCTACGATCGAAATGAGTGTAATTTACTTGCTACGAAACTGCGTGATGCCGAAGCATAACACTGGCTGAGGCTGAGCGAAGCGAAAGTCTTGCGTCACACGCAATATTTCATTGGAAGCTTCATTTGGCATTGAATTAGAAATCCTATCTCGCGATCTAATCCAAAATCTAATCTCGACTAAAATCATAAAATTAAACCAGGAGACAGTTTCATACCAAAAAGCTCATCAAGATCTCTGAAACTTTGATTGCCTTGGATGTCAGATGCGCCTGGGTTTGTTTATTGGTTCTTTTTTTGCGACACTGACCATCTGAGGTAAAAGACTCCTTTCACCGGGAATCACATTTTCGACGTAATACGTTGTCCACAGGTCAATCAGACGACGGTGGAGCTTTCGACCGGCTGTGAAACGGAATTCGGTAGGCCTTCACTTTCTCGACAAATCTTTGGCTAATTAGTGAACGCGAACGAGGTCCGTCCAGCTTTCGTGCGTCCATCGGTTGCGATGATTATGGCAGCCTGATGGCAGTGTGATTTCGTTCGTTGTCGTTTCATTTCGCCAAAAAGAAATGCGAACCCTCTTCCGGAGGCTCGCAGTGGCTAAACATAACAACATAGCCATCCCGAGGCTGTGGAAGCCAGAGGCTAAGCCCAACGGCATCGACCTTTCCGGAGCTTCGTTAATTATTTATTAACGGTCTAGGAGACGATTTGGAGTGTCGGTCATCGTGTCCCATTTCGTTCGTTACCCAACTACTTCCGGTACTTGGCACTGTCTCCGATGCTACCTTAGGCTTTCCCCTTATCAACGTCGGATTGTCGACGCAGTCCGGAAGATTAGCCTTATCGCCATCGACATCTTCTCCGGGAGAAGGAAGTCTACGTCTCGAGAACGAACTGGAGTTTGATTGGCGTGGTACCGTTGACAGCTGCCAATTACTTCCACCGTAAACAGGTTCACCTACGTACGTTGATTGGACGGTTCCGATCGTGAAGTGTGGTGGCGGAAAAGAACTCCCAAACATCCGGACGCTTCGAGAATGTTGCGTGAAACGAGTTCTTTTATGTTGAATTTATCGCAGTACCGGCTGAGTAGAGGCAATCCCTTCCGGACGTAACTGTCTTATCAGTATCCCGTGGTGAAGCATCCCACTCTTCACCAGACGGTGTATCATTTCTCGAGCCACGGTAGCAACGCATCGGCACGTTTCTCCGGTTATGCTTTCTTTGCCGATAGAAGCATCCGAGACCGAGAACGGTTGGTCAGCAAAACGCCCCGTGGTGTTATGATTATTACCACGGTTTCCTGCCACCGCCGAGATTGGTGCGTTCGATCTATAATTCAGCGCGCCCAGGGAACGGCGCGTTACGCCCTAGAACGGGGCGAGACTCCCGGTGGAAGAAGCCTTTCGGCTATGGCTCATCATTCGCTCGCCGGTTCCTGCATCGCTGCGAATGTAATTTATTGCTTCCGATTGCCTGCATTGATGGTTGCCCCTTCGATATCGGACGATCCGATCTGGACCGGTATTGGAAGAGTATGGTTGGGATGTTTTCCTTCACACCGTGTGTATATATCTCCAGGGGAATGTTGATAGATGCGTGAATTCGTTGTATCAATCAAATCTCGGAAGTGATAAAATTACTCAAATTGTCCCAACAGGCTATGAAAGTAGAGTCACTTTGCATAATTTATTTCGTTTTTCGTTCCCTCGGTTTGAGGCTATATTTTTCATAACCTACATGGGAACAAAACATTAAATATGTTGTTCCCAAAAATATTATGCTACGAATTCAATGTAACATTACAGATTCTCCAATTATAGCATTTACCATCTAAAATTAATGACAAGTTTTAAGAAGTTCCACTCAATCATATCCCAGGAAATGATCTTCCGGATGCGCCAGAAAAGGAACATTAACATTTCATCCCTTCGCATAAATGAAAATTCAAAACGTAAATCCGCTTTCAAAATGGTTTACTGAAAGATTCCTTATTTATGCATGACGAGATGGCGTTTTCTCGTCAACTTTAAAGATGAAGTAGAATCAATGAAAGCACTTGTTTCCTTTGCATCAGCGAAATATTTTGTAAAATCAGAACTAAAGAATATGTTCAAATGGACTTTCAATAGATAAATTTCTCTCATCACATTCAATTAATACCATATTACGGTAGTTGTTACAAATATCTATGTTGTGTAAAACATTCGTACGTTCGTATTACTTTTTAAACTAACTTATCTTTAGTTTCAATGTGGCCTATGCTAGAATGTGACACAAGGAATGCCATAACAATATCAATATTACATATTTGAATGAAACCAGGTATGGCAGGTTTTTTTTTTTTTTTTATATATATTTGGACGGGTATGGCAGGTACTGCTAATGGATATCATGTTGGGTATCTACCACGCTGTTGGAAGGTCACCCGTGCTGCTTAGGTACAAAGGACTCGTTTAGTATACTGCAGAGGTTTCATTTCCATACTACGAACTATTGTTCCTGGGAAATGAAGGTTAGCTTCAGCTAGGAATCGTTTCCTGGTTCACAAATCGTTCGTTTCCCGTAGCACAGGGTATCCGCATGTATTTGCTAGCATTCGAGGGCTCTCAACAGTGCCGAGACGTTTTGGCCGTTGTCGGGCTCCCGGTTTACTTAACTTTTGCATAAAGGAAGTGCATTGGTAATAGCTCGGATACAGGAAATAGGGGTGTGCGGTATAACTGAACAGGATGGGACTCTTGCATTATCAAGTCAACAACCGTTGAGCTCCCGTTCTCATAGCAGCCGGTAAACTAGCTGACCTCCTCAAGCATCGACGCAATGGAAAATCGTTCATCTCGATACTCGGTTCTGTGTATGTCGGTATTTATGAGCACATCGGCGTACGTTTGGTGCTCTGTCTATCTTCCCTTTGTACCGTTGGTCCATTGTTGAGCGTATTTGCTTAGGAAATACGTGTGTAACAACGGCCAGATAGCCCGTGCCTCATTCGCAAGGATCAAACTCGACACAAGCCCGAGCTCGGTGAACTTCGTCGACCAACCATGGTTGGAAAGCAAACGGAAAGCAATCGCATCGCGTAGTCGCACCAAAAGGCCGGCTCGTCATGTTTGAGGGCAGTCTGCCATAAAAAGGCTCATCGGCAACACCTCATTATGCAGAGTTATCGTCCTGTTTGCTACCTTTTGCGACGAGTAACGACACACGGCCACACAAGGTAAACCGAACGGACTGGGAATGGAATTTTAGATTTGTTCAGCTTTGTCTTCCGAGCGGACCGAGACAGCCAGACAAATGAAACTAATCTACCAGCCTGGCAGCGGCACATCAGTTTCGTTTTGCACCGACGTTTCGCAATGGAGTAATCAACTCGAACGGAAGAGCAGTGTTGATTCTACGGAAACTAGACCAGGACGGCAGGAATCGGAATGGTTATAGCCACTGTTTGACCAGAAGTCAAGTTCGTCAAGAGCAACGCAAACTCATAATGAATGCGTTTGGTCGCAGTAATGATGCTTCAAGGAGTCTCTAAATCATTCCCGCAGTCCTGCACAGGTGCCAGAGAACCAGGAGCTGCATCGACGGACTTTGGGCACAGCGTGCATTTCTAGATGAGTTTCTGGAACCTACAGAATGTGCCAAATTCATTTCCATGGAGTTGATGAATTGGTCCTCAGAGACAGTAGTTTTCGAAGAGGACATCATTTCTATTGAATTTCCATACAGGAAAATTATCAACGCTGATGATGATGGGAACTACAATCTACAAGTCATTTTTGTCAGTGTTCTCTGATATAGCAAAGTTTGCTTTAAAATGGTTCACCTTGTTCAACTTGTTATACAAAAATACAGTGTTTTGATACTCACTTTAAAACATTAAGTCTTCTTGTTTTTTATTAATTTGTTTTTTTTTTTATCTTGCTAATTCTTACACTCTTGTAAACTGCTGTTCTTTTGGTATTTTACGACATTTCATATGCTTAATCTGTTGACATGCGTGCCAAAACCAACAGACATGCATCTCGCCTCTCGTTGAAATGGTTGTAACGTCACCACGGTCGTAGGGTCTGGTCTTTTGCGTCAGTTTTTCTGACAAAAAAAACACACACACACATTCATCCGAATGGGGATGTTTCTTTTCAATCCCAAAAGAGACGAGCGTGTGTTCGGTGGAAAACGATGCAGAAACAACATACAAACGCCCTTTGTTTACTTCGTCCATCATAATACAGGTATTATGTTCGAATAAATGGCTCCGTTTGCTTTGATAGGATCACACCGATCGGTTACCATTTTTTTCCAGTATTTTAAACGCACGCATGGCTAACAAAATGATGTCACATGCTTTAGCCATGCCTCTTGTTTTGTACGAAGCAGCTATGAGTCACCATCGTTCAGATTGAAAAATTGAGCGATGCTTTAAACCCTTTTCTTGCGTCGTCAAATTTCAACTGTTTGCTTTTTAGGAGGAAAAATATCCGATTTCTGCTTGCCCCATTTTGTGTTAAATCTTTCGGTGCCTCGTTCAAAATCACACTCCCATAACAAGTCTCAACGGTGTACATATACGTGTTGGGGTTTGAAAAAGTAATGAATAATTTATAATTAGTGACTCCATCCCCTTTGCAAGTGTCGCTAAACGAGGTGAGCAACGGCCTCCGCAATGTGTATTTGCGTGTTTATTTGCATAACAATCGATTGCGTTCGTCCGTTGGTCGTCACTCCAGCGTTTCAGTGCTGTACGTTGCCGCAAATAATGCCAACATGGAATGCAAGCGCGCAAAAATGGTTTGCGCGGGAGTTCGAGTTCCGAGTTGCGCAGACGACGGCAACCGTTGCATTATTTAATTTCGCTCGAGTTGTTTGCTGTTTTCTTCCGACGATCTTGCTGGCTCGTTGTCGGAATTTTTGGTTTGAACATCCGGTTGCAATGCAACGAAGGTGTTACTGATTATTTACAAAGGCTAGAAGTTGGCAAACCTTTTCGGTGAGCCAAGGATTGTCGCATACGAGAGATAGATTGACATGCAATGACATTGCACTTACGGACTCAATGAACTCACTTGATGCTGTATTTTGTTTTGAGACTTAAATTAGTTAATTTATTTTACATTGCTATAATCAAGTCTGCGTATTGCAAACAACTGGAACTGTCGTGCTGGAAAGTGTAGCTTACAATTATTTTTGTAATCAAAAACCTTTACGACCAATTTGCTCTTCACTGCAGCTTGGGAGATGCTTCGATGATCTGATGGATAGCAGTATGCCATTACAGTTTGCAGTCAGAGCAAGTCAGAGAGATTAGTCATCGTTGCCGCAATGCAAGCAACATTCTTCACCCCTTGGCACATGGAAAGTAAGATGTGAATGGCTTCCCTAAGTGAAAGGAAACTCGACACTGCATCCGCAACCGATGCCTTTGCATGTAGTGTAAATAAAGAGTGCGTCGAGAGCTGGCAGTTGGAGTATCACAGAGAGGGCTAATAAGAAAAGCAAAGGGAAAGATAATACTCCATCTGGAAATGGTCACTTGGAAGTAGGCAGAGGCATGTGGGAACAAACACTTGCTGTCGCTGTCTCCTATTCCTCCGGATGTTGTCACGCTTCCGTGTCTTATCTCTTTGTGAAGGGTTGGTAGAGGGTTTGATAGGGGGTGATAGACCTTGGGATAGGTTAGAATGTGGAGATCAATGCCACTTATCAAGTGTGCCAATAGAAATGACCAAGTGATTGGTAATGTGATAAAGTAAAATAAAGTTGATGAGATGACAGATGTGAGTTGAACTTTTAAGTTGAAATTTGCGTTCTCTTAAACAAAATGAACTCATCATCCGCCATAGAGTCCGAGACTACAGATATGTGGCGCCTAACAAACAAACCTTTGCATAATACAGTGCGTATCCGTATCCATCAAAACGAGTTGACGCGAGACGCCACTAACAAACGCCACGTCGCATGCGTTATGACATCCAAACGCATCTGGCGGAACGAATCCGAACCGCTCCGTCGTGTTGGCCTTCTCGTGGCGAGATAGTGATAACCATCCCGACACGCGGATGCAAAGGCTCCACGGGAACGGTGTTGGTGTACGGCGTGCTGCGAAAGCATATGCTTTCGAACGAGAACGATCCGCTTGTGATAACAGTCCCCACGTTACGCTGGAGCAGAGGCACCCGAGCGGCGTCACGTCATGGCGTTAGTCAGTGTCACATGGAGCTCCGTTCGATGCAACAGTGCGCGTTCGGCTTGGCAGGTTTAATCGAGTTTGTTTTTTTTTGTTTTGTGGTGTGCGCCTTATTTAACAACGGAAAAAGGTGTTAGCAGCTGCACAATTTGAAAGGTTCACGATGTGCACGTTCGTGGACGGAAAATTGAAGCGAAAAAATAGATAGCTCCCTTCCGTGGATACTGAAACAAAACTAAAAAGGATGAAGGATTTTTTTTTGTTATTTCACTCAACAATCAACGCAACGCCTGAGATTGCAAGAACACCGGTGTCGGGAAAAGGCAATAACTCTCTCGCTGCTTCGTAGTTTGTATGAAACAAAACAACTTCATCAACATCATGCAAACAGTGAGATGAAGAACGAAAGTGTTCGAAAAGCGCAGGCTCCACAAGGAGGGGGAAAAATGTTTCCCACCGCAGCACCAACGATACCGTTGGGAAAGTGAAAAAATCGGCTTAAAGTGCCAGTGATTGGAGTGCAAACCCGTAGCCACGGTGAAGGTGAAGGCCAATTGTCCAGCACCCAGGGCACATCAACAACCCGTTCACATTGCAGTCGTTGCTGTCAAGTGGCACAACACCCTCGTGTCTGTCACCCTGTGTTGACCGTCGAGTGGTCCGGGGTGCTTTTGGGGTAGTAATTTCCACCGATTCGCTGTCGCTGTGTGTGTGCGTGTTTTTTTTCCTCTATGTTTATTTTGGCTTTATATTTTTATGATACGGATCTCTTCGACAATCTTCCCCACTTCACCTCGCGATGGGTTGTTATGAGTAAAAACGAAAAAAAAAATGGCAAACAAATAAATAAATCATTCGCGATTGGTGGCACACGTGTGCGTACAGGTGGATAGCGTTTGATCGTGCGCGAGTGTGCGGGACCGGAACGTGCGCGCGACACAACAAAACGTGCTAATTACTCGCGGCCTCGATGTCGTTGGGTTGGCTTGTTGTTTAGGAGCGCTTTTTTTTAACGCTTGGCGTGTCGGTGTTGCGGCCCTTATCGGCCCTAATGTGATTCGGAGCTAGGTGATGCTGATGTTTGCAACTGTGCCACGCATGTGTAGTGCAAGTGTGTACATACATATGTGATGCTGAAGATAGCAACTCCGTGTGATATGGTTTTTATTTATTTTGCGTGGCGACCTACGGGTAGAGATATTTTGTTAGGAAATTTTAATGGTTCTGTGGTAAATAGACCTTCGAAATAATTTTTATGTGAATCTCATATGAAACGATGGTTTAATTGAAATGAAATTAAGTGAAATTTGATTTTTCCTGCGTTACCCTCTTTCTACAAAATTTATTCTTAATGGAAAAGCAATAACATTGTTGAAAAAATCTTAAGTTTTAGTTTAACAATCCCAGTTTACAGCCTCTGTTGTTTTGGAATCTATGATTAGGAGCAACTCTACTAGGATTTTACGAATAAATTTCCAAGCCACCGATAACTTTCAAACCCTAACAAATGGTGAAAAACTTTCCTTCCCACCGCATGGTGTTTTTGTGAACCAATTTAAATCATCCCGCTTCCGGTGTGGTTCTTTTCACCATCGGCTCTCCTGGCGGCAGGTGAGAAGAGGCTCACCGGAAGTCTTTCCCTTTCCAGTACGGCGGGAGTGAACTTTTCATTATCATTTCCACCTCAGCAAAGGCCAAACCTCTGGGGCTTGAGCACACCTATGAGAGTTTTATCAATGTCATGAAGCGGCACAGAAGCATCGACCGGTTCATTTCCGGTACAGCTAACCACGAAGGCGACAACTTATTCCACCCGGGAGCCTTTAAACCGAAGGGTCAGGGTCGGTAAACTTTGTCCTTAAAAATGGCTCCATCGAGTGGTGTCCCACCAGTGGGTTCAGTAGTACTTTTGGAGTTTTCTTGCCGCCCCGGAGAAGCTGTTGTAACGATCACCGCAGGTAAAGGGAAATTTAAAAAAAAAAAAAAAAGATATCTACCTTCCCATAAAAGTAATGAATGGTTGAACATTATAGTGGCTATCAATTTTTCGTTCCACCCCCAGAAATGATGGGCATGTGGTTTTTGAAGGCGAGCGTGTACGAAACGAGATGAATTCTCTTGGGTTCTAAATGGGGGGGGAAGTACCAAATTGGTGCAGTACATTTCACTCTAAAGCAAAGTTGAATTCTGAAAAGGGGAAAAGTTCAACAAAAGAAGATTCACCGCCGCGCTGAGCCACCTTCCGGTTGGGAGGATTTAAAACTGGGACGAGGGTTGACGGTTGACTTTAAACATAAAGTACACGGTTGAAGCGCACTTGTTGCAGGAACTGCTGCCACCTGTTACCTGATACTGCAAGGAAATGAAAATGCCATTGAACCGTTACAGTTCACCTGAGTTGAAATGGATGTGCGTATATGTGTGTTTGTGCGAAAAGTTTCTGTCTCTTCCGGAAAGGATAGCCATGCTGCCATTCAACAAGTTTACTCAAGCGTACCGGAGCGCGCATCATCTTCCCTTACATTGCATCATTTGATTGATTCTCTACTCCATCCTTAATGTTACCCGAGCTCCGTCGAGTTTAGCTCCCCCGTTTGGCAGCATCCAGAGAATACTCGACCTTCCATCTTTCATCGCTCGTCTGCGTTACGCTTTTCCTCGAAACGGAAAGAAAAGCGTAACCTTGTACCTTCTCGCAATGATGTTGAAGATTGATATTCAGTGGAAACTTTCTATTTCCGCTATCTTTGCACATGGGATTCATGGATTAATTTAAAGTATCCGTTGTGACATTGCAATCAATTTTGTGTTGAGCAATTGACAGACATAAACAAAAACCCTAACCTACCTTTCACTTTCGCTGAGAAAATTGATCCTACCAAAACAATCTTGGTTCAGATGCATAGCAATTTTCCAAATCCGTCATAACATGGCTCGTTAGGGCGCATCCATCCTGACCATCTGCCACAAATTACGCCAAAGTGCCCAAACTCTCCTGTCTGGACGGGTGCCACGAGTCACCAAGCCGACACCGGTGGAGTTGGTTTTCCATTTTCGTGTCAACCAGGGACAGTCCGACCGAGAGTCGCCACATCAATATGCCAGCCCACCTTGTGACGACCGACGCGCTGTCCTCGGTGACATAATTCCATTTTATGTAGATCTCCACGTTTTATGGTTCCATTTGGAGCTAAGTGACTGCCTCCCCCTCCCCCCCCCCCTCCCGCCATTTGGGCGATTTCCCCAACCTTTCATTAAATCGCACCTCGAACGCTCGCATCCCTACCGACGAATGGATGGATAGTATTTTGAGATAAAATGTGGGTGTCCCTTGGTGCTGCGGTGCTACGATTCGGGCTCTGACACTTCAGGTCCCCGAGTGTCACTGGAAGCGAGGCGGGAAATCCCAACCGGCTAGGCAACGCTTTCCCGGGTGCTTGAAAATGTTGGAAGACGGATGAGAATTAATCAGAAGTTTCTGACGTACTTTCACTGGGATTTTCCCGGGAAATCTCTCTCCTTTCGATCTCCTTCTTTGACGCAAGGCGGGCAGGGATTAATACATTTCATCTACGTTGCCTTAGATTTGTATTAGAAATGTACCAATTCTGTCACACCGACCGCTTTCAGTTTCTCCGACCTTCTTTTCAACTTGATCAATGGGAGGAAATTGAAATTGGCAAAAATATTCAGCGTAGACAAAATCCATAATTTATCGTTACTGAAGGTAATGTTTTTGCCTTCCCGATGGACCATGTTATTTTTGAAAGCAAATTATTCAGTCTAACGAATAGTAACATCTTCTTTTCCACGTACAAACTTTTTACATCACTCAGGGAAATTTGCTGATTCAAATACTTTTTGCTTGGTAAAGAATCCAATCCAGTTTGCTTCCTTGCAACATACCAGTTGCATCCGCTGGTCTATTTCAAACATGAAAACGTAAATCGCTTGGTATAGGCTGACATAAAAAAAAGGATGCGATTAATGTTGAAAACGGGGGCCAATTTACTACACTCCAGCACCGCGGTTTGTGGCGAGATTTCTTTGCCTTTCATTTCGGACAGCAATGCAAAGGAACGGTACCATCAGTCTCGGTGGGTACAAATACTAGCACGAGTAACTCCAATGGCTTCACTTTTACATTGTTCCTGTTCATTTTGAGCGTTCTTTAGCGCGAGCGCGTTGAAAGTTGAAGTTGAAGCTGTCTACAGCGCAAAGTATGGACGAATGCAAAAAGAAAAAACAAATAAATCTCCCTCCTAACTCTCGGTAAAAACAGCGAAGTGAAGCAAGTGGTACATCTACCACTAGCAGAACAAGGAATGCAGAGGAAGCTTGAGCAAAGAACGAAAAAAAAAATTCAAGCGGCTCCTACAAAGTTGTGAACCCTGCGGCCCTTCAGTTAACCTTCATTAACTTGCAGGAACTGTGCAGAAACGTCTTTTGTGTTTGAAACTCAAGCGGAAGTGGCTACCGACGGAGGTTTTTTTTTTCACCCACTTCCTTTACTTCGCTAAAGGGTAGAAATTGTTCCTCCTCCCGTGTCCGTTGCTTTTGGTGGAAGGATGTTGACATTCTATTAAGATGCTAGGCCAAAAAGTTCATAGCGTTGGAAGTAACTTTGCAAGGAATATTTTGCTTCATGAAATTGTAAATAAAACACCCGAGAGTTCTACAAAAATGGGTTAATTCTAGCCTGTTCGAGTTTGAGCATCCTGTATACACAACCAACAAATATAGTTCACAAATAAAACTGGTTTTCCATGCCCATGTGTTAAATCGTATATGTTGTGATGTATTGCTAGATATAAACATCACTGAGTTCTATAATAATTTTTATTTTTATTTTAATACTTTTAAGACTCTAATCTTTGTACAAAATATAAATTTTCCGTGCAAATAAATTCGTTTGGTTTACGTTTTGCTCGCGAAACACCTGCATTATTTCAACACCGTCAAGTTCAGCCATAGTCGTTAAAGAAAAACATTAGTTAGAAAGTGCGACAGGCGCGTTGCGAGTGCAGAATAAACCATTTCCCAATTTCGTCTTATCGGTTTGACAGCGAACGACGCGACTTTACGCGTAGCCCATCGGCGGAGGAAAATAGCATCACTGGAAAAAAAAAAACAAATATTTAAACTTTTCACAACTTTCCCTACCCTGGCAGGTTCCCTGCCCTGCGGTAGGTGAGTCAAAATGGTGCTTCCTTTGGCTTTCAACAAGATTAACGACCCAACACCGGTCGGTTTGAATGCAAAGAAGCGTTAGGCGTTGGCTGGGTAAGAGGGACTAGAGAAAAAAAAAGAACCCATGAGGGTGGAAAACTTGAACCATTCCGCTTTTTTTTGTCCTCTTGCTGTGAGCCACCAGTTGCGGGCGAGAAGATGCCGGAAACGATCGAGTGGAAAATTATCCCAGCGGGACATTTTGTCTCGCTTTTAGAGCAACCGTAAATGAATGTTCCATTTTTTTTCTCTTCCCTCCCTCCCGGCGGAAAAACTGGCACGGACATATTGAGAGGAAAGGCCCGTACCGTTATTGACGAACCGGTCGGTGTCGGGATAGAGTTTTCTGTTTTGCAACTGATCGACGGCGGGATCAGACAATTTATTTTTACTTTCCTTTCCGAGGGTACGCAAAACTTTAGCATTAACGATAATTTCGCTTTTCATGATAACTACCCCGCGTGGAACAGGTTGATGGACAGGTTCGAGTTTTGCTGCAGGGTGTTCTGCTTTTGGGGTTTGAGATTCGCAAAAATGAAATCCTCGAAGGTAGAGGATAAAACCACAAGCAAACCGTAAAGCGGGTGGCTTAGGAAAACTTTCCTGCTGTGCACGCTTGCTTGTCAGCAACTTCTTTGAAGAAAACTGCAGTTTTCAACTTCTTTGAATAAAGGACAGGCGCAGGCAAAGACTTGTTGAATCTGGTCGGTTTGCATGCTACTCGGGTTTTATAAGGTCCCCTGACACTTAATCTCCTTTTGCTGCGTATCTATGATGTTTTAAGGTTAGTTTTAGGTCATTACAATTGTTTAATTGTAATTGCTTTTGTGTCTTTAAGCTGTGTCACACTATATTTTTGAAAAGATTAAAAGTGAAAACAAATGACCAATTTTCATTTCACTTAAAAAGGTTTTATGTGGTCCCCTGACACTTAAACTCTTTTTGTTGCGTATGTATGATGTTTTAAGGTTAGTTTTAGGTCATTAAAATTGTTTAATTTTATTTGTTTTTGTGTTTTTAAGCTGTGTCACACAATCTTTTTGAAAAGATTAGTCAAGTTGGAATATAGCAAATGACCTATTTTTATTTCACCTAAAATATCTAATCACGTTTAGCTTTCTCTGAAAGTGACAAATTAAAAATTTAGGTAATTTCAATTGTTTCCTAATGAAATTTTTGAGATTTTTTGTTAAGCTATTGCGTGTTTGCCGTTGATTCTAATAACAATTCTAATGTAAAGCTACTCATATAGTAAGTTTAAATTTTAACAAACTTATTAAAATATTCTGAGTTTTATTTATCAAATGCGTAATATACTGACAGAAAACCGTGTCAACTTTGTACGAAAATTCTTTTGAAAAACTCCTATCATCCTTAAGGATACATTTCAACATACACAACAATCATGTGCCATGAAAGATGCAAACGGAAACGGAAGCGAGAGCAGTCATACTCATATACACATAAAAATACCACAACAATATCAACCGCTCCCGAGCTACTCACCGTTTCAACCGGCTCGTTTGTGCTTGATCTAGAGGAAAAAAAGGAAATAATCACAAGGAATGTCCTTATTGTCGACATTCCGGCGCGAGCTTTCCAATGTGTACGGTTCGCCGGATATGATGATATTTTTGATCGCATCTACCATATCGCTTCCTTCCGCCCAGCAAGTTTCCTCTCTTAGTTTAGCGTCAGCACGCGAGTCTTACGTACGCTTCCGTTGGCTCTTTTTTTTTTGTTCGCGCGTGTGAGAAAATATTCTTGGCGCAAAAGAAAGCTGACAAGATACGAAAGTACGTGACAATGGAGCGTTATTTTTACGAGTGTTCGCATGTGTTGCGCCCACCCGAACGACTCCTCGCGAGGCCGGTTGAAGTTCATTCTCGTGGTATCGATTTTCTGTCCCGGCCCCCGGGAGAAGAGGGTTTTTTGTGCTGCTCAGTGATCCATCAGCGGACGACAGCTAGGACGAAACGACGCTGGAGTTCTTTAGCATTGCAAACAAACAATGATAAGAAACGAAGGCGCACCCTACGAGGAAAGGGTGCCGTAAACGGTAAATACCGTCGCGTGAAGGTCCTTTCGGAAGCGCGATTGATGGTGGAAGTTTTTGCCGAAGTTGACACAATTTTGAGCCCAAGAGTTATTGCGTCTTTTGATTAGTGTAATAATGTGGTTTGAAGATGCTCCAGGAATGCTTCGGGTGACCATCAGAGGACGATGTTTGTCAGTACGAAGCATGCTAGGTATTTCTTTGATGTGGGCCCCTTCTGTTCGTCTCCCATGGACGGAAAGATGTATTTCTTGCTTGTCTTAGGTATTAGGGGAAAATTAATTGAATGAAAAATACCATCAAATCTATCCAACCTGTTCGCAGCCTCAATCAATTTGGTCCCTTCGTTAGTTTCGCAACTGTCACCAGTTTTATCGTGGACGCTGAAAAGACTTACCTCCAAAACGTTTGTGCGTGTGCGAAGCCGAGTGTCACTTGATGGAAATATATTGGACGTTCGGTAGTGCGTGCCGACCAACAGAGACGGAAATTTCGCCGACGCTAAAGGACAACCAAATAATCCCTCAAAAGTGTCGCTTGTTGAAGCAAAGTGAAAGGAAATCTCGACGAACTGGGGGTGGAGTGCCTCAGAAAAGCGCCCCGCTACGGAATTGCCGCTTTTCTCGGAAAGCGAGACAAAACCAATTCCACAGACCCCTGCCCGAAGCGTGCTGAAGGATGTGGCTTAAGCGACACCGTCGCTACAGTGTTACCTCGAACCGACGTCGACGAAATAAGGTAAATTCCAGCATCGAGAGTACGGGTTAGCGCACGGCGAAGCCGTCGTGAATGGACGAAATATGGTCACGCACCCCACATTGTCTCATCCTTCCCCACAATCGTGGCGTTGTGTTGTGTCGCTTGGCCAACCATTTTAAAGGTACACTTCGAGGGAAAAAGGTGATTGATTTTCCTCCTCACGCGGGGGAGGCTTTCCGGAGCGGGTGAGTTGAATGTCTTCCGAATGCCTTACGGGGGGAAAATGGAAATTGTTTTACAGATGAATGAAACAAATTGTGCCGGAAAACCGCACTAACGGGTGCAGGAAGCCGAACGGAAGGGGAAGATTACTTCCACCAAGCGTCCCACGCCCGGGTGGAGGAAGCCGAGCAGGACAGCGCGGGTAGGGGTTCGAGTTCGGTTCGATTTTATCCGAGGATTTCCCGGGGAACCGTAGAACCGAAATACGAAATCCCCGTAGCGGTAGATTTGCCCAAGTTCCAAGTCGAATTGATTTGTTGAAGTTTTCTCCAACCTCGCCCACCCCCCATTTCCTCCCCCTCCGTGCCAGTGGACGGGGAGTGAAAAAGTTTTCCGTTGCGGGCGAAAAATGCATTCCATTTCGAGTTTTTCAATTCGCTTCAGCCAACCGAAAAGCCACCGTCAGCCGGGTAGGAAAAGGGGGGCTCTCGTTGCAAATTTTCTTCATTTTTCCCTCATACATTTACCTCCCTTCTACCTCTCCAAATCAAACAGACATACGTTTACATTGACTGGGGGAAATTGTAGCATCAAGAACGAACGACTCGCCACATTCTATCGTTCGATCGAATCGATTCCTCAGCGCTGTGCTGCACAATTACTTTGTCAATTTACCTCCTTTCGTGTACGATCCACTTGTGATGCCGACGCGATTTGTTGGTTCGTTTGCGATTGTTTTTATTATGTGTAGGTTTTGGCATGGTTGAAATATTCGTATTGGTTCGGAGTGGAAAACCACAGTACATCAAAAGGGAGACAGGAGAGCTTTGAAATATTCCGGCACACTAGATTGTTCTGAATTGCAAAATCCCTCATAGTAATCTTTTTCATTGTACTTCTCGCCAAGCGATTCAATGGTATAAATGAATATGTATGCATAGAATAAATTGAAGTTAACTTGTTTCTTCTAAAACAATCAATAAAATAAATATAATCTTGACTTTCAATGGGTTTTGAAATTCGTGAATTCACATTCAAGAGACAATTTTTATGCTTTGTAAAATCATATTCATTTTATTAATAAAACTGCATTTTCTTTTCATTTAATGATTAACCATCCAAGCTCGTATAAGATCTAATATACACAAAGTGCTACTTTGCTGCACTTCGAACAACAAAACAATGTCGGTTCGTTAAAGGTTTCTTCTCTATTACGGGGCAGGGCCTAACCTTCTTATGCATAGTAACATCCATCCGTCTTGGTACATCACCCCCGGCTAGCAGTGCGGTGTCTATTCTAGCCACAACCGAAGCTTCTGAAGTGTGCGGTGCAACAAAGCCCGTCCCTTAATAGGACTTCCGCTCAAGGGTCGCACCCGGCAACGGTACGGCACTACGCTCCATGCCGCCATTAAATAGGAAGCCAATATTACCATGAAACGAATGGGAAGTGGTAGCATTAACTGCTGCCATATGACGCTGCCGCTCATATCTCTGCGTGAAAAAGAGCACACGCTAAGTTGAGGGTTGGGAAAAGCGTCGCGAAACTCAGCAGCACATCAGTAGGGTATTTTTCCGAGCGAACGAAGCGGTAAACTTTGCTCACAGCTGCAACAGAGCGCGGGTGCGACATAATTTTACCCTCCTTCGGTGACAATGCAACGGTGCATGGTTTGGAAGCTTAATTTTCTCCCAGGCACAAGAAATTTGTTCTGCGGGACCTCAAGAACACTGCGAAAAACGTCACATGCACCCCTGTTTATAATCCTTCGCTTGACAGGGTTGTTCAGCATTTCCTTTTCGGAATGCTTTTGTTAACAAGAGTTTGTTACGGAGGCTTCTAGTCTAGTGCGATAATCAAAGTGAAGTTTTATTATATTTAATTAGTCTGAAAGTGCAAATTAAAATCATTGTTTCAATAACTTTATAATATTTTTCTTGTTCCTTCTTTCTACAGCTGTCAGTAACACTATGTAATTTGGGCGTCGGGGCCACCTTCGGCGAGTCCATCCTGCACGATCTGCCCCGGGACAGCACGGTGGTAACCAAAACCACCTGCGAGCTGCTGCGAGTGGAGCAGCAAGATTTCAGACTGATTTTTGAGGTACGTATCACTTTCCCGAAATATCTCAAGAGACGTTCACATCATTCATATTACGATTGAACAGCTAGGTTTAAACCAAATTTTGCTGCTTTTTATAGGATAGATACGATAGATCGAGTGCTGAGAGTCATAAAAATACTTTCCGCTGATTTGTTGGAAAAACTCGTCGGTATTTTGAACCAACCCACCCAAGGGGACCAATATATTTATTAATAAATACCGCGATAGTAACTATGACTTTTACCATCGATCTCAAAGCCTTCCCACTCGCACTCGAATGTCAAGAGATCGTTAAAAATAAATGAAAGTTTAAGGGAACACTCTGGGAAAACTCCAAAATAAATCTCTGGAGTCTCGATTAACTAGAGCAGAACAAGGACGTCATCACAACTCGGTAACCATCGTCACCAAGTAAAAGCAGACGAAAACAAATATAAAAATAAATGCCACTTAATTGTGAATGTGTGGAAGTAATCACTGATTGGTTGGCTGTGTCGTCACCGGGAGTTATTCCAGGCGTAATAAACATGGCTTTTTCCATTAATAAGATATTATAGGATACGCCCTCACGGTTTGAAGTATCAATACGGCTTACGGATGTTGGCGCAAGTTGATATTTATATAGCAACACCCCTTGTTATTATAAAGCTTCTCATTAAATAGGATTAAATTAGATTCCCTCATATTCTCAACCTTTTCGATATGTCCTCCTACACTGTAGGTTCTAAATAGCGATAAATTGAAGGAGGAAAATTATGTCTTTTTTCATGAAAACATTGTTATCATTGGTATTAGGTTGAAATTAGGGCTTTATTAAATTTCATTGGAAAGCATTTTTTGAAATCAATTTATTTTGCCTTTTAATTGCTTCACAAAGAGAAGAAAGCTAGTAACCAATGGAAAAATGTTCGCTCTAGTCAGTTCCATTATCTTTATCACTCCAAATATTCACCAGTGCTTGAACACCATGTTAAAGAATAATTATTCCGCATGATGGAGGCGCCCGGTACTTGACGGTAGAATTTCACATTCCCGGGTCCAACGTTAACTGGGTGCCGTTTCCCCCCCCACCCGACCGGACGGACCCGGCCTGCCAGCGGGCAACAATAGAAAGACAAATTGTTTGTGGTTACTTCTGTGGATGAGCTTTTCGGCTGAAATGCGCAAATTGACGTCACCAGCACACGCAACCCCCGTCCGGCGGCTTTGGTGGTGATGGTGGTGGTGGTGTAGCATGGCTTGACCGGTCGGCTGCCGTCTACCGCCGGTTTGTGGTTTTGTCTGGCAATCTGCGGTTCCCATCCAAGCCCCTCGCTCCGTTCCATCCACAACACCCCTGCTGCGATGGGAAACGATGGTCAGAGCGACCTTCGTCATCTATCGGTGGAAGGATTCGATCGCATGCAGAGAACGCGGTCCATCCGAGGAAAAAGGATGCTTTTCCTGGTTGCTGGGCCTGAACAGCCTATTTATAGCCAGCTACTAATGATTGGAAGGTAGCGTGGTGACGTTCGGCAGATTAGCAGTGGCACAGCAGGACACGATTGTTCGGCGGGTGGGCGATTGGTTTTGCCTCTGATTTGCCGAACACCAGGGTTTGGCTCATTATGGGCTCACTGATTTGCAAATATTGAAAATTACTGAATACTTTTTCTTTTTGTCTGGTGTTTTCGAGTTTTATTAAAATATTTCGTTAGTTTGTTTTCTTTTTTGTTTGGCAAGAAAATGGTTGTTCGATTTTATCGTTCAGTTTTTACGTTTGTTGGTGGTATTTTATTTCTAATTGAAAGACACTGCTTTGCGTTTATTTTGTTATTGTAGGGTACGGCCTACTCCGGAACTTGTTACTCAACAGGTGGATAGAGAAAGAAGAAAATGGTTTCAAAAATCTGGGTTTGTCCAACGGTGCCAGAGAACGCAATATAGTGTCCACAGATCGCTACCCGCCAGGGACTTTCTGTGGATTATAATGCTAAGTATGTTGGGGACAGAGCCTAACAAACACCAGTGGTTTTTTCTCAAGTTGGGTTTATTTGATTTCCTGAACGCCTTTACTTACGTCACAAATGTTGTGCTAGCGATGTCTAAGACCGGTGACACTGTTATCAATTAACCGTTATTTTTGAACAGCAGGTTATCATAAACTGGTACTTGTAGGGTTTCGTTAAATTCAAAATTCCTAACTGCTCAGAACCTTGTAGAGTTCTGTGGCCTACCTTTAGGCGTCGCAATATCGTACATTCTGCCACCTTAAAATTGAATAATTTTAACTGTTTGCTTTTGGTAATACACACAGCTTTACCAATGGCCTAGTCACTGTACTTCCCTTACTTGTACGTAATGTAAAGACACGCGCTTTGCCATCCTTTCCAGGATGCTCCTCGGTTACGCGTGCTAATGGCCAACACGCCGAAGGCACATTATCTTCCTTAATTATAACTAACGTTCCTGGCGTTACTGTGGTTGTACCTTCCTTTGTCCATTTAGAACGCGCCTGCAGTTGTTGTAAATACTCCTTCTGCCAACGGTTCCAAAAGTGCTGGCGAAGTTGTTGAACATGACGCCAGTGGTTCAACCGGTTTTCGGCTTCGTACAGCAAGCAGTGGTCCGGAACAAGCTGTAGGTTCGTTCCAACCAGGAAATGTCCAGGAGTGAGGGCTGTCATATCGTGTGGGTCATCTGACATCGATGTTATAGGTCGGGAGTTGACACAGCATTCTATCTCGTCCAGCAGCGTAGACATGTCCTCATACGAAAGTGATGTCGTTCCTAAAACGCGCACTAGGTGGTACTTCATGGTTTTGACGGCGGCTTCCCACAGTCCACCGAAGTGAGGAGCTCTTGGTGGGATGAACTTCCATGAAATTTTCCGTTCTAGTGTCCAAGCTTGAACGCTCTGCTCGTGTTCAGTTGTACGCAACAGCTTGTACAACTCGTTCAGCTTATTTGCTGCTCCCTTGAAGTTCGTCGCGTTGTCCGAGTGTAACTCCAATGGCAAACCACGACGAGACACAAACCGTCGTAATGCTGCTATAAATGCTTCCGTTGTCAGGTTTGACACCAGCTCGATGTGTACGGCACGGGTGGTGAAGCATACAAATATGGCGACGTATGCCTTCACGGGCGCCGCCCGTCGGTGGCCACCTTTCAGGAACACTGGACCACAGTAGTCAACACCGGTGATCGAAAAAGGAGGGGCCGGTGTTACTCGGACAGCCGGGAGGTCAGCCATTATAGTTGCTGACGACGATGGTCGGGCGCGGAAGCAGGTGTGGCACTGGTGAAATACCTTCCGGGCGAGATTTCGGCCACTTGTAATCCAGAAGCGTTGTCTGCACGTGTTTAGCATCAGAGTCGGTCCCGCGTGAAGTAACTGCTTATGGAAATGTTCCATCAGCAGTCGAGCAAATGGATGACTGGCAGGAACAACTAGTGGATGCTTCACATCCTCCGCTAGCGATGAGTTGGATAAACGTCCTCCAACTCGGATGATTCCGTCAGCTCCCAGTTGCGGATGTAACCATTTGAGCGGGGACGACGCAGGAACGGGTTTGTTTTGCTGCAAGGCCTTGACCTCTTGCTGTAGGTGGTCTCGTTGAGCCAAGCGGCACAGTACTTCTTCCGCATCCGTCAAATCCTTAGTCGTCAGGCCAGGGTTCTCGTACGACCGGCGTTTGGTGCATCGGTTCCAATACTGAACCCAGTACGCTGTCATCCGTCTCAGCTTAGAATACGATGAAAAGAGCGTAAATATGCGGTGAGCTGGCAGCTCAATGGCAGCGCATGCCACAACTGCTACTCGCTGCTCTGCTTGCACTGAAGGATCTGGTGTCGCAAGCAGTGGTGGAGGCCATTGATCTTCTGGCAGGCTCATCCAGGAAGGACCCTGCCACCATAGGGTACTGGAGAGGAGATCTTTGCCCAAACATCCTCGGGAAGCAAGGTCAGCAGGGTTGTCGACTCCTGCGATGTGACGCCACGTGCAACCCTCCGTTAGTTGTTGCACCTGCGATACCCGGTTGGCAACATATGGCTTCCAGGAGTTCGGTGATGCTCGCAGCCAATGTACCACAGTCATGGAGTCTGTCCAGAAGACTGCCAGAGAGCCTGGGTTTACCGCAGTTCTTACTCGGTCGAATAGCAAGCTGGCCAACTGAGCTGCGCACAGTTCAAGCCGAGCGATAGAGTGCTTGCTATTGAGGGGTGTCACCTTGGTTTTTGAGGCGAAGAGCTCCATTGTGCCATGTCCCTGGGCATCGCAACTACGGATGTAGCAGCATGCTCCATATCCTTTCTCCGAAGCATCGCAGAAGACGTGGTATTGGATGGTGGTCACTGAAGATCTAATGGCGACTCGCGGAATGCTGATGTTGTGAAGGTAATGCATTTGCTCAAGAAAGTTGAGCCATTCCGTTCGTAGCTGCAGCGGAAGTTCAGCATCCCATCCCCAGGGTTGTTGGTTGACGTGTTTCAGAGTCCATACACGTTGAAGAAGTTGTTTGGCAACCGCCTTCACTGGGTCAACAAACCCTACCGGATCGTAGATCTTCCCAATGGTGGACAATACCTTGCGTTTGGTTGCATCTTCGTTGACATCCGGGGCTTGGACTTTGAAGCGCAGAGTGTCCGCTGACGTATCCCATATGATTCCAAGTGTTGCCAACGATCCGTCGTCATCGTCGTTGGGATATGGGCTGGATGCTCGGCTTTGTTGGTCCACATGATGCAACACCGCTTCCTCGTTTGATGCCCATTTCCGCAGCTCAAATCCACCTTTGGCAAACAGTTGTTCGGTTTGCTGTTGCAAGGTTTGAGCAGCCTCGGGTGAATCAGCTCCAGACACAAAGTCATCCACGTAGAAGTCAGAGAACCGAGCTGCTGCTATTGGAAACTCACTCCCATGATCCAATACTGTTTGTTGCAGAGATCTCACCGCAAGGAATGGTGCAGATGCGGTTCCATAAGTTACAGTATTCAGCTCATATTCTTCGATGGGATCATGGGGTGAAGCTCGCCACAGAATGCGCTGTAGGGCGCGATCGCTGGGATGTACCCATACTTGGCGGTACATTTTTGCCACATCTCCTGTCAGTGCAATTTGATGAGTTCTGAATCGCATCAGGATCGATGTAGCATCTTGTTGAATTGTTGGTCCGATCATCAGCGTATCATTCAAAGACACTCCTGTCGATGACTTGCTGGATGCGTCGAACACAACCCGACACTTCGTGGTGGTGCTGTCGGCCTTAAACACAGGATGGTGTGGGAGGTAGAATGTTTCCCGACTATCACCTGTTGCTGCCACCTTTGTCATGTGGCCTAAGCGGAGGTATTCGGCCATGAACTCCACGTATGCCTTTTTTGTTTCGGGTTCTCGCTGCATACGTCTCTCGATAGCCAGAAACCGATGGAGGGCGATCGTCCGCGAGTCACCTAGTTTCCCGATCATGTCAGACTTTCTCGGAAGTCGGACGACATATCGGCCGGCTTCGTCTCTGCTTGTAGTGGCCGCGTAGTGGTCCTCACAGGCTCTCTCCTCGATACTCCAACTAGGGAGACTGCCTACGTCTTCTATTGCGAAGAATTTCCGCATCATCGTAGTCAGCTCGTTGGTGTGTACGGCGACTGAACACACCACTGGCAGCGACTGCTCTGCTATCTGGGCTGTGCCACTTACAACCCATCCAAATGCTGTTTCTTGGAGTGACGGCATACCTTCTCCAAGTGAGATGCGTCCGGTTTTTAAAAGCTCGTAGAAGCACGCCGCACCCAGGATGATATCGATTCCACCAGGCTTGTGGAATGTTGGGTCAGCCAAGACGCAGGTTGCTGGAATCGTCCACTGGCTGTGGTGTATACGATGGGCAGGCACATCTGCTGACAGCTTGGGCAGTACCAGCATCTCCAGCGACGTCGAAAATGATGAACAGCGCGATTGGATGGTGGCTCGTACTGATGACTTTACGTTCGTCGCTTGGCTGCCACCAATCCCCGACAGCGGAATGCTCACCGACTTCCGAGGTAGGTTTAAGAATTGCGCCAACCTTCCCGTAATGAAGTTGGACTGTGCTCCACTGTCCAAGAGAGCCCTTGCAGCATGGTTCTTCCCTGCGCTGTCAGTGATGTACAACATGACGGTTGACAGCAACACTGTCGATGGTATCGCCGTGTGAAGCGATATTGTAGCTGTACGGTGTTCTGCTGCAGATGTTGGCTGTTCGTGACGGATCTCGCTGGCGGCACTAGTCCCTTCGTCGTGGAGCAAGGTGTGATGTTTCTGCTGGCACCGACGACACGTCCACTTCGAGGGGCACCTTTTGTTGAGATGACCAGCTCCGAAACAGTTGAAACAACGTTTCCAACTTCGGAGCTTGTCCCGTTTGTCTGGTAGCGATAGTGCTATGAAATCCGCGCACTTGCTGAGCATATGGTTGTCCTGGCACATGACACACGTTGCGGTCGGTGACGGCGTAACGGTCGACGTGAACGCTTTAGTAGGAGCCGGCTTTGGACGAGATGGTTTGTCCATATTGCCTGCTGCGCAGCTCTCCAACACTTCGCATTGCCGCGTGATGTAATCGAACGTCCGGAACAAATCCGGAAACTCGCCGTGCTGCAATGTGAGCTCCCATGCCTTACGAGTGCTAGGGTCCATGCACGACGCGAGGATGTGGGTGATGATGAGGTTGCTGGTTTCATCAATGTTCTTCTCTAAGAACTGCAACCCATCAACGTGACCCTTACACGTTTCTACTAGTGATCGAAGTTCGTTGGCTGATTCGCGTTGCACGGGTTTTAGTTGGAGCAACCCAGCAATGTGTTTGTCGACGATTGCTCGTGGGTTCGCAAACCGCCTTTCGAGTACCTCCCAGGCACTCTTGTAGTTGTTGCTGCTCACCATTGCCGCATTGATGATTCCTGCTGCCTTTCCGGTGAGTGCCTTGTTCAGGTGGTGTAATTTTGCTGCATCCGAAACAGGTGTCCTTCCCATGATGTCGAGGAACATGGCCTTGAATTTGGGCCACTCTTCGTAGCGTCCGTCAAAGGTTGGCATCGGGACACTGAGGTGATGCGCTGCCGCAGTTGCCGGAGCTGCTGACGTTGTTGGCGTTTCGTCCAGCTGTGCCTCCAGAATGGCTGTGCAGGTGGTGTGGATCTTCCGGAAGGCATCGTCGGCGTCCATGTCGACTTCGAGGTCATCTGGCAGGAGATCTATGATGTGCTGCATAATCCTGCCGTGGGTGCCTTGAAGTTCCCGTAATGTGCGTAAGTGCACCCGCGCAGTGGCCGGAGGGAGTTTGTTGTTGGTGATGTCCGGCTGAAGCTGCATAAGTTGACGATATGCCAGCTTCATTTTTGCCCGCAACACGGCCAACTCACGATTACCTGGCGATGACGTCGACGGTTTTGGTGACACGTGCTGTGGGGTTGTTTTCGTCACGTGGTCACTCGCGCACTGTTCCACCGTGGCTTCCGTAGCCGCTTCGTCTGAATTGTCACTCCCTGGTGGCGGGGTATGCATCACTTTACTGCGAGTGTTCATTGTGACTATTAGTTAGTCTGTTGCACTTTTCACTTTTTCACTTCACTGTTTTGTCAGCGTCGACTGCTACGACACTCTGGACTGGTACTCACAATCACGCTGAATAAACTTCTCGTGGCGATGAGACGCTGGACGGTACCACCGAAGGAAACTCACACCTTGAGTTATCTTCCCGTGAGGCCCCGATGCGCACTGGATCGGCCTCGTGTGGTGTCCGTGGTCTGCCACCGATGGACAATCAACCCGTCCGGTTGATACACGATTCCTGTAGACGCTGGGTTGAACAAACGCTGGGCACGAAGCGCTGGACTGATCCACTGAAGAGAACTCCCGACTTGGGTTCTCTCCCCTTGAGGCACCGATGCGCACTGGATCGGCCTCGTGTGGTGTCCGTGGTCTGCCACCGATGTTCAATCAACCCGTCCGGTAGACGAAAGTTCCTCTTCCGACGACGAATGTATGAAATAATCTGCGCACGATAGGTTCGTTGCGCCAATCCGGTTCGAAGGACCAAAATGTAGGGTACGGCCTACTCCGGAACTTGTTACTCAACAGGTGGATAGAGAAAGAAGAAAATGGTTTCAAAAATCTGGGTTTGTCCAACGGTACCAGAGAACGCAATATAGTGTCCACAGATCGCTACCCGCCAGGGACTTTCTGTGGATTATAATGCTAAGTATGTTGGGGACAGAGCCTAACAAACACCAGTGGTTTTTTCTCAAGTTGGGTTTATTTGATTTCCTGAACGCCTTTACTTACGTCACAAATGTTGTGCTAGCGATGTCTAAGACCGGTGACACTGTTATCAATTAACCGTTATTTTTGAACAGCAGGTTATCATAAACTGGTACTTGTAGGGTTTCGTTAAATTCAAAATTCCTAACTGCTCAGAACCTTGTAGAGTTCTGTGGCCTACCTTTAGGCGTCGCAATATCGTACAGTTATGTTTACTGCTACGTTATAAAAGTTATTTTATCTAAATTGTTCGAAAGTAATTCAACCGTGTAGATAGAATTGCTATTGCTTAGCTTCATCCATACATCCTTCTTTTACGACTCCACTACCCGACGCCTACGTGTGCGTCTTGCGTTTGTTTCCATTACGTTTTCCAAACAATCCCCGAAGCAGAAAGCCGTAAAGAAGCTGTCCCATCCAATCGTCAATTGTTTTCTGAGTAACCTCCTCGAGTCATGCTCGGGCATCCGGGGCAAATTTTGATTTCATGTTTACCACACTCAAACACACACCAAGGAATCGTTACTTTGTGTGCTCGGTGGTTTTCTCCCGCCCGCCCAATCCATCGGAAGGAATCTACCCAAGCACGCTGCAAGGATCGTCTCTTATCTGTCTTCCTTACGCGCTCGCACTATTTGATGATGGATCATTTTTCCCGCCGGCACCTTACCGCAGTGTTCCCCCCCCCCCCCCCCCCCCCCCCACGGTGTGGCATCATTTACCGTCGGAGCGAAACTCTCTATTATGCCAGGCGATAGCGCCCGGGTTGCTCGCACCGGCGTGCATAAAACGGTGGGAGTACATTTCTTCCGTCATCAGCTGCGTGAATATAATCCGGCGGGCATTGTAGCATTTGCTCGTACCGCGGTGTCTGTAGAAAGAGGAGTGGTGGACGGGGATTTGTTTTCCGCTCAAGAATGGGATGTGAAGGATTTTCTTTTCATTTGTTTGCGATGAGTGAATTCTGACTGCACATATCGGGGGAGAAAAGAAGTAGAATGTATAGTCTTTTGCCTCGTTCAGTAAAATCGCGTACCTGTGGATAGAAACAGTCAATGGATTTGAAATTTAAAAAACATACATTGCTTTGGTCATCTTTTAGAAGTTTTATTCTAATAATCACCTCATTAAACTATTTAAACCTCATTTAAACCGTTTCAACTGAACTATATGAAGGATCATCGAATCTAACAGCCAAGCGAGATTATTAAAAACGTTTTCTTATGCATGACTTTTTCTAAATTTAGCGTACGATGGTAAGCCCCTTCCCACTGGAAACCCTTCTTCTAACGAATGTGTCAAAAAGTGGCATATCCTACCGAACGCTTTCCGACACTGTCCAATCCTCGAAAAATGTGACAGCCTTATAACGTTGCTGGGGAGTCATGTCCTGCCCCGTTTGCCAACCCTAAACCCGTTCTCTACACAGGCTTTATTTTTAGCGAATATTTGCAGAACGATTGAATGGCACTTTTACTGATTTATTCATGAGCATGTACGACCCCGGCGGCCAATGTTGCTGATGTTGATGATGATGATGCTGCAGGATGACGAAGACGGTCGTTTCCACTCCGCATTTAACCCACACGCTTTACCACATTGCACCTTCGGGCGCTTGTCTTCCGCAGGGCATGCAACTGACATCGTTGTTCGAATTATAGAAGTAGATTTATGGACGTACAAGACGGGCTCGGTTCTCGAATGTGTAATTGCAATGTTATACGTTTTCCCTCCATTCCAATCCCGCATTCCCGCAGTTGCGTGCTTCCTTGGTTTCGTCCGGACGAGAACTTATCGTTTCCCAATAGGGAGCCTCTTCATTTTCTGCACTTGTTTACACGTGTAATTCAGTGTTCGTGTTCTTGTAGTTCCTCTCCGAAGGTCCTCCAGCAATGCCCTTGTTTGGCTTTTTTCCATGTCCAACCGAAGATGCATTGAGATATTTATGGGATGGAGGCACGTGGCACATGGGGAAGGGATCAATTTTTCACAATTCTTCCCAATCAGACCCTATCCATTGCGGATCAGGATGATTGAATTACGAGACATATCCTCTCATGCCAATCGGGAGGTCTATTCGTGTAGTAATTTGTCCGTATGGCTATCTCAGCTCAGTCATTTGAATTAACGAAAGCCAGATTGCTTTTCCACTGTTATCTTTGCAAGCTCGTTTATCATTTTATTTATTCAACGCTGAAAGAAGATCATCGCTTACGTGTGGATTAAATTGATTTCTGTTTAACGACAAACTGCTCGCAATTTTGATTTACACGGATTATGAATACGAATCTTATACAGTGCATGAGTGGGGTTTTTAAAGGCTTATCTTGAAACTACTGCATCTTTTGAGTTTTAATAATCACACACTCTTACGTGACATAGGACATGTGAGCGTACCATTTTAAAATTGATTTAAAGAAAAATGTGGACTTAAAATCTATGTGTTATTATTATTATAGAAGAATCGATTGTTATTTTAATAATACTGTTTCCAATTGTTTCTTTCCAGAAAAATAAAGAATTAATGAACGACATAATTACGAACTGTAGGCTAAAAAATGGTAAGTACTGACGTGGTGCGTTGATATCAAAAGGCATTAGTTATTTACCATACGATTTTTGGTCATTTATATACATTTTACATTTCTTATTATCATATACTATCACTGGTTTTCAAATTTAATTTAGATTGAAAATAAACGTTAACATTTTCTGTATTATTTAAATGCTGGTAATGGCAATCCTACCATCAACCATTTAAATTCACGATACAAAACTTGTCCTACCGCACCGTAATGCAATTGCACCCGCCACCGATCGATCCATCTTGTTCGATATTTGCGTAATTTCCTGCTCCAAACCATCCATTTCCCAATCGGTATGACGTTCGGCCTCGCATATGTTTCGATGATGCCGATTTTGACGGCAAGTGTCAACATTTTAAACATCCAAATGCGCCAACCACACATGTTGCGTACGGTAATGAAGCGAACACTAATTTCCGAAACTACAGCGACCGAAACGTGGTGTAGGGGAAAATCTGCGCTTCCGGTAATGGGAGGGAGTTATGCATTGCTGGAATGTCATTACCGTTTGGCATGCGGCTATGATGGACGAGCGGACTTGGCTAGATATTCTGTTATAGTTTTTGGTTTGGTAGTAATTCGGTTTGCTACGGTGGTCATAGAAGGTATTTCGTTAATTTATGTGTTATCGTTAATCTTAACAATGTTTAATTTTTAAATTAAACAAATAAATGCTGTTTCATGATTGCAACAATTTTTTTTTGAAAAATAAACCGTTATGTTAAGCTTCCTATTTTTTAGCACATTATTTTTACAACATTTTATTATTTGATATTTTGATGATTCTTGCACAGTAAAAGGGTACTAGATTTATTTTATATTACAAATGTTTTTATTATGTTATATGATTTCATTCAAACTATTTGTGAGTCTTAAAAAAACAGCGTTACATGATATTTAATTAAAAGATCCGTTCTTTCACCGGTTTCAATCAAGCAGTTCTCCCACAGGTTTACCACTTTCTAGTTGCTTCGATACATTTCTAATAATCCTTTTCCCTCTTTCTGTCCGTTCGTTCCGTGGAACAGGATTTGGCCAGAGCATGCAGACGACCAGCACGGTGCAGACGAACGTGCAGCAGCAGCCGTCGCCAACGAAAAAGCAGCTCAGTCCGGATCATCCAAATCCTGCCGCACCAATCACGGAGGTGAGCTTACACTTTACCCTCGTTATAGTGCACCCCTCCCCTTGGGCCCAGCGACGGTCTGTCCACTCTCCTGGTCGAAGTGAACTGAACTACTCGCAGCCACAAATGTGTGCGAGATTTTCTTTCCCCGCGAAAACGTTAAACGAAGAAAAACTAGACCCCGAAAGTGCACCGTCCAAAAGGTGGTCAGCTCTAATGGTCCCTTAATGGTGGTTGGCACATAAAAACGCATCGGAAACGTGGGCTGGCGGAAACGCACGTATAATCGTTTACCCCCCGGTGGATGCCGGTCACGTGCGCGGTCTTTTGCACTTCGTTAGTGGCCGCGTCGGGTGCCGGATTGCGCTCCGGTCGCATGGTGGATTTATTGTTTCCGGTCTTTCAGGATTAAATTGCACACCTGAAGTTGAGCGATCAGCTAGAAAAACTCGCCAGGAAATTGAGCGCTCACTAAGCTTGTGGTGTCCCTTATGGCATTCCATCGTGTGTATGCTTTGTGGCAAAATCGATCTTTGTGATTAAATTGAACCGAGATTTGATAATTGTTCTACATTCCTATAGAAAAAGATTGATCAAATCAAAATATAAACCCCTCTACAACGGCAAAGATAAGCTTCAAATTGCACGATTGTTAATTCCTAAAGATAGCAGCGATTATACAAATGTTTCCAATGCCATCAAACCCTCCTTATACTGCTTTCCCATTTCGAGCAGAAAATGGCGAAAAACAAGCAAAACCTTTCCCTTAACCATCTCGCACCTGGTCGATGTATTCGCCTCTTCGTGCCCACAGCAGTACCGGCCTTATCTCGCACACCGGCTCATAAATGTCACCATAAATTTCGGTTTCATGGATTATCGTCAAAAAGTGGTCAGAAAAGTACGCCAAGTGCGGTGCTCCCGCTTCGCTATCACACGATAAAATAAATTACTGGGAAGGCGTACACGTTCGTGAGCTACTTACGGTGCTTGATGGCGTTCAGAAATCCTAGCGGGCGAGCCTAAGTAGTTTCCGTTTGCTTTTGATCGTCAGCGAGGCTGAAAATCAAATCACCCACGCCGTCCGGATCAAACACCATCGTCGGAAGATCCCGGGACTCGAATTCGCAATCATTGTCCGTTGTAAAACACCACGCCATCGGGGTTTGGCCATGTCCACCCACGTCGCCTGAAGCAAATTCGCTATTCAAACGACATCTTTTCAGACGACATCCGAACGTCCTCGTCGTTCATTATTGCTGCTTGTTTCTGTCTGCTGGGTGGGCCGCCCGTTTCGGTAAATCTCTTGCGGTTCTTGGCAAGACTAGGAAGATGGAGAGGACATTCTGAGGAACTTAGAGGAGCGTGGATCTTCAGCCAGCGAGCTCCTTTCTTCGTCCCTACACCCGTGTAGTCAAGCGTTCGTTTGACCGTTTATTCTCATTTCCTCACGTTGATGTCTTCCGGACGCTCATAAAAAAGGCCGCGGCCCCTTCGACGTGCTTCCTCCCCCTACCCCCAAGACATCACACTGTCCAACCAAGCCATCGCCTCACGCGGCCGGAGGACGTCAGTAACGGCCCTTAACGCAATAAAAGTGGATCCAAGCGAGGATAATACGAATGCTAATTATTGCTCCGTTCGGCCGTTATCGCACGATTGTTTTATTGGGTCTCTTGCCTCAGGGTTGTAGTTGGCCCGTCGTACCATGTCGTTTGGGGGGCGTTCGAGATGGGCTCCACCTACCCGCTTAACCAGCGCGGATGTTTTGGGCCAGACAGTTGGCCACAACGACCACGAACGCGGGTGGCACGTTGCAATCTTTTCCACTTTTTTCATCCCGACATTAAATTCACCACCTTTTTGGTGGTTTCGGGTTTTCGCTTCGTCGCCATCTAGGATCTTTGTACGATAATAATTTAACGGTAGATTACTCCAGCACACCCACTCATCGGCAAGGGATGGCTTTAAAGTTAAATGAAATGAATGAAGGAAACAAAATAAACAAAATACCAAGGAGTATATAAATTAGATGGCACGTGTCGAGAAAGACATTCGAAATGGATTCACGTGCAGTGAGTCTACGAATTAAGTTCACGTTTGGGTCATTGAGGTTTCTGAGGTGTGTCACGTAATAACCACGCTATCGTGTTTAATTGTGCGTCTTAATTTGTTTATCTTTTATCACTTTTTTCAAACGCTTCCTCTCGCGAATTAGATCAAAAGTAATAAACCAAGGAGTACAAACATAAGCAACGAAAAACAAAATAACACCTCATTATCTTAATGAGTGCAACTGTAACTGACCCATTTTTCGTAATATGGCTCATTAAAAAACGCTTGCAAGCTGCATATTTGGACTTGACCCGTTCATCATAGTACGTTCGAGCCAACATAAAAATGCTCTTAGCATAAAAAAAGCTCCAATTAAATTTGAAACCAATATCATACCACCTTTCGTCGCGTAGATGTAGAAATCCTGCCGAGTTATCAATCGGGTGCAATCGAAAACCAATTAAAATGATAAAATCTAAACCTCACCACCAGCGGGAGGATTCCTTCGAGGGAAAATGGAAATGGGCGGGGATGTTTTTCTACTCCCGACGCGAGCGTAACTAGTGGAATCGACAAAGTTTCGAATATCTTGCGGTCATATTAAGCATTCTCTCGGCCTTCGGTCCGCACCGACGTCCTCGTTCTATGCTCGGTGGAAATGGAGTCTCGTTGCAGAGAAGAATCTGTCCACCGCAAATACCATTGCTGAGGAGAGTTTTTCCAATCGGAAGGGGGCGGTAAAAAGGAATGATTCAATCGATTTGATTACATCCGCCCTTTCGGGCTGCCTGCGCTTGGATGTGGTGCTTAGCTCACGTCTCTTGGTTGAAGAATTCTTCTCCTTGTCCTCAAAAAAAAAGAGGGAAATTCCTCTTTCAGACCCGGATGATAACCGATTTCCATGCCGTCTGTAGACAAACGGAAGCTTCCGAAGGGTTAGACCTAACTGACCACCGATGGATGACGATCAATATTTAATCGTTTAGATTTCCATTCCCGGAATGAGATATGGATAGGGATATTACTTTCTTCTGCCACACGCCCTCCCCGTTTGCGGCTCCATCTCGAAGCTATAAGAACGGATAGGACCGGGCTACCTACGCACGGAACATTGTCATTCAATTCACTCACCCTCGAGGGCGCAGGGCGAAGAAAATTGATAATGTATAGCTTCCACCGGCGCAAAACGTGCACCACAAACTTTTCCCTGCGTTCGTCTAAATCTTCGTGATTGAAATTTCAATTAATCTACTTGTATGTTACATTAATCTACTTACTCAAGACCGCATCGACGGCGAGACCCTGGGCAGGGAAAGCCACGAATCGTCCGTAACGCGCTTTCCCGAAAATCCACCCCGTGAAGAACTTATCGACGGCAAACTTTTCCCCCGTTATCATCGCCCCGCGTCGGCCCTTTCCCCCTCCCGACGGTCGAACGTCGTTCATTTAGACTCCGATCGTCAAGAACCGATCCCTTTCCGGCGACCGGCTTCCGGGGCACGCGGTACAAAGTTTTACCACGGCTGAGCCGCGGACCGAGCAAGAAACGTGCCTCGACGTGGCACACTGGGCCGGTCTGCAGTGGGAGTTGATTTCCCGCTGAGGTTTTCCTCCCGCAAGGAGAGGACGAAAAGTTTAAAACCAACGCGTCAGCTTCAAGCGTCAATCTTGATGCTCTCATCTCGTTCGCGATATTATAAT
Source organism: Anopheles coustani (assembly GCF_943734705.1). Taxonomy (NCBI): domain Eukaryota; kingdom Metazoa; phylum Arthropoda; class Insecta; order Diptera; family Culicidae; genus Anopheles; species Anopheles coustani. The sequence continues at coordinate 72,598,154 of NC_071289.1, forward strand.
TTAATTCCGATCACATTGACAAGCACAGTTGAATCCATCCAAAAGATTGAAGGATAAGATTTCCAATGAAATTGTTCGTAATGTTGTGATTGTGTTCAAGTACATTACTCATCCTTCTTTTGTTGATCAATTTTAAACCTTCAAAATGGCAAATAAAATGTCCCAAGAAAAAATAAAACCCCTCTTACTGGACAACAGCGATCAAAGCAGCAAACCACATGCACCTGGAAAGCCTATCCTGCCCCGGCCTCTCCGGGCACACGCCGTAGAAGTGCCATAAAACAAAACCTTGGTGGTAAAACTTTTGCACACCACATTAAACACAATTATCGTTCATTTCGGTACTTTTATGCTTTCGTTCCCTCGTAAAAGGCGAAATGGTCCCTGCAAAAGTGAACCCTTTTCCCCATGAACCTAGAGTGAGAAAGGGAAAACGAACGGGGAAGGAAGATAGTGTGTGCTTGTGTGTTTGTTAGTGAGGTTTTCAAAGATTGCAATCCGTTCCCTGAATCACTTCATTGCTCGTTCGATTGTTCACTCACTCGCCCTGGGAAAATCGCACTTTGATCCTGTTTCATTTTTATACACTCACACATGGTCATGTCTCTATCGTTTAACCCTTAAAATATGCAAATACGGTTTCAACCACCCCCTGCTTCCCTCCCTAACGGTGAAAAACAAGGCCGATAGACGGACGACCAACCGGCAAAGCAGCGGGGAATATGTAAACGATATTGTTTTAGTCATTGTTGCGGTTGTTTTGCCCTCACTCGACTTTCCTGCTACGGCCGTAACACGACGATGGTCCGCTCTGATGTAGATCACAAGCATTTTTAAGCCTTCCTGTATTCACCGTGATTGTCCCGGGGAGACCTTTTGAGGGCTGATCGATTTGCTGATAATAGCCACAGACTCGTCTTTTGGTTTTTGAATCACTACTCCACCGTTGTCGGAAACTCATCGTTTCGGAAATGGTTTTTCATGAATAAATTTTATGAACAGGAAAGGAAATAAAATGGCTGCAGATGGATTTCATTGACGCAAACCCTTGTGGGAAATAACCGACCGCCGGGTTGGTTGTATACTTTTTTAGATGGAAAACTTTCGATGTGCTCCTATTAAGCCTAGGTAAAGATTGATTGTTGTTAAACAATTTCCATCATGTTTTGTTACACATTGTCCCAAATTTTATAGTTGTAGTAAATAATATTAGCTTTAAAAGGTAGGAAGAATCAAAAACCCAATCGAGTAGTCACTGAAGAAGTCACTGCTTCATTCAGATTTTGATATAAAGCACAACTTAATCTTGTTGGAATTAAAGCCATTAGTAATCGCATTTTGTTAAAAAAAAAGCTAATCGACGATCTTACACCGGTTAAACAAGTAATCTGTTTACAAAACAATTACCTCGAAAACTAATCTTAAATATTGTTTCCCTTTTCCTCCAGATACCAAGTCCTGCAATGTCCCGCATGGGTTGGGCACTCCGTGTTCTCCTAGTGTCAGACAATACCAGCTGTTTAAAGGACCGAAAGGTGAGTATAGCACACGGACACACACACACATACATCCAAACATTAGAGAAGTACTCTTCCCCGAGGGACCGATTCATAACAGCGCCTCTTCGTGTGATATGATCTAACCATGCGAGTTAACCACATTACGTTGTAACGGCCTGACACCTCACCAAAAAGAAAAAGAGGTTGTCTGTGTCTGCTGGGAGAGGCAGGAAAAGGACACTTGCACACGCACACCGTACACTACATGGCCAAAGTACACAAATTAAATTCTTATCTTTACTTATCGCCTCCCGTTGTCCTTTGTTCTTTTTGCCGTTTCGTGTTTCCCCCCAAAAAAACAACCAGGTGGGCGGAAAATTCATCCGGAAATGTGCCCCCGGCACGGAGCTGGTCGAGTGGTTGCTGAATCTTTCGCCGATCGTGCACACGCGAACGCAGGCGGCCGGCATGTGGCAGGCGCTGCTCGAGGAAGGGGTCCTGTGTCACGGTAAGTTCGCCGTCCAAGGGAAGGGTAGTTTTTTTCTGTTAAACGCTTCGAATGTCCGAAACAAGTGAAACGATCGTTGATGGCATTTTGTTGAACAATTTCACAACGTTCACTGCAACGATTTCACGATGTTGCATTATGACATGTTTATTTCTTCTTTTACCTTTTTTAATAAACACGTTCGGTAGTTTTTCTATTGTATATCTACACTGTACAGCACGATAAATGTTTCCCTGCTTTATATTACTTCAACATTTTCACGATGTGTTACTACGTCTAGGTTGTGTTCATTTTTCAACTCGATTTTCCTCGTGCTTAAAGGTTTTTCCTCTATACCCCTTTACTACACTACACATGGTTATTTTCTCATCCGTTCTTGTTTTTTCTTATCTCGCTTTCCACAGTGGCAAAAGAGCAGCCGTTCAAAGACAAGTGCTTTCTGTATCGCTTCAAGTCGGATGAGGACGGTACGGCGGGCGGTGCACCGACGTCCGACGATGTGAACCACGCGAACGAACACATCCGAGAGGCACTTCCGGCGCTGTTACACCGCGGCCCGGATGCAACGCTCCGCATGATCCTGAGGAAGCCGTAAGTGCCGCATCATACATCCTCCGGTCCTTTTGCCGCCACTTTCCCAAAGCTGCTGCTGTTTCTTTATTTCCATATTTATAAATACATTTTCCTTGTCCATCGTACTCTTGTCCACTTTTGCACTCGTTTCAATTTACGTTTTTCCACCCGCGCACAATATTGTTAGCCGTCTCCATGCGAGCGTTGTAATGCTCTTTTCACCCGACGCGTACATGAATAAAAACAGAACCATGCAAAGCAACGCCAACGCCAACGGTCATGTTGGATATTTATTATTGAATTTTAAATTATAATTCCACATCGCTCCGCTTGTTGGTGCAACTTATCGGTACGACGCGGCACTACTTCCAATCCTGCCATTTTAAGCATTCTAAAGCGAATGCAACTTGGTTGCCTGGTTTTACTTATTCAGATATTTATTTCATTCCTCTCGTCGAGACTGGTGCACTTATTGCATTTTTTTTTTTAAAGTTTCTTACTTTAACTGATTTTAAATGGTTGCTAAACGAACCCCCGATCGTGTTTTTCCCAACTGGAGAGCCTTTTTATTACACCAATAATAGCGACTTTATTAGCGGTGGGTATGCTTTTTTTTTCTTCTCCATCTTCGTCGGAAAACTTCACCCGAGGAGCTGTGTATTTGTAATTTTATGATTCAATTTTGAACCACCATAGTTTCGACTACGGTAAGCTCTTTCCCAGGAAGCGTTTCCCCACCCCGGGGTTGGGAAACGCGTAAAATGGATCGTTCGGAAAAATTATAGACACCACTTTCCGACAGCTACGAGTTGCGGCTTGGAAGAATAGTGTTCTCCTCGCAGCATCTCTCTCCTCCCTTCGGTGAAAAGCTGTTCGAAATATTTATTACTCAACTCAACCGACCGTTCTCGACGACTCGCACTTTGCGGAGTAGATGGGGGAGTTTGTGCAATGATGGGCGGAGCAAGAAATTGAGCTGCAGTATCATTTTATGCACCATTGAAAATATGTTGATCGTGTCCGGGCGTAAGTTTCGACGCCGGCAGACGGAATGGGTGAATTTTATGCTGACTATAAATTTCGATAGTGAGCCAAGTTTCCGCCTTCCGGGTCTCGGCTTCTAAATTATGCCATCGGAAAGACATTATGTCGTCCGAGTAGTTGGTGATTACGAGTGCATTCCGTGTAGAGTGGCTTCTCGTTGGTATGCGTCCCGTTCGTGCTCTTATTTTACAGTCAATTTATGATAAGGTTCAGGGAAATTGTAAGCTTTACTTATTTAAAAGTTCTTTCTCTTTTCGCCATTAAAGGAAACCATTATGCGTACCAATGTTATCATTCTTTTACCAAATGGTTAATAAAAATGTAATAGCATAGAATTTGAACATTAATTGCCTTAAACGCGGGCACAAGGAAATAATAGCATGCATAATAAATATTAAGAGTCTAAGTTAATAACGACTAATTGAATTCAATTTCAACCCAACTGTGCTTTTCTCGTCGTTGCACGTTAATAATGATAATAATCAAAATTTTGCTTTTCCCGAATTTTTAAACCGGAAGATTTTGCTGGCGGCTGGACTCAAATAACGCAATTACGACATACCAGCCCGTTCGACCCGATCAATCACTGCGGCACGTTTTTCGCGAATAGAAAAATCAATTCAAGCATTGAACAGCCCTCCCTCCAGTTGATTTGGGCAAAACTTTCCACCAAACCACTAATTGGACCATTGGTAGTAGGCGTTTCCTTGTAGCTTCTCCACCATCGACATGATGTGCGAGAGGGACGGAGAAACGGGGGGAGAGAGTGAAATTAAATATTTCAATGGAGTCTTTGATCCTGCTGGGCTTGCTCGGGCCAAACTTGAGCCAGTTCGAGCGCACTTGCGGGAAAATCGGTCGGCCCACGCCCAAGCCCAAGTAGTGCAAATATTGTCCAGCAAATTAAGTCTCTCCAGGCTTTGCTAAGAAATGCGGGACGAAGAAGTTTTGATTTGCAAATGAAAGCCCGGCCTCAGCGTTGGTGCTAATTGAGATCAAACTGTTGTTATTGTTGTTGTTGATGTTGTTCACCGGAAAGTTGCCTTTTGATGGAATGCTACTTTACATGCAGGTATCTCTTCCGTTCGACGAACTAGAGGAATCTTTCAGGCAGCCTGTTGAATTGTTAATTTAGTTGCTCTTAATTAGTGAATTACACGCGTTCTATCGAGGCTCGGTGCTATCCTTCCAGCGAGTGTACAAGCACACACACACACACACATAAGCTCGTAATGTGTGTATATTATACTTTCAAATGAACTGACATTTGCACATTCCGGTGACGAGGTAATAATCAACCAGACTCGGCTGGAATGCGCACTACAAGTAAGACGCTTGCCTAATTGTACCTTCCCCTTTCAACAGGTCGCATGAGCGGACGCAGGAGGAGCTGGAGCTGGTGTACGAGGAACTGCTGCACATCGCCGCCCTGTCGCATCTGTCAACCTCCATCAAGCGCGAGCTGGCCTCCATAATCGTCTTCGAGGCGCACGCACATGCCGGCACCGTGTGTAAGTATGCCAAGCGTCGCGGAAGGTCCTTGCGGTTTACCCCCCCCCCCCCCCCCCCTCCTTCCTGGACCGCAAAACCCACAGATACCCTATGTCGTACGATCCACCGAAATCCATTCCCTTTTTTGAGGATCCCTAATGAGATTGCTCCGCACCGACAAAGCATCGAATTTTCGCTCCGTTTCCACCGAATGTGTCCCTTGTAAGACGAATTGATATTTTAATTTTCCGCCCCATTAGGTGGAAAATTTCTTTTGTGTGTCCCCCGGGACGGGCATGTTTCCATGTGCGTCGTTTCATGCGGGAACCGATACCATACCGATGATCTACTTGGATAAATATCTCCGTCTTCTCCGCCAAATCCGATAGGCACTCAACAACCTAGGAAGTGTTTCTTCAACTCATCCACAGGTTTAATGGATAAATTTTCCGAGCTAATCAGATTGATTTGCATAGCATAGGATACAGTTATCCTTGATAATTGGAAAATCGTTTGTAGGTGTTGATGGGAAGCAGTTTGACGCATGTAGAAGGAGAAGACCAACGAATTTGGAACAGGTTAAGTTTGACGATCTTTATCACCCCACTTGTGAGTTTCTGGAAAACCAAAGTAAAAAAGGATATCAACATGTTTCCTGCTGCTTGGCCGAGGCACCTTGTTGTGACTTGTACCAACCTAAAACATCCATCAATCATTACGCCGACAGACGGATCCGATCTAGCACATCGGTTTTCCTAAAGGGACTGTTTGACATTTCCTCTCGTTCGACCCCGACAGACCCGTGATCTATTACAGTTACAAGAAGAATTTTGCCGTCGAGTTGGGGCTCCTTTTTTCCTCACCCGTTTACCGCTGGGAGTGGAACCAGCCCGATGAGGATGGGTTTTGCGAGAGAAAAACTCATCATTATTCATTGCCTGTTTTTCTAAGGTTCGACCTTGTTAAAACTTTCAACCCTAGCCGTGCTACATTTTGATACGCTACGAACGATCCGATGGAAAACTCAAACGGACTCAAACCCCCGTGGAAAGCTACGTGCAAAAAGTGACTCTAAAATTAGTGTTTTGTTGAAGTTTTGCCACGGTTTTTGGAGCGTTTACTCGACATTCATATCCAACAACCCGTTTTTATTACCTGTTACAAAATTGTGGAGCACTTCAGGAAAGTCTGTACATTCATGAAAATTTATTTCGTTACCAAACATTTGTTTTCTCTGTTTATTTCTTCGGACGTTGTAGGTATTAATTGCAGAACGTCCACATCTTTTAGTGAAAACGTATTTGCTTGCATTTTCTGTATGCACTTATGTGTACAAAAGATGACTTAGATTTGAGTTTCTGAATTTTTACATCAACATGGAAAATAAAATATTATAAAGGTTGTCCATATGTATTTCGAAACCGGATTGCATGATTGGATAAGGTCGATGATGAGTAAAAATGGAGTTTGAACTAATGAATAAAAAGTTTGAAGCAAAAACTTGCTATGAAACTAATCTACTGCATGTATATGCCTCCGTTCGTTCTTGTTTTCAACCTCCATGATTCTGGAAAATGAAATACATTAGCAAGAAATCGTCCCAACGAAAGCATCTCTTTTGAACTACCTCATTTCCGGCACTAGCAAGTAAATTTATTAGTTTACATAGAAAACATTCTCACATTAATTAAAACCATTCCTCACTAAAGGAATCTTCCCTCTTCAGTCCGCCGGTTGCCTCCTCCCCAAAAAAGGAATCCGTTTGTGATGAACCACAGGTCGGCGAAGGATAGTGCCATTATTACATACCTCATGTCCTTACATACTCCTCGAATTTCTTAACGTACCATTACTACAGAACACTATCGTGGGTTGCAATTGATTCAAACCAACCGTCGAGCGGTAGAACCGGTCCGAGTGCGGCTTTCGAAACTATAAATTATTTCAACCCCTCCCGCCCGGAATGTCATAAATTTTGTTTACCCACCGTGCGCAAAATTTCAACCAACGCTCGTCAATCACCAGGGTCGGAAAATGGGAGGATGTTGAAGGTGCACGGTTGTTGGATATCTTCCCCGGCGAGTGCATGCTTACTGACCCGGGAAAAATCCGCCAGTGTCCTTCGAGTCTCTCCCGGCAACCTCACACCCCCTTTCGAGGAGCAAGTTCATCAGTGAACCATTTCGTCGAACAAGTTTTCACCTTGTTTTATCGAGATGTAAATGTGAGAAATTGCGTAACGGAATGAAATTAGGTCCTCATAATGTATCGCCCGGCTCATCGCCGGCGCAAGACATTAAGCTTTACTCACGCATAACATTAACTGGCTGGATGTCATTAGCAAGAACAAAAGTCGATGACGGTCGTCTATCGTCGCGTTTTTTTTCTCTCCCTACCGGTACCATTTCGGCAGGAGTAACCAAAGAAGAAAAACGTTAAAAGACATACCATTAGCTTCCATAATGGATGCCAATTTTCGCAGTCCTTCAACCAGAATCCTGTGATTAATTTGATGCCGCTTCGCATGACTTGCAGATCCGTCGTAATCTTCTTGTTCTGTGCCCTTTTGCAGTGTTCAACCAAGGTGACGAAGGACGGTCCTGGTACATCCTGCTGAAGGGTTCGGTTGACGTCGTCATCCACGGCAAGGGTACGGTCGCGACGCTCAAGGAAGGTGACGATTTCGGCAAGCTGGCACTAATCAACGATGCCCCTAGGTGAGTTGCCGTGGAATGGATATGGCTCCTTGGGTTTTTTTATTTTCTTTTTCTAATGTCTTTGGTGACGAACATTAATTTGCCCAAATCTACAAATATTGAAAACGAAAGCTTATCTAACAATTGGTGGAAGTAATACAAACGCATTAATTGTCGTCGTAGTATAAATGTAGTTAGTATGAATCATACAAATAATTATTCAAAAGTCTATAATCTCTTCTAGGATAATCTTTTTGCTTCATTAACAAAAAAATACGAAAAATTCTCTTCATTACACTAAACATAGTACCGGTCACATAGTCCAAGCGTTTAAGTGCTTGCTAATAATCCTTTTGTGTTATTTATTTTGTATTTCTATTGCTTTCACAACCCAACGGTTCTAACACATTTCGGCACGCGTTTGTCGGGGGACGCATTTAAACAATTCCAATAAACGCAACGATGGAAACCGCACACAACAAAACAAACTAAACAATCGTACAGGGCGGCCACGATCGTGCTGAAGGAGAACAACTGCCACCTGCTGCGGGTGGACAAGGAGCACTTCAACCGCATCCTGCGCGATGTCGAAGCGAACACGCTGCGGCTGCAAGAGCACGGCAAAGACGTACTAATCCTGGAGCGGGTCGCCAAGCAGCGCGGCTACTCGGCATTCAAGTATGGCTTTTCGTATAGTGGTTTGATGTTAACAGTTGCATTTGTTTTATTTTAATTCGACCGGTACACTAGCTGTTGGTGGCAACCCAGGGCTTTAAATGGCGATGGTTTAGTACCATAGTAATAGAATCGGACATTTTAAATTTAACTGTATTATACACAAGATCGGTCTAGGTTAAACGCTTTTTTTTGTTGCCTCCCAAAATGAATTGACTTCAAGATGAAAAGTCAAATACCGTTGCTTTCAGTGTGTCTGATCTGATTTGAAGAGACATCCGCTGTTCGCTTGGACAAACCAATAATGGAAGCAATCCTAACGTTCTTACAAATATTTGCAAAACTCGCCGTACAGCTAAACCCGTGATCTTTGGCATTTGCTTAGGACAAGTAGAGTTTTGGGGAAAAAACAGCAGACCCTTTTCACAAGCCATCCGATTGAAAAAGTCTCACAAGAAGTACGCTTTCCCTTTTCGCCCGTTCACGCTTGTTCGTCCTTTCTGGAGAAACTAATATTTAAAAACAAAACCTAAAAAAGGCTGGATCGTAACAAAACAGACACACAAAAGTGAAAAACCCCCTCCCGCTTTCAGGGGACGACGATCCCTTGGAGAACTAATTATCCTTTTACCGGTGGTCTTTCATCTTGCCAGCGATGGAGATATTTTTTGTCCTGTGGTGGATCGTTGGGGGAGAGAGGGGCGTGGGGCGACGGCAAACATTTAGCTAATTAAGCCAGACCGGATGCTTACATTTGGCTTGTGATGCAGCGTACGGCAGAAGGCCGCCGGTGCACTTGGGTACACCGTTGTTTTTTCAAGCAATCTGGGTTTCTTTTTCTGCCGAACCGAAGAAGTGTAGTCGAAAGTGGAGAATGTCGACGAGTGTCCGGTGTCGAGTATCGCTTGTCGAAAGCTGGAACCACATTTTGGTGGCCTTGTCGACAGGACGCAAAAAATCACTCGAATAATCTAATCCTCCTAGCTTCATTCTGGGGTTTTGTATACCTTTTTTTTATATTTTTATGATGTTAAGGCGAGGCCATTTTAATTAAGCAAATCTGTTTACTGGTCCTTTGCTGGTAGCCCCCTCATCTTGGAAACGATCTCGACACTAGAGTTTAATGGTTTGAGAATATTCACCCGAATTTAGAGCTCATCCTACTTTCCGGGTTTTTTTTTTTTCATCACTGCATTTTCAATTCCGTTCTTCAAACTTTACCCCTCGACACAAACCAGATACACGGTTATGTCCGGTACGCCACAGAAGATGCTGGAGCACCTGCTGGAGACGCGGCTCGGTGGACAGGCGGGACCGAACGATCCGTTCCTGGACGATTTCCTGCTCACGCACATCGTCTTCATGCCGACCCCGCTGCTGATCGACGAGCTAGCCGCCAACTATCACGCCGACGCCGACATCGACCTGCGGCAGGCGAGCGAAGAGGACCAGGAGTACTTTCTCACCAGCAAGCGGCGGGTGGTGCAGTTCATCCAGCGGTGGGTGCTGGCGGTGCGGCACGCCGTTTTCGACGATCCACTGGCGGTTGAGTTTATCGAGGTGAAGTGCAAAAAAAATTTAAACATTTACATGTTAGCAGAATTTACCACAACATATTTGATGTTGTTGTCTATGGATATAAAATGTCAGTGCTTTTGAAATGACGAAAGCATTACTAAATTTTGTGCTGAGCTCATACGAATGGTTTCGCACGTTCCTCCTTTGTGGTGTTAAAAAAAATCATTCGGACGAACAATATTATAATATGAGGTTTTGATTGACCTGATAGAATGTACTCAAACGGTGTACTAAAGTCAATTATTCATGATGTATCCATGTAATCTTATTCCCTTATCCCCTGTCGTCTCAATGATGGCAACGCAATCTACACGATTGGTACTTTATTCTTTACAAAAATGAGCGATTTTGATGGGCACGTAAATAGCTCCGGGTGAAGAATTACGCATTCTATTGCAGGCGTACCGAAGACAAGAAAAGAAAAATCTCAAAAAGCATCAACACACTCGTTCCGAATAATCTACAAGACATTTCGCAACCTCGCGTTGATGGATTATGCCGGAAGGGCTGTCACTTTCCGCCGGGAGATCATGTACATCCCGCGATTCCATGTTTAATGCCATTTTGTTCGGTGCGGGATCCTAAAGGAAAGCGATTTTTTCTTCCAATTTCCGACCCACTTGGTGCAACATTTCCTCCCAGCATCTCCTCTCGAGTGGGACACGCACGAACGTCAAGTTGACGGTGGAATTGCATTATTTTTCCATCATTACGCTGTCACTGATTTGACCTTCTTTTTCGACACTTTGCCCCGCGCAGGAACTGGCAACGGACGTCGAGGCGGAACCGGCACTCCAGGAGGAAGCGAGCATCATACATCACGTGCTAACGCAATTATCCCGATATCAGGTGAGTGAGTCGCTGCAAGTGGAGCCAACGTCGCCAACGAGGCCGGTGTCTGGATTGTGCCGGCGGGTGGATTGGCCCGGACCCGGGCACCGCTCCGCGGGTGTGGGAGGACGCTTTTAAATAAATCTTCGTCTCTGCCGCTTTTTTCATGCTCGCCCCGACCTGGAAAACCTTGGAACCCGTAGGAGGACCGGCAGATGAACGCTACCCAGAAGTGGAAACTCCCACCCAACGGACAGCCGATCTGCCTGTTTAGTGGAAACACACACTCAAAGACTGTTATACGCCCGGATGACGATAGTAATTAATTTTCTTTCACCTACCACCTACCTCGGTGTGCACAGCTTCACAATTACTCCCCCTCGATTATCCATTTCCTGCAAATCGGGTGACTACCTTGTGCTGGCCTTGGGCAGCATATAGGAACTCCGATCCCCACCCTTCCGTCACTGATCGATTATCAGGTTGCCTGCTCAGCCGCATGGGAAAGTAACCTTCACAAACTTTTAACACACATTCACACGCACATTTCATCCATCCGAAACCATCCCGCTTGATGAAAAATGATGCTCTGCTTGTCGAGTCTAACGTGACCAGCTTCACTCACACCACACCTGATCTGCCTGTGTTCTTGTAGTAATTTTCCGCGTGTACTGCGCCGACCATACGTACTGCACCCTGCGCTTCCCGATGGCCACCACGGCGGAGGTAATTAAGGCCTGTGCTGCCGACAAGCTGCAGATCGCCCGGCTACCGGAGGACCTGCTGCTGGTGGAGGTGAAATCGAGCGGCGAGCGAGTCGTGTTTAAGGACAACGACGTCAGCTTACCGACGGCGCTCAGCTTGAACGGACGCATCTTCGTTTCACCCAAGGACCACCTGGACGCGTTGGTGAGTACCAAAAATTACTTCGATGGTATAATGAACACTGGGACAGATATCATCATCAACAATCACTAGTATCATGTAATTGCTGCTCAACAAATAGGCAAGCCAGATTAAGGCAGGGCGCATTAATTTCAGTTTTTTAATGAAAACTATTGAAAGGCAATATAACTATGTCAAGGACCTTACACATTTTTTTTTAATTCAATTTAAGACACCCCTGCCCGAGCAGGAAGTACCGACGGAGGCTCCGGATGTGGACTTCGAAGCTCTATCAACCAAGGACGTGGCCTACCATATAACGCTGTTCGACTGGGATCTATTCTGGGCTGTGCACGAGTACGAACTGCTGTATCATACCTTCGGTCGACATCATTTCAACAAGGTAAGTACACAAAGAGAATCCAAGAAAAAACTATAGCACATTCCATTCGTGGAAGAAATTTATTGTTAGAAGAATAGAAAGAAATAGAATTCGTGGAAGAAATTTATTGTCCCGGCAATCCCAACCAGAGAGCATGCTGCCGTTTAACCCATTTCCACGCTGGCATCTGAAAAATGGTGCCTCGACAGAAAAACATTTCGTATCGCTCTCGTTTCGGAGAACAGATCTTCTGATCCATTCATCTAACGTCAAGCAGATAACGGTTTCGCTTGGAGCCGACGTCTGGATGGATACGAGCACTTTCGTAACGTTGCATTTGTCAGTTGTACTGCCGATAAGCGGTACCACCATCGTTGCAGCATGCACTTGCATAAATCGTTCGTGAATTATTGCGGCGCTTCTGGGAAGTTTGCTGTGGCGTCGTCAGTTTTCAAGAAGTCTCGTGTTTGTGTTGGGAATAGTTTCAATGTTGCGGCGGAAAGATGGTTTTGTAGCTTGGTTTTGTTTGCTCGATTTCAAAGCGCTACGCCCGATACAGCACGCTTATGTAAATAGTTCTAGTGAAACCAAGAAACATAAATGTTGACATTCAACTTGCTCAATGGGGAAATGAAATTTGTATAGCTAATTTTAAAAATCAAAACATTGCTCAGCCACCAAAAGACGGTCAGCTCTAATTGGAGAGTGCAGATTGTAACAATAGAACTGAAAATCCGCTTGAAGCCATTTTCTAAGTATGAAAACTTTCCCACCCGCTCTTTAGCTCTGTCTGTACTACTGAGAGAATGAAGTCATAGTGCACCCGGTTGCGAGCGGTGCAATCACTGTTTCCGGTTAAGAAAGATGGTACGAACGGATGCACGAAAATCTATTAAACTAATGAAAGAGACCGTACAAAAGCGAAAGATGTGTGGGCCACGGAGAGCAAAAGCTGAATCACTAATTATATCCTTCCGAGATAGTTTCGTGGAACTACATAGAGGTAGTTCCATGTGCTGCGATAACATCAAAGCCAAAAGTCGAAAGGTGCTGATCTTTGCATTTTCCATTCAGCAAACTCTGAATGAGGTTCAATTCCATTAATTTTGTTATTCGCGAAATGAATTGCGTTTAGTTATGTTTTTTTGGGTTTACACTTCATTAGTGTCACAAACATTCAGCTTAAATGTAACAAACGCTCTAACTTTCTCGTTTTGTAAATTGATACAAAATGAGGTTGATTTCAATTGATTTCAAACTTTCTATCCAAAATTACTAGCACAAAAATTGAATTCAATAGTCAATTTTAAACAATACTAAATAAAGATTGCCTTTAAAATTGGATTGTTTACCAACTTGGCTCAACTCGTTGCCAAACAGCGGCATTCATTATCCCAAACAATATTTTGTAAATTAAAACAAAATATGCAATTTATTTGAACAAAATTCAACATAACATGTTTTTCCCTTGTCAAAGAAGTAGATAGTTCTCTTTCTTTGTTGCATTTTGATTATTTTTAGTTTTTAGTTTTTTTTTAATTATTTGTAACAATTTCTTTCCATTCTCTATGCTCATTACTTCGATACGATTTGTGGTGTGTTGTTTAGAACAAAAGTTTATTTTTAAGTATTTTACCCAAAGTGTGTTACATAAAAATGGTTAAGTTTTTACATCAAAAGTATGTGTGGTATAAGTTAAGATAGAGATTCCTCCCAGAAGTCCTATATATCAATTAAAAAACAAATCTACTATCCTATGCTTGTTATTGGTCCTGCTACAATACCCACGTCTGGTACGGTTGCAGTCACAACAGTTAAGGAATGCCAAATGTTGGTGCCGTAAGTGACCGTGCGCGGCGTTTTCTAATGCCTAAATACCATATGCCCTTGCGCTGACGACAGCGTAATAAGAAATAATGTAACTCTAATAAAGCGGCGCAACTGCTTACGATCCGTTCCCACTTTGCGTCTCTATAAATCTATCGCTCCATCACTGACTTAACTGTCGACTTCACTCGGATGCTGCAGGTTTGGTTAATGTTGGTTGCGAGAAGCTGTTGTGCTACCTTTTCTTTCCCAACGTTCACAACCATTGTCTGTTGTGGAATATTTTAAACGCCAAAGTGCAAAAGGGGATGTGGAAACAGAGCAAAGCAAGTCTCCTGGACCGGGAATCTGCGGAGTTGGTCGCTGGTGGTAGCGGAATCGGACGGAATAATCGGTGGGTTGGACGTAGAGAGAAACAGAAAGCGAGGCAGAGGTTAGGGGGGCAAGGAAGGATCCGTATACGAAAAGAATCAACAGAGTAGTTGGGCAGTTCGTTTCGAAAGTATATAAATTCCGATGCGAAGAAAACATTAAAAAAAAAACTGCTGGAAACAAATCAAGTGTTCAACAGCAACAAGTAAAAAGAAAATTCCTCAAACGGTAAGAAACTTCACGTCAAGTCAAGCGGAATGGGCGATTCCATAAAATTTATTCTCGCTTCTTCCTATCTCCTCTAAAAGCGATCCTATAGAAGTTTCGCGGGATGTGAACTTAACGTTCCTCTCAAGAAGCATAGCGTTGCCCGAGTCACCGAAGGCGGCGATCGATACTTGAACTCGATACTAGCGCGTAGTAATATTCCTTTACCATTTACTCCCAACCCAAACGCAAAACCCCCACAAGGTTCAAAGTCGCTATCCGGCATATTGAATACTCCTCCCGGCATTTTGAAAAAGGGTGGTGGCTTCGGGGAAAACAATCCAATTTGATGGCCATCGCTCGCTCCTTGTGGTGATGTTAATATGCTTTGAAGATCCACCCTGGACTTAATCTGGTTATGGCTTTGACATTCTACTACTAGACTGTTTGCAATTCTTCAAGAAGTAGGACACTAGTCTTCCTCCTGTGTCTTTGGCGTTGGTGGAAAATGACACCGATAGAAGATAAAACGATTACACAAGAACCACTCAATGCTGTTGGATGTCAAATGTCCTATGTATTACAATCATTGATCTTGTTCAACAGTGAAGCGGACTCTCCGTTTTGCTTGCTGCTAGTTGACATTCGCTACGCCTCCCCCGTCAATTCCTTTGCCAGCCCCTACTTGTCGGTAATCTGCATCAATGCGACGTATTTATTGTACTTGGTGTAGTTCCGCCGGCCCGTTTCGTCGTTCATCAGGACGCACGCATTCTTGTGGCTCGGATCGCGGATCGTCTTCAGGCGGATGTGCTTGGTAATGTCCCAGCGCCAGTTGGATCGGTACGCGCACAGCGAGCACTCGAACGGTTTCTTGTTCAGATGGCCGACGATGTGCACGTGAAACCGGGAAGCCGTCGAGGCCCAGAACGAGCAGTGCGGACACTTGAACACCTTCTTCATCAGTGCCGTCCCGCCGGCCGTCGGGTCCACGCACGGGATCCGGTTCGTAACCTCGCCGTACCCGGGCGCCGTCTCCACACCGCAGAACGTTTGAGCCTGATGTGGATGACCATCCCCCTCCCGGCTGTCGTCGTCCGTATCGTCATTCGTCGTCGGTTGAACCTGCGTCACCAGGTTTCTAGCCTCTGTAGTGTCCTCTTCACGCCGAACCGCCGCATCCACGACGGAACCACCCTCAACCAATCGCCTCCACGTTTCGTTCGCCTGGCCGACCTCGGCCTGCCGCATCGCGCGTCCCTTCGCTTCCGCCTCTTCGAACGAATGCGCCAACAGGTACGCAATCAGGTCCTCCTTGTGCGCCAGCTTGATGTGGTTCGCCAGCGCCTCGACCGTTTTGAACGCAAGATCGCAGTAAATACACTTCGTCCCGGGGTTGTGCGTTTCCTCGGGCACATCTGTCATGGCCGGTTCGTGCTTGGTAAGGCTGATCGGGAACTCCTGAGCCGGGCTGTGGTCTTCTCGTTTGCTTTCAGGCTGCGCCGTCAATGCCGATAGTGGCAGTGGCTTCACGAACCGCTGGCCAGACCCGGCCGAGGTCGACGGTACCGGTGACACACTAAGCGGTATCAGATTCGGGATGGGTCGCGATCGTTTTTTGGTCTTTGCGTCATCTTCCGTTTCACTCGTCGTGGGGGGATTCTCGCCTCGTTCCCTCCGGTCTCCTTCACTAGCCTCTAGAACGGTCTTCTAAAAATGGACGGATAGCAAACACAGCAAAATTTCAGTACAGAAATCATCCAGCATGGCAGACGGGTTCCTGCTTACCTTCTCCGGGGAATATGGCAAAGATTTGTTCAGCTGCTCCAGGTCCAGGTGGATCGTGTTGTTTCGCGTAAAGCTGTTGGCTGGAGTAAGGAAGTATGAACGAGGAAAACGATTAAAAGTGGTGCTATAAATCCTAAGCTCAACAATAGAAACTCTTATCTTAGGTCAAAGGTTAACACGAGTACACTTCCATTGTCTGCAAGTTTATAGATTTACAGACCTTAAGTCTTAAGATAGATATTTAATCTAAGTTCTAAGACATATAATTTAGTCAAGGAGTAGTCAATTCATACAAAGGAGATCCTTTTGAAGAGTATGTTTATATCCAAGAGCTTACAAAAACAAAAAGTTTTCCATGAGTCAATCTTGTCAGTAGAATATACAAAGACAAAAATATTCAAACTTAATTTAGGCATAATACAGTTATAAAAGAGTACCTTCGACTCTTTGTTTGGTATTCTAATCAGATATTAGTTTTGATTAACGAGTTCATGTTGATTGCGCCTTTTTGGTATACCAATTCCGGTAGAAAGCATAAATGAAAAGAGTTCCGGTTCATCTGCCATTAACACTAGAACTACCGGACCAGTTATTTTGACTGGTCAGGTACTTTTTCATTCACATTTATTTCTTAAGGCGGAACAATTCTACCAAATGTTAATTTGCCAAATGTTAATGTTCAAAATTAAAATTTTCTTTTTAATATTGAAAATAATTTGCGCTAAAGTTTCAAGCGTAAAAGTTGTAGTATTAAGATCCGGTAGTTGGCTGGGCAATGTGGAATTCTTGTCATAGCACATTTTTTAACTAATATGATAATGATCAGCTATCTAACTAGCTGATGACGAGTGTAAGTAAATAATTGTTAGTCAATTGAAACACATTCATGGCTTTTGTGTTTACAAAGAAAATTTTCCGTCCCGTTTAGACGTCTTTCTTTACGCAGATGTTCCGCGAATGAAGAACTTCTTGATGAATGAAACTTGAAACTTCCCCTATAACAATCAGATCTCTGAGTTCTAAAGTGATTCATGAGTCCCCATGAGCTACTGATGAAGTGCGTAAGGTATTGACATTCATATTGACTTCTTCTGGTACTAGGACAGATAGTCTTCAATTGAGAATTAGGTTCTGGACTATTCTGATGACCGATGGTATGACCAATAAGACTTACTTCCAAGCGATGTGCTTGCGCCAGCCTTCTCGATCTCCTCCAGTAGCTTCGGCAGCCCGGACGCCACTAGCTGCTGCACGTAAGCCGATGTCAGCCGCTCGGCCTCGCTCGATCGCAGCAGCTTTCCAGGCACTCCGCCACCCAGGTAGCCTCTCTGCACCCGTCGACGACTACCGAAGGCCGACTTTCGAATCCCGTCGACCGACCCGTGCACCATCTTCATGTGCCGGACCAGCTTCTGGTAGTGGCGCGACGCGTACAGACACCGTTTGCACTCGTTGATCACGATCTTCTCGCCGTGGGTATCGCGCAGGTGCGTTAGGTACTCGCGCGGGTTCTGCGTGAAGTACGCACACCGGCCGCACGAGTAGTTGCGCTTGATCTTGCACTGGGGCAGCTGACGTTCGTTTTCGGTGTCCTGCGGCGTTCCCGGTGTACTGTCGCCTTCCGACTCGTCCACCGGTGACCGGAGGGTAATGGAGCCTAGGCTACGGTCGGCAAACTCCTGCCGCCAACCTTCCATGAGCTGCTGCTGGTGCTGCGGGGTATCCTCGTCATCTAGCGTGGGACTTCCACCCACGGGCGATTCGCTCAGGTGCACCCGCTCGCCACTGACCACCCGCCGCACTATCAGCTTGTCGCCGGATCGTTGCACCATCGACGGGGCAAGATCCATCTCGTCTCGGGGGCCGCCTCTAGGCCGCGTACACTAACAACACTCACACACTTTAATATTCCTTCTTTCTCGGTCACTGGTGGAATGTCGATAGCACAGGTAGAATGTTTGTCCTCTGGGTCACGTGACTGGTAGGAAGTTTGGATAGAGAAAGCAGAACTTTATCCTGAAATTTAAACTTATCCTATTCACTTCAGCCCTAATCGGAAGCGCCGCGCTCTAAACGTCCAACGCCTTTGCGACGAGCCGTACGCGCGAAAATTAGTATTCCTCCCGACGTCGACGATGATCGCACGGGCCCAACATTATCTCCCCTAATGATCGAGACCGAGGAGCCGCGATCGGGTGAGACCAACTACGCGTACCCGCCCGTTTGGCGCACCAAGCAGAGTACCATTTGCGGCAAAAGAATGCCTTGACATAGTTCTTGCGCGCGCGCGCACACACACAGCGAGTGCGAGACGGAGAGGAGCGAAGCGAAGACAAATCTAACAAAAAAAAAAAGCTGGAAAGAAAAACTTGGCTCCGCGACTCGTCGCCGTCTTTCGTCGTCCGCCGGGCGCCAATAATCGACGCGCGCTAAACTATAGATCGGTGCGAGCCTGCTGGAGGCTGGCGAAGGGGATGGGGGGTAGGGTAGCATCAGAACAGAATCCGATCTCGCCGTCGAGAACGAGAACTTAATCTCTTGTGCTCGCCGCTCCCATACCCCCCACTCGCCCCCTCCGTAGAGCGCCGCGTCTTGACCATGAGTAGGTAGCGTCGCACTCTTGTTGTTTCATTATGTAATCTGCACGTTCTCGGGCACGTAAGTCTCCGCTCCGGTGTAACGTGAGGCGCGCGCACACCGCCACCGGTGGTGAGGGGATTCCAGTTTGCTGCCGACACGTTAGAGTTTTCCTTGCCTTTTTTCACCCCCCCTTTTCTCACCACGCTCGCACCAGAACACACGACCTTATCTGATAGCATCTCAAGAAGCTACAGCACACTACATTCGCGAGAAGGCGCCTCGCAGTGTGCACGCAGATATGTTGTTCCAGGGTGAGTTCGTGTGTCTGTGTTTGTGTGTGTGTTTGTGTTTCTGGTACTCAGTCCAATGAATTCTGGGTTGTGTATTTCACATTTCTTTGAAAGCTTTTGTTTCGCGGAGTACACAGAGTTCGAAACCCGGAGGCTATCGATAGCTAAAACGGCTGGGAAAGTCACATGGTTCCGGACCGCGGAAAATGGCGCCGCCGATGTTCGCACACACACGCACACGAAAACAACCAACACATGTTTCGATAAACAAACGATCGCTATCGAACAAGGATGGAAGAAAACTGATGATGATGGGCGGAATGTGGGGATGCCCACAACAACAGCGGCAAAGTTTACGGCGAGGGCGAACTAGGGACACGTGCCATTTTTACCTTCGCATGCCTGTTTTTTTTCTCCTTCTTCTTGTTGTTTTTCTTCGTCTTCTAGTAGCTCCGGCTACTAAACGTAATTATTATACGAGCCTACTGCTCCTCCCTCTCCCTAGAGGAGGAGGTGGCCACCGCGTCGGAACGGAGTGTAGAAAGAATTGAATTTCAACGAGATGAGCTACCTCTCCTCCCTCTCCCCAAGAAACAAATGGGAAAGAGGCCCCCCTTCTGGGGAAGATGTTTGAATAAATGAGCTGCCGCACGGGGGGAGCACGGGGGATCGTTTGCTTGGGTGGGAAGTACAGAAGTGGACCGACTCCGCGCGTCCGACCACGGACGACCATATGTCGTGCAACCTTGTCGTTCCAACCCCTTGGCCGCTCCGGGCGTGCCTCAACGAAGAGACAGGAAGATTGATTTCAATGGAATAGTTTGTTTCTGCAAAACTTGTCATCGCGTTTCCTCTTCACTGATAACGCGATCGCGAATGGCGTCTTTGGGACGCACTCGCCAGCCGCAAACCTATACATGGTCGTGGCCTTACGGACTGGGGTGGCCTTTCCGTTTCTGTGCCACTCGGTCACGCTATCGACGCGTTTCGCGTTCCGTTCTGATCGTGGATAAATCACACACTCTTTCTTATGCGTCACCGGTGCAATTTCGAGAAGTGTGGTAATTTTCAAAAAAAAAAATCGGTGAATGAAACTCTTTGACTCTCGCGAGCCTTTTGTAGTCGACACATCGGCACCACCCGAATAATTAAAAACCAAAACCCTTTTTCGTGGTTCTAATTGCGCGCGGCCACCTAGTCACACTCACACTCATTGCGTTTCGCTCACCACCCTGCCTGTCCCGCCCTGGGGGGCCGTCGGGGACATCATGCGAACCACAAGCCGTCGCTTCTTCTTCGCTTCTCGCGATCGGAACAAAACGCACCGAAACGGACGGACTTTGGCGCAACGCGAGCGTCCCGCGGCAACGCTAAACACTAACTCCGGCCGCGCCAGCCAATCTCATCTCAGCCGAGCGTTTTCTTCTCGCGAGCGCAACGTTCTAAGCCGCCTGCACCGTCGTACCCCTTTTGGTGCGGTGCAGTGGACGTGTAGCTTCTCCAAAAGCGGCCGACCCGGCCCCAGATGCATGCAGACTACTACCAAAACGGGGGGAAGGGGCGAGCGAGAAGGGTCGTGTGTACTACCATCATCCGCGCACACCACCCAAGGAGATGGCGGCACAGAAAACGTTGCACTAAAAAAGAACACTCGACGGCGACGCATTAGAAACGGCCGTACATTCACACAACGACGCGTGTGGAGCTGCGGGGAGGGAGGATTGGTACTAGTGTGCTCCAGGCAACCTTCCACCCCCTGAGTGCAACCCTTTCCTTTATCGATTGCTGCACGACACACATTGACGTGACACACTGCAACACGAGCGCTGACCTTGACAAAGTGCATCCACTAGCATCACTAGGCCCCCGAGTTCGTGTGTGTGTGTGTGTGTGCGCTGTGTGTTTAGATGCTGTGATGCACGGGAGGGCCTGGGGAGGGTGATAGAACGAACTGGGCACGACCGAACGTGTTCTGTGTGCATCGTGCATCACCAACTGCACACACCACCACCATCACCACCAACTGCACACCAGTGCAATCGCGTTGTGCGCGTTCCCTTTTCGGCGTGACAGATCGCAACCGTCGGGTGGGATGCTTCGGATGCCGGTGCTGCTGGCCCTGGGGGGGGGGGGGGGGGGGGGTGGGTTGGGAGAGCCTCTGTGGGGTCGGTTTGGGGGGTTTGGAGCTGAGTCACTGCTGGATGACGGAGCATTAGAAGCTGCGTCGTAGCTTGACGGTGAGTGATGCGCGTGAAACTGCGCGCCGCAATCAAAGCTTTGTCCACACGATGCAACGGAAGCGTAACGGGAAGCTTTAAAGCTCAGGAAATGACGTTGTTAATGCAAATCTATGAACCAAGTTTTTGATGCACTAAATTAGGAAAAGTTTTTATGAAAAATCTTTATTTTTTTTTTTAATAGTTTGTACAGTCGATCCTGGCGAACTCAGATAACTGAGAACATTTGCTGTCATAGAACCTCGATAAAGCTGAACGTTCTTTTGTTGCTTCTGACCCTCTTTCAATTGTAAGTTTGTCAAGGAAAATTTAATTATTTAATATTCTGCTCACGGCTTTAATAAAGTATTCAATCATCCATATACGTTTCAAACGTTTTGACGTTTGGTGAAAATGAAAAGTGGACCAAATCCTTCTGGAGTCATCATAATAAAGCTACGGTCTGGGAACCTTACAAAAATAAAAGGAACCTTCTTCTCCTACTTTGTTGGCGGAAAGACTTCGGTCATGCCTACCCGTAATAGTTATAGCAAATTTTCTAATAAAAAACCTAACAAAACTCGTGTTTTAATGTAAATTCTGTGATGAAGAAAAGCACTGAAAGGTATGGTTATAAAAAAATTCAAATAAGCTTATGTCGGGTATCGTTTCTAATGATTTGATCAAAGCTTTGCTTTGCTGAAGTTGTGTTGTTGAAGGACCCACCTTCCCAGAAGAGCGCTTCTTTCCGGTTCATAAACAATGTTTTTCGATCGAAAACGACTTCCCCGAACCTGAAGCTCATAAAAATCAGTTTGGATTAAAAGCAAAATACAGAGAAAAAAACAATCTTGTTAAAACCGTCGAACAACTGTGATTTCGAATACGTTCGTACTTCCGTCATTGAAATTGTGCCTTGTCGCCCCTCGATCTTCGATTGCAAATCCGGACTTGAGGGAAGAGGGGGAGGCATTGTTTTCGTCGGAACAAATGAAAATTCCTCACCCAACCGGCTGGATGTACGGTGGAGGGGAGGGGAATGAGTTTTCCGAAACGTTGAAGTGAGACATCTGCGCTCCCTGGCTCACCGAAACCGCAAACGTTCACTTCCGTACCGGTGGAGGCGCCGGGTGGTGCGGAAAAAAGTTCACCATGAAAAACCTCCCACCGTACCCTACCGTCGCCATTTGACGCCATGCGCCTCCAAACGACGCCTCCCTCCTGTTCCGCCAGCATGACGTTTCTGCTTGCGGTGTGACAAAAGTGATTTTCCCGGTTCCCACTTGGTGGGCTTTTGTGTGTGAATTTATTTTTCTTTGCAAATGTGACGAACGTGAAGAGGAGAAATCCATTGTGTGAAACCCCTTTTCCTGCTTGCGAAAGGCGCTGGAAAGGATCTCCGCCGAAGGCGTCAAAATAAGCGGCTTTCTTGAAAAACTTTACCATCAATATTAACTCCCGAGCATTCTGTTCCGCTTCGCTGCATAACGTTGGGCGGAAAAATCCTCCCACCCAAGCGGTGGGCCTCTCTTCGCTCGTTGGCGCACGGGCCGGGATTTAGCTCGTTGGAACGTTGAAACCAACCAACGAAGTGCTTTCGTCTGAGCTATTTCGACGAATCTAATAAACTTCTTGCAAATGTTTTGAATAGAGCTGAAGTTGCTGACGTTTTTATGTGTTTCTGTTGCCATTTTCTTCGTGTTTTTGTGTGTGTGTGTTTTTTTTACGTTTGCGCCTCCCCCCCCGCTCCCGGCGTACTTCTGGGGCATCAAATCTTTGTTGGTTTGTTTGCGGTTAAGCATCCGCGAAATGCCACGATTTAGCTTACGGTTTTGCACCACGAAAATACCCGAAGCAATAAAATTAATCTTGGAATAATTTCCTCTCGCCCTGGAAAATGTGGGTAGAGAAGCTTCTTGTTAATTACATTTCATAATTTCAAGTTGGAATGCTTGCGCGTTCCTTTATATGTGAGTAGGAGAAATGCGCTTTTGGTTAAATATTAAAAACAGTTGTGATAAATAAAGTGTCTACTGTTGTTTATTTATTTATCTCGATGTCTAGAAAAAAAAATTTGATCAGAAAAAAAATGATAAAATGATTGGAAAATTTAAACCACTAGGAAATTTGCCATTTCTTCTACAAATCTAAAATACATGAAGCAGAAGGTCAGCATTTTCAGCAAGACCTGATTCCTGCTGGGTGTTTTCGTTGGAAACGATACTACTGCCAAACGTGACACGTGCAGATGTTTTTTATTGTATTTTCCGCTGCCACAACGAAGCCGATCATGGCTGACTTTTTCTAGAAAGCTTTCTATCCAATGTTCCTTAATTTCGCGGAAAGCGTACTAACGAAGGCAATTGAACCGAAATTACACTCAGCATCGACAATCGAGCGAAGTATTAACAAAGTTTTCTTTCTTGCGAACTCCAGCTGGGTACGAACGGTTCATTTCGCGTTTGGTCGAATTAAAATTTGTGATTCGGTATCGAAAACCAATTGGAGGAGCTTGAAGGAAAATCAAAATGTCACCCTTATTTCCGCCATGCTTTGCAGATGCAAGGTTTCCAATCAAATTGTACCTCGAAGGTTGGTTCCGTTTAACCGCCCGAACCGCACCATAGGTGGAGATTGTGGTTGCCGCTTTTCCTTCCGCCAAAACTGGTGGATTCCGTAGCAAAGTGGAAAGTAATATAATACTGGCCTCCCGCTGGTAGTCCTTCGGCGAAGGGCGAACAACAGCTTTGTTCGTAGACTTGACCACGAGGCTGTAATAATAATAATGTTGGAAAATTCGGAACACACTCACTTACCTTTCGGGGTGGAAAACGGTCATCTGGCGTTCGTTAATTGGGTGGGAAAATGATTGAAATATAGGTTTACTTGCACGATGAAAAAAGTAACATTCAATTGTGCGTTAAGAGATGATATTTTAAAAAACTTGATTTTTCTCACGTGTTTTCTTGCGCTTTCTCCTCCTAATTACAGATCACATCGAATCTGGACGTTTTCATCCGACGGTTCAACGAGATCCAGTACTGGGTCGTCACGGAGATCGTCTCGACGACCAACATGACCAAACGGATGTCTCTGGTGAAGAAGTTCATCAAACTGGCCGCATTGTAAGTGGTGCAGGAGTCAGCAACACCCACCAAATAACAATTTGCTCCTACTTTTCACCAACGTTTTTCATCGATTTGTTTTTATTTTCCTCCCACCAGCTGCAAAGAATACCAGAACCTGAACGCGTTCTTTGCCATCGTGATGGGCCTCTCGAACACGGCCGTCTCGAGGCTGTCGGGCACGTGGGACAAGCTGCCGTCCAAGTTCCGGAAGCTCTTCACCGAGTACGAGGCGCTCATCGATCCGAGCCGGAACCATCGCGCTTATCGGTAAGACTTTTGGGGGCGCTTCCCATTTTGTACAAACGACGACCGTACGCGTGACATGCATTCCATTAGAAGATTTATTTCCGTCCGTGTTTTGCAAGGCACACGGCAAATGTCCTACGCACCGGTCCATAAAAAAACTTCCAACTCAACTCCGCCACTCGCCCACAATCGATTGAGTTCCGTCCAAGTACGGATGGCGATTGATTCCATGGGGTGATGAAACCAAAAATAGTCTTTTAAAGAAACTTAAACGGGAAGGTTTTTTTGCTTGCGAGAATGGTTTTAAACTACCTGCTGATGGTAGTTGATTTTGTCGAAAACTTCGTCCTTTTTAGAGAGAGACAGTTTTTTTCAAATAAAGTAATATAACACTGCATAAGCCAGCTTAATAAAGAAAATACTTTCAAATGAACCCCTATGCTTCGATACTTTGAAGATTTGCTTTAACAATAGCCAACAAAACAAACATGGAGAATTCATAAGAAGTTGCAACGCATTAGCGCCAAGTAGGAATAAACGAGTCGCATTCTTCTAAATGAATTAACAGGAGTAGAAACTAATTGATATGACCCACTGTAATGTTCTCCAAATTATTTTTGATGAGAGGGTGGTTTATAAACTTTTGCTTGTCAGCTGGCGTTATTTTGTGTTAAATGTCTGGCGTTATTTAAATGTGTTTTATAGCTGGCGAGGCCACATTTTTAGACAAGAAATCACGCTGAAACTGTCCCCTTTGTCGGTGACAAACCAATCCGAGGTTGAATTGGCATCTCAGTTTACAAAACTTGACGATACATCAAATACCCAAACTGTTTGGCATACTGAATTCCAGTTTGTTTGCTCGTGCTCCGCAAAATAGATGTCCACAAACACATGCAAGTTACTTCGGCTTCGCCTCCATTCGCGACATCAATCGCGTAGAGTGTTGTTCGATCGAAGGATAACCGAGGCGAATCCTTCCGACGGTGGCATTTCGGTGTCAGTTTGATGAATTGAACCGGCAACCACAGCATCCAACGCGTGTACACGCCGGACCCCTACCCAAACCCGGCGCGGTTGTGGGAGGTTTAATATTTGTCGCACAAGCGGATCAAGGGATGAGAGAGCCCCGATTCGACGTCGCAAGTCGGTGGACTTGTTGCGCATCGGACGACCCCACAAGCCTTTTCCGACACGACAGCAATCCTCAAAAGCGCCCCGGATATTGGGGTTGGATTAGTTCTGAATGAGCCTGCGATAAGGTTGTCGCCGAAGCCAAGGCGAAGCCGTAGACATATTGGATGCTCCATTTCGATAGGGATCACTGGCGCAGGCAAAGGAGCGGGGATGGAAAGGAATCACATGTCAAGTGGATACTGCCACAGCGAATCCTTAGTGCTTCAGTTTTACAAAAATAATAAAAAAACGTTTCTGGGTCGGATGAAAGGGAAAACTCGAGTGGGAGTGGGTAAAAAAGTTGAGCGGCTCCGAAGAATTCACAATCAGTTTGTCCGATCGTGTCCTTCGCCTTCCGCCACGCTCGCGTTTGCGACGACCTCCAAAGGACGCACGAGTATGGTAGATTGAAAATCAAATTAAATCCCCTCGAAGCCGACCTCCTCCACGTTCCTTTGGCCGCACGTGGAAACGTTCCGTTACGAGCGGAGAGTATTTTGCCTATCTTTTTGCCTTTTTTTTTCAAACCACCTGCCAGAAGACTGATGAGGGATTTGAAAGCCATGCGAGTCCGTACCCACGTCCTTGTTGTACGAGATCGTGTGATAATAGCTTAATCTTTCCGACCGAAAATCTCGTAAAAGGTGTCTCATCAGAAGTTTAAATAACACTTCCGCCGATGGGATTGGCGCCACCGTGTTGTTGCCGTGACGGAGTGATAATCGAAATCGTTCGGGTGAAAATTGTTTGTGGAAGTGGCGGACGCGTTTCGCGCGCGAGTTCGTACGAGCAACTTTCAAATTACATCAAACCTTCGCCATCGGATCCTTTCGTTCGTTGCCTTCCGCGAAGCACAATCGTCGTGTGGGAACGCCACACGCACCCACTTGGGAAATTGATCATAGCCATCATCATGCCGCGTGTCTAACCGTCGCACCAGGCTCGGCCACTTTCTTTCACCTTCCCCTTTCCTTTGGGGCCCGTTTCGTCCGGCTGGAAATAAACCATTAGCGTGGAAAAACATTCCAAAGGACCTTTCAAGGCATGGGCGTGTGAAACTGCCTTTTCCAACCCCAGACGACGGGCTATCGATAGGAGTGAAGTAATGATAACGATACCGGACCGAATGGGGGGAAAAAAAACATTGCAACTCACTCCCACCTTCCTACCCTCGTGTTCGTTCATTTTCACTCGCCTCTCAATCAACTCAACCGAAGGTGTATTGATGTTGAAAATTGGAAAAAGTTCGAGCGGCAAAGTTCAGCAAATAAGCCAGACGGCGGCGGGGGCGTTCCCGATACGATCCGATTGAAAAATCACGAGTCATTCCTTCTGGCTGCTTTCTCATTTTTGCCACACTACTGGTCCGGGTCCGGGACATTAGCTGGATGGAATAAGAAATTTCTAGGGGAGGTTTAATTCGCCATCATGATCATCTCCTTTCAGTGGCATGGGAAAGGTTGTTGAGGGATCATATTTTGCCAAACATTGTTCCGGTCGGGAAAACCATTTCTTCCTTTATATTTTTCTATACAAAACTATTCTCGTTTGTAAAACTCAGTTGATAGGGAGTTTTTTACTTTATTTTTTGAGGCTGGAATTACGTAATTATTTATCCAATGCATGAAATAAACAAATATTGGTTTTGCGAGGAAACATCAGACGGCTTGGGGTCCCGTCATGACGTTGTCTGCCTGAGCCTTTTTGTCCTGTTGCTTATCATTCAGTGCAATCTCTGACATCCATTTTCACCCCCCAATTACAGTATGTCGGTCGGAAAACTGCAACCACCGGTCATCCCGTTCATGCCACTGCTGCTCAAGGACATGACGTTCGCTCACGAGGGCAACAAGACCAGCCTGGACGGGTTGGTGAACTTCGAGAAGATGCACATGATGGCGCAAACGATGCGCGCGGTGCGGTTTTGTCGGTCCCGTCACTTGGGTAAGTTACCAACACCAACAACCCCTCCACCACCGCCGCGGTCTGCTAACATATACACCCCGGGGAGGGTTTCTTTCCACCAGTGCTGGATCCACCGTCGCCGAAAAACGAGAACGAAATACGCAACTACATCCGCTGCTTCCGGACGATCGATAACCAAAGAGTGCTGAACTCGATGTCGCAGAAGGTGGAACCGCGTCGATCTTAAGACACCGCCAAGGGATATACCTACATGCACGGCAGCACCGGACAGCAGCCCCAAAGGGACCGGCGTCCGTTTGTGAGGCGTGAAGGATGCGATAAATGGATCACCGGAGCGCCCACTGGGGAGATTAATTTAAAACTTCACACCCACCAACCCCGTTTCCCAGCACACTTCGTCCGTATCCTCCGGAGGCCCCACCAATCAACTAACCGACTGGACCAAACGCCTGGGGGGCGTATCCTAGCCGAGCTGGTACCATGAGACCAATCCTGATTGCATGATGAGATACAGAAATAAAAACACACTCCATAGGCGATACGTTTTTCAGGCGACGCAACGTGGAGTTTCTCCTGCAGATAATACATCGTTGAGTTGATATGCACATGTTCTCAGCACATAGCGACCTAAATGACAAAATATTAAATGTGCTAACATTTTCAAGAAGAGCAAAAGTCTCATCCAAATCTCCCCAGCAAGTATATGGTTCAACTTTGACGCGCAATGAGCGCCAACGTGAAGTATTAAATACTTCTGTTAACAACTCTGAAAAACAATTACGAAAAAGGATGCTTTCTCGTTCCCAACACCAATATTTTTCGTTGAGATTCTCTTTTTGCACAACGCTAATTGATCATTGATTTAAACTCGTTGACACGCTCATTGACCCGTACCGACCTAGAAGGTGGTAGGTAAAGTATTGTTTTAAGTATTTTCAGTTGTATATTCGTAATTATTTTGGTCAAATAAACCTGACGCTAAGCGACTACATAGATTACTTTTCCTTTTTCATCGCATTTGAGTTTTATATAATATATATATACTAACGATTGACATGCTCCCGAATGCACTGATTAAAACCGATGCACAATCATTCAGCAAAACCAATTGCTGCTCATCCGCGTTCGTGAAGTCTGGTACTCTTCACCGGAAGCAACAGGCTAACTTACCTAACTCTACGAATCGTATTCTAACATGACTGGTTTCCTTGTAGCAGAAGTAGTTTATGTCCGCGTGTGGTTTTACACTTACCCCTCCGATCCTGCAGTGGAATGCGTTTTGTTTAGAATAGAAGAAGGCGAAAATGCCAAACCAGACGTCTACGTGTCCCACAAAAGGGATAACCTACTGCAGTAAGGCTCAGAAGAAACCACCGTATTTTCAAATGAATGTTAGATATTTTATAAAATAGAAATGAGGTACCCCTCCCATAGCGGCAATTTGTACTTGTTATACACACCATACATGATCGTGGCATTAGTAGCTTTCGTTTAAGGTTTCATTTATCTATTTTGACTTTGTTTTGGTAAGAGTCACGAAGAAAATGGTTCCAATCCAAACGTTCTGTTACGGCCTTCCCCGGATATTTTTTTATGACACTTCCTAAAATTTAGGATTGAAGCCTTTTTCCTCTCCATTACCGTATCCATCGCACAATCTCCTTGACGAGCGATTATTTAACCTTTTCCACCGCTGCTCCAGTGGTAAGAAAACGAAACGGATACTTTTCGCAGTGAAAACCCACGGCACATAAGTTCTTTGTTCATTGGTAAATCTAAATTGAAGGCATGGCCGAGTTCGTTACCTTCTTTCCAGGAAACGAGGAACGAATTCGGCTCCAACGGTCTACTATGGTTGACATTATGTAAAGTAATACTACGAGCACAATTCGATTTCTCAGAATATCGGATCGAGAAACTTAAATTTTCATTCTATCTTCTCCCATTGCATTACGATGGTTTAATTCATATGTTTGAAATCATGCTCCGTTCAAAGAGGAAGCGCCATTTTTCTTGAGGTGAAATAGGTTTTGTTTCATTAATTTGTTTCATTCGATGTCATGACAAACTTGAAGAAGCCATCTCCTGGGACAGTTTTATGCCGATATTCTTAGTCTTGTATGCATGTACTTTACACAATAATATTCTCATGACCTTTTCTATATCAGAAAAAGTTTAAGGTGTAATCTATTTGATACACACCTAAAAATATCCAATCAAACTTATCCACAAACGATCACAAACAACCTTCCCTATTACAATATGCTGTTTGCATTGCGTCGTCAATATCAGTGAAATCCTGTTCTTTAATTCAAAGCAGCAAAATAAGCAAAAAAAATAATGGGAGATGAAACTATTTACTATAGAATCAGATGTGTAGGAAGTATATTTACAACAACATTGCATCTGTACAAAAAAAAAACCGGAGTGCGACCCTTCTCAAAGATATAATTTTTCTATTTCAAACTGCTCATCGGTTGCTAACCTGCAACAAATGGAATTCTTTGGCTGGACCAAAGCTGGTAATCCATTTGTACGTGTTTTCTTAAATGGTTCTTTTTCGATTAGAAATAGAGCATTTCTCAGCGACCGATTAAAATCCCAATAGCTATTGGTTGTAGGCCTTCCTCTCGTGCGGGGGATGTTACGCCAATAAGTTGATGTGATTGTATCGTTAGTACTAAGGCTACCCCAAGGAACGGAAACGTCCATCCATACTCAAAATGCAGCTGATAAACTAAACACACGTATGTCAATGTGATTAGCCGACAATCTCTCCACGGAAGCATGTAATGAAAATAAGAATTATCCATTTATTCCATCGATGTGTACAAGTAATCCCAACATATGTATAACGAACAGCGATGGAACGAAAACTTGTTTTCACCATCCTTCAAAAACGTGTACGGATGGCATCAAACACTCAAACTGAAAACAGAACAGAACATTCAGTCATTGTCCGCTTCTATAATGCAAAAGAAAATCAAAACGAATCTCAAAGTTTTGCTACACTCGGACCGGTTTTATTCCTTTCAAAATGAAATGGTTACTTTTACACCCCCTTGCTTCAACATCTAAAGAACAGCTCAACCAAACTTTCCCCAGTAAGACAATCATTTTCTGAACAGAATACTGCTAGACTTTGGGTGTCGCAAGAACAAATTTTCTTACTCAGCTAGCTTCCGATTTGTCTAAATAATCATTTAAATCCAGTTTCTCCAAGTTGAACAATTCGAAGAATGTTTGTTGAGTACTGGGAACTTTTGTCTAAAGATTTACTGTACACCCGGGCTAGCAAATGGGAAAGTTGGACGATAAAACATATTAAGCCGTGATGTACAAGTACGAAAATACAATACTCAATGTCAACAATAGGAAACCGTGTGAGTAACCGTTTATATCAGTGTTCCAACCCTTTATCATCACCGACACACTCAATTAGTACATACGGCCACGAGGGAAAATCTTACCATTGACTCCGAGTAGGAACTTAAAAGAGAAGAAAAACATAGGAAAGATTATCGGACGAAAAACATGTATGTCCAGTAGCAAGCACTATCAGCGCGAATGTTTCTTCAGTCAACTTGATGCTAGAGTATATAGGCATTCTAATGATAGATGAACATTTCACACTTGTACCTTTTGAGACTAAAATACAATTCGATTGATAGATAAATGGAGATAGGGATAGTGGTAACAGGAAATGAAAAGGATCAGATAGATCAGAAGGATAGATCAGAGTGAGTGAGATCTTCATAGCGTGGAAGCAAGCACTTTGGACAAAAGGATGATTGCGATTAGTGATCTCTAAAGCTCTAGATGAAACGCGATCACACGCAAGATCAATATTTTCCCAATGTGTAACGGTTCAGCCATAGCTAGTGATCGTGATGAATGTAGTGACAGCATGTAACAAATGTTAGCGTCTTTCTTGACAATCATTCTGATGCATAAGTAGAACTAGGTACAAACTCTTTTAGGTACCAACAATGACCTCCTCTCACTGAAAATGCACTGTATAGTGTCCGTGAATTCGTTACTCAAATGGTATGGGCAAAATCGGGGTCCTGAAAGAATGGAAAGTGGAAATTGTTCGAAAAACGATTGGATACCCCAGAAAAGATATAAACTTAGAAAACTATACTAAAATGTAAGACAACTGGCTCTATTTTTTGTGTTTTCCACTCCTTTGGCTTTCATATGTAGTCTGGATGATAAAATAGTAGAGACAAACATTTTCGTACTAAAAATAACGGTTTAATAAAATTCCAACAGATCGTAACATTTTACGAAAGTCACCAGAGTCAGAAGTTTAAAACGAAACCGAACACAAAAAGTAAATGTACCTATATTAAAACCGAAAAAATACTAACGAAAGGCACAAAACTGTAAGGTTAACTCCAATTTAAAAGCAGAACGAAGAAGAAAAGTGAATAGAGACCGCACACTGAATGGCGGGTGGGGTCGTAGTTTGTGCATGAATTTATATTTTGCAATTTTGTGTTTAATTTACAACACATATAAAGTCGAATGCAACTAAACGATTACTCACAAACAACATGGTCCACGGCATAAACTAGACCAGATTTTTTCTTTGAGAGACGAATGCGGCTCCTAACGCTCCTGCGGTCCTATTCCTCGCTGTACTGTTGTTATATTTTCTTCTCGGATGTTCAAATTCCAACGAGTTTGATGAGCGTATTGCTAGAAACGCTCGTTAACGAACCATAGTGTTTGCGTAAATAGGCAGTAGGAGAAAACATAAAAAAATAATAAATGTAATTAATGTGTATGTGTTATAGCTGTACATTTCGAATCACATGATTGATAAAAATGAAGACATATTCTAAAGTCTCCCTAAAACGAACGAAAACAAATTCAAAATGTAAGAAAAAGAAGTAAACGTAGAGAGGTTATCTGCACACCAACTGTACTAAACACATCTGGTCTTATCAACCTCCACTATCAGCATCGATGTGAAAGAGGCGTAAACACTGTACACTTTTAGCAATTGGTGGAATCATTTCAACGCTCAGTCCGTAGCCGACACGAGACGTAATTGTGCGAAATCTTTCAAGAAATCACTGAATTCCTTTTCTACACAGCTCGTAGATCTGTTGTTGGAATCGTTTATTAGTCAGTGACCCATCGTAGAACCAAAGGCAAACGTATATCAAAATAATCAAATATTTAGTAGGGATGATGTTTCCATCGAAACGGCATGTCAGGGCAGTGACTTTACACACGAGTTTTGAATAAGACGAGGAAGCAAAAGGTTTGCTGGAAAGGCTTCTTCCCTGGAAGGAATTGGTAGGCGATAGAATATCCTATCATACTCAAAAGCTGTCTCTCGTTATATCTTTTCTAATCGCTGTTGAAGAAACAACATTTTCATAATCAACCTATAGGATATGCTATTGACGCTCTAACTTGACCCCTTGGTCGAAAAGAAATTGAGATCATCACGGACCGTAAGTAGAAAGAGGGATAAAAAAACAGACACCCTTTTTCCTGTATTATAGTTGTTAGCTATGAATTTAACAATTTAGCAGTTCTATCTCTAAAACAAAACTAATCTTTGAGAAACGCTGTGTAGCCAGGTGAGAATGTAGGACACTGAGGAGGTGAAGACTATTAACAAAAACACAAAAAATATGTCTCCAAAAGGCCCCAATTTATGCGTACCGGCTAAATCATGCCGGAGCTCATATGGAAGTGGTTGATATGCAAACGTTGAGCCGATTCTGAATCGATCGTAAAATAATAAAGTATTTTCACATATTTTCACTTTTCAATGAAACGCTTTATCCATTTCATGAACGTTTATTCCTAGTTCCGAATGTTTTGTTTCCGTTTCTGAACAGCTAGAAAATGTTATGGTAAGTTTCAATTAACAGTCAATTTGAATTGGATACATATCATTCGCCATAAACACGAGGATGACAGCTGTCAGCTGTCATTATCTCGAATGAGATACAAATATATTGTGCTCTCTGTCACTCATCTTGTAGCAACATCAGACCTGTCTGTCTCGTTCCATTGCGCGGCTCGTCCTTCGATGTATTTTGGATTATTTCACAAATTTAGGTAACTGCGGGAGGTTCTCGCTGCTGTTGTCAGAAACACAAAACGTCGAGTGAAAATATCGCGTAGAAGTGCAGATAGTTGTCGTGCCAGCGCTGCGAAAAAACCTTGTCCAAAATCATGGCCGCGCTTGTTTCGGATCTCAAGTTTCTTCTGGCCTGCCGCGGAACGTTCGGACAGGTATGTGCGCGGGATAGGTGAACCTGGCTGTCTGCCGGGGGCTCAGCCAGATTTAGTTCCAGATCTTTCACATCGATTAGCTTGTGGCCCAAAGGATACATTGGCCACCGGGGACAATGAAGGAATGGAATGCTGACGCACGAAAGAAACGCTGTTATAATCTCCCGCGCTTGCCCGTGTAAAAAAAAGTGTGCCATTATATAACGACTATCGTGCAAAAAGTGATAATTTTGTAGTCTGCAACATACAAGAGTCTTCTAGGCGCCCCCATCAGTCCTTTCCCTCAGCGTAATGGCATCAACTTTTCGAACCAATCTTGTTTGCCCCCTCCACCGCCAGCTGATAGGAGGTTCCACATTTTCCAAGGTGGTCGTGGGTCAATGTGATGCGGAGAATATGATTAACACAGGCGGGAATTGATCCGCCCGTGTACCCTATTTTGAGCTGCTTTTATTTTTTTTCCATTCGCCATGTGAGAAATACCATCGTTCGACCATCGTCTGGCGGCACGCGAACGCACCGCGAATCAATTCAGTAAATCGAATTGAATCAAATCGCAACCGCGCGCGCCACGGTGTCAATCGTGGGTCAACAAGGCCGCTTTGTATCAACCAGATTACCAATGCAATTCAATCAATTTGTCATTTCTGCTTGTCCGTATGATTGATATGACCTGGGTCCGTTGCTTTCCTTTTTTGTTTTAGATTAGAAACATCCACCTCGCTGCCGCCAACAATGCCGCGGCAAAGAAAGTTAAAAAGTTCCAAATCTACCGCTGGAACCCGGACCAGCCCGAGCAGAAACCGTACAATCAGGTGAGTTTTTCCGAAACAAAACAAGGTTACGCAACGTGCAGTTTAGAAAACAGACGTAGCGCGTCATAATTGTGAACCGAGTGTTTGATCATGTGTCGAGTTTGCGATGCAAAAGTTTTTTTGTTCTCTGGCTCATAGTAGCCAATGGGAATGTGAAGAAAATACTGTTGTCATCGAGTGTGAATTGAATGGTATTCATTGATACATCATTTCCCGTATTCTACTTCCAGACGTACGAAGTTGATTTGAGCGCCTGCGGGCCGATGGTGTTGGACGCCCTGATTAAGATTAAGAACGAGATGGACCCGACGCTGACATTCCGCCGTTCGTGCCGCGAGGGTATCTGCGGCTCTTGTGCCATGAACATTGGCGGTACCAACACGCTCGCCTGCATCAGCAAGATCGATGCGGACAACCTGGACAAACCGACGAAGATCTACCCTCTACCTCACATGTACGTGGTAAAGGATTTGGTGCCTGACATGAACAACTTTTACAATCAGTACCGTTCGATTCAGCCTTGGCTGCAGCGCAAGTGAGTGTTTCTGAGTCCGCGTTTCCATCATCCGATGGCTTATCAGCCACCATAAATTGCCTAGTAACTGACCTTACTCATGATTGTTTTTTGTTTGCTGCCGTAGGAACGAGAGCACCGAAAAGAAGGGCGACGCTCAGTACCTCCAGTCGGTGGACGATCGCGCCAAACTGGACGGTCTGTACGAGTGTATCCTGTGCGCGTGCTGCTCGACGTCCTGTCCCTCGTACTGGTGGAACGGCGATAAGTACCTAGGACCGGCCGTGCTGATGCAGGCCTACCGCTGGATCATTGATTCGCGCGATGAAAGCACCGCCGCCCGGCTGGACAAGCTGAAGGATCCGTTCAGTGTGTACCGATGCCATACGATCATGAACTGCACGCGAACGTGTCCGAAGGGCCTGAACCCTGGTAAGGCGATCGCTGAGATCAAGAAGCTACTGTCGGGTATTGCTAAGAAGGACGCACCAGGTTTAGAGACGGCCGCTCTGCACAATAAGTAAGGCTATGCAATGCGGCATGACGTTGATAGAGTTACATTGCTGACTTTATTTTGCAACACAAAAGGATTTGGACGTGCGTAGGCCTTGTAAGGGCTCGCGCAAACAAAAAAAAGTATTTCGATACCAAAAAGAGGGGCAAATCATCTTAACCTTGAACACATGCAAGATCAACAACATTGTAAATTAATTACTTAATTCGATCCCTCGAAAACGATAGGGTGCTGCACATTATATCAGATCCTAATTTGTCGAAGCAAAGACCAAAAATCGAAGTTAATTATGCTTGTGGCTAGTTAGACCGGTCATCCGTTGTGCTCATTATTCCGTTTCAGTTAGTGTGCAGTTGATTCGGTTTTGAGTACGCGATTAATTAATTCGAAATTGAAATGCACTCCTTCATCACAAAAAAGAATCCCTGTCCTATGCCTTACACAAAAACGGCGTCAAGTGAGACACCAGAAGAATTAACCAACATCTGCATTATTTATTTTCGCCTCCGTAGCAAATGGATTTGTAGCAATGAAGGAGTAATAAATAGACAAAATACTTAAACCGGTCGCTTTCATCGGCATATTTCGGTTAATATCTGTAATTTACGCTGTACTTATCATGTGTAAATGATGACCAACATGAAGAAAGTGTTCAAAAAAATGTGTATCGACTAAAAACCAATAGAAATGGTTATGGCAAACCGAATCTCTTATTTGGCAGCCCTGGCGAAATAATTATAGCAAACTTAAAACACTTCATTCTGGCAACCCTGCCCAACGGTCAATGTTTCATGTAGTGGTGGAAAACCGAATCTCAAGCCGGAATGGCATATACAAATCCGAATCCTCATCAAATCAACAAACTGATGGAGGGCCTTTTTCAATTACAAATACTGTAAAAATCTAAACGAGGTCTTGATTTAAATCATTGTCACCCCCAAACCTATTGAATCAATTCGCGTCCCAAAGGAATTGAATCTCATACGAATTCGTCAAGATCCAATCCGATAGAAACCGCCAAAGAGTCAACATTTTGAATCCCTATTCTCTCAACACTACTTGACAGTCCAAATCGGTGACGTCAGTTTTGTTAAACGCGTGAGAAGTAGCGCCGCTGTGTTGCTCCAAAAAATGAAATAATTATCATATAAAACGAAGTTGTTGGTGGGTAGAAATAGCACCAAAAGTTAGCCATACTCTCAGTGCAGGTAAGTGCGATAAAGATTTGATGATTTAGTCCGTTCTTCCCATGAAAAATCGCCCGTTTAGTGAAGCGTCGATCCATCCGAAGCAGGGCAGGTACGGAACGCGGGGTAGCGTCATGCGATCGACGGAACTTTTAATGTATTCCATCGAGGAATACACCACTTTGGTATCGAAGGGCTTCTAAATCAACTAGAATGGACAATACTGAACATATGAGTCGCATTCGTTAATAAAACTGTATGTGGATGCTTGGTGGAAAGTGTATCAGTAGCGAAACCCGGATCGCATCACTTCCCTCCATTTTCAATGTATTCCTATGGATGGGAAGAAAAGCAGGCGGGAGCATTGTTTATTTTTAAAACGCGGTCCCTTCGAAGATTCGGTCGGATCGCCATGATAAAATATCGATGCTTCTGAAGTGGATGTACAAGCCACACTGCTATGTTGCTTCCAAACGTGGGGAGTTGCTTGCATTTTAATGGAATACAACGTTCCCCGATGAGCTAACGATGATTGACACTTGAGTCAATTTCTTTTCCTTCGGTTTTATCTGTAAACCGTAAACTTGTTATCAACTAATTCAGCTAAAAGTAGATAAAACTTTGTAGATTGTCTCTAAGCTCGTCGTCTCTTGAAAACATGAGTGGAAGAAACAGAAAACACAAGCTAGGGTGGGGCAGCCTCCATCGTGGAGCTGGTCGGAAAAGTTAATTAAAAATTCAAAAACATAACCGCCAATATGTTACCGATCATGCGAGCTCTAGCATCGCGATCATGTGGCGGACCAACGGCACGATTACGTTGACGATCAGCGCATCACTGGGAGGAAGTCAGAAGGAAAGGGAAAACTACCGAGACGATGACGCACTTGTTTATGTGCCTATTTTTAACAATGCGCATCCGATGCGTGTTTCGTTGGTTAATCATAAAAAAGAAGACTTAAAATGGGATGCTGCACTCAGCGTCATTGAAAAGCGAAACCTAGGGCAATGGACGTTTGCCATGCGTGGATTAAGATGTATTTTTATTCTAACCAGGATCTGAGGCGGCCTTGCTCTTATGTATCAGCTGGGCAAAAGAAAAGGCGCGAGGGAAGATAGATCCTAGCAAACATTGGATCGGTATACTTTGTGGGACCTATCCGTTAGCTAAAGCTGAACTATTATTTTTAACTCCGTGCCCCATGCCGAGCAAAACATATTGGTGCAAAATGAAGCATTTGAAAACACATTTCATTCGCGTCACAATATATCTTACTTTAAATCGCCTACCGGCCAAACAAGAGCGTTAAACGTCGGTAAACATATGCGCGTGTTGACATTTCACAGACGCTATGTATGCTGTGGTTAACGGGGATATCGGGTAGGGTGAGCGTTGAGGTGCTGCTGGCCATTTATCGCGACGGTTTCTTCTTTCGTTTGTGGAGGTGGCGCAACTGCTACCGCCCCCAGAAAACCACCGAAACCAAGCGCTATCGAGTTTCAATGTCAACACTCACGTTTCCAGTTTTCCTGCCGGAACGAACGGAAGTACGGAACGTGTGAGTGCGTGTCAATGTGGGTAGGTGATCGTTGATCATTCATATGGTGTACTTTGAGTAATCCTGTGCGTATGTGACTGTTCAAGACGTGTACGGGATCATAAACCACTGGAGATATGTATGTTGTGTCTGAACAGGTACATAAGAAACGGGTGAATACCGATTGTGGTATGTAAACAACACTTCTTCATTTGAAGGTTTTCTGTACCCAAGTCTTCATGTCCGTACAACTTTGTTTACATTACTGTATGATTACATGACCTGGTTTCAACACGTTGCTTAATCATGCTTTCGTATTTTTCCACTTTCAGATGCGAAGCAGCGGTATAAAAGTTATAAAGAAAATTAAAAAAATCAAGAGAGCACAGTACCAACGACGGCTTAAACGCTTTTTCTTGGACCGGTCGAGCATCGTGACGGAAGAAAAATGTCCCAGCCGGAGAGCATCGGCGATGTCATAGAGACGCGGCGCCGTTCGCGCTCGAAAACTCCAATGATGAACCTGCGCGTCAGTTCTGATCGCGAGAATGGCGAGTCTTCCCCGGCCGGCAACAGGAAGGTCCGCAAAACGCCCACCGTTGAAGCGATCGACGAAAGCGACGAGCAGCCGTCCTCACAAAAATCATTAGCCGCTGCCGGCGGGCAACCCCGTTCAACGGCCATGCGTAAGACTCGTATCGTCACATCCGACTACTCGTCGGATGACGTTTCGCCGGATCGTGTGCAAAAGGCGTTGGCTGTCGTTCAGAAAATACAAAAGTCCGGGCAGCTATCACAGTCGGCCGTTACCACGACGACGACGCAGGTCACTAGAACTTTCGAGTCGAAAACGGTGTTGGTGCAGGGTCAGGGCGTCGATCAGCAGGAAAATGTGGTCTCCGTCAAAACCAGTAGCGCTGGCAATTCTTCCGCGGACAAGGAGTCTACGGTGGCAAAACAGGCCACAACGGAATCACCAAAGAAAGCCACCAGCTCACCATCGAAGCCGACTCCGCTAACCGGTGGAACTAAGCAGCAAGAGGAGGTGGTTTCCGTGGCAACCAGCAAGAAGACAAGTACAACCGTTGGGGCAAGCAAAGCAACCGTTGCTGGAGGTGCCGGTAGGATCTGTACCAGCACGCCGAAAAATGCCCAAACCTTTAAGGCAGCCACAGCGAAGATTGTCCTAACACCGGAGGAGCTACAGCAACATGCGGCCTACAAAGAGTACCTGGAAGCGGGCGAGTACTGGAACAAGTACCCGAAGACGGACTACACCTATTCGGAGCTGTCGCCGCATCGTCGCGAGGTTGCGCCTGGGCTAGTTGCGATGCCCAACATGTCCCGGCCTAGCCTGAACAAGCACGCCGAGCGGGTGCAGACGATGATCGAGCGTAATCCTACGCAGGAAGCGTTCATACGCCAACGGTACACATCCGCCCGAAGTAGTGGGATGTTTGTGCCCTCCGATCCGTACGATTCGACCGAGGAAGTGGACAGTTACCTGCGTCAGGGTAACCAACGGCACCAGCGTCAAACGATCGTGAACCAGCAGCAGTCGATCGTCAGCCGTTTCTTCCTGTCAATCGTTACGTTCTTCTTTACCTGCTTCGACTCCGTGCGTAGTGTCTTCCGGCGTCGCGACGAGGAGTACCAATACTACACACGCATCGAGGATGAGCGAGGTAGCAGTGCGTCAAAGGAAGGTCCAACTTTAAAACAGATAATTAATGGAATCCATTTTTATTGTACTTTTTTGTAGGCTTTTTTGCCCGCGCCTATAGTTTGGTTTCTTCATTTTTCATCAACGTGTTCAAGCGCATCTACCTGCTGATTTCTTCCGTGCTGTTTCTGGACGCCTGGCTGCTGCAGACGAGCGCAAGGAACGTGGAGCAACAGCAAGCTGGCCAACGAAAGCGTCGTTTTTTGCTGTTCTTGTTGGTTTTGCTCCCGTTTTTGCTGATCGGAGGTAAGTTATATTTACAATGCCCTAGCTATTCAAATACAAAATAGAACTAAAATATCGTTATACAACGTAGAGATGTTTTTATGAACATGGCAAAAAATTCTTATTAACCCTTAAAGGCACGTGATTTAACGAATTCGAAATAATACTTAAAAAGGGGGTATGCTGTGACTTTAAGGGTTAATAAGTGAAGGCAACCATTTGCGTACGTTTCTCCTCGGAATCCTTAGCTCAACCATAACCTTCTCTGCACTCCACAGGTACCATTCTCTACCTAGACCCTTCCGCACTGGAAACGGTTCGCGCCAGCCTTCCGTCGCGCTTACGTGACTTTGAACTTAAGCTACCGAATCTTCCCGCCATGCCGGAAATGCCAAACGTGCCCGAGCTTCCTGACGTCGCCACGGTCAAGCAGTACGTTGGCGAACGGTGGACCGATTTGTCCGACCTGAACAGCCAGTACCTTGATCAGATGAAGCTTTTTACGCAAAATTCGCTCGAAGCCATCCGCCAGCTGTGGGGCGGGGGCGATGCAGAACAAGAAACGAGTGCCTAATTACTGCGCCAACGCGGGCCGGCAATGATGGAGTATTCTTGTTTTTTCGTTTTTGTTTTTTTTTCTTCTTTCATTCACTTGTCGCCTAATTGTTTGCCATTTTATTCTGCACGTAATATGGTACATTTTTGTTAGATAAGTTTAGCGTAGCGTTACAATTGCGATCAAAACAGCAACCATGGATTGTGGGTGGATGTTGCAGAGTGTGCCATTCGTAAAATGGATACTCAATTTAGTTTCTTTTTTAAGTTCACGCATTCCTCCACCGATACATCACCTTCTGGAGCCCCCACCAAGACAATAGACATACACGAGCCGCGTTCTCTCTTTTAATATTATTCCTAAACGTGTCAGCCATATTACTAAACACCCACAATATTAATCTACATATAATAATGAAATGGTTTTAATAGTAACTACATTTTCCTTAAACTAAAAAGCTATGAAATACATGGCAATATGAAAGGATACAGAATGATAACGAGAACGGATAGAGGAACAGGATTCAGTTAATAGCTATCTTTTGTTTTAACGTCTGTTTGTCCCTTAAAGTTTGGCAATGTAAATGCACTTGAATTGTCATTAAACAATTTTGTTTTCTTCTCCACTGAAGTCAATTCCTCGTAAAAATATGTTCGTCCAAGAACTGGAAAACAAGTTTTAGATAGTTAAAATAAACATAATCTGGAAGCTTTT
Source organism: Anopheles coustani (assembly GCF_943734705.1). Classification (NCBI taxonomy): domain Eukaryota; kingdom Metazoa; phylum Arthropoda; class Insecta; order Diptera; family Culicidae; genus Anopheles; species Anopheles coustani. The sequence continues at coordinate 72,640,122 of NC_071289.1, forward strand.
GGGCTCTCCAACAGCAGTAAGTTACGAGTCGTTCTTTTTTATTTATGTATACCGGCTTTTAAGAAATTGAAGAAAACGTAAATAACAAAACGAGTTCCCGATGACGGAACCTCTGCCATGCTGTTGCGTAGTGTAGTAGAGCTGCAGGTAAGCATCGTATTTCTTATGTTCGTACTTTGTGTTCCTTAACTTTCACAGTTACTCTATCGTGTTACTGTTTTCCTTTCTAGTATGAACACTGTTACTTTTTCTATCTTCATGTTGTATCTATGAATGTCCATCCTCTATCCTTCTCGATAACGCAGGTTAAACTTAAGCAATCCTATTTTAATCAAAGATGTATCCATATGTGTGCAGAGGTGGTTTTATGTTGCTGTTTTCCATTGTTTCTGTTTGGCAAAATTTCCGGCTGGCGAGAAGAATATTGACATAGTGTCATTGAATATCATTAAAAAGACAAACTTGAGATTTACGAGGGTTTAAGAGAAGGTTAGGGATTGGCTTTCAAGGTATCCATATCTGATTTCTAGTATCTTGTTTATTGTTCTACACTGGCGAACCACAGTATGCTGTGAAATATTTGATAGCATGTCACAGCTTTTATTACAGCTTACTATGGTTCACCAAAAAACACTAACAACAAACTAATTATTTTGTATGCGCTTGTTTTCAGCTTACCTACTGGCAGATGGGAAGGAAACAATCGTGCTTCCGGCTTCATCCCGCGCTACACTAGCCCTATCGTCCCTTTCCCGGATCCTTCCATCAGGCATCGATCGGAGTATGGAATGGGACGGAATAAAATCGTTCTATCGTTCCGTGGCGAATGTCACCGCAATTCCGGTATGGATGGAATCCGTGCGGTCGTTAGTACCATCGTTTGGCTGGCTAACGGTATTCTCCTGGCCCTGGAGTTGGTCTTGGTGGTGGTGGCCTCGAAGTGGCGGTACCAACGACCATGAATCGTTCCGTTCGACGCTCCAGCGAACACTCAGTGCGGAAGAGTACGATGCCCTGATGCGTCATATTGACGTGTATATCGATGGTTTGATGGAGCAAAAGTACGCGTCCCGAGTGGAAGCGGTGGAACGGGAGCAGGAAAGGATGAAGGCATCACCAACAACGGGGTCACTTGCGCCTGAACTAACCGTACACGTGGCGAACGTTATCGAGAAAAGTTTGAAACAGTACAACTACCACCTTACGGATGCCGATGTGGATCTTGTGGCGGAGAAAGTTCGTCTCGTGCTGGAAGCAACTCATCCACTATTGTTCACACGACAATCAGAGAAAATTGTTGAACAGCAGGAGAAGGATGCCGGAGGGAAGGTAGTACTGAGCAAGGAATATCTAACCGAAATTCAGCGGCTAGTGGAGCAGCAGATTACGGTGCACAACAATCATTATGTCATCACTGGGTCACAACTCGAAGAGCTTCTCACGCGGATACTTTCATCCGATCGGTTACTCGCCTTGATCGACGCACGAGCTACAGTCAACGGGGAACGCATGGTCAAGGAATTCCAGGCGACAGCGTCGGTTGTGGATCAACAACGGCGCGATGCATTGGTGGACGATTTGCGCAAAGAACTGAACGATATTAAGGCACACTTTAGTGAGCAACTGTTGAGCAGTAGCGTTCAATGGGAAGCAAGGTTAGAGGCGCTTAAGGCAAACCAAGGGCAGCTCGGTGATCAACTACGTGCCTATCGGTTAGAGCACAACGAACTCTACCAAAAGCTGCTGGCCGATATCGACGGCCGGTTGACCGCTTTGCGTCAAGAGCGCTACGAAGGAGTGAACAGTGCGGTCCGAGAGCACATCATCACCATCTTGGGGCTGAACGTGAAGCAGGACATCGGGGACGGGGATTTGCGGGCGTGGATTAGCGGGCTGTTTGTGGCACGGGACGATCTCGAGCGGCGGTTGGAGGAAATTCAGGCGAAGGTTGGCATGGATGTTCGTGAAGAGATCGAAAGAACCGCGGGTCGGTTGATGAAAGAAATCGGTGAAAAGATGCGCGAAGAGATGTTGCTCCGATTGGACGAGGTACGGAAAGAAGTGTCGGATACAAAGAGCACTGCAACGGACGCGGTGGAAAGTAAATCCACCGGAGCGGAAGAGGGTGGTACAGACTCGAGGAAATCGTCGTCAACGCTTACCGAGGACGACGTGAAGCGGATCGTGCGTGACGCTTTAACCGTGTACGATGCCGACAAGACCGGCATGGTGGATTATGCTCTCGAATCGGCCGGCGGGCAGGTGCTGTCGACTCGTTGCACCGAGAACTATCAGGCCAGCTCGGCCGAGTTTCGGATATTTGGCATTCCCATCTGGTACCCATCCAATACGCCCCGGACCGTCATTTCACCCACCATGGAACCGGGCCAGTGCTGGGCGTTCCAAGGGTTTCCCGGGTATCTGGGTGAGTTTCGGGAGCGACAAGAAATTTCCATTTTCATCTAGTTTAACTTAGATCCATTTTCGCTATAGTTTTTCTCTCCGTTCCATCCATTCCCCGTTTATTTCCCAATTGATTAAGCCTCTCTCTGTTTTCGTTTTTCGTGCCATTCACACTGTTCTTTCTATTTCTAGTCATACAATTAAATACCGAGATAATCGTGACTGGTTTCACGCTGGAGCATATTTCCAAACTGCTTGTTGCGAACGGATCTATTAGCTCTGCCCCGAAGCACTTCACGGTTTGGGTAGGTTTTATTCGTCTTTTTTATCTACGGTTGATGGTGTTGCCTTTTGTTTTGAGTATTTTATTTCTTTATAAACATCTATATAACTTTTTTTAAATGTCTTTAAATACCTTAACAATTTACAATTGCTCGTAATAATTCATCGCGATAAAATACCGTAGAAATGGTCCAACTATCGTAACGGCGTTTCGATGAGATGTTTTGATAATCCAATCCTTTGCTGTGAAAGTGTTCCCATCCTGCGTAACTAAATGCATGCCATGTAAACTGTAGCGACGTTTTCAATTAAATAATAGTTAATTGTTTTCTTACCGGCAACATAACCAATTTTTGTTTCTCTCCTGCCCTGGACGCACACAAAACATAGGGACTGCAAGAACTAAACGACCCCGATCCGATTCTGCTGGGTAGCTACGAGTACCTGGACAAACTGGGTAGCAGCGTGCAGTATTTCCCGGTGCAGAACAAGGACTGGAGCCAACCGCTTCAGATCGTGGAGCTGCGTATCGAGACCAACCATGGTAACATTCGCTACACCTGTCTGTACCGGTTTCGAGTGCACGGCGAGAAGGTGTAGGCAGAAAGGGGTGTTTTGCTTGCTATTTCTTCACCACACTAAGTCACCGGCAGCTAGAATATCGGCCAGCAGCCAGCCCCAGCCTCCGCCCCACCTTCTAACCAAGAGGTCCTGGAACAGCGGTATGCAGCCGGCCTGCCGTTTGTTAAGCTGATTGCGTTAGTTTTAAAAATATTGTATGTATTTATTCTCCGATTATGATGAGAATTTTTAACTCTGTTTGTTTAATACGTAATTTTCTGTTGCGGTAAGTCTTATTGTAAATGTGTTTTGTCCGGTACCAGCTGGAATGAGCAGTGTTTGTTTTAATATTAATTTACTTAGTTATATTGTGATATTCAAGTATCACAGTTTCGTGTAACAGCCCCATCAATCATACCATTGATTATATTTTACATAACCTTAGTTTTCTTGTTAAACAATAAGCTCTCAATGCAAAACAAAACAAAAACAACTTACCCTTTTCCTTTGTTATTGTTTTCCTTCTTTTCTGTTACAAAAGCTCATTTTTCTTACCAAAAGTAATGAAACCGTAATGTTTCTGTACAGCTTTTTTTTTACTAGTTTTCACTAACCAAAGGTATTTTTCATAACGATGTAAGAACTAACAAAATGGATCAAGTTTTTCGCAAATCTAACAAATATTAACACATTTCATCCGAGACCTACGTTAGGTAAACATAAACTACTAATATTGGTCTGGACCTTATCCATTCTTTTTTTTTTAACATATATCCTCGCAGGGGTTGTCTACACTTTATGTTGAGGATTTCTCTCGTTAGCTCTTGTATACTGCCCTACTGTGTGTTTGTCCATTTATGTAAACTGTGTTAAAGTACGTTTAGTTTCTATCGGTAGAGACAAACGAGGCCTAACGAAAGTGTGAAGCAAAACGTAAACCAGAGATGCCTTAGGATTGCTGCTTAAAAACATAATGCTTAATACAAACGATTGTAATGTCCTATAGATGATAGAAAACATAGATTTTCGGTCATATTAATCAGTTTTCCCTTCAAAATGCTAGTTTCTCACGTTTGTTTAGGTTATAACTTAGGTTCTCCCATCTAAACTCAATAATTTTGGCGAAAATAATTAAACGTAGATATTAAACATTTGGTCCATTCCTGATAGCAAAAGACTCCGTTTAGTTTTCCAAAAGTTCCACAGTCTTAAGAGAGAGGTAGGGAGCAATATTTGTACGTAGTTTTTTTTAAACAATAAAGATTAATACTTGTAGAAAAGATATTAGTACAAACATCATGTCAACAGAAATGTTTAAAGATATTGTTTGAATTGGTTTTATAAACTTGTCCGTTTGGTTAACTCAAGATTTTAATTTAAGTCGTTTGCAATAAAATTAAAGCACAATCTAAACACGACAAAAATGTACTAGAAACAAAATGTAGCCATCCGCAAGTCGTTCAGTAACCTATCCGTGGATCTGTGTTTTTATTTCATTTCTAGCTTTAAGAGAACACTGCAAACATGGGAAATGTATGGCAATTTCTTTCCGAACGGTAAATTTTTAAAGTGTAGTATTTTTTTTTCCATCGCGACCGGAAAATGAATTACAGTAAACTAGCTAAAAATAAACAAAAAAAACTTAAAAGGACAGCAATACCTCCGGTCGGTCTTTGGTGGCAACAATTAAATACATCCGTTGGCCATCGTCAAGACTTGAAACGCACCAAGACAGCGCACCAACTTCACCACCGTACGACGGGCATATGTTTCCCAAGGCTTCCGGTGAGCTGAGTTCTTTCTATTTGCAACAAACTCTTACCGTGATCACCTGTTCTTTCGGTCTTGTTTGTGCTGCTCGGTGCTGGTCTTCCCTACTTGGTGGGTGTGCGCTTATCAACATTGTTTTTCCTAGCAACTTTCTGTTCTGTTTTCTCCTTGCTTTTCAAATAAAAGAACCGGAGGCGAACGTAAACCTAACCAGCAACAGCGAACTGGGCGCGAGTTCGGAGTAGCGTACTTCCAGTGCAAAGTTCAAAGGGAACGGAGCCTGCAGAGGTTCAAGTTTTCTTCGACTTGCTGTCGCAACGGTAGCGAAAAAAAGTCGAGAAAAGTTCTGCCCACAGAGAGAAACTGATGGAATGTTTCCAGCGGCCAGTTGAAGCTGGATTTAGTGTTTGAATTTCTAGTTTAAGGATTGTTTTCCCCCCGAAGGTTTTACAATGGATAGTCATTTCTTGCTTCTAATCCACTCTAATGATGATTAAAGTTCATGCTACACACATTTTGTGGCATTTAATTTTGTTTTCGTTATTGTTTTAGCTGGTGAAAATATTTTATTTTATTGTCATCGAAGCTGGGCTGCGCGATTTGACTAGCTTGACGAGCAACCAATTAGCTGTTTCGGATGGAGCTTTATATAACCAAGACTATTCAGACGTTAGGTAAGTACGATTATTTTCTATTTTTTAAATTCATTGTGAAAGGATGCTCTCAGCTGTTGATACAAACCTTTTAAATTCTCCCCGTCAACACGATGATTCTCTAAGCCAAACCAAGAAGCGACACTCCAGAGGGACAAAGAAAAAAAAAGTACGAATTATGCAAACTAAATGACGACGGCCAAAGCAAATACGGAAAAAACAACCCGTGCTCAAAGTGAATCCCTGATATGCGTCGTTCCATGTCGTCGGGGGTCGGAGTCGGATTATCCTCGGGGGCACTTGAACGGGAGTAATTGCAGTCTGGAGCCGAAGGACCGAAGGACTGCACAGGACGAAGGGGGCAATTTGCATTGCATTTCATTTCCCCTCCCCGCGTGCGCGGGAAGAGCGCGTGAGTGGAAAAGGAGAAAAAAACGTAAGCTTTTACTTGACATTCCAACGGACCACAATCCCGGACGACGCGGTGCATATGCAATATGCGCAAGCGGAGCAAGCGAGCTGCAAGTTAATTTGTGACCCGTATGGTTCTTGACGGCTCGGGGTGAGCGGGAAGATGACGGGGGGAAATCCGAGGCATTTCATTTCATTTCCTTTTTTCGGGGGAAAGAAAGTGTCAAAGAAACGCCGGCCACCGGCGTTATGGTGCTGGCCGGGAGAATGGTGGTGAGAATGGGAAATGAGTTCCATTCCGCCAAGTGGTAACCGCGTGCCCAAACTTTGTGAAGTGGCAAAAGGGGAGCAAGAAGGCACTGAAGAAGCGTTTGAGTGTAAAATGAATCTTTCATTATTCAAATGCTTCAGACGATTAGCCTTGGAATCAGCAGGAAGAGAGCTGCTTTAGGCTGGTGTCCGGTGGTGAGCGGCTGGGGACTGATGGAGAATCTGGCGCGAGATTTTCCTTTTCCGTCCGAGAAGTTCAGGAATTTGTGGTGTAGGGGAAGGGAGGGGGGCCTTCAGGAATATTTCACTTACAGCCACCAAGCTTCGTAGTTTGATGGCGGTTTTTTCAACAAAACACTTCTGATAAACTTGACAACAGCCATTCGCAGTAAATTAATTTGTATGCGTTGAAATTCACACGTTTTACTTTGTACTGACTTGTTTTACATTGTAAATAAAATCATTTTACATTAAATAAAAGGTATGCTAAGATAAAAGGTAGTTTCACGGATGTAGTTACACATACAAGCAATTGTTGAAAAACAGAAAATGTTGTGTACTGGAAAAAAGAGCATTGAGCATATTTTCTTTTAGTACTGATTTTTTTAACACGTTTGTGCTAGTTAAATTTCTTCTTAATTTTTCTTAATTTAACTTTTCCTTAAAATCCTAATCAATCAATGATCCTGATATTTTTTAAAGACTTGTTTTTCAATGTGCAAGCTACAAACACTTCAGTTACATTCTACGCATAATGTTTAAGTACTTTTGTAACTTAAGGAACATTTTGTAGATTAGTTTCCTTCCTGTTAGTCACATCGGTTGGTCATTCTACATTTGGCGGATGATATTCTGCAAACTAATAATGTAAATTAATTTTAATATTACAATGAAATAAATAGAATGTTCTTAAGTTGGTTGGTAGATACTCAAAAATATAGCCTGTTAACATTTGCGGGTCATTTCGGCTACCTCGGCTATCGCAAGGTATTCAACCGATATCAGTGGTTGAAGTGATTAAGAAATTGATATTTTCGAAGCTGCCAGACGGACATCGTTATCCCTTTGAGGATTTTATAAATATAGCTGCCCCCATAATCGAACCCTCCAAGCCTAGGAGAAAAATGAGCGGAACAAAGATAATTTCACGCCGTGTCCCCCCCCCTTCCCATCGCAGGCTCGTTTCAAAGCCCGGCGGAACGGGAAAAAGTGTAACGAAATATGCATAAAACCGAAATGAAATATTCATTTTCGCAAACAACGTTGTGCCAGCGTGGCCTAGCGTTAAAGCCAATGATGTTGCCAATGATGGTAAAGGATAATGTTAGTGTGTTGTAACAAACAGAAATAAAGATCATCGTAACGCGGCGGTGCAGGGAAAACGGACGAATCTGATGGCAAGAAGATTGCTTATCTTCGCGTGAAGAAGAATCGGAAAACCTACCGCGCCGAAACCTGGCTCACGGAATATGTCTACGTGGGATGACGAAATGGAAAATCATATCTATCGTGTTCCACCCGAACGCATCGCGCGCCAGTGGTGGGTTTTGTGTGGTTCTACATTTCGGCAAGGACCTCGAACTTCTTGTGCGGGAAATGAAGCGAAATCAATTCAAATGCCAGCCATAACAGATGGTTCGTTTATCGTGGTGAGGTTAATGCAGTGAAGTCGAAGGATCAGGTTACTGTTTGGGACTGGACGAGCCATAAGCTAGAATTTATGTTATTTGCCGTGAGATGGACTGATTGAATCGAAAAATTTCTCTTCGATTTTCGGGCATCATTTATCAACTATCAAATACTCGTTTTAAAACGCTCCCTTTTCAACCGTGCCCTTTGTTATCCTTCCGTAGAGTGTTGGCATTTCATGAATTCAAATTAGTATCCGTCGGGTGGCATTGTTCAACACCTCCCAACTCAGTCGCGAACGAGCGTGAAGGCAAAAGGGGACGCTAGGGTAGAGGGGTATCATCAATTAATGCTAATATAATTGCCCCCGCGACCGGCGGGAGCTTGGGGGATGTTGATTGGCGGAATCCTCCCCCATTGGGGGTGGAGAAAAGCCCTGGGAAATGGCTTCCTACTCTTCGGTGGAGTTAAATTCCTTTACACAAGTATTGGCGTGCCCTTTGGAAGCTAAAGAAAACTGCTTGTAGTGAGATGAATAAAGTAATTTTCCCTCACAGTGGAAATGGCTCCTTAAATGACTTGTATTTGGTTGAATTTTCACACCTAGAGGACTAGTTCGGAAGGATTTTGTGGTCCTTTTGGATTTGCTGGTTATCAGTGGGCCACAACGGTCGTACGAGGATTGGCCTTCGGAAGAGATTTCCCCATTTTCCGACCCAACGAAGACGAAGCGGCGCTCGCGTACCTGTGCCGCTGTTGTTCCCGCAGTCGAGCGGCCGCAAAGTTAGGAAGACATAACTTTCCGGCATGTCCTTTAGTCCTAGGGGGCAGGGGGCCGAGATCGGGGGATATTTTTTTACAGAGAATTTATCTCGTTCTCTCTCTCGTACGCTGCTCTCTGTTGATAAAACATAAACCCGCTGTATTCGTTACAACCGGGAACAACCTCTTGAGCGGTCGAGTGGAGAAAGGCAAACATTGCGGATGTGTTTGTTGCTTGTTTTGTATCGATTTTTTCCCATTTTCCCAGCGGCGAAAGAGAATCCTCTCGCTCTCTTTCAAGAGAAGAAAGAGCGAGCGTGTTCGTTTTCCCAACGAAGGAAAACTTCACGCAAGAAGGGGGCTGTATTCTCACCGACACATGTACACTTGATTATCGAACATGGGAAAATAAGGAAAAACACCTACCAACAACCATTAGGACAAGGTGTGCATGTGTTTGTGTGGGTTGGTAGGTTTTTCTTTTTCACATTGGGGATCACAGTGGACATGGGGTATATTTTTTAACGATTTAAAAAAATATTTGAACGTTAAAAAAAAATATAGAAAGCTTAAGAAAAGTACCTTTTTAAAATTAAGAAAACTAGAACACGAAACATCATTTTTCAATAAGATGTGACAGAAGGCTATTAGCCACCTAGACTTGTTTAAATAAGGTTACTTTGTACATTTATGGTTCATTTTTTATCAATATTTTGATAACTGTAACCCCTCGCACTCCATCAGTCAAACAAGAGATTCGTTTTGATTCGCGGATTTGGTTGGTCCACGGTGTGCAAGGACCTTAACCTTTTGTCTCCAGGAATTCTTCCATCAGGACGGCCGTAGTAGGGTGAGCAATACAGCAATACTGCGCTGGTGTTCGTGGCAGCAATTCACGTGTAAACAATCGACCCCGTACACCACTACACAAGCGAAAAGGGAAAGGTTTGATATCCGCGCTATCTTGGCGGAGAGTGAAAATGTTGATCCTCCGTCGTAACGACGAAGGTTTTTCTCGCTCTCTTCCTGCTGTTCCTGTTTTCCGACCCACCTCCTCCCTCGCTTCGTTTTTCAGCTCTCTCCCACACCTGAGGAGTTTTTTTTCGTTTGATTTTCTCTATCTCACATGCACCGCGGACTTGAAACATGTTTTGTAGATCGCATCGCAATGTAAACAAAAAAAAAAACAAGGCGCTGTGTATATCTAATCGCCCCAACAGACACACGCGTCTTGCAGGGGGTCTGGTAGTAATTTTTCGTGGTGAGAAAGTCTCCCCGACGGCCGCTCTCTTGCCCTCTTGTGTCGCTGCCGGAATCGATTCCGAGAAAACGGTGGTCGTCGAGCCAGCTGTCAACGGGTGACGTGCGCGTTTGCTCTCGCAGTATCGTTTCGCGTTCGGTCGCGTCGGTTTCGCGTCCGGTCCGGTCTTCAGGGACTATCGCTCCGCGCAAGCGGTGACGGAATTCGGAGCAGAACATCCGTGCCCGTGACACAAGGGATTCCCTCGGTGGCCCTCGAGGTCACCCTTTCCAGCTTTCCACCCCTTCCAGCGGTGTTCCTACGGTTCCAGCGTTCGGTCTGCCCCCGTGGAAGCCCGTGTCGACGGTGTGCAAGGATACAAAGTGTCGTAAAGGAGGAGACAGCTTGGACGCAGCAGTGTGCGTGCTGATAGCTTGCGTAGTGCGGGTCGGTGTGTGCGTGCGCGTCGCCTACTTTTATCTACCGTCGCCTGCGTGCGAGCGATCGAACCGGAAAGCGCGAATGAAAGGTGAATAAAGCGAAAACACACAGGTTAGCCTCGTTTTTCATCGGTTTGTTTGTGCGGTGTGACACGATTGTGACACGGAAAAGGGACGGCACGGGGATGTGTGTCTCGTGCGTTTTCTTGATATTGGGGTTGGAGTTTTTTTTGTGTTATTCTAGTTTTCCCTTCCGAGAGGTGCTGTCATCTTTGGGTCGACGCAAATTTTCATCGCAAATGTGGCGCCACACACATACGCACGCTTCTTCTGTTTAGCTTTTCCGCACATCATATTTCCTCGGCTTGGCGGTTGTGACCGCAGGGGCGCACAGTTTGCTCCACAAGATACATTGAAGATGGACCATTTTATGGTTTTATATTGTTACCCCACCGTTTTGTATGTTTATTTGTGAGCCGTTTTGTGTCGTCCGTGGCGCTGTGGATATAACGATACATACATCACATCGTACGCGTTTGCCCCCAACATTGCTACACGCTTATCTAAACAGAGTCACACACACATACACACAGACACACGCACGCATGATTGTGTTTTGTCCACCCAGTCGAGCGCAACGGAACGGAAACTCGCCACGGTTGGAGAAAAGAAATTTTCACTTCATTAGACAACACCCGGTTGGGGCTTCCGGTGGCGGAAAAACTCGGTGGAAAAGCAACGGAACAAAAATGAGAAAAACAGGAACCTTTTCAAACCCAACCGCAAACGGCAACCGAAATGCCATTCCGTCGCCCTTTCGCGCTCTCCCGAAGATAACCGCAAGCAACCCCCTCGCTCTCCTCCAAGCTTTGCGACCAAATAGCCGAAGGATATGAGGCAAAACACCGAATGACTGGCGGGTCGGGAAGTAAAGCCCTGAACGTTTGGAAAAACTGAACGTTTGGACATGATGCGTACGATGAACGATGGGAAAATCGGCTACGGCTACGCCGGAGGAAAAACAAGCCGCAGCCGATTATTCACAACAAGAAAAGGAAAATGAAAAATGCATGTGAGCTCCGATGCGTGTGTGTACGAATGGCGAGAGTCCGAGTGCGCCGGAATGTGGAGGATTACAAAAACGAAAAAAAAAACTGGACATTCAGTGAGAAACGTCGAAGTCTGCATCCTCTCGTATACCATCGTGGTGGTAATACGCATGGACAGAATGGTGGAAAATAAAAAATGAAATCGCACATAAATTTGTAATCGTTTTAGTTTTTCCATCTGTTCAGGCATTCCATTTTATAAGTTGGGATCAACGAAAAGTAACCTTTTCATATGCAGTTCTTTGAGATGAAGTAGACCATCATCGCAAGGATTCGTTTCATTTGGGGAACAGGCGTACGGCACTTTTCCTCCACAAGAGCAAGGCCGATCTTTCGGTTACTGCTTTCCAAGGAAAGTTTTCTCGAAGTCGAAAGAGAAATACGTTTGATTGCACGATGCGAGAGAAATGCGAGCGGATAATTGTGGTAGCGCGGGAGCGAAAGAGCGAGCAAGGAAGAGCGTGTAAAAAAGGCAGCAGCAAAGGATATTCTAACTGTGATTTTCCGACGGAAGGACATCTGCCGTACAGTTTTCGAAGTTGATCGTGCATGAAAACAAGCGCAGCCTAGTGAATAAGAGGAGTAGGCTTATCTCACTCGGCAAGGATATGGCATAGGGCTACTGTGTGTCTCCCTTATGTGTGTATGTTTGTGATTTCATCCCGATGCTGTTCCATACGTAGAGCGTGCAGAAGAAAGTGAAGGTGAAACGAAGCGCAAAATCCAAGTGGAAAACCGGGCCCTAGGTTGGTTGAAGCACACGTTGGACACGTTTGTGGTACGGGCTTAGTGCGTGCGGGCGTGTGTCTATGTGTGTGTATGTTGTGCGTATCAACTTTCTGTACGGTTCAGAAGGAGGTTCAAGTGCCGGAAAAATCGACACCGCACGCCGGGCTCGTTGCGGAAAGGCGGGTGAAATTGTACGATTGTGCGGAAAAGGCTCACGTCGGGCGAAGTTGGAAAATTTCGCTACCTGGCCAAGTGTAAATATTGCAGACAAATCCCGTGATTGCGGAAGGATTGTGCAACGATGTCGGGTGGCGTTCACGTCTTCTAGACTTGTACTTCCTAGAAATCTCTGTCGAATACGAAATGTCATCCCAGTGTGCCATTCCTGTGACATTTCAGTTGTACAGTGTCTAGGAACTTGGTCCTTTGCTTGGATGATTTTTCACATTTCTGGCGTGATCTCGTGCGGATGTATTTGTGCATTGTTCATAGCAAAGTTGTATCAGTTTATGCTGCAGCATTTATTAGTTTGCTTCTATAGAATTGGTTCCATAGGGTATTGGATGTTACGAAAGAATTTCGATAGTATTAAATGCAAGGTATGGCAATTGAAACAATCTCTAAAAAGTCAAAAACTAGAGGTGAAAGAAGCCACCCGGCTCAAAGCCTCTATAAAATATATATACTACTACTACTCTAAAGAGTCAAAGTAGGTTAATGTCGAGGTAACTAAGGTAACAAATGGCAGCAAACCAAAGAGTGTGTTAGATGGTCAACAAAGTGTGAAACTAGTCTCCTGCTTTAGTTAAACTCAGCCTTTCAACTGAGGTTACTGGAAAATAAGGGTACGATGGTGAGTTTGTGTCCGTTTCCTGATAAGAAATACCATCCTCACGTGCCTCAAGTGCGGCTTTCTACGTCGATGCATTCGCGAAGGTGTCAGCTATTATCAACCACTAAGCCACAGCACGGTCCGATTTGACGCATCGCATTCAACGCGACGAGTCGACTTCTTCTTCGAAAAGCAGACCAGAATTTATCGCCAACCCGGATTTATCCTGCTCCAAGTAGGCCGCAACCGAGACGAGAGGTAAGTAAAACCCCGTAACCAAACCGCTATCAGCTTCGCTTTGGCGTGTCTGTCGACCGAATGTGTCGATAAGCTCGCGACGGTGAAGATTTGACGGGATTTTGCTTGTCGATCCAAACACACCACATCGGCAGGAGTAGCCTCAAAGTCCCCCACGGCGTAATGTGACCCTTTTCTCGCGCAAACCAGCAAAGAAGCCCTCCGCGAAATGAAACCGAACGGCCACTAAATCCGCTGACAGTACAGTATTTATTTGGTGGTTTCGAAATTTGTTTACCAGCACCAACTCTTGGGGAGTGCGAAACGCCTCGTACGGTCGGATTCCTCCGGGCTTACGCTTAGTCACGCGAATTATATGTTCCGGTAGCGACTTGCGCCATTGCGGTGCGAGAAGGGTGAAATTTTGAAAAGTCAACCACAAATGATTCGGATCAAATCAAATAAGATTCCCACACGGTGGACCGGTAGCGGGGTGAAAAGTTGATTGAAATTGTGCTTGCTCAAATGTTTACTTTCGGAATCGATATTACCTTAGGCCGGGGGGAAACCAATGGTGTCGAGGCGGTGCAACTTTTCCAGAACTCAAAGGTTACGATTCAAATAATTGTATATTTCTAGCTTTCTTGGTCGTGATGTCGCAATTCGCTTGAATTCGGTACTGCGTTACCAAATATTGAGAGGTTTCTATGTAGGAGAAGAACTTACAAGAATCATGATGTAGTATAGTCTGGCGTAATAAACATGCAGGCTTTTAAATTGATTTATACCTGCAATATATTATAACAAAATGCTAACACATGTTTGACACACGCACTTACATGATTGTATAAAACAAAGACAATGTTTACCATTATGCTGTTGTAACATTGAAGTAAAGCATAAACTTGTGGCATTACTTTTGGTTCATTTACTACAATTACTTTTTTATTCATATTACAGTCCATCGAACCATTCGTTGTGGCCTTTTTGAGCTCGATATACTAGGATTTCCATCTTCTGAATAGAGTGTTGCAAATCAGGCCCCCTATATTGGTAAATGGTTTTCTACGTTTGTCTAGAGAAACGATCAATAGTAAGTCACGGTGTCCGCGACAGCCAAGCGATAGCGCCGGTTGGAAAATCGGCCCATGAGCGCCGGGGCTCACCACCTCGACGGCGTGGGTTCGAATCCCAACCGAGACCGGACCCTCCCCTGTACGAGAGGACTGACTATCCACGTACAACAGGGAAACAAGTCTCGTAAGCCCTTAACGGGCAGGCATGACCAAGAGGTCGTTACGCCAAAAAGAAGAAGAAGAAGTAAGTCACGAAGACTACAGTTTGGTTAGAAAATTAATTCCGTGGTCTATAAAAATAAGAACAAAATGATCAAGAAAACATACGATCAAGATAACAAACAATACAGAAAATATGTGTTGGCTAGTTTTGAAAATATGAATTATCTTGTACTTGTATATCCAATTTTCCTAAGCATCTCTACATTCCTGTAGGTCTACCTACATGGTCCTTAAGCATTTACGTAATAAAACATTTACGTCAGTTTTAATTGTTAGAGCACTGGGTACCTTTGAGTTAAGTTTATTGCAGTTCACTTCGTTTTGATATGCATTATATACTCACTCTTCTTCTTGATAGTTTATGCCAGATACTAAACAATGCTTTAAAATACTTTTGAATCATTCTTGAATGGAAAAGCTGTTTCACTGTTCAGGAAAGTAATCGAATTTTAAATTCATCCAATACATTTTCAAGATTGATAGGTTTTTGAGTTTATTGCGTCTACTGGCATTAAACATGGTAATAGAAATAAGTATTACACCCCGCTTAGGCGCGTGCAGCTTTGGGAATTAGAAATGTCACCCATTTTCTAGCAGCTTTAGCCGGCTTTTCACATTGGGATCGATACCCTCATCTTGCACAATTAAATGGGGTGCAATATGTAAAATTGCACATCGTTATTGACAAATCTCCCCTCCAGAAGCCCTGGGAGGCGAACGAGAAATCGATCTGAGAATAAAAGATTTTTCTCTTGTATTGAGTATCATTGCGGAATCCAATTTGCGCAACCACCCTCCCCCATGGAGCCCTTCCGATGGTTCGATGCAATGGTGGTCTCTAGCGGGCTTCGGTAACTCGATGCCGCACGGATGAGTGAGGATAAAATCAAATCTATATTTTTATCCTCCTTAAAGGTCCGGCACCATCCGTGGCTTCCCTCGTACCTTCCCCGAACTGTGCGAATCGGACGTGGCCACATTGTGTAAATAATCTTCCCTTCGCTTTGCAAACAACTATGAACTGCTGTCGCCTGGCCGCAGTTGGACTTCGGCTGATCCGATCGGAACTTTTGCATCGATCCGACTCCCGCTCGGCAGGGATTAAGTTACTCCGGTTGCCAATTTCAAGAGTGTCCTCCATTTGGGAACGTGAGACTACTGCGGCGTGTGGGAGGTGTGGATGTTCTTTCATGGAAAAGTTCAGTCGGAAAATGCAAATCTCCTCATTCCGGCCCTAATGCTCCCTGAACCTTTACTTCTGCCCTCAAACGTTCACTCTACTGTCCCCTGGTGATCGTCCTTGGAGCCGTCGGTCGTTGTTTCTCTGCATGCATAATTGAATTATGGCTGTAACGTTATACATTCGCACGACACTCCAGCACATCACAGCCGGGTCCCTGTGTTTGTGTTTGTGCGAGTGCGGTGCATCCTTCTTTTAGCAGCCGGGCTCCTCCTCAACAACTCCAATTGACCTTCGTGAGCCTGATGTGCTCCAAGTTCTAATCCTCCTCCATTTGCAAAGGACCCCCCGAGGTAGACAATCATCCCAACCCTGCCACAAGGGTTGATGGTGCTGAACGAATGTGTGAGTAAAAATATAGCAACAACAAAATACCTCCCTTGGTTTTCTTCTTCCACCCTCGCTCGGAGCCATCCTGTTGTCCTATCGGGTTATATCCGCTCTAATTAAATTATTGGGGTTGCTGCTGAAATTTCATCACTTTG
This sequence comes from Anopheles coustani, assembly GCF_943734705.1. NCBI lineage: Eukaryota > Metazoa > Arthropoda > Insecta > Diptera > Culicidae > Anopheles > Anopheles coustani. Next base: position 72,656,473 of record NC_071289.1, read on the forward strand.
CCGCACGCTTCGGTGACTGCTGGTTTGTGTCTGTTTGCGCGTGAACAGGGCGCTCCAGCCCACGTGGGAGCCTTTGGGAGGTATTTTTCGGAACGGAAGCAGAGCCACCGAGCCCTTAAGGCTCTGTTGTTGTAAGTTCGTTATGAGAACCGATTGCTTTCCGGGCGCATAAATCAGCACCTCGGAATGAAAGGTGTACCATCCATTTTTGCATAAGGAGCTGCTACCAGAGCAGTGGGAAGGAAGGCAAAACGGATATTCTCAGCTCAGGATGGCAGAATAAATCGAACAAATTATCCTCGGATGGTAGTTTGCGTCCGGCCCGGGGAGTTTCTTGGCTTGGATTGTTAGAATGTAATCAAAATACTTATGTTTGGCTATACTTTCCTGTGATACCGGTGATGATCTGTTATAAGTATGAAGTTTTCTATACTTTTGTGCTTGTACTTTTGTCGCGACGGTTCTACTTACATTTTGCAGGGGGGTTTCTTTTTGAGATAATGATTATTATTCGTAGTAATCTCCACCAACTGGATACCTTGGTACGGTTGGAAAATTAGTCCTTTAAAGGGAAAGATTTATGGCAATGATTAGAATGTTTTTCTCTCTTAATATCTGAAGTTCGTCTTAAATGTTCCCATATTTATGAGTTACCTTGACACAAATGCTAGGCAAGCTAATTACAGAATAACCTAATGAAACCTGCAGGGCAATAATTAGTTCCGTTTGGACGTAGGCTGACATACTCTCCCAACTGTCTATTGTCTTTTCTTCCATAAACGGGACATTACCTTCTTGAAGACTTCATTCTTATCGCCCATTTGACAATTTGGACTTCACCCGAGGGTGTTGTGAAATGCAACTGCTAGCTCTTAGCTCCTGGTGAAGGTTTGCATGGGCCAGAACATCAACATCCTCCTCCAGCGCACTGGGCCTTCGGGCGATACCACTCAAGGACTAAACTGTTCCACTCCAAACAAAACCTCATTTCTCGTAGGTCGAGTGGTAATCATGAAGACACTCCTGGCGAAAGCAGAGCACAGAGAGACCGGCTGCTTGCTTGCACAGTAATCTCGGCTGACGTAGATTCATGCTGGTCCCAAAAATAGGAAGAGGACGAATCAAGAGCAACAAACCAAAAACAGAAAAAAGAAAGGAAATCGTGGAAATGGTCTCTTAGGAAATAAACGTTGGCGTGTAGTGAGCGTCCGTTCCGGCTCAAGGATGTTTATTATTTATCGAAACATCCAAACGCGTCACGACACCTTCCCACTCGGTTGGGATCCAGCAAGCGGCAAGTGGATCCATTGACAGTCTTGAAGTCATCCACCAATCGTCTTCACCATCCTCCCGTCCGCCTCCTTGTTCCTGTGTGATAGTTTTGGTCACCTCTAAATGAATCATTTGCGAATGGCGAGGGAAATCCCTGGCCGCATCTCACACCTCCCAGCCCCGGGACATTTCGCCATTTTTAGGACGATAAGGCCAACAACAACGACACCGAGCGGCTCAACAACACCGTTTCCCGGCTGTGCACTCCAGCAACATGTGACGTGAAAATGGGCCTCCATTTGTCTTGTGTCGTTTCCTGCCCTTCACCCCGATTCTTCGGTCCATCTCGAAGTTTTCTTTGTTGTCCGGTGAGAGCGCGAACCCTTCGCGTCTTTTCAAGCTTTTCCCTGCCGAAGATGCCGGATGGCGGATGGTGGAATGGAGCGAAAAGCTCTACCCTGATGTCCGTCCCAGTTCCATTGTCGTAGTATCTCTTGTTCGTGCCTTTTCCACCCACCGCCTTCCGCCGTTCTTTTGCACCATTACACCTTTTCAATTGCCATCCACAGTGGAACGCTTTGTTCGGGGCTTCTCTTCCGCCTGATGTGCTTTTTGCTTCCTGCCGAATCGTATGTGTTTTCGACGAGTGGAACGTTCAGTTCACTTAGTACCGAGGTTGCGATATCACTCCGAACTAGCGCAACACCCCCAGCACGGACTCGTTGTCGATGATAAAAGCTCACTCGGTGAAGCACACTCATACACACACACACACGGTGAATTCAGTGGTTGTTAAACTAAGGCTCACTACCAGCTTGTGATGAAAATAGTGAAATTTTTTCTTTGAGCTCAGGATATTTGTGCATCTTTTTTAAACGACCAGGTTTGATTGTTCAACCAGAAATTTTATTTTTCAACCTGATTGAGGCATCGTTAAAGCAATTTTTGTTCAACGTTAACTGTCAAACACTTTAAGAAGTTCAAATGAATGCGCGTTTGGCAGTGAGCGTTAAGTCAGTCTCGAGGATTTTTATATTTTTGAAATTTTAATTTATTCAGTAGACAAGCAAAACACTTAAAATTTTGATGAAAATAATGCTTGTTTGCCGGGTCCGCGACAGCCGAGCGGTAGCGCCGGTTAGAAAATCGGACCATGAGCGCCGGGGCTCACCACCTCGACGGCGTGGGTTCGAATCCTAACCGAGACCGGACCCTCCCCTGTACGAGAGGGCTGACTATCCACGTACAACAGGGAAACAAGTCTCGTAAGCCCTTAACGGGCAGGTATGACCAAGAGGTCGTTACGTCAAGAAGAAGAAGAAGAAGAATGCTTTTTTGTTAATTTTGTTAATTTTCTACGTTTCCCCATTTCTTTGCTATTAATGAAGTAATGTAGCTGAAGATGTGAAACAAAAGAAAAGTATTCTGCAATACGCTGTGCGTTGATAATTTTCCAAACATTCCTCCTTACTTCCCTCGGAGTTCTGTTGGCTCGTCCACTTTCAACAGTATTGCCTAGTTTGAAAAACAGTGTGCCAAACCCTGCATGTGTCTAATGGCATCTAGTGAAGCGTGGTACGAATGGTACCAGCCAGATAACACGCTGCATTATGAACTGATTGATTTTATTATTCTCCACCACGTGTGGAAGGAAGCTGCTGGTGTATTTGGTTTTGAAAAATAGGGGAAACTTCTTTTTCTTTAATATACCACCTTTAAAAGGTTATAAGTTTGCACGTTTTGGAATTGTTGACTACTTTTATTTAAACAATTCTTCATCGGTTAGTTGTGTTTGGGTAGTCCGATGCAAGCAGCCCTTTTCACATCCTATTTAACCTTCAGACGTTTGTCTTACTTGTAGGTCGACCCCCAACTGTTCTAGATCATAAAGTACGGTACATGCGATGGGATGCGCAGAAAACAGCATACTAAACGACGGGCACAACTACGTACAGCCACACCTCATCCATGTTTGCGACGTTTGTTTGGTTTCAACCTACTTAGCACACTGCTTAGCACTTTGTGTCCGATTTATCTGTTTTAGCAACCACGTCGTCATTCGGGTGAATCCATGGGCACAACAACCATCCGTCGGTGCGCCAACGTTTTCCTTCTTCCTTCGGCGCCGCATTCGGGGCCTCACCCCTCCGTCCTGCGCGCCCCCTGTGTCTCTACCCTCGTCGTTCATCCCTGACCTACACTTCTGTATAGAGAGCCAGCACGGGAAAGTAGGCCGTCACCATCAGCGAACCCCACCCCAAGCAACCTTCCGCCCAAGCCGTCGCACAGTGGTCGCATGTCATACGAGCGAATGGTATAAAATCTAATTATACCCGGTGCTAAAAATAGCTCACCCAACTCACCACCAGATAGATCCCTGGCCCTTGCAAGCGCGACCGAGCGGGCCTCGCCGTCATCATGTTGAGCATAAGGCAGCCCCCCCACCCGTTACTGAATGACGTGAGATGCCCTGTGTTCCGGCGTGCGGACGACGGAAACGCGGCGTCGACCGGGGCAGGATAGAGCATATGCGTGCCACAAACCCTCGTGCACTAGAGGTTTTTCATTTAGTTTTCCATCCGCTCCTCCCGGTCGCTTTCCTGCCAAACACGGACCCTTTATCGATTCCTCACGATGCGATATGCGTCGTGCGAGGTATGAGGGTTGTTTGCACACACCATACCCCCTCAGTGTATGCACACATTTTCCCACGGAAAAGCGCACCCCCAAACCTGCAGCAGGACGGGGTGTTTCGTCGGTCTGCGGTGAGCTGGTTGTGGTGGTTGCGTTGCGGCGGAAGCACTTTGCACTCAATATCGCCGAGACACTACACCACTTGACGCATGTTTTTACATCCTCCACAGCCGGGTCGGGTCGAGCGCGGGACGGCCGGGGAGGGGGACGCCGAAGCGCGTGTGTTTGTTTAAAACCGGATGGTTTGCGTCGTTTTCTCGCGCGAGTGGAAAAACGTGCGAACGTCCGTTTTCCCGGCGGCAATCGGCGGCGGTTCGCGCGAACGTGCAAAAAACATATTCCGTCCATCTGATCTAGAACTTTGAACAAAAACGGACAAAAAGAAAAAGAATCCCAACTGATGGATACACTTTTCTGCTCTCCTATTTGTGGAGGAAATGGGTGGCAAAAAAAAACGGATAGAAACGAAGCGGATTTTCCGAAAAATAAATTAAAGCGAGTCGTGCCAATCGATCACCACCTGCTCCACATCAAACAAAACCCGTGCACCGTATGTGGCTGTTATCGATCGGTTCAGTTTCGCTTCGGTAAGGGTAAACGGTAGCTGTCCAGTAGCACCAATATTGGCGGGCGTTGTTTTATATTTTTCGTCGGTGGCAGTTGTGGCTTTTTTTTCTTACCGCAACATCCATATTTGTGACAGATTGGGTTATGGCGTTGCTGTTCGAATTTAAGTTTTTTAACCCTTATAGCAGTGATGTCAAACTCAATTGACTAAGCGGGCCGCATTTCCTCCCAAATTCATGAAATTAAGTCCTTATTAGTAGGCTTTTAACTTAACAATGAATCATATTTCATATTTTTTAATTTTTGATGTTTTATAGTGCCGCTTATAAATTTCCTATGAATCATATCCAACTTTTCATTTAAGATAAGCACTATCATCATATCAGAAATTCCCAGTAAAACAAAGCATAATATGGTGATTCAGTATGCCTCACTGCAAATACTTTTTTTGCGCACAATTTCTATAGCGGTGATTTCAAAGTCAGTTGACCTCGATGGCCCCATTTCCTCCCAAAATAGGTTTACTCGCCATTTAGTCAACTCGCCAATAAGTTATTGGTTAAATTCACGAAATTAGGTTCTTATAAGTAGGCTTTTAACTTAACAATGAATCATATTTTACACTTTTTAATTTTTGTTGTTTTATAGTACCGCTTATAAATTTGCTATGAATCATGTCCAACTTTTCATTAGCCGTATGTTATTTTCTTTTTCTAAGCACTATCATGATATCAGCAATTTCCAGTAAAACAAGGCATAATATGGTGATTCAGTATGCCTGACTGCAAATATTTAGTGTATTGTACAATTTCTATAGGAAAGACATATAAGATATTGAGAATGCTCTGGGAGTTAATTAACAGTCCTCTTGCTGATATTAAATCCATAGTTGGTGGAACCACGTTCACATTCAAAAGAAAACCAATAGAGAATTTCAAAGGAGCCGCATCCAACGTTCTTGAACGAAGGCAAAAAATACTATTTTTCTATTATTTCTTTCTTTGACCTCAAGCCTTTTGCGAAATATCTAAACCAAGAACTTTTTTTCGTTCAAGTTAAGAAATATTATTTAATGCTTTGTTTCATTGTCTATCCCTCTTAAATGAAGTATGCCGGTGATCATGGTTGATATAGTTCATTTGTTGTCTTTATGTGGGTTTTTTTCCTTTTTCTACATTTGAAACAATTATAATAATCTTTTTTATAGTTTGCTGCTTTTTCGAAAGAAAGAATAGTTTATATAAAGTTTATAAATAGTTTTACTTTCGTAACATCACTGACATTCAACTCAAATGTCGTGGAGAAAATATAAAAACAACCCCGTCATCTCGGTCTGCGTGCTGGCCCGCAAGGTTAATCTCTCACCGATAAACCAGACACACTGCATGGGGGATCTTTTTCTGGCTTGTCACTCAATCAGAGCTACTGTGGCTTTTCTCAGATTTTTGTTTGGCTGTGTTGATTTTTGTTCGTTTTGTGGTTGGAGGGAAAATTTCAATTTCGTCTAGTAACTCTTTCACTGTGCTGGGATGGGTTTTTTCCCTAATGGGCTTCTTTTTCACATACTTCTGTTATGTTTTTCCCCTCCAGAATAAATCCTTGCAATCCTTTTCCATGCACTGATTTCTTGCGCGATATGTCATGTGGAGATTAGGAAAAGGAGGAACCTGCACGCAAAAAAAAACCTTTCAAAACCTAACTCCCCGAGACAACAGGGAAAGAGGTTTGAAGCGAATTCTATTGTGCAGAAAGCCGAACCTTCGAAAGAGATTGCTTCGGCACCCCATTGACTGATGTCGAGCGTCAACGTTTGGAGATGATAAATATTTCAAGAAAGTTTTCCGGATGTCTATCAGCTCGTTCCGTGCTCTTATCGTTGATATAGCCTTCAACTCCAGTACGAGTCAGAAAAGGCCGCGGTTCATTGACCTGCATGACGATGGTGAATAGTACTCGTCACCGTTTTGTTGGCCGCTTTGCTGCTTCGTTAGCGAGATGTTCCATCTCAGCTCCAAGCGTTGGTGAAGCGGCAGGATAAATAATCAATCGCAACCGTGTGGGACGAACGGTTTCGCAAGTCGCGTGTTTGTTTGCGGTTGCTGCCTTTGTTTCTTTATCGTTTCTCCCCGATGAGTTCATCTTTTGCTTTCATTATCGACGCTTCCCGCCAACCAGGAGCAAACGTGAATGGAAAAACTCAAAAAGGGTGGACAGCACCAATGCCTTGTGCGAAGGCTTTTGTGATCCAACTCCCTCAAGCGGTGCGAACTTCTGATCAACATCGTCGAGCACTGGCTGGGGACCATCATGGTGGATGTGAGCCGGGGGTGGAAAACATTACAGGGAAACGTAGGGGCGGCAAAAGCGCATTCCGCGTTGTTGTTCCGGTGGATTGTGTCGCGGTTTTCGACGGGCGGGCTGGCGGCAGCAGCGAGTGAGTGCCTTTTATGGTTGGAGTAATTTTTCTTCCTCACACTTTCCTTTTCATGCCGTTGCGGGAGGCACACATACACACCGGCCCGGCCTTTTGTAACGTCGTGGATGATAAATTATGAAACTCAATCCTTGCACCGGGCCACGCGTTAAGCTGAAGTTATTAGTGCTTTCTGTACAGCACACTTTAGGATCATCTCTGTTTTCTTTTTATTTTGTTTGGTTCGGTTCCTTCTTCGGTACGTTTTCCTCGGTGGCCCGCAGGGATTGTGTCCGGTTGACCGAGGGCCGGAACGAATATGGAGCATTGTGCGAACTGAAGCATACGCTCACACGGCATACTCCCTTACCCTGGAAGCAATGATTAAATCCGTAGCCTGCGATGGCGAGTCGACTCAGCAAGTTGTGTTTGCGAGATGGTAAATTAAATTTTATCATTTTTTTTTTGTTCGCTCTGGGAATGGAAGGTTAATAGCTTTTCCAGCTCAATGGGGGGGATTTATGTAAGTGGAAATAAAGAAGTAAATGGTTTAAAAAGTGCCATTACGTGTGCTATTTATTTACACACCACTGTTGCGATCATTTGAAACATTGAAAATAAAATAAAAAGCGTTTTGAATGGTTTTCGTGTACAAAAGACCATGCGCCTCCATGGCGCGTTCAAAGTTTTCAAGTGTTGGGGTTTTGCTCCATCAATTATTTTACACCATTTGATTTTATTAAAATATCACACTCTTTCCAAATTCTGTAGTTAGTTTTGATGGATGAGAAGAGTTAAGTAGAGTCATCAATGCTTGGCTGCCGGGAAATCTCCAAAGGTTTCCTATCTTTCCCACCACTCTGCGACACACTCTGTCCACGGTGAGCCGTTAAACCTTCAATCCAAACTGACCGGTTTTATTAATGTATTCCCGTGTCGTGTGCCGCGCGTCACCGTCGACATCATCGACAGGGCCAGCCTCGCTTCCGCCGTCTAGTGGACGAACGGGGCCGCTGTAAGTAAGCGCGCTCCGGTTGATGGTGACTGCCATTTCGGTGCGCAATCAATCACCGTCGTTGGTGAGGACGGGAGGGAAGAGGACACTGAATTCAATTAAATTATCGCTGCGAAATGATTAATTAATTTTCCGGGCCACGCAGGAAGCGTACTAGCGTCCGGGCTGGCTCTCTGGGCTGTTATTGGCCGGAGCAAAATCAGGCAGAAACCTGGGGAAAAAAGAACACATTCCCCAATAGGCCCCAACGGTGTCGTGTGCGCTGTTAGTTGTTTTCGTTGTTGTCCTGTGTCCATTTCAGGAGAATATTGCATTAGGTAAAATGAACACATCATCGACAGAAAGGTGGAGGGTTTAGAGGCAGGAAGGCAGAGTGCTGGTAGCTAGCTGAGGTACTCCCATAGAATGCTCCCATCAACCATTGGAGCCTATCGTTGCATTGGGAAATTGTTTTTCTTCGGGCGCGACAAAGAGTTGCGGGGTGTAGAATGGAAGGAGGGAAATTAAGCCCAACGAAGGCACACCCGGGGAGGTTCACCAAATTGCAAATTGCGGCAAAGTGCTTTGGATTCATCGGGACACGGTGGGGCACATAAATTTGGCCATACGAGCGGGTTTTTGGGAGCACTTTAATCTTCTCCCGGCCAAAAGCCTCTGATGGTCGCCACTTTGAGTGGTTTGTTCATGATTGAAAACCAAATTGTTGTTCTTAATACGGGCCAGGTTAGGGAAAAAAAAATTTATGTGTGATCTTTTGTTTTATTTAGGAAAATGTGTATTAGTTCTGATACTGAAAAACAGACGTTTATTTTTTTGGTCAACAAATAAAATCTTTAAGCTTAACTTCGATTAAGCACCTTGGCATCAAGGAATATATACAATTTATATATAGTTATAGTGTAAATGATATTGGGTTTTGTTTAGCATCGAGCATTAATCATAATCATACATTATGAACAAACTTTCATGTGGTTTAACTAAAGTTTATCTCTTATTTTCTCTCATTTCAGGATATACGCTCCAAACAGTTCCAAATCGTATCATCTGCATCATTTAAGGAATACAAACCCAAACTGATTTATTGCTGAGGGATAAAGGCATTATGATATGTGGAATTTTGTTGAATCTCGTTTAGTATTTTTTTTAGTCTGTGAAGCGATGGGCGACTTCGCCAATTAATTGTGATGTGTTTAACTGTGCCAAAATTGTGCTTTATTGATATGTTCAACTTCTCCTGTAGGTTTCACTGTGATTTTCCGGAAAAGTTTACCCAAGAAATGATCTAAATGTGTCGTGCGGTAGGTCAGTTTGTTGTGCAATGCAGTTCAGTGCAAAGTGTCACCTAACATGAATAAGCGGCGAACCAGCCGAGCCTCTACCGGGCGGGGTAGCTAAGCAAACAAAGTCTACAGATGTGTGCGCGTGCTGTGCGAGTGTAGTGTTTTTGTGTTAAAAAAAACAAAAGAAAAAAAAGAAAAAGAATAGAGTCTTCTTTCGCCACTCTTTTTCTGAAAGTGCCACAGGATGGGATGCGGACAGAGTAAAATCCATCTTTACCCGAGGAAAAACAAAAGTAAATCCAATGGGAAGAAAAGCGGCCATAGTAAGTATTAGCAAAGAGCAAATGTAGAGGAAAACTTTCGATGGAGGATAGAAATTGTATGCCACAGGACAGGTGGAATGGGAGTTTTAAGTAGAGAGTTTATAACTATTTTGTTAACAGCAGTATCAGTTTAAGCAAAGGATTTGACAGACCCCGTCATCATAAATCTTCTCCGTGAAGTGGTTTTTGAAATAGACACAATTTATGAGGAAATAACACTCGTCCGTATAAACACATTTATACACACACACACTTTAAACGCATTTCCATCGTGAAAGGAAATTCGGAAGCGCTATAAACGTCCCTTCACCTAACGATATCGGGCAGTTCCGCTCAATCACCTGAGGCCTGAGCTTCAAACACGGGCCCTGATTAAAGGGAATAAAGGCAAGCCGAAACCTTCCGGACCCTCCCGAACTCACCCTCGGAAGCCTTCGAAGTACACCAGACTCTCGCCCGCTAAGTTGGATGATAAAAAAGCGCTTTGTACTTCGGGCCATTTAACTTTTGCTGTAGGGTGAGGACTGACCACTCAAACTAGCCGGTGGCTAGAGGAGGTGGTGGGCTGTACGATAGAAAAATTACTGTTCGAAAGAAAAATTACTGTTCGAAAGAAAGGCCTTTAACGTTACATGAAAGTCGTCTGCCCTTCGCTGCTAGGGATGTTTTACATTTTGCTGCCGCTAGGCAAAGTGGGTGGTTCTTTGAATGAACTTTTCGGTTAGACGATTCTTTGTGAACGCAGGAAATTAGGGTAAAGCAATCGATTTTTTGCTGGGTTCTCATCCGTCCTGGTGCGGGGGTTGTGTATGGGTGTGGAAAATTGCTTGAAACTCAGAAGAATAGTTCTCCTCTACTCTGACACATTCGACTGCTTTACTCTATTTTTTAAACGTTCTGTATTCAAATGAAGATGGTACAGTTTTAAGAAAATTATTTTAAAAACAAATGCTTGGTTTTTAAAATCGTTTCTGTTCGTTGTACATAAAGTATCGATTGATTTCGCGATTAAGATGTGTTGAACCCGGATGGTTATGTTAATCAGGCAATTTGGTTTGATTTATGTGTTAATTAGCTTAATTTAACTTGATCAAAGCCATTCCGACACCATACGCAGCCGAAATTCAATCATTATTCATTTAATTGCCGCCCGATCGCCCGGGTTTTTGTTTTGCTACGCAAAATCAACACCAATAACGTTGTCCTTTTTATGAGGTCATTTGACTTCGACAAGACAATCTGAGCGCCGCCGGGCCGCTCCTCAGGCCAGCTCCTCTAGCACACAGCCGCCCAGACGCTGCGCTTTTCGCAGGTCTTTGTGTTCATGTTGCGTCGCTGGTGGTCGCGAGCTAAATTCCATAAAAACTGCGGATGTAATTTAACGGCCTCGGAACGGAGCATGCTCAATGGTGTGGCGGCGGGTATCCGGGAGGGGAAGGTCAGTCGAAAGTATATCCACCACCACCACCACCCATGCTCAAAAGCGAGCCTTGGACGATGCTAAAATTGTGTGAAAATTGCTTTATTGATCGGGTGTTTGTCCGTTTGATTCCATTTTTTTTTTTCGTTTGGGCTTTTTTGGGTTGGGTTGTCGTCTTTTCCCATCAGGGACCCGACGAACATTGGAAAAAAGCTCCACCGACCGGGCGCTAAATGAAGTGCCGAAGAAACTTACTGTATTTTTCCACTCGTTCGTTTATTGGTCCAGTGGACGAGGGTACGGTTCGGTCTGGAAATGGTTGTGCTTGGAAAAGCTGCAAGAATATAACGACCGTGCATAAATGTCGGTCCCAGGTGGGGCTATTTTTCGTACGATGGCGTGTTTCAGTCGTTGTATTTTGGGGAGTTTTCCTTGAGTCGGACAATGGTGTATTAGCTTAGTTCTCCTGAAGATGATTGGAAAATTCGAGTGATTTTCCCATGGTAATCGTGATCCTAGCATTGGAAAATAAGCTTGATACGAGGGTGTTGGGAAATATACACCAAACGAAATGTTCGTTTAACTTTCTCTTTAATTATCCTACCTGTTGATTTCACGAGGACTCTGACAATTGTATGACTTGGATACATGATTGCGTGATTAATAATCTTGATGGTTGGTTCATGCTGTGCTGAGAACTTTAACGCCGAGCGAGTCTCCCATTCGCTGGTGTGCTTTTCCTCCTGTTTCAACAAAGCTTAGGGTAAAAGTTTTTCCTTGTCCACCGAGCGTGCGTCGTGTAATCCAAGCCACGAGAAAGCGCGTCGGGAAAGTTACTTCCCACCCGATACACACAGTCTCTCGTCCAGCCGTAAATCAGCGAAGCTGCTCATAAATCTGCGCTTCTGAAACTCTGCACGACCGTTGCGTTGACCATTTTCTAGGAAAGGGTGCAATCAAGTTGGGCAAAAGGGGTGGGCCATAAAATAAGGATTTGTTTTACTTGTGGACTTGGTACTTTTACCAACGGATGTGAAATAAATTGCGGAAACCGGAGCTAAGGGTGCTGCTAAAGGGAGAGTATTTTTGTGTGTTTAAGCAGATGAAAGAAGAAAATCTGTTCTTTACGGTTCGGTTTTACGGAACCCTTTAATTTATTTTTCCATTGAAATAGTTTACACTGCCGTGAGATTGGCCGTTTCGAGCGACATTTAAAACTAAAAGCCAATGAACAGGGAAAGGACTGTACATTTTAATGTCCAAAAAAAGGGAAGGATAAATCCCATTTTTGTCGTTTCGATTCCTCCGGTTTCGGATGGTCTAAAGTAGAAACTGTATACCCGCTCATAAAGGCGCCGTGTTGAAATGGTTGTTCGCTGAAGTGCCGCGCGAAGGGCCACAATCGCACGAGCGGGCCTTTCCTTTTTCCAAAAATCGGTCAACGGCTTCGTGGCTTCCTTCCCGACCATTCCGATGCTACCACCTTCGCCAGCGGGCGGCTCTAATTTGTCTTCCCAGCAGCAGCAGCGCCCCCTCCAGCAAGGTCGATGGCAGTAAAATAAGATTAATGAGGTTCTCCCTTTTCTCGGTCCCGAAAAGCTCGGTTTCGCCAGTTTCGGTTCGATGACGTGGCGTCTGGCGTGTGCTCTTTTCGCCAGGCCAGCCTTTTCACGCTGTAGAAGCCATTTGATTTGGCGCTCCGTACGCCGAGAGGCGAGGACTGTGAAGAGTTGGTCTGTTTTTCCTTTCAACGCACACTTGGAAAAGCTCCCGTCCGGTCCAACGGTTGAAACCGCACGCCTGGTACGATGCCACTGGAATGGCTCTAAAATTACTACCCATCATCGGCTGCGGTCTAGTTTGGCGACGTGCGGAGCAAGGAAAAGTCGGGGAAAGGGAAACATTTTCTTAAAACGTTCACCTACCCGATCGGGCCAAATTTCCTCCACTGGCTTTTAGTGTCATTGGCGATGCCTATCGCCACTCATGGAGGCGCCTGGTAATTTATGTTTAATGTGTTCCTCGGGCGACGATACCTTCACCGTCCGTATCGGGCAACCAACAGGGTATCTATAAATCATCACTTCGCCGGCTTCTCCTCCGAGTTCCTGAGAGTTCCCTCATTTAGGTACGGCTCTTCACGGTTGTTGGGGCCTTGAAAAATGAATGAATCAATTCCGTTATCGTTGGGCTTAGTCTAAATTTTAATAAAAGTTCCCACGTCTTCTGTTTGACCTACGCAGATCTTCCCCAAAACATGCCGTGCCCTTGCGTGCGTATCTATCACGGGCGCGTATAGCGGCCCCATCATTTAGACCGTATCTGGCCCTTCTCGCCCCACGAACCGCGCCTTTTCTTATCGCTTCGGATCGGTTTTAGAAATTCATGACATTTTCGGAAAGTCTTCCTTCTCCCCTTCGGCCGTACGAGACTTCGGAAGCGCTGCCAAAAGTTGAAACGATCCCTCCAACGGTCCCCAATTTCTCTGCTGTTTCGTTGACCTACGGCCGCATTGGGGAGGGCGTTTGATCGAAAGGACGCTCGGAGGAGACACCGTTACCCTGATGAGATTCGAATCGATCGACCCCAGAGAGTTGGGCGGTCGATGTTGGAAAATCTCGAATGTGTACTCGCCGACAACGGAGCTCCAGGGATGATACACGTTTTCGATCGTCTGTGGAATACATTAAATAATTTACGAGATAATGTTCGTGTCGGTTGTGCGCAAGTCATCTTTTGTTTCGGTTCCCAAACGATTCGTACGATCATTATTGCTTCCCTTTTTTTGTTTTGCTGCATAAAAATCTGTGCAGTTTTTCGTTTGCCATAGCTACTTTAACGCACCATTGCTTTCGCCGATTAATTTTAATTTCATCCATTGTATCCTCCCCGGCTTAGTTCCTTCTTTTGAACACGGTTTTCCACCGTCCGGTCGCACGTGTCTGTACAAACATCACGACGTCAGCAAGCGAGCGAAGCCATTCCTATGCTCCCTCCTTCGGTGAGCGTGTGTATGTGCGAAAATCGTGCAAGCACTTACGGGGTTTAGTTTCGGTGCCCGAATGCCCGAGATTGTTGACATTAAGTTGTTACGGGGTGAAACGAGGATCCACCTCCCGAGAGAGAAACCTCCTGAACGACACGGTTGCTGACGTCAGCGAAAAAGGATACCGTTCCGTAGTGTTGTGTCCTCCGCTGGTTAAAGTTTTACCCCGGTTGCGATTTGGTCGCGTGAAACACAATGGAAGCAAATCATCAAGCAGAGTTTTTTTTATGGAGTTGTTTTAACGATCGCAACGCAAGAAAATAACGCAAGAAAAAGAAAACAAGTGCGGTTGATGGTCGTAATAGAATAAGACAAACACTCATCTGAGACACAACAGTGGTCGACAGGTGTGTAAAATAAAAGTCATAAATTTATTAGATTTTCCATTTCGAAAACCGACCATTTCTTATCATATGGAAAAATGTTTTCTCTATTACAGTTCTCATTAGAATTTTGTTTTAGATATTCTAAGCACTCCTTCTTGCATCTAAATATATTCCTAAGAACACTGGAGATCTAAATTATTCACTTTACATTCTCCCATTGTCTTTCGCATGCACTTGCATCCTATTTGTCTTCCTTCAGCCGGGAAGTTCTCAAGTGCTTGTTCTCACAACCGTTCGCAAACGGCTCCCATAAAGTGCTTTAAAAGACAATGACAAATTAATAGCACCAGGTGTGGCACTGTTGGCGCGTTTCTCAGGGCGGTCGCGACGACATAAAGTAATTAAAAAAGTCCCTTTTACTTGGGCGCACTTGTGCTTTCTGGGCGAAAACTTCGCGCGCCATCGTAAAAACGCGAATCGCGGTTTGAGTGCAAAGTTGGCCTGCAAGGAACAGGATAATAAAATCGATTTTTTAACTTTCAGAACATTGAATATTCCTCTGCCGGGCGTTCCCGAGCGTCGCATTGAGAGGGGGATTAAAGTTTTTATCTACGTGCGACACATTTGCGAACGTTTGACGGAATATGAAAGTTTCGTGCTAGTGAAGTGCATTCGGGACGGGTTGTTTCCGAACAAATTTGCACTTGTTTGTTTATTTGTTTATTTTCTTTAATAGAACACTGACAGAGGCAAAGTTTTGCGAGGAACGGAATCAATTCTTCACCGCACTTCCCTCCCTTTCAAACCGATAAAACGTAGGAAATAAGCTTTCGAACGGCGGCACGAGAATAGACACCACCGTCTTATTTTCGTTTCAGTTCACCGAAGCGTGCTGTGTATTTTGCCGAGAACGTTCTATTTTGGTGCTGGAATGCTCCGTCGTGCCCCTCCGACATGCCATTTGCGGCCAAATGAACCCCGGCTCCTGATGCCGAGACGATGAAGCTGGTCCGAAGAAGCTAGCCACGAACCACAAAAGCGCAAACGAAAAGCGAACGAACTGAAAGGAAAAATGTTGGTCCTGGGTGGCGGGACGTTGGCGTTTGAATTCGGAATGGAATTCTTTATGGCGCACGGCATCTTCCCACACCGGCGAACACTCTCAATGGCAGCGCACAAGTAGCACATTTCTGTGCCGTGCAAAAGCCCAACACTCGAGACGGTTCCTCCATTCTGAAGCTTGTAAAAAATTATTGCAAATGAGCATAACGAGCGATGAGCTATTTTTAGTGGCGAATAACCGGAGGGTTTTATGGTTCTACCATCCGCAAAAACCGATCCTCTTCGGGTCGTCTTGCGTGTTCGCTTTCCGATACAGGCGTGATTCGATTATCCATTCGGGTGCTTAATAAATGTACGTAATGTCCTGCCATTACGAAGCTTCGCATGGCAATCGCGTGTCAGTCCGCTCACGTGGGACAGGGTAAGACGTTTCGACGGCTACTTAAAGACTGAAGCTCCAAGCCAACTTCACACTCTCAGTTGAATTCGCCTCGTTTTTGTTCTTGCATAGTCGGAGCTGTGATTTACGCCTGACGCGTCTGTTGCGGCCATTGTTTTTCACGCCGACAGCCAACAAACATGCCATACTCTCTGTTTCGTCGAAATGTGGTATAGGAATCTGCCGAAATTCCATGCCTTTTTTTGTGCTCGCCATGCTCATCCTGTAAGCTAATGATGATATGCGGATTCATGGTGAGCATTTGTTTCTATCCCATTTCCATTTCGGGTGCCTTCTTCATGCTATGCCAAGAACTGAAAATGTATTTTCTTACATAAAAAGGATTTCGTCCTATTCTAGGCAGTGATTGTAATTCGCTAGCGGATCATGGAAAAGGTATTCGAGGTACCGTTTTTCTCCGATTCTTGTGCCCTCGTATTATGCGCGAGCGCGTGGTGAGAGAACGAGAAAGTGCGGTGGTGTGAGTGCCAAACTTACCATTTCCATCATACGAAATCCACTGGAGGGAAATTTATCCAATTTTTCAGCCTCCCCCCCGGTGTATTAGATTGAAAATGTTGTTTTGCTTTTCGCTGGAGGAGTTATTTACACCCAGAGTTTTAGCCCCTCGGCGCCGTATTTATAGGGCTTCGTTTCAGTAAACGTGTTTTTCCTGGTTCGGTAGGGCTGATGTTTTTCTTTTCGTAGGGCCTCGGAAAGCTTCAAGAGGATTCGTAGAATTTCCGGCAAAATGTTGTAGAATTCTTGTAGTAACTAAATAGAACGACTCGGACACGGGACGTGGGATGATTATTAGATTTGAGGAAAAACACCAGGCGTCTCCATTTTGATCATGATTTTACAATTAAACATGAATCGTAATTTAGCAGCTCATTTTTAAATGCACCCTGATTAAAAACTTAAATTACATTAATCTGCAAAATAAATAAGACTAAAACTTTTAACTGTCACCTTCTACTGCTTTCTCTAGAAAACATCTTTTCGTCAAAATAGCGTCTAGTTTTCATTCCCCCTTTGCCATCGTTTTCGATCCATGAAACGTGTTAAACAAAGTGTCAAAATGTACATCGTCGAGTGGTTACTGCAGGCAGGCAGCAGCTGTAAGACAGCAAGAATGCCGAGGGAAACGTTCGGCTTACGGCGCGCCAGGAACAAACTCGTAAAGATACTCACAATTTTAGAACTCCTCTCATCTCCGGCCGTTTCATCGTACACGGCCTTGTTCGCATTTCGCGAGCAAAATTAACCCACCGCCGGCAGGACGGCAAAGTTTTGTCCGGTTGCGAAATGAGTTTGAAATTCGTTGCCCTAATTATCATCTGTTTATGTTTACCCATGGCGCTCCGGTCCCATCATTAAACCGGGCGTCGTTAGAAAGGCGACTTCGAGAGTTCGGATGACAGTCGACGTAATTTCGATCCCGTGCGGTTTTTGATGTAAAATTGGCGCTCATTTGATTTGCGTATCGTGTATTCCCGTGATTTTTTGAATAACATTTTAACTAGTGATATGTTGGTTTTTAATAAATAAATGAAGAGGGCTAAAATTTCACAGCAATGAGCAATTACTAGACCTAGGCCACATTATTAATCGTTTCAAGTTACACATAATTAACCGAAACATTCTCTGCTACCGATAAACGCCGTGTCGATGCTACATTTAAGGGCCAAAATTCCCCGAAACCCGGTTGGGCACTCAAACACGCTACTCAGGTTGCATGGCAATATCCGATTCGGCACAAGCCGGCACTGTTGTGTGCGGAGGCAATCGGTTCGTAATGGTTGCTGATTTTGGTCGAATTATCCATCGGCACCTTCGTCGGGGGGGCACCGCTGGATAGCCTACTCCGCAGTACGAGCTGGAAGTCAAAGCACGTAAATGATGCTCGACGGTTCTGGCGTTTCCGCACACGGTACGCACTCACACCCACACAGGATAAACTGTTGTCGGCCCGGTAGCGGCTGGACGGCGGGGCGGGTTGAGTGTTGGTTACGAAATTGCGAAAAATGGACGGAGTTTCCTGATCGCTTCCTGGCACCGGGCCGCGCCAGCGTTACCAGCGGAAATCCATTAACATTTTCATATCCTTTTTACGGCAACCGTACGCTACGCAACGTCCATATTCCTTCGGTGGTAATTTGTGCTCCTGATTTCCAGACACGGGGCGAACGAAACTCGTCGATATTTTGTTTTTCTTCCCATGCCATTTGAACGCTTACTGTACGAATGTCATGTTTTGCGTGCGGGAAAATTGAAAAACCCCGTAATGAGGGCAGAATCTTAAGTGAATAAACTCTTGAAAGGGGCGAGAAAATTTAATTCCATTTCCAATATCCTCCACGGTATGGTAGCAAATAAAACACCCGACATGGGACAACCGACCAGCGATTTGTGGACGTGCCCCTTAGCACAAGGTTATATTCATAGGTTGAGGAATCGATATGATGCTTTTTTACAGTTGGAGTGTAATTGTATTATTCTTCTCGGTGATTTCGGCAATGTGTTCTGCCCAGAGAAGGCATTTAGGGTCCTTCCAGAGGGCTGCTGACAAATTGTAAATGTAATTGAAAATGTGTATTATCCCGTTGGTGTATGCCATCCGTTACTTCATCGTATCGGTATGATGGTTTCGATGTGATAATGTTTTCCACTGAACATCGTTTAGAATAATTTCATCTTTTCATCCCCCACTTCCCACAACTCGGGAAATAAATATACTGGATCGTCGAAGTGGTGTCAGCACAACTTTACCCGTGAGCATTATTGTGTGCCATCAATATTGGCATACACACGCTTGTCACCTCAGGCCGCCCGCTTCCATCATCATCGTCATGTGCGATGACACAAGTGACAACGAGAAAAACGATCGCCACAAAAGGCGCACGCCATGATGTAATGGCGTCTTATCGGCTCCATTGTCGTGTGTATCATTCTTTTTTGCCAATAAAATACGCACAAACACACACACTCTCTCTTTCGCTCTGCTCTTGTTTTGCCTTGTCGGGAGGATAAGTACAACCCCATCGGAGACGACTTAAATTTAATTTATTCTTTCGCTGAAAGGATGTCTTTGCGAGCAAACCACTCGTGGGGAAGGGCGACGAACGAAACAATCAGAAACAAACACACGTGAACAATCAATTTACTCTACGGAGCCTTGCTGCGATGACTTCCACTTTGTGCTGCCTGTTTGGAATGCTTTCGCACGTGGTGCCGCCGCTTTTAGCCTGATGATTTTTCTGTGTCCTTGGTGTTTCGAAGTAAGAAGCAGAACGAGAAATCAATATCGAGATGGCGGAAACATCGAGCGAGTGTTTGGCGCTTTGGTTGAACATTCGGCAGGAACCTTTTTATTTCCAAACCGTTTGCCGAACCGACGTCGTGGTTGACCCTTTTTAAGGATATCGTTTACTTTGGTCAAAGTTTGTTTCATTCAACTTTTAAAGTATTTTTGAATCTTTTGTCTAAAGTCTAATCACACCAAATATGGGGTAATATTGTTAGTAGCTATAATATAGCTCAACGCTTTTGGAAAAAAATGTTGCTCTTATGTTCAAGTCGTGAAGTTTGAGTAATATTAAAAATACTGATACGAAAGAAATACACCTTCCTTTGAATATAAAATAGAAGTAAAATTATTTTATGCAATGAGCATAAAAAACTGTGATCTGTTTGCGTCCCGCTCCGTTGGCTTCGGCGAGTCGCTCGGAGCCTTTTGGGAACCTCAGGTATTTGGCAATTTGCCCGCACTATTTTTGGCGATGTACCATCGTATCGACGTTGCAGAATTTTGGAGGGATGTGGGTTGTCCAGTGTTCGTACAGACCGACGCAACCACACACACACACACACCTGCACCTGGGGTCGGCCATCCTGGCTAATGATAGCGACATGCCGACACTCGTAATATTGCGGACGGAGGGGGTGGTGAAATTAATCCGGAACCTTAATCATTCTGGCGAACCCGCCAGGAAGCAACATACATTGCTGTTAGCTCACCGACGCTGCCCAAAGCCGTCGCGGTCAATTTCCTTCCCGAATTGGTCTTGCCAGTCCCGTGTCAAACCGGGGGCAGGGGGTTTCGATGTCTGCTGTGTGCAGGTGTGGCACGTGCAGCGACTGCCCACGAACGTGGTGGGATTTGCGGCGCCGAAATTAAGCCGTAAAAACCCGCCCGGGATTGCGGGAACGGAGCGGTCGGACAATATTTACTAATTTCGGGTTTCGCTAGGCACTCGCTCTACGAGCCATCGATCCGGTTCCTCCCGGTTGTACCAACGGACAAGTTTTATGGTGAGCCGGACAGCCTACGCCCAATGGCCGGCATTACGTGTCGCTTGACTATTCGTAAGCGTGCGTTTTTTTCCCTTCTTCCTGACCCGCTCAAGCCGCCCGCCATTGCCGCCTAAAGACGGATAACAAGGCATTAATGAGCCATTTTGGTTCGGTCGGCTCGGTTCCCGCCCATCCGACGTTTGTTTTATTTTGTTTTATGCTGTGGCCGCGCCTGATTGTAGATGGTGTGTCGCCGATAAACAATAATACACGAACGAAAAAAAACAGCAAATAAAGAACACGAGTGCTTACACAGGTATAATGCGTTTAATTGAATTTCGCTAACTGGAGGTAGTTAACCTGGGATCATAAACTGGAACGAATAAAATCATCGCAGTACGGTCACGAATGGCATGTTTCAGTTACGATAATTTGTCACATTAGCGATGCAATATGCTCAAATCGTTTGTTTCAAGTTATTTTCTGTGGCGTATGGAAACGTTTGTAGTTCACTTTTTCGAATTGGAAACTTTTGTGAAGGTACACATAATACAACTTTAATTTTTCTAAAGTCCTACCAACACTTTCACTAAGTCACAAAGTAGGTAAAGGAACGATTGACAGAAAGCTTCTATACACTGGAGGAAACAAGAATAGCACCACCCTGTTTTTTGACAATATTTTTCATATTTCTATAAAATTGGAGCTTTTTCGAGTTTGGTACGTTATTACAATCAGTTTCACAACTTTCCGGTGAATTACGGTCGCATGAATGTGGGCTAATAACGTTAAAATCCAATAATTCATGAAAACGGGGAGGAAATAAAAATAGCACCACTTTGGTTTTCTGTTCAACAATTGAAGATATTCTAACAAAACCTCAATTGAAATATAATTTAATGATTGTATTAGTAAATATAAGAGTACTTGTATCTAATCCCTTCAATACGCGGTGACTTGGAGGTACAAAATAATTTTTTTCAGAGAGTTCTGCTCATGGCGCTCCCAGCATTCACGATTACGTATTACCACGTAATTGTTGCTCCAATGTTTGACATTTGAAGACAACCACGATGACAATGAATAGGCCAAAGGTTTTTTATGAGATTAGGATACGGAGAGCCTGCTGGCCACCTTGATAGCTCCATTCTTATGTCAGGAATCCAACCTGTAGTCAACATCAACTCATGGAATCCGGTATGTTTTTATTGGAAAACGAAGTCAAAGCTCATCCAAGTTTAATTTTGATCAATTAATCTTGTTTCTAGTACATTAAACTTCATTCTCAGTCAGATGCATGGCAAGGTAAGCTTTCGTTGCAGTGAGAGAGTTCCCCATATTAATGGTTTAACACCACCAACGTTCCGGCTCATTTTAACACCAGGTTCTTGTTGAATATCTAGCTAAAAGTATTGTCAAACATGTATGTTGCAAACACTTTCTACTTCGCGGGAATTAAAAGAATTCTTAGGAATTGTGGCAAAGAAAAGCCAAAAATTTACTCTTTATTCCCGTTGGTTGTGCTTGTACAAGAGTCCGAGCTTTTTCCCGCTTTTCCACTTCTTTTATCGGTTTTCTAACGCTAGTATCGTTCCCTTTTCGTCTGACAGGTGCTGTTGGAGCGAGTTCGAACTTATGGGTCCGAACTGTTTCCAACAATGTAGAAAATCAAGAATGAACTTGTTTTCGCCTGAAAAGAACTTTTTTTCATGCGTCGCAGCAACAATCATACCTTGAAGTGAGTTTGAACCGTTTCAATGCATGTCGCTCTGTCATGTTGGACTTGCGGAATCTTTGTGGCTACTTGTAGTTTTCCCCTCTCAACGTAATTTGCTGCAAATGTCTTATGGCACCTTAAGTTGAATTCTGCATGATTTAGAATGACTATTCGTCCCTGATTTGCTCCTTATTTATAAATTATTCACATATCCATCTCCGTAAGCTGGGTTTTAATCCCGCGTTGGTCCTTCCCGTCCCGTTGGTGGCCGTCGTTACCGGAATGTTTCACCAACCCTACTACTATGATATGTAATCGGAAGGTTTAATGACTGATTTTCAGGGAACTGCCCTCTACTACCATGGTCAGTTTTGATGTTTAGCTCGGTTTTAACGAAGCGATGCTGTTCCTGTCTTCTAAATGGCTTGGAAAATCAAACAACACACGACTAATAAAATGTAATTTCTACAGTTTAGGTTCCATACTAACTACTAATATCTTAAAAACTCATTTAAGATTATTAGTTTTTTAAATATCTTCAATTGCTGAACAAAGAACCAAAGTGGTGCTATTTTTATTTCCTCTCCATTTTTAGGCTTTTTTCGGTTTAAATGGTAGTTCTCCACATTAAAGCGACCATAATCCACTGGAAAGTTGTGAAACTGATTGTAATAACGTACCAAACTCGAAAAAGCTCCAACTTTATGGAAATATAAAAAAAATTGTCAAAAAACAGGGTGGTGCTATTCTTGTTTCCTCCAGTGTATTAGAGAACACGAATAACAATATTTAATAGAAAAAAAACTCTATGATAATTGTTACAAACAAAATTAAAAAATTAACAAATTGTAGGAAGTATCAACATTGGCTGGAAAGCAACCAAAACTTTAGTCTTTTTATTGCACAATTTGTTTGTTACTGAAAAGACCGTTGTCTGTTTTCGCGCTTTTATACACATTTTTCTATCTATAAAAGTTCCTCATTTTTGACAGGTGCTTGTTAGAGCGATTCCGGGTTCACAGTTCCGGATTGTCTCTAACAATAATTATGATTAGGAATGATGTGGACTCAATCTTTACTTATGACTATCGAAACGGGATTGTTTTTGCTAAAAAATCATGAGAAGGATCAAAAAGATATCGATACTAATATATGTTATCAATCGTTGATGTTCGTTTAAAGTTCGTAAAACCCTTCAAAACATTTTTAATCAATAGCTGACATACTACTACACCATCGAAACACGTTTGCCAGCGTGCGCATGTTTTCCTCGAATTTATCGCGGTCCAGCGAGTATCGCGGCCATTTGCGAGAAGTTCACACTTCCAACACCGTGTAACAAGAAACCAGCGCCGCTTGCCGCTTGCTCCGGTCCACACCGACGGCGTGCAAGTATTTGAGCAGGATGTTATTCTATACCTCGCGGCACTTTTCTAATACGGCGTTTCTGACCGAAACCCCCGACTCCGCCACTTAACACCGTCTACCTGGAATGAAGCCCGGCAGAAGACGCAAGACCAAAACCTTATTCCCTTTTTCAACCTCAACCCCTCCTGGGGCGATCGAAGGACGAGTCCCCGGCTGTCTGTATTAATTTTTGGCTCGCTGTCATGTAATGAAATTATTTTACATGTTTTCTAATTATAGAGTCACGCCGGTCGGCAGCCGGTTTTTGGCCGGTTGTGGATAGTTCGGGCCATAGAAGGGAGGTGCTGCGGCGGAAAGGAGGGCAACGTGACGAAGTTGAACTTTACACCAGCACGTCCGTTTCGCGAATCGTCTTACGACGCCATGCTGCTTGACGATGCTCCAGGGCACCAGGAAAGAACCCCTGAACAAGATACATAGAGGGAGAGGAAGTGTTTGCATGGAATGAACCGGTGAGGTAGCTCGTGGCTTTCAGCACCGGGAACAACACCGCCAACCTTCCAGAATGGCTAAATTCATTAAATTCCGGTGACATTCAAGCAGAAGGCCTTGTTTGTTTGCCGAGAAATCGGTAATGGTTACGGCA
This sequence comes from Anopheles coustani, assembly GCF_943734705.1. Taxonomy (NCBI): domain Eukaryota; kingdom Metazoa; phylum Arthropoda; class Insecta; order Diptera; family Culicidae; genus Anopheles; species Anopheles coustani. The sequence goes on from NC_071289.1 coordinate 72,680,357, forward strand.
CGCTCGAGCTGGAAAGGAAGTAAAGGATGGTACTTCTTGGGGCGGGCACGAAGTTCTTGTGCGTCATGCCACACTAATAGTTATGGAAACGAATGCGCAGAGTCTTGTTCCCTAGCAAAAGTATCTGTCGTGTGTGTATACACGACGTGAAATATTAGAACAATTTGTTACCTCGCCGGCGAAGGGAAATTAATCATATAATGAATGACGTAATGAACCATGGTTCAGTTTGCATGAACATTAGAATCTTTTGATTGGGTAAAAAATAATCTTGACGATGATTCCTCACAGAACCGTCCCTTACGTCTGAATTACATGGTAAATAAACTTTGTAAATATAAAGAACCTTCGCGGCGATCGACCCAACGATAGACCGACACTTTAAAAAAAATCGGGGTCTTTCCTCTGATAAAGCTGATAAAAGGCATCGAAATAGAACCCGGTCATGGGCGGCTTGAGTTGAAATAGGTGAGAAAAAGGAAGCCTTCCCCTTTTGTCCGACGAAAGTGGGCAACGTTTTGCTGTGCATGGAACGATCCTTAATTTCGGTGGATAAGGCCAACCCTCCGCCATGTCCTACCTAGGACCTTGGTGAAGGAAGTAATCCGTAAACTATTCGGGTTACGTTCGTGCCATTCAAGGGTGGCCTATTTATTTCGGTCGGAATATTTTTGGTCGGATGTTTTTTTTTCATTTTCCCCAAAGTGAAAAAGAGGAAATAAAAAAAAACATTGGCCCAAAAAAGCACGTAATCGTGCGGAATCGTCCCTCCCGATGGCATCGGGATAGAGTGCAAAGTAATAATAAGCAGCACTAATTGAGCCGTTAAACGAACGAAACCAACGGAATGGTATTTCCTACATTTTTCTTCTTTCGCTGGGAGACTATTCCTCCTTTCTTGTGGTCCTTCGCGATGATAAACTCCAACCGCAGTGTCGTTTATGCGATGATGGGTAGCTGAAGGGGCTGAACGTTATAATGTCACAAAAAAGGTGGACGAGGTGGCCAAGGAAAGAAAATCCATCCGTCGCACACACGCCAGATGACGATGACGATGATGATGATAATGATAGCGTACCGGGTGGCCTTGATTAAAAAGTGACCTTTCCCCGTCAGACATGGTGCCGCGCTCGCGTAACGGATAATTGCATATTCCTTTTTACGACCCGCAGACGCATTAGGCGCATTAAAGTGGCAGGACGAAAGGGCTCGAAGGACGACATCGTCGTTCCTTTGTAGGCGAAGCCGGCGGATCCCGGGGTAGCTTGAAAGGAAGGCACGTCCTAATCGGCTCACGATTATGAACGAACGAGCCCGGGAAGGATCGTTTCGTTATTATGTTGGTTTCGTAAATGGTGGGCCTCTTTTAAAAAAGGCAACCTTCGATCTCATCCTTTTCAGGTGTGTACCGTACACGAAACGGTAAGCTAATCGACGATCTCGGTGGTTACTACGAGAGCTTGACCGTGTCAGTCAGCTCCTTGCCATGTACTTTAAGTTATGCAGATGCATCCTTGCCAGGCGAACGATTTTTTGAAGTTGGCAATTTTCCATGATTTTCCAAGAATGGATGCTACCATGAACATTATGGTTTTTTTTAAAGAAAGGGTTTGTGAAAATAAAAATGGAAGACTGTTTTTAAACGTGACATTTCTTCCTAAAAACAAGCTTCTTGTCAGACCTTCTCCCGAGAAACGGGATCAGCAGTGAGTAGTTTGATTAAAGTTCCATTTTTTACAAATTCTGCATGAATGTATAGGATGTGCTAGCGGAAGGCAGCATATGATGCGGTGAGGGATCATCGGACAGTTAGGTCTATTTTTGATGCAATGCTCTACGCTTCCTGCCGGATGACAGACACAGAAGTCTTGCTGCATCGTGTGTCCATGTGGTGTTAGCTTTTCGTTTCTTCGTGGCATGGGTGACGACAGGAATTTGAGTTCAGAAATCAGGAACGCAGTTTCTCCCCTCCTTTGAGATCCTTCAAAATGTGTGTGTGTGTGTGTTTGTGTGCTCTATCAAACGACACGACAAGAACAGGAAACGCCATTAACGTGCGCTTGCATGTACGGGCTTAGGAACGCCAACGGAAAAAACGGAACGAAAACACCCAGTAGGGGTTGTTCGGGTTCCAACAACTGGAAAACGTCTTTGCCTGCATGCTTGCATGCATAGTTTATGGGCGAACAAGAAGCCCCGCTTGATGATGCCGGCATCGGGGATCTTATGCGCCTCGACAGGATATTTTTAAACCGGCCTGGCACAGGAAACGTGCGGCTGCGGCTTCTTAGACTTCACAGATACCTTCCGTTTCCATCTCCTGCCCGTCAACTGTCGTCGAGGGGCGTACCGTTGTGACCTGCAAACATCGGCACGAACTCCCCGGAACGAAAAAATGGCTTGCTTGCGAGACATCAAGATGATGGAGCACGATGGCGCCATCCAGGGGGCCGTACTCTTTTCCTTGGTTGGTAATATATTTATATTTTTGCACGTTTTAAACCACATCCTTAATAGTATTCTAACACCGTTTCCTTTCGCTTGCCCTTTTCTCTCAGTACTACGTATGACGGGAACTAGATGTAGTTTTGCAAATAATCAGAGAGAGAAAGAGAATCCATGTTTAGGACGTGAGCAAATGAGTTTACAAGTACACAGGAACGCTCGTAAATCACACGCTCCTCGGTCGTGATGAACGATCCGCGTAGATTGGGCTCTGAGGAGGAACTGCAACGTATGGCTAGACGTAGTAGCCTCGCAAGTGGATGCCACAACCACTTTCCGCATTGTCACAAGGGAGACTACTTAAGTCTGCTTGCCATTCGTACAGAATGTAGAACCCATGTGCTAACCAGGGTCTTCTGCTGATTCTAAGACCGGAGATTTCCTTTTCACCCCGGAACTGTACTTTAAATGCGGGCGTACGAAAGGCGAACACTTGCCAATACAACACCTAAACATGCGAACGAAAGAAGATCCTGGTGGGAGCAAGCGGAAGCAGTCCAACAGACTTTCAAGTGACCACGTTTGAACCGGCCCTGAAGCACTGTTCGGAATGGTGTCGGATTACATCAACAGCTCTCGCAACGATACGGTCACGTTTCAGACTTTATATCGGACGCGCCCTACGGAGGTCCTATTCTCGGGGTGGCATCCATCGTTCAACACCCACCGCACGCACCGGCAGCTGGAATCCCATCGCTTCTGGCCCTATCCGCCCCCGCTGATGAGCAGGAACTGGTATTACCGCAATTCCAGATGCCGTCAGTTTCTCCGTTTCATCGAGGAAACGCGGACGATAAGATCTGTCGAGTAAAGACTCCACCGTGCGAGTATCGCTTTGAGGGGAGAATTTTCTGCAACATACTTACTGTTGAAATCGGACCGTGAATGGCACTCGAAGTGGTTAACCAGCACGCAACGTGGGTGTAGTAACCGCAGGGATTCCAGTGGCAATCAGACGAGTTGAACATTGAACAGGACACGCACTGCGTTAGTAACAATTACACGGAAATCATAAGGCATGTTAACTATTCCTTCAACACTCTCGACCTTGTTTGCCGGATATTTCGTTACAAGTGTTTAACAGTTGATTCTAAAAGCCTCAACGACATAGGTTAACTTTAACCTGGAAAATATCTAGTATTTTCTTTGGACCGTTCTCCACTTTCCTCAAGGTTAAATATGGTTAAATTTCGATTTAAATATTACAAAGCTCACAAAAAAGAATCAACACATGTGACCAGTGTCCTTCGGAGAAGGTTCCTTTGAAACACTCCTTGGAGGCGGGGTGAATTTAGGGTTGGAAAAAACAACATTGACATTGCTTGTTCGGTGGTTAAAGTAGCATGAAAGGCAGAGTGTTTTGACAAGTGATATTATACTCTTGTTCCCGTGAAAGGTTCTTTTTGAAGCCTTGGCCAAAATCGAAACGTATGTTCGCAGGGATCCCAGTGTCTTGGAAACGTGAAGTTTCAAGTATTACCTTATTTTATATGTGGCTTATGTTTGACTTGGCATAATTTCGTAACTTTTTTTATTTCAAATGTTTCAGTGTTTTGTTTTTTATTTATTATTTTCAATTTCTACATTTCGCGGAATAAAGCAATATCTATGTTTTAACTTTTTTGATTCCCCACAATATTGGAAGAAAATCCGCAAGAGGTTTACTCCGAAGATTGATTTTAAACTGCAAAACTATTAAACAAAGTCTATTTACTCGTCTTACCTACCCGACTCCAACAATTTTTATTTAAAAAAACCATTGTTAACAATCCTACATTTCTCCCCATTCTAATTGTGTTCTTCTGACTACGGGTGCAATGATCTGGTTGAAGTTCATTGATACTTAATGAAAATAAATGAAGAAAATACCCCTTGCTTATCGATTCGTTACATATGTAATATCATTAATAACAGATATCTGTCATTTCATTACAGTTTGTATTTGTAATTAATTCATTACCAACCCCTTTTTTGGCAGAAATGAGTGATCAATTGGAGAAATGGAAATGAAAACGAAAAGGTTAAACCATAAGATTGAACACACCACCATCAAGAACCAACCTCGTCGGCTCGTCGGGAAATCGTTAATTGTGGGGAAATATTTTCCCATTCCCTTCATCTAATACTCGCCTACGGTCAAGGTAAAGGAAGCGAATAATTGAAAGCAACAGCTACAGCGTTCTTATCCGTTACGCTTGCTACTATTTGCATAACTTTACGACCATAACGGCAGGAGCTCATTAAAGCGGCACTGCTCCCAAAAACCTTCTCTGGAAGTGGTTGGTAAATGGTAAAACATGAATTAACATTAACCACCAGTTGCATTGCTCCATCAGCACGGTACTTTTTTTGTGTTCGTGAACGGATGTTGTGGTTCTCCTACGAAAATTTATGTATTTTCTCACCGTTGTTATTCAGGAGCGTTAAATTGACATTTCCATGGCACTATTATGGTGTAGTACGTGTGCGATGTTCAAGTGGAAGTACACGACTGTTTCATAGAGGCCAGTCTCCGCGCTCCACGCTTTGCTTCATTCCAAGTATCGAGTTATCGCGACATACACATTTTCCGTTAAAATACAGCTTTCATTCTTGCTAATCGCTTGCAAATGATATGATTTCAATAATAATTTATTTTCTCCAAGATCAACATCAACGCGACATTGACGTCGCTGTTTCACGGACGGGATGATAAAGGCGGTTGGAACGACGACCAATCGCCAGGAATGATACGACAATCGGTTTCCGCTTACTTGGTCAAGAACACAACTTACACTGTGGGTGTGCGAAGCTGGTACGCTTTCTCTCCACATTTCACTGTCGTCATGCTGCCCTCGGTACAAGAGTAGAGTCTTATCAGTAACTTCTCAGTTACATTTCATCGGAAAACGGATCGTATTCCGAAGTTCAAGCGTGATTACATACAAATGTTTATGCTCATTCGACGTTGTGATCTGGTAGCTTGCGGTTCTCCTCGGTTGCGTTTAAACTGAGCCCCCTCTCGGTAGAGTTTCGTGCGGAATAACAAGTGATATAAATAGTTTGCCTCTTACAATGGAGCGGTACCTTCGTTTTTACATCAAATTCCAAGGGTATATGATCGGTGCGCTGACGCTGCTGCTGTCTGTGCTTTTGACTTTTGTCATATACGACTCAACCAGCTTCACCTATCCGCTCGAAGAGTGTAAGTTTAACAAATGGCGCCGCAATAGGCTGATAGCTTCAAACTAATGCAATTTCAATGCTGCCCTGCACCCAACAGATTATGACTACCGCTTCATGGGTAGTTCGGCGCTGGTCCTTGGTGCATTCTGGTTCTGCGCCGGAGTATCGTTTATATACGGTGTATATCACGAAATCAAACAGTGTCTGCTACCGTTCGCGATACTGTACCTGATGGATCTGTTCCTGATGGCACTTCGGGACCTTGTCATGATCTGGCACGATCGGCGCTGGTACACGACGTTATTTTTAAACCTTCCAGCTGCAATTGTGGCGTTGTGTAAGTGTGCTAAAGTTCCTTACTATTGACAGCGGCCCCCTCTGAAAACCACTTTCGTACCCTGATTTAATTTTTACAGACATCACCACCTATTTGTTCATGACGCTCATCGCACTGTCGCGGCTGTTCACTACGGACCCGAAACCACAGCGGGGTGATAACTTTATGCGGTTTAACAACGGCATCGCCAATCCGGCCGCTGTCGACGATGAGGCTTCGCTCGTCGTCGCATAACGCTGTCCGGTCACGCTGCGTATTATCGGTTAGGCTTATGGTAGCCGACGCAATAGAAGATGTGCTTCTTATCAATGTGCTATGTATGCTTGTTTGGTGTTTGTGATTCTCCGTATAAATATTCCTAAACACATAGTGTGAAGCCGTCGTTTGAAGCTTCAACAATCAACACGTAATCTCGTTTACTCGAAACCCACGATTCCGCTTTTAATCAGCTAAAGTCCAGTGATTCATTGAGAATGTCTATTTGTTTTTGAAAACCAGCATAACCCAAATGATGGTTGACTTCGAAACGGCAACACCGCGGTAGATGCTTGAGAACACATTTATTAAGAAGTTTCGTTAAAATTTACACCGTTTTTAGCTGTAGTGGATCGCAGATAGAATAAAATTCTTAACTAGTTAATCAGGGGAGGTAACTTTGCCTTTGTTTGTCAGTACATTTGCTAAGGAGCACTTTAAAAAAGATGGCTTTACGCTGAGCTGGGAGGTATGGTGTTAAATTCGGCGTACGTAATCGTTCGGAGGGCTAAACGATGGTTCCGGGGCAGTGGTCTGTTGTCCGCCGACCACCTCGTTGCGATCGAAGCGCACGAACCCTTCGCTACGGAGTGTCACGATCGGATCCACCGTAAACAATCGATGCAGCGCCAGCAAACTCCCAATTACGTAAGGAACAACTGGAAAAACACGAACATGTTACATTGAATTCCACAATGCAGAGAAAGATGTTATCTACCAAAAAAACTCACTTATTGCAGCTAGCATCATTTTGATGCTAAGAAATTCGACATAAATTCTATCGATGAACATCACGTATAACTCACGCAGTATGAGCAAAAATAGGTCAATACCGAAGAGTACAAGGTACGGATAGATGAAGCGTTTGTCTTCCTGTAACACAACAAAAAACCGGTAAATGTTTTGCAACACAAAAGAAAAAACGTCGGATGCCCTACTTACCTTGTGTATAGCTACCACAAGAAGCACCACAGCCAAAAACCAACTTACACCGAACGTGACCGCTACAGCACCTCCAAACCGAAAGTTTTCAACTGAAAAAAAAAATTCGTAGGCGCGATCATTCTGAATACCTAACGATTCTTTTGGTAATGTTGTTACTTACTGTCGTGTGCCTCAAATTCTCCCATCATCGGTGTTAAAATGGCCACCATGATCATGGTGAATATCACGATCGTGTACGGCTGGTACTTGATGAACTGGCGCAAGTACTTGTCCATTGCCATCGTTGCTCTTTCTTCACTGGTCACTTGAGCAGGGTGATGTGTATCGTACAACTGGGAATCCCCAAATGTTGTTTTCGTGTGTTACCGGCTTCCTCTGTGACCCCTACACATCGCGATGATCGTGCTGAGAAGCTGCAAGGAAATGTATTTAGTAAACACAGATGAATCTGACGGTTCTGGGAATGGGTGATAGAAATCCGAGAGTCGTTTACATTCAGCGATACGAGAGTTAAGATCGAGTCAACGATCACCGATCGTGAAACTCATTCATGGCACATTTCAACATGGTAGAAATATTTCACAGTCACGCTGTGTATTAGGGAGAGATCATGTTGATTTTGATAATTATTTTTCATAGCATGCTTTTTTCACCTCCTCCCTCTGTTATCCTATTTTATAACCCTTCCCCCTTCCCCTTGAGATGGGATTGTGCATTTTTCCTTAAGAGGAAAACAAGTGGTCCTCACGTAGAAATGTGATTTTCAGCGTGACGAAAAGTTTATGATTTCAAAATGTTAAGGCAATTTAATGATATGTTCACATCATTTAAACGTATTTTACAAGTGGTTGGATACTTAGAGTTTAAGAAATTACAAAAAAAAACAAAACTTTAAATATCCCAAATAGATTTATTATGATCACGTTCGTTTCAGCGACCATCACGCGTTCATGCGATCATCTGCCGAGTGCAGCTTTTGGACTGCAATATACATTCCTTTTAAAATTATGCACGCATGCAAATTACGAAACGTTCGTGCGCTTAAAGGTGTGCGTTTGAACTGCTCGAAACAGACCGTAAAACAGGGATCCCGCAGTGCATCGAAGTTTCGATCTGCTCGCCGCATGCGCCGCCGATCAAGATGTTTGTTATGTTTTTCGTTTCTCTCCTCTCGCTCCCTCAACGGCACCTTAATGACGATGGGGCACACACTTTACGCATCGATCCCCCAATCCCCCGCCCCTTATCGCTCTTGTTTGCCCGTTACATCTTGGCTCGGTGGGACAGTGCGATAGGAGAGAGGTTGAAGGACGCGGGATCTGGTGCGACATCCACCGGACTCAACACCGGTTTTTTGTTGTTGTTTAATGCTGTTATGCCAGGCCTTTGTTGCCGATGCGGAATCCCGCCGGAGTGTTTGCCACCCCGAGGGTGAGTTGTCGTCATCGTAAAGGCGTCGATGGATCGGCGGTGGTGGTGGTGGTGGTGGTGGTGGTAGGATTTTTTTCCTCCTCTCCCTGATCCGGATTATCGCAATCGGAGGCAGTCTGATCGTTGTACGCCGTCGGAGCCGTTATGCGGAGATCGACTCGACGGCGGCAGTACGTAGCGAGAGCTTGACCGATTCAAACGGGTTTCAAACGGTTCGCACACGTGTGTGCGCGCGCGCGCACTCGTCTCTGAGTGCGTATGTGTACCCTTGTATAGTGTGATCGCGAACTTCCACCGAGCAGCAAGTAACAAACCCACGGTTCCGGAGGCTATACCGTGTCATTAGCATTTCTCAGGCAGAACGATCCGGTGCTCCAGAAACTCTGGGAGTTGGAGTTGGCGCAACTTTCGAGGAGCCCGGATAGCTGGCCGAATCGTTTTGTGGCCCAAAGGCACAGCTGCTTTGTGTAGACGCGCTAGCTGTGGGCAGGAACCACAAGCGAACAGCGAAGATGGAACCAGTTTTGAGGCGGTACGTGAAAACCCACGGCTATGTGATCGCCGTAGCAGCCTTGGTTTTCGGGAGCATCTTTCTTACTCAAGTTCTGACCAACGACCAGCTGAACCGGTCCGTTAACGAAAGTAAGTGTCGCCAAAGCAGTGTCGATTGTTATTTTTAGTGTAGAATGTAAACGTGCGCGTATACGCGAGCGTGTGACAACAGTTTCTTACCTTACCCTTTTATTTACCCTCGTATATCATCGGGTACACTACCGTCACGCAGATGCATACTTTCGGATGCGACCGCTTCAACAGTTGATCTTCTCGATCGCGTGGGTCATCGCCGGTCTGATCTTCCTGCTGGGGCTGACGTGCGAGCGTAAGGAGGCCATTTTACCGTTTGCCGCCATCTTCCTGGCCGAGTGGAGTCTACTGGTGGTTCAACAGATTTCCAGGCTCCAATACCACAGTGTGCTCGCGGTGATCCTTTCGCCGGAGATGGTTTTCTACTTAAGTACGTGGTATTGTTTTGTACTATCGAAAGGCGGAAGTGGCACTGGAATAATGTCTTCTTCCTTTCCCTTCCCTCCCCATAACAGTTGTGGCATTGTACGTGAGCTATACTTTAGTTATCCTCTACCGGGTGTTTGATAGCCGATGCAAGGAGGACGAAGAGGACATCGAACAGGTACATCGGCCTGTGAAGTTTTACTTCGGGGACGATCCAGACGACACCAACAATTAAGTCCGTCGAGATGCGTGTGGATTCGTTGTGATTTAAGAATTATTTGCTTTAAGAATTTGATTTAAGAATTATCGGGCTTACGTTACCGATAGGTTATTATAAAAGTAAAAAAAGAACAAACAACTGCTGAGACGTTGGAAACAACATAACATTTTTACTGCCCTTTAACGATCGTCTTTATTGTGCGTTCTGGGACATTCTTATCTGCAAGGATCCGAAAGTGGTCATGATGTGGCGATGACGTAAATGGTGATGCTAGGCCTTATGTGTTCCGGCTCGCCATGCTCACTGCTTCCAATGCGTTCGATCGATCGAGCAGAACTCTCGATTAATCACCGACCGGGGAGCTCAGAACGATTTCAAGAAACGTTCACACTCGGAAAACCGAACAGGTCCGGGGCAAACAAGAGATAAGAACGGTCGCTGGTCGCTCGAGAGCATTCCATTATCAGTGTTGTCGGTATGACTGGTCCTTCTCGGGAGGAGCGTGCATGCGATGCAACCGTGTCGGTATCAGTTCCAATCCGGACGTCTTCACGAACGTTCCGATCCGATCAGGTACTGAAATGGATTCTAAGTTCTACTGGTACATCAAGTTCAACGGCTATCTGATACTGATAGTTACCGTATTCAAAATTTTTGTAGACATACTGGAATGGATTAGGGAACTAGAGAGTCCCGAATCATACGGGTATGGTAAGTACTTGCCCGTATAGAAAAATATGCTGAGCCGTTCAGGACCTGATGTTACATCTCGCCATTTGTTTAGCCTTATCAGCACTACGCAATAATGTCATCGTGGACGGAGTCTTTCTGCTCGCTTGGATCATCGCGGTTGCCTCCCTGTATCAAGCGATCTCCCTGGTACGTCATCCACTAAGCCGCCAATCCGATTGGCAGCTTGTCAGGGTTGCACTCCTATCACCCATGTTTGCGATGCTATGGGAACCCACGTAAGCGGGCTTGTAATCGTACTGATGCCGTCATTTACGATTGACAGGAAGTGGCGATCCTGCTGTACCCAATCGGGTACTTAGTCGGGCTAGAAGCGCTGATTGTTGCTGCCCAGGACTCGATCTGCTGGTGGACGAACAACACTGAGGAGAGTGTTCTGCCCAGGCGTAGCGATGCGATCCTGTGGATCGGTAAGGCGTAGATCATGCATTCATCGTTCGGCATCAGTTGGCCTAATTACTTCCTTTTGTGTGTGTCTGTTTTCTTCTCTACCAGTGGCTCTAGTGTACTTCTACTACACCCTGGACATATTGGGCAAGTTGTTTAAGCGCAAAGATCGTCCTACTGAAACAATCAAATCACAAACTCCATCGGAAGCGTCCCCATATGCCTGCTTGTCGGTAACGTCGCAGTAGCTTCACGACGTAAAACTTAAACCACTCTAACTTCTCTCGCTGTTTGTCCGTTTCCTACTATGGGCGTTTGACTGGAGGTCTTTTTACAAGAAGCGAAAGCGACTTCCCAAAAATACTTCCCCGTAATTGCAACCTTCTGGCGTGACACCAAGCTTTATCGGCAATTAACAAATTCACGCGTCTTCATCGCCACAAACTAGAGGGAGAAGTCCCCCACAAAGAAAGCGAGCCGGTACAACCTTCAAGTTTTGAAAGAAAACAGACAGATAAGTGAAGTGAGGTGTCGTGTGTTGAATGCCATGTACCCCGAAATGCGGTACTCCCATAGAGATCCCCTATCGGAGAAGTGCTGATTTTTTCACAATTGACAGCGATTGTTTAACGTTTGTTATCGCGATTGATCACTTATATACAAGTGGTTCATGTGGACAGATGATTGACTCGAACGTGTCAAGGTGCCAGATGTTCTAATGGCTGGTCGTTGATTGCGATTTGAGCTACTATAAAAAAAAGATGCTCTCATGACGTGTTATTTACTACTTAAGAAATAGTGTTATAGTGTGAAGTACATCATACAATAAAGATACTTGTTTGTTTGTGTCATATAACATGCCATTAGTCATAACACTCCGGTTGGTTTTTTTATTTTGTTTGATGACATCATTGAAATTAATATTTACAATCTGTATGGTTCTGATGAAACTTCTCAATTCTGGTGATTTGAAAATTGTTGCCAAAACACATTGGCCACAGTATACAGACGTCCTGAATTTTGATTCCTCATCAACCATATAATTGAACAGTATCTTCGTTTGACGAATGGGTTAATTTTCCAGGGAAAACCCTCGTTTGCCACAATACACAATATTCTAGATTGTCTTCGACTTCTGTCCTGTGGCATTCAGTATTTGCTTCTCCATTTGTTTTGCTTCCTTTCGCATTTATCTGATCGAATCCTTTTTCCCCTCGCCACTAGTAGAGGATGCCGAAGCGGACGAAGAGGATGGACAGAACGGCCGGGGCGACGATCGAGGCGATCGGGGCGACATCAACGGCGAGAAGGAAAAGCTCGACGAGGAGCACTCCCTGCGGGACGACGGTTCGCCGGAGCCACCGAACGGGGAGATCGTGTCAATACTCCGCAAAAACGGTTCCCTCCTCCAGAGTCAGTAAGTATCGGCCTTCACAGCGGCAGGAGAGGGACTCTTGCAGTCTGAGTGCCTTGTGTGGCGACGCCTCTTCAATTTTTGTAGCGTTCTGACCAATCGTTAAGTTGTGCCCGCAAACATTTTCCCTTGTTTATTTCGTTTTTTTCTTCGTTGCCTTCTCTCATCGCGACCAACTTCATCCGACCAACATCGAACGGAACACGCTGAACTTGCGAACGGTCATCCTTCCCGCTCCGCAGGGAAATATCCTCCAGCCAACAGAACTTCTTCCGAATGCTGGATCAGAAAATCGAAGAGGTAGGTTGGAAATTGAATTGTTTTCTTTCATTCCCCGCACCGTACCGGCCGTGCGCGAGTTTCCTCGATTTATCATCGTGTTTCGTTTGATTTTCATCGCTGGTGGTTTTTGTTCTTGTCGTTGTACCGCCGTTGTTTAGTATCGATTTTCCACCACGCGCAACACGTGAACATTGGTCCGTTTGTTGTCTTGTTGCTTGCTCTGGTGGTTCTCCTACTCCATCGTCGTACACATCGGCCGAGATGGTGCGGTGTAATTGAGTTGCGAATCCAATCAAATTGGTTTATGTTGTCGTGTGCGAAAATTGTGTACAAAGTCTACCAAACGGACACACACACACACACTGCTTGCGACACCGGTTTTCGGTTGTTTCGGATGATTTATTATTCTGTACCGTGTACGTGTCGTTTTTGCAGGGTCCAGATTATGACTCGAGCAGCGAAACCGAGCAGGCACTGGAGGAGGCCCGCCTGAACGCGCTGGTGCAGCACTGGGAGTCGGCCAGCTTGACCACGTCGATGTGTTCTTCCACCAGCCGGTCCCTGCAGGGAACGCCGGTCCGGCAGGTACCGCTCAGGTAGGTCCACTGCGAAGCCATCGGTTCGGGTGCGCGGTGAGGCGAGAGTAACGCTCAGGATTGATTTTGCAGACAGCCTCCACTGAGGCCTCCGTTCCAGCAACCGCTCAGTGCCGAGCTGTTGTCCCAGCAGCAGCTACTGCTGAAGCAACAGCACCATCACCTTCACCAGCAGCAGCACCAGCACCAGCAGCAGCAGCACCTTCAGCAGCAGCAACAGTTGATCCACCACCAGCAGCAGCAGCTGCACGGTCTCCAGCAGCAGCAGCAGCAGCAGCCGCCGCTATCTCACTTGCCTCCTTCGACGGGAGGAGTGCCCGGAGCGCAGGGATTGGCATCACAACTGCAGCAGCAATCTTTACACCAAAACCTCAGCATCGGCATGAACATGAACAGCCCCAAGCGGGTGATTGCCAGTGGGAATGCCGTCAGTGTCGGCGGAATGCCGCTCGGCAGCGATCCGACCGGCCAACGGCAGATGCTTTCCCAATCGATCATTCATCAGAACTACGGTGTGATACAGCCGTCCCAGGCGGCACCACAACTGCGTCCCAGCTCTGGCCGTACGCTCCCATCGCCGGTCCAGTGCTTGCAGATGTCCTACTACCAACAGCAGCAGCAGCAACAGCAGCAACAACAACAGCAACAAGCCCAATCACTTAGTCAGCAATTCCAGCAGCAGCAACAACAGCAATCGATACCTCCCCAGTCCTACTACAATGACATTCTGCGGCATCCTATGCAGGTGAGTGCGCACTTGAGTCTACTTTTGTCACACATTGCAAATCTGACATCAAATCGGTCTGTGTATGAATATCGTCATGGTCATTGCTGATATGAATGTCTTACGATGGCGTGCAAATTATGGGCTGAAAGACGCCAAATCCTACCTTCTCTGCTGAATGATCACGATATGAACATTCGATTAAAAATTAAGAATGCAAATCAACATCCATTAGATGCTGGTACCATAAGAGAGATGTAAAGGTAACTAACAAATGGACAATGCTTTCTACTGGTCGGGGAAAACTTAAAGCTGTTCAATCAAGCAGACAAATCCCACAATGCATCTGTTGCGTGTCTTCAATAGTTCAGCCATGTGGGGTTTATGCAAGCGATTCTCATCCTGTATTTTATGCAGTGTATAAGAAATGTGTTAAAAATACTTTATTTTCGAAAAATAGTGGTGCGATTTGTTTCTGTTTTCGACGACAAAAATTAGGTGTTATTGGAAAACCCACTCGCGGATATTCTAATTATGTGGTATTCTGGTGTTAATCATGAGTTAAGAAGCAGATAGTGATAAAACAATTCACATCACATTTATGCTTCAAACTCGTTGAGAAGCTCTGAAAAACCATTTGAGATGCGCAGCCCCTCTTCAACTCAATACAAACACAATGTGGCTTGCAAACGTGGGAACCTAACGGATCGCATGTTTGTGGGTCAGTAAGGGTTTTTGGAATGCGCTTGCATTTTTAAGGCTTTTCGATAAGTTTTTGTTGATACATTGAGGTGTTTAACAGTAATAAGTAGTAACATTTTTAACCTAGCGCACAATGAACTTCAACGTTTCGTTGTGAAACTCACAACATGCTGTAGTATTGTATGTTTTCACTTGTTTTTCTAAATTCAATTGTGTTTACATTCCACATTCATTGGCTGCGTGTGCAAAACACATTTTTATTCAATTCCTGACTATGGTTGCCTCAAGCGCCGTTGCAATCAATTAGTTTTCAATTTTCCCACACTCGAATCGTATCATCTTACCGACGGATCAAGTAAACTTTCGCTTATCATCTCACCTTGCACCTCCGTTCAGGTTAGTTTATTATTCTCACCTCGCAGGATTCACTTCCCTGTGAAATAGTGCAGAAACCACGTTCGCACGCCTATCGAAATGTACCGCAACAGGCTATGTGTCCGATGCCAGGTTAGTCTGTTCGGTTTTCCCAGCTAAGACTCCCAAGCGCCGGATGCCTTCATTTAGAAGTTGATAGAAAGTTTGTTCCGCTCCAGCGGGGCAAGGTCAGCGCTTTGGCGAACAGATAACTACGCAACCAGTGGGAAGTTCAATGAATGTGTCATGCTCGACGCCAACATGGAAACCTAAGCCGTGGATGTTGTTATAGTACTTTTTTCTTTATTTAGCTTGCTCCTAACACTTTGCCATCGTTTAATACGCTATAAAGTGCGCGTAATGCGCCCGCTTTTCCAACCGAGCGGTTCTCCTATTACCTACGACGCCTTCAATTACACCGCCCAGCAAGTAGCGCCGGATGTGCTGGGTGATATTTCTTTCGCATTTGGCTTTGTTCGCGCACGACGCTCCTCGCAGACAAACAGACATAACAAAAAACATCCGCATCCACCACCGCCAAGCACACGGTTCATTTTTCACGTACACGTTTGTTAATCTGCGCGCAAACAAACCGCGTTGGCAGTCGAAAAGAAGAGGAAAAACAACGATATACAACGGGTCGTTTGTGTTTTTACCGTCCCACCTTTAATCCTACTACTACTTTTTACCCTTCCCCGCCCCCTAATATTCGGCTCATCTTCCGAGACTGTTTTCCGTTTGCATCTTTACACTCCGAGTTCCGCCACGTGGAGGCGCGCTCGATGTGCCTATTTAATCTACTTTATTATTTGGCTTCGGGGGGTGCGCACTTGAGCGGCATGACCTTTAGTGTTGCTAAACGTCTGCTCGGCTCGGATTACCTCAGCACAAACAGGCTGTGCCCAACCTTCCCGGCTGCTGGCGCCAGGGGGGAGCTTTAAATCTAAAATCATCACTTTAATCACGCAATTGTTTGCTACTGGCCGGTTGGTTTGGGAGAGCGTGATAATGACTCTGACGATACCGATCCACTGTCCTCGCCCTTGATACTGTGCTGCGGTACCCTTCCGGGCCGCGACATTGGATCTTGGTGCGCATTGCGCGCCAACTTAATTCCGTCACTTCTTCGCCACTTGCTGCTGGCCGGCGCCCGGCGACTGCAAATAGAACAATGATGCCGATGACGAGCGGCTACGCAATCTACTAAAGCTGTTGTCCTACCGCTAGCTAAAATAAAACCCATATTTACTCGTACAGAAATATATCTATCAACAATAGCTGGCCCATATTCACAGATAGGAGATTTTGTTTTTCTTTCGACCACAGAGCGATGGGGGAAAAGGTGACTTTACGTTGCTTGGGAAAGTGTCCCACCGGCTCCCGTTCTTCCTGGGGAATGGCAGAAGATACCTCCACGGGTAATAAACTGTGTGCTGTGTGCTCCGTCTGTGATGGCGATCTGACTGATCACTTTCAGCTACACGATCACGTTGCGTCGTCCTCGTCGCTTCCAATCGACCATCCCGCGGGGAGGGGCGGTTCAGTCGGCTGATGTCTACTAGGCCTGCCTTGCTTGCCCTAATTGACCAATTGTGGTACGGCACGTGAGTGATTTCTTCGCCACATCCGCGAGATATCCGACGCGATCCGACGCGATGTGCCGCCGAGGGGGGTCCATTTGCAGCTCGTCATTCACGTTCATCCGGATGGTCGACTTGAATGGCGGTATCGGGCGGCTCGGTTCAGTTCGTCGCCGATGGTGTGAAGCTGTGGATAATAAGGGCGTGAAAAGAGAGATTTGAATGAGTTCAATTAGGAGCGCAAGCTATACGTCGACTTTACAATGTTAATGGGGTCAGAAATAGTTTCTCTCGTTAGCAGAAGGAGATGCAGAATGCAAATATTTTATTTTTCAACGTGCAAAATATATTAAAAACCATTTTCGCAAACTAATCGATTTGTGAAAAAGCATAACTACCATCGTCAATCCCTTTCTCTGATGCATTTGTTCGATTCGAGACGAGAAATAATCGTCCGGCGTCAAGAGAATCCCATTAACACACATCCTACCAACACGAACCGATGTAGACAAACCAACGTGTAAATGAATTTATCACCCGAGTCGTAGCGGCCCTGGCAATCGTTAAAAATGATTTAAAACAGCTCATTAACTCTCATCTCACGGACGAACAGTGTCTGTGGTGTCCGTTTTTTTTGCTCCTCGTTTCGGGCCACAAAATAAATACAACTTTTACCTTGCCGAGCGGTCCTCAAAGCGTTGAAGTGGTCTATCTTTGGAAGCAGCATGGTTGCATTACAAACGATAAGCATAAGCAAAAGCCAATCAAACGGTCGAGGGCCAGCGAGCTTAGATTCCATTCATCAACGGCTTCACATTTCTGCTCCGATAGCTACGGACGGCCAAGACTGAACCCATCCGGTGTTGCCTGCGAACGAAAGTACTATCTGGCACGTTGGGATGACAAGGCTTACGCGGCGTTCGAGATAAGGTAGAAGATGCCGTCTTCGGAGAAAGGAAATATATCTCCGGCGAGCAGCAGGGCAAGAGTATAATCCGAGCTGATAAGAACAAATTTAGGATAGTCTTATTCACCCGGTGGCGATGCTGGTTGGTAGTACTATGCAAGCCCAACTATTCTTCCGTGCTGAGAAACTCTTTCGCCCTTTACTTGCTATGTGATGTACCAGTGCTGGCAAATCTATCACGTCTATAATATATTCCCTTTCAAAATCCAAAGAGTGTTTGTTACCCTTTATATACTGATCACATTTGTATTCTACCCTCGTGAAATGTGATACTCAGCGTGACCTTTACCTGGTTTATTTTAGACCATGCCAGAGTTTTATACGACCAAACTTCACGCTTCCCGGAAGGTACGACAGACTGTTCTCGTTCTTGTAGAAAAAACGAAAACCTCTAATAAACGTTCACTATTCCAGAGAATACTTTAGGTACGCAACTTTGCTGTAAAGAGGTTCGCCATCACTGGCATGAGCACCGTGGAAACAGACATTTTCTTAATTAACGTTGTACGTCGGCCCCAATCTACGTGCAAGAACTTCCTCTTTGGTCTTTGGTATGCACTTGCTGGGTGGACTGGAGCAAATAAAACTTCACGCTCGTCCCCTTGTTTGCTACGCCATTCTCTCCTCGCATCTAACATCTAGGATAGTTTTCTTCTCCAGAAGTGCTGCAACCCTTAGGGGCGGGAGGGTCACAGGAAGGACGGCGCTTAATTTCTTCCGCTTATGATTAAACATGGTCAAGAAAATAGCCGACGGCAACAAGGGCGGCACTGCTGCAGTTTCCTTGGTTTTGCAAATGCGGTAACCGGCAAACCGGCTACCGAGGCAACCTCTAAGCGACCCGGTACAAGTACGGAACCGACGAAAAATTGTATGCATGCGCATGCACTTCCGGAGGGCGCAACAATGTGCACTTGTGCCATCTGCATCTCTTTCGAGAGTGCAAAACACGATGTCAGCAGCCAATGTACCGGTGCATTCACCATTCCTCGAGTAGAGTCATGTTCCGTTTCGGCCAACGTTTCGGCCAACGTTTCGGGATGGCAAATGAAAACCAAAAATGAAAAACGAATCGAAAATGAATGTGCCGCACCGAGGACAGAGAAAGACAATCGAATAAGCGCTATTTTACCACGCAACCCCCAACGACAACAATGAACTCCGGTGGGTAATTACAATTTGTTGGCGAATTAAAATTATGCCCTCGGCAATATGAAGTTTCGCAGAGATGTGGCACGAGCTGTTAGTCGTTGTGCACACGTACGTCATCGGCATAGGCCGATCTGGACTTTTTCGCACGCAAACCGCGACCGCAGCGTTAGTAGTGGCCGACCCTGGTGCAACGAATCTGTAACGTCAGTCCGCCGGTGTACGAACGAAACCGGACAGATGCAACGATCGTAAGCGCCGTTTGCAAATAATAAATGGTATCCATTAGCTCGGGCCGGAATGGGAATAGCCCGCCTCGATGCATACATTATCCACCAATTCACCGCCACGCAGGTGACCGCCAGGTTGGCTGCTGCGTACATCTATTCTTCCGGGTAACGGTATGCCTGTGTTGTTCGGCTCACGCGAGCATTGAAGTTAAAACATCGTAGTGTTAAAGTCTATCAACAAATTGTACCTCTAAATCTATCAATTGAATTTTTATACATAAATTGATGTCCATCTGTCTTGATTTGTATGCATAGAAAAAGCAAACCGATCGAATTTCTAAGATAAAAGTTAATCTGACGATCTTCAAATGAAAACCATACTTTCTCAGCCTATTTTTCCATTTTATACTGAAGAGATGAGTGACCCAAAATGAAACAAAAAAGGAGAGTTTACTTGATGCAGCATATACCTCGAAAGTCATGTGTGGTGGACGTTCATTAAAACCCCGGAGCTGTTCAATGTTAAATAAAAAAGTATTTGCTACCTTGAAGGGACTTTGTGAGGGATAGGTGTTGGCGTTTTTTTTATATATCGAGCCTCCTAATTTCTATCCCCAGGCGATGAGTACCCCGAAGGAAAAATGAAGTACTTTTTTCTATTTTTCGATGGGGCGGTTTCTGGCTAGTGGTTTATTTCCCAAATTTCTTCTTTTTAAACCAACGGTGGTTAGAAAAAAAAAACCATTGAAAAAAAAATCCGAAAATGTAGTCAACCCCCCAAAAAAAAGGACACAAAGCAAACCATGGGGATAATAAGGGGCTACAATTTCTTCGCGTGGGAACTTACCCAAATGTCTATTTTGGCTCCGTCGCTGCTGGTTCCCTCTTCGTTCGCTCCGTGACACCGTTTTCCACTCGAAGACGACGAGGCCTTGACTCGCAGGCAGCATTCCACAGCCTCACACCACGCTACTGGGCCCGTTTTGGTAAGCTGGTATGCGTCACTTTCCAGCCCCACTCATAATCATCTTCTGATGCCCCCTCCCGGGCCTTCCGGGCATATGGAACCAACAATTCCGATCGATCAAGACTTAACACTTAACAACGATGTATGTACAAAACTTTCACTAGCATTTTTCATGTTTTCAACGTTATGTTTAGGGGAATGACGCGTTCCGGCGGCCTGGACCTGGAAGATACCTTCCTCGCCTTCGTGCGTGCCTTGCCGAGGAGCATGAGAACGTTATGTCGCTTGCGTGACATTATTCGCAAGCCCGGTCGAGGTCAGTGAACTGCCGTTGCTCACAATACCGTTGGTTGCTGTGGTGGTGGTGTTGGTGGGGGTTGGTGCTGGCGCCGAAGGGATTGCGGTCGGTCCGCTCTCCACGTCTTGCTCGTTGTCGAAGCGGACAAAGTTGTTTTGCGTTGCCGGGAGCGGCTCCTTGCCGAACATCCGATAGAGCACGATCAGGCTGACCAGCACGTACACGTTGGCCACTGCCGGCAATGGGAAGCAAAACAAAAGTAACGTGTCAGTTCAAATGTAAATTAAGTGTGTCAGTTTTGCTTCCATGTTTTTGGCTGGCCGCAAACTCGCAAAACCGAAAGCGCAACTCTTTTCGCTTTCAACAACACCTTACACTGTGTAAAATGATTCGAAAGTGTGTTTTCTTCCATGAGTTTCCTCAGTTCTAGGCACGAGTGATAGACCTTGACCGATACTTACATATCATGACGACCAGCTGACGCGTTTCTATCGAGGCCAGCTCCGAGGGCCGGCCGGTGCTCAGGTTGACCGTTTCCTGCACGATTACCACCACACCGTCCGCGATGAACAGCGCCAGAAACGGGGTAAGGTAGGTTTTGCTTTCCTGCCGAAACAGAATCGGTTTTGGGATGCGAGGTTAGTTTCCACAATAACACCGATTAAAGACGTGTAAAAGATAGTAGGTGGGGAGGATCATACAAGATGTACGCAAAGGTATAAGCAACCTGTTGAAAGCAAGGTAAACATCCTGGAAACATTACAGCCTAAAGAGAGTCACCGTAACCCGGCGTGGAAGGTAAACTTTATCGGCATCCTTTAAAGTGTGTGCTTTGTCGCGTCGGACAGCAGTATGCTTACCTTGTACAGTCCGGCCACCAGCATGACGGAAGCAGTCAGCCACAGGGCCGACTCGAGCTGGATGAGTACGGGAAACTTTTGCACCGGTTCAACTGCCGATTGTTGTTTCGATGGCGCACGTCGACGGACGGAAAATTCCACCCACACGCGTAACCGGAAACGAGCCCCCGGCACGAGGTGTGGAGAGGGAGAGAAAGAGATAAATTCATTAGTCGTAAGTTTGTCTTTAGCTGCGTGTTTGGATGCAGGCTTCGGGCTCCGACGATTTTCCTTTTCCCGCTCCCATTGATATCGAGTGCATCGAAGGGCCGTTGCGGGGCTAATCTGTCTTGTTTTTCTGAAACCGCTGGGAAACTTTGGACTGGAATAATGGGAAGAAAGATAGCATCGCGACCTGGTCGCGCGATCGATGGCGGAATAGTTTGCGGTCGGCTGCAGTTGCTAATTGAACAAACACTACCAAACTTGATACATCACACGCGAGGAAAAGTAGATGTAATCTCCAAAAAGTTCATGATGATGCTTGAAAGATGTACCTATTGATTGGAAATTTGGAGGTTTTATCAGTTCCGATTAAAAGTACTTCCTATTTCATTCCAACATGTTCCATGACGTGAACATGTTTAGTTACCAAACATCTCGAGTAACCTATTTGCAACGAATACTACACAAAAACGAACGTCCTTAGAAACAATATAACCGCAACGAAATAAAGAACGAAAACCATTGAATATTAAAAAATTGTCCATTCTTTTTAAAATTCAAATTTTAACGCATGTTTCAAGCTCTGACAAGTACAATGAATTAATTCTTCTCGCAGTTTTCTTTACAGTCTCTTGCGTTTAGCAATGCGTTGTGTAATGTTCTTCCCGTGATACAGGAAATGGCGATGGCAAGGTTTATATTAAACTTCCAACTTGTTATTCGAAGTAACATTCATGCCCCGTTTTTATATAAATACTAATTTACTGTTTTCATTTGCTGTTTCCACAATGGCTATTACCAACCAGCCTCGAAGGCGGGCTAGCGTTTAGTGGCTTCCAGCGGGTTGCGCTTGTTTGCCAAATCTGCAGCAAAATAATAGCCTATCTCGGATGAATTCCGCCATCCGGAACATACTACATTATCAAAAAAGGCGAATTTACCGGCAAACAAGGGCAGCAGAGGAGAAAAAATTGGAATCCAATCAAAAAAATTGAACCTTTTCGCAATTATTTTCCCATTTGTTGCACAGTTTGAAAAAGGGTTCTGTAAATAAGCTATCAAGGTGGACAACGTGGCCGACTAACTGAGTATGGGTGTTTCTAGCGATTCTATCGTTCCGCCACAACGTGCGCACCCAGCTGTATAAAGATTGCAACACATTTTGGGCGAACGATGTAGCGTTGTTGTGCTAGCAGTAGGCGTCGATATCGAACCGAAGCTTTTTCGGTATGCTTCGTTTGTTCCCGGGGATAAATTATCGTTCGCCAATTTGGTTCGTTTGTGCTCGAACTAAATGGGATTTAAATGGTTCACAACTGTTGGTCTTTCCCGTACATATCGTGATTAGAAAAGCGATCAAACAATTCTCTACCGATCATGCCACGTGTGATGAAAGGAGAATACTTACATTCTTCGTCGATGAACAAAGGTTCGTCGTGTATGTCCCGGCCCATGAACGAGCTCACTATGATCACGGACGTGAAGAAGATGGTGCAGCACGCGATGAAGTACCCGTGGAACTTCATGAAGCACCGAAAGATGCGATTCATGATCATCGATTCGAGCATTTTGTCGTTATTTTTCTTTCCACTTCCCGTCCCGAAGTTGGCCGAAAAAGAGAACGATTGCGGGTTTGGCTTGGCTGGCTGGCGCTTAAAGGGCGCACCGTTGTTCACGGCGGCTCTTATTATTTTTCCCTCTTTGCACTGGTGTTGTTAAATTTTCTTTCGACGTTCTTTTCGACCGCGGCCAACCCTTCGGGGCGCCCGATGCCGCAACACAACGGCGCACCACAAGCACAGGGAAACACTTTAGACGGTAAACTGTGCCGTCTCGGTTGAACTTTTTTTCGCTGACTGTTGTGTGTTTGGTTTTGAAATCAAACCCACAGTAACGCGCACAAATACACACTCCCAAACGTACGAGCACACACGCGCGCGCGCGCACGGTTCACAATGGTTGCACAGCAATCCAGGGTCCGGGCCCTGGCGCGATCACAATGCACTATTTATATGGGTTGATTTTCTTAATGAACGAATTGAACGCCACTCCTGCCGGAGTGATCCTAAATCATCATCTCGCTTACGTTTTTCGCACCGGATAGGAACACTTGCACCGTACGTGCATATCGGGACAGCCACTAGAGTTGAAGAACACAATACTAAATGGAGTTTTCCGACCGACCGTGCGTGGGTAGTTCGTCACTGTGGCAGCAAAGTGGAACCATCATCTTCCGCTGAAGGGGATATCGTAACCGTATGTGTACTCCGATACCGAAAACAACACAACCTCGCTCGCCACCGTACGGTTCGCTTCTGTCTGCCGCTTGGCCAACTGCGACTCGCGCTGTCATAAACATCAGCCGTTTCGCGGTAGGTACATCCATCAGCTCGCGGCAACCAGCGCCACCACGACCACCACCATTCATATCGCAGTAGGCCAACAATCGTGCCGAGAGTGGCGAGAACCGCGCGATCCGCTCGGGATCAATTTGGGGGGAGCGTTGGTTTCATTCGCTTGGCATCTCACCTACTTGGACCCAGCGGAAGCATTGCGATCGGGTCTTACGAGCGTAGCCACGTTGACGCTCATTGCGGCTTTGAAGAAGATCGCTCTGAGAGCTCTGTTCAGCCAACATCTCTCTGTTCGAGATCATCACGGTTTATGCTGCTTGCTTCAAACATCATATTGTATTTTCCCCACCAACCCAACGGTTGAGAAACGATCACGAACACGCTTGCAGGTGAACAGTGAGAAAAGTTATAGCAGTTCAAGAACATAATAACAAACTCATTCGATTGAGTAGCCGAATGTTGCGCACAATAAACGACAGGTTATTCAAAGAAATATTATAGAAGAACTGGACAAAACCGAATTTTCGATACACTTCACGGATAGAGTTGAGTTGAGTAAATTATTATATTTGTTTTTCCGGTATGTTTACCACAACTGAATTGCGTTGTATACGTAAATTGTATTATTCTTCGACGCGCATGTGATGATTACTTGCACAAAACGGTTTTATATTGTACTCGTTTTTTCACGACCAGGTTTTTATTATCAGTGCATCATCCAAACTCTGATTTACAGCAAAACAAATTCCATGAACGTCGTCAATCGTTGATAGCTGATGAGTCTTATGAACATAGGAGGTTACGTTTCCACTGAAGAGTCCCTAATCTGTGTTGTTAGACGTGTTCACCATCCGGCAACGTTCCATCCAACATCGCTCTACGCAGCTGAATTAGGACTAGCAACACATAAGCATTTATGCCTAATTTCGGAACAGGAATAAAAGGAATCTCGTTTAGGACTGACTAGTTATGCAGCATAAGTTAGAGTAATGGACTTACCACAAACCACAATCATTATCATCGTGCTTGCAAAGTTTAGGCTGATGATGAATATAACTAAACCGATTGCTTGAATTATAAAGCCTAGGCCTACAAACACAATGCACATCGTGATACAGAAACGAATCCTCTGTTGTTGGAAGAGATTAAACATTCATCAAACTACATTCATCGAGACAGCTTAATTATATGTGCAGCACTAACCTTCAGGAAGCCAACCCAGTAGATGATCGCAAATATGGCGCTCATTAGACCACTGTAGAGGATGCCCATTCGTGCGTTCTTGTAAAGTTCGGCTTTAAAATATACAGCCCATCAATGGTTGAAGAGAAGAAAAAATGATTGAATCACTACACTTTCTTCCCACATGGTTTCAGCTTACTGTACTTACCATGCTCGGGAGGAACAGGCAGTTGATCCCAAATGCTGCTGAACAATAATGTGACGATGGTATCTATTGTGACAATTGCGCCTACGAAGTAAGCATGTGTTCGAATGTTGTTGGAAAAATCAAAAAGTGCCATCGTAAAGCTGGGACCAGAAACTCTCCTGTGTAGCAATGTCCAAAAGGCGTACCGAACACTACGATGTTCCACCGTTAACTGATCGGTAGTTTCGTAGCGCACAGATCTGGACCCGTACTGAAGAATCTAGTATTGTTTTGGTGTAAGTGTCCAGTGTTGGAATGTCTACGTACATACGGCAAATCACGTTGGAATTCATAAAAAACGTGCATTACAAACCGTTCAAACAATCGAATTGTCTGTATGATTTATAAAAAATAGGCAAAAGCTAGGATTATTACTTCTGTATTGAGTTTACACACGCTTTTTAAACCAATATTGATGAGAAAAAGGGAAAAAATAGCTATTACTTTTAATAACAAAAATTGTACGAGCTCAACTAACAACATTGACTAGGAACATAGGGGTTCTATTTTGACTTGGAACATATTTAACGATTTAGGTTTAATCCAAATAGAATATACTGACACCAAGCTAGTCCGGATGCGTTATTATACGGATGTAAAATATTTATGTTTACGACAAACGATCTGCCAGGGTGGAGTTGTCGGAATAGACGGAATCCAAAATTGGTTCACAAAAAAGTAGCTTTCTGAACAGAGGTGAAACGTTGAAGAGTGTGCACCTTGCAACATGTTACTCCCTCTAGTTTTGAGCACGGGAACTACGTATGTGAACTGTGGTACAACATAATATCAACGTTTGCGAATCGTGACATACGGTGAGTTGTGGTTTTAGCAGCATCGGTAACCCAAACTTGAGTAATGTTCAGAACGTTAGTAACCTACAAATATGCGAAAAATTATCTTGTGTTAAGATTGTGAAGATTTGTGTTTTAGAACCGCACCAATGGAATTATAAAAATGAGTGTACATATTCTGTTAATGTTTCTTTCTAACAAACTTATGTACGATTGAAACATACAGTCCATAGTTCAATGCAGCAGAGAGTGTAATTGAATCAAAACATTATTTTTTCTCCTTGATTGCCGTTTCAGGCACTTACCATCCTTAGGAAGAATAGGAAAAAAAAAAATCCAAAAGCAACAAGCGGACAATAGTGTGTAGTGTCGTAGTCATGCCTACGAAATTTCCATTTATTCTAATGTTGTTACCGAAATTTCAAATTGCGTTTTATTTGAAACTGAAATATGGTGGTCATTGTTTTATTGTTTATTTTTGAAATGTTCGATTTTGCGACGTTAAACGTTTACAGCATTCTGGTACGACTCATTCAACTTCGCTCTACGCAGCTCAGCCATAACGTGCCAAAAGTAACCATTGATACCTAATTTTTAGTAGGAGGAGAGAAAATGAAATAAAATGATAACCTCGTGGACGTGCTGGCTATGCTGTATGGACTGATGCTGTTGGACTTACCTAAGACGATAAGCATGTGAACCATGCCATAGACGTTTACAGTGACAATATCTCCAATCAAACATAAAGCTGCTAGTGTGAATTGGAGACCTACGTACACCATACATATCAGGAGGCAGAAACGGATTCTCTGTTGTTGGAAGAAAGCATTCGTTAAATTTCAAACAGGGACAGCTAGTGTTTATGTGTATCACCAACCTTGACGAAGCCAATCCAGTATAAAATGGTTATTATCAGTGCCACCAGATCGACATAAAGACGAATCTTTTGCATCTTATTGAAGATTTCAGCTGTCAAAAATATAGCCCATCAAATATGTGTAAGATGAAATATTTCTGATTTTAAAATCCATTTTTTACACTTTCTAATCCTTCATGAAGAACTTACCATGCTCTGGAGAAACGGCTTCTCTATCCCCAAATGCAAGATACGAGACGCTGACAATGGTTTCCAGCGCCAAAATAACACCCACAACGTAACCATGTGTGCGAATGTTCTTCGAGATATCGAATGCGTTTGAATGTGCCATCGCAAATGGAATAGAAACTCTCTCGCGCACTAAAGATCAAACCGAAAACTACACTCCGAACGCTCTGATGTCCCGTAGTTGACTGATCATTAAATAAGTACGCGTTTAAAGCTAGACCCTGTTTCAAGACTGGCACAATGTTGTGGTATTAGTGTCAAATGGTGGGTTATTTTGTGGTGGGGGTGGGGATCGTTGGAGCTATCACTATTAAAGCTTCAATGTATATGGCGGTTGTTGATCAAGGACGTACGTTTCGTTGTACTGCTACTACCTTAGTGTTTAGTAATAAAAATCTCCCTGGTTTAAGATGGAGGCGCCTAGTAGATGGTAAACTACATTCGGGCAATCCTCTTTAAAATGGGAAACGACGGGACTACCATCGTGGTGAGGCTTTCGGCTTGATGGATCTGAATAATTACACAGAATATATATTTTTAGTTATTTCATTCCTGTGAATCTTATTTTTGATTTTTTTTTCAATGGATATTGGCCATTGAGCATTTATATTGATTTAGCAAGAGTTACTTAAAATTTCTTGAAACAGCTGTGTACGCTGTGTCTTGAAACGGCGGGGTGACCATGAGAAATAAATTGAACACGCTGTTATCTTCGTAACAATACGCTGCGCGACTGTGCCAACATGAACGCAGCAATGGCCTTGAAAGATTTCCTTCATCTTGACCTCACTCTGGCACGCTTGAAGATTGCAACATCTTCATCTTCGTGACTGCTCTTCGCTACTACTCGTGCTTACACACAGACATAGTAACATGGTGGGACGCAACCAACGAAGGGTTTCGTAGCTTAATAAAAACCGCTAGAGCAACCGGCGTTTTTCAAAAGGCGGTGCATTTCTGCGTGAGTGCTTAAAGTGCGTATAGCTCATAGGAAACTAGTAACTAATACTAAGAGGTCGTAAACTAGGATGGGTTTTAAAGATGCTTGAGTTCGTAAGAAACGTTTGTGGTTTAAAAACATACTATTCAAATTATGTTTTGTTTGCACTTAACTAAACAGCAAAGCTACAACAATGATAAGCGGCTTGCTAGTGGCATAAGTCGTGTGTTAGTACTACTTCCTAATGTTGTTATATCCTAACTTCCAAAGGCCATTACATGATACAAACCTACTTCTTTAATGCGGGCTGCCTGAAGGTTATCGGGAGCATACCAAATTTATATTTAAAAAAATTGACTTCCGTGCTGTCTACATTTTGTGTCTGCTAGAAGGATTACACAACTTTGTGTATACAAACTCATTCAAATACACTAAATCAAAAACACATAATGTAAAAATGCAATTTTATCGGTACACCAAGCACGTTTGTTAAACAATGATACATCAGAGCAGAGACTTCAACACACATGGTCCTTTCTTTCCATCGCCATGTTGCTGGTGATTATTTTATTTTTGTCTTAGTGATTTAGGATTTTTTGGCAAAGACTCATTCGAAGTTTGTTTCCACATCTGAGCTAAGACTCGCAGCTTGTATGCAGTGATAACTAATTAGGTTCGGAGCAGGAAGACATGGAATACATGAAAACGACAATGATATGCTTATTCTACCCTTGCTGAATTCGCAACATGGCTTTGCTACTCGACTTACCAAAAGCGATAAGTGTTGTGGTGCTGAGTCTGACGATTCAACTGACCAACGCAACATAGAAGGCTACTCTTGCATAATAAGCAATAGCACACACCAGATTTATCGAGTGACAAAACAAAAATCTCGGTTTCGGAGACTTCCCGCTTCTTCTTCCCAGCGGCTTGAAGCTGCTCTATCGTCTCAAATCGTTATTCCCGGAACGGTCTTTCATGTTTGTCTAACACTGGAAGTGGGATAGCGCCAAATTGGGAGAATACGTTGATTGTTGAACGATATGAGTTGAGTTTTAGCCGAAATGATCATAGAGAACGAGTGCAGTGTGAGACAAATTTCGGCCACTGTTCAGATTGGACGCGTTCGAGGCCCACAACATCCTTGCAATTTATATTAACTGACCCTCTCAATATGGCAATATCATCATCAAGATCTTTAACCGCTAACCTACGGTTTTCCAATACCAAATCTGAATCTTCTACTGGACGTTGGCGTTCGCAGGTTCCGGCCTTCGTCTGCGACACATCCAGCTTCTGCACACTTATTCGTCTTCTTTGGCGTAACGACCGTCTTCGACCATACCTTCCTTATTAAGTGATGATTAGACTTGTGTCCCTTTGCGATCGTGGCTAGTCAGTTCTCTCGCAACAGGAGAGGGTCCAATGGATTTCGAAACTACACCATATCATACACCAATGCATGTTTTGACTTTTAATGCGTAAACAATTCACCAACGAAAAGAAACTAACAAAACTTACCTTCAAACAAACTATAAACAAACAACGTATATGTGTCGTTATCACTTTTACACTCTCATTAAGGTTAATGCTTTATTTGTAAAGGTTAATGCTCTTCCTCCATTTCCGCTCGTTGCTCGTCTGGGACTCTCTGTTCTTCGAGACGTTCGAAATTCTCCACGCAGCTCGACATTGGAGTATTCAACATCGACTCACTCAGTTGGATCACCACGAGCATTTTATACGCGTGAAAAGCTTTTACAGAACACCGTGAAAGAGACAGAATTAAATCATCAATTACTGATTGTTTAAAGATTGCCCAACACATCGGCTTAGCGCTACAATACATACCTAAGCTGACTAACGATAAAACTATAACCGCAACTTGTGAATGAGAGAATATCGCTTTGTACCAAAAACCGATATGGCCCAGCAAATGCAGAACCAAGAATAGCAGGAAAACTGTGAGACACCCTCGAACTCTCTGTTGGTGGAAGTAAAAAGTAAAGCATTATTTACGAAGTTATGACAATTACGTCATAACGTTTGCTAGAAGCTAACGGACTTCTAGTTTGTGGGTATTTCCTGAATGGATATTTCCTGAATTCCTTGACCGTAAAGGCTGTTTCCGGTACCTAGGAGTGCTCCTTGACTTGCAGTTGAACTCCCACGATCAGCTGGAACTCTTCGTCGTTAAGGGCAACTAGGTGATTCATCTGCCTACGCGCGTGTTCAAGTCGGATCCAGTGGCGCACCTTGAATCGATCCAGCGAAAAGCTGCACGGCTGGCAATACGCTTCTGGAGGGTCGAGGTTGACTGCAATGGACGATGCGCGCTACTTGGGCTCGACTCGCTGAGACAACGTAACTGTAGCGCGCAGAAATTGTTCGTTGCGGTGCGCCAGAGCTTCTTTATAGACTCTGCTTATTCATTCCAGCGAGAACACTCCGTGCTGGAAAGTTGCTTGACGTTGCGGGTTCGTCGTACCCGCTTTGGCTCCTCAGATCCGTTACTTGTGGCTGCCGCGAGTTTAATGTTGTTTGTGATCGTTTCGAACCAGACATGTGGTGATCCCCGTTTTTGTGTTGTATTCGTTGGCTACAACCTATCTTCCGCTGGCGTTCAGTTAAAATAAGGCTTTGTATCATACTACGGATGGAAAAACCGAACGATCCAAAACATGTCGCGGCATGCGTGCATGTGAAGGTATGGGCAAAGAAAAATGTCCATGCTGGCAGCGGGCCTCGCTTGGGTCACTCGTAGGGGCATCTAATCGTTTTAATAACGGGTGCCAAAATTCAAGGCGATAAACAGTTGCTAAAACGATTAGCAGAAAAAAAAACCAACCAACACAACGTGGAAAACACAACGTACGAATGTGGTATTCCCAATAGACTGGGTTATCAGTAACAAACTTGATCATATTGAAAGTAAATTTTGGAATTATGGGGTTATCAACAATAAACTCGAAAACATTGCTGGTAAACCCTTTCGTGTCATTTCCCTGATTGGTATGTTTACTATAAATTAAACTAAATACAATTGATACTCTGACTACGTCCTTGGAGGTTCTGGTGGTGCATTCTCGTCGGAAATCGTACACTTCTTTAGGCTGGTGTCAGTGTATGCAAATTTATCTGACGACAAACTTGGATTTCATAAAACCATGGCAAAGATGGTCCGTTGGATTTCAATTAAAACTTAAACTAAAGTTAAAAAATGATTTGTAACACAAGGACGTACCATAAGGAATCCAACCCAGAAGAAAATAGTAGATATTGACAGGAAGACGGTTGCACAAACCGAAATTTCTCGAATGTAATCGCAAGATGCCTCTGTACAAAGAACAGGGAAGGAGGTTAGGCAAAAAACTGAGATTTATGAATAGTTTTTTTTCTGAAAACTTACTCAGTTGTGAAAATAAATGATGGTCGTGAATTTCCGTCAGCAACAGCAACGGGAGAAAGGTAGCAATAGACTCAGAAACGCCAACGACGTAAGCGTGCGTTTTGATAGACTTTGAAAAATCGAATACACCATTTATAAGCACCATCGTGAAGATCACTTTCACTTTCACTAACTTTGCCTCCGTACTCTGCGACTTCTCGAAGTGAACTGATTGCGAAATGAATTACATTAGCCGGCACATCCACTGCCGCGTCCTGGCGTGACGAGGCTACATCGATGTTTATAAAAGCAGTTCTAGTATTGGTGTCGGGTTGTATGCCACCCCTGTTCGGGGAATAATTCCAACTTAAGGTTGCTTGACCTAGCCGAGACGTGCTAATATTGAATATCTCAAGGTCGGCTTTCAGACAACACTTACCTTGAATGTGACTGCGATAAGGAGATTTACATATCAAACGCGCTCCGGCAAATCGACCGCTACTACAGCTGGATTATGTTGATAAATGCGGACGGGTAGTGTAGTGTTCTGCAGTTCTTTTAATGCCTACACCTTGCCCTTTACTACGCACCTATAATAGATGATCTCTTCGATCACTGTTGGCTTCGTGTGGTCCAGGCAGTGCTTCGTATGACCTCATGGTTGATAGTGGTTTCGCCTCCAACATGTCATAGAAAGAGTCACTGCATAAATGTGGCACTTCCTCGAGTGGGCAACCTCGGTGAGGATTGCAAAAAGCCAAGGCAGCTTGGTTATTGCCCGCGTTCATTTCCTTTTTCTCAGTATTACTATAGGATTATTACTAAAACACATCCGGCGTTTCTCAGTCAATCTGAAGACCGTGAAGTTTTTTTTTCCTTAGCGTCTACCATTTGCTTCCAGTTAAGTGAAACGTCAACGGTATTTAGCTCTGCATAAATAATTCGCGGTTAAGTTCATCAATCTTAAGGACATCAACCCCGTCCCCGAGTAATTTGAGCGAACAGCTACGCAATAGAAAAGATCGTTATTCGAAGCGGTTTGAATGAGCAATTAGTAAAGCGAACACAATTAATAAGGATTTGTCATAGGAGCAAGATACGGAAGCGTTTCAGACATACTTCAGTTTATTTATACGCGCAGCTCAAGCATTACCGAGAGCAAGTTGAAAAAGAGATTCTGACAGACAAGAGAAAAGAGAAAAAACTACACATTTGTGTCATCATCACTTTGCATGCACTCTTATAATGCAATGCCTAGTTTTCACTAACATTACATTTTCTCGCTCTTCCTTTCCGCCTTCTGCTCTTCTGGAGCTCTTTTTTCTTCGAGACGTTCGTAATTGGTCATGAAGATGGGCATTGAAACCTTCAACATCGATTCACTTAGTTGGAACACCATGAGTTGCCGATACACAGGATAGGTTATTCGTAAACATCATAGAAGCCCGATCATCGAATTTTAAATTTCGGAATTTTTCAAATGTTATTTTGTCGAATGATGGGCTGAACAAAAGAGTTGAAAAACATCACTTAAAGGTAGGATAAAAGGTTTCGTAACCGTTAAAGAAAAAGGGTATTGTTGCAATTGCTTTATGGCTGTGGTAATAAAAACCAATGATTTCTACTAAACGTCCTTAACGGCGATTTAAAACTTTCACTGTTTTATTCCGATCTGACGACTACAGGAAAAGAGGCATTTTCTTCACGCGCGCTTAGTTTTATACCGGTGTACGCACGTCGGCCCCGCACCCCTGGCTTAGCCCGAAGATTATTGGAATATTTCGGCGGCTCGTGGGACGGAGCGTTACGAGCGTTACGCGCTGGTAACAGCTATAATTGTTCATAATGGAGGCGCCTAGTACCTCTAGAAATGCACCAAAGGTGTAGAAATACCATAAATATACTGCATAACATGCCCTTATTGGTCAACTTATGCTTGCAAAATGACAAATTTCAGCAATGAAGCATAGGTTTTTGAAAATTAATGGGAGCAGCCTTCCACCACATAGGAGAATCCGTTTGCGATGATGTCGGTCAGTAACGGAATTGTCTATCGCAACGTGATTGCCAAACCACATTCATAACATCAAAATCATCGTAGGACATCTTAACGTGTGTTTAGTTGGCGTAGATTACAAAAAATGGGAAATCGTTGAATGATCATCCAACCATGATTAATTTGTTGACTCTTATCAGCTAACTTTTGTAACTAGTGCAGTGGACTGGCGTGACTGGTTCGAATAGGGTCAACCGAAATGGCGGTAAGATGAATGGAATAAGACAGCCAGCTGACTCATTTTTATCGAAGAAACCCGTCGGTTGTTCATTTTACAGTTTATTTTTAAAAAGCTACCATAGTTCACACTTACAATCGTGATCACACGTAATAAAGACAACTCCTTCGCATGGGCTTTTTCATTATTTGACTTTTAGTTGCTTTAATAGTTTTATGGATTCGGCATTTCATATGAGATCGCGAGATTCCAATTGCGCCAAAGAACCACTCCGTATCGATTGTATCAATTGAATCACCACAAGACACTCGTACCCCATTGCCACTGTTTCGGAACATAGCGAAACAAGAAAAAAGGTTTTGATGTTAGAAAAGGGTTAAGCTTTATGATGATAAAAAGCTGCAGCTTACCTAACACGAGTAGCGTTCCAATAGCATCCATGACATTCAGACTGATGATATGGCCGAACACATGATACAGTCCACTTATTATTAGCAGTATTTTAAATACCAAAAATGCAACAAGACACCTCGAATTTCTCTATTGTATGATAAGAGCAAGAGAAAGGAATATGTACTTCAATGAATTTATAAAAAAGAGCACAAGACGGTGATACGTACGTTTCGGCGGCCAATCCAATACAAACATGCAAACAGTACAATGAGGAGCAAACCAAAGATTAATGATATTGTACTAACTGTGGAATATAAACGAATAAACGATGGAGAAATGAGTTGAGGTACACATCGATATTGACAGATCCAAAAAAGGTGTTGGAGGTTGTAGGCACTTACTTCTCAAGTCGTCAAGAAAATAACTGACAAATAAATCAACCACAGGTAGTATTAACTCTATAACAGCAACGTAGTAAGCATGTTTTCGAATATTCTTCGAAAAATCGAGTGCTCCTTTAGCAAACGGCATTGTCGTTTTGTTGGATTACTATTGTATGCACAAGTGTTACGAATTCACATCCATTCGCAGTGGCATCCGAGCGTGAACTGATCGTGAGATTTATCAGCACTGAGAATGTGCTCGAGTATTGGCGAAGGACATTATTATAATCCGATGTGCATCAATAGTTGCCGTTCTAAGAAAACTTGCGGTAATGATAAGAATAATAATAATTATTATTATTACAATGTAAAAAATGTTAAACTTTGTTTTCAATACCATGACTATGATGTCAATCTAGTATAGTTTTACCAGACTTTTTCGATCGTAGTTGTACTCCAATTTGCATGCACAATAACTATTCAAGCAATTACATTGTCTACACCAGGGATGTCAAACATGCGGCCCGCGGGCCACATGCGGCCCGCAAGACCATTGGGTGCGGCCCGCGACCCCTTTGAAACATTACATCGAAAGTTTGGATCCTTGAGTATTGGCTTATAGCAATTACCAAAATATTTAATGTACTTTTTTTCACGAACTGCGAATTGCAAGAGAACTGAACGAATGTCAATTTAAACTATTTCAATAAGAAAATGATATGCATCCTTGCAGTAAAGGTTTTACACAGATTTTTCTAGACAAGTGGATAAATAGTGTTTATAGAAAACAAACGTTTCTATACTACAAGACCATTCCAAACAAAATAACAAATGCGGAGCAATAAGCTAGCTATTGTAATTACAATACCTTTACTTTTCTAAAATCATTAACAAAATACACAATAGTGTTGAACTGCAACATATATTTCAATAAACTTGATTTGAATTCGTTAAAATTTGGAAAATGATTGAGCAACAAACCCTCTCTTTTACTCAAAATTTATAAATTTTATAAAAAGTAATATAATATGAAAAAATGTGAAAATGTAAAACATGATTGACTGTTAAGATAAAACCACATTGATAAGAACATATTTTCATCACTCCAATCAACTATATGGTTTGGCCCGCGAGCCTATTTTGGGAGAAAATGCGGCCCGCTAACCTATTTTGGGAGGAAATGCGGCCCGCAAGGTGAAACGAGTTTGACATCACTGGTCTACACCATGACGTAACAAAATATGGGTCGCAATGTTCAAAACATTCAAAAGCTGAGTTATTGCAATAATAAGTAGAGTTTAATAAGAGTTTTATGAGTAGAGTACTTATTTCAGGTATAAAACAAAATAAAAAATAAGTTAACACACAAAAGCAATTTTATGGTTTAAAAGTATAGAATTCATAGAATAAGTATCAACATTAATTGTGATAAATATAACTTTGATATAATTTATGTTATGTTAAAGTTACTTTTTGGATTAAAAAAATTCATACTATATTCGCCTTTTCGGGTTATTTTTCATCATTTGGCCCCTTTCAGAAACATGTGCCAACCCCTGGTTTAAAATGAGATTCGTAGAATGTTGAAGAATCTCCACAAAAGAAAAAATACGAGCCAAAATACGAATTTGGGATTTTACAATATTTCACATGATGAGCTGCTTCTTCCTTTGAATAATAAGAAATACCACACCCCTTTTTTGTCAGGCCATATTTTGACCGGCTAGCTTTCGTATCCCAAATTTCCATTAACTTTTACACATTGTGGTGGTGACGTTCTTAATCGCTTTGAATGTTTATACACACATTAGCGTAGGCTTCTAGTAATCGCTGGAGGGCCACTGATAGCGCAAACATAACAATGAGAGTGCCTCAGTGAATGTACTGACCTAGCATGTCTGGTGCTTGATCATCTCTTGAGAAATTGTACTTCAAATAGAAAATAGCTTCTCTTCGGTTGCAGTGGAGATACTTAACGCTGTTCTATCATACACGTGGGATCGAATCCCAACCAAAAGGCAAAAAGAAGCCTTCCTCCACATAGGAGAATCCGTTTGCAATGGTGTCTAAAATACTAGACTAGTGCAGTGGGCTAAAATAGCTGGAGTGACTGGTTCGAATGAGGTCAGCCGGAATGGGGGCAAGATGAATGGAATAAGACAGCCAGCTGACTTATTTTTATCGAAGAAAACCGTCAGTTGTTCATTTTACAGTTTATTTGAAAAGAGTTGCCATACTTGTAACATGCATTTACAGTTGTGATCACTCGTCATAAATACAACATACTTTTTCTTATTTGACTTTCAGTTGCTATCATAGTTTTATGGATTCGGCATTTCACAACCATCGGCAACGGCGAATTCCGATTTCGCCAAAGAACCACTCCGTATCGATTGTATCAATTGAATCACCACTAGCCACTCGTACACCACTATCACTGTTTCGGAACAGAACAAAACGAGAAAAAAGGTTTTAATGTTAGAAATGGGTTGATCTTAATGATGATAAAAAGCTGCAGCTTACCTAACACGAGTAGCGTTCCAATAGTAGCCTGGACATTCAGACTAATGATATGGCCGAACACATTATACACTCCACTTATACATAGCAGCATTTTAAATAATAAAAATGCAACAAGACACCATGGATTTCTCTATTGTACGATAAGAGCAAGAGAAAAGAACATGTGCTTCAATGAACTTATAAAAAAGAGCACAAGACGGTGATACGTACCTTATGGAAGCCAATCCAATACACATACGCAAACAGTGCAAAGAGGAGCGCACCAAAAATTATTTGTATTCTACTAACTGTGGATTATAAACGAATAAGTGATGGAGAAATGGGTTGAGGTACACATCGATATTGATAGATCCCAAAAGGGTGTTGAAGGTTGTAGGCACTTACACCCCAGGTCGTCATGAAAAAAACTGCCAATTATGCCAAGCACAGAGAGTATTAACTCTATAGCAGCAACGAAGTAAGCGTGTGTTCGAATATTCTTAGAAAAATCTAGTTCTCCTGTGGCAAACGCCATTATCGTCTAGTTGGATTACTATTGTATGCACAAGTGTTACGAATTCACATCCATTCGCAGTGGCTTCCGAGCGTGAACTGATCGTGAGATTTATCAGCACTGAGAAAATGCGTTCCAGTATTGGCGAAGGACATTATTCTAATGCAATGTGCATCATTGGTAACTACTGTGTGTTGCAGTTGAAATTTAGGCTACGCTTATCGCCGTTGCCATGCTAAGAAAACTTGTGATAATGATAAGAATAATAATAATTATTATTTCAATACCATGACCATGATGTCAATCTTGTATACTTTTACTAGACTTTTTCGATCGTAGTTTTACTCTAATTTGCATCGACAATAACTATTCAAGCAATTACATTGTCTACACCATGACGTAACAAAATATGGGTCGCAATGTTCAAAACATTCAGAAGCTGAGTTATTGCAATAATAAGTAGAGTTTAATAAGAGTTTTATGAGTAGAGTACTTATTTCAGGTATAAAACAAACAAAAAAACATAAAATACAAAAACAGTTTTATGGTGTAAAAGTATAAAATTCAAAGAATAAGTATCAATATTATAATCGCGTCCTCGGGTTGTGCCAACACCTGGTTTAAAATGGGAAACATTCTGTTGAAGAATCTCTACAAAAGAAAAAAAATACGAGCCAAAATGCGCCAATGCACAATGAATGAATCGTTTTATATTATTTCACTGGGCCACTGATAGCGCAAACATAACAATGAGAGTGCCTCAGTGAATGTACTGACCGAGCATGTCTGGTGCTTGATCAATCCTTGAGAAAGTCTCCTTCAAATGGAAGATAGCTTCTCTTTGGGTGCACTGGAGTAACTTAACGCTGTTCTCTCATACACGAAATACAACATTACACTAATGATCATCTTTCTCCGAAGTTTTAAGACTTGAACCGAGCAGATTTGTGAACGGCGTGGTCACAAACCTGAAAGACGCCAAATGAGAGTTTACTGAAAACTCTCTGAAAACTTGAAATTGGTCAAATTTTGTGTTTTATTTTTCTTTTTTTCCATATTGCTATACTAGAAGCATTTGCTTGATGCAAATAAATGATGTTTTGGTTTCGCATTTTCGATAAATTTGAAAACGGCTCGTTGCTTTTCACGATTCTCTGCTTAGAGTGCATTTGGCTGTACGTTTCATAACACCCTCTGGATGTCACTATCTGAACTACGGAGCCTGTGGCAGATTCTGAGCTTTGAAGTGCTGTGGCAATGTTACCAAAGAAAGCTTTTCTACCATTACCTTTTCCATAGAAATTTATATATATATATATTTTTTTTATTGAAGTGAACTTAACCATTATTAAAGATTTTCAGATTTGTTTTACGGTTTAATGAAGCGTAGTAAACACATTTATTACTTCATTCGTTTTGCAGTGTAAAGAACTATCGGGAGGGAATAACAATGGTTGTGAAAATGGGTGAAATAACTTCGCAAGCCGAAATATTACCCAAGACAAGTTTATTCAATGTAATGGTTGTCTAGTTTATATTTAAAAAATTTAGAATAAATTTCACTTCAATCAAGAACGAATCATTAAGGAATAATTATATTGATCCCTATTGTTGGCCTTTCTTACCTTTTTTCTTTTCTTAAAGATATGTAAAAAAAAGTATGCGCATGTGGTTTCAGTAATAAACGAAACTCATTAAAGCTTCTATCTGTTTTTACATTCCGGTCATATTTATATTATCAATGAATAGCCAACATAAAAATATATATTTAAATAAAACAAACATAGCCAAAGCTCGACAAATAAGCTACACACAGACACGCACCATCACATCATGATCTGCTCGGAGCTGCTGCTTAAGCTGCGGTAGCCGAGCAATCGTTCCTCCTGCATGCGCCGATCTCGTTGCAGCGAACGGAAGAGAAAGAATACTGTCAGGAACATGTAACCGTACAGAGCTAAAACAAAAAAGGCGAATGAATAGGATTATCAGTTCATCATGATTGACAAAGCGTTCAGTGCCTGCCACATACCAATATCACTTAGTGTGCCCATCGTTTTCCCGCGGAACAGTTCCGGCGTGTCACTGCTCATCGTGGTGGCCAGCTGCGTCGCTACGTAGCCCATAAAGTCGAGCAGGAGCAGAATAATGAATGGCACGGTGTAATACTCGTTCACCTGTATTTTGGGGAGCGTAAATTAGCGAGCGTTTGTATGTCCAACCAAAAGGGATCTTACCGTGAAAATTCCAATAAAGTACGCACTAACGACTAGCAGCACGATCACCACGAAGATGATGTCGATCGTGGCGTACCGATAGTAAAGGGACACTGGTAGAGGAGAATATTGACAACGCCATCGATTAGTAACCGTCCACGAGTAACACTGTTTGGAACCGTTGAATTGCACTCACAGTTTTCCGGAACCTTCTGAAAGTCCTGGAACTTCAACCGAAGGTACACCGAGGCGGTGATGGCGGAAATGGAGTTGACCAGGGTCAACAGACCCACCAGCACGCCGTGGAACCGGGGACTCCAGAGCCATCCGCAGCACGTTCGTTGTTTGGCCATTTGGGTGTGGTATGTTCCGCTCACTGGGACACTTCCTGGTTGGAACTAGTTTGCTCCACGATCAATCACTTCCGTCGCGTTCGAGTTTGTACGGTGGAATGTCATCGAAAATCGGGTCTCTCTCGGAATCTGTAACATTTCTTGCTCGAGTCGAAGTGCGGTGATAATGGATGAGCTGTGCATACCGCGTTTCTTTTTTCCGTCAAATTTCTAATGCGTTATCTGCACTGGACGTAGATGACGTTTATTTCTTTTATTTAGTGCGAGACCGAATGATTAAAGAAGGCACCAGAGCTGTTCAATTTGCGCACTCCTGGTGCGAGTCGGTCCAAAACGGTTGATTACTTTTTGGAGTTGAGAACGCAAAGTTCATACTAGGTTGCGCGACGTTTTTTTTCTCTCCACAAATGGGATGGAATTATTAGCTAGAAATATTAACATAGGAAGGCACGTACGTGAAAAAAAATTGGTGCAGACGCTTCGCTTGATGGAACTTTGGGAACGCCGATTACCATCTTGACAAGAAACGTTTGGTTAATCACAAATCCTCTCGTTGGTTTACAATTTTTTTTATTTGACTACACAAAAAATAATCTCACAAAAAATAGCCATAAAACTGACCTCGTAGGTAGAAAACAAACAATTAAACCTAGATTACACAACTCTCACACAAGAACCCCGCCATAGACAACTCATTCGGTATTTTTGATAATACCAACGGCGGTGGAAAGTTTTCCGTCCACTATCACACCAGCTTGCTGCCGCGTCCGACAAAGAGCCTCTTATACGCCGTCCTCGTCACAGGCAGATCGTTTTGTTGAATTCCTCCGATCGGTTGGCACCTTCGTTCGCTTTGATTTGGAACAGCCGGTACAGGCCGATGAGTGTGACGAACACGTACAGGAACATGGCTGGAGTGGGAAAAGATCGGATGAGATTAAAAAACCAAACGGTACGGTTGACGGTTCAGGGATGGAGAAACTGACCGGTGGTTACAAGCCACACCTGGTAGGGGAGGGCCGATCCGCCGCGGGTGTTCGCTATGAGGTACGCAATCCAGTCGAACACGATCGACACCAGGAACGGCATGAGGCAGAAGCGATTCTCCTGTCGGACGAAATAAGAAAACAAGGGAAGGATATGAAGATCCAGTACGAGAATCGAGTCTTGTGAACGGGTGCGGAACAAACCTTTCTTATGCCGTAGCAAAGAACACAAATCGCTACCAGGTGCACAATATCTCCGGTGAAATCGAACCATCCGTAGTCTACAAGATCACGCACTGCGTAAAGACATTGAAAGCATAGAAAGAAATAATTACTTAAATTTGAGAAACGTTGTATAATATAAAAACAATTGACGAAAAAACTCTTAATAATAAGAAGAAATAAGTTAAGTTTAAATTTTTGAATATTATATGACTATTTGGATGCTTATTTAATTGAGTTTGGTGCAAATGTATGTAAGTTTTTGAAAAAAAAATCCGTTTCTAATGCCAACTATAATGGTTAATAATAAAAACTAGTGTTGTGTTTAATGAATCTTTTGACAAGATCAATTCATATGAATCTTTTCACATGATTCATTCATATGAATGTTTCAGCTAAGATTCATTCAGATAAATTCACGAATCTTTGCGGATTCGAATCTTCAAAGCTTAAATAATCGTTCGAAACGAAAGATTCATGAAACCCTAAAAGGCAAGAATCATTCAGATTCATGAATCTGATACTGATTTACACAACTCTAATAAAAACCTTTTTATGTACGCATCTTAATGTTTTCTTAAGCAAAGACCAAGTTTGGCAGCAAAATAACACTTTGCTTGTCAAACAGTTTGTCTAAAACAATAAACACACACTATCCATACCCAATAAAATGCTTTAATAAATCGATAACACTACGGAGGAGTTCTTTTCAAGCTCCTTAAAATGTCAAAGGAAACATTTTATGCTACACAGAAAACACTGTCGTTGGTAAAGCAATCGTCTTACAATCCGGCGGAACGTTGACTTCCTCCGTCTCACGGTACATCAGCTTCAGGATGGTGGAACTGATCAGCACGGTTGTGGTGAGCAGCGCCGAAAACACCACGATCAAATACCCGTGGAACTTGATGTTGGAGCACAGACTCATCGCGAACCGCTCGGTGCCAGCGTTGGCAGGATACTGGGCATAAACGTTCTGGCGATGGGATCGTGGCAAACCAAAAGACACACCAACACCACCTGCTTCTCGCATTGATCCTCGCGAAGATCACTCGCCAGCGGAATGTGAGGTAGTGGAAAATACAACTAAAAAAAAAACAAGCAAGCAGAGAAAGCAATCCTCGAGGAACCTGCGGCTCGTGTGGGAAATCCAGAAAAACGCTGTGATCTCGTTCGCACCCCGAGGGCGAGAGAAGGAGGGACAAGGAGGAAGGAAAAAGATAAATCCAGACGAACCGATCCATCGGACGAACCCGGTTGTAAAACAATCATCTCGCAAGCTTTAAGGACACGGGCCCTCGACACGAGGTCGTCTGCCATTGCCGGAGGCTGGCACAGGATGTGGCAAGCAGAGCAAGGACATGGCATTCCGGGAAGCCGAACGCAACCAGGCACGCACTTCGGTTCGGTCGGGGTTATGGCACCAGATGTTCCTATCGCTTCCTGCTGTCCGCCGTTCCAGACGAGTCGATCATTCATAAATGATGTGTTTTTTTTGTGTGCTTTCTTTGCTCCTTCTTTTTTAAGTTCCAAAAGTTTGTTTGTCCTTTCTTTTCACTTTCGTAACGAACAGCATCCATTGCTTACCTGCTTTCGTTTACGAAAAAGTTCTTTCACTCTTCCTTTGGGATGCTTCTACATATCGTTCAGACATTTTTTACTCATTTAACGAAAAAAGGGGGAAGCGGACCGTTTTTAAGGTGATAGAAATTCTGGGTTTCCCGTAGAACCGGTATTTTTTTTGGTGGCATTTGTAATTGAGGATTTGAAATGAAATGAAACCCCAATTATTTCAAAAGGAGTTTGGTTAAAAAAAGTAGTTAAACCTCCAAAGTTACTGAGTATACTCGATAATTATTCATAGCTCGGGAGCGATTGAGGAGATGCAAATATCAACTGTTATCATTTAGGTTCATTTTGTATTGACAAATTGAAGCACTGTTTAGTTTAGACAATTTTAGTTAACAAATTCATTTCTTCCAACGAACATCGCCCACAATGCCTTGATGCCATCTTTATCTCAATAAATGCTTTCTAAACTAAATGTAATTAAAAAAAATAAAAAATAAACATGTTTTTTGAGAAAAAAAAGTGATTTAATGGAAGAAAAATAAAAGTTTACCTTCCCCTGGAATAGTATGAATGGATCGAAAAAACGGAACGCTTGCATCCGCAATCAATATGCAATGCTGACGATTGAATATTTTTCCTCGCTTCGGGCTGGTTATGGTTGAAAATGCGATTTAATGCTCGATTTTCTTCCTCTCTCTCTTCTGTCTCTTCTAGCAACAGCAACAGCAACAAATGCAATCCCAACCTCAGCCACAGCCGCCGGCAGGAATCTCGAACGTATCGTCCTCGGTGGCAGCCTCGCTAGCGTCGGCTTCGGTGGCGGTGGCCTCGGCAGGCGGTGGCTCGGGCGGCGGTCCCGGTGGGGGAGGAAGTGCGGCCGGAGGCAGCACCAGCGGCGCCATCGGAGGCCCCCTGACGATGGCCGGGCTGGCCGAGCCTCGCTTCCCACCCGCCATCGCCGTGCAACGGTTGGCGCCTCAGGTCCAGCGGCAGCTGCGCGAAACCCAGGAACTCATCAAGGACTCGTGCGCGCAACTGTACGGCTCGGCGTACGGCAGCCCGGGGCCACCGTCGGCTGCGGTGGTGGCGGCGTCATCGGCAGGAGGCGTTCCGGGGGTGAGCGGTCCACCCACCGGTCCGGCCGGTCCGCTGCGAACCGGGCCCGGCTCGGTACTGGCACGGGCCACCGCCCGCCGCCCAACGCTCGAGACTCAGTATTCGCAGGAACTTTCGTGATATCTAGACAAGTAGTGAAGCTTTCCCCGTACGACGACGCACGACGAGCCAATGACGACGACGACGACGACGACGGTGCCCAGCCGGTGGACGGAGTGGCGACAGCACGGCCCTAGCACGACATCCGAGCCGGCGGCGGCATCAAAGTCTCGACCGATCCGTTGCACACCCGTTTCAAACCACGAACAATCCGATCCAATGGTGTCCACGTGACCACACGCGGGATGAACAGCTCCCTGGTCCTTCTCTACCCTTTGGCCGCCAGTTGATAGTTTTTAATTCTAAAGCAGGTTAAATGGAAGGATCGGTATGCCAAAACTATTTCCCAACACGCACCTTCGAAGCAATGACTTTCCCACAAAAAAAAACAAAACTACGGCAAGAAAAGTCGTTTAAAGCTAACCTCAGCACAACTCAATCACCATCCGGGGGGCTACCCGGATCTTCGTCAAGTGATCCATGAAGATGCACGTTTCTTCCGTTTTCCCTCAGTGTTTTTTTTTCTGTTCTGTTCTAATGAACATATCAATCTAACCACCTTTGCACAAACAATCCTTCCTTTTACAAACAAACAAACAAAAACCATTTGCTAAACACCCATCTGAACAGTTTATTTCACAATCAAGACGTTGCTCCGCAAATACTTAAAAAAAACGAGTAATAAAATAAAAACATGCATCAAGAAGATGCATTTAGACACCGAGATGGAATGAAAAAAAATTAAATCGCCAAACTCGATTGCCACACGGGGATCCGCGGGGGG
The DNA here is from genome assembly GCF_943734705.1 of Anopheles coustani. Lineage (NCBI taxonomy): Eukaryota > Metazoa > Arthropoda > Insecta > Diptera > Culicidae > Anopheles > Anopheles coustani. Next base: position 72,725,134 of record NC_071289.1, read on the forward strand.
CGCACAATTAAAAGGCCATCAGACAGTGGTAACCTCTTCCCACCTTTAACATTTACTAGCATAGCGCAGGCACCTCGTCGCATAGTTTTTCGGTCAAACTCCAGAACGGCAAAAATGGTAGCTCAAAACATATACAATAGATAATGGAAACAAGCAAACAAAACAAGAAAAAGTTAAAGAATGAGAATCGCAAGCGAATTCCCGCCATCTCCTCCCGCACGTACAATACGTCTGGTGTAATGTTTTGTAAAAAAAACAGAATCAACTGTTTATCTGTAAGCTGTGTACGATATCATCGTTACCCTTCTTAACGAGCGAAAACAACAATTTTAGGCAGAAGAGAAAACAGCATCTGTAAAACGCAAAACAAGTGGAGGCAATTAGAAACACAACTAACCGACGGAGAAAATAGTAAAAATGAAAACAAGATTGGAAAGACAAATGCTGCTGGAAAGTAAACACTATTGCACTTTAGCTAGTGCCGGGCGGCTCGGGGTTCATTGGTGGTTTGTAACGTAACGTATTTGTCCTTATTTCTTATGTTTTGATATGTTTTAGGAAAAAGTAATTAGGAAAACAAAAACGAAAGAAATACAAACCTAACAACACAACACACGGGGAAACCGATTACAAATAGGCCAAATGGTAAAGCAAACATAGACTAGGAGTGGAAACAGGGAGAAAAGCATTCAATGAATTAATGTTCATTACAAGTGAATTGTACGGAAAGGTAAAACCTTATCGAAGTAGACAAAAGAAAAACACACACACAAGAAATAAAAATCCAACAATGTTAAGAGACGATCCGACTAGAGGAACTTTCCAATGTAAATTTTATGCATGCGAATTTTTTTCTCTCTAACAAAAGTCTCTTCGATAAAGTATCTATGAAAGGAATGATTCGATAAGGCGATTCCTGTTAAATTCTTCTGCCGAAATGTATTCCCTTTATAAGAATTAACATTTTAATTGCAAAGAAAACACTCATCTTGGTGACGGTGAAACCCAATCGAACTTTACACACTACAAACTTGAAGCACGTGGCAAATATTAAGGACTTTACTCATAAACCCACCTGCGAAAGAACCTCAACACGGAACCAAGATTTCCTTGGCCCTTGAAAAAAATACCATCGTGTTGAGAAAGGGAATAAAAAGGGTTGGATAAAATCATGTTCACTCGGATGCTAGTTTGAATGCATGGCCAGTGGGCTGCTGCTGACACTGGCCGATTCTGACCGTTTAGGTGTCACGAAGGAGTACCGTTTTGAACCACAGAATAACCGGATGGTGGTGTAGACACCGCGTGTTTGAGGAAGAAAGTATTGACACAATTTTGCGGATTTGTACAAACAGAGAAGAGGGGGCAAACAGTGGGACAGTTATGTTTAATTTTATAATGAAAGTAAAAAATCACACGTCGATTTTATGTCTTTTAAAAGACAGGCCCTCTAGTATGTTCAGGACTAAACGAAACAAACAACCGCTACAAGGAGGAATAAAGTCGGGACTTAGAAGGGGATTATAGTTACAACCATTGCGGCCAATAGATCGATGACCGACGGGAGCCTAGAGATCCATACATCCGGTGGCTAGGATAGGGCCACGTGGGAAGCAGATTCGTTACGCTAGTAAAATGTTCAGTTTGTACAAGTTTAGTTCCGTTGAGAAACGTGCGAATCCGAACGTGGATGGAATGTATCCGATAGATGTTATCTTTGCCTTTGAATTTTCCAAGTTCTAACCCAAAAGCAAAAAACGAAAAAACAAAAGAAAAACAGCCAACATATAGCAATAGTGGTAGCCAAATGAAGGAAAAGGCAAAGCGAGACATATTGGAAAACTTAAACGGGCGCGTTCGAAAACCACCAACGTACACTTTTTTTTCCTGTTCCCCACACATAGTACACAAGTACGTAGCCGTATTATGAGCGTAATTTTTGGGTACATTCGGTGAGAGCTTTGTAAAAGAACAGAAAACCTTAAGTGTTGCACACTTCGTTAGGTTTCGTCTAGTCATTTTGTACTTAAAACTATAGTGCCCTTCGAGTACTTTTCCGCAGCCGTTTGATTATTCGTAGTTACGAGTAGAATAAGAACTTAAAACACGAACAGGAGAAGGGAGAAACATACAACAAAACACACTAAACCAAATGAACCGGTATGCACCATTCAAGTGTTAGGTTAAAATTAAAATTGAGGAGTAAAACACGTTTATTCCTTTAAGAAAAAACTGAAAATAAAACTAAACAAAAAAAAACAAACAGAAAATTATTAGTATAAGATGTTCAGTGTCACTAACGGAAAAAAAACATTCACACACACACAAACACACACCCTCTTACACACACAAAGTCAGTCGTACGCAAATAAAAGTATTTTCCATTCTACCGGGCCAGGAAGTTTAAAGAGGAGCACGTTAAATATGTCGGCATTAAACGGTGTGTAAAACAAGAGTAATGCAAGCAATGCACTGAAACAAAACACCGGAAGAAAACCCATATGTTTCGGTGGCAGAAAATGTTGTAAAAGGGAATGAAGGGTAGATTATGGTTGTCGTGTATGTTTTCCTTCTTTTTCTTTTAATATATAAAATCCGACTATGTACAAAGCAGTGAGGAAAATCGATAGAAAAAATAAAGGAAAAATTATATGAAATTCAATAATAAAAATTAAACAAAAATGTCTTATCTGCGTTTTATGATGTACAGTTTATTGATTGCTTTGTTGATAATTTCTCATTTAAATTAGCTTTGTGGAGTTGGATAACAAAACGATTTGATCTAATACACGCCTTGTCAATCTGCCACGGGCGATCCAGTTATTTGTGCGGATTTATTTTTAGTCGTTCGATTTCCATTACACGGCATTTAGCGAAAAACAATAGTACAGGTCTGAAACTTTTACAACTTCATTGTTACTAGATACTAATACTACTAAAAATATTAGTTTCCGGCTGACGCCACTAGAGGCGCCACAGTAGCGCGCTTTCTTTGGCTCAATTTACTATGGGAAAGGCTTTATATGGCGTTCAGTAATTCTAATGTATGGCGTTCAGTGATTGCATGCAAGTTTTTGTACACCGGGGCATGTACCCTTTTGGTAGGAAAGTGCAGCACGGTTCTCCTTGGGAAGTCTCGGATACAAGTCTTGGACACTTGTATGGAAAGTGCCGGGCTCAACTCTTGGAAGCTTGTATGAAAACCCTTAAATACAAGTCTCGGACACAAGTCTTGGACACTTGTATGGAAAGTCTCGGACACAAGTCTTCCATGCAAGTACTTGTATTAATCGTGCATGGAAGTTTTTAAAAAATCGGAAAAACTACGTGTCCTTTCCATGCAAGTTTGTATAGAAAACAGCAGATTTTTGTTTAAAAATTTGAAAACCCTGGTATGCAAGTTTTTCAAAAATAGGAAAAAATGCGTGTAACTTGCATAAAATTTCATCGAAAAAATCGCAAATTCTTGTTAGTGTTTTTTGCGGTGTAATTTTCGTGAATATTGCATGCAACTTGCATGCAAATCTTGCCCACTTTCTTAAAACTTACATGCAAGTATTCCCGGAAGTGCTATAGAGAAAACATCCGCCAAAACTTGCATACAAGTTGTATGCAAGTTTTCCCGTAAGTACTCCTGAGAAAACATCCGGAAAAATTGCATTTTTAATTGCATACAAGTTGCAATTTTGACAGCTGTCAAATGTCATTTTTTTCTGGAGCACTTCCGGGAAAACTTGCATGCAAGTCTTAAGATAGTGGGCAAAATTTGCATGCAAGTTTCATGCAATTTTCACGAAAATTACACCGCAAAAAACATTAACAAGAATTTGCGATTTTTTCGATAAAATTGAATTCAAGTTGAACGCATTTTTTCCGATTTTGCTAGGTTTTTCAATTTTTTAAACAAATCACAACAATCTGCGGTTTTCTTTAAAAACTTGCATGGAAAGGACACGCTATTTTTCCGATTTTTTGAAAACTTCCATGCAAGTTTAATACAATTACTTGCATGGAAGACTTGTGTTCGAGACTTTCCATGCAAGTGTCCAAGATTTGTGTCCGAGACTTGAGTCCGGCACTTTCCATACAAGTGTCCAAGACTTGTGTCCGAGACTTGTATCTGCAACTGCATTATCTACTGCAAAAGAAGGGGTAAAAGAATTTTAAAAGAAGAGCGGGCAGTTGTGAAGAGAATTCTTTTATACCAAAATAACGCCAAAATTTCTCGTTGGGCAGCTAGTAAACTATATTTCCAAAAATTAAAATTAAACTTTGAGAACCTTCTACAATGTGTATTTAACACTTCTTCATAAAGTTATTTGAAAAAAGCATGGGTAAAAGAGTAAATGAGGCCCCGGGCTAGATTCTCCTCTTCCTACTGGTTCACATTAAGCGCCTGAAGCTATGCAAAGCGCGACACATGCATTCGTTTCGAATTTTTGAACGCTAACGGTTCGCTTAAAACACCATAACGGTTTAAACTAATCACGCAGTGGAGGTTGAATGCGGGTTAATATACTTTTACATGTTAAGTTACTAGTAAGTAAGCTATACCACACATGATGGACAGCATGAAACAATGAGTTTAGCCGAAGAAATGATTTGGAAACGGCGGCGCGCCCGCAGCGAGCGAAGCGAGCGGACTGCGCTAGGTCTACCGAAAAAGAGAGTTTGTTATAGTTTTGAGAAATAAGGGGGCCCGTGGGCCCCCCTCATACCGATCCCCTAGGTTGATTGCGTAGCCGAAATTAACGGTACACACTACGGTTCAAATACTCGTAGGTTGAATTTAACGAATTAATGTATCACCAATTGCGTACATTCAGTTTAAACGTCCACAAGAGGTGTAGCCACGATCGAAAACATGGCGGCCGGGGCCTCATTTACTCTTTTACCAAAGCATGCGTAGAAGTGCTAAAAATAATTAATTCGAATAGAAAAATTCATGCGATGTTTGATAGCAACAACAATTTTAAAATCGTATCACGTTGTCGCGATGCAGCTTAATTTATACAAGGTTGTTAGAGGAACACCTTTGCATTTACCAACCTTTGCTCTATTATTGTCAAACTGTCAACGTTCGCTGAACGGCTAGTTTGTAAACAAATTGAAAGCGGAACAAAGTGGTTTAGCAAAGAAACCCGTGCCGGCTATTTTTTTTCAAAGTTAACGCACAAGAACTAGTGATGATTCCCTTCTTCCCTCCTTTGCAGCCATCGTCGGCATACGATTTTTGGTTTTCCGTCGAAGAGTCATACGATGACGATGCGGAAGTGAACACGATGGAAACGGAGCATCAGGACTGGGTAAGGATGTGATAAGTTTGGAGTTCGGAAACACAATAAAACAAAATACTTCCTTCCCTGTCGATGTAGCTCAACCGAATAACTCTCATCGGAAGCGATTTGACGCCCATCGGTAAAAACCTTGTCGAACACATGGAAAATATGGATACCGAAGACGAGGACGGTAAGGGAATCCGAGTAGACTTCCGTGGCGGACGGCAATAGTTAACCGTAATATCTTCTACTTCTTTCGTTGCAACCGAGCAGCCAACGATGAAAGTGATGATTCGGATAACTCGGACGAGGACGATGACGACATGGATGATATCAACACCAACCGCGATACGCTTCCGGATCGGATCCCCGGTGTGCAGGGCTACATCGAGGACGAACTGCAAGCTAACGTAACGTTGTAGAAACATGTTCTGAAGACTAAACCAAAGGCTTCCCGGCTTTGTTGTGCTTTGAGCGGGAACCATACGTTTAAAGGAAAGGACAGTTCGGAGGAGAAAGCTGTAGGTTGTACGTTTTATAGGTAAATTTAACTGCTTGCCGTTAAGATTGAGATTCGGAAAAGCGTGTTTAAGGAACAGTACTATTTTTGTGTGCCCTTAGCAATTTCAACTCCATTCACCAATGTTCCCATTTAACCGTTGTAGTCCTTCAATACATTCAACACGTTAAAAAAGCGCATGGTAAAAAATTGAACTAAGGATAATTTGAGCGATCTTTTCTTTAAAATTGACTCCATATTGGTTGCATGTACCATGCTCAGGGGAAACCAAGTTAAAAGGACAAACGCCTGTTCGCAAACAATACATTAGTTAACATGAATGCTAACAGTGATAGAAAAAACAAAACTTGGTTCGAACGAACCGTTTCATAAATATATGTAGAAGAAACCTTTTCAAAATTAAAGCTAAATTTACAGAGTCGTGGAAGACCTACATTTTCAACGTATAAACCTCCTTGTGGAAGAACGGAAACTTAATCCTTAAGAGCTTTGTGATATCGTAGTGTACGCGGAACGTGGGGAGGGGACTGCTTCAACAAAAATCGACCAGCTTGTTCATTCTTTTGTACTTCGCGTACCGTCTATTTATCATCAAGTATCATTACGTTAAGGTACTACAGCTAAATAAGTTTTTTACGTTTTGTTTCGTTTCTGCTCCTCCAAGTAAAAAAAAAAAAAGGATAATAAAGGAGTGTGGTGTTAATGCATCACGAATTCGACTGGTAAACTGAAAACTAGTTCCGGAGTTTCGCACACACGCACACGCACAACACACTAACACGCTACTCGAACTGCGCCATTGTTGTTGGTTTGTGTCCGTCCTGCAGAGGACACACAACACCGTGAAGAAATACTTATCAAGTGCCGCGAAGAAAGTGTGTTACAAGTTCGCGCCATCGACTTACGATACGATTACGGATGACACTGTCCATGTAGAGAATTTACTGCGTTCCGCAAGAAAACTTGGATGTCCCGAGGGGAGGAGGGTGGTTGGCGGTAGGTGATTTCGAGAAGAATGGTGGACAAACTTTTAAAAGAAAAAAAAATGCTCTTCCCCCTACTTTGGGGAATTCAGTTCCAATAATTAAAAAGAAAACCTTTTCCTACACCTTTGCTTCGCCACTTTCACACACTACCGCGCCTGGTGAAAGTTCACAATCCTACCGATCCTGCCGATCCTTGGGGAGGTAAAAATTGTTCACTAACCATAAACGCAGCGCGATCGGCACCGGGCAAGAGAAGCCCCATCGATTACTGCAGAGGGACACTAAATACTATGTCAACTACATCCTGGCGAGTTCGCATGCTGCCCTTCTAACTCACTTTTTAATCCACGACTACACTTTTCTTGCCTGCCTTGCTACACACTACGTGGAGTTGCCTTTGTATGGTCAAATGTTGATCGGTACTAAGCTTATCCTTCCTTCCATCCCCCTCCTGATAATCCTCCGCCTGTTCGCTAATTCTGTTATGCAATGAAGAAAAGTTGCGAGTAAAGAAAAAATATACATATATATAGATGAAAGACAACGTACGAATGGTTCTTCTTGTCCAACCGTTACGCATGTCAATATGCTCCACACTTTTCCTTCCTACCCTGCTTACTTGTATACCGCCTTGGTCACCTACAATTCCACCCGCTCTCTCCCCCCGCGGCATACACACACTTTACGCCTTAGCGGCGATCGCGGGATCCACTGCGGCTTCGGCGATCGCGATCACGTTCACGGCTCATGCTGCGGCTGCGCGACCTGGAGCGACGGGGCGATCGGGATCTACGTTGGAGAGAAGAAGAGAAATGAAGAGGACGGTGGACACGGGACGAATTCGTTTGGATGAGGTTGGAGTTGGCGTAGGATACGGGGGAGAGGGAGAAAAGGGAGATTTGGAAGACGAAATAAGATTATTCTCGGTGGCAAACAAAATGCGTTCGCAGCGTTTGTTTTTTTTTTTTTTTTGAGGATATGTCGTAGCAGCGTGGTCAGTGATAGTGACCCCCTTTTTTCCTAACTTATCATAAACTAGTACTATTTCCGATTAACTCTAGGAAAGGCGAACTAATTTAGTTGCAGCAAATTAATTGAATATCAATGAGTAATAAAAGTCAATCGGTCTACGCTAAACGAAAGAAACAATCTACTCTCACAAACCGCTCGATGCACATTCATCATCGGCTGCAACGGTTTCAGTCTTGCGCCATTGTGCACCCCACACACACACACCTCCCCGCCCCATTCGGCACTGGAGAAAGTCGGGAAGACGATGGGACGAATTGTTCAGTTCGATGATTTCGTTCTTGTTCATGTTTGCTGAAGAAGCCAAACGGTTGTGTGCGCTGGGTTTTTGCTATGATGATGCCCGGTGTGTTCGTTTGGTTGACCGCAAGCAGCAGCCAAATAGTAGCTTTCAGCGAGAAGCCATTGGATTGCTTCTGCACGATACGATTTTCACGACAGGTGAATTAAGTAAGGATTACAAGCAGGAGATGGGAATCAATATTCCATCCACGCACAAACAATCGTTCAGTAAAGTACCACACAACTGAGAAACCACGTTCACGCACACGCACAGCCTTCATTCTATCGGGTTGTTGATTTTTTAATTACTAATTTTATCGCCCATTTATCAGTAGCAGGTCCTTGTCGGAATTCAAAAGGACAACCGTTGTGTTGTTGGGTAGCGATTTGTCTAGAGATGCTTGTCATGGGGTCGTGTTCTGTTGGATCTGTACCTTTGGCAGATGAATTTAAAATAAAAATGATGCAGAGAGTTGAGAAAGGATAACAAAACACACGAGCTAAACAGGAGCATAGTAGAACAGAACAGCAGGATAACTACAAGACAGCAAATAGTAAGCACAGGGATACAACAAATGAAATAGGATTTACTAAACAAAGGGAAAACATTAAATAGAATGAATAGCTAATACGAATAAACAAGGTTTGATAAAGAAAAGAGAGATGAAGAGAGAGAGCTCCTGGAATTGTCGCACAGGTCGCAAATGCAATGATTAAATCCAAAAGATTAAATAATGTCTTAAAAAAAATTTATAAACAAAAAAATAATACGTACACATCCTACCTTTTCCGGAAACGGAAGGGATGAGAAGAGAAGAAAGCGAGCGCACGCGGGGGGCGTTGTGGAGCATTTTAGATGGTGGATGTGGTGGTGGTGGTGGTAGTAGTTGTGGTGTTGTTGTTCGTGGTGAAGGAAGCTTGTTATTGTTTCGTACGGAAATTGTCCCACAAAAAAGCTTCCTCGCGCTGGAGTTTTGCAGAACCGGCACACACAAACGAAGAGGAAGAAGAAGTGGGTCGCTCGGGGTAGTTGCTCGTGCGTTGCTCTGTCGGTGAACCCTCATCAACCCGCTCCATTCCGGGTCAGGATGATGACCGGCCGAAGCGCGATGATGGAGAAGTAGGAAGAGCGTTTTTTCATCCGTGTGCGCATACGCAAGCTACGCACAACAGGCAGTTGGAGAAGATGAAGCAAGAGGTGTGTTCTCGAGTGTTGCTTTTATAGATGGCCTATCGGATGTGAGTGATCTTGATGGTGGCGTTGGAGTTTGTAGAAGGTAACGCGATGAAGGATGAAGGATGAAGATCAATACACACTAGGTAGTGGTGGTCAGTGATGACGATGATGATGTCGACGGGAAGAAATAGATATTGCAGACGAAGGGATCGGTCTATTTCTGCTGAGGAGCTGATTTTACGAGACCCTGAAGATACATCATTATTTACGCACAAGGATGAGAGCATGAGGAGCAACCGGTTGTGGTTGATAAGCTTTAACTTACAGTTGCGCGTCGTTTGTAGGTTTGTTGCAAGGCTAGCGGCGAGGCGCTTGACTCCGCTGCTGGCGCGCGGTTGGGAAGGAGAATGAAACGTGTGCCAAAACAAAGGCGAGGCGCTCCGAAGATTGCCCAAAGAAGTTGTTAATCCCCCGGGGTTTTGTGGTCGCGGTCGGGAAGCCCCGTCATCATGTTCAGGTTGACGAAGCCGATGTTAGCCACCGGTGCCAATCCCGAGACGAAAAGGTTTGGTAGCGGAAGAAGCGATAGTAGTAGTAGTAGTCTCGGAAGAAATAGATGGTGGCTAGTTTACTTAGCTGGCGTTACAACCCGCTGAGCGGTGGTCATGGGTGGACGGTGAAGTTCCAACGGCTGCGTTTAGGTAGATTGGGAAGTCCCTTTTCGCGATGGTAGTAGTGGTGGTGGTGGTTGTAGTGGTAGTAGTAGAAGTAGTAGCAGTGGTAGCAGAAGGTTGCAGTAGTGGAAATAGTTGAAGGTACAGTAGCGGTAGAGGTGGTATGTAGTCGGTTGATGAGTAAAGTTGGCGGTGCAAGGTCAGCCTAAGATGATGAGCTAATAATGTGTTCGGGTTGCTAGCACCTGCTTTAACAGGGGAGGGGAGACACGGCGTCTAAAGTTTTGCACATCAACATATGCTACACACAGGCCGAATTATGCTAAAGAACTCAAGGATCTCGCTGGGAAAGAGATACAAAGAAAAAGAAAAGAAAAAAAAACAGAGAAATCGAAACGCCCAGAGAAGGGGAGGAAAAATGGAGGAAGAAGCAGCGGTAGCTTCAGCTTCCTTCCTCTCCTTCTCTGAAGTGTGTTCGTTCTAGTTGGTTCCAAGGGAGGCTCTCCAAGGGTTGGGTGGTTGCGGTAGTAGCAGCAGCAGCATCAACAACAGCAGCAGCAGCAGCAGCAGCAGCTGGGCGGATGTGTGTAGAATTGATCGTGTGCCAAAGTCTTTTTGGACGTGTGTACACTAGCAGTCGTCGGCTACCGGTGGATCGTGAAGAAAGTGCTGCTTCGAACGCCATCAGCGTCGGACACAGCACATCATCGGATGACGAACTCGCAGCATGGCGATGGTTGGCACGGCGATGATACGCAAGGCCAGTACGAAACATGGACCAACGAACGGGTGTGTCCTGTCCTCGGCTCTACACGCCACGGCAGAGGCTTGTTGAGGCCACATGCAGGCAGGCCGATAGTGGCGGAGGAGATGGTGGAGTGGTCCTGGTCGAAGCGTGACGCCTCTCTCAAGTTGGAACCAACGGAAATGTCCACGGAAGAAGCGGTGGATGACACCCGGTGAGACGCGCTGAGTCGTTGCTGATGCTGCTGGCGCGGCCGCTGCTACTCGGCTGGCTGGCAGAGTAGTGTTGTGGAGGAAGATGATGGAGTAGATGGAGTTGGAGTCGAAGTCGGAGTAGTAGTAGTAGTAGTAGTAGTAGTAGAAGAGGAAGACGAAGCAAACTGCAGAGCTCGGGGCCGCCGAATCGGATGGCCGCTGCCGTTGCTGAAGCCCGTCGCAAGAGGAAGCGCAGTGCTGCTGTCCGTGCTGTCGGGGGCGCTTGCCAGGGTAGAGAAGGTAGAAGCACCCGCGCACGCACGTGGACGCCGAAGGACGAACAACCGAGTCTAGAGTAGACCTGCAGGCGCCGCCGGGCACTCGGGCTCGTAGCAGAAGTGGTGGTGGTTGTGGTGGAAGTAGTAGTGGCTGTATTTTTGGTGGTGGTGGTGGTAGTTGTGATGGTGGTGGTAAAATTGGTGGAATTGATGGTGGTGGTGGTGGTGGTTGCGGTAGTAGACTTAACACTAGTAGCGCTACTAGCAAAATTTGAACAAGATGATGTTCTGTGGCGGAAGACGCTGTCGTGGAGTATCATAGTAGAGTTTGCCCTGAAATTTGTTTGATCAACCATTGGTTAGATTGTTTGCTTTGACGTTGGCGTACGAATTATCAGGACTGGCCGTTCCGAGTTTAACTGGCAATGTGTATGCCAACAACAGAGTACAAACGACTTCGCCTATAGAGCATCTGAGATAATCGTTTAAGGTCTTTTGAAATCGAAACGAACCCTTCTCATTTTCTAATAAGTTAAAATTCACATAGCCCGAAAGAAAACCACCAGCTGTTTGTTTTGTTGGCGCAGTCAAACGCTTCCAGAGACTATCTCAAGCACACGCAAAACTCAAAACAAAATAAATATTAATAGATGGACGTGCTGTATCGTCTCGAAAAACATATAGCCACACGCACACACATACGCATTCCGTAGAATTGTATTCTCCGGCAGTGCACTTAAGTAATCTCTAAATTTATCTTTAGTATCGACAATCTGCTAATTGCTATGGCAACATACGTTTTCGTTAAAGGAGGTTAAAAATGGTTGGCTTCTATATCCGTCGTCACCTTGATTTCGTGGACTTACCTGTAGGAGCGGCGAGGTCTGCGGGTACGTTCGTCCCGTCGCGATCTACCGGACGACATCTCAACGCGGATACGCGTGCCACAGCACCGTCTACAAAGGGATCAGGGATTTCATCAGGAGCTTGTCTAAAACTTTCCTTCCCACACGCAACACTTACGTTCCATCAAGCGAACGAACCGCATCTTCGGCATCACGTTTATCCTCAAATTCTACAAAGGCGAATCCGGGTGGATTGCGAGCGACCCAAACATTCCGCAATGGGCCGTATTTGCCAAACGCGCTTTCGATCTCGTGCTTCGACGCAGACGAGCCCAGGTTACCTACGTAAACCTTGCACTGCAGGTCCCACTCACGATAACGAGACATTTTATCCAGTTTGATGAATTTTACTTTGACTACTGCTGGCCGCGAATAGGGAAGGCTACAAAGAAGCGGACAATCGTTTGATTAACGTACCTAGCAAGCAAACAGTGATCGTTGAGTCGTAATTTGTTAACGCGACATTAATTTTTTTTAACTTTTCACTATTTTCTTCACTTCGAAATCAAAGATGGCCGCCTTGCCTTGTTCCGACCAATTTGTCGTCAGCACATTTTAAAACCAGTTTTCTTCCCTCTGTGGTTTGAAAAAACAGAAAATAACACTCACCGTAGATAAAACCTGCGCTAATTTACACGATTTTGATAAATTAGTCAAGAATAGTTGCCCAGGAACAGCCTAATTTTGGTCAAAACGCAGACGAGTATTTGATGCGTACTTTTACGTTTTAAGATTTTCCTGTCGAGTGAAGGAACTGGAGGTGGGAAACCCTAGGTTGCACCTAGTCGGTTCCGATGAATTCAGTGGAACGGAATTAGTTATTTGAAATATACTTGCTCACACAGAACGGAAACCGTTGAAATAAATTAAATTCCAAATTATTTAATATTTTTAATAAAACAAGTAAAATGGCTTAAATTGTAATCTGAAACTCAAGGAAAATGTTTAAGGTACCAATCAATCGATTATTTTTGGCATGATAGATGTAATAAATTTCTTTGGCTGGACCTTGATGGTGATGAAATCAAAAGACAGGTTATATTACTACTTTTCAAAGAAGGGTTTTCTTAAGGAGACCTTTAAAATTAAGATTGAGAGATACTGTATATGAAGCACCAACAATTTTATAAAACACTCGAGATAAGTTCTACCATATAAAGTTTTCTCCGTTTCCTCAAACTCTCTTGTCGTCACAATTCGATTTTTTTTTTGTCCCGTGATAAAGTTCAGAAAAAGCTTAAGCGTCTTATTATTGTGGCAAATTATTACTGCTTATGTTTATTGATACGCAATGCTTGTATAGCAAATTTATGCTTAACCATATCTAACATAAACGTACTAGCCTTAGCCAAAAGCTTAAGCGTATCCAAACTGACTCATTCCGCACTAAATAGTGCACCGGCTGAGGCTGCTTTTATTTTTAAAGTTGAAGCGAGATTTCACTTGACCTATCCCAACGTAAAATTAGGAATCGTAGATCAATTCTGTTGAGCTCAGAAGCCTCGGTTCCCGCAGAGTGTCAAGGCAGAAGATCGTTTGCGGCGGTTTGAGTTGGGCGCTTCGTAAACACCAGAAAGAATATCAGGGAAAGGAGATGTGGGGTAAGGGAAAAGAGGGAGATGCATTTCGGGATGGTGATCTGCCTTCCGAATTTGTCCTGTACGCAACCGTCAACATGCTTTATTCATTTCGCTTCTACCCCCTGGGCGGCGAGTGGTCACGCGGCATGCTGATTTAAATCTTGGGGCAAATGGTCCGTCGGAAAATCTTCCCAAAGTAGCATCATACCTTAACCTACCACAATCAGCGGGACGTTCGGGTGCGTTGAAACGACACAGTGCCAAAGGGACAAACGGGCGAACGAAACTCTGGGTAACTATTTTGGTGTTCCCGGCCCCATGCTAATGGGCCGTGCAGTGAAAGGGGAAAGACAAACCGGGTTCGACCGGGAAGATGTAGGTTTGCCTGCTTTGCCCCATTTCGACCAGCGTTTTGCTGTCGGATGCCAGCGCTCGTTGCCTATTTTTAGCCTTCGATGCGTCTGGCTCGCCAAACAGACGGTTCCCGGTCCCGCTTCCAAAGGGATTACACGTTCGTCTTGGAACCGGGAAAGGCGGCAGATGCCATAGAACTAGATGCCGGGATGCTCGGATTTGTTGGCGATAAGTGACGCAACATGGGATCGTCATCTCGTTCGCCATTATCGCCCGGTTAGATCGGTTGGGATGGATGCCTTCTAGCATTTCCCAGCGTTATCAAACTTAGTTATCAACAGTTATAGAAAACAAAATACTCCTAGGTTTTAATATAGTACCTTTTGCGTTGCTTATTGCGTTACGCATATCAAAGAGACTTAATACCATTTTCGAATTTTTCATTTTGCCAAATCGAATTTCAACAAATTGTTCCACAACAGATCGCTTGCGAACCATTTATACTTATGAGTTAAAGATAAGCAAAAAATTCCGACTCATCGTGTCTACCTTATTTAAATAACAAGTGTAGCACTATTTTTATGAAAGCTGCAGAAAAGCAGGAACTGGTTTTGCGTCTGGCAAGGATGAAAAAATAAAACATTAATTTATGAGCTTCTTCAGGAATATGCTACATCTGCCCACCACCTAATCTGCATCTTCTGCAAACTTTCTCTGCCATTTTTTACATGGTTCAAACTAACTGAAATACAAATGGCGAATGGCCAATATAAGGTCACGTTGCGAGCGTTGATACCGACCTGACAGAAGATTTACGATCTTCTTCTATTTTCTGTTTGTGGTTTGATGTCTTGAGGGCAAGTCAAAGCGAACGTAGTGGAAATGTTGGAGCCAACTTTCCTTAAAGAAACTGTTCCGATTCACCCTTTAGATTTCCGGAACCGCCAGCAATCATGTCTATTGATCCTGATCTATTTTACTCATGACAGCTCTGCTCCGGTGGCTACAAACGGGGAATTACGAACGAGCTAAGGTGGATGCAAAAGCCCTACGCAATATTGGACATGTGCGAGAGCTTCCATTGTGCATATACTGCATGGAAAATGTTTCAGCTAGTCTTCCTACAGCAATCGTTTATTGCACAATATTTTCTCCGAGGTTTAAATGAGAACATAAGGATGCGATTCCGGTGTGAGAACTTACTTATATCCTTCATATAAATTAAACCTATGCGTGAATAAACTGAATTCTTACGAATTATTAACGGACAATTTACATTTAGTATCTTTTTGATAGGTGGATTTTATAAAATTTGAGAGTGCCCAAAAACTATTTAACAAGCACGAGTTCAGTAAAACTCAACAACATACCTTCACTAGAGGAAGCGATGCACTAGAGGAAGCGATGTCAGACATTAGATCATTTTCCTTTCGTCGGTCCGGTTGTCCGTCGTCGGGGCAAACAACCCCTATTCTGGGCCCCTTTCGTCGGCGGGCAATCAAAAGCCAAGCCGAGCGAGCAAGGAAAACCCGACGCGCGGGGTAACAGTTCAATCAACCTGCCGGGTGGACATAACCTGAACCAGCCGTCCGGTTCGTCGTCCATGCTGGCGTAGTGCAATTTTCCGATGTTAATTAAACATGTTCATCGCGAACCGTAGTCCGCTGCCCGGCTTCCCCCGTTCCCTCTCACGAGCGGGTTGTCTATGCGGAACGAGCCGGTCAAGAGCCGAAAAGAAGCACCACCCGGTTACGATCTGTCTAAGACGGATCGTCCCTGGTAGACGGTAGAAGGGTTTCGTTGTTGGCCACCATGTGGCATGTGGACGCGAAGAAAGTATCGGCCCGAACGCAGTGGAACGAATGCTTGGTGCATGGTCATCATCCCAGCCTCCTGCAACACCGTCACTGTCACTTTCGATTGTCAGCTAGCAGATCGACGGTGTTTCTTGGGGAAGGTTTTCGAAGCACAGGCCAACGCAAGCTGTAACGAACCACGAAAAAGCAGATGCAGCTCTCGTGCACCTTGTATGACTCATTTGGGCACGTTGTCAACTGCCGTCTTCCGCTTCGCTCAAGCGAAAGGAACAGAATCTCGTTCGTTTGCAGACTATTCTATTTTTCTCTCTCCTGCCAAAACTAATGCCGTCCGTCACTGCTTCCAAAGGTAAGCGCCACAAAGTTGCAAATTTGCCAAAAGGGGGCGCCATAATTCACCACCCTCGTGGCCGGTGGAAGTTCCATGCCAGCATCGGAGTTGATCGCCGAGAGTGAAAGTTTTTCCTTCCCATTAGCTCTGGCTTAATTTACCATTCGGCTCCGTGCCGCACTACTACCGTGGCCATCGGCATTCATCGCTTTATCACGCCATGATTTTTATTACCGTCCAACGGCACTTTAATGCACTGCCCAACTATCAACGTTGTTTTGACTTCTTTCCTTAAGCGCCGGCAACAATCAACTCATTGCGAGTCGAAGTTCTGCAGTGCAGTTGATGCACAACTGACGGTGAACGGGACGGAACAAAACGAGACGGCGAATAAAAAACCATCAAATCCCAAACGGATGCGGACCGCTGCATTTCAAATGAAAGGAAAAGTGCATCCACCTTCATACTGTGCCGGTCGCCCAGTACCAGTTTTTGTTACTTTGCCATGTTCATATAATACTGCTGTCGTAAACGGATTTTATAAGCAACCTGTAAGCCATTTGGATATGATTTATTGTATGCCAAATTAACCAATAAATGCGAATAGTGAGGTGAATGCGTTTTTGGATCTTATTAAAATACAATTTAGATTGAACGGTGTTTAGATGTATCACACATTACTCACATATTTATCCTCACATTACTCTTGTACGTGAACATGTTTTAAATTGTAAATTCCATCAGAGTTAAGATAAGTTTCCTTTCAATGCAAAACTGTCGATAAAATTCTTGTTTTGCAGATTGTTTTCTAATCTATCTTATAATCTATAATCGGTACCAAGCTGTTTAATGTATTTCTAAAGCTATGTGAAATAACCAGTCTAAACAGTCAGCATTACATAACTCTGCTAGCAGAAAACTATGTTAAATTAGTACTTCTCGCTCAGCGCCATTACAGTTTTGTATCCGAAGACGAAAACACTCAGAAAAACCTCCAGTTAAACCATGCTGTACAGATTGTTTTACGATCCTGTGGAATTTCACCGCTGCAAGGTATTTACTTCCACCGTCCGAGCTGCATCTTGTCCTGATCGGAATGTGATCGGACTGCAACGGCTGCAGCACGCAAAGTGCACTGCTGCAATCCGGAGCGAAGTGAGCATATTTCCATCGGCGGTAACTTAAAACGGCACGACCGCCACCGGGATCCGGTGGGATCCCAAATTTATCGATCGACCTAGAAAATCGGACCCATCCGCAATGCCTCCCACATCCCACGATTACGGCCCGTTGACAGCGCGGAATGACTTTTTGCCCCGTCGAACGGCTCGGATTGACGGTGACGGACGGAATTATCTGTCCCGCCGGGGGAAACCGAAAACCAGCGCTGTCGCATTTTCACTCTCATGCACCGGTGCAATTTTCACTTTCCCTCCTGGTCCGCGGAAAAGCGTCACTCTTCCGGCCGGTCCGGATAATGACGCGGCGGATGTGGAGTCGGCTCGAGTTTGAAGCTGTAATTTGGTGCCATTCGCGCATTTGCTCTCGTTACGGCAAATGTGAATCGATTGCGATCGCCGACCGAATTGAGTTTTAGCGGTGGTGGTTTGCGTTCGTACACCCACGTACCGTTTCTGTTGCTGGAAGCCGAATGGAAAATGAAAGTTCGTTTTTTATTACAGCATGGAGCGTTCGATTGATTGTGTGCCAGTGTTGGCTTTTTGGGATGCATTTCTTTAGCTTATAAATGTGAACTATTTATTAACTTTTTATGTAGATAGAAAAATGTTTTAATTATTGTCCAGCAACGCTCACCGTAGATAAGATATATCAAATGGAGTTTTAGAAATTTGTCCTTATCGCACAGAAAATTGGAAGAAATGTCTAAATTTATCGATATACAATCAAACAATTTCATTTAATTTCGGAAACCTAAGTAAGTATTCCTCATGTTTTCCTGAAGCTTGGTACCATTTTGACAAGAGAGGACACGTAGAATGAGCTTGAAGATCGTGCTCTCTGGACATCCAGCATGCTATTTGAAATGGTATATGCTATTTGAAAGCAGTTCTGGACCACACCGTTGTGGATCATATTCTTGATCATGCTGTAAGAAGTTACTCTGTGTAAAGTATTTCATTTATAAATTCAATTCACTCACTTGTCACAACTTTGAAATGTGCAGATTGGATGTATGCTAGAATAAACACCATGAATCGCAAAGAAAAGGCAATCAGCAACTGAAAGTACAACAAAACATTAACAGCGAACAAGAACAGAAGATCATTTGTTGAGAAAGTAACATAATATCTGAGGAAGATAATACGACACATTCATGAAATCAACCATACCGATAAGGATAGTGTTGATATTTATTATTGAGCCCCTACATACAGTGTGGCCTTGAATTCGATGCCAAACAGCAGAGAGCCAAGGCCAGAGGGTTATCGCTGTTGTTGCATGGCGTATGACGAGAGGCATAGTGTTGATCTTCCGCTTTCCACACTTTGATAGGATATTTTGGGCACATATTTGCGACATAAGAATAAATGGCGTTTATTACATTTACATTTCAAGTTGGTTCTGTTGGACATTTTTAATACGTTTTACATCAATTTGAATCGACTGACTTATTTACAATTTAATTTACGTATGATTGTTATGAGAAATGATTGTTATAACAGAGTTCTCACTGTTCAATAATAAATGGATTTGCTTACATCACAGTTCAATAATATATCCTACATACGTTGGATTGAATACAAGGAAACAGCAAGTAAAACGGTATCCGAGCACTGAGTTTTCCACTACCGAACACCATCTTGGTCCCTCAGGAAAGGCTTCTCAATCAAGTTTTCTCAACCTCCGTCCGATTGGTTGGTCCAGTCAGCTCCAGTGGCTCGACCTGTGTGCCGATACCAGGGTTGCCGACAGCGCGGAAGAAAATTTGCATTGGAAATTGCTGCCCCACGCTCCCCACTCCGCCATCTCCACCTCGTGGCCGACAGTTCGAGTGCGCATCCCAACGCAACCGATCGCAACCGTTGCAACGCCGGGTGCGTGCATTTGTTGTTGGGGCCGTCGGTCCGTACGAAAATCGTGTCAATCTGGAGCGTTGAACTCGACCGAGAGGAAGGAATGTCATTCGTCTTGTAAGCGAGCGGGCAAATGGAGACGCAGAGGTAGAGAGCGTTGTGGTTCAATGCGATGGTATGGGAGAAAAATGCTAACGACGACGTCGGCGGGTCTTCCCTTGGAGTTGAGTCATGATGCTTGCTGCATGGGGTGATTGTGACATATCAATCAATGATATTACCTTTATAAGCTTACGATGTTATTTCTTTACATATTATTCGCATCGTTTTGAAGAATATGATGGTTTTTATGTCTTAAATATGGGAATTTCCTTAGAACTGTTTATTAGGATCAAATGATCAAACGAAGAGCCTTATTGCAAAACGTAATCCACAACGAATGATTATGGCATTTCTCATGTATAATTATGGAACGCCAATACGTTCGTTAATCGACGACATAACCGATTTAGGCAGTAAATCACGTGGAGCGCCCGAAAGTACGGTCGGATTGGTCAGCTGTTGCTTGCATTTCAAATTAACCCCCAATCGTGTTCTCAAGCTGCCCCTCACTCACCGTCAAAAAATGTACATGATCATCAAGCTGCCTTCCACCAGCTCCCGTGTAACGCCCGTGTTTCCTTTTAGGTGACGGCTGTGTGGCACGAAAAACTGTCCAAAACTGAAAACTCGACTCGGGCAGCTTGCGACAGAACGGAGTTAACGAATGCAGCGTCTTCGGTGAAGTGTACGGGAAACCCGGCAAGTGGGAGGGTGAAAAAACGGCAGTGAATGCACTTGCACACCGGCATCGTGGCCGTTGGCCGGCCAGCACGCGGGGTTAACGAACGCTACCCGTGAACGAACGAGCCCCCAGTTCCCGCTCGCACCCCTTCGGACGGTTTTTGCTCGATTTCGATGCAGTTCGCTCCATTTCGCCCCGTCCGGTGTCCCGTGACGTGTGCGCGTGTCCGTCCGGCGACCGTGACGAAACGTTGTCGTCAAACAATGGCACAGCTGTACGTGTGCACGTGTTACACTTATGCAGACCCGATGCGAACCCAGCCATAAAACATAATCTATCGAATGGGCAAGAAAAGGTGTAAAAGTCGTAAAAGGTGCAAAGGGATCAAACACTGAGGTTAATAAGTAAAAAGAAAGGTAGCAAATACAAAGAAAAATACACAAACCTAATTTAAATGAAAACTTTCAACCAAAAACAACGCGAGAAACCACGAAATATAAAAAATATTTGCAACACAAATTTAACTTCATTTTTACTCAACTAATTGAAGTTAATGTTGATCTTGTGTATGATTTCATGAAGCTTATTCATTTTTCTTGTACATCCCTGTTCGACTAACTTTAATGATAGTATTTCGATTTTAATCTAATTTAATTTACATTTCGACGGATTTCCTTCATGTGTAAATAAATAGCCACATTAATTGGATTGTAACGAAGGCATCCTTTTGCGTTTCGTAATCTATGTTTTGGTTAAGTGTCATAAAAGTTTGGTACTCGTATGGGTTTCAATTTTTGGTGGGGTTCCCATTTTCCTATTATATTTTTAGTTTATGCGGTACTTTCTTCACTTAGTGTTTGTTACTTTTTTTTCATAAAATAACGAGTTCAGCAACCAATCTTGTTTGGATTTTGTCACCTAAGAGACTTATAGCATACTAAAGTTTAAAGTGGAATTGACTTACAAACCTATCGTATTAAACAGAACATCTTAAGACAGAAGGTGGAAGTGTTTCTGTGACAAGCGAGAGTTGAACATAATTAAACTTAATCCAAATATGATAATAAAACGATTAAAATTATTGCTTAATGTGGTATTTATGGTCAAAGGACCGGGATGTTACCCTCTAGAAATTCCTGACAGACTGGATATTCGCTAAAAATGCATATCTTGGACGCTACAGTGACCGGCTGGCAGTCTCCCGCTGGTACCATCCACTGGTCATGGGTTCTGTCCGAGTAAAGCGAGACGGTTAAGGCTAAAGATTCCGCTGCGGCGCGAATGTCTTGGGATAGATCAGTGATCGTGGCGTGCGCGTTAGTGAGCTTCCTCAGGCCGGTTGAGTGGAAGAGAAGAAAGGCGGCGAAACGGTGAAATCTAACCTCTTGCATTTCGTTGCCGCTCCGATGTTTAGATTCCGCCGGGGTCGGGTGCACAGCCTCCGACGTTGGGCGCACTCCTCAGGCCTTCCGATGGCGGTGCAGATCAGCTTCATCATCGTCATCGCCACTCGGCCCGGCCGTGAGTGCATTGAACCGCTCGCTGGTCGACGCTGATCCAATCCAATCTGCACGTCCCCAGCCACCAGGCTCCCCTTCCTCCGCAGCTCTCCTGCCCGGGAAGAAGGGGTGCTGTTCGTCTCCGCGTCAAATTGCCAGTTTCCGACGAATTCACCTACACGTACGAACGTCGCGGTTCGCTCCAACGTTCCGGCTCAACACACCGACACAGCCACCACCGGTGTAGATCGACCGTTTGATGTATTCGGTGCATTTGCGGTGCATTTTGCGGTGCAGCAGCAGCCACAGCATCGCGGCCTGCCAGGGTTATGGGTGTCGCTCCCTCCGAGTTTGCTGAGGGGGGGAGAACAGGGGAACATATCTCGGCGTATTGTATGTTTTCGTTTTCACTCCACTCTGAAGTTGGGGTGCAAGGGTGCATGGGTGCATCGAGTTGCATACGGCATAGGCTAATAGGAAAGATCGTGCAGCGTCGTGATCCGGTGAGTGATTCTCATTATTCGGGTCCAGGTTTACTGACCTTTGCCAAAACCCACCGTACAAAGGTAAGAAGGCAACGAAAGTGAGGTAGCTGTGAGGAAAGTGAGGAATGGATAGAATCTATAGGTTTGATAAAACTGTTCATGTTTGTACCGCAATAAATAGCAATAAAAGTATCATTCTCATCAAAGATCGAACAAGTAGTAAAATTTTAAATTAAAAACATCTCTCTTCTCTTCAATAATGTGTTTAAACAAACGCTGATGACATTGAAATCGTACAGTTGTCTTATCCATTTAATAATTGACTAACGTAACCTCCAGATGATGATTTAATGATAAGATTCCATTTAAACTGTACAATATATGTGTCAATTTAGTATTAACTACGTTGTAAAGTCAGGACTAGATATCACCAGTCCATAGATTTGGTTGAGTAAGTGTACGTAACTGACTTGAATATTAAATATTTATTTGGAGACTGATCTGGATTATGTTTTTCCTAAAAATCCAATTAATTTCAAATGTCTTGGCAGAATAAAATTCTACTTTCAAGAATGTATGCTATCATCTTATATCTGATTGATTGAGTTATGAAATGAATTGTACGCTTTGCAAGATGGGCGCACAATAACATAAAGTAAAATATAACAATAACAAGTCGTAATAAAACAAAAAAAAGATCAACCACAGTGTCCGGAGTGCATGATCGAACATGAGCTACATTGTTATTATCTAATTGAATCAACACGCCACTTTTCACACACACACTAATGGCCATCCAAGGGCTGCTAGCACGCTGGGTGTTAACCTCCCGGCGCCAATGCTTAACCGGCCGCCGTATCCTTCAACCCAAACGGAGCATGCCCGCTTTCCGATTGTTGGGATCGGCCTGTGGCTTGCCCTGAACAGGAGGCGGCAGTAGGAGTGGCCACGCGCATGGAGTCGCCCCGATGACAATGAAACTCAACGCAGTGCAATCAGTCGAAGGGCCAGCTCGACGGTGGCGAGCGAGATAAGATTGAACTTCTCCGAACTCCGGTCCAAGGGCGCATGTGTGGTGGAATGGTGCTCGGGGTGGAAGTGATTGGTGGAAAGAGGAGGAAATTTTGCGTATGTACTTTTACTGAGTGAATTGGAGAAGGAAATTAAACAACCAGAAATTATTCTTTCACACACCATGCGTCTCCATTTAATGGACATTTGGAATGGTTTTTGAAATTTCTACTGAATCGAATAAGCGCAGTTAGCTCAGTTTCAATTACCCTCGAATTTAACCCTATTTCATGCGTACAACTCATGCACACTAACGTGAGATATGGGTGGGCCAAAAACCTCACGACGGCCAAGGACACGCACGACCAGATGAACCGATCACCAAGCGTGAGCACTACGCGTTCCAAACTTAAGCGATTACCAAAAGGGCCCGAAAAGGGGACGGAAACGGAACGGTAGGCGGAACTTTGGCTGCGTTATCAATTCGCCGGGGCCAGGGTTGGCCATTGTCACCATCAGCAGCGCTATCGGATGCGCCGATGTTAACCGAGGGCTTAACTAAGGGCCGGGCTCGTGTTGCCTGTGTGTGTGAAAGACGTGAATAGCGCGCACCGTAATGGCGCTCGAAGGACACATTCGTTCCGTGGACTATTGTCGCAGCAATGCGCACTTTATGGTAGTGGTCTTATAGGAAGCTGCTTCAAAGTGAAACATACACATGAGAACAGCATGTTGTGGCATTGTACGACAAGGAATTCATGATATAAACAAATGAGGGCGTTTTTATCACACGTATAAAGAATTTATTTTGGCAGACCTACTAATTGTGTTTAAAAAAAACAAAATGCATCACATTTTAAACATTTATTTTATACACAACTAAGGCTTTCGATGTTTATTTGATGGTTATATTTCACCCAGTCCATTAATTTGAAGCTCATATTATTTGCTATAATAATGTCAAGGGTCCACGAGCACTGGAAAGTATTAAAACTACTCATATGAAATGCATCAAAATCGTTTTGAAACCTGTTTGAAATAATCGAAATAACTATAAACTTCATCGGCTCAAATACGTCCCTTCCAAACAGTTCTTCGTGTTTACTTTGCACCTCTTGATCAGCACAAAGTTGTTGGACAATGTGCTGCTTTTCATTGGCGTTGATACAATTTACTACATGTGTAATGGACTATAATATTTTCGTATTATAATCGTCGCTAAAGCCTGTTGAATGTTGTGAACCCCTTTCTCAACGGTTCACGTTGAGCGTGCGGGTGAAAAGCGGCCCGGACAAACAGGTTGAAGAAAAGCGGGGCTGAGGGTGGCCGGGCGTGGTGGAACAATGCAGGAAAACCAGGTGGAATGTGGCCGGTTGTGTTTTTGTGCGGTTGTTGTTTCACTCTCGAGTGAGGGTGGGCAGTAAAAGATAAAATAAAAGTACTAGTGTTTGGTGCAGCGTTTAGTTGTGTGCCCGAGTGCTGCATCTTGTCGCTGGTGGGCGAATAGATAGCGGCGCACTTGGAAGGGCGTTGGCGAGGAACTTAAAGGGACGTCGTGACGTAGGTGGGAAGTAAGCTTGGCTGGATTTCCTGGTGGAAAAGGGCGAGAAAAAGGGTTGGCCAGCAGAAACTGCAAGATACTTCGAAGAGTGATAGCGAGTAAACCTTGTGGGAGGAAGGGTGGGGAGGGGTTGGTGCACAGAAACAGGGAAGATATTTTTCAAGTGTAGCTTTTATTGATAATGAACCGCGCTTGCCGGGGCCATTTCTCGCTCGCCAAGGACGGAAAGCGAACGAGTGCGCGCGCGACCAACACACGCCAGGCTGGAACTGTTTGAGGATTTCGCTCGATGTTCGTTGTTTACCATTGTGGCTGGGAATTGCCCGTTGCAGCTTTATTCCACGACCGTGGACAGGCTGGAACAAGCGCAACCGGGCAAGCCATGCAGATCCGAACGATTGCGAACCGTTTGTTTTCTTTCACATTCGAGTTGGAGCGGAACTAGAATGTGAAGATTGAGCTGGCGAAAGTGGTCGGAACGAACGGGAGGGGGACAAAGAGACCAAACGCTTTGTTGAAGCCCAAGGATTTACCGGGCGGGTTTGAGTAGTGTTATGGGCAAATACTTCACGACGTGGAATTATTCTTCAAAGCCAACCAATTGAGGGTACTTTATCGCTTGATTGGAGTCTTTTTATTGATTCAGGATGCATTAAGTGAATGAAGGAGGTTAAGTGAGTAATTCAAAGAGTACGGAATTTGAATCTATATCAATATTCGTAAATGAATATTGGGCCGAAAAAAAAGATAAAACATATTAAATTAAATTTCGCAACACTATGTTTCAGAAAACCAGAACTGAAATAGTTTTATATTAAATTTAGATATTTTACTACGCCACAATTACAATTTCAAATATTCAATGCATTTCCTTCAATTACACAATTTTTTAAGCAATTATGTTTTGTCTGAAGTCGGCCAAATAAAACAAAGAAGTTAACAACAAAAACTGTTTGGAAAATCATTTGCAAAAGGGTTTATGTAAGAGCCAACTATGAGTTATGAAGGTACTAAGTATGAGTTATTAGGGAAATAAAACCATATTCACCTGCTTTACCTAACTTGTTCGTGTTGTAAATGTTGGCTAGAAAAATAGGACGGTTTCTTGTGGAATCATGCGATGTGTTTCATCCTGATCAATCTTTCAACTGCTTCGCGGAGTGATATTATTTTGCCAACTAATGACATTGATTTTCCAATCACAACAATCTTTGTTCCACTTTCACCGCCGATCCACGGAGATAGCGTCAAAAGTAGGCCATCACCAAATTCGCTAACGTGACGCTTCATCCGTAACAAATAATTCGAATTCCCGGCTCAGGCTCAAGTATGAGGTATTATGAAACCGGCACCGTTGTTTGTGTTGTGCTCTTCGCTGTTTACGTTGTTCCAAAAACAAACAAACCGCGCTTCGATCGCAATAATCGATGATTATCGGTGAGCACTAATCACACTGAATCGCTAACTCGGCTGATAGTGATGGCCTCAGTCCCAAGGAGTGGCTGGATGCGCCTGGAAGCGTCCTAGACCATCGTCAGCTGACGGTTGATTCCCATGCTGCCCGGTGAGCAGCGGATCGTGCAAAACATAGGGGAAAAAACGCCACAACGCCACTTCAGAGCCGTGAGGTAGTTGTGGGGGTGCAGGAAGTTCTGGGAAGTGCGGCTTTTATTGCTCCTCTATACCCCTCCAGTGACCTAATTTCCAGTGCCAATGCCAATGTCGGCTTTTGCGATCTAAATGGCGTTGGAGGAGAGTCCACAACCATGCACATCCATTCACACAATCAGGAGAGATGTGCACGTGTGTGCTAGCTGCAAAGGGGTTAAGTATTAGCAAGTTTCAAGCCGTGTAATACGACACTTGAGGCGTCCAGTATATCTCGTCTCAGCTGGGCGTGCAGTTACTTCCTCTATTTACGGAGATCTCGCACAAAAACACACCGCCAACCACCACATACTCTAGGACTCTAGGTTCTGATAAGGCGGCCACAATATTGCCATACGTTGGCGTCAACAAGGGCTAGGCTTTTAGTACATGGTTTAGTACGTCACTCCAAGCCAGACTCGACCGTGGGATATCGTCTCCGCAAAACGGGCGACCAGTTCAACCGAATCCCTTAACTTTCGCACGATCGTCTTCCTCGCGGGAAAGCAAAAGAAAACTGGGTGGAAAATGGTGCAAAAGGGTTTGTTGCCACGTAAAATGCAGTCAGCACCTAGGGCAGCCAGGTTCGCCCTCTGCTGGGCGCCCGTCAGAAGGTGTGCCATGTCAATGAACCTCGGTGGAAAAAGCTGCCTTGTACGACGTCGACGGCTAGTCACCTCTTGATCCGGTTAGTTGATGGTTGGCTAGTTTGTTGCGAATAAAAAGGCAAGGTAAAGGTCATTCATGTACATATTTAAATGATTTTATGATTTCCTTACAGCATGTCTAGTTTTGTGCTAAATGTTTTTGTGTTGCTAAGGACTGCACACCTTTTTTAACTTTACCTTTTTCAAAGTTTTTCAAAAACTTGCTAGTTTGTTATTATTTTAATTTCATATTTCACTTTCATCGCATGATCAACGAAAACTAATCAAATTTCAGCTTAATAGAAAAAAGGAATAACGATGCCTTATTACCCGGGCATGCAATTAACAACTTTGTTAGCCCGATCGTGCCGCCGACGGCGTGGCGCGCGGTATGCTACATTTTTGATTAATTTATGCTCGCGTGCTAATGTGTTTCTCACACACTCGCCTCCGAGTTGGGGGCCTCACTTTGTCGTGCAAGGCTGAGCTGAGAAGACCGTCATCCACCCACGGTCTCGGATCTGTGAGACGTGCCAAAGGGAATCTGCTCGGGGTTTTCTTTTCCTCGCGCCAATCGCGAGGTTGTTGTACAGGTAATGCAATCGCCCGTAGAAAGTGTATCTGGGCTGTGGGTGGGAGGCACTATTTCCTTTCTAATGTTCTCTTGGAGCGTGCTTACGGGCCCCATCGAAGGTACTTGCACTGATTTTTACCATTACCTTGCCTTTACCAGAGCGCGTTCACCTTCGGGCAGTGTTTGCAAGTTGTTTTTGTTTGCGGGGCCGTTTTTCCATCGGTCTTTGAGCCCCCTAGGAGCTCCACTTGTGGCCTACGAAACACAAGAAACAGCGGCTCGAGTTCGTTTAAGGAAGAGAGGATGTCTTGGACAGGGATTTTCTTTGCCCAAAAGCTGTGCTCGAAAAAAGTAGCCTAACGTAGCTGTAACTTTTGCGGAGGGAAAATCGAACCAGAGTGTGAGGAAACGAGAGCGCGTGAAAGGGCAGTGTCCTGAGACGGAAGCGAGCCGCGGTTCCAGTGTGACGTCGTTGAGGCGCAAACTGCAATGCCGCTGGGTTCACTTTTTTCCTTGTGCAATTTTACTCCAACATGTTTTTCTCTAACGCCACTTCCACCATTGAAACAAACCCGAGAGGTGGTCCGGAGCTGGCCATTGGCCCCAAAGCCTTCCCCACCTTCATCTCGGTCACCTTCGTCTGCATGGCTCGGGTTCGTCGTCTGCATCGCTATTTCCACCTGGACCCTGCCCCTTCCCTCACCCAAACCTCGAGCGAGCAAGATTACACCGTCCATGGTTTATTGGCACGAGAGTGAAATAATTTCACTTTTCTCCGGCTTGTTTTCCACGGCTTTCTCCCATCGGTTGCAGGAGGTACCAGGCGTTACACCCGTTGCGGTGTGGTTATCCCCCCCCCCCCCCCTCCCCCTTCGCTCAGTGAAGTGCACCGGTTTTGCAGTGCAGTTCTTTTTCCGATTTGCCTTCTTTCTTTCCACCCGTTCGTCGCTTCGCGTCTTGGAGTCTTTGGGTGAGGGACCATTGCTTCTTCGTGCTCCCTTTCACGAGTGCACCACTGTCGAGTGGTGCATAAGTGCATTGCCATACACTCACACACAAACACTTACCCCGGCACAGCATTCTATTGCCATCCGTTTCGCGCGATTTTCTTCGCGGTACTTTGAAGCGATCGAGCCGCTCGGCCTGGTCTATTGTGTGTGGTTCGTATTTTCGTAATATAATAGATCCCGTTGCTTCCCTTCTCCCCGCTCCGTGAGCCACCCTCGCACTTCAGCATACTCAGCGCCTGTGCAGTAACAACCAGCGATCGGCAACCGATCGGCGTTTGGGATCGAGCGATGGTGGAGCTTTTGGGGCGAAGAAAGATGTAAAATGGAAAATCAAAAGGGTGTAACTGGTGGGGTGTCGCTCGAGGATGGGGGAGCGGGTAACCGCATTCGAGCGAGAAAGTTGTTTGGAGTTTATCGGGTTCGAGGCAGCATAAAACGTGCCGGGCATTGAACTTGAGGCCAAACTGTAACGATTGTGCAGCTTGCAGTGACGAGTGCATCCACGTCGGTGCATTGATGCAGTGCAGTGCCATCGACACCGAGGTTTTGGAGCTCTGTTATCACATTCGGTTCGATTTTGCTGGTTTTGCAAAAAAAACCTGTTCGGAAAGTACAAAAAATAAAATATAACACATAACTGTCAAATAAAAGCAGTTAAAGCATAGAAAAAAGGAACAGAAAACGTAACATCAAGCAGCAAATGAGTTGGTTCGAGCGAAACATCAATATTACGAAAGAAAACAAATATTGCTTAGTCTTTACAAAAGATAAAAATATATCTTAGGTAGCCATGCCATTGAAAAAAAAACTGAAAAGGAAATTTGATGATAAAGCAGACCATATGAGAAAAGGAAAAAATGTGGCGCGCATTCTCTTCCCCAAAACAAACCAACGTAGTGCTAGTTATCAAGCTTCTTTTGTTTATGGCAAAATTCTTTGAGGTTAATTAGTAGATGAAACTAAAACAATAACTCACCACAACTTCAACCGAGAAAAATGCGACCTCTCAGCAAACAACGGAGATCGTTCGCGGTCAGGGTAATTATACAAGATCACCCCCCAAAAAGAAGCCTTCAGTAGATCCGAAGGTCCTTTAACGGTTCGCCTGCGCTAGCCTTCGAAGTCGGTGTAGGTGGCTCGTTTCGCTCCGGTGCCTCCAAACAGTTGCCTCAAGTGTTCTTCGCCTAATGCTAGAGCCACTGTGGCAAGAGCGGGTTTGGATTTATTTATTTCCGTCGCGGAAGTCGAAGGTGGTTTTTCTTTTTCGTACCACCTCATTGAGCGCAATATCCTTCGGAAAAAAACTGTGCGTCTGTGTGTCCCGCAGACAACAGTTAACAAATGTATTTCATTAAAAAGCCATCGGATGGTGCTGCAATAAATCAATATCTTTGGGATAGGTTTATGGATGCTTCTGTAAATCTCATTAGCCGAGTCTTCGGTCGCGTTCTGTGAAGCACGTTCTATTGGTCATCCGTGCGTCTTCCGTGCGCAAGAAAGAAAAAAAGTGGGTCAAGTTTTCTCGGGAACCAACCCGGGACCAAAGTGCGGCCCTCCATGAATCACTTAACACGCGAACAAGACGTTCCCTTCTGGATCGCGTCTGGAAGAAGAGTATCGCTCGTCACAAAAAAAACCTTAGCGAAATTGCCAATTGACTTCGTGGGGTGTTTGTGTATGTGTGTGTCAGTGAGAGATCATTTGCCTACGCCGCGGCCCCATCGGAGGAGGGTGCTTCCGTGTGGGGCTCTCGGTGTGGGGAGGAAAATCCAGTTTGTTTTTTTTTCTCCTACACCGTCTCCCCCGTTCAATCGCCTCGGCCCGGGTGGCGAGGGGGAGGGGGTAGTATGGGGGAAAGTTCAATAACATTTGCTTTTCTCCGCCGCCAGTTTCGTTGAACTTTTCCTTCGCCAGCCGCGCGACCACGATTTGCAACGCCTTCGGATCGACGCACGGCGTTCGGGCGGAAAAATGGTTGCCCGCTCGAATGAATGAACCCTTTCGGCCGGATGGTCACGGACATCGCCGTGCGAACGGATTGGGTAAGGGGTTTTTCGCTTAGTTTTTCTCCCCCTTCCCGTGCAGGGAGGCGATGCACCTTTGGGACACCCTTTTTCCGGCACCACCCCCGAGAACTCAACGGTGCATTCGTTTCACCCGTTCACTCACTAGCTCGCAACTCACTCACCCCCGGGCGTGAGTAAAACAGTTTCTCGCGTGAGCAGATGCTGCACCGCGAGATAGGAGAGCGCGAGAGCAGCCGGTTTGTGTTGGCGTTTTTCCGCGCAAAACGCGCGCAAAAGTTCGCGGGAGCGCGGGAGCGAATGAACGCGCGTTCATCGCGAGTGAGCCGGAGAATCTCACGCTTCGCGCGTCCGCGATGCTCCTCGCAATGGCGGCAAGCGTGCGGCGGTCCAACGGTACGTCAGTCTGCCAGTGACTTTTCGTTCGCGTTGACGCGCGTGTGTCTTACCTTTCCCCGTCGTGCGGGCCCGTGTGCGTACTCGAGAACCGCATTTCGTGAAACCAGCAACAGCAGCAACAAGCAGCAACAAAGGAGCAAAAGCGGAAGCTAGTGTGCTGGTGGACGCGTGCGCGTCGTCCTTGTTTTGTCCGTTAGTTTCGTTTGTGTTCTTTTGCCGTGCCGTCCGTTTTTATTTTGGCCGCTTCTCGTTTCCCCGCAAACCGTCCCCGGCGATCGGTTGCGCGATCTTCAGGGCGCGCTCGCGTCCTTCGCGGTTGTCGCGAATCAAAAAGGATTTCAAGTTCGGTTCCGATCTTGGTGCTGTTACGGTTTACGTCCGGGCTAGTGCTAGCTAGATGCAATCTCCTTCTATGCGTTAGCGATGCAATTTAGTTTCCTGTGGTTTTAGCGGTAAAATTCCTCCCGCCCCAAAAGAGCCCACTGTAAACGGGCGTACCGATGTGCCTCTGCGAGCCTTAACACTCAACAGTGAGAGTGATCAACCGGAGGCCTTCAGCGGCGACGCATAGGTAGGCGTCTCCACCAGGTGTTTGCGGGGGGAAGGCAAGGGGGCAAGGGGTGTTTGTGTGCGAATCGTACCAATTGAGTGTGACGTCAGTCGAAAAAGGAAGATATCAGCATAATCGAAGCTGGAGCCAGCGGCAACATTGTGTCAGCACAAAGCTGAAGTTCACACCTGAAGACTAGTGAGTCGTGTTGGTTTCGGTGCAAAACGGTGTTCTACTGTCCAAAGTGCGGTAGCACGCCAATGATAAGATAGTGCCCCCGGGAATAAATACTCACGCGGGTGTGAAAGAAGGAATTACAATTCAATTAATGATTCTGGAATAGTTAATAGGAAATGGTGTTCAGTACACAAACAAACGCCCGGTTGTGAGCTGTCAACAAAAGTGCCTGTACGTTAGTTATAGTTGAAGAAATATTTCTACCAACAAAAAGTGCACTTAAAACTACCCGAAAACGTGCCTGGTGAAAGAAGAAGTTAAACAAAACAACGTGACAACTGGAGCAAAAATATTTTTTATCAAATTTAAACACAAGTTTTAAGCAAGGCCCGACAAAAAAGTGGTGTCAACAATGTTGTTGTGAGTGGAAACCCGAAAAAAAAAATACTTATGTGCAGCTTACCCGCTGGAAAGTGAAAACACGATCTGCCGGACCGGTCGATTACCTCAAAGCGTGGCTCTAAGCTAACTTTCGCTGAAAGCGAAGAGAGAAAGAGAGTGAGAAAGAGAGAAGAAAAAAAAACAAACAACATCGGATTAGCGGTCACCACCGACCCCAACGAGGGCTTCCGCTGCAGACCGCCATCAGGCGGGCGCAACATCGTTAGCATCAACAGCATCAGCAACATCAAAAGCCGAAGCATAATAATTGTGCTCATTATTGCCGAAGGAAAAGAAAACAAAACAAGAAGTGCTCCCGCCTCGCCTTCGTATCCTTCCGTTCCTCTTGTGTCCGGAGTTTTATGCCGTGAAAAAGGGAAAAGATAAATTCGGTTGTTTTGGGGTGGAAAAAATCGAGAGTGAAAAGCTGCCGGCAGGTGAGGCCCGGCATTTCCCACCGAGAGGATAAATAATCAAACGCCGTATTGGAGAAAAGTGAGTGAATTACGGTCTGGGGCTTTTTGGTGCCCGGTGGAAATTTAAACCCAACGCTATCGGATGGAAATGAAAATATTAATGATAATCACCTGCGTGCAATAATGGCCCACGAGGGTACGCAAATAAAGGTAAAAGATCTCGTGCGTGGGCCACCGAAGTGAAGTGTGGAAAGTGTTGGCACGGGCTGGAAGATTTTGCCGCGAGTTTTCCCGCCTTTCGGCCAGTGTCGGTTACACTCTGCGGGGCGCCGAAGAGTGTGGTTCGATAGTGTGCTCAACAATTTCCGTCCGATCGTTTCCCGATCGAGCCCCAGCCCCATCGACCGTGGGGGTGGAAAAGTGAGAGTGAAAACGGAAAACAAAATCAGCAGTGCGTTGGAGTGGCTGGGTGAACAGCATCGGCAAAATAGTACTAGTTAGAAAAAGGCAAAAGATGTGCAAAGCATATTCAAACCGGTACTAGATGAAATACGGTTGAAACTGTGCTTCGTTGTTGACACAAAAGTTGAAATAATAAACATCCGAAGGACGAGTCGGCTCGGAATAGGAATATAAATTGCATGAACAGCACTTCGCGGAATTCTCTGAACTCATATGGGATTAAAATGCGGAAACTGAAGGCAAACTGTCAACACTCTAGAGGATTGGAGACTGTTTTCAAGGTAAGTTATTCCAACATACCATGTCAGTTCCAGGATTAGCACTAAAAAATAGATAGGTGATATGCAGTTTCACACACTTTTGTTGAATGGTTTATTGTGGTTTAATATAAGCAAAAAAGCTTGATGTCGGTTGAAAAGAAAAAATATAATAGTATTTATATCCTGCATCTATTAAGCTGTGTTATATCCTGCGTGACAACTATTTGCCTGATAAGAGACAAGGACTGATTAATTTAGAAAATATTTTATTCATCACATACGCCACTGACGTGCGACCGATACATCTCGCTCTGCCCGGATGCACTCACTATTCGGATAAAACCCTACGGTCGGCGCAAAAATTAATTCAACTAAACGGGTATTAATATGGATGAACTAGGCGCTCTGGCTAAAAGCCACTCCGTTGCGTGAAGGTCATTGAGAAAATAAAAATGTTTATCGAGAGAGGCTTCCTGTTTTTATTGACGTGACCATTTGGAAAAGGATAGGTTCAAAGGATTTTCGATGGAACAATCTGACTCACGTGCTGTGCGTGAACGATCTAGTTACGATCGTTTTTGATAGCATAGTAGAAGGAATATTCTGTTTGAAGCGTTGTGGTTTTTCACGCCAGATCACGGAAGTAGGTATCGATCGGAGGTCAACATGTTTCCTGCGGAAACCTGATCGCCGGACGGAAGCGCACGCACCGCTGATTGTTTCAGTAAATTAATTGCATAATCGTTAGAGACACTCGAACGAAGAGCTGTGTCATCGCAGGATGGTGGTGTATTTCTTAACATCGGCACCCCGCCTTTCTAAAGGATCGCCACGGTTCCATCCTGGGCGGATCAGCGTTTGCTCTTGAAACCATCAATGGCAAACGATTCCACCTCCTATCGCTTTGTGGTTTCAGCTCTGTCCACCGCCTGCTTGTCGCTACAAGGTGCTCGACATCGTATCGGTAGACCCACATGAGCACGCAGCCACGCAAGCCAAACCCGCCAAACGGCAACCGCGAGCATGGTCGCGACACGGTCGAAGGTCAAGCCGTCCCATGCACAGCGTCTAGCCTTCTCGGTGTCTCGGCCCGACACCTATGGTTTTGCGAATGCCAGTGATTAGCACGCCTAAGCCAGCAGGTGACATGTCTGGAGGGCGGTTGAGCTGATTCAGAAGGATTGGCTGTTTAGAGATGACAGTTTTTAAATATCGCCTATTGTATGAATTTCGTACTTGTTGGGCTAGATGTTAATTAATATTAAACAAAGCTCGCTTGACTGAAATGCTGATCTAGGGTTTGCATTTAATAATCGGTATTAAGTTTTAAATTATGTCTAATACAATCAGTTGAATCTGAGACGAAATTCTCATCCTCACTTTAACGCAGTGACTAATGGAAATCATTCGACACCCATTAGACCTATCCGCTGTTGTATCGATAAGCGGCTCAAGAGAGCGTGCGGTTTCGAAGGATCCTTCACCGTTGAACCGCTGAAAAGCCAATGTCAAACGATTTGCGAAAGGAACTAGCAACCCGGCAGCACAGGTGATCCAGCACGGGCACGACGAAGATGTGTATCAATAAATGCGTTTAACGTTTGACAGCTGATTGACAGCTGCCGCTCTCTGCTCCCCATCAAAGCGATGACTGGATGGGGGATTGATTTTAACTCCTTTGACGAATAAATCTCATCCCGAGCGGGGATGGAATCATATAGACGGCCCAGAAAAACCCCCTTCCCAAAAAGAACACTCCACGCGACGCCCTTGAAAGTTTGCACGATCGTTCAAACTGGAAAAAACAGTCCGCCCCACAAACACAAACACAAACACAAACAAACGAACCGAATCACCGAAGTTGTGATGAGTTTTTCGGCTGCGGATTTCCTTTTCCTGCCATTCGACTGGTGGTGACCTCCGCCCCACCGGATTCCACCGTCATTTGGACATTTCTGCATTTTTATGCCGAACGCTCCTCCCCGCGCCCCCCGTCGGGTAAGGAAGTCCGCGACCTTGGGTGCTAAAAACTATGCTGGGCTGTTTTACAAACCAAAACAAAGCGAAACAAAAACTCGATTGAATATTTCCATAAATTTTCACGGGCAGAGGAAGTGCTCTCAACCGCCAAATGCCGCCCAGTGAAAAGGGAGGAGCAAGCGGTGTGCGTTGCGATTGCGTCGGATTGGAGCGATGCGTGAGAACGTTGTGCGTTGGGATGAATGAAATCCGATTCTGAATCACAGTGGCTTTAGCTAAGTGAGGGTCCAAGGTGAGACATTTAACCATATGCCTAAATTCAATACATACGAAATTCAAATGCAACCATTCTTGGTCTTGAATGGAGTTGGTGGTTTCGGTTACAGGTGCCAATAATCTAAGAACATGGTGCGATCGAGGAAATATAGGTTGTCAACATTGATATTAAAATGCACTAGAATTGTCAATCATATCAAGGATCACCTTAAGACATTGCCAAATGTTAGAACTATTGACAGATTATTTCATTGGGATGTTGGATCTAGGTTTGCGAAGTGCTATTTGTTCAGGTGATAGTGTTCCAACACAGGATCCAACACAGGATCCAACACGTATTCAAAACTTCAAGCAGTATACGACACGCAAAAAAGCTTCCACTCCAGCTTCCATTCCTCGCTCAGCATACTTTGTTGAAGGATGGCCAAGAATTGTGAAAACATGTGGAACAGCTGTATTGTCGCCAAAAATAGCTGCCGAAAGCCAATCGCAGCAAACGACGCCAGTCATTGGGTTTTCGGGTGGATCGCTGATTCGCTGCAGCACGAGCCCCCGAAACTCCGGACTGGGTGTTCTGTTTACTCAGCCTCGTGCCACGTATGTTTGGAATTGCGTGTTACTTTTCCGGATAACCCATCTCGATCGGTTGTATCCTTGAAAAGCCCGCTGGATGGAATTTGTTTACTGATCGAGGGCGGGGGGGGGGGAGGGGGGGGGGGGGGGGGGGGGGGGGGGGGTCGGGTGTTTCGTTTATTTGCGTCTACTTTTTCTATGCATTGTACCCGTATTTTTGCTCGCTCATACCTGCCATGTATTGCGTTTTTCCATAAGTTTTGTTCTAAACTCGGCACCACCTCGTGTGGGCACAACTTCTCCAACCTTCCTGGTAGGCACGATCGGTCGTTCGCGGAAGTGATCGTTGCCCAAACCATTACATCACTTTCGTCTCGCAGGCGATGGGAAAACGATTACAGTTCCGTCGAACGACCCGTCCGAACGTGGTGAGGAAAACTAGTTGCAAACCTCGCATCACTAAACTTGCCGCACAAAAAAAAGTGCATGCCAAATGTGGCCGGCTCGGTGCGGCACGCGGCCAATGTTTATACACCGGAGGCACGTTCCGTCGCTGCACACGGATGGTTCTGTAAAGGTTCGCCCGTCACACGGCATGGAACCATTTCGGGATCGTTTAGTTGTTTTAGTTTTTCCGAGTGTGTGTGTGTTCCCAGCTAGTAATAAAATTTACAACCGACCCGTAAAATCTGTAAAATTTGATGCACGTGCTTCATTAAGACCTTGGACGCGGCGGAGTGGTTGGGGAGGGCGATTGGAAAGGCGTAGTTCCTTTTGATCCTGCAAGAAAAACTGGCAATGGTCCTTGTTTCGTTTACATCTGCTATATGTGCAGCAGATTCAATATCCTTCCTCGAACCAAACTGCAATGTCCGATATAACTTGTGTAATAATCGCAAATGACGTAGTAAAATGGCGGCCACGAGCTAGAGTTGTTTTCTTTTTTTTCTGTCCTGGTTCCGAAGCCACGCTAACCTTTTGCATGCATTGCACTCGCACGAGGGCGTTCAGTTTTCAAGTGCATATATGCTCAGTTGCAGCTGCAATGCCGCCCGGTTCGTGAGTGACGGCGCGAGAGGCTAGAGGGTGTGCGTCGAAGGTGGCACTGGTTTAGGATTGATTCGATTGCGTTTGTTGACATAGAGCTGACCATGTTCAATGTCAATACGTTGATTCAATAAAAAAATAGGCGTGACATAACTTTGCTTTTGGAAATACCGCTACCAATTTGAAGGATTTTTGGAGTGAAGTGTAATTCGTGCGAGAAGTGTAATAATTCAGGCATCATCGATGAGTTGTACTCAAGGATCAACGATCCACGTGATAAGCAGTGGGATTCCAAATGGAGCCTCCGATGACTCTGCCCTCGGTTCGCTTATCGCGCGCGATATAAAAAAAAACCCCGTGCTTGTTTACCAAACTGTTGTACCGACTTACGCCGGAACACTATCTGATCACACTCGGGCTACCCTCTGGCCCCCGTACACGTCAATAATTGTTCGCCATTTTTTTTTCCGCGTGCAAACAACGCCGGGAGTGCACTTCAAGACCGAACCTAATCACGCTTTTGTTGCCCTTTGTAGCGACGATATTGTTCTTCCTCTCTTTGGCCTCGAGTGGTGTGTGCATGTATATGTGCGTGTGAGCGAGGGGGAGTTCACGCCACGGTCAAGTCGAGGGTCTCCGAGTCGGAAGCCACCCCCTTTCGGAAAGGGAGCAACGATGGAGGCAGTGAATCATACTTGATGTACACAACCACACGCACAAATCAACACGAATAGACTGTATGCATAAGACAAAGGCTTCCGACTGCGGAGCGCATCGATGCATCGGCAAACTGCAGTCAGCCAGATGCAAATGGCACGCAACGTTCGGCAGATTAGCATAATCAATAAATTAATGCTACTATCCGACGGCGCTGGCGAGCCGGGTAAGGTAAGGTCGAGGTATGTGGCGCGGGGGTCTGGACATCGTGCACCACGTTGGGGTAGGTTGTGGACCCCCCCACAGGAGGGAAATAGATACGCACGGTGGCCTCCACGCACGCGACCTCCCACCGAAAAGCTTAGAACTTTTCCGCCTCGAGGAAATTATAGAGGTGTGCGCGTGTCTTGCGATTAATACCGATCCATCCACCACCGAAGGTAGAAACGATCGAGCGGAGGGTGAGGTAGAGGGAGCAAAGATGCAGATTGTGCCGGCAGCTTCAGACAGCCCAGCGAGACAGTGTCGCCCAAGTCGTCTGAGGAATTATGTCGTTAATTGATGCGGAGGTAAACGCCGGCATTGGCGCGTTCGTGGGCGAGGGCGACGTCAATGCGGGTGAGCTGGACCAAAATTGTCATTACCGCAGCCTCGGCACGCGGGGTTGGGGGCCAACCATGTGTACACTCAATCAACACTTTGTCGTCTAATTTGCATTTCCTACATCTCGTGGCTCGTTAGGCGTTAGAGACTCGTAAATCGGAGATTAGAGGAAGTGCGCCCGATGTTAGACCGGGTTGTGCTTTATTGCAACAGTATTTCCATGCATGTGGAGATGCAAATTGTGCAAGATAAATGCGATAATCCACTCGTTTTAATATTCTCTGCTAGAAAACACAAACTATTGTTTAATCGTTTCAGCGACTACTTTTTGTACTTCAAAATTCAAATGTTGTACTTTGAACACTGTAAAAGTGTGTGCTACCTTTTCTCACCTATTCGTAGTTAATGGTCCCCCGGTTTTGTAGTTAATATGTTAAATAGGTTTTCCGTTGTAGGCAAATTAAAACAACGATAATCATAGTAAGCTGTTTGAGGATTTTATTCCGCACGTCCTGCAGAAAACAGTATTCTTCGCTTGAACAACGTCCAAACGTCGTTTCCGATTTGGAGTCTGTCCAGATATCGTCCAACCATAAGTCATTGTTCGTACGCGAGCGTGTCTTTCGATGCAGTTTCGTGCCAATGCAAGTGCACCGTGGCAGATGCACCGACACTGCGCCATTAGTGCGGAAGGTCGGCGCTGTGTGGATCTCTTTGTCTCCTTCCTGGTACGCGGGTGAGAGCACACACACACACACCACACGCACACGGACTAACGATTCTCTAGCGCCCCTAGTCGTGCACGCACGATCAAACGGTCGATCGATGGTAACTACTATCGCAAATGTTCCGCTAGTTATAAGAGAGCCTGGCGTCAGTCGGTGACAAGCGGACCGACGGATCGGAGAAATGGTTTTCCCCCGCCCTGTTGGCCTTGAGACGTACGCCCCCCTCTCGGACGGTTGTGTCTATTACCAGAATAGGTGTGTGGGAATTCTAAACAACGTGAGGCGGACGGTTCCGGCGCCGAATGTTGAATCCCTTCGATTCACGCACGCATCCGCGAGACGTACTACGCCATACGCAGACTGAGACACATTTCACAAGCATCCGTTGGGGTCAGGGAAGAGGCCGAGGGACGTGGTGGCGTTGGGAGGACAGCGTGGTGAAAGTAATACGGCCCAAACCCCCTCACGGACGACATGCAGTTGCAAGCTGACGCTGTTGCACCGTGGAGCAGACGGGAACAAAACAAACGCCCGGTTCGTGAAGATAAACGAATAAATAGCGATATCTTTGAGGTTTTGCTACTTGTTTGCGCACGGAGGCAGGGACCCGGGAAGCTCGTGCATCGTTCCTTGTCCGCTGAGGACGACTGAGATGGTGCAGATATTGGCCACCCTGGTAGACGGCAGAGTAAATGTGGCCGTTTGTAGATCTCCGGTTGCTCCCGAAGGGGCGGAGGAGGAGTTTCGGTCGTAAACTTTGCACTACGGCAGGGTAAGTCCGGGTGATGATCGCGCCTAGTACGACACACGAGAGGTTCCCGCTACAACGTAGCGTTTAACCTCCAATTAAATAACGCCATCGTAAACGGAATTCATTGGTCTAGTCGCTTGGAACTACCGTAAGATTTTCGCCGGAGGTCACAGGGTAGTGGACGACCACGATCACGCACAGTTTACATCGAGAGATTGTTGTTATGCCCGGTTTCAATTTGCATAGTCCAAGGGAGGTGTTAGCTAGGATAGACGACTCTTTAGGATTCACTGCAGACCACTACTCTGAAGTTGATCGTCATCAATCCTAATTGTTTTGTTTGAGCGCCGACGCAAATGCACCGGAGCACCTTTTAGCTCCGAAGTACAAGTACGTGTTCTGGCATGCATCACTTCGGAAGCGTACGTCGAGCGTGAGTTAGACCCGTTTAGCGAACCGACTACTGTTTTTTACCCTTTTTATCGCCATCGCACTTCCGGGCTGGCATATGACGGCCATGTGCGGTGGGAGCGGGGGTGTGTGATGGAAGAAATGGTCCAGGATGGAGAAGAGTATGGCGGAAGTGTAGTGCGATTGATAACCTTGGCTCGTGATGCACCGCAACGGTCAGTCGTGAATGAGAGTGCAGCCTGCAGCTCGATGCATTCAAATCGTGTCTGATCGTGAGAAATGAAGCTGTGAAATATTGTGAGGAGCGTTTACCGCATGTGAAAAGCTCATGATCAAATCGTTAAATCTCGTTTTTCTAATCTTGATTCAGATACCGAAGCAAATCAAGCAAACGTAGCAACGTAAAGTTTGTTCTATCACGACCAATTTAAATAAATTTACTCTTTTATTTTATTTACTCTTTTTTTACAAAAATTCCAACACATCCGAAAGAATGGTACTAACATTCGTACGAAGTAAGCTACATTTGTTACGAAGCAAGCACTTATTGCTCGCATATAAATCAAACCAAGCCGTCAAACGGTATCAGCTGTACTAGCATCGAGAACCAACGAGCGAGCGGCGCATCGCTGCCTGAAGTGTGTTCGTTTAATCTTATCGGATAGTTGCCAAGGTGAAGCACACCGTACACTATTGGAAAATCGATCGCTACGCGCACCCGCTAAGTGGCCGGCGACCTTCGGCCGCCTTCTGGCGTGTCCAGCGGCGGTGTTCCCTTCGGAGGCCACCGTCCTGCGTGTTATTGATAAGCCAAGTTCAGACCGTGAATTCGACCGACGTTGGCAGCTAATTCTTTCGGGAAGGTTTTGGACGCGCGAACAACCGATGACTGCGTGTTAATTAGGTTGCTTCAAATACTTTTCGAGTTGTGGTGGAGTGTTAAATTTTCATTTTTCCAACTCTTATTTTTGAGCAATTTTAATGGTTATGAGGCTTTAGGGAATGTTGAGGCGATTAAATTTGGTGAATGATTTCATTGGTTTTGTTTCAGCAATGGCATGCAAACAGCACAATGATTTCACAATGTAGCATAACAGCTCAAACAAAATGTACTTTCTTCTTGTATAGGACATGAGCTAAGAACTAAAGTACTGAACTAATAAACATTCCTTAGAAGTTATACCCCATTAGATTTTCCTCGACACAACTTTTCAGGCCACGCAAAAGAACGAGGTCAAGCGAGCAGCCCTTTTGCAACATTAAAAAAAAACTATTTGCGCGCAAACCATCGCTCAACAGGCGGTTCCCGATCCATGGGCAGCTAATAAAACAACAGAAACAATTGTCATCCACAAAACCAACGTCGACGGCACAAAGTGGCACAACCCGACACGGCACAAAAAAAACTGAAGCAAAATAAAAAGAACAGAAACAACTACTACAGCAGAGCTCAGCGGAAAATTTTCCGATCATCGGCGGTTTGCGCTGCTGACCGACATGCTATTGGCAAATATCTGTGACCAATGGCTCCCATTCCGATCGGTGTCAGCGGTGGTCAGCCAAGTGGGGCCGCTTTGTCGCCGGAAAGGAGGGTTGGTAGACTGAGGCCGTTCCAGTAGCATAATTAGCGAAACTAAAACAATTCCCAGTAGAACAGCGCTAGTCGGTTCTCGTCGTCTTACCATTTACATCCGCAGAACGGGTAGTAATGAGCCGATTCGGGGTAAGGTAACAGCGATTTTAGAGTCACCGGAACTTAGTACGAACGTCATTCATTTATCGTGAGAACTAGACAGAGAAAACATAATAAAAATTGGGTAGTACATAACCATACAAGATTTAAATTCAATCCTTTTTGCAGCAACGATCCCTTTTGGATTGACTCTTGAACTACTTAAAATCCGCAATGTACTACTACAACTACAACTGCTTCTTTACACATCCGAACAAGTATACCCAAACACTTGAGATGCGCGTGGGGAAATTTTTTGCGCACTCGCCGAGTTCTCGTTCCGTTCTCGGCCGGCGCAGGATACGTCCGCCCGGCGGCCGCATTTGGCCTTTCCCCGGCATGACCTGGCTTCCACTTGACGATGATTGATCTTCTCTTTGTTTGACAGTCGCACACGGCTGGCATCCTTTTGGGTTCCTCGCGGACGGCGCAGCAGCGTCGCAAGCCACGTTCTGACCCATTTCACGTCCGGCTGTGGGTTAATTGATTTTTCCCGCGCAAATCATCCGTCTGGCCGTCACCAATTATTCATTTTCCGTTATGATTCTTAATGTTTTCTTCTTTTTCTGTTTTACGCACCCTCAAAGCATCTCGAAAATTAGTCACTGGTTTGTCACCAATTGTTCAGCGATTAGTCAGTTTTGATTTTGTACCAATTTTGTTACTTGTCAGTTTCCTTCAAGCAAATAAGAAGAAAGATAACATGAACGTCCCATCGAGATGAAAACATTCACTACAAACTTACAACGTTATCTTTTATACAGCGAATCGAACGTCCAAACAAATAGACAAAGACAAAGCAATCGCATCCATCTAAGCTAGCGCCGATCTATAATAAACCGCAAAACCCCAGTCAAAGATGGCGTAGAGTGATACAAGTTTGAAAGTAATAAAGAAACGGGAAAGAAAAGTCAACTTAAAAATATATAACCCCTTACGAGCGGACCCCTGAAGGCCCAAGTGAGCCGAGGGTTATCTAATTCGCATGCATCCATTGCGCCACGCGTAATGATAATTGGTGGTTTTGCCGGGTGATATGTTTTAAAAATAACATCCAACCAGATGATCGCTGTCTGGCGGCTGAACGGCGAGTGTACAAAACAGATGTTCCCGGTTGGCCTTGGTGGACCGTTTTCCGCCGTCTGGTGATCCGTCGGATGGCCGTGTGAGTATTCAAAATATTATCATTTAATTTGCACAGAAATGTTTCGCAAGGAATGTTCGCAAAACTCCTGGGAGGGCGGAAAGCGTTACTTTTCCCTCCCCACTCGGTACAATTGATCTTTGACGACAATTGCCGCCATTTTGAAGCCGACTCTGCCATTGCATGTCACCGCGAGGCCAAGGTTTCTGTGCCATATCGCCATACTCACACCACCAGCAGCTTCTACCGCTCCAGCAGTGGAGGCTTGCGAGGCAGATAGAGAGCGAACCGATCGGTGTGGATGGGAAGCCCCAAACAAAAAAAAAACTTTCGGCTGAACTTGACCCAAAAACTCACACCGAATTGCCAAGTGTTTGCCGCGCCGGTGTCTATGTGCGCCGCCGGTTCCACCCGAAAATCCCACTACAGGCGGCCGTCATGGTCGCGCGATTAGCGAGTGTCACTCGCGCTTCTGGCGACCGATCCGCCCAATGGCGGCTTGGGGAGACCTCGACGCCTTCGATTGCCCTCCGGTTAAATGGTTCAATTGTTTTCACTTCGCTTCACGGTTGCGGCTCGCGTTTGCCGCTGGATTCCGAGTGCTGCAGACGGATCCATCACGCAAGGCATACATACACATTCACACACACACACAGTCATACACATCGTGCTGGGATCCACGGTGCAGTTCTGTTGGTATTTGTCACTTCAA
Source organism: Anopheles coustani (assembly GCF_943734705.1). Classification (NCBI taxonomy): domain Eukaryota; kingdom Metazoa; phylum Arthropoda; class Insecta; order Diptera; family Culicidae; genus Anopheles; species Anopheles coustani. The sequence continues at coordinate 72,768,881 of NC_071289.1, forward strand.
AGGTGTGTCGTATTTGTCACGTGTTTTTGACATTTCCTTGAACGCCGCTAAATCCTCCAACCTAAAGTTGCCAAAAGATAGCTTACCAACCTGAGCGGTGAGGAGAGGAGGGGATATGTCCGAAAAAAAGCATGCTGGAAGGGGCACTTATAACAGGTGGACGGATTTTGCTGGCGAAGGTCGCCGAAAACGCCATTTTACAGCAAGACCCCGGTCGTTGGTTTCGAATTAGGCTTCAAAGTCGCAACGACTTTGTCTCAAGTTCAAGTTGCAACTGGCCAAAATTAGGCCATTGGCGGTAAGGTCGACCGAAAACCCGGTAGCCTAAGGCTTTTCGGGTCGTAGCGCTGTCGAAAGTGGTTTTGGAAAGAAGCGAACAGCTGAAACGGAAAGTGGCTTCCAGTGCGTTGGAACCGGTTCGGCGGTTTGTGCCGGGCCTGACGTTGATTGAGCTCCCTAATGCCGGATTGCTGTGGTGACAGTTGATGGCGAAATGAATGTGTAACACTCCACTTTGAACACCCGGGAACCGGATGACCCGGGACCCGGACGAACCGAACCTCTCGGATGGATAGTAAGAAGAGAAAGCAAACAGTCGGTGTTGAAGAAGGACAGAAGTACGCCGGCCATCCGAATACGCAAAGTTACACCGGTAGCCTTGACCCGAATTGGCGCAAGAAGAGGGTGCGTATGGAGCGAAATTTGACAAATGTTTCGCACACGGTTACGCACACAGCCGATCCCTGCCTCAGGCACTCAGGGGTGTTGGTCAAGCGAAATTATTTACTTTATCCCATTCCAGTTTGATCTTTGCAGTTGAGACACTAGACTTCACTCGCCCCGAGCGTCTTCGGATGTTGCGGTAATGTGTTAGATGGTTGTGGTGACACTGGAGAGGTTTGCGGTTACGTAGAGTATAACATGTCCTTGAGATGTATGTTGCCTAACGGCGAAGGACGTGCAGATAAGGGAATCGAGAGGGTGCCAATCGTTATCGGTGACTCGTTTGTACTTCCCTTTAGGTAGCGTTTTACTCAGTGTGCAGTAGTACCCGTTCCTGCCGGAAACGGGATGCTTTGGAGTGAGCTTTTGGTTTAAATCATCACGCCAAATTCCGAGGTTCAATGTACCCCTTTATAACCTTTTTCCAAACAGACAGCTGTCATACGGTGTCCTCCTTGAATTTCACGCAGTATTAGCCGCGTGAATATACAATGTTGCTGACTAGTACAGTCTCATCATTGAGCGTCTATGCCATTGAGAGAATTTGCTATCCTTTGCCAACCTTGGAGACATTATTCAGTAGTGGCATTACTAGCGCTTTCTGTCGAATTCCTAAGTATTCTATCAGTGACTAAGTGGTTCTCATGTTTTGTTGCCAAGTTATGACCTTAGGAAATGGAAAGTTATGTCGCGTACCCAAGTGATGATGACAGAAATTACCTAAAACTAATTTAACAAAGTGTTGTGCCACCAATCACTCTACACTGATTGCAGGCAGACTTTAAAGCCGCTCTACGGCGTTCCGATATCTTTCAATAAGGTAAGAGTTTAGCAGATTTTTCAGATATCGTTTAGAGACTATAGTACAAGGCATACCTTGTGGCAATGGGAGAGTAATAGTTTTGTCTGTTGTGAACGTACCGGTGCGCTTGTACCGAATCCTAAAACAAAACAACCACAGGCACCCGTATAACTAATAGAGTCCGAAACAGGCAGGGAACTACTAAAATTAGAACATCAACCGGCGTTTACCCTGGGACAGAGGCCTGAGACACGCGAGATCCCATGAATTACCTGCTGATGCTGCCGCGGGTAGGGTAGGGCGTGCGGGGGGTAAGTTTATTTTTGTGATTCGCAACTAATTTGCTCGGCAGTTTCAACCGATTTCGCGGGACGCAACCAAAGACCGCGGGTTGAGAAAGGGTCGATTAAGGATGGTATTTATTTCCCTTTCGACTGAGGCGACGACTTTTGTTGCAATAAATATATCGAGGTCACGGCGTGCGCTGCTGGCGAAACAGAAAGTACGTTTGCGAACCGTTTACCAGTAATAATGATAGCCCGTGCGTACATGTGTATGGTGTTCCGGACGACGGTAGGCGTGGGGTTTCTCAGGCGGAAACCGGCCTAACCAACGATGACACGGGCAACAAGGCGAGGCACCCGCTCTGTTTGTAGCGATAGTTTTGCGATTTATTTGGCCATAGCTTAGCGACGTTTGGCGCAGCACCCGGAGAACCCGCGCTAGATTTACGGGATCTGTCGAGTCACACTGGCACCGGGCGGCCGCAGCTTTCCGGCTGTAAAATGGTGAAAAATAAAACAGACGCCAGCGGGATCGTACGGACGGAGGAACGTCAACAGGATCGCGGAGTGGAGAGCGTCACTCGCGCAACGTCTTGTAAGGAAAAGATGATAACTTGCCGAGAGAATGAGGGCTGGGTTGAGAAATGGGGGGATGTGTTTATTTTTAGAGGCGCAGAAATGGGTCAGTGTATTTTTACATTATGATACGCGAAGATCGTTCAACTAAGGCGAGACGGGTTGAAGGAAATCTCATCCATCATGGAGCCGATTTGCAAACGGTTTAAGACTGTGGATTTTTGTTTTGCCGATCACTTCACATTCCAAACGTCTGATTTATGTGTGTAATTTTCAGAAAAGCAAATTGATTAATTAATTCTTTTTTTTTTGCTCCACTCCTCACAGGTATGCACGAAGCCGTGACCAGCAATTAACAAGTCTTTAACTCCGACACCCGCTGCCCCAGGAGTTTCACAACCATCGGTATCCAATGTGTGGTCATTTTTGACAATCCATCATCACCTCCTTTGGCACTGGTAGCTACTGCACCGGCTTGGAATGTATGTAGTTTAAGATTTACGCCCGTCCCCATAATGCACCGCAAGTAAAGCCATTAACGTGACGCGAAGAAATACGTGTCAACCTTCCCGCGTCGCTTTTTCTTTCATAAGTCGCGTCCCAAAGGCCGCGGTAGCCGGACGGTTTTGGAGGGTCGAGTATCACTTCAACGGTAATTATGTAATCGACTTGGGCGGCCGGCACCTTTACGATGCTAACCAATCTCCCCCCCCCCCCCCCCCCCCCCCTCTCTACGCACGCCAATCGCCGTTGGTCCTTGAGTGGGTTCGGACGTCGCGGCCCCAAGGACACCGGGAGACTTGAACTTGACTAATCGTTTCTGTATCCATCCGTCAGTGAGTGGCCCGAAGGGAAGTCGTGCCGATCGCACAGACGAGTGAAACTTGCGCTGATTACCTGATGACCGGCCGATTTTCTATTTTATCTTTTACTCGCTAAAGGACACGGTGTTTGGGGTTGCCCTAAGGCTACTGCCAAATATGGAAGTATTCCTTGCGATACCTCGACTGTGTGCGATTCTTTCGTGTGGTGCGGAATCAACAGGTTGACCCTGAAGATTCCAGTTTAGAGGCTAGCTCCCCCACCGCCGGCTTGGAGCAAGAACTCCGCTTTTTGATGGTCATCTTGGGTAGGGTGGCTTAGTCTTCCAAAGTCTCGGCATTACGATTGTGCTGAGTTCGCTATCTTAAATCGTTGCTATCTTCCCAGAGTTCATGTAATGGGGATCCTTTTACCGAAACCGGCCAGGACGTTGAGCAAATGTTGATTATAGCCGCACGTGCCAAAGGCACACTCACAGACACTTTCATACCGGCTCTAGTATCTCCGTTCCTGGAGTTGGAGCAAGCGACTTCCCTATCGCATTCTAGTGCAGCTTGAGCACGATGTTTATTTCTTGCTCTCTTTGCGTGAGGGGTTTCTGAACATGATCTTACACGTACCTGTCCCAACCTTCCCCTTCTCTGCCGTACCCGCCTCACCCGACCAAGATCTTAAAGTCTAAACGGATCGGCGGTAGTCCAAAGTAAGTGCGTGCGAATGAAATGGCAAGCAAGCGTCCGCGAAAAATCTTGCGCGTCTGTCGACTGGCGTATGCTGGTTTTGCGCATCGCCAACCGCCTCCCCACCCCCCTCATACCAGCATCAGCGAGCACCAGCCCGCCGCCACAACCCCGTTCCTCACAAGCGCGAAGATCAACGATGCGCGTGTGGAAGAGGGACGGACGGATCGTGGCGTCGCGGTGTGGTGCACGCCGGTGCCTGGTATGAATTTTATTTTTCAATGTAAGGTAACCCTGGCCTGCTATTGAATTTTAAAAGTGTGTTAAGTTTAAATTCCCCTATCCCCTTCGAGCGCGCGAGCATGGCACACTTTGGCGTGCTCTTCCTCGAGCGCGTGTTGCGTCGACGTCGATCGCGATCACCGTTGCTCTGTGGCGCTCACCAACACACCGAGATGCAAGTGCGTGAGTCGCGATTGGGTGTGCCTCTCCCACCCCTCCATCCCTGGCTTTCGGGGAAAACGATTGTCTGAAAGGAAGTGAAAGAGTGGGTGGGCAACGCACAACGATATGTTACACGCGTTACAAGCGTTACGAACGTCCGATCGCTGCAGTCTAGTGTTTTGGCGCGTCGCCTGACTTTGGACCAAGTGTTGCCAAGGGGGTTAGTAAACATAAACGGAAAAACGTCATCGTTTGCTGCTGAGTGGGAGGAAGATGAAAGAATGGATCAATGTCCAATATGGGTTCATTCTGGCTTCAATTTTAAGTGTTTAAAAAGTAGTCTGATTTTGATAACAACTACCACCTCTAGTAATAGGTTTCGGGGGAATATTAATTTGGGCCTTAGTAACATCAAAGTTCATATTTTATCCGATTGCAATATTGTAGGAAAATGACCAACAAATAGTTAGCTACTTGAGGGAAAGATTTCCTTTCACAGATATAAAGCCTAATTTTTGTCGAAGGTTTTCCTTGATCCTCTGCACTTGTGTCAGCAAAGTATTCAATGTAGACAAGCCATCTGTGTCGATGCAGATGATTTTCCTCCCTCGACATTGAGTCTGCTTGCAACAGCTGAGAACTGCGCCAAGTATGTGTTTGTTCTTTCATCGCTTTTCATCGGCACACCAGCATAAGCAGACTCAACAAGTGAAGAATCTCAGGGGCTCAGGTTGGTGGAGGGTAAGGCTGCTCTGGAGCAGACGCGGCGCTACATGATTCGACGGTGCGTAACGTAGGCCTTCGAGGTCTGCGAGGCGTTGAGGCTCGATCATTGAGGCCTGTCCGAAGGTTAAAACCTCACACAAAGTTGTATGGCGGTATTGGAAGTTTTTGCTGCTGAGTTAGTTACACGGTTCAGCAAGTAGCGACGGCCTTGACCGATTGGGTTAGATGCTTCTTCGCTTCAGGCCACTTCCTACTTCCTTAAACTCGACCGAAGCATATGGGGTTTTCAATGATGTTCTTCTTTGAATGAGTAAGATTTGTTTTCAAGCGTATACCGTTAATTTGACAAAATAAATAAAGTTTGTTTCGCATTGTGTAAAGCTGCTAATGGATGCTCCATACCGCTACAAATCACCAACTAAGCGGATGCAGTTATTTAATCACCGCGATCTTTTGCAATAGCATGCGTGAAAAAATACACTAGTGCTTTCGAAAAGGCAATGATGCTAATAAGGTAAATATCGTTGCCATCCTTGAAGTGTAAAATCCGTTATGCCTGCTGTATCGATCAACAGCTCATTCGCGTGAAATAGGCATCCCCATTTCGACAGCGCCAATCACACCCTCAAATGCCACAGACCGTGAGCGTTGGATGGGCAAGTTTCGCTTGATTTCACCCCTCCGGTACGGGGAAACTTTCTTCTGCCCGACGCCTTCCGCGTTGCAAGATTCATTTCTTTGCATCTTTGAAGCCGTCTTTGGCACACACATACACAGCCAGAAAAAAAGCCCCCCGTCATCCCCAAAACCGGCAGTCATAGAGAGTTTTTGGACATCTTTAAGCCGTTGCTCTTTGCGTTACAAAAAAAAAATCATATCTTTCGGTCATCGATACGCCTTAAACGGAATGAAAAGAAAATCACACTCACAGCATTCCCAAACCGGGTCAGAAATTGCTGATAGCGACGGTTTTACTTTCTTCCTCATTAGGCTCGGGTGAAATGGAAATTTCGGTTCCACGCTCCTCTCCACGTCGCGTGCTGTCCGCCGAAGCTATTTTTAACCCACTTTGGTGATCTCGGGTTCGGCAACGGCGCCCGAACCGAAACGAAAGCGATCTCTAGCGGCGCCCGCGATCGAAAGTGAATTTCGGAGATTGATTGATTGGCGCTCGATGGCGAGATGATTAGAGGGTTATTGTTGGTTTAATTAATAATAATGTTCGGCCATTGAAGTGGTGGGTAATTGTTTGTACTCGACGTAAACATTAGTGATTTTTTTTTTCCTTTCGCTTTTGCTATCTTTCATCTAACTTTGTGGAGCTTGGGGTTTTTTTGGCAGCGTTTCTCACCCGAGGTGATTGTCCTTTTTCACTTTCATTTGTAAATGCTCTCCTATTTCGTTGTGCTTATCAATCTTGAGCGAACAAGCTGTGGCTTGTACATTTACCACCTTTGAAGCTGGGTAATTTATATGGCATCTTTTGATTTGCAATTTTATATTTTTTATATTTTATATTTCAAAGGTAGAAAAGAGCATTACAGAAATCTTGCATTTTTATAAATCTTGAAAAAAATTAGCAAACTTATCAATTTAAATATAAAACAAAGGTCGCCTTCTCAAAGCTAACAACCAAACAAAAAAATCACAACTAGCGTCTCCAAAATCTCACCAATATATATTCCGAAAAGCCAAGGTTTTCTACGCACTTTTGCCCAAAAGCTGCCCCACGTCTGCGCCCAGTTTGCTTTACCTTCGGCGCGAAGAAAAGAGAGGGAGACTCGTGCCATACGCAGCCTTGCGGATGGAAAGGAATGGCATAAATTGTGCGTTTGCTGACTCAAACTTTAATTGGCACCGCAACCAGCTTAGATTGCTGGCGGTGAAGACATGGACAGCAGGCATAAAAAAAAATCGTCTTGACCACCGCCGAAATGTAACTGAGAATGGAAAGGAAAAAAAAGGTCCAACTCTTCGGAGCTGATGGGAAACTCGGACTCCGAGACCCACTTCGAAAAGCAGTGCGTAGAGGTGCGTAAAGTGGTCATAGAGCCAGCAAATTGTGAAGTTTGGGAGAAAAAAGTTGAGAAAATAAACTCTTCATGATTTGAAAGCACCACACCAATCAAGCTCGAGCTCCAGCTTTCGTTTGCTCTGAGATTTCGCTTTCGGAATTCAACTGTCAAATTCGCGTGATGTTTTTCGTTATGCTAGTTTTGTTTGAATTTATCTAGCTTGATTGTGCGATTTATTTTCCCGAACGCCGATCCCCACCAAACATCGCGCAAGGCAAACTCCGCCAAACTACTTTCATCTGTTTCCTCCGGCTTATTGTATGTTAAATTACTCAATGAAGTAATGTGTATAATTTTTTTATTACCACTCCGTTTCGTCTCTCTTGCACGGTGCTTCTTTGCTTTTTTGTTCGTGTGCTCTCCCGAACTCGCGGCTCCCAATGTCCCGAGGGCCCCCAGTCCACTGTTTGTGGTTCGCAGCATCGCACATAAATGGCATTAGCCCTGGCCTACATACTTGTGCGACTGGTTATCCTCCAGCCTCATCTTCCTTCTTCGCTGGCCGGAGGATCTCCTATCCGGCCGGTAGTTCTTCCTTGTTGCTTGATTGCCCATCCTGACGTCATGTCATCGAACCGGTGTTGGGAAGTCCCGGTATAGGACGACTTTTTTTGGAACAATCTTTTTGTCACTCCCTCTCTTTCTCTCACCCTCACAATGTGATGAATCCTGTTTTGCGATCTATCTCTTTCACTGGTATCAGGAGTACTATGCTCATAATGAGTAGTTCCAATGCCAACTTTTTCGAGTCCTCGAACGGGTTGCGCGTGATGGTGGCGGCTCCGGTTATGGTTTGAAGGTTAACCACAAGCGGCCCAGTGCGGGTAACTAGTTGCCCACTGAACTATAACCACGGCTAGGGTCGAGGTAGCGCGTTGTCCACACCAATTGGCCTTCCGAGTGATCGCCCCACGACGACGGTCGCATGAATTCGAGCTTGATTTGCATTCCGGCTCCCACTGCGATGCTGCGACACTCATCCGTTTCGTTCGCGGTTCCGGTCCAAGGGCAAACGGAAATGATACCTCCGAACGGACGGAGATAACGAGCGGTGCTCGGGTCTTCGCTCGACCAAACAAGGCGCGACGGAGCGGCCGCCGTTCTTCCACAAATTCGCACCAATCAGCTATTGATGCTGGCACGATCTGTTCGTCGTCCCTTCGAGTTCACGCGAGTTGTCCTTCGAAGGAGATGAACTGCCATCCTTTGCAGCCATCGGTCCAACTGATTCTGCCAATGCCAATTGCATCTCTTTGGAATGCAATACTGCATCGTTGCATTGGAGGATCTCAACCAATCACGTCAATCTGACAGCCGTATCCCACAGCGGATCCTGTCAACATTGCTGATGAATATGAGAGTTCAATGAGGTCGTAGTTATTCACTTACATCCATCTTTATTCTACAGGATTTATTATTGAGTGTCCATTGCAAATATTCACTGATTCGTTGAGTAGTTTCGCCGATACTTTTTATGGAACTGGCAATGTGAGTTCACTTCCCCTAATCAAAAGTATCTCGTTACCAGATAATGATTATAGTAGTAACCTTGGCCCCAGAAGTGTGGAATATGTTGGTTTTTATTGTTGCTCCATTGTCGACAACACTCGCTCGGCCTGGTTTATTCTTGGGACACCTATGCGGAACACTGTTGTGTGCTATTTCATCCAAAGTGTATGCTGCTCATTAAAAGTAGTTTACACCTTTTATTTTTGTTTCGTCACCCTCGTTGCATTTCAGACAATCTTACAACAGTTTCAATACCCTTTTTGTTTTGCCTCTGTACTACTACAGACTGTTCAATGCCACATCAGTTCATGTTCGACGTTCTTGGCATTTTGTACCGGTTGTTGTCACTTTTTGTTGTATCAATCGTATCGTTACCTTGCGCGGGCAAATGATGCTTGAGTAAATTGGTGCTGAATTGCACTCCTTTCGAACTGGTCCCGGGTCCTTTTTGCCCCGGGTGTCGTTAGTGTGGCGGCTTACTATAAGCCCCCAAAGAGCTCTGGCCGTAAAATGGTCGGGAACGTCCTTAAAGTTTCTTTGAGCCATCCTTTCCTATCTGCAGTTGCGCGAGGCAGCCTGAAAGGCATGAATTGCATTAGTGTGAAAGCAAAACGATTATGATATGGACCTTGACTGTGGAAATTGGAAGCTCGATTTGCGAGTGACACCATTTATCAGCGCCTCGGGACGTAAGAGTGTCAAGTTGACTTACGGGAGGAACAGCGTGTCGCGTTAAAGCACGTGTCAATGTTGGCCGCTTCGACGGTGGCTTATGATGGGTTGTCTAAGCGTTTGCAGCGTCGTTGGTTACGTTTGCGGTTATGTAATCGTGGTTTGACCTTCGGGCAGTTTTGGTGCATGATTTTCCTCTTGTGCTGTGTGCGTGTCATTTGAATTAAACAATAAATGTTCAAGCTAAAAAGAAGTAGAAACAAACCATTGCTTGTAGATATGAGCAATATAACAAAAATAGGCAAAAGAATTTATTCTGTAAACAACAACATTTATAATACAATTTGTTAAATTTTATTAAACCATTCTTGAAGATCACTGAGATATACTGGAGATGATACGATGTTTATCGTTTTGACATAATTATCCTTAAATATATGTTTCGAATAGTTGTAAAAATGTAATTGATTTTCGTAGAACTTCTTTTCGCAATACCGATTGCTAAGCATATCGTCAAAATTGTAAAGTTGCTGATGCACTGATTTAATTCTTCCGTGTCTTCACTTATTTCTTCGCACAGCGCCAAGAAAAGATAAAAAAAGAAAATGTTCTTTGGTCACCCGAAAATATAATCCTCTTGTGCGCGTGAATTAAACTGATCGTCTGCGAATGTGTTGATGAGCTTTGATCAACTGCTTCCTCCCTCCATGAGGAGCTACTTGGAGCATACTTATTTTTCTTTTTTTTTACTTCATTCATTTCGTTTTGGAGCTCGTGTGTCTTTTCTTTTCCTCTTCTTTCGCGGGCGCCAGGTTTCGTTTGCTTGTTTTTTTGTTTCTTTTGTATTTTATTTCGCGTGACCGTGACACAAAAACCGAATAACGCGTGCTGGTTTTCTGCTTCTTTTTGCCCGATCTTCTCCTTTCTCCACGCGGAGCGCCGGCAGCGGCTTTCGATTTATTTTTGCGAGATTTGACGCGCGTTGTATCGGTGTGTCGGCGTGTTGGTTTTGGAGCGCGTCTCGCGATCAACGGAAGGCTTCGCGAGGTTCGCGGTTTTTTACATTATGGGAATCGAGCCACTCAGAAGAGTAGCACCGATCGTCTGGCGATTTTGGCGGTTGAGTCGCAGACGGCCCCCGGCGACATCCGCACCGTCGCAAGGCTCGATCACCGAAACGGACTAATTGGTCGCGTCCTTCGCCGTGGTCGTGTCCATTCGGTGGTGCAACGAACAGTTGAATAGAAATTTCCACCCATACCGGACATTCAGTGGATCCGTTCGAATGTCCGCTCCGAAACACACAGCGTTAAACCATTCCAAAGTAAATCACACCGGATCACACCTTTACCGGAAGTTGCACGCCACGTAGGATATCTCCTTCCCTCCCTGTCCACGCATGCCGCCGCCATCTTTCCAAACAGCCTGTCGGCTGAATGTAACCCTTGACTCACGCTTCAGTTTACACATTTTTGCATAATCTTGTCTGGTACGGTGGGGAAGGCGTCGTGTTGCCCCCATACCAGTCCGGTGTCCGAGCCCCTTCCACAGCGACAAAGTCTGTACGAAGGTCGATCGCTCACACTGTCAATTTTACTTTCGATTTGGAGGTTAAAGTAATTTGAATCCGTTACATGGTACCATTGTTGCTGCGTCGTCCCCCATCTTGAAGATGGCTGCGCCTCGCATCAATCATTACGTGCAAAGGGATGCAATGAAAGTTGTTTGGGGTTTTCTTCGTGGATGGGTAACGAGCTGGTCAACGGTAAACTTTTCTTCAGACGGCACAGAGCGAGTTGAGTGGATTTACATAATTACATGGCTGATCATTTTCTCAAAACTGCCGTTTGTTGCCCAACACCTGCCGATGCTCAATATTTCATCAATCAAACAAATATGCCTCAGATATTGGGTTCGATGAATCAAAAGCAATATGGCTCGTTAATTACTTGCTTTTAATTAGATTTAATTTGTGTTTTCGACAAACGATGAGGAGTGCAGCAATGGAATGAACTGTGTGTACAGTTGATTCGATGACAGTGAGTACGTTTTTCAAATGTTGATGAGTTTTTCGTACAAAAATTTAAACATCGGAACGAATTATGCTCATTTAATGAAAGTTTACTGAGCTAGTTCTATTAGTGAAAGTAATATTCTTTTTACAACTGTTAATACACCCTACTCGTTGAACGATGGTTCAATGATATCCATAATGGTTTGGAAAGCAAACATAAATGCGTTTTTAATAATTTCGCCTCCTAAACGCTTCTCAAATGGAGCCCTGAAACAATTACACCGTCACGACGATTTCACAATATTTAATCACCCCAAACAAAAGAGACTGAGATTTTCGTTTTTGCTTTTCAAGATTAATCAGTTTGTGACAGATGAAGATTTACGTAGAAGGCAACCTTAAACCAGCATCATTAATTGTCGTAGATTTTGGTTTCTTTCTGCAGTTGAGATTGTTCGCTTTCAATTGATAAAGAGCAGTGAATGAACAAACAAAAAAAGGGGTCTGCTTAAAGTTCCTGACTCATTCGGCCTTGAGGCTCCGATAAGAATGTATAAATAGAGGAAACATTCAAGCTGATGTGAACCGCAGTGACGGGAGCAAAAACGTCAAACGGGGTGTTAGAGACAACAAATCTTCCAGCACACAACTGTGTGTGACGTGAAAGGGGTCGAAATTTAACGAGAGTGAAGTTGAATTATTCCGGGAGGCTACTAGTGTTTCCAGGGGGTGCCCAGGGGTGGGCAAGAGGAAAACCAGAGCATCAGAAAGAGTGTGTTCACAAGGCTCCAGTTTGTATGCTCCAAAGCAGAGGTTCTCAACCGTTTGCAATGACGGTGCATAACTATTGCAGACAAAAAAGAGAATACAAGTGCCGCTCAGAAGGGTATGACTAATTTATGCTAGCAAGTTAGTTAATTTGTTGTGTACTTTGTTAATTTTCTTACGAATAATTATCAGAATTACTAATTGAACTTCAATAGAAACAGTAACGGAATTTTCATTTTGTCATCGAGGCTAACTCTTGTGGAACTCAGTTTTTCACAGAAGTTTAGTTAATTTTTCTGAAATTTAAACACTCCTGATTCCATAAAAACATCGTTTTCTTTTTCCCGAATATTGAATATTAGATAGATAGAAAAAGAATGATCAAGTCAAGGTAATCGGGTTGGTGTTCAACACAGTAATTTCTCGATTGTTAGTAGAACTAATATGTCTAATGTTGGATATTATTTTGAATTTCGTGAAGCAAAGAGTTGAGAAATACTGCTCCAGACGAAGGGCCGTTGCATCTCCAACGCATATCGCCCTTTAGGAACAGCGAGCGAAACAATAAAAAGCGCGATCCGCTGTTAGAGTGAGCTTGTGAGAGAGAATGAGTGAGCAGATCGCGCGAATGATGAGTACGCGTGCGGGAGCGCGAGAAGCACGGCGTGAGGAGTAAACGCCAACAACGCCGCGCCATGGAGTAACCTTGTCTTTGACCCAGATTACACCAGCTGGGAGGTTTGCGAAGGGGTGCATTGGAGCGGGCGCGGTGCTGGTGGCCTGTGGTCGGTCGGGTGAGTTTGTACGTCGTCTCGCGTCGTGGCTCGCGCTTCCTACTAGACCTTCCGCGAGGTCTGACGTTTAAATGTTGGTGTGCGCGGGTTCCGGCGGTGCGTGTGCGTTGTGTGGAGGGGGAAATGGTGGTTGACCGTGAGACAAGGTTCGATTTTTGACTTCTGGTGGTGGTGATGTTACGGTCTGTGAAATCGTGCGTTTTCTCCCATGGGGCGTCCGCTCGTTTGGATGCTGTTCCATCGTCTCACATCTCACCAATCCAATGACGAAGAAGCGGAGCGAATGCGCACGGAAAGCGTACCTAACGAATGGAACTTGCTCTTTAGGGGTTTTTGTCAAGCAGTTTCCTTCCGTAGTGCGTACCTACGACATTGCCAATCGTCAGCAAGCAGCTGATGAGGTGACAGATAAATCGGTACGCACAACAACACGGCGTTGTTGCGACTACTGGGCGCAATATCGCTTCACCTGTTATCAGGAGCACTCTTTCAAGCGTTGAACAAATGCCGATAAGACGCCTATGAAGGAGTTTTATTGTGCGAGCGGTGATAGTGCAGGCCTGATTCAATTAGATGGTTGGTGGAAATAAATATTTACTTAACTGCAAATGGATATACATAGCCTTTGGAGTTATAGATAAAATTCTTCGGGAAGCCACATCCACTTTAAAGCCCTAAGCGAAACAATCGTGATGTACCTTACATTAATTTTCATCGTTTTGGTTTCTCCCTTTTGTGTACACATGTGTTTCTAAGCTTTTCTTTTCTTTAACTACGCCAATTCATTTGCGATTGACAACACGGTGTTGCCCTTAGCACATCCATGTATAAGCACAATCTCAACAAAACACCGTTCAAGGTCCTCTGCTCAAACGCTCACTTCTTCATTCGGCAGAGGAAAATAACTTAAACAACAAAGCTTATACAAAAATACTGCGTATAAGAGGCAAACTCTACAGCCCCCTGGTGGCACACACACACTTACAACACATTACTTTTTCTTATTGATAACTGCCTGATGAATGTTGTTATGCTCGAGCAGAGACAAAGTTTTGGGGCCATGCTTCATACGGCATCGTTACGGATTGTTGCTCTACGAAAGTCCAACTTCCAGCTGAATGTTACAGAAACGTTATTACGTGCAAAGAAGATGTGTACGAACTTCATGTATCGTAACGTTTAAAAGCCTTTTTAAATTACGTTTTTCTTGGTCTCATAACTGTTCTATTACCATCCGATGGCTGTTATCAGTTGGCCTGGTGGTTTGTGGAAAAAATGCAACCTTTCCCCTTGGAATACGAATATCCCAACATCATACTTCCGGTCCGTTCCGGAAGTGTCACAACTTTGGAAAAATAATTGTACCTGATTCCATGGCATGGCTTCTGCCGGAGACGTCCAGGATGGACGTGACCTTTGCTGCGTTACCGTTGGTCGGCCGAAAAAGAGTTTCCGGACGCACACTCCCGGGAGGGGAAATAAAATACCAAAACGTGTGTAACCACAAACGTGGTGCCCTGTTTGTTGGTTGAACTTATGATAAGAGTGCCCTTGTAGTGATAATATGCACGTTGGCCGAATGAACTTTAAAGTTAAGATGTACACAAGTCAGGTGAAAAGCGAGTTTCAAATTGTTTTTAATTGGTTTCCTTTTCTGAGTGTGCTTAACATATCTCTTTTATACATTTGTGCACATCCTCTGTGCATAATTAAATTGATGTCTTATATACTAAACGGCCACACATTTCATGTACATGAAGGGGAAAAAAGCTGGTGATCAGGTATGAACGAAGGCGATTTTAGGCCACATTCCGAACCGATACTTCCATGCGTCGTGTGTTAAGCTGACCAAATGAATTTCACACTACCACAATGCACGACAACCACCTACGCAATGCTCGTTGTAAAGTTGGGTTTTCTCGTGTCAAGCTGCTTATTAATGGCCAGCTTGTTTACATTCGATAACTGTCCGACGAAACAGACGAAGCGGTTTGTTCCTAAGCTACGATAGCTCATACGCATTATTTCACACTCCAAACAGACCGCTCCGGCCGCCAAGGGGGTGTTTGAACAGATTTGTCGCATGTTGTTCTTACGCACAAAATAAAACACGGAACCGCAATAGCTTCCTTTGCTCCGATTGACCTAGAAACGTACAACGAACCTGGAAACTTAGCCATCGAAATACGACAATCTGCGTCATTCTACAAATTTGCTTCTTGCAATTTGAGGAGTCCTTCATGATCGGAATTTTGGGTTGTGGCTCATTTCGCAAATAAAACGGATGTTTGAACAGTCCTCCAAGGTACATTCACCCCTTTCTCACTGTTGTAACAATAGGCAAATTTAGCTAAGTTTCCCCCGAGAGGGAAATGATTTTTCTTACCGACGACCAAAACCGAACCGATCAGCTCGGGTCGGTTCGGTTTGCTGAAGGTCGTTCTATTTTCGGCCGGAACCTATGTGAGTGTGATGCTTCCTTCCTATTAGTATCCGAGAGGGATGAAGAGTCTGTTTGATTTCCATCTGTTTTTAAACTTAAATTATGAGAACAAATATTTAACCTCAAACGATTTGTTGATTTTTGCCAAAAACTGCCCTTTTACCATCATTCGATCAATTATGGTTAATAATTTATTATCTATCGTTGATCTATGTTATTTCCACCGTTCGAACCTCTTTCTATGAATAAATGAACTAAAACACACAATACTGCAAATAAATATATAAGAATTTGGCATGCTTGGTTAGTTGTTTTGATAAGTTTAAATAATGTTAACATAAAAAAACACATCAACATGACGAGCATTGACTATTTTTCGCTCCGAGCATCACAAGCACATCCCATCGATGATGTTTTTCATGCGGTTGAACATGATTCGCTCCACCTTGTGTGAAAAAGAAGGCGACCCGCACCGTCGAAGATAAATGAAAACAAATTAGTGGAAATAATTGCGTGGGTAACAAATGTGCCATTAAAACCGCACTTAATGTCGCGTCCGTCACTGTGGTTATCGGAATGAGGATGCTGAAAGTTTAATTCCGTTTCATCTTTCCTCATTCACTCTCTCTCTCTGTGATTTGGATATCAGCACAGACGGGTTTATTTGATGAAAGATGTTTTATTGCGTTGTATTTTTAGTAACCTTACGTTACATAATTTTACTTACAAGTCTCTTCGGAATTCAATACTTCGCATGCGATACGCCATTGTTTGCATGAAGCTCAATAAAATACATTTCCCATAAATCGAGAAATGGCATCGCAACTTGATGGATTTAAGTCCATTGCACTCACCGTTTCCGAGGTCATGGTCTCAGGCAAATGCTATTTAATGATAGATTATTTGAGCACTAGCACTAGCAACATGTTTATTTATTTTTACTTTTACCAAATCGGATGTTGAAGTTATTATTATGCATTACTATTACTTTCTTATTTATGTTTCGTACATGAATTAATTAGTCTAAGTTGGGCTAATTTAATTGAAGGTGCTTCAATCGATCCTAAATCATATACCGTCTTTTCTGAGGGATCCGTCTAAAGATCACTTCGATCGAGTGCATCCGGTTTGCGGAACCACAGCATAAAAACACACACACACACACATCCGTACACGATGCTGCACATCGGTTACGTACACCCACGACCTAGGCAAACATTGACCGAGCCGTTGCATGCAGCCAAACGATACGCCCTGTTGCATTCCCCGGCGTTAGAGAAACCCAACGAGCCAAATGTGCACCCCTCGGGCGTTTATCCTCCACTTTTGCTGCATTTGAATAACGTTTTCAAAGTCTCCCATTCACTTTATCCGGCCAGCGGGGTTGGGGATGGTTTTGCCTCTTCTTATTTTTAAATCTCCGCCCCCCTGACGTCCACCGTCAGCCCGACGCCCGTGCGCTAATGCTTCATTGCCGTGCATTTTCTCCAGCAACGCTCGGTCGATCGGTTGCGCCTGCACTTCGACGCTTTTCGCCGTGGCCGTTGCACTTTTCCTTTTGCATTGTGCTAGGTCGGCAGAGGTCGTTGCCTTTGCGATAGTGCACAAATATTTCCCCACTCCCCATTACATCTGGCGCTCTTTTGCTTGCTCCCTTTCCCTCAAACCGACCCCGTATGGGGTTGCTGTGAGCAATTGCATCTGTTGAATGCTCCCGCTGCATCAGCTGCTCTTATTGCGCGTTTCTGCAAGGCGCAGGGGGGATGTTGGCCGTGTGCATGTGGTCACCTATGCGGGGTAAAAGCCAAGAAAGGGACACCATCTGCCCTCTCTGGGTTGGAGTCGAGGGAACCAAAACAGAAGAGGGACCGTTAGCGTTAGGCGCAAACAAACGAAAACCATAAAAGCGGGAGCAACGAGCGAAACGAAAGTGGGAGGGGAAAGATTAAGATGCAGTGGGCAGGGAGGAGGAAAAATTGAAGAAAGAAAATGCAAGAAAGATCCTAGCGCGGAAGGGCAAACGGGAGACGGAATCGTGCCTTCGCTGATCTTCCCCGGTGAATGTGTTTTACGGAAAGTTCGCCCGACCAGAACTCGCCCATTCAGCTGCCCTCACGTGCTGCTGCTCCGTTTGAGTGGGCGAATCTCCGTGCGAGCTGGTGTGAGTTTGAGTGTGGGACGCTGGAGAAGAAATCTGGAGAAAAGTGCACCATCTTGCAGGAATGCAGTTCGAGGGTTGTTTTTTCTTCTTCGCCCGGCTAAAGTGATCACGATAGGGCTTCGGTTGGCGCCATGACCGTGGCCAAGGCAATGCTCGTTTGATGTATTTCTTTCGCGAGCTATGCTGTCACATGCTGGATGAATTTCGAGGGACATACATCAGATTCGCGTTGCATGTTTGAATTTCCATTTTTTATCCACTGTGATACAGAGACGAAAAATATGTCGCAACTGATGCATTTTCCGAGAGCTGATAATACGCTTCGGAATGCGAATTATTTATTTTTTAATTCAAACGCACACCATACGCCAACGAAATGGACATACTTCTTATGCCATACATACTCCTCGTTTCAGCAGCTCCACGCTTCCGAATCCGTTTCATCCATGCTTCCAACTGACAAACGAGCAATCTGTTTTCCATCCTTTCAAATATCGTACATTAATTGCTTGCCACTTTCCCTCCAAAGTCCTTCGCCGGCCGAAGAAAACGCACACCCCAACACGGCTCCCACTGCCATTTCCGTTCCATGGATGACCATAAATCTGTCAAGCAACACCCCCGCACATGTCCGTAGGAAGCTGGCTAAAACGGGCACGACATGCTTTGAACGCTAGATCGCCTCGCACTCGGAGAGGGCTGGCCTAGATTTGGCAAACACCATTTTGATGCTGACGATGTTTGATCCAATGGTAAAATGCGAAACTTATCGCCGGCGGTTTTTAACACTTTCTTGATGTCAATGTCCAATGTGGGAACGGTACCGTACGACAGGTGAAATAATACTTTTTGCTTTTAGATCAGAAATTCCTTAAAAATGGTTGTCCGAAGTTTTGGGATCACTTTTAGCTGCTGGGTGGTCGAGAGGTTTTTTTCTTAAACTAGAACCTACATGGTACTGTCATAAAGTTTATAACAAATACCGAAAATTAAACGGAAAAGATCAACAGCTCGCTTGTGCTTTATCACTTTTCTTAAAGATTTGTTGCCGTAAAGATTTGCTCCTCTGACGTCTTCGTGGCCTTTGCAATTATACAAATTATGTTTGTCTTTCAAGCGAACCAATGTCTGCTCTTGCTCGCCATTTGTTGATCATCAATTTTTCGGTTGCTAAAATATGACAACCGTGCGTATACCATTTACTCGGCACTGATTAAATTGTACAGCTTTTAGCTAGCAAGATTTCATTCATTTGCCCTTGAGTGCCCAGTTTAATGGGGGTTCAATTTTGCTTCTTGAAGAAGGAACACATTCTTTAAAAAGAATGAAAACAACAGCAAAAAATGTAGAAAATACGTGAACCAACGAAAGCGGGAAGAAAGTAAGAACGTAACGATGAGAACGTTATACACTAACATTGCGCGAAGGCGTGCATAAAAACTTACCACCAACGAGTTATGCAATCCGCAGCAACTCGTTGTCGATGTTTTACGGGTTTTTGCTCGGTTGCATTCTTTCCCGCAGCACTTCATCACCATCATCATGAGCGTGTGGCGATTCGCCATTCCATTCCTTTTTTTTGCAGTTTTCTCTTCATTTTTTCTCTTTTCCTTTCCACGGCGGTTCGTTCCCTACGGCTGATGAACTGTTGCTGTGAACGCAAAGGGGTTTATCGGTCGACGAGATATCAGTTTCCCTCGACTGTGGCTGCTAGCGGTAACTGGGGGAGGGAACTAACAGAGTTTGAGTTAAATGGCAGACAATATTTATACTTTTAGACTCTCATTTTACTGTCTGGTTTGCGAAGGTTGCATATAATTTATGGTTTTTCTCCACTATTTCAAGTTAATGTGTTTATATAGTTTTTACTTAAAAGTTTTCGCAAAATATTTTTTATTTACATTTTTTGGTGTCTCGATCATCTAGTTTTGAAACCGATGAGTTACATACTTTCCATCAATGCCAATTCCTTCTCCCAGGAATACAACACCACCGTTGAAGGTTGTTGACATTCCTCAGCCCAAGAGGGATGCTCTCTAACTCGGTCCGATTTCTCACTCTTGATGTCATTTGAACGAGTTTTCTCCCATGATAAATGAAGGGGCCAGGCACTTTTGCTTACACTTGTCGGATGCGCGATGCCTTGTCCACAGATAACAACACAACATCTTGCAGCGAATAAAACTGCATACATGCAAAGTGTGTTTTTCTACGACGATGGTACACCGTGTTTGTTTACACAACGTTTTCTTAGCGTGTGCTCACGTTCTTAGATTACCTACCAGAGACGTGCGAATAGAAACGGGATCGGTGATCAATCGTTTGTTTGCTGTTTGGCGGATGTTTGACTTTTGCTTATGTTTTGGAGATTACATGCAAAGTCGGTTCGCAATCTTTGATTGATTTTCGGTGTTGATTGGGACGCCACTTTTTCTGATGGAGACGCATGGTATTTTATAATTTGGTACATTTTTCCCGCAGCTTCGACAACGACAACGTTTATCACAAAAGTGAAACATGTAATAACAGTGCTCTCGTTCTTTTCTTTTTCATTTGCAGGTGAGTCACGATCGAAGTAGCGCTTACCAGAAAAGATGGTCGCGTGAGTTGTGTCTTCCGCATAACATTCTAATGTATTCGATTCTTGTGTGCCATAATTGCACGTCCGTATGGAAAGGCAAATAATTTTATTCCACCGCTAGCAAGCATAAGCGTATTTTTTTCCTCGCAAAGTAAGAAAATCAAGTAATGAATTTTGGCAATTACGAATGAAAGGAATGAATCTTCAATTACTCGTGGGAAGTAGCATTATTGCACACTTCGTTTTGCGCGCAGTTCTGCCACGATAAATTGCACTTCCCAGAACCGGTTTTGCCGAGCATCTTGCGTCTGTTGGTTTTCTCTCGGCTCATCTTTCTTCACCGTTGGCTGCAGCCGGCGTCCCGCTGTTTCACTTTCGGTCTTGAAGCGCATCATGCTATTGCCATTTTTTTATCACGTTTCCTCTTTTCCTTCTTTGCCGCAAGTTCGACGGCATTCTTCATTTTCTTTTCCTCGCTGCAATGCAGCAGAGGAGAAAAATTATGCAAGCGTACAGTTACCCAACGTGCATTGTTGCCGATGGAGCATACGGGGGAAAGTGTGCACCAGCCGGGTGCAACGAACGGTGGGTGCATCGGACGAGCCCTCCCGGATCGGATGGCAGCGACCAAAACGGGGCGAAACCAACCCGAGCGCCCGAGCCACCGGTTATGGATCATTTTTCTCTTCACGCTTCATCCATTTCACGGATGATCGGCTCGGCACGGTCGTTTGTGCCGCCGAGACTAATGCGTGACTTCCACTGACCTCGGACAATACGTACTGCCGTGGCCTTATCTAATCGCTGCAATCGCACAGTGCTTGACTTTTTCGTGCGGCTTTCCTTCTGCTGGCCAAGAAACTGCAACATTGTAACAATTTTTTGCTGGCCTTTGCTGTGGCCTTTTATACGCAGCACTAATAAATGATGCGTTTGGAAGAAAGGAACCAAAATCTGTGTACAGATAGAGGCTGCGGAAACATTGGAATGTAAATCAAAGTCGTTTATCAATTATTATGTTCAACGATGTGGCCAGTGATGGTTTTCCCGCATGTCAAACATGCAATTAATTGAAAATATCGCGAAATTTTCTCGTTAATGCATTGCAATTATGAACGAGTCTTTTTTTCAAAACTACAGAATTTTATTTGGAAGAATAAAAAGCATCGTTCAAGACCTCTTATGACAAACATGTTTTAACAATCGTTTTATGTTGCATTTTCTCTGTGATTTTTAATGATGCTTCATCGGCAACAATCGATGAGCACGGTGAATGACCGAATTACATCAATTATTAGCAAAAAAAAAACAAAAAAAAAAATAATCCCCTCCAGTGCATTTCCTGTCCGTGGGAACGATCATTCGAGTGCAGCGATAATAACAACATAAACGCTATCGATACTGACGCACTTGAGCAGCATTTCGGTGGCCATTGACCAGCGGAGTATGCTGCAAAAGTGGAGGGCTGGACAAATTGAACAAAATGAGGAAAAAACAGAAACGGATCGAGAGGAGGTAGGTTTTTTTTCGATTGCTCCGTTAGCTTTTTACCCGTGCATTCGCATTTGCAGCGTGTCAAAGACCGCAACCGCGCCGGCAACGACCGGAGAAAGGTAAAAAGGAAAACAGCATAAAAACGGGCAGAAAAGACGAGGAAAGAGGTAGAAAAAAAAAAATACAACAACTTGTTCCACGCCTCACGCTTCGCGTTTGAGAAATAAAACCGCGAAAGTGAACAAAAATAAAAACAAACCCCTTGCCAGCCGCGCATCTGCAAATCTCCCCACGTTTGGTGTGGAGAGTGCTTTTTTTTGCTTTCTTTCTATTTGATCGTGCTCATATCAGAAGGTAGAAATAAAAAAAAAAGGAATGGCGATCGAAAGAAGAGCGCCCGAAAGGTTGCCGGGAGTTTTGAAATATGTGCGATCGGTTTCGATAAATGCAGCATCTTGATGAGTGCATAAATAAAACACGGATGCAAACAATACAAAACCACACTCATACGTGGTAATTGACGATTCAGAAATGAAGCAAAGTAATGATTGGAACACAGGGAAACCTAATGACGAGCGAGGCACTTGGAGAAAGGTTATACAATAATTTCAAGTTTATTTTGTTCATTAAGTTTTTGTTTTCTCATCTGTACGATCACTGCAACATGTCATTGCAAACGCCGCACAAGCCGTCACGATGGTAGTCGACATTATTGGTGCGCCACCGTTGTTTGCCACCATAGTTTCGCACCTACTTCTAGCCTGTTGAGCGGAGCATAAACCGAGCGATGCAAACGCCTGATCAGCATGCTGAGTAGTTGCGAGAAATGGCGAATGGACGTGAGAAGAAAGTGACGAGATGGAGTGGAACATTCACCTAAAAGTGAAAAGTAAACTAGCGAATTTGTTGCAGAATTTCGCTTTCAATTGCTTGATTTTATTTCGGACTAGTTCATCTATGGTTATTTGATGATCGATAATGTATTTTGATAAATCTGTGGGTCTGGTTATCTTAATGAATAATAGTTTTGAGCTAGATCTGAAAGACATTAGCAGTGAAATAGTAGTTTTTAAAGAGATGTAAAAGATCTTTAAGATTAGTTATTAAGTATATTAATCCGCTGATCGCGAATTATTTTATTAGCTGCAAATGGAGCTTCTAGGGGAAGTAATATTTTTGATAACAAAACACACTAACTTTTTGCTATCTTCCTTTTGGATAAGTTTTGCCTTAAAAGAGTTCTGTATTGTGAAATGGAATATTTCAGCGCGTACGATAAACGTTTCTTGACGTACGATTGCTTTATCTCCGCCGGAACGCACCGGACGCGCGTTTTCGCCGATTTCGGAATCAGCAAAGTATCAAAACCACGCTTTCGGGTTCAAATTACACACTCGAAGCGTAAATACAAACAGCGTTTATCGCACGAACTGTCACCGGGGCGAAGCATGGCCAGCATGGGGGCTCTGGTGCGTGAGCGAGAAAATCACTGCGTTCCTCTTTTCCACTAATCGCACCTGTGGCGGAATGGTGCTTCCCTTCTGCCCTATCAACGGAGTAGGACCGACACACGGCACCAACCGGAACGCACGTCGGAACTGTCAAACTGACGGCAACAAGTGCACCAGAAACGGCCGGTACGTGACTTTTCGGGCTTTGCGATACGGATTCGCACGACCGACAGCCATGCTGAAAGTTGACGAAACAAGTTTTGCGTCCCAAAGTGTTACGCCTGCGAAAAACAACCGCGGATGGGTTGAGTATATTTTCCCGCGCGAGTATTTTGAGGTTTGGTGTGCGATAACTGCTGGCTGCTGTTTTGGAAGCGCATCCAAAGAGTGCTCTCCTTTCCACTCAACATTGGAGTCGGTGCCGGCACACGCACCAAAACAATCGGCATCGGTGCAGGGTTTATTATTTATTTAACCATCACTCCATCGCCGTGGGTTTTCATTTTCCTGACGGACACGCTTAACACTTTCCCTCGCCAACCCAGCGGAGCACGTGTGACCGTCCATTCGGGCCGTAAATGCGCCTTCGTTCGCCTATTCAAAATAGCAACCCGTTGCCCGTGCACGTGAGGAATGTATTTCCCGCGTTCCGTTGTGGTGCGAAACAGAGCAAGCATTGGCTGAAATAAAAATGTCATTTTTCGCACTTGAACCGAACGGGGAGCCACTTATAACACGGTGAAAGAAGCCCGCGATGAACCGATTAGTCGCCACACGGTTTCGTATGCTGTCATAAAACTCGACTTTCCTTTGGAAAGGAAACAGCAAAATGCACCCTGGCCAGAGGTCTGACTGTTCCCTTCTCCTAATGGTGCCCCCTGGGTGGGAGCATGGCGCGAGGGACGATGCGTGCACCATGTGCTGGCCGGTGCACATGTTTCGTCGTCCAAGGTGAAATGTCTATGCCACGGCTAGCGGGTGATAAATGGGATTAGGAGCGTACCCCTCTTGGGCGCGTTTTTACACCTGACCGGTGCACCTGAGAAAAACGTGAGCCCGCGTCGCCGGACTTGGGGAACGGAATTAGCAAAAACCAAACATAACAATCCCTTTTGAGGTGCATCGAAATCACGCGCTCTGTTGAACAAACAAGCGGGTTCATTCGCTCTTCTCGCGGGTGAGCGAGATGAACCGCGCGCGTGGAGCCTGAGTGAGATGAATCTCGAGCTCATCTCAATCGAGCGTGAGTCGCGGTGAGCTTCACCTTCGCGAGGCGCGTAGTGAGATTCGCACGGCTCAATGTAAACAAGTTCCGCCAACCTCCGCGCGCTGGTCGTCGGTGGAAGGGAAGATGGCGGCATCTATCAAGTTCAACGGCGAAGGCAACGCGTGACAGAGAGCGCTTGGATCCGTCGTGCTTTTCGCACGCGCGAGAGTCAAGATCGAGCGCGAATCGTCCCGCGAGGTTATGCATCTCACGGTGTAGGTTTTCCTCTCGACGCGACGTCTAGCTCGCGGGTTTTGTGCTCACATTTCACATCGCACATCGCGCATCCAAGGGCTAGACATTTGCATGCGATGCGATGGCCGCTCCGCCGTCTCCGTCTTTTCTCTCCCTCCTTCCCTTATCGACGCTTTTCTTACTTGCTCTGTTGCTCACTCCTAAGCAACCTCGGCGCGGTATTTACTTGCGGTGACGGTAGGGCTGCCGTATTTATGCGGGAGCATCTTCGACCGCCCCCCCGCGAGGGAGAAATTCACAGTGAGACACCATCCGCCTCCATCGGGGTAGTGTCGCTCACCCACAACGATGTTGGGATAGGTCCGGGTTCGGGTTCGAGGCGTTCGATGTGTTCGCATCCGCGATTCTCCCGAGAATTCCCGCACACAACCACCGTTAAGCTGGCTGTATGGCTCTCTTAACCATCTCGTGACGGTGCGCGGTTGCCTTGGCAGCGGGACCTATGCCAACAACCGGGAATGACAGATCCCCCCCCATCGCCGATCCTCCTCCCGGCCTTTCACTTTCCTCCCCTTTTCCACACTCGGCGTACAAACTAGAAATAGATCAGACAGCGCGAGCCGCGGTTTCTCACACCACCGCAATGCTGGGACGATTCGGGATAGGCCGGGAGAGCAAAGTCGAGTCCCAGAGCCTGCAGTAGATGCCGCCGCCTATTCGAAGAAGTTTTGTTTTATTTTACTGCTTCCCTCTGGCGAGCGCGATGCAAACGTGCCAGGAGATTCCGAACTCGTCATCGGTGTTTTATTTGCCGCACCGTTCCCGAGCCGGGCAATTAGATGACAAGACTTCCATTCGCGTACCGGGAACGGGTTCGCACGGATATGGGTGTGCGTTTTGGCTTATGATTAATTCATCAAATATGGAAAATGGTGATTTGCATGATGGAAATTATGTCATAACAGGGGCTGTGTGTTGCTTTTCCTGTTGACCAATACATATCTATGTGCATTTTAAATATTCAATTGTAATTAGAACTGTAAAACTGGTGATTTTATTTTCGTCCCTTCAATTATTTTCATAATTCAAAGAAGACGAGATTGACTGTGCGCAAATGTCCTTAACGTTACTAAAATGATAACAGATAACAGATTAATGAGATTTGCTACCGAAAAAGAAAGAAAAAAGAAGGAAAGCCATAGTAATCCATGATGTGAACATCATTTTGATTTAAGATCGAGGATCGCTTGAATACGTCTTGGATGGTCATCTCGTTCAGGCACGCCATTTTTAATTCCGCTCTATGACCATTTCTTTAACTGAATACTCTCAGCTGTAAACAAAACAAAAGATAGAACTGGTAAAATATCAAAAAAAAAAAAACTAGCGTTTAACTTACGATACCTCAAAAAACGAAAAGTATTCATATATTGCTTGTAAATGTTGCATACGTAAGTAAAAGATCTTACGATGAACTTTGATCGAGACAGTCAAACCAACGAACTTGGCTTGTGCCGCACCGTCGTCGCGCCGTGGAATTGAACGTACGTTCAGCAATGGACATAATTGGAAAGAATAAACACTCAATGTAAATATAGTAATAATCAGCGTGAGGCACGAAAGGGCTAAACAATTTCAAGGCGATGGCATGAACTTCCACGAGCTGGTCAAATCAGCGATCGCACGCGCACCGCTCGGGACCCGGGGGGATGTGAAGAAGTCCTTGTGACTGTACTTTCTCATCCCCTCACCCGACCGGCGATCGGAAAGGACATAGGACGTACGTGTATGGCGCATCCGACTGTAGGTGTACCTTCATCGAGCGGGGAGGGCCCGGGAGGGGTGCTTTGTAATCGGCTGTCTGTCATAAATCATAAAGTGTCATTCGTGCTGCATGTGTGTGGTCAAGCTGTCGGTGGAGATTGTCTTTTGCTAAAAGGGTGGTGCTGAGCGGGCTTATAAGGAAACATGGGGTTTTTTTCCTCATTTAAGATGTGCAAATGCAGTAGTTTTTGCAGCTTTGTCGAACATACTTCATTATTGTCATTCCTGATTTTCTCAGAAATCAAATCAGCTAGATCGGTTATTCTAATACTAGCACTACAAGCTCGAGTCGAGTCACACACTGGGTGTGAAAATAAATGCTCCGGTCCGACATTGAACCTTCCTCACGAGTAATCTAATCGTCGCCCGGCTGTACTTCCTATATGGACTTTCTACAACTTCACTCCGCAAACACTCATAGTGCGCACGGTGCGGTGCAGTAGTCGCCAAGGGGTTGTCTGGTTTTTTTTTTCAACCAGCTCCATCTCCCTCTGTCCTACGCACTTTTAGAGCATGCAACACACACACATATGCGTGCCAGTTTTGTTAGATCCACTTAAACCCTGCGAAAAGCACATTAGTAATGTCCACCAGCAGTGGCGGTGGTAGTTGTACGGCCATGTCTAAGCCATGGTGTGAGTGTGACGATTAGAGTATCCTTGGACAAATGATTGTTTACGCGATGTGGTGCGAGCACCGACACCGCGAGGAGGTAGTTTAGCGTGCGGTAGAAGAGGCAGAGAATAATGAAAAGAAGAACAAAAAACGTACGTTGCAGTGTGACCGAGCTAGGTCTTAGACGTCTCCGTACCTCTATGGTGGACTCTTGTGCCACTATTTACTTCCTGGATCTGCCATCGCCATTTTCGAGCACGGCGCAGTGTGCAGTCAACAAGCGTCGGAGAGCCGAGTCGGGCGAAGCAATTGGCGATTGGTGGTGGTGATCGATGACGATCGGGGTGGCCCCGGGTGGGAAGGGAAGGACCGACGGCAAGGGAGATCGCCTTACACCGTGCGGTACATTCGCTTGCTTGCTCGCGCGCCATTACCTTGCTTAGAAGCGTGCGTTGCGTTTGTGCTTAGATGGGCGGCCATTTTGAACCGCCAGAACGGACAGCGTATCGTTCGAAAAAGCAGCCGAAAACTGCTGCCGAAAAAGGCTCGCACAGAACACGACGCGCCCGGTGGACGATTTTTTGTTCGACTCTGAAAGCAACAAGACTTGCGTGTGTGTACGAGTATTGTTGTTTTATTTACTAGATGCCTAATGGTAGTAACATCGTTTATGATGTTGACGCCGATCTTCCGATCCGACGCTGGTTGCCATTGACCGGATCGCGTGCCTTGCATTGGCTCGATCAGGGCCAGATACATTGCCAAGGGCAATGGGTAAAGCCTCCGCACCATCCCCGATGTGGTTTCGTGGAGACGAAAGGTTCACCGAGGCATGTCGGCGTTCGATTAGATGACGTTCTTCTCGAACGTGTGCCGCGACGTGGGAAGTCTCGTTCGAATCCTTTTTTTCGCAGTCCAACTGCTCGCGTTTGTGTTTTGTTTTGGTGCGATCTTTTTCTACGCCGAATCCACCGAATGCGATCCGAGCAGGCGAGAAAAATTTGTCACATCATTGACACCACCACCGGGCGGGTTTTTGCGGGGCGGAAAATTTAATCGCACCGTTGAGTAGTAGTCGCACCGCTTGCCTGCTTGTGTGCGTGCGCGTGGTCGTCGTCGTCGGGTGTGAAGGTTCAAGGAAGCTGACCGTCGCCTTGAAAGGGCCCACACCGCTCGCCACTTGAACGGAACCGGAAGCGTGTGCGCGTCGACGGCGCAGCGGCTGCAGCTGACTGCACTTGGGTCGGAAGTTTATTCGATCTCGTCATGGCCGGCTGCGGTTGTTGCGTTCGCTGTGTGTTCACGCATTTGCTACACTAGAGGATGCTGTGCCATTTTGATGACCACTGTTCTAAGCTTCAATTGGTCTTTACGCTGTCCGATAGTACCTTCCTGTTTTGTCAGAACTTTATATCAGGATCAGATAATAGGATATCTGTTTCTTGCACATGTACTAAAAATAAATTAATGTAAAACAGCCATCGTTCCGGATGATAATATTACGTTGCGTTTAAGGAAAGGCTTGTTTCATACAGATAAGCTTGAAAGCTGAAAAAGCATAAAATATGTAGCTTAAAATTTCAAATTTGGAAGTAAATATCAAATTTATATATAAACCTCTATCCAATGAAACGATAAATGCAAAATCTTAAAAAATAATAAACGACTAAAGAAATAGTTTTGTAAATAAGTATCTTTTTGCTACGTTTTAGCAACTATACATGAAGAGCTACTAATACTAGAATTATCGTTAAGTATGCCGTAAATATAGGCTTGAAACAACTTACCATTTAATTAGCGTATGATAAAATCTAGAAGCGAGGTTAGAGCCGAGTGGTTATGTACTGTATTGACTATCCACGTACGCAAAGTACGCTAACAAAGTAAAAGAACATAGATAAAATCTAGTTTAATAATTTTTTATAATTATATTTTTCATTATCTAGTTTAATAATAATTATGAATCTGACGTTTTTTAGAAGAAAATATGTACAGAACGTTAGCACTATAAAGAGTGTTCCTATTATACTAAATACAAATTTCATGTGAAAACGATCAAAATTCAATTCAACTTAGATCAAAGAGAAAGGAAGCATTTGCTAAGAAATTTCATTGGAAAGTTAAGATCCTGCTTTGACATGCAATTTGTGTTAAATTATTCTGGCATTAATTGAAGTAGAACGTATTTACTTTCTAAATGGAACCCTGTTATGGTAGCTCTTCTTGGAAGAATTAAATTTATACAATCATTACTTTCACTAAGACGCTAACAATCGATTCAGTTATGAAATCACTTTCACGCGTTCTAGGAGTAACACACCTAGAACAGATTGTTGAGAAATCCTGTCACTTTGAAACGATCCACTGTGACTAACGCTACGGCAAACACTTTGTCGTCGCTCGTCGTCAACATGGTTAGAGCCAATTATGCTAATGGTCGCCAGAACAAAGCCCTTCCCTCAACCAGCGCAGACCGGTCGGGATGGTCTCTGGTTTGCACAAAAAAAAAAAAACAAAGATGTGCCCAAGTCGTACCGCCTGATTTATTTTCTTCCTTTGGCTGGCAAAAGCAATCTTCCCTCAGGGCCGGTGGCCGATCGACACTTTCTGCGAGTGCTGGCGGTCGGAACGCTCAGCATGGCCGTACGGTTCCTGATCGTTCGCCGGGTCGGTCATCGCCGTCGGAGTCAATGGTGGATCGCGTCATCCTGCGACAAGGACAACCCGCGGACACAAGGGGAGAAGCACGTGGTGAAAGGGTTGGCGAATGCATACGCACATTGCTCGCGAAAAGAAACACACGACCACATACCGGGCCGATGGCGTAACGCATCTAGAATAGAAAACTAGAAACTAACGAGCGGCGTGACAAATCTGCGTTTCGCGCGAATGTAATGCGAACGCAAAGGAAACCCGGGCCCGATCACCGTCCGGATGCAGTTGGGCGTCTGGTCTTGGTGTCGTACAAAAATAAACTACAACACGGAGACGAATGCAGTCGGTGCAAATTGTCGCTGACTCAAATTAAAACATTGTTCTTCGTTCAAAACTTGACGATTTGTGTAGCATGTTCTAGCGGTTCTACAAATCAGACACGCAAGCGAAATCATCACGGTACAATCTGGTAAATGAATCAAAAGCTTAAAATGCCATGAGTTGCGGTAGAGAAGATCTCTGAACGATCGCTAGTCAAACAAGTGTGTGAGTCACAGCATCACTAGCTTATGATCTTTTTCCTTATGAAAAATTCCTTGTTGTGTCAAAGGTGGCGGGTGCGATATTTCACGTGATCACTTGCAAAACGCACCAGTACACTGTAGGTGATCATTTCTCGATCGTATACTGGACCTGCAAAGTAGCAGGAAATAGCATGCACGGTCGCTTCTCATGGTATGAACAGGATATTGGTGGAAAGTACGCCGGTCGTTTGGGGATCCCCATGGACAATAAATTAAGTTGATTCTAATCGTGATACCCGGCAAAGGTTAGAATGCTGTGCTTGTCCGAGTCACTCAAATCGATGCAAATATTAAATAACTACCTGGCACAGTTTTAGCCGGAGTAGTAAAAACGGTGAAACCGAATGCAGAAGGCCAAACCAAACAAACCAAACATCTTACACGGAAAGAACATTCCAAAACCAGTTTTGAGTGTGGGGTTGAAGCCGGAGATTGTCATGTGTTTTTTTTTATGGGCCCTTGTAAAATGATTGACATCCGCTCGCTAGCAGCGACACACCCAGGAAGCCCGCTTTTGGAGTCGGTCACCATAAACTTCACGCCATCGCTTTAGGGAAAGTGACTACGGAGGAGTTGATGCGGAACTGGTGACGGAGTCATGCGGCTACTGTAATCGGTTATCAGTCGTCTTGGCTAACGGTAATACTGAGCTTTGATGACGACCGCTCCAGCTCTTCCGTGTATCACTGTTCAAACATCCTTGAGCCCAACCACCCTGCGTAAAAAACACCACTTCCAATTAACACCGTAAAACCCACGAACAATGCATTAGAACGCCCCATCAGCCATCGAAAACCCATTACACCGCGTGAAGGATCTGGATCGGGCAGTTAAAGGATTTGTTAAATGAAATGATTGGCGAGATCAGCTTTGTGCGCCGCTCGAGATTGCTGGTTTTGATTGCAGGCCCCACCGCCGAATCAATTATCGAACATTACGCGGCGCTGTTATTAGCCCCGGTGTACGCAAAATTATCTTGAGCAGTTTCTCCCTTCTCCAATGCTCCGAAAGCACGCTGTGTGTTGCGCCATTGAGAGGCGGATAATTATCTCAACCGTGGCGGGAGAATAGGAGGGGTTTGGAAAAGAAGCAGTTCCTTTTCTGGCCGTAAGCTTCGCACATCTACTTTGTTGGTTTATGTTTAGTATTTTGTTAGTATTCAATTTGAATCATTAACATGCTTGCATTGCAAATCAGGATATCGTGGGAAAACGATGGAAACAAGGTTTTGTCAATTTGTTCCTTTTATTAAGTTTTAAGCAAAAGTTTTTAAACAAAATTATAAACCGAATCCAACCATAAGTTTTTGTCTGTTACCTATGGATTTCCTGATTTATGTCGGTTTAAACATGACAATTTTCTAGTTAAATGATCTTGTTCCGGTTGATTCTGAGCCAATTTTCAATAAATGAGTGCTGTCTCAATCCAAATTTTCGTTACTTAATACGTC
Organism: Anopheles coustani; assembly: GCF_943734705.1. Classification (NCBI taxonomy): domain Eukaryota; kingdom Metazoa; phylum Arthropoda; class Insecta; order Diptera; family Culicidae; genus Anopheles; species Anopheles coustani. Next base: position 72,800,490 of record NC_071289.1, read on the forward strand.
TACTTCCTTTAAAAATTGGTTTGTCTCTTTTGAAGTTGATATCTCCATTGAAAACTCACTAAAATGTTTCAAACTGAAATGGCTTAGAAGCGAAATTGGATTCATTTTATCGGTTGTGATCAAAAACTTTTGCCACAGAGGCAACATTTTACGGACGTGCACAGCATGAGTTTTATCCCTTTTTAAGAGGGGCTATAAAGTGTTTAAAGGTAATAAATAAATCGGTAATGAATTATTCACAACTAGTGACGTTGAAGGAAAAAAATCGATAGAATCGTGCCCAATATTAAAAACAAACTGTTTTAAGCAGAAATGGACAAGACTTACCAAGCTGGTTGAATAGAAACGAAACATGAGAAACAAGTTATTTCCCCTGATACCTAACATCAAATGTTGACATCACTATTTTTAAAATATCTTCCTAACTAAAGTCCTACCATAAATATTAATTTTCCCACCATCGCTCGCGGGTCTAATGGTTGCCAAATTTTGCGCAATCATTTTCGCGATCGATCGCAACCCCTTTACCCTTCGGATCTGGCCTTACGCTAGTGTCGCGTTTACCCCAGGGTGGAAGCGAAGAATTCATCACAAATCAAACTAGAGGGAAATATAAACCGATGGCAGCGATTACGACGACGGCGATGACGGTTGCAATCGATCGTTGTGTCTCCGCGATCGCGACTGCCCACGGCAATTGCAAGGCCGCGCCATGTCTGTGCCTCCAGCGTTCGAGAGGAAAAGACGGCTCACCGTGAGTGAGACCGATGGATGCGGGGGGTCGAAAACTCGGGCCGAGGGGGGATGTTGCCAAAATCTCACCCCGAACATGACGTCATCTGCTCGAAAAGTGACCGAAACATGAACGCGATCGTCACGAGATCATCGCCGGCGTGAGCGAGTAGGCTAATGGAAGCTTTTCGTCACAATCGGATCTCACTCACCCCGCAGCTTCACCATGTCGAGCACGGGGCGCCCCCATCGTGCCCTGAAGTGCGCCACTATAAAACCTTTGGCAGCGTGTCGGTGATCGGTGGGTCGATCGGATCAGATGTGGAGAAGGGGGTGTGACGGTACGGCGGGGTGCGGTGAACATGTTATTCGTCACGATCAAGGTTCCCCCTTGAGGTTGACCGTGAGTGGAACCGTGATGGTGGTGGATGATGTTGATGATGATGATGATGATGACGATAATGATGGAGGAGGTAATGCAAACGGCTTGGCGGTAGAGGTGGGATGGTGTGCCGGTAAGAGGTTGCAGTGTGTCTACTACGTCTCGCGTGAATAGCTTCACCTCGCACCCTTCCCGTCATCCCCGTTCCTACCCACCTCTCGAATGGAGAACCCGATCTCACGCTAGTGGTGGTGGTGGTGGTCTACACACGATCGTCGCGTTTGGCAAAGCTTTAGGGGTGAGCTTCACCTTCGCTCCCCTGCACGCCTCGCGCCCCGCACTTCGGCCGGATTGTGTAGTGGTTGACCTTACGAAAGTTTCGTCGGCCCGGTGGGGGTTTGATCTTGAAAATTTGAGCTGCTCACCGCCGCTCAAACCTCGCTGATGGCCAAACCCGTCCGTCGTGGCCGAGTCGGTCGCTTTCGGTGGCGTAGTAGTAAAACTGCACCACCATCGAACGGGGTGGCTTGAATTGGGAAGGGAGGAAGGGAGGGGAGGAGGTGTGCAACCGAGTATCTTGAGAACGAGCGAAAGGGAAAGCAAAGGAGCAGAAGGAGAGAGTGAGAAAGACAGAGGAAGAGAGGTCACGCAAATCGCAGGGTTGTTTGGTTCTTTTTTGTTGGTTGGGGTAGTTTTCGGTCCAAATTTGGAGCCATTTTGGACGTTCTTTTTTTCTTCTCCTTTCCTGTGTGTATTCTTATTATTCCTCTATTCGTCTTCGCATGCCAGTCTAAAACAAAACGTAAAAAACCGAAACAAGAATCAAAGGGTGCCGATTCTTTTTTCTTGTGTTTAGCAACCTTCATAAAATCGCTATAAAACTCGAGTATTCAAGTTCAACAAGTTGTGGGAACTTCTCGTTTTTGTTGTTCGTTTTTTTAAATTGAGTTGAAAAATCTAAAGAAAGGGAAAACATGAACCGTTTTTTTTAACAACAAGTGTCTCGAATTACGCCTTATTAGAAGCAACAAAGTATGGCTTCCAGCGTGACGTCAAGTCTTTCGTTAGTGAAGCCAATAATAAAATTCCATAACTCACCGAGACAAAAACGGGTTAGTAATCCAGTTAGTACTAGTTTTAAAATTAATAATAACAATGTTAAGACAAGTATGTCTGCGAAGGAATTAAAGCACGATGATCATGATGATGATATCAAACGGTTCTCCTACCAAAACATCATCAAAACGAGTTGGACACACGAATGCGGAAAACGTTCCGTCGTAGATCGATCGCCTAGCAAGCCCTGGCCGACAACAGGTTTACCCCTCCCCCCCTTTCGGTGGAAGGAACTGTGGGGCGCGAAAAATGCCTCCCCCCGCTTGCAAGTCCCCTTCCCACCGCTTGCGGACCGAACCATTCAAGGTCCAATGTCACGGCGATTCATGAGCGTGTACGACGCGGCGAGTTCGTGTGGCTCAAAAACGAATGGTTGGCCATTTTCGAAGGTGTTCCATCGAATCGGCCGTACTTCGCACGGAGGAGTTGCGAGTTTCGTTGCGATTTGACAGTTTACGGTGGCCGGGAGTGGAGTGGAGAATTTATGGAGCAGAATACGGTTCTCCCTTCGACGGGGTTAGCCCGGGACAGCGATTCCCACCGTGACAAACGACCTGTCATAAGCCTACGGGGTCAGCGCGTGTGGCATACGGGTCGGGTAGAAAGAGATACATCCGTAGAAAACATTTGCATAACTTGGCAGACTGACACACGCGTCCCAGTGTGTAACGGGGGAGACGACAACCCATATGCCGGGGACACGCGGACCACTTTAGATAAGCGACTCTCTCGGTGTCCATGGCGATCGGTTTCTGCATAAATCAACCACCCAGTGGCGTCTCGATCCGGCGAGGGTCGATGGGTCGATTAGAATACTAATCGATCGAATTAAGAAAAAGGCACCAACGATGTAATTAACCGGTAACATTGTCGTAAGGCTGTACACCCTCGGGGAGGTTCACTGGCATCTCGCAGGCGCTCCCCGGATGACTGGAGCCGCTGGTCGGGAAAATCTAACGGTCCAGACTGGCTCTGTTTCGCTCCTTTTCTGTCTCCCGGTGCGGGTTCGCTCCCGGCTTCCGGAGTGATCGACTTTGCCCAGTTTTGCACCGCCTTATTGAGGCGTGTGCAGTAGACGCGGTGCGATCGATGGCGCGATCTGGAAATCGAAAGGACCGCAACGAATGACAGGAATGTTAATCATTTTGCTGCGGATTACATCAACGGTTGTCCGGTGGCCGGTTCGTGTATGGACGATGACGTTGGCCGCAGTTCGCACGGGAAGATACCCCGAGATGGGAGTGTTTACTCGCGGGCTAGAGAATGCGCGCTCGGTTGATAATTATTTCATTTATTTCAATTTATCGCTCGTGTGCACGGCACGAAGGAGCGGCCTCGCTAACGGAGATGAAGAGTGAAAGTCGTGCTGTTTCACCGTTGAAGAAAAGATGCTGAATGTTCGCTTCAACCAACGACATATTTTTCGAGGTATAGAACATCGGGGTACACTGGTTTTTTTCTTTTTTGAAATGCCAATATTATAGAATGTGGATTGTCGTATGTGTATCGTTTTCTTGCACAATTCGAAGAAACATGTTTCCAAGTGATTAGGACAAAGACTTAAAACTAATTATGACACACTAACAGATATGAAGATGATAAATCTTGATATATCTTGATAAATAAACTTTTTGATAATATTTCAGGAAATTACTAAATGGATCTCCAGCTATCACATTCAATCTAGTACATTTTCTTTTAGAGAACCATTACCTGCGATGTCACACAATTTATTCTATAGACATCTGTTTTTTTATGTAAAATTTTTACACCACTTGCTTTTTAAAATATATTACGAAATAATAGACCATTAGGTATTAAAAAAGGAGAAAAAATAATTATACTTTTCATATCGCACTACTTATGAGAACGCTTTTCATAACATTGAATCGCTTTATTGGCCCAATCATAAGGTTGTTCATAATAGTTCTTGAAGTGTTGAAACACCTTAAACAACAGCGTTTCTGATTATTAGTATTTTATTCATACTATCAAATTTTATATTTGAAACTGTAGAGTTATTGAAACTTACGTAGTAATTCCTAAGCAATAATTGATGTTGATGCAATTAAATTCCTCGCATCTTTTAAATTGAAGTGAACTGCAAAATTTATTTTTTATTTTAGAAAATTTGCAATTTTGCATGTTCGTTGGCCGGCTTACTAACGGTAAAAAACATCTTAGTGCCAGAAAAAAAACCTTTGAGACAATGTGCCAATCATTACTGTTCATAACGGAAACATTGTTTTTATCACATCGAAAGTTACGTTATGCGAGTGAAAATGATCATATCTTTGTCGCAAGGCTTTGCCTTTCTCGTACAGGAAGTTACACTTCATTTTCCATTCGATCCAACTGATGCAACTCCGTCCTGAAGTCATTGTCCTATGCTGCACTTTTCATTTGGCAGCGCTCTTTGCACTCACTCAATGCAGAAATTGTCCACAATCAAGCGGTTCGGCTGTCGACCGGCTCCGGCATAGAGCTTTCTAATGCCCCTCCGCTCCGTACGCTTTCCATTTTTTCCACCCGCTTCCCCACGAAAGATGCGAATCTGCAGTGCCGATGCTGTCTTGCGCTTATCTTTGACCATGTCTTCCAATGCAACAAACGACCCTCTTTTCTTTTCCAAGCAGCGCGCGCGAGCGCCTTTTATCCTATTATCTATGCTGCCGTTGTTGTATGGGCCGCGCGCGTTTTTTTGTAGTTGTTGTTTCTCATCCTACGATCATCCTCTCGCGTCACATCCGCTCATGCCGTTTCCGCGACGATGCCCGCAAAACGATGACACGCTCACAGTGGGACAGCAGTTTGTTGCACTCCGCTGAACCACGGCGAAGGAAGCGATGGGGGAACACATTATTCCCACCCCACCCCACACATCGTCATCGTCGGGAAGCATCATATAATGTGGCCAATAGCGGGGGGGGAGGTTTGGTATGGATGCACGGCGACGCAGAAGATCGTGATCAAAACAAAACCGGCGAAAGCGAAAGAGAAAAATGACCTTTTCGCCACCACCGGAGGAGGGTGGACGACGGCCCGGGTGGCGGTGTATGGTGCATGGGGGATGCATCGTTCCCTTACCGCGGCTTCCGGCACCGACATGCCGCCATATCCGAATACGGTTGGCGCGTAAATGATGCACCGCACGCAACGGCATCATCATCGTCGCGGACGGTTGCACCTGCAGTTGCACTTGCACATATGCACCGTTCCCTCTATACCGGTTGAGGATGTGCCAATAGACATACCTGTGCTTTAGTGAATGGCTGCAAACGGTCACACGGGGGGGATGGAAACCCGGCATGCTTTACGCTAACGGGAAATCACAAAACACCGCCGCATTACGGCAGTTGGAAAATCTAAACGTTGTTGCAGCATAGCGGAAAATACGCAGGGCAATGAACCAACCACTGTTGGACAATTTTCAGTGAAATCAAAAGTCTTTCTTTTTTTTACGCCTTATGACAACTCGAACATTTTGTTGAAAGCATTTATATATCCATCTGAATATGAGGTTAAGTAAAATTTAAAGTATTGAGGAATTCTAACTAATAAAATTAGATCTCACAGGTAAACCAGAAGACCACAATTTTATTCTTCATTTTGAATTTTAATTTTTAATCGACGTAGGCGGGGTATGGCTGATCAGCTTCAATCGGAATATTATATTTTCAATTATCACGTTATTCAATACAGACCGTTTAGTCAGCTTCGACCCAACCGCATTTGTTGCTTCACGACCTTTGCCATTATGCAAATGGATCCGCAAACTCCCATCTATCCATTCGGTAAAGTGCCCGTGTTGTAAACCGTGACCTTTGCTGGAAGGAAACTCCCATTCCGCTCGAATGCCAAAAATAGCTTCAAATACTGGTTTCGCGGACAAAATCACAAACCGAATAAAATTGAAAAAAAGAACTTCAAAAAGGTTACCAACCATCAGATGGTGTCTTAAATGACGGAAACACTCCGGTGGGAAGAGAGGGGAAAACACTGGTTTTCTACCGTCCAGTAGTTATCATAGTGGCGTCCACCGACCTCTACCAGATGTAATCGCATACCGTCTTCGCGTTAGACCGGGCCGGTGAGATTCACGACGAGGAAGCCAATGCACCGGTTCGGAGGATTGCAACACGCATTACGCGAGGCCGCTGGAGGGAAGTGGGCGCTTTCTTTCTTGCTCTTTCGGTGGAGGAGAGAGAAACAGCACCACCGTAGAGCTGACCGTAATGTTAAAAGTGAAAAGATTTCAACTTTCTCTCCTTCTATCTTGCTTTTATCTTTTCGCACTATTCGCGCAAAAACGGTCCGGATCGCTCCGGGGGTGGGCGAGAGCGTTGGGCTAGGAGGTAAAACATAACTGGGAAATGTACGATAGATTAACGTCGTCGTTGACGCAGGCGAGGGCAATAGACTTTCCGGTCTTGCGGCTTCGCCACTGCACTGCTGGCAAGAGTCATTGACAGTGAGTTCGTGGTAGACCCGGTACCGGATGTCCGCGGGGGTCGGATACTGGTGAAAGTGATTCTTAAGCTCCCGGTACGAACGCGAAGTCAAACGGTATGGGTTATCGTTTTGTACAGATCGATTTATTTTTTCAACTCACCGCTATCAGTCTTTTCCGGTTCCGGTGGTTCGGGGGTGACCAGAACCACCTGTTCACCGAGGATCAGGAGTTGTGGTACCTTGCGGGTACATATCACATACTTTTTACCATCACAACGTGCCTTACTCTGGGGCAAAACTATACCAAGCATACGCAGCCGTTCGGAACAGTCCTGCGCTGGCCCGATAGTTTCCGGTGCCAGTTTGTTCTCGGAATATCGATACTTTCGTCGGCGCCATGTTTCCGATACGTCACTGACGGCCATGTTCCAATGGTGGTCGAAGATTTCTATAAAACCCGAAATGTGCCCTCGAACACCTTTCTGTTTGCGGGTGTAGATGCGTACGCGTGTCCGCTTGTTCATCCATTCCTGTAGCTTTGCTAGGGGACCCTCATAGCCTTTTTCCAGTCGGAGGAATATATTTCTCTGGTGGCGTACCGGTCGTTGCACTTGAACAAGCCCTGAAAAGGAAGAGGTTCACGAGTGTTACAAACTTTTCTTCATGCCATCGTGGGCAAGAACTGCTTACCCTGCTCTGGTGCAAATCGCCTAATCGGTTGCGCGCTTGGTTCCGGCAGTTTTTTCTTCAATGTGTTGGCAGCTCGTATCTGTTTGATCCGTTGCTCGTCGTACGGATGATCAAAACCTCCAAGAATGTTCTGTCTCGATTCCAAAGATTGCACGTTGTCGTGCAGCTTCGCTTTTGCGACCGGCACCTTGATTTTGGTTGAATAAAGCGCTTTAAGGGGATTGAAACGCGTTCCACTGACGTCGAGTTCGGAGGAACTGTCCGAGCTGGAATGGATTTCACCATCGGAATCATTTTCACTCATAATACAACTTTAAAATACTATTTAACCAAGTGTTTTGCTCGTAGAACTTCGCGGAAATTGCTGGGCTTAAAAAATTTATAAACAAACAACATGTCAAAATTTGACAATTTTCAGCCAAGGTTTGTATAGCCAAGGTAACGATATAAAGTTAGTTTGAATCACGTGTTACAAAACCGTTACGAGTAATCTAATTAATGTCGCGGTTTCGCGCCCACCCTTCGTCTGGTGGAAAAGTAATGATGTAATTAACTTGCCACTCAAGATTGGGAAAGGGTTGAGACCAAAGTTCTTTCAACGCGTCGCTATTATTAGATTACAATCGCGAATGCGCTGGCGGCTATCGATTTCAATGCCAATGATCTGACAGAGACGAGTAGAAAGTGAAAGTTACATTGACATTTTCCCGCAGGAAAAGGGCTAGGTGAAGAATGCGACTAATTGAATTGTTTCTAATGCGTTCGATTGGCGTACTATGTTGCACCTTGAACGCCTTGGAGACGTACTCTGTCGAGCATTGAATCTCATTAACGGATGTTCTATGTGTGCTCGTTGGTGCTGAGCACTAACGAGTTTATGTCAGTAATACTGTGTTCAGACGAACAAATTTCGTTCTAAAAATAATTTTACCAAATTATTAGCCATTGTCCTAATGAATTTTCTTCATTTTTTTCTTCCACAGGAATATACACCGAACATACACTAACGGCCTATCATTGATCCCTCATCTGGCTTGCAAAACAAATACGAGCCCAGAAAATGTACCTCGAGCATTCATTTGATCCCAATCTTGCCAACAGTGTTTCGACGAATATAGATGGTACTTTTGCGAGATCGCCACCAACAAAATTAGCTGTGGACGACACGGCAAGGTTTGAAACGAATCAAAAGGGTCAACATAAACGACCCACCGGATTAAGTTACCAGCATCAAGAACCGCATGTTAGCACCAGCATACGTTAACCACGCTTATGAATCAAGTGAATCAGATCAAACTGTGATAAACAATATTTTCGTAGAATGTTTTTAAAGTTATTCGTCTGGCGATGACATCCTTTGCCACATGTCCACGCTAAATGAGTATCAACATATAAGGTAATACGTTTACATGCAACCTTAAGAATGGCAGTTTTGTGAAACGAAGTTTATTTTTTATTTTTTGAAAATTCCATCAGTGAAGTTTAAATCGGTTTCCACAGCTTTGCTTCTAGCAACCGTGTCTTCTACACCTCGGTTGGCAGCACATCTTTCTGCAGCAACCTTGGTCGATTGCCTTAAGTGAAACGGGAAATTAGAGGTCAAATTTTCAACGGGATCTATTCGACAGAGGTCACCGAAACGGTTAAGAGTGATTACTGCTATCGACCTCTAGCGTGGAGCTTTGAAAGCATTGTTTGTTACTGAACCGGTTCATTTAAAGCTCGTGACGGTTTGTGTCTTGAATTGCAAGCACAGTGCGGTTCGTGCCTTTACTAGTAGGTAGTTGCAACGAAGGTGTGCTACGGAGGTTAAGAAAAGGTGCCTTAAGCAAAGGTGTTCCTATGTGTTTGAAATTCAAAAAAAGCTGTTGCATAGATATAACGGTGGTTAATAGTGATCGCGCGGTTTGATCGTCGTAAAGTGAAGTTAAGTGATAGTTTAAGTAGTGATCGTTCGTCGTGTCAGTTCATTTTCCGTGGCACCGCAGATTCAACGCTGGCGTTAGCGAGTCTGCGGGGTGGCTCTGCCATCGTGGCAATGCCATTTATCGACGATGAGCTGCTGTGGTCCCCGGACAACGATGGACGGATGGTGGATCTGCAGGCGTGTCTGCAAACGGTACGTATGAGCCGGGAAACAATTTTGTTTTCGTTTTACGAATAAGGTTTTTCCACCCTTTTTCTCTTCCTCGCACAGGAGAGTAATCAAACGGCAAGCCAAACGGCGGAACTGGCAAACGGTGGCTGTGATTTGAACACGCTCGACGACCAGCTGGACAATGACTCGGATGAGCTGCTGCGGCAGCTGACGGAAAACTCGTTTGAGCTGGAACAGTTTTTCCAAGACTTTCCACCCACCGAAATCAAAGTCGTATGTTGCAACGCACACGTTTTCCCCTTAATGAACTATGAAAATAATCGTGTCGGGTTTACTTTCGTTCACAGGAGGAAAACAACAACGATCTGCAGCTGGACGAGGAAACGAGCGGCCAACTCTTCCTCCAGAGCTGCAATCAGTTCCTCTCGTCCGCTGCCGCCGCCGCCCAGCTCAGTGCCCTTTCCGGCGACCCGAACGAGTCCGACGGAAGTCTCAACCGACTCTGCTCGGGTGGAAACGATCAGCTGCTAGGCTCTAGCGGTCTCACTACCCAGCAGCTGCAAGAACAGTTGCTAATCGCACAGGCACAGGGTTTGCTGCAGCAGAATCGCTTTAACAATTCGCTGCTCGCCGAAAAACTCCTGCAGAACCACCATCAACAACAGCAGCAACAACAGCAGCTCCATCAGCAGCAACAACAGCAGCAGCAGCAGCTCCATCATCAACATGGCAATCTGAATGGCGTTACCAGCTTGGAGGCACTCGGAGTGTCATCCAACAACACCAACAACAATCACCACCATCCCCACAGCAACAACAACAATAGCAGTAGCAGTAGTAGCAGTAATGGTGGAAGGGCCAATAAGCCGCCCGATATCGTCATCAAAGGTAAGCACCGTTTGGTTCTTTAATGATGTTTCGGAAAGAAAATACTCCTGCACTCCAGAAGTAACTCAGTCCGACAGGAGGAAAGCACGTTCCTTTGCTTTGAATTGTTATTTCATTTTGAGTCGAACCACGTTCTATTTTAACCAAAAATCTTCAACGCCAATAGAAGAATGCGATAAGCATGAATGTGGTTTCCTCCCTGTTTGACAAAACTTTGATAATTTCACAAAACGACGTGAGTACTTTTTGCATATACACATTTTAAGTTAGTCTTGAATTGAATTTTACTTCTATATCTGAGCCATCTTACCAACCGAAATGGTACAAAATAAGAAGCATTTACAAGAAAAGCGATACCCAATGCTGTTACTTCCTCTGTTTGATGTAACGGTATATCATTTGGCAGTGTTTGACAAGCACAAGTTAGCAACATCTTTTATGCATTATGCGAAGTAGGCATTTACTGCAAAGTATGCATATCTATGTCCCGTTTTAACCTCACATTTCATACAATCCAAGGGAGAATTATTTAAAACTATTATAGAGTGTTCTTTGGAATTTACTTTTCACAACAAACCATACAAACCTATCATAAAAGCAAAACTCAACCAACGATTCTTATCAATCAATATTCCGAAAAATGACTAAAACTTCAAAAAAATAAAACAAATGGGTTCGATGGATACAGTCATGTGCAACATAAAGCAATACAGGTACGCCAAGCTCGACGCAGCACAATTCTTGCAGGAAGCCACGATTTGGAGTCGGTGAATGGTGCGCATTTTCCTGTGAACATTGCCACCCTTGCCGCCGGCTTCCTTGCATCCCCGTCACCCTGTCTTAGGGGATATAAATTTCGCATTTGGGTCGTCTCCGCTTCATTGCGGGTTAAATCGCCATTAGTCATTTGATTTTTTTTGTGTAACTACGCCATCAACACTAGTTCCTTGTTTCGTGGAGCGACTCATACCGCCCACCAACCCTCTCCCTACCCAGTCGGGTCGGTTTTGGGGCGGTCCAATTTCAGTGGGACTTTGCTGAGCCGCTTGCTATTTTTCATGCGCTTTACTGTTGTGCGCTTCCTCAATGCACCGGCAAACGGAACTGGCCCAACCCGTCCCAGACCGGTGGGCGATCGAATTTAAGCGGCCAAGGGCAGTGGCCGCGCACTTGTGCAAATGTTCCGATGCAGCAGGTTTGTTCCTGTCGGCGGGTTCTTCTTCTTTCGACCTGTAGGCTTGGGTGGCTCGCGACGCACAACGGTACGTGTCCGTGGTGTGTAGACAATTTAATGTTTTTTTTTTCTTTTTATTTCCGCATCCGATTGCGTCCAGCTTTGTTTTGCGGACTTATTTCTTGCTGGACTTGACATGGATCTTCTTGCATTTGCGGTTGTCTTAAGACGGTCCGGAGTTTTGTGTGCAGCTATGCCACTCCCATAGCGAAGACGATTGATTATTCTTTTTATTTTTGATGTTTGTTTTCCGACGGATTTGACAAGTAAACCCCGTCGATGGTCCCGAATTCCTTGAGTGTCCTTTTACGGTCAAGGCCCCTGGTGCAGATCGTCCGGGCGAAATAAAGCGCAAACCTTCGTGTCCGTTACGAAATCGGAAACGCCCGTTTGCATTCCAGGCACCACTTCCTTCCCTGTTCGTACCGTCCGACCGATGAGGGAGTTTTCTTTCCTTCAGTTGACAGACGACACTGGCCGCCGGGTCATCGTTCGCTTCCTGTTGACCGTAACGGCTTCTCAGGGAGGTACAGGTTCGATACTTGCGATGGGTTTGAAAGTTGTTACTGTGGACATTTCTGGATTTAAAATGGGAATTTTGTTTTTGCACTGATTGTTCAATTCAATGATCATCTTATAGTAACATTCACGTTAAACATTCCGGTGAATTTTGAAAATATCTCCATAATAGTTTGATGTATTGGCAGAAATACAGCAGAAAGTTATTTTATAACTATAAGCATTTGATAATCTTTTCAAATGTTTTCAATGACTCGCAGAGAACCTCATATGGTATGCTTAATTTGATTTAATGTAATATTAATGTGATTGAGGAAATTACGAGGAAACTCTTATTGAAAACATATGTGTTGTGTAAAATTGATCACAAACGGTAAGATAAGGTACGCACTCTTGCCGTTATTTTTAGTGTTCATCAAAGTATTTAGAGAAAATAGTCTTTTTTACCAGTTTTACCTAAATCCTTCCACCACGAAGCGAAATGTATTTCGAAAGCCAAACTTCATGCAATTGGTCGGCTTCAACCGTTCAGCGACTCCACGATCGCACGTTAATTGGATCGTCAGCTCGATCTTGCCGAAATTCGGTGGCTAGTCGAAAATTACCACCCCATTACCAACATCCCAAAATTGGTCGGCCCTTTCCGTGGCTTCCGTCGGTTTCCGCGAACTGAGACGGCTTCTTTTTTTATACAATCGAACAATCGGTCAAGAGTTCGCGTTCATCTCGGAGCGTGTTATGTAAGCGAAGCTTTTTCTCGTTCCCAAATCAATGCCGACGGATGCTTCTACTACTGCACGCTGTGGAGAATGTTGACGCAAGGCGAGGGCAAAAAGACACCCCTCGAAAGGCCAGAAAGGAAGCGGTTAAAACACGCTATGTAAGATTCGTTTGGCGTGTTTTGAAAAATGTGTGTCACGATAATGAATTTGTCCCGTGCTGCAGCTTGTGCCGAACATTTTCTTTTGCTTTCTTTTCTAATCTTCTCGTGCTGTCGTCTGTTTTGCTTCCACTTTGTCACCGAACGCGATCGTTTCCGTTGTCGTATCGTTGATATTGATAATTGGGACGGGGTTGTTTCTTTTCTCAAAACTAAAAAGCGGGAGTGAACCTCCGATTCGTTTTGGAACAATTTGTTTCCATCCCATTACACTCCCGATGGTACGATCATATCTTTGCCTTTCTCGCGTGATCTATTACTCTCCCTCTCGGAGAGGCGGAAGAACCGAAAGAAATCGAAAGTAACAAAACTTAAACCGAAGGCTCGAGCTACATGTACCACATGTGTCAGTCCCTGTGGAAGGAGGGAAGGAACATGAGGACAGGCTTGTGTGCGGGAGGAAAGTGAAAAATTAACCATGACATTTTACGATTGCTGATGTTCCTTTTCTTTGGCTCTAACTTGTTCGGGTCGGGTTGTTGTGTTTGCCTCGTGAAGCCAAAACCACCGTGTGCGATTTGTTTGGTTTGCAATTTTTCAGTGTCCTTTTACGGATGTTGGTTAAGCTGGTGTTGATTTTGGGCGTTCTCCTGCTTCGAGGTGGAGGTTATTTTTTTTTTCTTGCCAGAGTTCCTTACGCTTGTCTAACGGGAACATGCACGACGTCGATCGCGATGAAATATGATCCACGGTGATCGATCGACCGAGGAACCGCAGCACGAAAGTGCGTTGTTTTGACAATTGGCCCCGTTTTGAAGCGTTAAGCGTTTGGTGTTTCTTGGATCGCGGGTTTTCTAGAGAAAAATAAAAAAACCCGCTAACGGATGAGAGAAATATTGGAATCTAACGCTCGTGTTCGTTGCCCAATTTTTTGCTGCTCGCAGCACGATCTCCTGCCCGGGATCATTAGCGATTTTTGCACTGGACCATGTCACCCGTGCCACCCGTTCCTTCCGCCACCTTGGGCACCCTTCCCGGTGTCGTGGTTGCATAACTGAGGGTTGGGTTTTTTTATTCTTCTCCGGGGTGTGAAAGAGACGTCGGTTGTCCTCCAGTTGGTTCGGTTCAAAGACCCACCGAAAATGTGCACACGCAGCACTTGGCGTTGGCCAGGAGGGCCTTTCGTTTGAAAATTACACTTCGCCCATACAAGGACTCTGTCGTGATCGTTAACCACGGCGAAGATCATCATCTGCCCAACGGTTGACTGAGGTGAATGGTAAAAGGAATCGATTCGATTGGCGATATGGAATGAGGATTTCAAAATTAAAAGAACCACACCGAGATTGGCTCGGGATGGGACCTTCTCCTCCGAGGCGCCATCTTCGTGTAGTACAAGAAACAACAGAAACTAATGAAATATTTCTTTGCACATCGACGCGGGACGATTCAAGCGCTAACCGCTATTAGGAGGAGTTTGTGACAATCTCCAGCAGCAGAGCCTTCAATAGCTTCATGTCGATTGCGCATCATCGCGCCACATGCTTTTTACCTCCCGCTACCTCCCTCCCACCCACTCCCCGGCGGGGATGCAAAAGGGCGCGAAATGGCTTTTCAAATTCCTCAATCAAGCTGGGCTTTCAGACCCACGGGAGGCGTTAACGTCGTGCCGGTATCGCCGTCGGAATGTGTTTGCAATAATTGGGGTCAACGTTTTATGTCTCCCGCGGGGTCACCTTTCGGGGTCCGCCGGATGATGTCATCATCATGTTGGATGTTCTGCGCAAGTGCCCAGTTTTCATGCGAAGGGTCTGAGGGTCTGAGCCGGGGGCAAATGAAACCTTGCGGTCGTGCCATTTGCAGCGTTATTTGCAACGTATCCTCGAAAAAGGATGAAGAAGGGCTTATTAACAGTTGCGGCTTAGAAGAGATCATGAAATTGTTTTGGTTTCCACGGTTTTGCCGTGGCTTATGATCTCGATGCTACCAAGAATGTGTATCCATTGTTGATGGAGATGCTCACATAGCCAATACAACATGATAAAACTTTTACAAATGGCTGGAAATCAATCTATCTGAAGTTCGTTCATGTCAAAAATAATCGTTAAATTAGAACAATACTGTGGGGTTTCAAACTTTTCAAACAGAACTTATTATCTATGGCAGAATTTTAACAAAAATGAAACAAACAACTTTAACAAAAAAAAGGAACAATAAAAAAACGAGAAACTTTCCATTGTTAGAAACAAGCCCTGTCTCTTGAATAGTAATGTAAAATAGAGACTCAAATGAGTTGGAGAAAACGAACGTGACTTGGTCCATTGCAAATCAAAAGATAATGTTATATGAACACATTTATGTTGTCAGAGTAGTCGTAACAATGTAATATAACGATTGCCTTAAAAAAATTGACAAATTTTTATCAGCGATACGCAAAAAGTTAACCAAGCTAATGAAGTTAATTTTATTGTAAAGTTACATCTTGTTAGTACTTTAAAAAATATACTGACTCTGAAACCCTGACTAAGACAGCAAAATGTATATCAATCTAATAGGGCTATTTATGAACTCTACGTCATCCACACATATGGTCATAAGGATGTAAAAAGGTAGGGGACATTGTTATTGGAATCCAAAACGCTTCCTCCATTACGCAATCCTTCCCTTCTCTTTCGTTTGCTCTCCGGGATCCAACTTCCTACCGAAAGGTGACATTTGGCGCTTTCGGAAGTTCAAACCACGGAGAAGGGTCGAGAAAAGGCCCCACTGCTTCGTTCGTGGCACTTTGTCTCGTGAGATCCACACGACTATTACCCTGCCCCTCCATTTTCCTCGCCAGCAACGGTAACGACTACCTCAACCGGCAGCAGCCACCGCCGTCCAGTAAGACGGTCTCGACTGGGTCATGGCTAACCGGCTGAGCGGATATTTTTATTTTCATCGCCTCCTTTTCCATCGCCCGCCTCGGCGCAGTTTTACCCTTCCTTCCGCCACCGGATCTACTAGCCCCTTTTATCGGTCCGAGAAGGTGACTTTCTTCGGGCCACGACGCGACGGATGCTGCCGTCCGAAAACCGGATTGCAATCCGTTTGAGCCCACAGCCTGGCGCAAGAGTTCGGCGAGAGAGACTTCGACGACGGACAGGACGACAGCGCAACGTCTAGGCCTCCGGTCTGGCCCGGGTGGACAGGTTGATCGCTCCACGACGTTTACGCTCGTCAACCGGTTTTTTGGGATCGCGACGGCGAGATGGAGTCATTTCCGATTAATTAACAAACCTACCTACCCCCTTAACGTTGACTAGCGGCCAACCGGGGACGCCTTGTCCGAAAAGGAGTGCAATACCGGGCCAGTCGATTCGCCGCCGGATCGATTAACCGTGATCGGTATCGATGATCTAATCGAGCGAACGATATCCTACGCTAAATGGTTCCTTATGCATACGTTTATCTTGTGCACTGACATCTGGTGCGTATGAAATTGGCATTTGCATTTTCCGTGAGGCAATTTGTCAGACGCGGGGAGTTTGTGAACCAAGAACTTTCCGTTGACAATCAAGCAAGCTTTGAAAAAGCTAGCACCTGGTTCAAGTAAAGTAAGCGTAATATTATGAAATAAGAAACGATTTAAATCAGTGTCCAAATAAGATTGGTTATGTTTGCCAAGTTTGATCGTGGAATTGGAACGAATATTTTTTTTGTATTATTCAATATTCATTGCTGATGCTTGGAATGATGCCTTGCCATCATTTAAAGGGTAGGAATCATTAGAAGTTTATAGTGTTCAATGTTACTGGAAGTGTGTAGTGTTATCTATCCACCCTAAAATATTTTCAACCTTGTAAACAACAGTTGGAGACTCTTTTTAAAATTATTATGCTTTTTTTTAAATTATGATCAGGTTTTATATGAAACAACATTGATTTGTTTTAAGGTAATATTAGAAGTACTGATTTATTATCATTTACAATTCAAATACTTCAACTACTGAAGATCAAGTGGTATAGATATTGAATTAATTCGGAACTGTTCCGAACAAATGAGCACAACCCACATCCATCTTCCTTGGGTAATTACTCACTCAAAAACATCTACAAACACTCGGCGATCCCTGGCATGACGAAGCGATCCATCTGAAATTAATCCGGTACAATTAACTCATTCGCCCAACTCACTGGCATAATGATCTCCTTGGCTTCCGCTCGCCATACCTTCGGTGCTAGCCACGGCCTAATATAATTTCCCGAAACAGGCCGCTGTTCTGCGCCGCCAACTTCTTTCGTTGACACGAGCGCTGGTAGCTTGCGCAGGGACTGGGCAGCTAACTGGACCGCACACGTATCAAGTTTCGTCTCCGTCAACAAACCGAACGCGCGCACGGGGTTAACGCTGATTTATTCCGCCAAACCGAGAGGGTGGCCGGTCAATTGGCACAAATTAACCGCAACTGACTGGAGATGAAATTTTAATGGAAAATCATAATTGATCGCGTGTGCAGCCGGCCAACTCGCGTGCACGGGGTGTGCGAGGATACGTTAGGTTTCTTTCCTACCTAGTCCTCTGTACTGTCTTAGGGAAGTCGGGTCACACTCTTTTCCACAAGCTGAGTTATTGCGTGGATGAGAATATTTTCCTCCAACGTGTTCTGTGTGGGAGGGCAACAGGAATTCGACATATTTCACCCCCGCATACCTCTGTAAGTCTATGATCCCCGGGAAGACCTGCACCTGGGAAGCCGTTGTGAGGAATTCGTCGATGTTTGCTTCAGCCGCTGACCGGTGAAGTCATGTTGCATTTCGAATTGATTTGTTGGAGTTGCGGTGTCGAATAAGGTTGTCGTACCTGGAGGGCACTGGATGTAGTTCACTGCGGGGGTTGTATTTTTTTGGTTCATGTTTTTTCTTTCTCTCTCTCTCTGTCTTGAGGATAGAGGAAATTTTCGTCTCATCGAGTTGCGCACAGTTATGTAAATGGAGCTCCTCGAGAGCGCTGTGCACGGTGGACGTTTAACTTCCCATGCGACATGCTGTTAACCGCTTTCCGTCACCAGCATTCGTATCACTTCCAGCGAACCCCCATTCGGAGGAAGAAGAAAAAAAGTGATTGTAGAACTCCGCGAGCGTTCGCGAAAGGGTGCGTTCTAAATACCACGCGTGTGTCCATTTGGCGTTTGGGCCGATTCTACGATCAACTCCGGCACGCACTTCACCAGATGGCAGCACTGCAAAACACTGAGGGTTAGATCCAGCACAAAGTTCTAGCCGTTTCGTGTGAGCGCGCAGACCCGGTCCAGTCCGTTTCGTTGTCAGCCGTCGTCGGTTTCCCCCGTAAAGGTCACGTATCCTTTTAGCTTTGGCAACTTTGCCCTACTTCTCCGGCGCTGCAGGTTAAGCCTGCCGGGCCTGGGTCACTACTATCGAGATGTTGAACTTATTTTTGTGCTTCATTTTTCTCATCCACGCGGGGGGCCTTTCGGGGGGGAGAGCCTTTGCTCGAGATGGGAGTGATAGTGAAGCTCACCGTGCCTGTCCTGATGGTAATTGGAATCTCGTTTCAGCTTTTTTTTTGCTTCGCTTGGATTTGTTTGTTTACTCGGTGGCAGGTTGAGGTCGGAGAGGAAAAACACCCGTTTCTCGATTACCGAACGGTCGGTTTTGTTTTAGGCCCCGCGCGGAGGAAGGTTAAATTAAGTCAAACGTTACCATTTTGCAACGAATGGCTAGTGAAGGGACGTCAAATTCCTGATATATTTAATATAGACATTTTAAGCTGGTAGACGTTATTAAAAATTTGGGGAACGATTTGAATAGGTGTTCTATAGAATTAATTTGTTATTTTTGTTTTTATATGGTTTGATAAACTAAATCATTTTGATTCCGATTGTTGTAGTGAAGAACTCAATTAAAGAAAATGAGTTGTACTTATTTTATGTTCTTTCAATCAGCCTGGAATCATTCTAGCATTTAGGCAATATTTGTGCAAGTCATTTTAAGTTTCAATGTAAGTTTTTACATTTGAATTTGATTGAACAACCATCTGATTTGCAATAAGACAAAACAAATGAATTTTGCGTATAAATAGTCGATTGATTTTGCTTAAGTATCTTCTTGGCGTAACGACCTCTTGGTCATGCCTGCCCGTTAGGAGCTTACGAGACTTGTTTCCCTGTTGTACGTGGATAGTCAGTCCTCTCGTACAGGGGAGGGTCCGGTGTCGGTTGGGATTCGAACCCACGCCGTCGATTTGGTGAGCCTCGGCGGCGCTCATGGGCCGATTTGCTAACCGGCGCTACCGCTCGGCTGTCGCGGACCCCCTGCTTAAGTAATTTCATGTTAATTACATGTTTGTTTGTTAAAAAATTTGATAGATTGATATAAGCCTTCGATATCGAGATAAAACCAATTTCTATCCGTTCTGTGTATGATTTCGGTAATTGAGTTTGTTTCGTAAACCTACAAAATAGAAAATAGTAGAGTTAGAAAATTGAAAACGCATTCCATGAACCATCCATTTTCACGTCCAAAACTTTGGTTCCTTTGGTAAAAGTGGTTTTTATTTCGCTGTTGTAACATAATAATGCCCGAAAATAGATCGACTGGTGTCACTTTCGTTTCCCATCATCCGAATGAGAATGCCTTGTTTTCCAGTGTCTCAGGCTTCACTCTCGTCGAATGCCCGTTGTCCCAAAAACAGACAACATGAACGTATCTTTGGGTGGAAAACGAGGGAACGTCATAAAATGGCGGAAAAACTACCTCCGTTGCAGCGAAGCGCATCGAGCGCTGCTCTCATCGTTGTCTGAAACCGATTCGATCTCCTAGCGCCAAGTAAAAAGAACAAGGTGAAAATAAAAGGATACCATCCGGAGGAAAAATTGATGCGCCGTGCTCATGATAACAACACAAACCCACCCCGAACGATGGGCGAAAATCCCGCCGGCAGCCGATTCGGACCGCAGGAAATGGGAAGAAGGCGATGCCAAGCGCCAACCCGTGCACATGACCCCGAAGGACAACTTCAGTGCGGTCCGCCGGATCGAGGTCGATGGAAAGATAGTGAAAGTCTAGTCTCGTCCGGATCGTCCTCGCGGTTTCCCGTGGACGGAAGGGGCAAAATTGAAAATTGTCATGCAATCATCGTCTGGCGTCCTGTCTTCTGGGCGGATTCTTTTTGCCGCAGTGTTGGGTGTCACACTGTCATGTTTTTTGCCCATCAGGAGGAGGACGACGATCGTCTCCGAGGCTTGGGTCATAGCAAACGGCACAGACAGTCTGGCCAGACTCATTCAGAACCATCCGGTTGATTCGGTGGTGCACCGGAAAATGCGCATGCATGCGATGGTGGAAAACGCCATTGCCATCCTCCGAGCCGCTCGTCGTCGCCACGTTTTCTTCCTTCTGGGACAATATGCTCCACACGCACGGGTTTCGGTTGGCGCAATGCAACTCGCATGCAAAATGCGACCCGCCGGGAACGATAAAAAAACCCAAGTTTTCCTCGCAAAAGGCGCAGTTGGGAGGAAGCATAAATTCCCGCTTTGCTGCCTCACGTGCCACGATAAAAAAGGGAAATGCAAATAGTTCCCCTAATGGGTGAAGAAAGGAAAAATAAAAAAGTAAGTTCCTCGCCGTAGGGCATTATGCAAATTATGAACCAGCTCCGGGTGAAAATATCCGAGATCAATATTATCTCCGTTCGATCATTGTTCGGGATGGCAAGAATCTTGGGATTGGATATTTCCCAGCGCTAGATAAACCAAAATTTAGAGACTGGAACGGAACGGAGAGTTATGCCAAAATCCAAAATCATATGCATTTCTTCGTGCACGGGCGGAAAGGGATGGAAATTCTCCGACAAAAAAAAAAGAAAAAGGTTAACTGCCCTTTGGGAAGAAAATTACTCGCTCAAACATCGCACCGCGTCTCGTGCTCGGAAAGGCGACCGCCCAGACGATATTTAGCGCTGGAAGTAGAATAATGACAAGAAGCAGACGAAAGCAATAAACTTTATGATCCACTACCGTGCCACGGGGCGAGGCAGCCCGCGGTAAACCGACCTCCCGAGCGCACCCGTGGCGGGAAAACCTGCTACCGAAAATTGGGCCACAATGACGAAGATGACGCGGCGAAGAAATTTCCGTCCGCAAACGGCATGCGATGGTTGAAAAAGAAAAGAAAAAGTCGGTGGCATTCGTCGCCCGGGAAAACCGGAGAAAATGCATCGGGACCAAAAAAAACCCAGAACAAAACGAAAAAAAGGAAAATCATCAGGGACCAAAACCAGGAGAACGATTTGGGAGCAAGTAGTTGGGCATCCGCTTTTCCGAAAGGGGGAAAACGATGATGCAAAGAACAGAATGAATCGACCGATGCACAACCGGAGTCTGAGTGGCGAATGTTTTGGGTTTCATGGGGCCGAGCGGTCGGGTTGTTCGTTTTTCCTTATCTTCTTCTGCCCCTACGGTTGCTGACACCATTTTCCCGGGATTTCCCGGGGACCGATCAGCGTGCGAGAAGTCTGGGCAGCGACATTTCCATCGTCAGCGTCAGCACGACCGTGCACGGGTGAGTGTCAGTGCCAATGCCATTGTCGTGGTCTTGATTTTGGCGTCAATTGTGCAGACGGCGTGGAAAAGGCGGGCAGCTGAAGCAAAATGCCAAAGGGAAGCCAAATGGAACTCAAATTCGAGAAATTGTGGGTGACGCTCGCGTGTCCAGACAGAGGGACCGCAAAATAGTTGGACGCAATCGAAGCAGAACGGAGCTGCGATAGGCGACTAGAATGTTGCGAAGCTGTCCACTTCTTTCCCCCAAAACCCGCTGGTATCTAATATTTTCCCGTTTTTGAAGCGCTGCCGGGAAAAGGGATGCAAGGCTGCTGCTGAATCGATGGCATTCTGGCGGTTTAATGACCATTGCTTTGCAGCGTCATTTAGCCCACCGGGCACTTGGGTTTTACGACAATCCGTTGACATGGCACTGGGCCGGATTTCCTTCCGCTCACCTCATTTCCATCCCTCCAGACATAGCTCATATTGTGCTCGGAGTGAGGGTAAACCAACCGGACTGATGGTTTGTGGAAACGGTGATTTGAAGTGATTTTTGTTTGTTACAGATTCCTCGGAAACATCTCCCCAAGCACATCCGGTGATTTTATACAAACATTCTCTGTTTTCTGCTTCGACCCGGACAACTTTCCCTACAAACTACGTTCATTTCGGTGGTGGAAAGCCCGTATGGTGCCACTTTAAAATTTTACTACCATCTCTTATCCTTTCAAAAACGCAGTAACAACTCGTCTCTGGGGACGGATTGTGTGGTCCTCTAGCTGAAAAAGGTTGGACTCTGGGATCAGTTTTACGATCGGTTTGTTCTCTTGCAGGACATCGGACATCGATATGAATATTAACTAGCATCAGTGTTGGGTGACACATATACGAAACGAGAATAACAATTGTGTTGTATATTAAAGAATGATAGGGAAATTTTTTGAACTGATGTCAGTTAAATATTGATAATACCAGCATGGTATATCTATGATTTATTTACAATCTAAAAATACATTGAGCAAAACATATTTATATTTGACTTTCTGATTGGACTGTACGTTTTTTAACTAGATTGTAGTCGGTTTTACTACCAAGGGAATATTTTCATAAAAATTCTGATTCCTTGCTAAAATGAAACTTTGAAAAACATTGTTGACGAGCCGTTCTAACCGTTTCTAGTTGTATTTCTATATCTGAGAACAATCAAGTGTGATACTAGATGTTGTTGATGTAGCACTAAAGTTGGATGCTTGTATGGTTATCATTCGATCTATAAATGTTGTGACTCTGTGGCTTGATTTTTAAAGGATCCAATTTCAAGTGTAATTTCGGAAAAGTCCCTTCCACAAGGATGTAAAATGCCTCGTGTGTAAATGGTTTTATATATGACTGGGATCGAGTAACTTTATAAAGCCCCATATACAACAAATCCCCACTTGTCGGAATTAGCCAGAAACCGCCCTTGTCTCATTGATTGATTGATGGACATTCGAAAATCCATCAGGTCCGCCATGATCGCCAGTGGAGCCACTTGTTTCCAACGGGCAACTAAATAAAATCCACACTTCCCATGAGCATGCATTCCGAGTTTACGATCCAAGTAAACGATGCTCAAAATGTGCACGAACTTTGTGTGCTGCGGGCACCGAGAAGCATAAAGTAGCTCGTACGTGTACGTGAACATTTGAAGACGCTACAAAAGATGACAAAAGTGAGTGCGGTGCAACCATGGCGAGAATGGTGGCAGATACACACACATACTGCCCGTCTCGTCATCATAACTTGGAATCGAATTTTTATCATCACTCAGTGCCCCGTTGAAACTTCACGTATCCATCGGAAAACCCGAGGATGCCGCCAGGGAAGGTGCCTCGGGGCGGGACATCCTTATTTTTATCGCCACGTGAAAAGCGTAGATAGAATCGAGGGTAGCCGAAAGAGCCGAGGGCGGGTGAAGGAACTCTCGCAAGAAGCAAGTGCAAGTCAACACAATGTCCCGACGCCATCGTCAGCGTAATCGGCGTAGCCATAAAGTTCGTCCCGGCTGCTTCCGAACGTTCCACCTTGTGTGTGTGTGTGTGTGTATGTGTATGGGAGAAGTTAACTTGCCGAGCTTTCTTCCGGCCTCCAGCAGCTTGAAGGTATGTCTAGCTTCTTATTTTACTTTATAACTTCATCAGTCGCCCGTATCGGTATATGCAACAGAGGCTCATGGTTTTCCAAAGGAACTGGCGTATGTGTGGTGGATCCCACGCCCACTCCGTTTCGGATATCCTTGCCGGTCACGACTGACTGATTTATCGATGCCGGGTTACTCGTAACTGGCCTCCAAGGGTGGCGCGGACAAAACGGAAACCGAAGGACCGAGCGAGTGGATAAAATTTCATATCATCTGCAACATCATCATTTTGTCCATCCGTCAAACTTTCGGTCGTGATTGAAGCGTACGCTGACGACGGCTGAGGTAGGGTTCGTGTGGAGTGTGGATTTTTCGATCGCCACTCAACCCAATTCACAACCCAAGCCGTCAATCAGTTTCTCGTCAGGCGGCTCCCGAGCTCCTGGAAACGAGAAAGTTGTGGGAAAATAAATCACACACTAGTCCATTGACTGGCCACCAACACCACTACAGGGCGGGATGTGGAAGGACTTGCGTTCTTTTATTTTTCTCCCGACTCATCAAATTGTTTGTCTGGATGAAGCGCGCGCGACCAAGAAGGATCAAATGGTCACGTTTTTCCCGTTCCTTTCGGCGAGCGAGAACCGACCCCCCACCATTGCGATTGAGCTGTTATGTGTGATGGATCATCCCACCAAATCGCACCTCGACGGGAAAACGGGACTGCCAGTGTATAACAAATTTACTTTCCTAACCTTCCGTAGCGATTCTGAAGCGAACGAATCAAAGCGAATCTAACGTCATCCAATTAGTAAAACACTAACTCACCGCCGGTCATCGGGTTCGCTTCCCTTTTTCTTTGCGGGATTCAGTTTGGAGGAAAATTACTGGGAACCGCTTCTAAATCATCGACCGGCGAAGTGGCCAGTGAATGAAATTTGATTAACTTTAGCCTCGGACGAAAATGAAGCGAGCCCGGTATCTCGTCTGGAAGCGAGCACGGGAAGTTGGACGCAAAGGTAGCTAAAGGATAAGCGGAAGATAACAGGAGCATCTACCAAGCATAATGCTTAACATCATCCGTTTGGCGAAACGTGGAAAACATACTACAAAAAGTTGCTCGTTGTATTGAGATGGAAAACGGGGGGAGAAAAAATGGTAATCATTATGATGAAAAAAGAGAATTCCCACATAGCAGTAAACCAATATCTCTTTTCAACGGGAGCTTCGGTGGATGCAGGTATTGAAAACATCTACCTTCCATCCCCAGGATACGCCATGGAAAAAACTGTTGGGGAAAGTTAACCGGGAAAAATCTCATTTCCCGAAAGCACATGCACCAGATAGAAACTTTTGCCTTTTCTAAATCAGCCTCGAAGGGAAGATTTTAGCATTTACGTGGGGGAATACGACGAGAAGAAGGGAGTGTGTTTGTTAAAATCCAATGTGGAGAAAATCAAAAACCAAAAACCCCAAGCTTGTTATGTTCTCTAAATAACATACAACATACCGGAGGAAAGTTTGTGTTGTGGTTGCTGTTGTTTCGTCAAGCTTTTCCTATTCTTGTTTTCATCACAACGGATCGGAAAAAATGTGTTACGCATTTGTCGTATTTTTAAACTTATATAATTTGGAAATTTTGTGGAATATTTTGACAACTATATTATAGTTGATATGTGTTCAGTTAGATCAAACACAGGTACGAAAAGCACCACTACAAAATAATCTGCAATTTTCGTGTAAAAATAACCATGTGTTAATGATTGAATTTTTATGTGCTTTGAAAATGTTTTTGATTGTTTCAAGTAATTGTTACCTGAAACTGTAATGCCTTTCCTAACAGATCTTAAGAGCATTTTTTACAAATTTAAATACCAATTTATAAACTTAGAAAAGAGATTTTATGTAAAGAAACATTTCTATGCTCAAATGTTTTCTTTAACTATAATCATACTGAATTGATAAAATAAACCTTTGTCTTTCATTCCACTTCTTCTTCTTCTTCTTCTTGGCGTAACGACCTCTTGGTCATGCCTGCCCGTTAAGGGCTTACGAGACTTGTTTCCCTGTTGTACGTGGATAGTCAGTCCTCTCGTACAGGGGGAGGGTCCGGTCTCGGTTGGGATTCGAACCCACGCCGTCGAGGTGGTGAGCCCCGGCGCTCATGGGTCGATTTTCTAACCGGCGCTACCGCTCGGCTGTCGCGGACCCCCAACCATTCCACTTTCATTCAGCCCATTTTCGATTGATTTTAAAGAGTTCGTGAACGAGAGATTTATTTGTACGAATGATGTTACGAGAATCTCAAGAAACAAGTGTTGTTGGTAGCCTGTTAGCAACCGTGGTCCCTTTCGTGACGGAACCAAGCACTTCGGATGAACCAACTCACATTGACAAACAAAATGCAATTGTTCAAGTGTTTTTTGGTTCTTTTTCAACCCAAAAGAATCCCCTTTAGAATCATAAATTGTACCAATGCATCACTGCATTAACATCCTTTTTCCCGGGTGGTGTTTTCCCGACGTGTTGGATGCAGAGTGTTGGACGAAAAGCGAGTTCACGCTAGGGTACTGCGACTCTGCGACTTCCTTGGAAACCCAGTTCCCGGTTTTCCACTCACTTCGTCCTCGAAAGGGCAAGTGAAAGTTCTTTTCTTTAAGCAACACGATGGTGCTCCATTTTTTTTAAGTCTTGGTCGTCTTTTTTCCACTGCTTTTCGGCCAGGACGTGAACAAGCTCGACTCGACTGAACCTAAGGATGCTCCCGTTCGGGTATAAATCAACCCGACGAAACAAGTGCACCTCTGGGCGATTAGGAAAAGTGTAGAAGTTGAGTTGAGAGAGGTTTGTTCACGTCGTCTTCCTCTTCCCATCCCAAGACGAACATGATTTTTATACATCTTTACAAGGATCTTTCGCTGAGCATGTGGTTTACAGTAAGTTTGTTTTGCTTTGCCGTCTGCTTACTTTAAAACCTTGTTGGTTCGTTTGTGCTGTGAAGTAATTTACTGCGCTTCCATTCCGGCGGCCATCGATCTTTCCGTGCATTCAGGAGTTAATGAACCGCATTCGCAATGGTCGCCCAAGGAAATCAATGCTTGTTGCGAGGAGGGTGCTTTTAGCGCGCAAATGAATTATTTTTATGTGATAACTCTATAAATTTGGGATGACTTCTGCACGGAGGGAACTTTTCACTTAATGCGAGCTAAGGAATTGCAGATCTCTTGTCAGTTTGTTTTTTGCACGGTTTGCAACTGCACCTCGAGGCTCCTTTTTCGTTCTGTATTTGTGGTGTAACATTTCACCGACTCCCTTGGCGCTCTCGGTTTTGCTTTTCACCGAGCCCACGTAATCCTTCCATCCTCGAGCCATTTCTCATGCCCAACAAATCCCTGTGTGACTCGGTTTCGGCCCGAAAAGGAAAGCGAAAGCCCTGCTAATTTATTGCCCTCTATCGCCAACGGCAGAGACACTGGCGGACTTTTTGCCACCGGCCGAGACAGAAGGGGCCGAGTCCCGAGGGTGAGCCAGGTCAGTCCTGGATCCAGCCGGCACAACAAGTGCCATTTGAACTCGTTGAATCCCCTCGGACGCTCGAGTAGGCGTCGAAGAAGTGGGCGCGAACCGGTCGTGAGCGGTATCGGATCGTTTGTCGCACGGCCAATGCGTAATGCGTCGTAAGTTGTAGCGTTAGACGGAGGGCGCCAGGACGCGTCCGTACCGTGACTTTAAAGAAAAGGTACAACGTAGTTGAAGCTGGACCGTGTCGAACGGTTAACCCGTGGTCCCGTAAACCGGCCCGGGCCATAAATGGACAATCACGATCGGCGGGAGCGGCGCCGGGAACTACGGGCGTACGCGCATGTCATCGGTTATGTTCCAGCACCGGGGTCGGCGGGGAAAACCGCTGAACTTTCCGGCCCGCGGTGTCGAAGGTGCCGCATTACGTCGGTTCGCAGGCAGCTGGGGCGTTGTTCCACCTGCGATCGTCAACACGTGATAGCGGCCTGACTTTGCGCCAACGCAACACCCGTCCCGTACTCGCCCGACGATTCATCCTGCGACCGCATCTGGGGCGGGCGTACACCTGGCCTAAAGACCCTCCGTGCTGACCTCCGCTGGTCACTTTGTAGCGGGCGGGTTCGCCTTATCGGACGGGCAGCAACCCATTCGGCCCGACTCGGGTGGTTACACTGTCATAAATGGGTAAAAATGACATTTAAATTAAAGCCTCCCTTGCGGTGAGCGGGCGACGCGGGACTCGTGGTCACGCCGGCAGAGGCAGAGCACAGGCGGAGTGCCACGGATTTCCCCCGGAGTGGGTTGAAGGTTGGTTAGCTACATTGACAAATTCATTGCGATTACGCGAATTACTTACCGAGTCCAAGCTCGTTTGGCGTGAGATTTTCTATCCAACTCCTCCAGCTCGATGTGAACGGACGTTGGGTTGAAAGTGCGATGGAAGCGTGAATTGGGTTGATTTTTCATAAATCGTGAAATGCAACATGATACCTTTAATGAAGCACTTAATAAGCTCACTTTATAATGCACTTTTCTGCAGTGTCTTGTTTGGATGGGATCGAGTTACTTTTAGTTCGAAATGATTCAATCTTAATATGCCTTGCCCGCCTTTGGTTGGAATGACATTCGGTTCACAATTGTGGAATAGTTTTATGAGTTGACAATTTAAAAAAAAACAGTACAGTAATTTTACAGTTAGGGTTTAATATGTTCCCATGAAACATTTGTGAAATAGAAGATAACAAGAATATTAAAGGGTAAAGATAAAAGTAAAGAATTTATATTTTTGTTGTCCTCTCAACTTTTCTTTAATGGCTTTTTTACGAAAAAGATGTTTGTATCAATTAAGAATTTGTAAATATGATAAAATAACTGCTTTTGTTCGAAATACTTTTTGTGTCGTAAAATGAACTAAGGAAAATTAAATTGGCTTAAACCTGTAATTGAAAATATTTGAGTATACCATATTTGCACTGTTTTAACATCTTGTAAATATAATTTTCTTTCGTTGTCACACGCGAGTCATGTAGATCAAAAATTCTTCGATTGAATTGTTTTGTACCCAGAACTTTCGTAAAATGATTCAACTAACTTCTTTTATCGTAAAATCAATCCTTCCTTTCCCAATGTTAAACGAGTGACATCTTATGTTAAAGTATTCTCCATTCTCGGCAGTAAACGTGAACCCAATGTCGGTGCAATGCACTCAATTCTGAACGATTCTTTGTTCTTCTTAGCAAATGGCCGGCTATAATCTAGGTTAGTTAGAGACAAAACACTGTGCGGATTAAAGGGGGACCATCTCGCGCGCCGGGAGGCGTGACTGAGGCGCTACAATCTCGCCCTTTACCCAGATGGGCCATAAAGTGTGTGATGTAAATTACACTTTCAATCTCTCCCCGCCAAGCCGCTCTTCGCGTGGCGAAACGTGCGAACGAGTGTCACCGAAAGGGACGCCAACCGTTTCCGTCCGAAGAAAGGACGCGCGGGTACGGATTTCACAGGAAAGGAATTTCCTGACCTGGGGTTTTTGGATGTTTGTGTGTCACTTGTTTGGGTAAGAGGAAGGAGAGGTAGGGCAGGGCGCTGTTCAAAATGTGACATGTGACACGGCTGGTGGCGGGTTACCGATTCCGAGCGAAGCGAAATTCCCTTCTCTTTCACCCAACCACGATCGGAGGGAGGAGGATCGGTGATCATGTCTTGCCATCGCTGTTGTTCCTCCACGTCGAATGCACGTCGATCGTGGAAGGGGTCCACCACCAGCACCACCTTAATGGCGTCGTGTCAAGCAGCCGAAGTGATTACTCGGTCAAGGATTACTCGACTGGTGCACGCGGAGTTGTTTATGTGCTTTCGAACTCCTCTCACGGATCGCGCCGGTTTGCACACGCACTGGCCCCTGCAAACACAGGCACGAATACATCCACGTACATGACGCACAAAAATCGTAAGTGCGTTCCAAGCACCGAACAGCAGCGTTCGAGTGGTGCGTGTTCGGTTGGCTTCCTTTGGCAGGCCTGTACGCTTCCTTATACCTCGATTGCTTCACACGATCCTCGGCAGATCCTTTTCTGGTTACCGAGCGAACCACCGTTTGTCCTTGGACGCCACTCGAGGGTACATGTTTTCGCTGGCTTTCCGTTTCAGTAGGAAGCAACCACCATGTGCCAGCACAACATTCCTCGATGGTCGCGTTGCGTTGGTGCGTGTTTCAAAGCGTTCGAGTACGCTTTCGGGTGTCGTATCTATCTCGATCTTCATTAGGAATCGTTCGAGAAGCTTAACGAAGTTCACGTCCAAAGATGCGTCAGTGATTTTGAGGAACTATTTTCTGCTATGTACCAGATCGAAGAAAAAGGTCATAAACATAAGTATTTGCTAAACAAAACATTTCCTATTTGACCTAGGTGACCCCAATGCATTTCGATTGTCCGACGCATCGATCTATGGCACCGAATTACGAATCGCATCTAGCCTCTGGAAAACCTTGAAGACGTAGGCACCGTATCGCATCGTGGCACGCAAATCGAATGCAAAATGGCAATGCAGGCTGGCCTGTCGCTTCCGAAATGCGCCATGCGAACGCATGGCGTGGCACGCGGAGGGTGTGTGTTCGCGCTGGGCTTGTTCCAGATTCCACCAGGACGCCCGGGTGAGGAGAAGCGTTTGTGGTGCTATATAGCGTATAGCTGCGTGCTTTGCTTTGCGATCCTAAGCTCCGAAGGGGGGTTGTGTTGCTTATCTACTGATTTATGGCGCGATGAGGTTGCTTGTAACATATGTTACTTGTACCTGTTTTGCATGGCAATTGGAGGAGTCTCCGGGGTTTTGCTGGTAAATTCTTAGGAGTTGTAACAGACCTAAATTACCGCGTCTGATGGTGCATAGCCAATCGGATGGAACCACAATAGATTTATTGAGTTTTTTCCAGCTTTCCAAAATATTGGGAACACAAAGGCAGTAGTAAGATGTCTAGGAAACTTGCTTTAATGAAATATGAAGCAAGAATTTTAACTCAAAGTTTCTTAAGAAATTTGATACATATCTAATTGATACACCTTAACGCAAATTTAGCATTCCATCCTACGTATGGGAGAGGAAATAAATCGTGAAAATGAATAAAAACTTGTTACTGATTCCATAAATGAAATATTTTTTTGTACAGGTTTCTGTGTTTTCATAAAACCTGCTTTATATAGGGTGCTAAAATGCATTCTAGTATAGCTTGCTTAGCAACAGTCAATTTCCTCCTCTGTTCGGTTGAAACAGAAGCGAAAGGTGGATAGTTGAATGAAATGCATGAAAAAGTTGCTACGTTTCAATATTGCACACCAACTCCTGAGTATTATATTTTTCTTAGATTGCATGTTTCTTGAGATGTCGGGTAGTTCCCTCTAGGCAATTGTCATTATTAGTGGAGCAAGTTAAAAAAATTGAGGGATTCCGGGAAAATGCCAAATGTTACAAATAATTCCGATGCGAAATCTATGTAACAAAAATTATAAAATTAAGATTATACAATGTGTGGTTTTTCGATCAACATAAGCTGACAAAATTTAAAAAAAACTCAAAGTATTGTGAAAACCCGATCCAATCATCTGTTTCCTGGGCATTCTTTGCACCGAAAGCCAAAATAACAAGCAATACTCATTAACCCAAAAATTCGAACCCAATTTCCTGCAACATCGCACGGCAAGGTTTCGCAAGCCAGTGTCCCGATCGAAATGCCCCGAAGGGAAACATTCTCTTCATCGGGGCTCGGAACGGGCAACGGAAAATAAAAGTGACTCAGTGGCCACCAGCGCTGGAGAGTCTTCACACGCGAAACGCCCGGCAACGGATTCGATGCCATAACATTGCTGGCGAATCACATGCTGGAGCGGGTTTTGCGTTTTTCGGCTATTGCTTTTGACCTCACGGAGAACGTTTGACAAATGATTCGCTGCTGGATCACAAAAAGTCCGGGGAAAACGGGCCGATCTCTGTGTGTGTGTGTTTCCAGATTGGATGAAGCACTCCATTTCGCAACCGCTCAGGCGCAAGCCTCAGGTCCAGCTCTGGGCCACCGCTATATGGGAGTTGGCTCGTCAATTGGGCAGCTGGAGCAGCTGGAGTCTCCCCGAAAAAATAAAAACCACACCGTACGGACGCTGATGAAGAGTGCCATTTATGGCAGTGCCTTATAGAAGTGGATTGTTGCCGCACTCCCAAGGCTTCTCGAGGCTCTGGCATGGCTTTGTCCTCAACTTTCGTCGCTCCCCACATCGTCGGAGAAGGAGCGTCCTATGAAGCTTATTAACGTACATCACGTTTTGAGTGGTTCGAATCGGACTCCTCTCCAAAGTCGAGGAACTCCAGCGAGGCGAGATCGGTCGAATTTTGGCCGGTTGCCAAAGAAACCCGTTCGGATCGTTTATTTTCGGTGAGTGCAGATTGTTGCGCGTGGAAGGAGCAAAGCGCACGATGGCGGACACCATCAACACCAAAAACGGTACAAGGAATCACCTTGAGCGAGTCGGTGCGCGCCGACATGGCGGCCGGTCCCGGAGCGGAGGCTCGAGATGGCTGTTCCGCTTTCGGAGCTGGTTTCGCGCTCGGGGTGAACCACTCCAACGGAACGGTAGTTTCGTCGCGCGAGCTCCCCCCTTTCCCCGCTGCCCCCTTCGGTCGAGTTCGAGCCGACAGTCCAGTGTGTTACTGTAACATTCGGGGCCTTTGTTGTTTCGCTGCGCAGTGGGGCACTTTTTCGGCTATTTTTACTGCTTCACGGTGGCTCCGGCCATCCGTTCGAACTGGCGTTGCTTGCCCCTGGCTGACCATGGCGGACCTTGGAAGTTTTTCGACCCCACGAAATGCGGCCCACGGCAACCCGCGCCTTCCCTCCCCACGACCACCTACCGGTTTTGACCGGCCTTTTTCGCGGCTTCACGCGCGCGCGATCGACTCCGAAGGTAAAAGTTCAAAGCACTTCGGCACACACACACACACACACACACACACAGAAGCGGGTGCCCTCCGGTCGGTGCTTTCCGTTGCTGTGGTTGTAGTAATTGCCGCTTGTTGTGCTGCTGTGGCATGCTGGAAGATGCGATGCGGTAATGATGGGAAACATTGATCGCCCAAGAGCTGCCGACAGCCGGCCGAAACAATGTGTTACACCGACGATGCACCGAGAAGGCCTTACACTCGCTGATAACAATTGGGTCGTCCCAGAAACTGTGCCAGCTCGGTGTTGGAAGAAGTCGGTTCGATTCGGTTGTACTTTTTAGGGATGAACGCGCGTCAAACATGGCGGATCCACGTGTGACAGCGCGGTATGAAAGGGGGTGTGTTGTGTTTTTTCTCGAAAGTCTTGCTGCAGACGAGCGCTGGCGTCCTTCGTCAGTGCGCACAAATCTCTCGCCCCGATGCAACATAAAACGCCTAATGCGTTCACTTTGCGCACACTGGAGAGCTTTATTGTTTGCCGTTTAGTAGGTCGCGCGCACCAAACATGGATTCGCCACGGAGCCCCCCGTACCCCGGGCGCTCTAATGAAAGCAAAAGGTGTGAGAATTTGATGGGCGGCTAATGGGAGGTCCCCTCCTCTACGGGGTGCGGAACCGAGCTGAAAGGCAACCAAAAGCGGCCGATCGTTTAATGGTAATAAACCGTTCTTGGTTGTGTCTGGCTGTCGGGAGAATTCCACCCTTTTTTTCGTATCGCTCCTATCGATTGCATAACGGCGCCTCTCACAAAGTGTACAGCGTAATGTTCGAAAGTGTACGATATGTTTAGCATGAAATTGACATTAATTTATTTTACCCTTTTTTTATCATTTTGCTGCAACTCGTTCATGGTGTGAAATAGTAAATTTTTAGAAGGACGCCATCTTTCGCGGTATTAATTTCGATTCATTCGTCGATACGTTCATCAATCGCTTCGTATTCACGGCGCACAGCCGCATTTACGAAAGATACCGTTAACGCCGTCCACTCCTCAAGACCGGCAAGGGTGTGCAATCGGGTGTCCGCGAGCATCACGATTCTCAAGGTTGAATCACATTTGCATGCACGGGCAAAAATCCGCGATCGTCTTCGGTCTCGTCACCGGTTTCACCTGCAAAAGAAAAACAACAACCAAAACCAACACCGATCCGGTTTTCAAGTTGATCCTCCTGCGGACAAGTTTGACCATCGCCAACACACAACATGCAGGGGGCGTTTTCTTCGTTTTTTACTACGACATCTTCATCTTTGTTTGTGAAGTTAAATATTTGCATCATTGTTTACTTTACGAAGCAATATGACGTTCTGAAATTCATTTTCGGTTTTATGATCTTCATACACTTCTGTTTTTTCTTTGTTTGTTTTCGTGCTTAGTCTTGGAACAAACAATTTTATTTTTAACCTGTCAACCTTGTTTGTTTATTTAAAAATAGATTTCACACGCTTACCAATTGATAAATGGCGCTGTAAAATTATCCATGAGGCTTTTAATTAATTTTTAATTCTTGAGAAAGGGAAAAATTCAATGTCTGGAATCAAATGGGGGGGGGGGGGGGGGGGGGGGGGGGAAATGTAACACAAGAACCACAGAATGTGAATGAATGTTTTACCTTAAACATAAGAAACTATTTCAACAAGAAATTACTAGAAGTTATTTTATAGATTGCATATCCAAATTCGTTCATCAAGTGTGTTAATTCCAACGCATAACTTAATTCAGGGTTAAATTATTCACCCCTAAAAAACAGTAACGAGTCAACATACACCAACATAATCAAAATATTGTTGTATGCCGGCAAACGACGCACTAGGCAGCACTTTTCATTGCATACTTCGTTGCATGTGTTTCCCCTCTCGAATGCGAATCGCTAAGCAGTCAATTAAAGCCCTCAGGAACGGAGCCTGCTGTACTAAATTAGTAGGTCACCTGACCGGGTCATCGTAGCGTGTACCGGAGTTCGCCCAAGGTTTATCTTTCTTTCGCAAGTAACAAGGCAACGCAAGCAAACAAAAACAAAACAACAACAGCAACATTGCAGACTCCACCGCTTTGCCACCCGCAGAGGAAGCCTGCAATCGCATTTTGATGCCGCCGGTTGGCCCGCGTGTCGATGGCTCGGATGTGCTGCATCTCTCATGCTAATGCCGGGCTCGAAGGCTTCCCACACCCACCGCTACCAACTGGTGGCTGGGTTCAGCGTGGGTTCATTGCCGTTCGCCGGCCTAAGCGTACATACGCATCGACGGTACAATGTAGGTTAGCGAATTTGGCGTTTCCTTCCTCGCCAGCGCCAACCCCCGGAGCATTGACGAGTCGGCGAATCTTCCCAAACATTTCATCGTCGCTCTCTTTCGCCCCATCCCCCGACGACCCGAGGGGCGTTTGGAGGCTGCGGAAAGGTGTCACTGTGTATTGCACCGACCATCCGATCCGAAAACGAAGTCGCGGTACGCAATCGCCGGTTTGGCGGGGATTTTTCCTTCTTTTTCAGTTCGTTTATTCGCGCAGTCGGATGTGATTACTTCGCCATCTTGCGTCATCGCCGACGTCGCTGGCCAACGGCAAACGCGAATCGTCACGCAATAGCGCGGTAAAGGTCGGCTGCCAAAAAGGCACGCAACAAAAAAAAAAAGCAAAAGTTGTCTCGCCGAAATGAAAACGAAACATGAACTGGTAAAAGATCGATCTCGCTGCTCACGAGACTTGTGTGGAACGAGAATAAGGGTAGAAGAAAAAGGTAGTAGTAGTAGAGTAGTTAAGGAAGTTAATTCATCATCTATAAATTCCTAAATTGTGGGGATCAACTCTTTTCAACTTAGTAATTATCATGTTCAAGTGCATTCTTGCACTTGAGCACCAGCATCTTGATACAATATTATCGCATTGCTTATTGACTGATTCACTTAACCCCATTTGTAATTAAAATGCAAAAAACACAAAACATAAACATATGGATTGCCGAAATAAATATATAACATCCTATTTTTAAATGGCAAAACTTGCCTAGTGGGACATTAATCCCACATTAATTTCAAAGTCTTTATTTTTATTTGAAATATTTTCTTTATGAACCCTTTTTTTTTGCCTTGTTGTAGTGGCTATTAACATGTAGTTTCATTAAAATTTCATTATAACTATTGTCTATATTTTACTTGGAACACATTAGATTTCGTCCATGTTTTTATACAAAAAGAAGATTTGTCTTTTTTAAAACGACTCAGTAACGTGCTTGTGTTTAGCTTTAACACATTTTAATGGTTTTTTTTATTTTCTTTTACTTTGTCATCAAGACATTAGTACTTATTGTAGATCAATATTGTAGTATTCTATTCGATTTGTTGAAGTTTATTTTTAGCTGCCATGAGCGATCTTTCACTTCAAAAATTAAAGAGTTTAAATGAAATGCATTACTGAGTTAAAGGCTTTCAGTTATAACGGCACCGCGATTGCAACACATGCAACATATTGCCAACCAGCGTCGCCAACGTCATCGCCGGAGGCGAATTGCGGCAGAATGAGCGGATTTTCGATCCGGGCAAAGATGCGGACGCGGACGGTTGACGGAATCGCGTACGCAACGGACGCGAACTCGCGCGCACGGATTTCGTTCACGGACGTTCATTCACTTTCGTTCGTTCTTTCTTAGCTCCCGCGATTCATCGTCACCTTGCCATGCCTTTCGATCGCAACGGAACGATACGCCATTCGCGGATGCCTTCCCACACCACCCTCTCCAGCGATCGTCCTTCCATCGTCGACCGCTTTTCTTCAAGGTACCGTTGCTTCTGTTTCGGTCAGAATGAAAAAAAAAATACATTTAAATGGCGTCGAAGAAAAATTCACCTCCTCCTCCCTATTTTTCCCATCGGGACGCCCGCGAAAGTACTGTCGCAGCCGTTGGCGATTTGCGCCATGCGGTCGCGCGATGTGCGAGAAACGACGAGTTTTACGCTGGACATATTTCTTTGCACTTTAATGAAGCCATCAGGGAAGCCGCTCTGGGCGAGGTGGGCCTTTTTGTTCGAACTAACGAGGTGCTAAATTTGTCCCATTTAATGGCCCAACAATTTGCTGAAAATTGGTCGAAAATCATAAACCGCAAATCGCGACAACGTTTGACGTTACGGCTGGTACCATAAACGTCGCAGTGTTCGTAGGTTGCATTACGGTGATTTATGCTGGTGCAAATTGCAATTCGAGATTTTATGTTGATTTGAAAACAGCTCTTTTATCTGACTTCTTTTGCATTCGGTAACTTTGAGGTTCGCATGTCGAAGAGCGATGCCTCCCTCAAAGGCAAATGCCAATAATTAGCTCGCTTCGCTACAGGTTGCAATTTATATTCAACTAATGTTCATCCATACTTTGAATGTCTCAATCAGTACCACCTCTTTTGCGCATTGTGTAACGCGATCATTACACCACTATGCTATCCTCCTATTTCATTAGGGTTTTTTTACACTTTTTAGTTTGACTCGTTCACTCCTTTCGCCCGCAGGATGTGTGTCACGATTATTTTCATCACTTTATCCGACACGATCGTCAAACCCACGGGGGGTTGCTTTTAATTTCAATCCAACCGGTACTTACAGGTTGTGCCCGACTTGAGCCCGAGTCGTAGGGCAGCACGAATTTGTACGCACCGATTGACGAACGATGGAAAAATCATTAATTTGCATAATTGTCTCGGCGGAGGTGTTGGTGCAAACGCCCAGGGGAAGGAAAGGATGGCAATTTGTATTTTGCTCCCTTTTTTTTCGAACCGTTGTTTTAATGATCTATTGTTTGGCAGGCCAAGTGTAAGATTCTCATTTAAATTTTAAAATTGGGACCCGAATTCTGTTGAGAACGATCGGAATTTCCCTCATAATCTAGCAGTTTTTTTGTGATGAAGCTGGAAAAATACTATTGAAACCAACAATTTTTTTAAAACAACCCATATATTTTTCGGTGTCGCAAGAAGCATGTTTTGAAACAAACATCCGCCGTTCCTCGCCGAAGAAAGATCTTACATTGTCAATCCTCCGCTCAAGTGGCACACTCATAAGTCACAAAAGCCACACCAGAAAACCATCCTAGATTTAGGTGCCTCGAGTGCCCTCAAAACCGGTTACAGGACCAAAGGATTGCGTTCGCTGCATAACTTCAATTGTTTGTCTTTTTCACGAACCCGACACCAACAGATGAAGTCATCAATAACCCTCGGAACAAGTGACAATTGTCGCTCGTTGGTAAGAGCAGCGAGCAGCACGGTCCGATGCATCTTTCCCAGCGGAAAAATCACGTTCGGCTTTTCCTCCCATTAGCGCATCCTCGAGAGTCCCTGTTTTCTCGCGTTCGAACCATTAAGTGCGTTGGTGCCCTTTGGCCTTCGCGTTTCTTGTTTTCTTGCATCTATTTCGGGCTCGGCAGTTCACATCGCAGAAGAATACGAGGTTCAACAAGTGTGCTGGTTTCAACCGGAAGCCGATTATCGGTTGTGGTAGGACCCAGGAAAATTCAACTGACGTTTCCCTCTTTTCCAGGAACGGTTAAAGCGATCACGATTTGCTGATCGGTACAAAAAGGGGTTAACTCGTGTTGTCACTTGTTTGGGTTTGTTCACAATAACAGATTTTCCCACCAATTCCGGTCTATACGCTAAGGGTGTGGGACTATTTTTCCAAGCTGAACAAATTCTATGTTTTTCTTTTTCTATAAAGTACCTTCAAACGTGTCCTAGTTGTTTCAGCATTGAGTTAAGAGCATAACCGATATTGTATGATCTACGTATGAGTTTATTACAATTTCGTTTCATTCTATTTCTTAAATTAATTTCAATTTTTTAAAAGTCTTTTTCTGGGTTAATTAAAAATGAAAGATTGTCTAGGAATGCCTATTTTATTTTTCTCTGCAAAGCATTTAGTTTTGTTTAACTCTTTCTAAACATATTAAGTCTATTATCATGCATTCAATCCGGATGTTGAAATGATAAACGTATTCGTATTTGGCTATACACAATATCAGTCATTAAACCCACTTTCAAAAAGTATATTTGTGGTAAACTAATCTTTGAGGTAATATGTAATGGTTATCATAATTTAGAATTCGAGCTATTAATAACAGACTAAGACTTAACACGATTGTATAATTAAGATAACTTCTTACATTGCTATGATGTTCAATTACGCAAATCAAATGCTCTAATGTGTCTTTCTTTTATCTTACGTTGCAGGTATGTTCAACAATCTTGCTCCAACTGGTCGGTACAACCGTTCAAAGGAACTCTCCTGAGGCCCATGCACCCGATCCAGCAGCTAACGTGCACGGACAGATGGGCTAGAGTAGGTTGATGATGATTAATCCGTCCGCCCGTGCATGCAGGCGTTGCTTCCGAGGGCAGAAAAATGGTCGGTTTGAAATTTGATCCGCACCGATCGTGTCGCTTGATCTTGAGTCGAGCTCGAGCGTACATTCTGCAGCAATGTAAGCGTTTGCCTGCTGGTCATGTTCCTTCCCCAGTCCTCGGGTTCGCCACCGTCGATGGCTTACTAATGGGACAAATGGTGTGTCTCCGATCGAACGGTGAAAAATCGCGACCCAGGCGAACGGTGGCAGGAACGCAAATCCAGTTGTTTGGCCCCGGAAAAAGGGCGAGCCCAAACGGTCGGGGTACCGCGTCGTACCTTTCAATCATTCAATTTTTGCGATATGGCTATTTGGCTGTTTATTACGACCATTATTGCCCATTAGCGAGACGAGCGGGGTCGGTCCCGGTCCCGCTGCCCCCGGCGCCGTGTTCGTTGTTTATTTATTGCCACCGCGCGGCTCCTGCTCCGTTGCCGTTTTTGGCGTAATGAATTGCGACGCGTGATAAATGTTTGGCCACGGCTGCCGGCTTTGCGTCAGGTCCGGTGGCTTCCCCGCGGGATAACAACAACGCAACCCGGCGTGTGGGAAAAAGGCCAACGCAACGTCCAGCCCTACGGCGGCCCAGTTTGTGTTCGAAGTGACGGGCCGTGCGCTACCGCTGTTGATTTGACCCGAACCCGAACCAGGGTCCGAGTTAATCCTCGCCTTAACCATGTGTGATCGCGCCGCTGGAATTGGGGGTCCGTCCCGTGCCATGTAGGTGGACATAATCGGCGAGCTAATGGTCTGCCAGACAGACTGACACGCGCACTACTCCGTCCGAAGAGTTCTTGAAGGAACACGCTTTGGAAGCTGGCTTCAAAGCTCGGGATTTAGCGACAACTAAACTGTCCCGGGCTTCAAACGGGTCGTTTTGCTCTTTTCCAACGGTATTTGTGTCAATTACCACCGGATGATGGTTGATTGTGACCGTGATTGATTAGTCTCGCCCGTGCGCACCGTTAACGTGAACGTCCGCGCCGCTCGGGTGAGATCGTGAACGGCTAGATTAGTCCAGCTTTAGGTGCAACTTGTTGCACTTTGCAGCACGCTTACATTGTCGGGGCAGTGGATGGATTTAATTGGGCAAACCCGCCGACCACTGGTCGCCACTGGACAGCAGAAGTGCTTATCTGCTTATCGGATGTGATGGAGAGCGACAGGTCTCTCTGACGCTGAAGGATACCCCGCAGGTAGCTTGTTACAATATTTATTCATGTTTTCTTCGGCTGACTTTTCCTTTCCTTTCTGCTATTGGAGAGCTATTCTAGATAAAGCTGATTGCATAACAGCATCTTTTTTACAAATAATATGATTTTAAAGCCTTAGGTTTGGAAGGGTTTGAAAATACGTCGTAACCAAGAATGCCTTCTTAAGTACAAGGAACATTAGCACTTACCGTTATTGGAAATAAACTCTTGAATACGTTGTAGCACTCGGCTCGATCGGATCGATCGGAATAGCACGTTTGACAGCCAGTCGATGAGTCGATGAGTCATGAATCATGCAACATTCACGCGGGTGGAGAATCAATCATCAGGCATTCGGCGAGAGACGGTTTTTGAAGCTCGTGTAGGCGCACACAGACGGTTCTCGATCGATCCTCGGAACGATGTACTAATGGTTGGACATTGAGTAATGACCATTCAGCGCCGAGTGGAGATTGTTGAACCGACATTGCAGAAAATAGCTGTCAAACTGTTGAGCTCGACAAAACGCAAACGATTGTGGCGGTGTGGAATGAATGAGATTTAAGGTAAATATTTGCACCAAACGTATTGGATAATACTTGGCGAGGGAGAGAGAGAGATAGCGATACGAGTGTAGAAAGGCAATTTGCAAACAGAGGATCATGCATCTAATCAGCCGATTCAGCAAGCAGGCGAGATTTCCGATCGACGGTCGGCGTCGGGAGTCCCGTGATTTTCCCGGCGAAAACCAATACCGTAAACAATCGGGGTAAACATTTATCTAATAACACTTATTGGAAAAGACTAACATAAACAACCGTTCAAACGACAGCCGGAGGGGACGCCCAGTGGGGGCGTGGATGCCATGCCCTATTACCACCGAGCGCGGCCACAAGGGCTCGACAGCATAGCTTTGATTTACTACGCGAACCTGGCGTGCGCCCCGAACGGAGAAGTGCACCATGCTGTGCGTAGCGGACATGCGTACACGTACGGTGCGCACGTTTCGTAAGGCGTTTGCCGAGCTTGGTGAAGGCCTGCTCAGCACCTGGAGGGGTACAGCCTTTTGGCCTTTTTTTCGCACCCTCTGGACGGTGCTGTTTCTTTCAGGTACAACACTCCAGCGTGAGCTGCGTCAACAGCTGCGTCGCCAGAGTCACACCAGAGTGTGGCCGGCGTTGCTCAGAATTGGCGGGG
Organism: Anopheles coustani; assembly: GCF_943734705.1. Taxonomy (NCBI): domain Eukaryota; kingdom Metazoa; phylum Arthropoda; class Insecta; order Diptera; family Culicidae; genus Anopheles; species Anopheles coustani. The sequence goes on from NC_071289.1 coordinate 72,841,937, forward strand.
ATCATAAATTGTTCGGCTGGACTTCCTCGCAAAACAGTCGCGGGTCACTTTCGATGCCAACTGGCCTGCGGCCTACAGCGATTTGGGAAGGGCTTGGGATAGCCTCCCGTAAGCTCTTATCGCACAATCGATATCAGTTACAGATTTATGCGATTTTATTACCCGATTGCTGCGCGCGAGAAGCGCTCCTGGCGAGCTGTTAGAGGGAGGGACCGTTTCGCAATCGATATGACTAAATCGTGGGCCTGGCCGTGGTTGTAATGGAGACACGCAGAAGACAAAATAAGAGAATCTTGATGATCTCAGCGATTGGATGTCGAAGCTGGATAGTTGGATCGTAGGAAACCGAGGTCGAGACACTCCTTAATGTGTGTCCAATTTCGCATAATCACACTGTTCTCTAACACATGCGTTATAATTCTTCTTTTGGAACCTTCTCTAAGAACCTCAATTCCTACAAATGCCCGAAAAAGTGTCTTCAAATAAAGAACCCACCAAGAGTTCACCATCAAATTTCGTTGCATAAGGATCTAGTTGTTGCACATGCTACGTGAGAACACCTAATGTCACCAGCTCGGTCACGATCCGTTTGCTTTTACTGGCGCTCGACGGAGCACGTTCTGTACGATTCCGTACCCAAAAACCAAGCCACAGGAAACATGAAGGAAGTTATGAATTAACGGAAGAGATAGGCAAAAATGTGTTAAGGGAAACCTGAATGGTAGGGCATGTTATAAGGTTAGCTGAAGTACCATAACATCCTCAAACAAAAGCAATGGTATTGAATGTCAAGTATTTTCGGTACGTGACGACCTTCGTAGGGGTTGCTTAGGTTCGTTGGGTTGAAATTCTCACGCACGCAGCGAGCTTACATAATGCTTTTAAAAAAATGTTCCTTGTGTGTATACATTGCATAGTACAGAGTCTAAACGAGATCTTGTACTGTTCTCCAAAATGGAATGGACGACTTATCAACTTAGCATTTAAGAACTACTACGTACGGCTTTCCTCCGCCATACTGCGCCCAGTGACTCCTTCTCACGGCTCCGACGAGTGCCTATGAAACTACAAATCGGCCGCTTTACTTCGACACCACCATGAATCACCCGGGTCGTGGTTCAGATTTGCACAACGCTCCCTCAAATGGACCCGAGTTGTCACTGAGGAAGCTTGAGCCAGAGGGACAACGCCGGCTCCCCCAAGGGGCCCGAACTCGAAACGCCAATTACGCCGGCCAATAAATCCAGCTGTGTGCTTCGGTAGGCGCATAACGCATAGCTGACATTCCAGCAGATCCCTACGAAGGAACCACGAAAAACTACCCACCATTTGAGGGATTAGTAGGCTTTGGTTCGAATCTAGCTAGAGTGGAGGAATATATGAAAAAAATTCCACTAAGCTCAACCCAAAATCTTCGCGGCCAATCATCCGCGCAATATCTCGTGAGTCCAGATTGTGGTCACAAAAAATCCATCACTTTCGGAGTTCCTATTGAGTCAGATCCGAGGAGATCTGAGTAGATCAGCCCGGGTGGTGGGCCGCGCGTTTGACCGACGAAAATCTCGACCGCCAAATCACCAAAAGCGGCCCGAGAGTGAGATTCATGAGGACCCCCTGGTGTCTTCTGTGCCAGATGGAAACCGCCGGGTTGGCTTCGGCCAGATTTCGATTTCTTCCACCGAAGGTTTGTTTTTTATCCAAAAGCCTACCACGCCGCAGTCCGAGAGGAGTGCCACACACCGGTCGGGAGTGGTTGTTTTGCTTCCCGCGTATCAACTATCCGAATCCAAATGGCTACGCAAGTCGGTCCCTCTCACAGTACAACCCCGTTTAGGGGCCAACCTAGGGCCCGCCATAGGATCGCATTGCACTTACGCAGAGATTGTCGCTCCCGATTGCAACCCAGCATAAGGAGCATGAACCGCGGCCGACCATCTGGTGGATTAGTTATCGCACAAGGAGACCCGCATCCATCCCTCGACCAAGGCTCTACAGACAGGGTGGACATTTTTATTTTTTGGTCTCCACCGCGAGTGTGACAAATGCAACGTTGTACGCCCCAACCGTGCTAGAGTGGTAAACGAGATTTGTAAACCCCGCCACCGGTCAACTCCTCCGGGCTTCGGTACTGCGGCTACTGCCATGAGCCAAATGTGGCGGACAGATTGTCAACCGAGCGGTGCGAGGCCAAGGGAAGTTTCCCGCGCGCGAAGGAGATAAGGGACCGGGTGCCGTCCCGGCCATACGAACTGGTACGCCTCGACCAAGAAACGCGTACGCTTGTAATCAATAATACTGTCCTCAATTTAGTTTTCCAATTTATTGTAGTTTGGCTTTTCCTGTCTATGTCTATGTATGCCCTCCCCAAGTTCCTCGTCCGCCTCGCACTGGACCATGTTTGGATGCAGGAGACATGACAAACTACTCCCCACACGTATCCCTCGCGTCCCTCGACAACCTTGGCTTTCCACCTGGACCCCATTGGATGTGTACTTTTGGAACGTCCAGCTTCGTACGCATATACTATATACATGCGAGCCGACGGGGTGTCGAGCCACCCAAAACTGGAATCCGGAGCTCTCGGAAGCCTTCCACTCTCCCTTTCGGTGCTCAATCCAATCGATGGAACACTGATCAAATGCGATCGCAAATGCCCGCTTCGAGTATACCGTCGCGAACTCGATGTCATTCTATGGGGAGCATGCATAAATACCTTTGCCATCGACGATCGCAGCTGCAATGGGCCTCTTCCACCGTGCGATGCATGAGTCGGTTGTAATTAAGCACCAACTTTGTCATTTGGTCGACAGCGTGGACCGGCGCGTAGTACCGAAGGCTGTTCCCGTATTTCTGCCAAAGCTGGGAGCTAAATATGGTGCGTAGCATTTGCCCGCGGTGGTGCCTGACATTTGGTGCGACATAATGCACTTTAGAGACGCTAAGTCCGGGGACTCCGGGGATCGGTTAATCGGTGCAGTGTGTAGAATATATAGTTCCAATAAAATCAATTTTAAGTGCAGTCGTTCACTTACAAAGTGGTTTTTGCTTGGAGAGCGAGTAAATCGCGCAAATCAAGTCACCAGCTGGACGGTGCATGATTATGTATGCGATCGTTAGGCTCGTATAAAGTCGGCATCGACGTAGTACATGACTTTCAACACTTCGCTTTATGGCGTGTTATCCAGCCGACGGCTCGATGACAGTCCGCTAGAATGTCCCGCGATGATGGTCGATCATATATCTTGCGCGCCAGAAGATCCGTTCATAAATAAGCCTCCGATTCAAGGCCACCCGAGTCCATTCTCACCTCATTATGTCGCGAACTCCGGTGGCCAATCAGCAGACCGAAACCACAAATGCTCCTGTCCACCCGGGTCGTCGCTACCCCGGCGCGATCAATGGTCGCACTAACGAGAGTGAGAGTTTAGTCAGCCAACGTGGACAAGGTGCGCTAAGCTACCTTAAGCTGACCTGGCATGAATAATGCACCGGGCCTAAACACAAGTTCGGATCGAGTCTGGTTCGGGTTCGCCAAAGAAAAGGTCGCCAAAGGTCCCCCTTGCCACGCGAGGTCGTGATCTCGAGGATCTCACAGGCAGCCTACTTGGTTGGCGAAAAGGTATTCGTGTTCCTACAAGTGACACACTCTCAAACTCCATTAGAACGGGGTGGCCTGATGTAGATGCAAATGTGGCATGGCCCAAACATCTCCCTTTGCACCGGTCCAAACTCCTGCCAGGTTCGGTTGCTTCGACGTACCTCTGCGAGGGTGCAGAAACAAGGGCATTAATAACTGTATGAATAATAATGTCGCACACTGTCGGGTAGTCTTAGGGAGTCTCGTGGAGTCTCGGGGAGTGCCTCAGTGCACTCTGGTAGCATATACATATCCCTTCTATTTTCCCTCTTTCCCTTCCACGGGAAGGTTTGCCCATCGCCCAACAGTAGGTGAGTAGCTCGTGTAAATGTTTTGTACACCGCGTTCGGTTATTGGTTAAGATAAGTATCGATTTGATTTCATACCGATGTTAACCAGGTCTCCTTTCTGCTTTGGAGTTTTATCTGATCAACCGCTAGCAAGAGTGGAGTTTTTGAGCTGGGCTAATAATCATAAATTATTCTCTCGCATTCCGCTGAAGCAAATCGTGATAGTTTTCACCCGAAAAAAACTTCCTTTTAATCTCTTAAGCCATCCAAATACCGATTCTGAATTCATTTCTTCATGGGGATTTACTGACTACTCCTATCTCAATCGCTTACGAAACTGGAAACAATCGTCCTGTCCTCCGACGTCACACATGACACCACTCTCCAAATCGCGTTGGAGTGTTTTGGGTGATTTAATTATCCGTTAATTGTTACATCGCTCGAAGTTCGTCATAGGTCTTCGCTGCGGGTGCTTCACCGTCCTTAGGAAAGGGCGCCCGTGATGCATCGATTCGGAAACTGCCCTCGGCAGACGAAAAGTTTCGAAAAGACACTATCCCAAGTTCCGTTCGCTTCGATAAAGTTCAATGCAGCTCGCTGCCGCTAGTCATCGGACAGGATAGTAGTAGGTTTCTGGTGAAGCGACGCTATTTCGCCAAGATGGCGGTGGAACTGGTGCGAATGGGACGGTGTCAAAACTGCAGTTCTTACGCTACGGCCGAGAAGGTCGAACGTTCCGAGAAATGCTTCCCTGCTGACGCTGGTTTGAAGCGAGAAAACTTTCCAGACAAAACAAATGAACTGCGGACGCGAAAGTTTTACGGGGTCGTCTTTATCGCTTTCCCGATGGAAAAAAAACTGTTTCGATGGTGTGTGGAAGGTGATGAAGAATGTTGCACTTTGGTGACGCGAGTGTTTGGAAGTCAATAACAGCAAGATGGAATTCGTATTAGACTGATCCAAGCGAGTGGAATTAGCATCTCCATGAGTTTTTGCTCCTAAGATTATTGGTACAACAACGGTTGTAGCATATGGCAAAACAATATACCTTTTCTATATTCAAACTCTGATCATTCCGATCGACAAGAAAAATACTATTGCTGCTCCTCTGCTTTTCCGCAGAATAAAAGAGTTTTGTAGATAATGGAAAATTTTAGAACATAAAAAAACAATCTAGACTTTAAAAATTATTTGCACAAAAAAGAAACCTCTCAAAGTTTCATTTCATGCATGCATGTGATAACAAACAAACCAATACAAATCAAGATACACTCTAGATGGGATAAAAAATAGCACATTTATTTTAACATATTCTCAAAACGACTAACCTGGTTGTTATTTCTAGCAAAATTCAACGGTATTTCTATACTCGTCCTCCAAATATATTTTTTTTAAATTTCAAATAGTTTCTAATTTCTTTGTTAACATAGTGTATGCAATTTAGAACTTCCCTCACTACCAACCGGTTTACAAAGCTATGCGATGCTTTTCCAAAGGAAAATATTTGATAAACGTTTCCAAACGTTTAGCATACCGTTCAGTGCGGTTGAAATATGCCCATACTTCATCGAAATCGATTTCGATTGAGCCCACTCAATAACTTCCAGCCGCGGGTAATGAACGGTAACTTCCGTTGACAATTGTGACAAATTGTTACCACGTGCCTGTGCATGTGTCTCCCACCGTCGTCTTGGTCGTAGTCGCCGCCGTCGTCGTCGTCGTCGTCGTCGGTGACACAACACAATAATGCTGGGTGACGGTTTGCCCTTGCGCCTTTCATCGGTCTGCCAGCGGGCCGCTCGAGCTGCAATTATGCACATGCACCGGGTGTGCAGAGTGGCTCCGTTGCAATGCCAGCTCCGGCTAGACCGCCTGCAGACGCCGGTCGACGCAACAGTGACTCGGGCAGCATAGCTCGCGTCTGCGAGGCTGCTAGACGACCGGCGGCATGCCGCTAGCGACCGGTCGGGCTGCGACGGAGGCGGACCGATATGCAAAGTATGCCCGAGAGTCGGGGCAGCGTGGTGTGGCGTCTCGGAACCAGAGGGAAGGGACGGGGCGGGCTGTGCGGTGCGCGGGTCACGCGTGTACGACATTTGCAAACATATCCACCTACGCGACGCGATCTCGTGCGCCCGTATCGCGATCTTTAGCACATGTCGGTGCGAACATCCACCGCCATCCCCTCATCCGAGGGAGGGGGAGACGGAGGAAGTGGTGGGTGGGCTACGGTTTTGCCTATTTGTTTCGTTACCGGAATGAGGGGCGCGCGCTCAAGACGAATGCAACCGATGCAGCGGAGTCGGTTCGTGCGTACGCACCCGTCGAAGTCGCTCCGATCGCTCGGATCCGCTCCGTGCCGGGAAGTGGCGGAGCCGAGGGTCGAAGGAACTGGTTGTGCTTGGACTATTAAAATTTCAATTACTTCGAAAAATTGCACCGCAACCAATTGCCGCGCCGTGCGATCCCGGGAGCCACCCCCTTCGAATGGGGTGGTGATCGACAGTCGGATCCATTGGACACGATCGATTGGTGCGCGAGGCGGTGGGAGCGGGCAGCACGAGGACCGTATGCGTTTCCCGTGTCGAGGCCCACCGGGACTTTGGGGCGATGGATGGCGAGTAGGTCGATTATGCAAAGTATGTGGCGTCGTGTGGCGTTTGTTGGGAGGGTTGCAATCCTTGGCGCATGATATTTGCCATCCCCTTTTATGGATGAAAGTGAAATTGACCTCTCCGCTGGTGTCGATTGCTTAGGTTTGGAGACAAATGCAACCGGCTAAACGATTGAGTAGGTTGTTTACAATATTTATGTTTAGATTGAAGTAATAGCTCTAAAAGCTTGAAATGAAAGAGTTAACTTTTTTTCTACGAAAAGAAAAACGAACTGGGGCTTTGTTCTAATGCACATTTCCAAGATAAATTAAATTAATTTTCATCTTTCATCAACCGGTTTGGGCTTACCTTTCCTTAATGAGCTTATTACACTTTAGCTTACTTTAGCTTAGACTGTAGAGTCCTCTCAAACAGGGGAGAGTCCGGACGCGCGGAGCTATTATGAAACTCGATTCGAGATTGTCTCGAACGAGATTGTCTTGAATCGAGATTTAATTGGTATTCTAACACGAGCGGTCGAAACGTCACCCAAAATTTATTTAACACGTTCCGTACCGCGTCACCCAAATATGGGTGACAGCAGTTTAAGTTCTAAAAAGTTTTTGACCCATAAATGAATGAAAATGCAACATAAAAATTATTGTAATAATTTATGTAAACTTTTTGTGAAGCTAAGTTTTTGCTTGGCCTTCGAAAACAATTGGTTTAACAAATATTATAAACAAATTGTAATTAAAAAAATTGTACTAAAAATTGTGCTAAAACGCTTGGTACGCTACGTGTTAAAACATTAAGTGTAACGCCTTTATATACTTCGCATACACTTTGATGAATTTCGAATTCGAATTTGCTAATGCCAAATATCGAATCTCGAACGTAAATCTCGAACGTTCGGACCTCGGAATAGGTCAGTCGGTTGGGATTTGAACCAACGCCGTCATGGTAGGGTTTGAACTAGATACGCCATGTTTTTAGATGTCATATAAACTTGATTGGAGATCATTTAGAAATTACTTCAAAATACTTAGCACACATTTTGGAAACAGATCACAGAACTTTCGAACTTTGAATTATTTATTCATCATTAAATTTAGATAACAACAACAAGAAACCAACATAAACATCCTCTTTCTAAGCGAAAAAACTTCAACAAGTAAAAATAACCATTAGTATAAAAGTAGTAAAATCAACATCATGACACATGACGTATAGTTAATGGGACGGGAAACGAAGCGTAATCGCTAGCGTAATCGTGTTATTCTGCTGGTCAATCTGTCAAAAAGAATTTTGACTCACCTACCCAATAATCGCATGCGTAATCTTGTCAGAACGTAAGCAAACGAATCAATAGTTTATTCATCCGTGATTATTTATCAAATTTCTATGGTTATTTAGCGTAGTTTTTGTATTTTAACTAAACAACAAAATAATAGCAGCAGCTTCAAGAAATGTTGCCATTTTTACCAAAATGCAAAATATAAACAAAGCAAAGATGACGCTTGGCCTGAATATCGACGATACACGACAGAACAGCGATTCGTTTACCGTGCCCTTCACAATTTTTTAATAACCTCATTTATGAAATCTAGCAGCAATATTATTTTATTTCGAAAAAAAAGTAGTTTCTAAAGGAAGGTACAAAGTTATATTTTCTCCGCAAAACTTTTTGTTTACTACTCAATTTCCGTTTCGAATTGAATAATGCGAGCGAAATGTTTTCCGTTATGACCAAAGGAAGTGCATGGACTGCACCCAAAAACCTTCGCACTGTCACACCGGGTTCGTTCGATTACGCACCGGTTTTCTGGTTTACCCTGAACGCGCTCGCGGTTCAATCTTAAACGGTGTAAAGTGGACCCATCCACCGGTCGGGCGGAATAATGGGGCAAAGAGTGCTACCTGCAGTACTTTTTCCTCCACCGTCCACCACGACGACCTCACGCGTGCACCGGCAAGGAAAAACCGTGCGTACAACATCCTGTTTTGGGGTGCGTTCGGTTCTAGGTGTTTGGTGTTTTTCCATTTTCGTTTGGCGCTTTTGTTTTTCGCCTCCAAAACCCGTTCGCTTAAGTGTTCTTCCTCCTTCCTCGGCTGCACCGTAGTGCTAAAAGCCGAGCTTGTCAGTCCGGTGGCAGGTTTTTGCTTTTCCGCTCAGGGGGTTGGAGTTTTTTTTTTTGTGTTTCTGCACGCACGCACTCCGTTCCCGAGCTATGATTTAATAATTGCCCCACAACAACATTCACCGGGGCACGAAACGAACCCAAGGTGTCTGTATCAGTGTCTGCGTGCACATGCTTGTGCGTTTCGTGCGTTCGATGCGGAGACGATCGATCGGCTGTGCCCACCTGGTTCAGTTTCAGCGATTGCCACCATTTTTTTGTTGGTTCTCGTTCAGCTCACCCTTTTATCACGACTCGAGTGGCGGGTTCAATGGTTCATGCACCTCGTTCAAGGGTGAAGTGACACAGACGCAGTAAACATTAATTGAGCTTGGTTGCAGCTGAGGGCGACCTGTGTGCGCAAGCTTACGCATACTAAGGATAAGACGCTATCGGAGAGGGGGGAAGGCGCATGTATGTTGCGCCGTGATATCGCGCGCACCTTCGTGGACTGGTTGGAGCCGATTATACCAGAATCTGGGGCGATGCTGAGACGTGCAGGGCGTGCACGGAGAGGAAGAGGGGACTCGATTCGCTAGACGGCAGTAAAAGTAGACAATGTTTACCCAACAGAGCCGTTGATAGTGAAAGGATATTAGGCGGCTTATTGGGGATTGGCGGTTCGATTTCAATTAGCTGGAGGAGGAATTGAAGCAAATTATTTGCCGAGTGAAGAAAAAGAAAAACGTCATAGAAGTAAGTCTAGGAAACGTTTTGCAATATTATTTTAAATAATTCGAGAAAGTATTCCATTATTCCCACGAATCCATGCTTGATTGAATACGACTCACAACTATGGATCCCATTTATGGATCAACATTCTCATCGCATGTACAGCAGAACCGTTGCTACTCGAACGAACACAAGCAAGTACGGCAGCGATCTTGTCAAGGCCTCTTGACACCTGTTTCGAAGATGCGGGTTTTCCCGGGGCCGTGCAATTATTACGACACGATCAGTTCCATTCCTTCCATTAAAACGGAGGTTCCTGTTGACGCAAAGGCACGCTCCTTAGATCATTGCACGAAACCGACCGCTCGTAATAGTGAAAATGAAAAGCAAAAACACAAGAAAACATAGAAACCACTCCTCGCTTCCCTCCTCGGGTGGTGTGGAAATAATCTCAACCCCTTGGCCTCTCGAAACCGATCGATCTCCGGCCCGCCATCCGCCAGCCCGTCGGTTTGATGGTTCGAACTAGTTGGACCATGTCAACGCGGGTACCACTCCCATCGGCTGCACACCGAAGTCACGAGATTCCACTTCACTCGTCCGACCGGTGCTATCCGATTTGCGCCACGCACGTCGAACGAGAAGTGGCTGCGAATGGCGATTTCATGCGACCCTCTCCGAGGCGGGCATGCATTCTGATATCACCACCGCTAGCATCTCTTCTAGGGCCATCTTGGTGACTAGTGCACCCGGTTGCACGTAAACCTCTCCGCCAGCAAAGAATGGGTGAAAAAGGGTGTTGAAAAAGCATCATCATCACATGAGCAGTAAAAATAACTTTTATTTTGTTTCTATTTGGAGTTCGTTTCTTTACCGGTCGTTGAAGTCTTTCGTTTCAATGCGATGATTTTTGGGTCAAAGGTGCATTTGTAATAGGATTTAAGAATGTATAGTGTCCACTACCATGTTTTGTAGAAAGTTATCTTTGATGTGTTTTTTTGCTCTGCCATTTTAAGACCAAAGCTCAGCGTTATGCAAAAGGTATTAAGAACCGAACGAAACAGGCTGATAAAAATGGCAAAAGAACGATCAGCAGGGACTGATTTACTGGCCAAGTTGTAGCTTGTTGACAGAAATAAAAAATATATACAAAAAAACAACATAAAAAAGGGACGGAAAAGAAATAAAGAAATACAGCCAACGTGATCGGCAACGAACGTAAAGTTAACTGCATTTCGCTACGTTTCATCGGGCTGAGGTGGTGCAAAAAATTGGAAAAAACGGGCAACAAAAACTTACCAAACGGAGTGGTCGTCGTCGTCGTCGTGTTGAGATGGTGGTGCACCTTGACATCGATTAGCGGTGCGCGTTCGGTGTTCGGTGCGGTTCAGTTTTGGTGGGCTCGCACAAGTTTTCAATCCCGTGCACGCACCGGCTCCCGTGAGAGAGGGTTGGTGGTGGGCCGGGCTGCGGAAGGAAGCTTCTAGGATAGCTTCAGGTTTTTTTTTTGGTTCGAACGCAAAGGGAAAGAGAACGTGCTCGGTGGTGGTGGTACGCATCGTGACGAACGGTTTGCCGATTGGGAGGTTGATGTTTTTAAACCCCTCAGCTATTCGCTAATGTTGGATGACACGAATGCACCGTTGCCACTCGTGACCACTGTATGCGGCTCAGGTTTGCCCAGTTGCACTTCCTTCCCGACCGGGAACGGCCAATCACGTTCGACAGCAGCTCGGTAAACGAGTTTCGGTGTGCGTACCGGCGTCATCCCGAGGGCAGAAATCGAAACGAGAAACGGGCAGCAAAAACAACTGATCGACTTTACCATTTCCACTGGCGCGCTCGTCACGCAGCAGCAGCATAATAACTGCGTACTCATTCGCTACTCATTTTCACGACTGTGCTGCGGTCAGGCCCCCGGGGGGCGAAGGTGGTAATTATATTACTTAGTGCCGATCGCAAGCACTCCCGCTGTCCGCTGCACCGGTGCTTATTTATGGTTCGAACCGTTTGAACCGCGATTTGATTGGAGAGCGTTCGTCCCGCCGGCGCGGCGGAAAAAAGATCGATCGGCAGAATTGAAATTTAAATTTATTGGTTGCTCATAAACGACCCTATAAATCAGCAGTCGGTGGCTGCTTGGTCGGCGGATTAAATGTGATACAATTTATGTACCCCATTCTGCCGCGGTCTAATGTGATCATTCCATCATCAATTGTTTTATGTGTCTATTTGCATGCACTCGTTAGGCGTGGGATTTATGTACTACTTACAAGCGTGGCGAGCATAGGAAAAGCAGACATCCTGAGGGAATATAATGTTATAAAACATTTTGATCAGTTTTCCACATTCGAATTTAAAAACGGAAACTCTGTGCTAAACAAAAGACAATATTACTTCAATGCAGTACTTATTTTGATTGATGACAAGTTTTAATCGATCGACTCCTACACAAATTGTCATAAATAACATGCGATTTAAGGATCTCAATCTTGAAACCTCAATCCAAACGTAATTTAGGACTAATTTACTTTAATTATCGCTCCTACTAACAATCACGTAGTTATCGTCAAAACGATAACCCATTTCTACTGTTTGGCAGCTAACAATAATTCAACCTCTTCGCGATCGAGTTGATCCTAATTAAAACATCTTGTACCCGCAGACAAGTATCTCTGCAACCGTGCGCCCGGACAATGTACGAACCTTCATTAATCAACCAGAACCATTGCCACCCACTCGGAGGCCATATTTTTTCACCTTTTTTCGCCCCCAAACGGACCTGCGCCTGCCTCTGCTGCACGCCTAATCAGAAATCGGGAAGGGTCTAACTGGTGGTAATTTATTACATCGACGCGTTGTTCCAAGCAAACCTGTAACGATCGTGTTTAGTGCTCATTAAACAATCACCCACCCTACAAAAAGGGTGAACAAAACACTTCAGCGTTCGATCAAACATGCATAAAATGCATCAAAAACCAGCGCGCCAACTGCGGAACGATTTATCTTTTCTGCTCTCGGCGCTCGGCGAGCTGCAGCTCAACAATAAAATCGCACATAAAACAAACAGATCATTTGTCAACCCGGGGGGTGGGTGGCACCGTGGCAACGGGGAGGAGCGTTAGAGAGGAACTTTTCCAGCGTTTGCGTGTGTCGCGACCGACTGCCGACTCCTTCCTTATCGCCATCCAAAAACCCTTTCGCTTTCGTTAACCGATCCGAGTCATTACGTCGACTAAACAACCTGCAATGGTAATGTCCGCTGAAACTAATGCAGTTGGTGACGGGAATGTAGAAAAAAAAATAAAACAGGGGAAACCGAAAGACTTGCTACCAAACCGAGAAAACTCGGGCCACTCTCGAGATGTTTGTCAAGTTTTGACCCGAAGAACGGGCGGGGGAAAAAGTGCGCCGTCGATTTATGGCAAACTATGTAAAGTGATCACCGCAAGCGATCGCTCCAGTGAGGCGCTGGTACGGGTCGAATCCCTGTGGAAACATAGGGGGAGCTGGAGCCGCCCTTTTCGGACCCTCTGTCCACCGACTGGCAAATGCTGACGATGCACATTTCCATTTCGTTTCGAACGCAACGAACCTCCGGGGCGGGGTTGGGCCGAGGAGTACGGGTTAACCTCGTTTTCGAACCCTGCGAGCAAAGGTTGGCCCAGGGCGCGACCTGTTCGTTGGCCCCAGCATGTACGTAGATCAATCTGTACGTTTGCCTGCCGTTGCCACGAGACGCCGTACGGGACAGATCGCGTGAGATGGCGCACGCACCCGAACCCTAGCCCGGGACTCCCGAGATCGTCCACCGGAGATCCCGACGAGGTGTTGGGCCGGTAAGGCGACCCAGCCCAACCGGTGGGGTTTTTCCTAGTACTGCCATTTCCAACCCCCGGTGCTGTGTGGGACCCTGTAATAATGACATAATATGTTTAAATTATTAATAACTATCATTTATTACTGGATCCTTTCTACGCCTTCTAAAAACGACGCACTGACCCTGTTCAAACGTGCAAGTGCTCCGGATTGGAATTGGCGTCGGTCACAACAACCCGTTCGACCCACGAACAGGGGAAAAGTATCACCCGGTTTCGCACGCTTCGGGCCCCTCAGGGAAGATTTCGATAACGAGTTTGAAATGAGCAATTGAAAAACGCCACTAAAATCTCATTTGCATCATCGACCATCGAAAGGGGCCGTAGGTGTCCGAGTAAGATCGCCAATACCGGTAGCGATTTATTGGCAAGCTGTGGTCGATTTACGGTATTTAATTTAGATTTTGAATTGCATTTCCTGCAGTAATTTTTTTTAATAGAGCAATGGAGAGCAGCCGGTTTTTAAATGTTATTGAAATAAATTGGCAATCAGCATGATTTATAGGTTTTAGATACTTTTAAAGCTTTAGGTATTTGATTGGACTTTTCAGCCTAAATTATTACTTATTTAAACCGTGCAACAGGTTAATATGTTATTGATTTTTGAAAATAATCATTATCCATTTGCGATGTGTTTCTTTGACACGGTCAAAACATAAACACTCGTGGGTGGGCACAAGTGATGTTCCAATCACCCGCGGGCGTGTGTTCGAGTGTGGAAAACATTGTTGTTCACACCATGTCGATCAGATTGGCCGTGCACAGGTTCCCTAAGCAGCATGTAGTTAGCAGCAGCACCCTTGCAGACAGCCCGCGACCGTTTGTTATCTTTGCCAACAACCGAAAGGTGCCTTTTTGCAGGCGAAATAGAAACCGATCAAGTGCCATGCCATGTCTGCCCGGCGCCCATTTTGTGGGTGGACGCCCAGAGCCACCGCTAAGCTCACAATTTGTTTTGCACGCCACCGGGGCAGGTCCACAAGACCGAGACCGTTTAGTTTTTTCGTTTTTGCGGGACGGAGGTTAACTAAACCGAAACCAGGGAGCTACCGAATAATCCCCCGTTTGCTGCTCGCAAAACCCTCGCGAGCCTTTTGCCAGTGGATCGTTGGCTACCGATTAAGGGGTCTGGCGGGGTTTCCAACGAGCCGACCGCGGGCTCAGGGCAAACTGTCCCCACAATCGGGACCGTCGATCATACGCGGATCGAGCGAACGGTGGCCGGAGTCGTTGAGCGAAACGAATATATCGATTTAATGAAGCAAATAATAATAATTCAATTATTTTTATTTTAATGCAACCATTCCATTCCGTGCGGCTTCGGGGCAACGGGGATTTCGCTGGGACCGGGACCTCAAACATAGACATCTGGTCTGTCACGGCCGTGGTGCAGAAAGGGGTTAAATGCAAATTTACAGTCAAGTCAAATTACCTGTCTTGTCCGAATGATGATGTGGTATACCTGTGTCCCTAAATCATTAAACCAAATTGATTTACATTCCTGTACCTTCGCTTCCATTCGTGGGAATTTAAATAAGAGAGAGATTTTAATAAGATCTACTGTATAAAATCTCCAGGAGGTTTAGCAATAATCGTATTCGCTTCTAATAATTTCCCAGAAGGAGTTCATTTCTTAGAGCCAAATTATTCATGATTCACTGAATTGATTAATCGTGAATATAATTCTTGCACTCTAGAAAATTTGATCAAACCGATAAACGTGTGTGTTAGCTCATTTCTATTTCATTTGTTTGTTCATTTTAAATTTAATTTATTACAATAATTTTATTTTATGTTATTAATAAGGAATGCCATCAGAATGCAATGAGATAGTATTAAGACAAGTTTCTTTGCATTAAATAGTTTATCAGAGAAAAAACCAATGTTCATTGCATCTCCTCAAACATTTTTCAACAGAGAATGAAAATGTAACATTTACTAGAAACATTAATCTCCCAGAAAAAATATTTTTATCTCGAGAGATAAAATCATACCAAATATTTCTAATAAGATATCCAAAATCAAAGGTTATTTTATCTGATAAACTTGTAAAACATTTAGTACATGATGCGTGGTATGGATTTTCGCAATTAATTTCGCGTTTTGTAATACAACATATTACTCATGCTTTCCCAGGACAATCTTTCTCGGTGCAAGGAATGGGAGCTCTTTAGCTTGATAAGCCGAGTAATACTGGACCCTTGCATATTACAAACTTCCAACCTTGGCTTAATTACGGACGAAAATGCATCTCCGTCCCATTTCCCCGGAATGGCTCGCCGGGTTGGTTAAAATAATCAAACGAAAGAGGCTGGAAAAAATCCCCGTGCGGCTCTTAGGCTCATTTTAGAGGGAATGTTCAAAGACCACCCCGAAATGAGGCATGAAGAGGTAAAAGCCAGCGCTACCGAGCGACCGAGGTACGAAAGTTTGCTTCTTAACCTTTCGAATGTACAGCATGTTTTTTTATGCTGATGCGCCTCGGAGTGGGTTATGTAATTAAGCAGCGGAGCTAGGTGAATTTTTTCTTCATTATATTTTGAAAACGCGCGGGGCCACCTGTGCTTAAATGTGCCGGTGTGTTTTCAATTAGTGAAAAATGTACCCGGCCTAATGAGGTTCATCGTTTTGGCGAACTTTACGGCGTTAGCGAACGAATTTACCGCTCGGCGAGGGAAAGCTCGTTTTCGGTGCGTTTTTATGCCAAAACAAAGAGAACTCCCCTCGATGGGATTAGATTCTAGACTAGACATTCGCTCGAACCCTTTGATCCGAACCCTTAATCTGTACCACTTTCTCGGCTATTGAAAGGGTCGAATGCGATTGAAACAAACCGGGTGTCTTTTTTCAAAGGCCGGCGTCTCGGTGCGTTTTCTTTTCGTTTTCCCCACCGGGCCCATTTTGTTTACTTTTCTCTTGCAATTACTTCTTGAAACAGTTCTCGACATAATTAAATTTTACGATCTCCACTCGTTCGGTCGTCGAAGTAGGTTTGTTTTGTGAAAAAAAAAAATAGTTCAAACCGGTATGCGTCAACCGACCAAGAAAACTATTGCAACCGTTGCTCTCCCGGGGTGGTGCCTTAACGGTGCTCTGGGCTGCACTTGCTGCACGCACCGGTGCACCCCGTGGTGATAAATGTATATTTTACGATGCCATAAATTGGCGAACGGATTATGCACGCCTTTTGGACCGGGGGCGCCCTCTGTATTTCACACGATCCGCGTCGATTTCACACGACGTGCGTTGAATAATCGGGTCAACCTGGATTTACAGCCCTTCCCTAGACACCACAAAGGTGACTTCTCATCGGGCTAGGTATCGCTGACCAGTTGAAATCAAACGCTTCAAATGGATCGGATTAGGGAAAAGTCGAACGTCCAGCTCTCCTTTTCTTCCTAAAATGCTGACGGAATGGGCGCTAATCCACGGGCGAAGAAATGGACCATGCCGGGCGGAGAACTTGCTGTGCCCATCGAATAATTTACCGGCTTAAAGAAGTCTTAAGCTCGACTTCAGAGTCTGCGGTCGGGATCCGTTGCTTCGATTGGAGGATATATGGAGCATATAGACAACCTTCTTCTAGAGCTTTCGCTTTCATCGCGCCCATTGACCCGATCTTTAGGCAGTACAATAAACCTTCCGAGGGGTAGGGGTCGATCGCGGCATGGAGCGACAAAAAAAAATAAATAAAAGGCAGCTAATCAATGCTGTCACCCGACGCGGCCAAACGTACACACACTCCATTTGTTATTGACAACAAATAGAGCTTTCCGTGCGCGCCGCTCCGAGGGTCCTCGGATTCCGCGAGTTCGCCCTGGCGCAAATGGCACTTTTCTGCGCTGTCACGCCGTCGTCGTCGGCGGCGTCAGCCGCTTGCCATTCCGGTGTGACACGCAGCTCTACGCAAGTTGCTGCAAGTGTGCGTTGCATAATCGAGGACTTGCCCGAAGGAGAAGGAATGGAAGGGCGCGACAGGGTTTATCGTCGGCAAACATCACTGAGATCTAGACACCGCTCCGCAAAGAGCGGGGCGCGGAAGGGGGTCGGGCTGAGCCGACAGAAAGCACGCCCTGAACCTGTCGCGATCTCCTGCGACGCCCGAGACGACAGCGCCCAGCGCCACCCGAAGCGGCGGTCTAGGCGGTAAGCTGTCTGTTCCGTCAATCGATCCGAAGCGGTGGAAGGGTGGGAGGGGGGGGGGGGGAGGCGACAAACGCATAAAGACAGCGGGCTCGCTTAGAACCGTAATCTGCACACTCGCCAAACGGACGGCTCAACGCCTCGCGACTTTATTCGACATCTCCGGTGCGCGATCTCGCGAGGTTGAAGGCCAAAGGACGCCTATGGGGAAGGGCTCCTGGGAGGGCAAATGATGGGGGGGAAATGAGCCGACGGATAATGATTGGGCTGCGGTTGCACGCGGTGTTGATAGTGTGTGAAACGCGGACCGGTGGGCAGGGGGCGGGGATTGCGCCCATTGCGCCGACAAACATTAACCTCTCCGGTTGACCTGACGGATGTCGACTCGCGCACGGAACAGCTGCGCCTGCGAGCGTTGCGTACCGCTGGCGTACCGCTGGCGTACTTCAGCCCTTTCGCCTTCGTCGCCGATGGACCAGAAAAGGGAAAAACTAAATCGAAAGATATCGTAAACTGCTCAACGGCAGATAAATGAAAGTGATTTGAAGGAAGTCGTTGATTTGCAATCACCTCGGGCCACGGAGGCTGACAGTGGGAGATGGTGCAATTTGTTGGAGAATTTGTTAGATCAAACGCTTTAGATTAAGCGCGAAGGGAGTTGCCAATTGTTTTCTTATATCTTGGACATACTTTATTCACTCATCGTGAGGAGCGGCTTGTTTAATAGTAATGGTACAGAATCGTATTGTAGAATGAATCAATCTATCTAATTTTAACCTGAAATGCTGCATGAATGAAACACCGAGTCAAGAAGAAAATCTTTTGTTTAGTATTTAAATTTTGTTTTAATTTGTTCTTACGTAGAAAATGTATCGTATATTGTACTATACGTTTTAAAAACGAGACAGTAC
The DNA here is from genome assembly GCF_943734705.1 of Anopheles coustani. Classification (NCBI taxonomy): domain Eukaryota; kingdom Metazoa; phylum Arthropoda; class Insecta; order Diptera; family Culicidae; genus Anopheles; species Anopheles coustani. The sequence goes on from NC_071289.1 coordinate 72,860,242, forward strand.
ACAAATTTTCTAAATCACTTTCACTTAATTTTCTAAATCACTTTTATTTGTTTGTAATAATATACACAAGTTTTACCCACAATCTTGTTGTACATAGCAATATAATAATCACAAGATACCTCGATTCATTTCGATAATAATTTATACAGTTCTTACTTACACAAGAGTGTGAAGTAATAAAATATATTTGACAGCAGCTAACGTTATAGTTCTCAAAATCACATTACACACAGCAAATTGCAAAGCAAAATGATAGTAACAAACAATTGTGACAAATTAAGGTAACCAATAGTGGTGCACTTAGTAATACAACTAACAATATGATGTAATTTATAAGTATGAAGAACACAATATTTTACATATTGGTACCAATTATGATCGACACGACTTTTCTTCTGGAAAACATCTATTTTCACCGAACACCATTAAAAATACACGAAAAAAGCGAATATTTCTTCTGATTTGGTTGCTCCTTTTATGATGATATGGTTTCTATAGCAGTGGTATCGTGTTCCTATAGTGGTGGTAGTACTTGGAAATGACTGAAGATATTCTGACTGTGACTTATTTTTGAAGCAAATTTAAAACAGAACGGCCAAAATATTCATAGGCCAATACATTGGCCTCATAGACTTATAGCCTTAAGGAAATCATGGCATACCTGATAAATTCTTAAGAAATCCAGTATATTAGAACAACCTGTTTGGAAAATATTTATTTTAGAGCCTTAACTTATTACGGAATGAGAAGGTTTATCTTTTAAACGCTCAGCAGAAGATCAAAAAACATTTCATAGTAGAACAAATATCCCCATTGTATTTATTTCGTCCTAGAGCTTGAATTTTGTTCCACTACATCCACTATTGGTACTAGCACCACTATAGGAGCACTTTTACCTTACAATTGATAGGAAACGATAAATAATTTGATAGATGTTAATGTTTTGCCAAGAAATTTGATTCAACGGCAAAGACAATTAAATTAGTGGTATAAAGTTTAACATAACAAGGAAAACATGTGAATAATTAATCATATCCAGTATCATGTAAGATCCTCTTAATCTGTAGTAGCAGGGAATGATTGGGACGTTATACTGGTTGTAACTATATGTTTTTCAACGTGTTTTAAAGTTAAATGCAAAACCAATCGATAAAATCCATCAAATTATGAAGTTTTACCATATTTCGGTATTTATGATACTTAGCTTTTCCAAGAGATTCGAAAATTATGAAAACGAAGTTTGATAATTGAGGTTTACGTTGATTCACAGACATGGTTTTGAGAAATGATTTAAGTAAATTAGGTTTCGAACTAAAAACCACCAATAATTATTATACAAATGGTTCCAACCAACCAGATTACGTATCGACGACGACTCTTGATTCCTCATTCCAGCCCGAATGGTTGGTGGAGTTGCTTCACCCACCGCCATCCAGTCACTCCATTTTGATCAATGTTAGTTTTCTCGATATGTTTTTCCCCCTTTCGCAAGCCGACGGCTGGGTTGGGGAAAAGAACATCAGCAAACCGGGCGACATGAAAAATAATCAATCCCAGAAAACGCACGGCCACCGCGCACTCATTACGCATTACGTGCGTTTTGCACGATCCGAACCCGGTTTGTCCGGGTCTGAGGCGGGAGGACACCGAGACGGATTCCGGCCACAACCTTTTCGCTTCTGGTCAGTCAGTCGGCGGCCAGCGCGGCCCATTCACTTTTATTTCGACTTTGTTTCTTTTTTTTTACCCCCTTTCGACGCCCGACCGGTGCAGTTGAAATCGTCACAAAAATCGCGTTTGAAAAACCGGTGTCGAGAAAATGCATTCCATCTGTGCTTTTCGCAAGTGCGTGCGGCATCAGGAGGGCGATAGAAGTGACGAAAGAAATCATCTGGGCGGGTAGAGCAGTCGATAAAGCGACCACGACGAACATTGCATAAAGTAAATAAATAAAAAGACACTCATTGCAAACTATTTCGAGTCGGCCAAGCCCCGCCATTTCCTAACACGTAAAGCAAGGCCGGTTTATGTTTTCCTCTTATTTAACGCAGGTTTTGGGGGTGCCGTTTTCCACCCCTCCGGCGACAGGATCGAGAAGAGGAGGAGGGGGGGGGGGAGAATGGGAAGAGGGGTTTGCGAGAAAGCCGGACGGCAGCATTCCGGGCGGTCGGTGGCCGTAAATCAATTTCCAACCTTTCAAACATCGTCCATCGTCCTGGCAGACCGACTTGTTGTCCCGAAACAAGATGAATGGATGTTTTCCTTCTTCCTCGTGGGGCTCCGCGAGACTTCTTGGTTGGCGTGGGTTGGTTGCGTAGGAGTGTGAAGGAGTACGTGGTTCTTTTTTTTCCTCCCCGAGCGCTTGGCTGCACAACCATGAATGTCGCCTAGCATTCATCATCGCACGAAAATGGCCTTCAAATCGACGACTGGACCATGTTTGGCTGATTGGAAACAGCGTGTCGGGCGAGCGCGGGAGTGCAATAGCTGTTTCTATGTTGCGCGTGTATCGACGAACGTTATCCAGCATAAGGGCGTAGAACATGGCACGCAGCAAGATTAGGGAATCCTTTTCGAGTTCGAAATTATTTCAGTGCGTTTTGTTTCACTTGTCTTTGATTCCTTGTCGTACCTAGTTCCTCGAAACTCACTGTGTGTGTGGGTAGTCTCATGGAGTTGTTTTTCAGTTTCTTTTAGTTGCAAAATAGTTTATCACAATCTCAACCCAGCGTTCGTTTAACGACTCAATAAAAAAAACCATCGTACCGAATAACTTTGGCTAACTTCACTTTCCGTCACTTTTCCATTTCCAGGTACGTGTTTTCGGGCCCAAGGACGCCGACGGAAGTGGAACAAAACTCGCGACGGTAGAGTGGTGAGCGGTGTTTGAACGTGGGGACGGATGACTTCTCGCAACCGGTCAGCCGGAAATGTGGCTTTTGCGTGAGAGTTTCCCATTTCACGCGTTTCCGTTTGCCGATAAGTCGCACTTGATGGGTGTTTCTTGCTTCTCTTCTTCAGCTTCCCTTTTTTTCCATTTAAGACGTTCGTGTGAAGTTGTAAAGTGGGTAGCAAAGGAAAGAGAGAGAAAAAAAGGTCCGAACGGCCAGCGAAAGGCATTTCCTTCCAGTGAAACTTTCCGTTTGATGCGTGCGTTCTTTGCGAAATTGGAATTCTTTTTCGCATGCCCAAGGATTGTTGGCAAACCCGTCTCACCCGGGCCACCTCTATCCTCTCCTCTCCCCCCACCCCTTGGACCAAAGATTTCGGTTCGGAAAATGACACAAATTCCGCAACTGGAATTGTACGTTCCTCGCCCACGCCGCCACTCTTTCCCCCGCACGATGCTGCGCTCTTCCGGAGCACATAAAAATCACGCCAAATTGATTTGTGACCCCCCCCCCACCCTCCCCCCACCCTCTCCCAAGCAGCCCGGAGCACGCACCCGCCCGCAACACTCGAGCGCTCGTTAATTGATCTTTGTTCTCGATTACTTACACGACAAGCAGCTCCGTTGGCGTTGGCCATGTTTGGCGCGCCTGGAAAAAGCGGTACGCCATTTAAATTTATTGGAATGTTGCCTTTTACGATTCCGATAGCATAATGGGGGCTGGTTACAGTTTTGGCAAAGACTCCGAAAAAAAAGGCTTATTAGATTATCAGCTGCTTGTTCGATTGAGCTATTTCGTTTATGTAGACGATTTATTACAAAACCGTCGTTCGATGTCTAGGTGAGGCAAAACAACCCGTGGAGGACCTTGAGATTTGAAATATTCTGTTGCGAATTTGACATGTTTTGAATCTAAAAACATGCCATTGTGCGTATTTCTATTTTATTTGTGAAATGAAGGCATGAATTATTACGGCGCATAACAAATTGGTCAAAAATCTATTCCTAATATGAGCAAAGGCAAATACTTGTGCTCTGTTGTGTAAATTCCTTTTTGTTTTAATAAGACAAGATCTCCATGATTTCATATACTGCTTCTATGTTTGCCTTGAGTTTTCTATGTTAAGTAAATAATATATTGATTAATATATCCATGACACTTTTCAGTACGTTAAAACCATACTTAGAAAAGGGTTTAAAAATGTAAATCAAACTATAAAATTTGTGCATACTTTATGGTTGCACTTTTGTTTCCAACTGAGATGATTAGGAAATATTATTACTCAATCCGATCATTATCATCTTTTTTACTGATTTATTATCATATTGCTTTGTGTTTATTCGTTACTCGTACATATCAAAGTTAAAAACTAACACGGTATAATGATGTATTTTTTCCATTTATATTAAGTTTGTTTGGACTCTATTTAAACTATCTGATTCAGGTTAATTTAACGTTTTTCAAAGTTTACTGTAAAGTAATTGATCAACATAAACACCCTACATTGTATGAAAACAAAAAGTGAAGAAATTAAACAAACAAACTCATTTTTCCTTCTCATTTCCTATCGCGCATCATTACCACCACCAACGTAAGCCAACCGCATCCATTATTACTCGGTTGGCAGCATAATGAGTCCAACACGGCGTCGTGGGCGCACGACACCCAAACCGCAACCAATGACCGAGCGGCGAAGAAGTTCGACGGTTCAGCTCAAGGAAAACTCGCTTTCCCAGACAGAAAAGGATCCGGATTTCATTTTCTTGCCCTGCACCGGGAGCGACGGAGAGCTTTGGTGTTCGCGACGGAGCGAAACCCCGCGACGGGTGTCTCCGCGAAGGGTTTGTCTGGGGCATTTGGTTTAGGCGACTCCCTTTTCGGCTGTTCTTTCAACTTTATCCTTTTGTCTCACCCTCGTGGACCCCCTTTAGTGAGAGTGCGCCACAAGCGTGTTGCCGTTGTGGTAGGCCATGGGCATCCTCCGTTTTCGTTTTCACTCTGTTTTTTCCCCCCGCTTTCCATTTCTCGCAAGAACAGTTTCTCTTTCTTTCGCCCGCAAAAGGATCGAAAGGGAAATCCCGCATGGAGTATGGGAGTGAGTGCATCGGGAGTCGGCGCATTGGACCGGGTGGTAAATAGTCCCGCTTTTGGGGGAATCCGAGCCTCCCCGACCCGCAAACTATGAAACCCAGACAGCCCCGCACGGGAACAGGGACACGCTGCAGTCGGGTCAGTTCGGGTTTGTTTCGGGGTTTTATTTTCGGGAGCACCGTCGAGAATGGACGCAAAAGCCGACGGTCGGATTCCCGTCTGAAGGTCGGGCCCGTGGCGGTGGCTTGGAAAATGGAGCCGCCTGGTGCCTCAGACCGAGTGGGTGGTCGTATCACCACGCGCTACACGCCCACACTGTTGCATGTGTTTGTTTTCGTAACGGTGGTAGTGCTGGTCGCTTGCCTGCAGACATTGCTGACGACGACGACGACGACGACGACGACGCTCCGGCTGGCAGTGAAAGTGATTCCGATTATTTATTCGCCTCATGAATTTTCCACCCCCGCACCGTGCACCGTCCGTCCAGTTTCGCTAGACGGGACGGTGGATGGGGAAGCCTTTTCGGTCGGTGAGTGAAGGTTGTTCCAAGGACACCGCCAACGTTCCGTCTAGCCTGGACATGAGTGCTGCTTTCCTCTCTTTCGCTCGCCCAACTGGTTTTCTCTATTTTCCGTCTTCATCCGACACTAGCGTGTAGTGGTGAGCGGCAACCAAACCGCCGGACGAGATCAGAATTTTCCTCGCATTCTCCGGGAACGTGCACGTCTGGGCACTCTCTTTCGCCGTACGAGCCGACAGGAACTCCCGGTCGGAGGACGCTTTTCCGTTCGGAACCAGCTAATAGGAGCTACCGTTACGGGTTGCTTTCCTGAAATTCAGCATCAAACAAAGCACACTCGACCCGACACGAACCGAAACCCGAATGGAGTCTCGAAACGGATGGGGCACGAAAGGGAAAAGAAGAACGGGGTTGGTTTTATAGAACGTAACGCAAACGAAAAGGGCGTTTCACTTTCACTGGTCGTTAGGGTGGCTCATTGTACGCTATTGCACGATGGTACTAACAACGGCGTCGACAATCGATGGGGTTTTCCGCAAATGAGTTTCGCGTTGAGGCGAGCGGAAAACTTGCGCTTTTCGGTGGGTATGGTCAGCCAACTCCTATCATGGAATCTTGATGATATAATATATGTTTTTTCTTGTGGGAATACTAATTTTTTATCCATTCACAAGAACCGATTTTTAAGGGTAATTAAAAAACAATTATGGTTTTAACCACAGTAATTATTTATTAAATTTTTGATGCGATATTTCAAATTTTCCTGAAAAAATAAAAAAAACCTTACTTTTGTATTCACACTGTAATAACACTTTCGATTGATTAGGCTGCGTGATACAATCAAAGCATTTACTTATGTATTTGTACTAGAGAAATTTATGGTAATTTAAAATGAAACAACTTTGTCAATGTGATTTCTTTAAACCGGATTGTTAAATTATTTAAAGCAAACAATTTAGTGTTTCTTAATCTAGTGAATGACTTGGTTCGTTTTATCGCATGTACAAATGTGAGAGCTCATTTCTTCGATTGAGTCATGGAAAATCACTAGAAAACCACCAAAAAGGGAAACTTCCTTCGATTTCGGTGAAAGTGAAACTTCCTCAAAGTATCCTTGAGATGGGTGCTAATCAATGTTTCAGCACAATATTGCGTTCCATTTTCCTGCGGTTCTCAGTGGAGGCCGGAAGTTGTTCCGGGCAACCATGATTTATCACACCCGATAACCCAGCACCGTTTCGTCCCTCTGTCCACCATGGATGTGTGTGTGTGTTTGTGGCGTGCTGAGTGTACGGGGTCAGACGAATAAAGGCTGGACGGGCTTGGCCTCATCCCGCCTAATGGCCATGTGTTGCTGAATATTTAATCAGCTTTACGCAAACACCGGGTCGTCTAATGACTTGCCTTCGTCGGCACTATTACGGCTGTAAACTTTATTATCATCTAGTTACGAAACTGTAATACCTATGGAAGAGTGGTAATGTTGAACTCTTGGTTGGTAGGTTGAACTCTTAATCATGCAATGGTCCCCCGAACATACAAAAGCAGGATGATAACAGCGTTGGTGTGCAAGAAGGAAATGAAGAAGTTGAAAGCAAACGAGCGAACAGAGTGTAGGAAGGCGCGATCGTAAATAATTTGCTAAATCACGCGTCAAATGTTTTCTCCATCGGCCCTCCACCAAGTAGGAAGTAACCAAATCACCGCACATTGTAGGTATGAGAAACCGGCCAGGCATACTTTTCTTCAAACTCCGACCGGGAAATGAGTTCATACGACCTCCTACGCGCCCGTCTGCGTCGGTTGCCCAACAATCGGAAAAGCCACCATTCGGCGAACTTTTTTCTGCGGTCCACGTTCTTGCGGAGGTCTCGTGGTTGCCGGGTTTATTTTCTTCCAGCCATCCTGACCACGGGGAAAAAACCGGATGGGGAATGGAAGGCTTACGATCGGAAGGTGTGCGGGTGGTTTCGTAATGATTGTTTCATAAAATTTATTGAGCATAAGCAACGGAGCTTTCCTCGAATCGATTCGGTGTGAACCGCGGTGGCGAAACCGGACGAGTTGTCGTGCTGGTCGAGATATTTCGGTACCCGAAGCAAAACCCCGGGCCTGTACTGCGGGACGCAGACTCGGCGTGACCGTGAAGGTGTGAGAGCCAACATTTCTTTTGCTCCACTCCTGATTTTTCCTTCCGTTCCAACGAAAGTTCTACCCCAAACCGGTGGGCGGGCGATGAGGTGGTGAGCAATTTCTTCGGGTAAGGAAAATAACCATGACTTATGAATATTCATTTATTTATTAGTCAGTGGCCGGACCCAGTACCCTCCATCAGTTCGCGGTTTGTTCTGCTTCGTCGCGCTGCCCGCCGACGCCGTGCTCACGCGAGCGGCGCGAGCCGTTTTCCCTTTGTGCTCAATTTCGGAAATGAAAATGGCCAACGCTGTGTCGAGCTAGTTTTGGCCGAATTTTAGTTAGGCAGGAAATATGGTTTCCGTTTCTGGTGTAGCATTTGGAAGTGAACGACGGCGGGGAGGGTTGTTTTTACTCAAATTTGCTTGCGGCAAACCCCAATTGGCTGCTGGTCGGACCTTCGCAAGCTTTATTACCCCGAAATTAACGCGGCAAAACACGCCCGTGCTTGACGGCGTAACATTGATATGGTGGAGCTTTCTTTTTTGTGTACAAGCCTTTTTTGAATAATCTTTCCACCGTCAATTATTTCGATGTCATCGATAAGGGTGGAAGCTAGGATTATTTGTGTGTCGATTGGTTTACATTACCTGGCTGGAAAGTCAGCAGCGTCGGGGAGTGAACTTCGGGGAGTCGCCAAAGGCTTCGGATTGAGTTTCAATAAGCTACACTGAAGTACAATTTCCCCCCCCCCCCCCCCCCCCATGATACACTCCCCCCCGAGCGTGTCCAATGTTCAACGCAAGTGATCAAGCACACACACAAACACACACAAGTACAAACACCTCCTCCATTGGACGGTGACCGTCTGGTCCGATGTAATTTCCGTGCTAATTTGTTCATTAATATTCCAAAAATTCCGGCCTACATCAAACGGACCCGGTCGCTTCGGGACGGAGGGCGTGCGGGTGGTAACCGGAAACACGGTGGGTAAATTAAGGAATGCCCGGTTGCCATATCCGGAAGCAATCCGGTGGGCACGGAACTTTGGGATTCAATTTTATTTTTCCGAGAACTCATCACTCTGACAGGCTCGTTGGTGCGTTCGAGAATTCATTTTAAATTTCATCAAACATTCAACAGCGATCGGAAGATGTTGTTTAAATAAAAATAAAGCACACCAGCTTTTCTACAAGTATTACATCTCAGTTGGCTTGTAAAATCCGGCTGTCCAAATGGGAAAGTAACAATTTAAACATTTGAAAGAAGTATGCTGCTAACGTGCAGACAGTATTCAATGTGATACTGATCCCATCGGTCTGTTGATCGGCTCCCGTCCGGTTCGCAGCAGCTAATCCAGCTTAACAGGAAAGTCAGCCCTCCAACTTCACCATGAGCAATTCGATACGGGTCGTATCAGTGCACATGGTTTGTGATTTGCTTCCCTAGCGGACGTTGTTTTCCATATGATGCGTATCGATTTTCAAGCAGCGCTGTGGAAGCGGAAGACGGAGGAATGTAAATCTACAATAAATCAGGACCACGGTTCGCCCGGCCAAAGCCTTACATAACGCAGAGACGCCCGGCTGGCTGAAATTGGGCAGCGTAGCGAAACAACAATAATACTCCCATCGAACAATCGGGCCAATGTAAGCCAGCTGGCCGTTAAATCCTTTCCGCCACCAAATCGCTATACAGCAGGTCCAACAGACACTAAGCCTCGCGTTTGCACAGCGAGAAACAAACCGTTCGTGGTTGTGTATCAGTTTGCGAGGCAGATACACTAGACGTCTCCATTCTGGGTTCCTACTTGAGCATTTAGGGAATCAATAATAGGAGGTTACCTCATGAATCTGAAGTTTGGAGAAACACAGTCAAGCAATGAGGAAGCAATATGATGAATCCTTCTTCAACTATCGATGTTTTTTCGTTGAACAATTTGTAGATGTAAAGAGAATTAGGGTTGTATAAACCTGCGAGACAATATACACTCAGTTTTTTTTTATGCACACAGGTTATAAATCTCGTCTGGTTGTGTGTGTGTGTGTTCATGTGTTCATGTGCGGATCAACTACGATATCCCAAGGTAAACAAAGGCCTTTGGTGTTAAAACTTTAAAGGTGTCCAGGAATTCAGTCTATTGCCAGACTTCTAGCTCGAACATCACGAATTGCTCTGATAATTTTATGATTTCGTAGATAAATTTAGTAAACAAGAACTTTGGCTTCCAGAGTCTTAGTCGTCGGACACAAAACCAGACCAGTTTTTTGTAAACAATCATATTCATTTGCTCGGTTTAACAAATAAAATATTAATTATGGTGATTCATAGCAACATACAGGAAGACTAAAGTTCGCCCTGCTTAAGTTCCCTGCTCTGCTTAAGAGGCCGAATTAAAGATTATTGAAATCGTTGGTTTTTCATGCTTGCTAATATTAAAATGTTTTTATAATTTTTTTCTTATTATTTTATAATATTATTTTAATATTATTATAAATGATATATGCCAACACATGAAGGTTTTTAAAACCTTAACGAGTTGCACGAGAAAGTATTAGTCTTGGTTCATTTGATGTAACTTTACATCATTTACAACAGTATGGTGTGTGCAAGAGAATTCAGTGATTACCAATACATTGTAATACAAATTGGTAAACAATGCAGAAATTGAGATTCCCAGTTTTTCAATGGAAAGTAATGCAGTTTATGTTTTTATGGGTCCGTTAACAAAAAATGCCATGTACTTAAACAGCTTGATTTAGTCTTTTATGGTTGAATAAAGTACGCACAACATGTTTTCGCTATCCCCCTCTATTACTTCTTCGTTCAAAACTATTGGTGATTGTAAAACACTGACATTTTGTAGCTAAAAATACGACGCGCTCTACTTTACCATATTGGTAACAAATGCTCTGTCCAGAAATAAAAACAAAACGTCCAAAATGACGGTTTGTCTGCCGGAAAGACATCGCGATGAGGCCAAGGGAACAAGGGTGAAGGCGCGCTGGTGAAATCGAACAAACCCGCGCACGTGCTCACTCGGCAACGGCTACGGAAAGCCAGAGCCCTCCTAATCCTCGGGGTTGAAGTTCACATAATCATCATCATCATCCGAGGCAGCGTTGGGACAACGATCTGATCATCTTTCGACGCCGATGTCGTCGGTCGAACTTCGCCATTCGCCAGCCAGGCAGGCAGCCAAACGCCGGAAGCATTAAAATGAGTTTTCCTGCTCGGTCTCCACTCTCCACGGGGTGAGACGAGACGGTTGAGCATGGGCCAAAGGCGAATGGGAGACTTCTCCCCGCTTCCCGCCGACGCTCGTTCGCCTTTTAACAAAGTCCTTGCGAACGACCGGCACGGAAATGTCTCGTTTCCCGGGTGGAAACTCAACCGCGCGCCTCACAATCGCCCCACTCCGAAGCGGGCTTCCGTTACGGGGCTGTGTTTTGTCGATTTCTCGAGCGGAAACTCAGCGAAAGCCTCCGGCGCGGACCCGGCGTGTTTTGTGCGTTCGGTCTGTTGTTTATGTTGCTGTTCGCCGTCGTTATTCTTCATGCTCGAAACATGCGCGAACAATGTTGGCTCTTCCCGTTCCCTAATGGCCCGCGGCTGAACTCAACCACAACAGTCCATCAGCAGCAGGCGGACGGGCTGGCGCACGTGCCCACTAAGCCTACTAAACGCCCCGCCCTGGCGCTGCTTTCGCCTGCAAGGTCCGTCAGTAACATGCGGCGTGGTGTTGATTTTTGGAAGAATTCCACCCGACGCCGAGAGGGAGCCATTTTTCAAGGTCTCGGCCACGGCTCGGCGAAGTTTTCCACCGCTCGCACCCCAAAGCAGGATGCTAAGAAAACCATGACGTGCGGCCTATTTTTCCCCCGTTTCCCCCCGAACTTTTTCCCAACGACAGGAATTTGAGGCACCGGGCCCAGACTAAGGCAGACAAATTTTCACCACCAACGCTTGCGGCGATGCCTCAGACAGTCGGCCAGTAGGTTCGTTCGGCTTTTCTTTCGCGAAGCGCCGGAGTCTGGGCTGGCTCAGACAGGGTTCTAAGTTCAAGTTTTTCTTTTCCATGTACGCTTTACGCTTCGAGCCAACCGTGCCGGTCGTTTTGCTCTCGCTCGGCTGCCGTTTCGGCGATTTGGGAAACTTAAGTTTTTTTTCCCAGTGTTGCTATAATGTTTCCAGTTTAGTTATCATAAGCCCACCGACAGCGGAGAAAATAAAACTTCCAGCAAGCGCACACAAAGACGCACGGGAAGGTGGTCGGTTTTATTTTCATTGCAACAAACCTACATCAATCTGCGGCCGCTCTGATGCCGTTCCAATTTCAGCCAAGTCAATCGTCAAACTAAGCGTTGCGGCTGGGAGGCGATAAGAATGGTACAGGAAAAGTGGCAGCTTTTCGAAAGGCCCACCAGTTTGGTATAGAACAACCGCCTACATGGGGAAGGGGTGACCGAAACCATCAGGGGTACACTTGGTGGAACAGCCCACAGCCATCGACAGGCCAGCAGACAGACAGACAGACGGAAAGACCGACAGACAGACAGACAGACAGACGAACAACACTGGCACACGAGCAAACAAACCACGCCGGCAATAATAAACTCAGCTGAATAGCAGTCTCTCAGCAAAATCTGGCCAACGGGAAATATTTTCATTGGATTTTCTACACATTTTTTGGTTCTTGCCTCTAGAGAATTTTAAAATATGGCTTATAATGTTCTAGTACAGAGGAAATTAATTTGTTACATCGTTGGCTATCGGGTTTTTTTTTACTTTCATTGATCAAAGACCAGTATCAAATAACTCTCTTCACTCCTCTCTACCGATGAAACTCTTTTGTGCCTCTTAAACGCAAAGTCTTGAGTTCTTAAACACGCATTCTTTATTCTCTTGTTGTCTGTCAGGTATTCGAGAATTCGTTGAATTTTCGTTAGGCTTGTTCTATCCGTCATAACATTTTCATTTTTTTGGAAGATGTAAAAACAAATTTCTGTTAGATGAGTCATGCTTAAAATGTTAATTAAAATGTTTGTTCTGATGAACAACCGAGGGTATGAGCGCAACGAGATGCCATCAATGTTGCAGGAAAAGTATGTGTATTCCTTTGTAAAACTCGCATCTTCATCCGGTGCACGACCGGAAACGGACGAGATTTGTCGTTCCATTGCCGCCCATTTCCGATTCCTCGAAATCAAACCGACCCTCGGAACTGCCGGTGGCACGTGGGGCTGGAGTATCATCGCTTTGATCGTATGATAAACAAAAAGCAGCAAACAAGGTGATGGGTCCGATATCCGGTGCAAAGACGAGCGAGGGAAACCAACGACTGGATGGATGGACATTTCCTGTGCAAATTCTTTTATCCACCCTCGGTTGCCTGCACGATCCGGCTTTGGTCCTGTTGCTTGTCATGATCCTTTCCGCCGAACCTCGGCTTGGCGGTACGACCCGAGTGAAGTGGATGTTATCATCATGTTTGCCTTTTACGCCACCGTCTTAGGTCCTTTCCAGAGAAGGCTACAGTTATAAAGGTTGGATGGGGGATTAATAGATGCAGAAATTGTTCGTTTTTTAGATTTATCATTTCCGAGACAATGGTATTCTGAAATATTAGAGACTTTAAAACAGCAAAAAATATAAAATGAAAGTAGAATAAGCTGTATCTTCAAGCAAGGAATTTTGTGTTCCACCCTTGAACTTCAGCTCATCCTTCAACATGATTTTAGTGTATGGAAAACGTTAAAATTATGTAGGAAAACGTTGGTTTGTAATATGTTTGTAAAAATAAAACTCCTCTGTATGATAGGACTGGCTATCCTCGTACACAAAGGGAAAAATCTAGTAAGACCTTAAAGGGCAGCAACGATTAAAGACGTTAGTCACACATAGAAGATGAGCATTTAATCTCAAAAGTTTTTTGGTTCAAAAAAAGAGGCCCACGATAATGAAAGATCCTAGCAATGGAGCCGCCTGGTAGTTGATGCGGCAATTTGTCCACCTTTTGGGTAACCCGTGGGTGCGTAAGCCAACACTTCGGAACGATGATCTCCACGTGTGCGTTACATGCGATTCTCCGTAGGGCAGGTTAGGTTTGGGAGAACAACCAGTAAGCATTGCGGGTCATAGCGGCGCACAAATGACGACCCGATTGGAAAATATCCTCCATCAGTTTTTAGCTTCAATTTGTAGGTTCTCGATTCTAAAAGTGTGTATGCCATTGTCCAAGTAACCAACGAGGCTACCAGTGCTTTCCCAAAAACCAGAAAACCTGAAACGTTGCTCACGGCGAAATGGTAAAGTCTTTGGTTGCGTTGCTAACAAGCAAAGTTTCTTTATTTCTTATTCTAGACTGCGTTTTTCCTCCACCGCGTCCGCATCCGTCACGAAAATCATTAAAACCCCCTCCAGTGTAAGCTTTTCGGTGGCAGAATTGATAAGAAAAGCACCATCAACAAGCCTAGCGCGCGCCTTAGCACGTTGCAACAAGTGGCACCCGAGCGGCTACGAAGAAGCTGTCGAAAATTTACCATGCACCGGACGGTGTCTGGAAAGTTTTCTCGCTTCCCTGCCGTCGAAGGCAACAAAAGAAAAACACTCGTCGGCTGGAAAGGCACAGTGAGGGTGGCTCGGTTTTTTATTCACTTTGCTTCCAGCGGCCCTCTCCAATTATACGCAAACGAACTCTGAAATCGAGTCGAAAGCGAATGATTTACACGCAAGAAATGCATCGTTGGCGACTCCGTCGAGGGGACGTTGTAACCAGAAGGCAAAACGGAATGCCTCTTTTTTTCTCTTTCGTTCGAAAAAGTTATTACACCGAGCGCTCTTTTATCTCCGTTCAAATGGAAAGTCCATGCTAGCCGTTTTCGGGTGATTGATTTCGATAGAAAGCAAGACGTCGCGTTCTTTTCCAGCGAAAAAGCATTCTAAAACTTCCTCGGACACGCCAACATGGTACTCAAGTATTCGTTGTTATGCCAAAATTTTACAGCTTTAAATACATTTTAAAGATGGTTTTAGCTAGGAAAACTTTTGTGTTCTCTTTTCAATCAAAAATCATTTGCAATAGCAAAGTTTTACATTGTGGTTCAAACTTTTCGTATGATTTTATCTTTCATAGGGTCGAATCTTCTCCAAGAAAGACTTCAGTTTGGTTCCAAAGATATAGTTCGTTTGACCAACGATTTGTTGAAATGATTGACATTTATGTAAAGAGTTAAATTATTCTTGACCCTTTATCTTTAAATCTTTTCTAACCTTTTTTTCCTTTATTTTTTTCCAGGTAAGTTTCTTACATGCTATGTGATGCCAAAACTGTCCCCGTTTGATTTGGTAAGAGTTAATTTGTTTTTACGATCCGCGGCTGTGATATTTGATGATGAAATGTATCAACATTAAATGAGCCAACTTTTTCCTGCCAATTGAAACTCTATTACTTTCAACCGCGATTCACTGTGTAGCATAAAACAAAAACTTTTCTTCAACCAATTTCCCACGACAATCGCGCAATGGCGTTTCTTTATCCTAACACATCTACTTTGTGAAAGTGAAAGCAATCCGTCGCGAAGCAATGTTGAGCGGGTTGTTTTAGAATCCTTCTCCGAAACTTGTAGATGCGACTATCAACGACACCGTCGGTTCGTCTCCCGTAAGAAGCAGAAGAAGGAGAAGAAGCAATGCCGACAAGTTTATGTTACCCACTTGACTAATATATTTTTCATTCTTGACACACCGTGGTCCGCATGGAAACGGAAGCCGAAAAAGGGACAAATTGCACCAGACTGGTTGTGCGAGGGCTTGAAGGGATAGAATGGTAAAGGACTAGAGAGAGGGAGGGAGAGAGAACGACATCTTTCTTCAGTATATTTTTGTGTGTGTGTGTCCACATTACACAATGATGCCAGACAGTGTGCTCGAAATGAACATCGTTTCGGAAGAGAAATGGGCGAAGGAAGAAAAACTGGTCGGAAAAGCGTCCAAAAGATGGACGATCCCAAAATAGGACACTGGTATGCTTCGATGCTGGAGGAGGGGAGGGAAAGCTCACCTTCCCACCAGGTCCACCACCGTTCGAGTGCATGTCGCGTCAACGAGCCAGCCGAAAGCGATACCTCATCTTTAATGCACCAGCCAGGGGGATATCTAACGGGAGTGTATGAGTGTGTGTGTGTGTCTTCTAAAAATGGAGAAAAAGAAAGCCAAAAGCCCGACCGGTCCGAAGAACGTTCGATTGAAGTAAGATAACCGCTCGCTGACCCTGCTAGAAGGAGGTGGAAATGGAAACCGTAGGGAAAACAAAACAAAGGAAAACTGATGGTCCAAAGTGCAGTCTTACTTTCGCGGAAAGCACCCTCAACTATTCTTGGGTCATTACAAAGTTGAGTTTTCTGTTTACGAACAGCACCGAAGCACCGTTGGAAAACATGTTGTCATACAGCAGGGCGCCGCAAATGGGAAAGCTTTCCCAAATGGCGTGAAAACGGTGGACGCGAAAACGTAAGTTCAATTGTGCTCCCTTTCGTCGGAGGGCCGCCGTCGTCATCGCCGTCGCAGACATTGTTTGCACAATCCTTGTTAGGGTGTCGAGTGGAACCGAAGCTTTCCACTCGCCTGCCCGTCTCGACATTGGCGCAAATCGATGTCAAGGAAACGGAATTGAATGCGACGAGGCTCCTGGGTTTTGTTTTCCGTTTTTTCCTATTACTTCATGCACTCGTGCTATGAGGAATGTTCACACCATACCGTCCAAGGACACACTTTACTAAAGCATCTAATTCCCCCAAAAAGATGTACACGTGCGGCTTGAGCGCTCGTGCATAATTTAAATTTGGAATGTTGCGCCTTCGCTGGTTGATGATTTTTGTCTTGGTTTGCTTCTATCGCGGTGAGTTGCAGGAAAATTCTCGTGAATTTATTCGAGAACTCAGGAAAGAATTCATTTATTCAAACCTGTTGGTCGAGGGACGCTTAAACGGTTTGGTTGCTTGCGCAAGAGAAATGTAGGATTGTTCTATACTTGCTAAACAGCAGTCAAAATATTCATACTCCAAGGAAAACTGCTCTTTGCTGAAGTGGGGGGGAAAAACCGTCCAGAGAAAAATTCGGGAAAATGGAAAACACACGACCACGGGTCGGTAACAAGACGCCGAAAAGGTATAAACAAAAAAGTAAAACCCAAGACGAAAAGAAAACACTCGCGATGCAAAACTGTAACATCGCGTCTCGAGTAGAATTATAATTGAAGCGGAATTCATTAAGGGATAATGAGAGGAAGTATGCACGAGACCGGAGCGCTAGAAAAACAAACAGAAGGTGCCGCCGCCTAAAGAAGAAGGAAATGTACGACGGAATGCATGAATGATGAGGAGAATATTTCGTTCACCAAACCGAACACCATTTCACGAGGGACCGGGGAACTGGCAAAGGCGAATGGTTTCCGTTTTCGTTCGTCCTTTCGCTCGCGATGGTTGCTTTGTTTTTGTATACGACACCGGGCGTCTCCATCGTCGTTGGGCCGCGTCTTCCCGTACTTCTCAAGTGAGCGGAAATTAATTTTTTGGAAGAATGCATCCCACAGACTCCCGAGACAACGACGGGCGTGCAAACGTTTTTGTTTTTGTCACTCTGCTGCTCCATTCGCGTTATTCGCTCCGCGATGTCTCAGGTGTTCTGTGTCGATGTCCTCTTATTGAACGTTCCGGCATTGCGAAGGGTGGTTCAACGAACCTGGTTGCTGCCGGTGGGACAGAGTTCCCGCAGGTGCCTCGTTCTAGCCATACTGCCTCCAGGGAGCGTGTTCTCCTTGGTCCTTGGTTTTTGCCCAAAAATGCTCGCTCACTTTCGCTGCCGCCTTTTCACAGCACCTTCTCCGTGAGCTATTTTTTCCCCTTGCGCACCACAACATCGCCCCAATATTGTTCACCTTCCTCTTCGCTATCGATGGAATCATTCAGGCAAAGTTCCGTGCAGACGCAACATAAAAAATGCCACCCAACTACCTGGTGAACCCCATTCGCCTTCCTGAAATAAAAGCAAAACCTCGCGACGAACCACCTGCGTTCGCGAGTGGCAACACAAACGGCAACATCCGCTCGCAACATACATCACAACACATCCCAGGGCAAACCTTGCCCGAAGGGAAGGGCACGTAAGGTGCGAGCGGAAGGTTTTATGCATATTGTCACCGGCATCTGGCATGACGTGAAATGCTGATGTTTCGCGTGCCGCTCGGTAAACAGAAAATAAAAAAGGAGAAAATAAGCCAGGGAAAGAGGACAAGCAAATACGATGTAATAAAAATCAAACGAAAAACAGGTAACTTATACATACGGCCGCGACGCTCCGCGATCCCTTCCGAATCCATACCGTCCACATGCTAATGTCGTTGGCTTCTGGCGAGGTTTTAGTTGACATTTGGTTGCACATATGTAAGCAGGCGAACGAATCCTGAAGGTGGACTCATTCCACTCAAACCCAACGTGGCGTAGATTGCCCAGACAGGATGCAAAGCGTACGAAGCACAGGAAATTGGACGACAATGCAACACAAAATGATGGCGCCGAACGTGCCACGCTCCGCTCGGTGACTGTGTGAGGAAATTTATTCGATGGAATCGCTATTAACCAGAACGATTGATCTAGCATTGATTACGCAATACAATGAGACTAGGATTTAGTTTTAAATTATTTCTATTGAAAATCAATATTAAAACCAATCGTATACTAAACGGTATAATGTTTAAACTATAGATTGTTATCCTTTTTGGGTTTCCGAAAAAAAAGCTTGTAATAAGGCTTCCATCGTGAGTTTTTTTTGCTTATTACAATTAAATACAAATATGGTACATCACGGGGCCATTACACTCCATTTATGTTTTTCTTCTTTTCATCCTTGTTTAGCAAGGAGAACGGAGGTAAAGCAAGGCCCTGTCAGCGCCTCCGACTGGGAGGGCGATTCGATGAATATTTACACGGCTCCTTGCGTGCGGTTGTGCCCGCCGGATGGCATATTTTACCTGAACAATTTCCTTTTCACCTCGCTGTATTTATGTAGTCTGTCTCACTGGTTTTTGCATCCTTTATTAAATGTCGACGTAAGAAACTCACCCACGAGGCTGTCGCAGAAGAAGAAGCACTCCTTCCGCCTCAAGTGTAATTGCTCAGTGCAGTAGAAAAAGGAAGATGGAAGAGATTTGAAAGAGTTATAATTTTTCAAAGAAAGTCTTTTTAACTCATTAGCTTGTTCGATAATGTTATGTATCAATTCATTTTGATCGTTCATTGACTCATTATTTCCATTTAATTTAATACGTATGAGGAAAATGTTGGTGTTGTTTTCTTATTTACCTTAGCTTTTTGTGTTGATTAAAAAGTTTATCAATATGATTTCGACTGATGACTTGATTTTGAACAAAAATAGTATGCTGTTTTTAAATGGCAAATCCTCAAAAAGCGAAAAGGTACATGTTTAAAATTTTCTAAAACTTCCACTTTTGCTTGCCTGACGCACCTCACCCTTCGCCAAAGGGACAATTTTACCCTCTTTTCCTTGCAAACCGATGATGTTTACGAGCTGCCGATTGCAGTGATAAAAGATTACGATAACGACGTCGGTTATGATGAGCGAGGAGAAAAAAAGGACAAAGTGTCAACCAATCGAGCACCGATTCGATTCAATATGTTCACTCGGGACGCATCCCTTTCCATCGTCGGCTGCGGGGACGTCGAATCGTCTTTCGTTCGATTACGCTGTCAAAGCAACAAGAGCAACAACAACATCAGCAAAATAGACACCGAAGGTGGAAGGAAATAGATCTGCTCGTTCCACGTACGGGCAGCAAATCTGTTTAGCCGAAAGACTCACTCACTTGACACTGACAGCAAGCTTTAGTCCTTGTCTGTCGGGTTCCGTTGGATGATCTGGGCAGGGAAGGGTGGGGAGGTGGACGAGCCGTTTGGGAGGAACCGCATTACTGGAAACGCCACCAACAACCCATTTCGGTGAAGCTGTCTGGTTTGTCTGGGCTTCGGTCGGATTCTCGAACTTCTCGCCAGCGCTCACCCGGTGTGATGTGGGCTGACGCTACTCACCCTTTGCCCCAAAACACTCACATACACATACACACACACATACACACCTATATCGCGTTTCCGTTCGACACCAAATTAAAGCTTGCCCCTTCACGTGGTTCGTGGAAAGCCGGGCAGGATGTCTAAGTGGTAAAGCTAAACCTGAGCTGTCGCTCAGTCTGGCGTTTGTGTCGGGTGGCGTGGTGCGTAACAGGTACCGCCACATACGGCCAGACCACTCGACGGGAGCACACGAATCGAACGCCCCCTTTCCACACCGATACCGATATGATGGTGCCGAAGTGAATTCGCAGAGCCGTCAACGGCCGAAGCGAAGGGACGCGCGGGGGGAGGGATGAAAGTGATCGAAGCAAAATAATTCTCACCCAAAACCCCCTACCCTCGCCTCTCACGCACTTTGAAAGCGGAGAGCGACCATGGCAAGCTGGAGGCTGACGACGACGACGACGACGACGACGAAGGATTCTCTGATGATGAAGGATAATTTTCATCACAGATTGACTGACACTTGCTCGCTTGTACCTCTTGACATAACCGGGGGAGGGAGGGTGGGGTGTTTATCCACCTCAAATCGGTATCTACGTCTAGCTACTACAGATATTGTGTTTGAATGGATGAGATTTCCAAAACGGCCGCCATATTTAGAAAACCCTGTAACGAAAGAAGCAAGTGAATGAAATGTTTATTTTATTTTTATTTATAAAAGCTCTCTTGTGTGGTTAAAGTATTTTTCTAGATTTTCTATAAGATCATTACTAGTGTTGTGCTTAGTTAATCTTTTGACGAGATTCATTCTGATGGATTCATGAATGTTTGCGGATTCGAATCTTCAAAGTTTAATGAATCTTTCGAAACCTTAATGAATCTTCATGAATCTTTCATGGATATGTCATGAATCTCCCCGATTCTTTCATAGGCTTGGACAATGCGACCAAAAAAAAGGGTGTTCCTCAACCCATTTTTCGCTGGTGACTTTTCATCAGTTTGTGTGTCTTTGGTATTCATGAATCTCTCGACGAAAGATTATAAGGCAGTGATTCATTCAGATTCATATTCTGCCCTTATAATCTAAATCAGATTTACACAACTCTAATCATTACCCTAACTATCTGAACAGTTCCGATTAGCTGGTTTGCTCATAACTTCTTCTCTCTCTTTCTTCTTGACTTCTCTTCGTTGAATGTAAAAATTTTACCAATGACCAATCTTTTGAATGATATGTTTATGAAACTCACGTAAATCTGTAGAAATGATTCTATAAAGTACGGTCTTTACATGTATAAATGAAATGTTTGTTCATTTGGTATCTAAAGAACAAAACTAAATAAAAGAAATGTAGTGTATTTATCAATCAAAAATTATAAAATAAATAAATCTTTACATTTTGTACGAGTTTTTGAGAAAATGTTGATTTGATGATCTAAAATTCGTGCCAACTCCACACAAGTTCCATTAAATAATCCTTAATCTGTTTATCATAAAATCTTCTAAAGTGCTGGATGCCATCTGTTTGGATAGATTAGCTCACTCGTCCATCCTGATTTACGTTTACATCTATCAATCCATAAATACGTTAATTCTAGAACATCCAGGAACTTTGAATGGCACACATTGTACTCTGTCAACATTTGGATTAGATGTTCTCCTCCAATGTTGATAGTAGAAAATAGGCAATACGAATAATTGATTCGAATCGTCCTCGAGCAAACAACTGCATGAAAACGAGTGATCCTGCTGGTATTTTAATTTATACATAATTTACCTCTTTTGGCCCATCGGAAGCGTTAATCCAAAATGCAGATCCTTGTAAAACCGCTGCAAAACCGAAAGCTAAACCAGTTTTGCCATACGCGAACCCACACGCATCGTTTCCATCACCGATCATGACGTTCATCAAACGGCATCCGATATCCTTTTAGTCCCTCACAAATGCGCGCGTGATGACTGAAACTCGAAACGATAATCAGCCGCTCGGAAAAACCGGGATAAAGACCGCCAAAGGGGTGTCCTCTGGCAGGACTGTTCCGTAGAACGGTGGTTTCGGTTCTCGAAATTGTTCACCACACAATATCAAACACGTCGTACAGTTTTAGGTACAGAAGAAAAGCGGAGTTGGCGTTGTTGGAGGCGTGTTGTTTCGTTAGGCAACCATGATTTAGTTACTCGTGTGAGGTGTTAATCCGTGCACGGAGCACTGTCAGGTATGCGGATCGAACGTGCGATGGCGAAAAGGCTCGAGGCAGAAGCATGTTTGATGTTGATTTATGCTAAACCCGGGTGCCGCGTTTAGTTTGCTCGCAATCAGTTTCGTGTACGTTTGTAATCGGATAATGTTAAACTACCCGGCCAGATAACCATCGTGTGGCAGATGGATCCTATCGTAATACAAAGCAAAACTCGACCACACACAAATTCATTTCGATTCGAGCGTGGAATTAACATCCTCGTACCAGTTAGAAATCCCATTAGCCCGCAAAATAGTTTTTAAATACCCCAACATCGAAGTGATTACACTTCAAAAGGTTCCGCGAGCATGGTAAGAAATAATTATCCTTCCCAGGAGTCGCTTCCTTTATTAATGAGACTTTTCGCACAAACCTCATCATTATGAAACGGTCTCTGCAAAACGCAGTGGCTTCCATCCGGATAAACCAGGTGCGGTGTCAATCAGCAGATATGCATCCGTTACACTTACTCCCAACAAGAGGCAAAAGGCGAGCGACAACGAACGCTGGAGGGAAGCGCTCGGGCATGTGCAGAGTTTAATTGAGGGAAAAGGGGGAGGAAAATGTTTAATTAAATTCAATATCCTAAACGCTGCGGAAAAACCACAACGATCAAGCTAAAAACTTTCGCTGGCGCGCCGGTCGGAAAATGGCTTTTCATGGTTTGACACCATTCCGTGTGGATAACGATGGTGCGGATGGAGGGTGACGAAAGGGGGTTGGCCAGACACACCGACACACACAGAAGGAATGGGGGCCCCGAGTGGGGCGGGGTTTCGGTCCTATCTTCCGTTTGCCATCGTGCCGGCAAGCGCAAGCGGGAAAACATGACAAACTTTAATTTAATGACACATGAAACGGTTCGCTTCTCGCGCGCCATAACGCGCGAACCTGGCGTACCGTCTGTCGCCGGCACAGGACAAAGGATCCGGTATCCTGCCTGGCGTGCGGAAGAGTGCATTGGACTCTTTAATTTCAGCATGCTCTTTGCTTTGCACACGGCGGCTCCACTCGGTGGGAGCCTTTTATGCTGCCTCAGCGATTAACTACGGGCTGACTTTCGTCCAACGGCGCGGGGAGGGAAGGATGGAAAACCACAGCCAAACGATGATCGGCGGTTAAGGATGGAAACTCCCGGTGGGGGAGTCTGGGAGGTTTTGAACCTGGCGCTTGGAGCCGAGCGAAGGATATAAATTTATGTTCATTAAAAATTAAACGATTTCATGAATTTGCACTCTAGCACTTGTATTGGCGCGTGGAAAATAGTACCTCCCACCCCGCCCGAGTGGCCGTCACAGTTAGGAAGAATTTTCAATCAACCTTTCCCACCAACCTGTTATAGATCTTCGTTTAACTCCAGACCGTTCCTAGGTCGAGAAAAAACCACCATTTTCCGACCATTCCAGATGTAGTCCGGGGCGTCCTTCGACCGAACACCGAACCGACCACAAACGGAATGATAAGAATCCACATTTCAATTAGTCTGACTGCTGACCATTTGGGCTTCCGTTTCGTCTCGGGTTAAGTTTTCCTGCTTCTACTTTCCTCACGAACTCACTTTCGGTTCTCCCACATCTCCACCACTTGGTGGCTGAATGGAGCGTGCGGTTTTCCTCTTTTCTTTCATCCACTCGAGGGAAAACCAGCTCCTACCTCGGAGCAATTCTTTACAAATGTTTCGTTATTCTTTTTCGCGTGGTTCTATTTTGTTTTCCCCCCGTTTTTTTTTTTCGTGCCCACCGGATGTCGAGCTGTCTGAAACACTGCACGATTTTCCCAGCGGCGCTCAACCTGGAGCAACCTCAACGAACCGAAGGACCGAGGCCCGAGTAGCGCGCCCGTTCTCGGCAATGTCGTTGACATTTCCGCTTATGCTTGCGTTCGGTACAACGCTTTCCCAACTTCCCGCCGGAGCGTTTGAGAATTGAGTGACTTGTGACGGCAGGACCTAGGGCGGGCGATGGTTCCCGGCACAGGAAAAGCGACACAAACACGGTTAGAAGGAAAGTGCGCACTGGGAAGGTTTTTTTCTCCCCTCACTTCTTTCGACTGTGTGCGGTTTTACCCTGACTCGTACCACGAGACAAAACGTCCGCCAGCGGCATGATGGGGATGCTGATGGGGAATCGAAATGAAAATTTATTAAATTGAAGGTTTAATTTGGCGTGGAGTTATGGGCGAGATTTGAGGGAAAACTTTTGAGTGATGCCGGGTTGATGAACCTTCGCTGATGATGTCTGATTGTTGCGGAGGGTCTCGGAGAATGGGTCTCACCGGGAAGGAAAAGGTTTCCCGGTCGCGTTTTCGTGGCGTTTGGTTTTGTTTGTTTGTATGATTGTTGCGTACGTGAGGTTTTTGAATTTTCTTCGCAAGATGTGTACTTCAAAGGTGCTTAATATACATGCATAGGGTGTAGTTAATGTATGAATGCTTTTTTTAGTTGTCTGCACTATTTTTTTAATTTTTAATACTGCTTATGGAGAAAAGTGTTAGTTAGCCCTTTCGTATGTTTATAATGTTCTTCAAATGTCAACGACTAATTCTATCAAACGTTTTTGTTGATATGTTTTTTTGTGTTTTAAGAGGTATCTTAATACTTTAGTGCTCCTTTAAAATGTTGGCTTTCTAATTTGAATAGTGTTAAACATTCATACTCTTTTAATAGTTAATCCAGCATAACAAATACTTAACAATCATTAACCATCCTAAAATATCCTAGCCACACAGACAGAAACCTCATCTGCACGAAATGGTAAAGCTCTCCTTAATGAGCTCCTTTCGCTAAGTCGTTTACAAACAGGGAGTTCCAGATACATCCAAACAAACACACACAACCTCACGTTTACTAACAATCGTTAGTCGGTGAATACTCCACTGTTTGGCGCATTCCATTCCTTCCTTGTGCTCCGGGAAAATATTTCGACCTGCAACGGCTAAGAGTTTTCCCAAGCTCCGCTCTGAAGCGTTCGTTTGAATACTACCACACTCGGTCTAATGCAACCCAGCCAATTACGACGATCGACCACGTAAGGATCATAATTTCCGTTGGCGCACCATTATAAACGTGAAAACGTAAAAGTGGGCCCATTAAAAACCGAGTGAATTGTGCACTAGTTTTTCCAACCCCGGCCAACTCCCATGGAGGGAATGTAAAAACTTTAGAGGATACTACTCTGTAACGTCCTCCCAAAAAGCATCGTTCCGTACGGTGCACATCGGATCGTCGTCCGTTTTTCCTTTTACGTGCCGTGTGTAAAAAGCTCATCTTATCACCATGCCATAATCATTTTCCGCTGCATATTCCATTTTCCGATGCTGTCGTGTTTGGCAATGCCCGGGTTGAAGCGCTCTGATTTCCAACCCCTTTCCCCGTCCTGTCTGGGATGCATCCGGCGACCGGCGGAAGCTAAACACAACGCGCACACGATTTCCCGGGCACGTACAACGACAACAGCGACCCGGCGTCGACGTCGTTGCATAAAACCGTAACGCCTTCCGTTCCGAAACACATCCTTTCAGTCGCATCGTTGTCTGTCGTCATAGTGCCATCATCGTTAAAATCATCGCCATCATCATCATCATCGTTCCTTCGGAAGAAAGGGGAGATCGAAACGTCGACCGAGCGTCTGGTGACGGAAAGCGTACCTCCCGATGCGGTACGGTACGGTACGGTTTTCCCTCGGGCCAATCTTGTTTGATGCAATAATGATCAGTAAAATCATTTTAGCCACTTTTCCGCCCTCCCGTTCGATCGCTTTTCAATGTGTTCGGCTCACGAAACGTTCGCCGCCAGTTCGGAACGCACGTTCGAAAAGGGGAAGCCCGCTTTTTTCCCACGGTGGAAAACTCGACAAATAGACCGGCGGAAGCTCAGCATGGTGTAGGTGGATGTGGGGGGGGGGGGGGGGCTTTTTCAGTATTTGAATGTGCCCTTTTCTATTCAATTGCGAATGGTTTTCGGAACGGCATCACGCGGGCGTGCACAAGAATGGAAATACACGGTAGACGAACGCGCACACACATACACACACATACAATGTCGTCCTTGTGCCAACTGGAAGCGGGAACGGTTTTGAATGTTTTTTCCGCTCCCCTTGTAAGGCTAACCGTTTCCCCCGCCGTCTGGCGTGTTTGGGGAAGACAGAAATTTCCCCGTTAACTTTTCTAACTGCATTTTCTCCCGGGGCTCCAAATAAACAAGGTTTGCCCGTGCTCACCGATGCCTGTTTGTATTTGTTTCGATGATCTTCTGTCGGAAAGCACTGGCTTGTCTCATTCAAACCCGGTCGTGTACATCCGCCCGAAAACGGAAAACGGTTTACAGTTACGTGGGAAAGTGTTTCCAAAAGTTGCTACAGACGCTTTTGCTTCGGTTCGTCCTTCGAGCGTCGTCCTTTTGAGGCGGACTGCTCCCAACAACACCAAAAACAGCGACGCCAACGACGATTGCAGCGAACGAGCGACCAGTGACCGCATTGTGCACGCCGCCACCTCCACCTCCCGCTTCCCGCACACCTCCACCCAGCCCGCACGACACTCCATCGGGACTCGGTTGCGTTGTGGTGTTTTCCCACAGGCAACATAACCTCGCGTGCTGATGCTCCTTGCCACGGACACGGAATACACACACACACACACACACACACACCCACACACACACACACACACAAATGAGACGGCACCGTTGTTGGACCCCATAAAACCTGGCGGGAGTGTTTCGCTTTCAATCAACCACCGCAACAACGCTGCCCGTTTTCCGCTCGGGCTGAAGTTGAAAAGTTTTCCCCGGCGCTAGCGCGTCAAATGTTTTTCCTTTTCCGCCCGGAGGACGGAAGGCGTGGGAGTTTTGGTAGGAGTTTGGCGAGCGAGTTCCGTTGGTGCAGTGAAGATTTATTTATTTTCTTTCAAGAAAACCACCTCTTATGCAGCAATTTACATGCGCTTCATTATTTGTACACCAATAGCCTTGGGTATTGGAGAGTTTTGGATAGAATATTATACAAGTTCGTAGTCTTTGAAAACAAAAGCTTTCGTGTTTTGTTTATGAATACTTAAAAGTAAAACTTAGTCTTCAATTTAAACTATGATTCTACTAAACGTTAAGCTGGAATCGCTTTAGTATAAGTATCATCTATTCGGATCAAGATAAGTATCATCTATTCGGATTAAAGAAAAAACAGTTATTTTTCTCCTCTCCTTAATAACTTTTAAACAAACTTTTTTTTCCTGTTTGATGAAAGTTTTGAATGAATAATTATTCGAATTGATTCACTAATAAATTATAACATATTTTCTTGCAACTTACAATTTATTACATTTTAAAACTCGAACTTAAAACATTTCCAAAACGCCATAAATCCGGGCCCACTGTGCGACTACGATGTTAAACATCCGCAAGCTAACTCTCTCCTTCCACCTGCCCCCCCCCCCCTTCCTTCCTCTCTCGTCAAAACTTCCACCCGCAAAACCCCGTGAACGGTGCGCCATGATCCCGACAATTTGTGTTCATTTGTTCAACTGAATCCGACGCCGTCCGGAGCCGAATTTTCCTTTCGCGCTACCCGTCGAGTAATCTCGCTTCCGACGTCGTCCCAACACTGCGAAAGCTCTCCACTACTCCTCTTCCATCACCCCCAGGCGAACGCTTGGAAGAGCCATCCTTTCGCTCACGCTAACTAGACACACAATTTTCGGAGCCGTCCGCCAAATTTCCACCACCACTTGGCACCGGTTGGAAAACCCCCGCAAAAGTTCAGCCAAAGAAAAGGACGACTTCCGTTTAAGCTTTTACTTTCCCTAGACTTTCCCCGGGAATTTGTTGCCAGTGAAAGTTACCCCTTGCTCCCGCCCAGACGGCTGGGTGCAGGGGGGGAAGGTATAGTGGGAACCGTCGCTACCGTTGAATCTTTCAGTTTTCCTCGCCTGATTCTATTTTCGTTGAAGGAAGGATGAAACATTTACCCGGGTGTTTCCTCGCTGGGAGAAAAAGGAACGACAGCTGTCCCGCGCCGTTGGTGTCCCGCGGTGAAGATGTTCCGCAAGTTTTCCCTCCCCGCCCGCCTCCCGCACTCCTTCCCGATCCGGCGCTGAGGCGAGCGGATAAGGTTCTTGGTCCTTATCATCCCGATACCGTCCTGGGCGTCGTCGTCGTCGTCGTCTGCCTTTGCTGCCGTTATCCTTGGCTGCCGTTGAAGCATTTATTACTATACCAACTTCCCCCTCCCCCCCCATCCCACGCGGCAGCTGCCACCTTCCGCCACGAAAGTATTCTGTTGTTCGCCGAGCAAGGATACGTTCCAGTTTCCTTCGTCCATTCGTCCTTCAACCAGCAGTCGAGCCATGCAACCGAAATTCGGAGGAGACGTTTCAATTTTTTAGGGGTGCATTAACCTTCTTTCCGCTCTCGTGCGCCCTCCCGAACAGCTAGCCCCTTCTCTCACTCGTTGCCCACACTTTCTTTTGCTACAGATCGGATTTTCACCTCCCACAAACCACACCGCTGCACTCCATTTTGCACTCAACGGAACTCAACCCTGTCGCCCGATCTGGACGGTTTGTTGTGGACCGTGTGCCTCCAACCCCCGGGATTTCCCGGGGACTTTGCCTCACGGTTCTATTCATCGTGCGACGATTCTTTTGGGTCCCGGTTCATCCGACAAATCCTGCACCAGTGGGACCTGGAGCCAAACCAGGGAACCTGGAGCCACAGCAGAAGATTTGCCTGTGATTTCGTGGAAACTCAGATACAACAGGCAACCCCTTTGCCGAAACCGTATTCCTGCTTTTTTCTTCTGAAAATGACTTGGACTACAACGAGGACACACAAACACAACTCACACACACATATTACAGCATCTCCCATAATCATCCAGACCTGCACCACATCACCGACGAAGAAGTAAAAGCTTAACACAGGCCGGTGTGGCGAATGGAAAATGGGGACGAGCTTTTCCTTGGTAATTTTCCCGTTCACTGCTCAACTTTGTGCTTGGCTTTATCGAAGTTGTCAGTGTATTCATGACTGAAGGATTTTCATTTCCATTTCTTGTCATATTTAAGCATTTTTTTTTCTACTCTCCATCCCAAGGGATTTTCGGGTAACATTTTCCTGCCGTTCCTGGATGACTTTGTGTGTGTAATATTGCTATTTACACATAACATTGATTCTTCAATGTTGATCTTTTTAATGTGTTTAATGATTTCTAATGTTCCTCTCTTTAAAGACAAACTTTTTGTAAACCATCTAAAAACGAATCGTGAAGGAAAGAATGTACTCATCTTCAGTATCGTTCCGAAAAATGGTCCGCCACGAAAACACGATGCCAGACGAGACATGAAAGTTCTAGTAATTAAATTTATCGAAAGTTTCCACGTTCTGTGGCGCACGACACTCTCTTCAACGCCTTCCTTTGTCCAGAATAAAGCATCGACCAGCAATACCGAGCAGGCCAAAAGTCGGACAGGGTCCATACGTGAGCTGTTTTTCGTAGCGTTTCGTTTCGGTGGCGAAAAATAAAATAGGCGAGCAAAATAAACCATCAACGGCAGACGAGACCATTTACTTCGCATTTTCGATCTGAAGACAAGAATCAATAATTCAGCAGACCGGAATTGTGGGCATCTAGAAGGCCTAACAACTGCAGTAAAATGATGGATGAGCAATTTAATTTTCGCTCGGAAAATGAATTGTAGTTTTGCCGGTGGCAAACAAAGATACGAAAACAGAAAGAATATTTTTAAGAAGGGAAATTCCAAATTAAAACTTTTCTGAAAGAAAGATTCGAACAACGTTGGCATCATTAGCGAGAAAGCTTCATCGTAGTAGATAAAGAAAGGTAGATTAATGTATCCAACTATACTTACCTACATAAAAATATGACATACAAACAATAATACGGTCGGCTCAACAAAATATCAATCAAATCCATCATCAAAAATGCAATCGTAATAGCAAGGTTTCTAATTATTTTTGTTTGGCTTAATTCATCTCAAGGGATGCCTCCTGAGCCTCTCGAACATTGGCTTTTGATTAGAAGATATTTCATTTTTAGCCTCCTCCGCTTTATTACGCCTAGGCAAACGACTGAGCCATGTTGAGAGTCTAGAGTCTAGACGGACGATAAAACGTGGTGTTGCCTTGTGCCAAACAACAATCTTATACAAAATCGTCTGTTGGATGTGGCTCAGAAAAGAAATGTGCAGTGAACATCGTTTACACAATATCTCGCAGTTCCATGCATTGATTAATACATTTTTAGTAAGATCAAGCATATAATAACTTCAAAATGTATTTTTAACACAATTAATACGCAAACAGTAGGTTGTTGTCTTACGGTCCAAAGCTAAGCACAAAGTTAACTAATTACTGTTTAAATTACATTCAGTTTTATTTTACCAGAAGCGATGTTTGTGAGCTGTTAATACAATTTCTTGTCATTGAATTTGCTTTTTAAACTTCCGGCAAAGTTTCAACTCCATTTCCGTTTTGTTTTTGTATTTTATCTGTCACGAAAACAAACGACATGTCTTGCAGGGCATCCCAAACACCCTCCATACTGCCCCTTCACCCGCGAACGCTACCTCCGGTCCGATTCGAGGCCAATCGGCGACGTTGCGTATAATAAAATCTAGGCCACCGGAGATAACTTATGCGTATGTGGAGTGGAGTTGTCCCTTGTTCCTGCCAACCGGCGTGTGGTGTCTGCTGGTTCCAGTGGTGGTTGTGTACATCGACGCTGTCTCCGATCGGTTGGATTACTCGCCGGAACAGCATGAATGATGATAATAAAAAAATAAAGGTATTGACCAACGCAATGCAGGCGCGTGATGCAAGCCGGCATAAGAACCGCGTCTTTGGCCGCGGAGGGCTGCGGAAGACGTCGGCCGAAGGGGCCAAGGGGCGGATATCGATTGTTGACACCTATCGAGCAACGCAACAGCCGAGGAATGTGCCATTGCGCGCGGCACCACTTCAGGCCAATCCGTTTCTTTCCCCACGTCTCACCCGGCGGGCAACGCCTTCGAGCCGCTGGCCACCGTTTAGCACCGACTGAAACGTGGCACGGGGGAAAAGTCAGTCAAGGTCCGGAAATGTAAACCGAAGCTATTGCAACTCGCCTCCCGAGGGCTGATAATTGCCCATCGCTCTCCGATAACGGTCGAGTCTTGATTTGTGTTTTGATTTTTCCTTAAGCCCACGATCCACACAAGCCCGAGACATGCACCGAAGCCTGCAAGACAAACTTCGTTAAGAGACTGGTCATAAAAGTGAAAAACTGGTAACGTTGACATCATTATCCAAATGTAGGCTTTAAGATTTTTGTTTGTTTTTTAACAGTAAAACGCACTTGTGTGAACAATTTTAATTCACGAAGCAAGAGTGCATTAACAGTTGCATAATATATTTGCCATCGTGCTGCACACACACAAACACACACACAGAAGCACACTGTAGGAGCTAAACGAGATAAAAAAATAAGTACAAAAAAAACAAAACATAAATCGTATCCTCATTTCCATTTCGTTGAACGTGCTTTTCCGTCCAATCCCTTCGTTTGCTGGGAGGTAATTGGCGAAAATAGTTGCACCGGTCGTAAAATATTACTTTTTGTTCACATTGGACTCCCTCTGGCTTCGAGGGGCCGTCGGGTTTGTGTGCATTGGACTCCGAAATTCTCACCTCCTTGGGGTGATGAAGACCTGAAGCTACGATAAACCTACTTCCACCTACCCGAAGGTGGTTCGTATTTTGCAATATGAAAAAAAAGTATTTATGCTTTTAAGTAAATGTGTGCACCTCCGAAAGTGCATGTGTGGGGAAGCGCAGTGAGACCACTCAGAAAAAAAACCCAGGAGAAGGTCGTCCGTGGAAGATTATCTCATTCATAAATAATTAATTGCTTGGCACGGATTTTGGACCGGAACGGCGTTCGTGCGAGCGAGTGCGTGAATCGCTGATGATCGATTAAGGGATGATGTGAAAGGTTAGTGTAGCCACATCGGTGAGCCACATTATCACATTCATTCAATGGTTCGCCCATTCGCTTTTTCTTTGCGTCCAACCTACAACGCCTTCAGTTCTTCGAGTCCCACATTATGTTTGATTTGAATCAATGTCTTTGCTTTTACCCCGATTGGAAAATATACTTGGCCAGCCATCGGGGAAGGACAAGGTTTTTATTTGTCGACAGTTTGCTTTGCAAACGCCGGGCATATTTTTCAAATCAGGCAAATGGAACCTCAAAGGAAATGGTGGTAGGTTGGTGATTAAAAACCAATCAACCGAAACCGGGCGAGAAAATGAACCAAACTAACGAGAATTTATTTTGAGCATGTTTGATGTGTGCATGTTGGGCCGTTTTACAAGTATTTCAACTTTACGTTGGTGGACTCGATGCGACAAACTTTATTACAGTCCATTGGGTCCGAAATTAAAAAAAAAGGGTTTTGTTCTTTTTTTTAATTAAACTGATGAATGATTTTTCTTGCACGATTTTTTTTTACATACGTATCTTGAATCTTTATTCTCTTCGAATGGAAAGTTTCTTGTCCTTGCCGAATCTTGTAACCCCAAAGGAACGACAACATTCTGAACAAGACCATGCACGCGACTGAATCACTTTAAATCGATTGAATTTAAAGATGAACAGACGAAAGTATTGAGCAAAAGAACCAAACATAAAAGATACACCTTAAGGGCTCCCAAATTATCATTCATTATTCCGTCTGTTAACCTAGCGAAGCGCAACGATGGGAGACAACGCAATTTAAATGTTCCACTCTTCTTATGTTCTTTAGCATAAAAAAAAAACATCCAGTCCTACGGAAATTTCCAATCGAAGCATCGTTGCGACGGTGCGCTCCCTCTTTGCCGTTGTTTATTTGGGCCAGCCCAGTAGGCCTAATATTAAGTGTTACATCATTCTCGCGGCAGCACAACTGGGGGAAGCAAAACAACAACAACAACAAAAAAACGCAAGTAAAATGGGTTGAAAACCCCACAGCGCAATCATGGCGGTTAAGTATGGCGTTCACGCAGCCGGTAGCAATCAAATGCCGCGGGCCAAACAAAACGCCAAAACACTGCCTCCGTGTGTACTACAAATTGACTCACGCGCAGTCACCTTGTGCCGTCCACACCGTGCACTCCCACCAGCCCACCCCCCACCCTTGGAACCAAATTGATCCGGACCGCGTCCAAACCGTCGCAACCGTCGTCGAGGGAAGTCTCCGTAATACACATATACGCACGCACCCAAACTTGCGCGGATGCACTAAACTATCAATCGAGTCGGTTAAAATCGTGCGCCTTACTTTCGATAGCCACCCCGTTCCAATCGGGGGGACCCTTAATCACCCGTCAAACGCAGTTCCTCCATCTTGGGAAGTGTTGTGAAAATTCTCACACAGGTAGCGTTTGTGATCCGGCGTAAACTACTTTTTATTCTACGAAGAGGGGCAGGAAAAGGAACCGTCCGCTTTTTGTTTGTCGATCGGAGCGAAACCCAAACATCGCCCGCCATCGCACGGCCGAACGAAGGTGAGCAAACAACAAAATGTGTAATGTGGGGAAACCATAACACAACAAAACAAAACAGCAAAAGCCGACCACACCACTTGCCACCTGTCATTTTGATCGCGGGTGCGCGGGAACCGCCAACCAAACGCGGGGTTTGCCTAATGCACGGCGAAACGTCAAACATGGCATTGACACAGAAAACGGTCGCTGGTGGCCGTCGAGCGAGGAATTTCCGTTTCATGCTGGTAAACAAACGGATGGGGTGTCCAGATTTGTTTTCAATATTTTGGGACGTGGGTTGATTAATGAGAAAAAAATTTACAGTAGCTATCAAAATGCAGGTAAAAAGTATAACATAATACAATAACTATCTATCTGATGAAAGTACGGTCTAAAATTTTTCGCGCCACGCAACTTCCAATGCAATTTCCTAAGTTGTTGTTTTCGTACCGTGTGTGTCGTTCAATGCCACCAAACCATCCAAATTTTAACGCGCCGCAGATACATTACGACGCAAACACTTTCTAGGATTGAAGCGATGCGATGCAACAGAGATTTCGTGGTTGTGTTTTCTGTTGATCATTGCTCTTCCCATTTCGATTACACTTAACGTCAATCACCAAGGAGGTTTGAAAAATGAGATAACAAAGTAAAAGTTTTTTTATACATTGAGGAACGTTTTTCTACGATAATTTTTGTGGCAGTTTGATGTAACTCGACACATTTCTGATCAAACAATCACTTTAAGGCGTTTCATTTATAAATAAATTACTTAAAACTTTTGTGATATTTTCATATTGCTATAGGCTATCTTTCAGTTCCTGCATTCGCGTTATTTATGTTGTTCAATATCTCAACTGCAGGCTGCACTGAATAATGCATTCATCCTGTACTGCTCCCGATCATTACTCATTAGTCACACTTGTTGCGGTGCATCGCAGAAGCTTCTTGAGGCAATAACTCTTCCAATGACCGATCAAGTCCTGTTGTTGTGGGCACGGTGCGTCTTCTCATTAATCAACTGCGTATCGATCGCATCAACACTAGCTGAGCGGAAAGCGTTAATACTAGTCTCGGTGGAATGGAGTGTACTGCGAGGAACTTCCTGTGTGAGTCAGTTTTAGCTGAGGTAGCATTGAGGATGGTAGGCACTCTAGGCCACCCTTTCCCATCCTTAGTTTAGCATAAGGAAGAGGTGATATTTATGCATATCAGTACACGGTGTACGTACCTCATGCTACGTTGTTCTGTTCTTGTATGTAGAGGTCGTAAATCTAGCATAAAGATTACCGTGCGTCCCATTCCGCCGAGGAAAAATGTTTACCCTAGTATGGTAATCATTACTGTTCCAACCTAAGGCAAAACGGAGCATCGGGTCCGGAAAACGGAGTCAGGATCAGTATGAAGTTGATCTTGGGCATCCGGCGTCGCCCTTAGGATTCTTTATTTAACTAGACCACTCATCATTCTTGAAGTGAGGCGTTGGGCGTGAAGGTTACTTTACATATACGAGAAGATTACAAGTGCAGGCGATTCGAACGAAAATGATAGTGTAGAATCGATCGGAGTCAAGGTTCGCGGGAGCTAAACATCTTCGAGTTCACTTCTAGTGCAGGAAATGAAGCATGTACTTTTTTGTACAATAATTTTTATTTTTATTTACTATATTTGTCTGTTTGACAATAAGAACATTTAAAAATATTTACTTTGTTGGTAAGTTGTTTATTTTATCATTTTTATGGATGAAAAATTCAATTGCGAATCTATTTTGATTCATTCACAATGACAGCATAAAGATGCAGCTTTCGTCCATCTATTGGTCGTTAACAAGAGTGGTTTTAATTAATGACAATTTTCCCTGCACCTCAGTTGCACTCACAACGTTTTCCGTAAGCTGCTCCAATAGAAGAGAAACCTCCATGCGAAAAGGTAAAACAAGTTCCTCTTGCTTGATGGAAAACGCCTATCTTACACCGATATGGCCCACAAGAAAGTGAAAAGAAACCCGTCTCTCTATTGTAGTTATCGCGCAAGACCACCCTCGAAACTATTCTTATGTGGCTCGATGTTTACCAGCTAACGATTTAATGAGATGAATTCCTCGATCTTTAGATACGTCCCATTTAACATACCGTATCCGTGCGCATCGACGATGGGGCGTATGAAAAACCAGGCCACATTCCCAGCGCAACCCGCTCTGAGTCGCACGCATGGCCGGCAAACCATTTTTTCCCCTCCTTACATCCACCTTCCAAATCGTGTGAAAACATTGCGCAAATCCTTTACCGACGGAACTGCGATTTGCATACTCCATTCATCATCGGATGTTTGAGCTAGAAAGATAACTACATTCTATTGGAAAATCTGAAATACTATCTTTTGCACCGGCGATGGACACCATCTCTAATGGAATGTGTTCATTTTAGTTGGAACAAAAAAAACCACTTCCGATTATTAATGCCGTAAGCATTGCGTTCATGGATAATAAAAAGTAAGCGAACACAATTGAATCTAATTCTTGCTGTTCACATTGCCGTTAAGTAGATTACGGCGAAAAGGTAAGAATTACTCCTTATAAAATCCAGAAATCTTAATGCAATTAGTCTCCCATGGCATGGGAAAAATATAAATAGTAATAACAAGCATATAAAAAGGTGTACTAAAGACTAGTAAAACATGATATTATCTGTTTTACGCTGTACGAAACGTGCTGCGTTTCGGGTGAAAAATCATTATTGCTTCAATGCCTAGAATCATCACCAAACGTGCAAGATTGTTGTAATAAAAAAGAATTTTCCGCCCCCGGGTGGACTCGAACCACCAACCTTTCGGTTAACAGCCGAACGCGCTAACCGATTGCGCCACGAAGGCCGCTTGAAAAACGTTAGATAATTTGAAAGCAGAACCCAATCAGTTGTCGTTATCCTCATCTGCTTTCAACCACGTTATATTTGTATGTGTCGCATAGGAAGTTTTCCCTTAGGAATGCGATGTAATGAATTAGTTTTTAAAAGATGTGTGTACGTCGTGTATACTAAAAATCGATTCTTGCCTCAATAGACAAGTTGCTAAACGAAGAGAAAGCAAACCAAGCTGCTTCATGTCATCAACTCAAGCGAAACGGGCGGCAAAGCTTCTGCCCACTGAACGGGAAATAAAATTTATTCACTTTCAATAGCAACCGGGGAGGGGTTGGTCCGGATGGAAAAGGCTGCAAAATAGAAACACTGCAAGCGTGTAGGGAAATCGAATCAACTTATCTCTTATCAGTGAGAAGCGTGTGCAATGAGCGTAAGATTTGCTAACATAGCTATGCACGTGTCTACCTGCAATTGCAATGTTGGAAAGGGAAACTTTTCGCATATTTTCCCGCCGCATGGAAGAAAGTGTGAACAATTATACTTCTTGTTTGGAAAACTCAGTCTTATATCCACAATGATCTTTCAAACACCATTTCATGGTTTTTACACGAAAAATATTAGGAGCGGCCATTAAAACGCAAGCACACGTGACCAGTTTTATGTTTAACAGCATCGGAAAATCGTACTTTTCAACAGTAATGTCTCATTAGCTTCCGGGCTTTAGGGCTCGCTACGCAAATGGGCTTTACCGAGAATGTGGATTCTGTTTGGCATTTTAGCATAACATTTTTGCCAACATCATCCCCCAATAGAGCATACACGCACACTCTAATCCCAACCCGCCATCATCGTGCCGGGGCCGATGGATTGGGCAAAAACACGGGACATGTTCATTCGGATATGAAAATTATCTCTTGATATGCTGGCTAAGCCACGGGAGCACGGCCAACGCTAAGCTTGAAGGTTGCATGTTGTGGGATTTTCCCGGAATAAAGAACCGATCCTTGTTACCGTAGCTGATACTGTTGCGTGCACCCGCAGGACATGTTCAGTACCGCTTGTTTGAGTTTGGAATAACAAAAACATTTTCAAGAGTCTATTTCCATGCGCCGATGGCGAAATTTTCCTTCGCCTCCTCCCTTTACGCCGCCTTGCTCTATCTATTAGTTAGTATGGCTCAGCTCGGTTTGGAGTGCTTCCGAGAAATTAGATATGCGCTTTTCCATCTCCTCATCCTCCTTTTGAGAGGGATAGGCGGCCCACCCCTACTAAACCCCCCTGGACAGGCGCATGTTCCGGTGGAAATGTAGACCTGAAATGAAATCGAAACCACAACCGAAGCCGGTGGAAATGGTTGCTCGGATGACAAGCGCGGGCCCCGGGAATGGTCGGCCTCATTTTCGATTTCAAACTGCAAAACCACGGTAGCCGCCGATGTCGTCGTCGTCGTCGTCGCATCCAACCCTGCAGCTACCCGGGGGAGAATTTAGCAACACTCGCCGCACATTGCACATTAGACGACGAAGGAGGACGGGGAGGAAATAGAAGAAAAATAGACAGAGGAAAAAAATGTTCCCCATCCAAGCAGTCTATCGAGAGTGGCAGGAAAGCGGATAGGAACCGGAATGTTTCTCTTTGAACACATGCACACACAGACACACATACACATTACAGTAGCATTACCATCAGAAGGTAAGCGACCACTAGAAGGGAGTGGGTCAAGGGGAACTAGGGAGGGGAACGTTTCCGCTGAAAACCGGATCGGGCAGAGAAAAAGAAGATGAGCCTGTCCGACGTTTCACCTTACCGAACGAAGCCATATTCCATACACGCGAACCGGAAAATCTTCTTTCCCTTTCACGGTCATCTAGTTTTTCAGCAAATCAGTGTAAATCTGCGTGCGTATGTTGCGTTTTTGAAAGTGTGTTTTTGCAAACGTTTTTATGTATAGACAATTTAAAAAAAGACATGATTTGCAAATGTCTGTAATAGTTAATATAAATTAAATTATGAATAGTTAATATAAATTAAATTACAAAAAACCCACTTCTGATATTTGTTTCACTTCGACCACACTATTCTCTTACTGTTTTACTTCTAAAAATTCAATATCCATTTTGAAAATATAGAATATAGATGCATCGTGGAAGAACCATTTGGTGGGAGTTCCGTTTCGCCCGACGCCTTATTAACCGACTCGAGGCAACGAACAACGGTCGTTCGCTAGCGTACAGCGTTTTAGCGCGATGCAATTGATGCACACGGTGGTTTTCTAATGGCCTAGTTTCTGGATGGTCTTTTTCCGCCCCGGGCCCGCATCGTCGCGCCACTTTCTTCCATGCCAGTGTGTGCTGCACCAGCTGCTGCATCTAACGATTAGCGCTGCAGCTACCGCACCGACCCCGCATTTCCACCACTGCATCGTTTCACTTTTACTTTGACTTTCTCATTTCGGTTTCTGCCTTTCGCGACGGCCGGAGCTACCGGAGTTACGCTTCGCCAGCGGGGATCGGGTGATCGGGTGCAGGTGCAGGAAGGCAGCGGCATCGACTGCATCGGTGGAAATCTTCCTCCATCTTCGAAGCCGTGGTGTAGTGGGTGCGAAGAAAAACTTTACGGCAGGAAATTGGCAGGATTCTGCATCCACAAGAGAGGGAGAGCGCGGGAGGGAACCCATTTTTTGCCACGGAAATGTGTATGCATCTATTTTTGAACGGTTGTTTTTTGAGGTCATGGGGATAGTTTGGGAAAATTTATTGCACACTCCCACCACGGTGCGTTTTCTTCGCGGCAGGGCAGATTTAATGAGTAGTAACTGACATTTTCGATTCGCTCGAACACGGTGTTGGCACTTCTGAAATGTTCCATTGCGCAATTAATTTGCAGTTCCGCTAAATCTGAACAGTCGTTCACTTTCAGTGCTTCTTGGAAACTACACCTTTTTCTTGCCTTTTAAAATACTTTAAATCCTTCGAATTACATTTCTTTGTTCAGAGTAAAACGCTAGTCGAAGAAAAACTGTTACCAAAATCCAAATACTTCCTCGAGTAAACAACCAGCCTTCGTGGCGCAATCGGTTAGCGCGTTCGGCTGTTAACCGAAAGGTTGGTGGTTCGAGTCCACCCGGGGGCGGAAACACATATTTTATTTATAAAAGCTCTGGGATAGATAATAAGAACAGAAATAATAAACAAAACCACGTCCAAAGTCGAAGTAAGTTAGGAATACAATAAAACTAGGCCTAGGCTTATGATTTTCTTCTTCGCAGCTAGAGTTATGTGTTTCTTCATAATATTTCAATGGTATTAAGGGTGTTTAAGAAGAATAGGGTATTCTTTGAACACAACCCCTCAGACCTGGCATTGAATAATCGTCTTGCCACGCTCATT
The DNA here is from genome assembly GCF_943734705.1 of Anopheles coustani. Lineage (NCBI taxonomy): Eukaryota > Metazoa > Arthropoda > Insecta > Diptera > Culicidae > Anopheles > Anopheles coustani. The sequence goes on from NC_071289.1 coordinate 72,899,974, forward strand.
TTCCATAATATTAATTATTCTTTTCTCTTCTTTTTCGTTTTAGGTAAGACTACAATTATTTCAATATCCTTGGAAGGAGTACAACGTAAAGTAAGCAAAGGGGGAGTCTTTATAATATTGTACATTTATTTCTCATGAATTTAATTACTATGCGAGATTTTCATCACTTCTGCTGGTATCTTTTCTGCACGTTACTAGTATTCAGAACCTGTTTTCAGTTGGTTTTAAGACGTACCAAGTACTCCAACCCAAAAGCATCCCTTCTCGACTAGGTGATGCACATTTCGATGTATTTCTTGCTATACTAAATCGCCAAGAAGAAAATATACACTAATAGAAACTCGAAGGAATAATTTGTCAACGCAAAAATGACACGTTATCAAGACAACCTCAAACACTCGTACATAAATTCAGGGCTCGCAACATCGGAAGCAGCATGTTAACATACCTGTTGACAGCTTACTTCCCCCGATTCACACGCACATTCCCCCAGAGACACCCAACTTTCCAACCATCTGTTGATTCAGACCCCATTGTATACGTGACGGACCTGCTGCAACCTCCGACTTATCACGCCGAGGGTTGCCTCGATCGGCATTGTTGAGTGATAAGAGCCAAGAGCGCTCCTCTTCCGACGACGGAAAGAGGGGCCGGATATATATATGGTTATGATTGAGCAACGCACACCGTGTCTTAGTTTACTTCCTTCATGCCATCGGCGGAAAGTATGCTCGAAGGGCGCCGGAAGGGTTTGAGCGATTCCTTCGGATGCAGATAACGCACCGTGTTTTTGCTGAAGCTTCCGATGGGGGCCCAGTCATAGCCGGAGCTTCTTGACACCCCGCCGCTCGGGGTGCCGTTTCGCAACACTCCTGCCCACACCCGGACCCAAGACCTCGCATTGGAGTGGACGTGCTCCGGGAGCTCTTATCTAGAATCACGAGCGGCGGCGCGTGTTTGCTCACGCCAGAAGTAGTCCAAACCTTGGCTTAGATGTTGTGCCCATTCGGTAGGCCCGCGGACCGGCTTATCGCATCTTCGTCATCACCACCGCCGCGCCATCATCGCCATCAGCATCGTGGAGGGTATGACACCTCACACTCTCCCCCTCGCTCTCACGACTGGTGGCGCTGTGAAGTCGAACACCTTGGCCACTTGCTGATTACTCAGCAGCATCGATGTTGGAAGCGCTTGTTGAGCATGTGGCGTTACGCGCTAATCGCAACCGCGACGGAAATATGCTCACCTCACTCAACAAGTCAGGATGGCCGAGCGGTCTAAGGCGCTACGTTCAGGTCGTAGTCTTCTCTGAAGGCGTGGGTTCGAATCCCACTTCTGACAAATCAATATTTTATTTTTAAACATGTTCTAACTTTTAAGCATTGCGGTGCTAATAATAGCGCAACTGGCGAAGCGACACGACGCCTCCAAGATTAACGCAAAAAAATTGTCGTCTGGTAATTAAAAACTGTATTCTCAACGCGGAAGCTACGCTACGAAACACGCCCTACAAATAACGGCTTGGTAGGATATTTACACTTTGAACTGATTTATTTATAAATCTTACGTCGAAATTAAAGGGGCTTCTCGTTTGTCGACAAGGCCATCGGCTCGACATACCATTTTATTTCTGCCATCTCATATCTCAACGCGGAAATTTTCTCCCTCTGTTCGAAAATTGTTATCGAACGCGTTTAAGAAGGTCAGACAAAACACAGCGCGATTAAATTACAACACCTATGGTTTTCAGGAAAAAGAAGCGTAACATGTATGAGAAATGATGATCGGGTTGAAAGAATCCACACAACCGTACTACTCAAACAAGTGGCAAGGTTGTCAGAAATTTGTTTTCAATAACTTCCATTCCACAAGCAGTGAGTTTCAATCGCTCTAGCGGTTATGCTTCGGGTTGCTGGTTCGGCCTAGTCATTGCGCCACGTGCCACGACCTTCAACATAAAAGTGTTAATTAGAATGGGGAAATGCTGCCCACTTACCGTAGGGTTGTGAAGTGGCGCAATGTTGCACCTGTCTAAATTGACCTGCAACAACGAGAAAGCATTATGTTGTTTTCAAAGCGAGATTATTCTGATCTTGACCAAGTGAATACATGTATAAGCAAATTCTGTTTCGTTTGTCATTCTTAAAAGATTTTGTACACTATCGCAATAAACTAACATCTTTTCCTGCTCATTTATTTGAAAAATCGTTTTGATAATACGATGTTCTTGTGAATTATGAGGTTAATTATAGTTGTACTTTGTCGCAAAATCTTTACTTCAGAGGAACGACAAAACTCCTCAACAGTTTCATCTTTAATTCCACGAGAAGCCACTGACTTTTCTAACGCTCACAGCCAAATATCAGAGGGTAGCTTCCGTGAAGCAAATCACACTGCCCCTTGCAGACGCTCACGTAAAAAGGGCAGAGACCTGATCGCAACCGACTTAAGCAGTAGCGTTGAGTAATAAGCAATCTAATGGGTACGATTCCACTCGTTTCATTCGTCCCACTTCCGCCGTGGCGAACCGATGCCATTGCCACGGAACAAACCGGTAGAAAGGGAAACCCGGAGAAAAGCCTTCGCAGTACCGACGCCGTAGAACATGACGCGTTCCGCGGAAGTCACGAGACATCGAAAGGGAAAGAAACAAAGAAGCCGTAAATTACTCTCCTGCATCCTCGGTCAGCGCAGGCAGCCATTTAAAACCGGCGAATGGGTGGTTGGGGTTGGAGGGAGGCGTAAGAAAAATGCATCCCTTCTAGCGCTACGGTGCAGATTATCATCTCCATTCGCGAGGAAGAAACAGTGGTCCGGAGAAGGCTGGAAAGCGCTGTGGTAACATCCTTACGTTTCTTCGTCTTCTGCATGCAAGAATGCTTCACCATCCGGCTGCAACTGACTGCACCGATGGGGATTGCATTCTTGCATTGGCGTGGATGCGCGACGCACGTACGAACACCGAACTCCAGACTGAGTCTTCCAGGCGTTCTGTCACGATCGGCGTATTTCATTGAGCGTCTAGGCCTTAGAGGCAGTACGCTCCTTTGCGCCGGTACGATCGAGCCTCCATCCGGGAGAGATGGTTGCATTTCCCCACCAGTCCGCCCATGGACCATTCCTCCAGCAAGGTTGGATCCGGTTTCTGGGGCGATTTTCAGTCCTTCCGCGCCTCCACCGCCGCACTAAATTACCCGAGGAGGATGCCCGCCTCCAGAACGAGTTCCAACCGGAGCCAACTTCCTGATGTCGTTCGTCAGTTCTTCTCCTCCAGAAGAACCAGCTGCACATCGACGCCAAATGGGCGGTTTAAAAGCCCATCTTGTGTGCCCTCCTCTCGAACGAGTTTTTGTGGAGTGCGTCTGGAGCACAGGTCCCGCCGGCTTCGGTCACTTATCCGTCCCATGCCTGTCCATTTTCCATTTCCTCACAACCGGTCCGGCATGAGCACGGGCAGGATGGAGTGCTCCGATGGCCAGGAAGTTTCATCGCTGTCGATCAGTATGATTATGATACCGATGTTCATAAGCGTACACGGACGTGGATTTTCTCGCACTCGGCGAAGGTAGATCCTTCCCTTGGGGACACGATACCGGGAAGCGTTTAATGTGCTGAAGATGTGCTTCATTTAATGGTACCAGCCTTCAGACAAGGGGGGGCAATAATCATTATATTTCCCTCCACAACTCTCGAAACACTAAAGTTTCTTCAGGAGTTTCTTGAACTTATGTTCGCATTTCGCAAAGGATCCCATTCTCGTCAAAACGACACAAAAATATACGGATCAGTGCTAAGAGGACCCTGACACGTTGCACTCTGGACCGTTTCAACCGTAGTCAATCTTCCACTCGAACTGTCAAACCAATCCGACAACGTTGACACTCAGTCCATCGTTCGAGGAGGTTCAAAAAAAGAGGGTGAGAATAACCGAAGAGTTCTGGCGCTCGTAACATAATCGGATCCCTTCATCAGCTGTGACCGTTCGAGACGGAAATGTGGCTCATGAAAATTCCGCACATAGACGTCAATTAAACTCACCACTACCCTAGCGATAAGTTCTAGTCTGGTGACGAATGTTTAATTTTTCCAGTCCGCTGGTTCACCCACGTTTTCTACTGCTTCGTACTTGGGGCGAGTTTTTCTTCTTCTGTTTTTCATTACATCTCACCACCTCAGGTGTCAGAGCACGGATCGGCGCGATGGCGACATTTCCGCCCGTGTTGTTCGTTGTTTTTTTTTTTGTTCTCCTCTCCATGAACCCGTTGAAATGACCGCTTCGGGAGAAGGAAAATCGTTGCCTACTTTTTTCTTCCAGCTCTTACGTTCGTTACGAAAATTTCGAGTCGATTGCCGAAAGGAAACTGACCGGTGAACAACAGCACAACAGCCCTCTCGAAACCGTTTTCGGTGGTAGTGTTTATTTTTTTATTGTTTTTCGTGTCTTTCCGTTTCCCTTTCCACGGTGCCCGACGTAACCGCCTCAACAGGCGAGGTGGTTCAATCGCGAGATCATGATGCATCACAATAGACATCCCATGTTCGCGGGGAAGGGGGGGGGGGGGGGGGGGGGTGTTTGGTACACGAAATGGCTGGCAGTCACCGCCAGGATGTTGCCCAATTTTCCAACCACCAGCATCACAACCGGTTTCGATGTTGCGGGCACTGTGAGGAAACGCCTGTGTGTGCCTGTGTGCGAACATGGCCAACGTTGACCACCGTATAGAAAAAAACTCAGTACTTCGTCATCAAAGCTCCAAAAATAGCTGACCAATTTTGGTGGGAACTTGCCAATAATAAAAAAAAGTAACAGCCCCCCAAAAAGACCACAAGCTGTAATGGCTACTTCATCGGCGGAGTCATTGCAACTACTAACACAATGGCACAGTTTTGGCCACCTTTCCCTCTCCTGCTGCCTTTCTCTCGGCATCTTGTTCTGCCAACCGAAACAACATCCCTCATCCGGCGCGCAGGTCGGCATCTTTCTGTGGCTCGAGGTTCAATTCACTTTTATGCTGCTTTTACCACCCATAGGCGAACGAACGGTTCAACGTACGTTTTCGAGGTAATTTCGCTTGGTTTCAGCGTTTCGGGGGGATGTGGGTACATTTTTTTTTCCTGCCCGGTCTTTCCTGACTGAGACCTGAGCCTTAAGCAATCTCCAGTGAAGGTCACACAACGGATTTTTTTATTCAGTGTTGTACTATGGCTCCGCACTGCACTTTGCTCGCTCACCCTTCTTTCACCCCGTGATCTGGAGCTGCGTGTTTCGGCGGGGGTTGTTTTTTTGGCAACATTAGGAGCGCAACGAATCTTCAAAAAATCTCAGCCTAGAGGCTGGCCGGGTCGATGGTGCGCAGAAAGCTCCGGTGTGGCATAGACGAATGGAAGTGATGTTGCAATGTTGCGCGCTTACGACTTAAGTGTGGCAAACTGCTCGTTCGGTGAGCAAAAGGGAAATGTGTTGCTGATGGCCTGGTTACTCTGGAGGCTTCCCGTTTTATGGTTGTGTTTTTTGTTTAAATAACGCTTCCTCTCGCTTTAGGATGCTTGTGGTAATCAATGCAACTAACATTTGAAAGGTGCTAACCTTTTCTTAGAGTTTGAGACAGGTTCTTTAAACACGGTGTTTACATTGGTTTTAAATCGAAGACGTTTTCTTCCGCTATAGAATGTTTGCTTTGGTCAATAAATCTAAGATCTAAAAATGTTAATCCTTGTTAATATCTAGAGTAAGATATTTTCAACAACAGTTTGATTTAAAATTGGAAGAAATTAAGTAACAAGTATCAGAGAGATCAGAAAACAAGATAAATCTTGTAAAACACTAAATTTAAAGTCTATAATTTGCTGCTCTAGCTATCAAATGTTTGCTTTAATCAATAAATCCATGATCTAAAAATGTTAATCTTTGTTAATATCTAGAGTAAAGTTCTTTCAACAAGTTGTTCGCAAAACCAATTTGATTTGAAACTAGAAAAAAATAAGTAACAACCATAAGAGAGATCAGAAAACAAGATAAATCTTATAAAACACTAAATTTAAAGTACATCATTTGCTGCTCTCGCTATTGAATGTTTGCCTTAATCAATGCATCTAAACTTTAACAATGTTAATCTTTGTTTATATCTAGAGTACGGTTCTTTCAACAGATTGTCCGCATAACAATTTGGTTTAAAATTGGAAGAATTTAAGTAACAAGCATAGGAGAGATCAGAAAACAAGATAAATCTTATAAAACACTAAATTTAAAGTGCATAATTTACTGCTCTCGTTATTGAATGTTTGCTTGAATCAATACATCCAAGATGTAAAAAATGTTAATCTTTGTTTATATCTAGAGTAAGGCAACAGATTGTCCGCATAACAATTTGGTTTAAAATTGGAAGAATTAAAGTAACAAGCATAAGAGAGATCAGAAAACAAGATAAATCTTATAAAACACTAAATTTAATTTGCTGCTCTGGTTATTGAATGTTTGTTTTAATCAATACATCTAAAATGTAAAAAATGTAAATCTTTGTTTATGTCTAGAATAAACTTCTTTCAACAAGTTGTTCGCATAACAATTTGGTTTAAAACTAGAAAAAATTAAGTAACAAGCATAGGAGAGATCAGAAAACAAGATAAATTGGTTAATACACAAAAGGAACTAAATTTAAAGTGCATCATTTGCTGATGAATGATGAACAAAGATGAATGAAGACGCCATCTGAAGTTCAAAAATTGGTATTGCATAATTTTCGTGGGCATTTTTCCTACCGGTTCGTTTTCCCAGGCTGACCATATTTTCACGTCGATCGTCAGCTGTTCCTCCGCGCCAGTTCAACGCACTTTAAGAGGGCAAGGTCGCTTCGGTGGCTCACTCCCCCCCCCCCCCCCCTTCCCCCTCCTTTCCATCGACAGTCTCACCCCCGTACCGTAGACCAAACCCGAGGTGGCGACACGATCGATTGCGGCTCGGACGGGAAATCGCATCGTATTGCACTGCGTCTCCTCCAGCCACTCCCCCTCCAATCGAGCCTTACCGGTTCAGTGCATCGCGTGGGTACGAGCGGGTATCCACGCATCCGCGCTTTCGCGCAACCTCCGGTGGTTGTTTTTCCGGCACCCGAACCCACGGCCCACGACCCATTTCACGGATGAGGGAAATCAGCTGATCTTTTTGTCGTGCGCGATCGTCGTCCGAAGCGAAACAGGCGTTTCGAATCCGGACCCGGGTGGACGAAGGACGAAGCGGTGGTTACGGTTGATGGAGCCGCAAACAAACAAACAACCAGCCGAAAGACGGCGAACGAGGAGGGAGAGAGCATAAAAAATTCCTCCATAGAAGCATAACACGAAAATAAAAATCGATGTTAAAAAAAAAAAAATTAGAGAATGATTTGCCCAAGGTTGCGCCCAATCAGCTGTACCGCAAAAGGTGAGCATAGCGCTTAGCGGACACGTCTCTTCAATGTGTGTGTGCGTGTGTTTGTGAATGTTTTCTTTCGGGTTTTATTGTACCGTTTATTTTTGCCACCGCCTTTCCCTCCCCACGCCACGCTTTTTCCTCCATTTTCCGTCACCGATTGCGCAACTCGGACTTCGACAACAAACATCGTGGAACGGAACGGCTGTTGCTAAACTGTAGCGCCATTTGCGTACGTTGACGACCCGGCCGATCGGAAAGCCACCGGTTTTTGGTGGCGTTTTCTCCACGCCACCTAACACCCGCCCCGCCCCTCGCAGTCGATGGCAAGATTCGTAAAACCTTGATTTTTGGGTGTTGCTTTCCCGGCGTTGACGTTCGCCGATTCCTGACGGCTCCTTCGCGTGTGTTTCTGTGTGCCTGTCGGTCATCTGTTCTGTCTCCAGCAGAACTCCCTGTTTGCGGCCGGCCTTCGGCGCCGGAGTTCCGACGGGGTGAAAGAATTCAAGTATCTTTTTAAGTAGCCCAAAGGGATATCGATTGTTGAAGCTGAAAACGGTTTATCCAACTGCTCGTTGCTGCAGGTGAAAGGCATCCGCTCGTGTGGCTATAAAACCACGTATTAAGTGGAAGATTGATTATCCTTTTTTTTAAGTTCCTAGACTCCAGCGCAACGTTCAAGGATGCACAGTTATTACTCAGCCTTATGTGGGAATATCAAATATTTTTGTTGCAACTTTCCTTTAAAGTAGTGATTCCTTCTTCTAGTACCATTCCAAATTCATTGCCAATTGAGATGAAAAATGAATTAAAAATGTTGATTTAGTTAGGGGTTTTGCCTTTTTTATGTTCACTGTAACGGTAGGTTGCAATTAATGCGCCAATGGTTTAATTCAATGCAACTCTTTTTTGAATCGTGTCCCTCACGTTCTTCGCCTTTTCTGACGCGAGTTTCGAATACATATGCACTTAAAGGAAAAAAAAGACTATGAGCGAAAAAAAAGCGAAACAAACCCCAATCGGATGCAACTGATCGCATCTTTCGTGACGGAGGACGTTTGATGAGGTTGATGATGATGAAGATCGCTTTTTGATTGAAATCGACCAGTCCCGATGGAAACAAAAACACCACGAGCTCGTTGGGGCTAACGAATGCTGTGGTGAGCAAAAAAAACGTATACGTCTGCTGCACTCTCGTGAAGTCAGCAATGAGGAGAACAAACGCGAGCATCACGATCATGAAGCGATGATGATGATGATGCAGAAGTCGAAGATCAAGAAAGGGGCGAGAGCAAAAGCTGTGAATATGAGCTACAGAAGAAAAAAGGGAGGAAACGGCGCATCCGAACCATCCGGCCACCCCCCCCCCCCCCCCCACCGCTCGAGGAACGTCGGGGCCCGCGCGGTCAAGTGGAGCAAGCCCACGCACACCAGCTCGGCCCCATATGCACACCGAAAAGCGCAGCAGCAAAGACGGCGGCGCGCGAGTGCAGCCGAAGTCAGATTCGCGCAATGCGAACGCGCCGCAATCGCAGCCTTGAATTCGTTCGTCGAACCGTCCGCAACACAGCAACACGCATACACACACACACACACACACACGCAGAAACAGCAGAAGCAACGGAGGAGAAGCAACAACACCAGCAAAATGGCAGTAGCATGGATGTATTTACCGTTCTTCGCGACCGTAAATATATAAATATAGCATCGCTGCTACCCCTATTGCATTTGCAAGCACCCCTCCCCTTAAGCCTCCACCCCCTCCCACTCACCAACCCATCGACTCCCCCCCACCGTTTGGTTGGAGCTCCAGAAGGGGCGCGTTTGGGGTGTTCGTAAAAAAAAACGCGGAGATCCTTCTCGCACTCGCGCGCCTCGGTGCACTCATCAGCACGCGGCGTCTTGGGTACTCAACGCCGATCCGCGCGATCTTCATCCTCTCCGCCGTTCGCGGAATCGCGAGAAAGACAAATCAACCAACACACAGACCAACGGTGATCAAACGTGTCGAATGTCGGAACCGGACAACACAAGGAGAAAAAAAATGCCTAAACCAACTCGCAACAGTGCAGCAGCTTTCGCGCTCACGCAATCGGTTTTGCGCCATCGTTGTCCCACGGCGATGGATAAAGGGTGAAGAGGGGAGAGGAGAGAGGATGGTGGTGGAATGGGATGTGGTTCGATGGGTGGTTTGAACCTCCAGCGGATGACCATATGCTGCAGCTTCCACTGTTGAAAACAAGTCGTCGTCGGAATGCATCACCAGAAATAGATCACATGATTGAAGTTTCGATGTGCGGAAGACTCGTCTCTGCAAAAATGTTTTCAAAACGTTTTCCTTCTTGCAGCAAGAAAAATGTTACTTGGCTTAAAAATACAATATCAAAAATGCAAATCAATGTGCTGGTTTTAAAATAAAACCAAGTAGCATTGTTCTCTAAAGTGTTTGAATATGTTTACATTAGTTAAATTGGTCATTCAAGTGGTTTTTAGATGTATTAAGCAATGTTCCCATTTTACTTTCCTATCAAATTCATTTGGCGTTAAAAATATTTTCGCTTTGACATTGCCGTTTTTATATTGTTGCTTAAAAAATCGATTAAATCTAAATCAATTTAAAAATCGTATGCATTAAAAATCGTAAAAACGCATTTCGTTCCGCTTTCACATTACCGCAAAACATTTAAAACGAAATATTTTTACTCTTCTTTACCTCAAACTGAAAAGTTTTTATGAATATTTTCTACGCAATCAAAAAAGAAATATAGTTGTTCTTCCGGTGTGATTTTGCACTCATGTTTCCAGTTTTCTTCAGCAAAATAGTCTTTTTGTGTCAGATGATCAACATCTAATTACCAAGAGAGCAGATAGCGAGGAAAAAAACCCTTCCGTTGCATTGCTTGTTTCTTTGTGCGTCAGGTTGTCGGGCGAGCGAAGTTATCAATTATACATCGCTATCGCAATCAGAAAGGGGTTGAAGGTGGCAGCCACCTGCAAGAAGTACATCCTCGTAATAAGTTCCCCACCTCGAGAAAGGCTCGAGAGAAGTAACAAAAAAAAAAGAAACACACACCTCGAGATAATGACATTTGCATCCTCTCGGCGTTGCACCCATTCATTCGTCGCCCTTATCTATGCTGTTAGTTACACGGGCAGCTCTCTGCACTTCGCCTGTGTCGTCACCCATGCATTATTTTGCATGATTTGCTCCCCCCAATGGCGTCTAGACGACGACGGTCAAGGCGGACGTGCGAATGAAAACCACTGCAGCTCGCGCAGTGCAGTTTCGGGCATTGTTTTGATTTGCATTTCCTCCCCTGGCCGAGGAAGCGTTAACCTTTGCCACGTTTTTGCACGTACCAGAAGGGGGCAAGCTCCCAACCCAAACCCCACCACCCCCCGGGGACCCGTCAAGCTAGAGAAAAAAAGGTGAATGAAATGGCGCGCGATCGTCGATCGTCGTTAGGTGAACGAATCCTATATGTATTTTGTTTTACCGTCCATTTCCGTTACAGCGAAAGGTATTCGCACTATCTGCTAGTTTACATCTCGGCGGTCTGTGCCCCAGGATGTTTTACGGCTTGATAATCGATGCGCTTTGCCGAGTCGCCACGTCTGCCGTTTGTTTTCGGAGTGTGCCACGAATCGGATGTTATAGATAGTTCAACTTTATAGCCATGCCACAAAATGAACTAATATGAATGAGTTACAAAGAAAAATGAAATGGTTTTAAGCTCCGAAAGACAGGCAAGTGAAAAACAATCACGTGCCGAAGGGGTGATCAAGAATTTGATCGACCACAAATGCCCTCAAATCTTGTCCTTGTCTTCTAAGATGGAACACCTTCGTCGCTGCTTGTCGATTCCAAGCGGTATCTTTCCGTGCTCCATAAAACATGCTTCCAGTTCGAATCACATAAACATGGGATTTGGTTCGAAGGTGAAGGTGGCTCGCGATCACTTTGATAAGCAACTTGTCCGCCCGAAAAGGTTTCGGAAGCCTCGGCACATGACCAACACGTGGCATGTATAATAAGTCAAAACCTTTCGTCGTCGATAAACTTTCCTCATGTTTGTTTTGTTTGTGACAAGCGAAACCACTAGATTTTTTGTTGTCGAGAAACCTTCAAAGGTGACCAAGAATGTATTCATGCTGAGTATCAGATGTTTTGGGAAGGTAAAACAATTCCCGCAATACGCACACCATCACCGTCCACGCGTCAGCTAACTGGGTCAGTACCACCGTCCAGCGTAAATCCATCATATTTACACTAATTTACGGTCGCCGGCCTGCCTTTCGCAGGTCTGCTGGACAAATCCCAAATGTCACACCGTAAAACAACAAGCGAACATCATCTTCTTTTCCCGCACGGGTTGCGTCCTACGGCTTACCGAAAAGGGGAGTGGAAAGTGGGGTGGAAGTCGCAGTCACCCGCAGAAGGAGTTCGAGGAGGTTTATTGAGGATAATTTTTGCGACAGACATCGGGCCAACCGATGGCGATGGCGTGCGGTGAAAACAAAGTTTTTGACATAAAAATAAACAACCGACCGGCGAGTGCATGCATGCGGGGTTTCCCTCCCGCCTTTCGGCCCGGGCAGGGTGGATGATGGGCTGAAAAGTGGGCCATCATCATTATACGCTTTCGATTCGCCCCGTCAAATGGTGGTCATTAAGTTTTACGAGCTAAAAATCCTTCCGAATGTTGTAGTTCTGGCTCGGGCGGGAAAACGGTTGCTTGCATTTAGACGTTCTCTGACATAATAATGTACAATTTTCTTGATACTTCTTCAGTTGATGTATTCTTTAATTGGATTAGTAACCACCATGATACACCCATCCCCGAGCGTTTGATCCCCCGGCTCTTCCGGATGATATTTTATCCTTTTCCAATTTTCCACTGCCAAAGCTGCTTCGACCGACACGAATGTTTACACGGCTCGGGCGCGTATGATTAATTGCGCGAATTGATACGCCTGACTGCCAACACGCTGTTTTCATTTTCACGCCACATCAAGCCAACAACACCCGCGTCGAAGATCGGTACGAGAAAAAAAACGGCAACTGGAAAAGGGAACCGGCCGGGTGTGGGATGGAAGACAAACGCACTACAGAGCAGCGGAACAGCATCGCCGCACAAGAACGCGCTTTGTTTCCGCGCGAGGGATATGTGTTTGGAGGGATGAATTTGGGTCAAATGTGTCGGCTCGGAAACGTGACGCAGGTTGGAAAATGCACCCCAAGTTGGACAGCTTGGTGTCGGACGGCGCTTGCAGTGGTCGCTGGCAGGTGGCTGAAAAGGCAAAAGAGACTTTTTGAAGTAAACCAACATTTTTCCCTTCGCCACGTGGTCAAATGGAGGCGCACGGTCGCTCGTGACAAAACCTGATGGATTCGTCCATCCGAACGCCGTTTATTTTACTTTGCCTCATTCTCGACAGGAACTATCATTAAGCAACCATTGCCCTCGCCATCGCACGAACGATAATGCCCTCAGCGAACGTCTCAAAATGGAGGAAGCGACCACCCCGGCATACGAAACCGGCGTTCCGAAATGGCCGTAGGCGGCCGGTGAGATGTTTGTAGGGTTCGTTCGCCTCATTACTGCCCTGTGCATCAGGCACTTGCCGTCGTCGGCCGCCGCCCACAAGCTGTGTTCAATTACTGGCCGCCGTTCACGAGTTCACGATCGAGTGATATTTATTAATCGCAGTCGATGAGCGTGCGAGTGATAAAAATTAATTTTCACCATCGTCGTCAAACGCACAAGAACAGAAGCAGGATGTTTAACGCTTTGCCAATACGGTTGCGAACCCTTCGAGAAGGACATGTTTTAAAACTATAAATTAGCCTTGATCTACGAGACACAATAATGTGTATGTCAACAATAACAAACTTAAAATAGAGAAAACTATAAATCCTTTGGCTTTTTGCATTTTATTCTGATCTATATTTTACAAAGATGTTTTGCAAGCATTCAGTTTGAGGAAGACTTTTTCGTTTCGTTTAAGTTTTTAATGTTTGCAGACACGGTTCGTTTAAATGTTTTAATTTTATAATTCTGAAACTTGAAATTGAAATTTTACGTTCAAATCAATCAATTATTCCATTCTATTTTCACTTACAATAATGAATATTAATAATATGTTCTGTTTATTCTTTTTGTAAATTTACTTAAAAGGCATTTAACTTAATTTACTATTTACTAATTACTTGGTGCTGTTTAACGTTCTTTGCCATCGAGGGGTTAAGTGGGTGCAATTCACCATTCCGAGCGCTTCCCTGTTATGGCGTGCGCCGTGCGCCAAGAATATCTCATTCGCGTACATCCGTAATCGTTCGCGTTTTCGAACGGAGGTGCCACCCGAACACCACGACCCCCACTCATGTTTCCAATGCCCTGTCCAAAAGAATGGTCATCTAGTGTAAATGACCTAATTGTTTAATAAATACTGCACGTTCGCAAGCCGGGCAAACCCCTTCCCGTTTGCCCTTCCATCGCTCGTTCGTTTTCCGGTCATACCACTAACTTCGAACACCCATCGTATCCTCCTATCTGTCGTCATCGTTTCCTTCAACACGTACGCCACACTGGGTTGATTTTGCATCGGTTTTTGCAAATCGGATGCAATTTTGCATCTGCAAAACAAACCTCCCGCTCGGTAGCGGGTTTGTTGTTTCCCTTTCTTCCTTTTGCCTCATCGGTTATTATTGCTCTCTTTGTGGGAGAGAAGAGTGCATGATGACTCCCACCCCCACTCGCCACCTTCCTGACCCGCTTCAACCAAAGAACTTGGGGTGTTTGTACGGAAAACGAGCCGAACGAGCCACCAAAGTGCAGCAGAGCGATTTTTATTAATAAAACAGAATAATCGTCACTCGCCGGGCGTTCCGAACCGACGAGCCGCGGATGGAAGTGGCCAAATGTTCTGTTGCTGTGCCGGGGGTGCAGAATGCATTACGGCCGCGTGCTGGGATGAGGTCAGGGGGCGAGCGGGCGGATCGCGAAGGAGTAGCCGGTTTGAAAAATTACCATCGTTGTCATCGGCGCGGAAAGATGATGCGTTGATGAGGTGGGGCCGGGGTGGGGATGCGCCATCATGCGACCCGCCAGACGGAATGCACCAATCTGTCCAGGAAATTGGGACATCTGCGCCAGCCAGGCCAGAACGAGGCGATTTGAGTTATAGCAATTGCGTTTTGGGGCAAATAAAATTGGAGTTGCTTCAAGGCACATTATCTCGTCGGAAAAAAGTGAATGTTTAAGAAATGAATCAAATTCTTTGACATATTACATTATGGTTTTCTCTAACGTTTTCGATACTTTTATACTTTACTCTCAAGACGTCATGAAATACAATATTTTCCGTTTAATAATCGCACAAACACCAGAAACAAGCCGTTCCCGAAACCGACGCCACGGGAAGCGTTTAATTGCTGATCGTCCGTGGACGAAATTTACGGCGTACATTAGCCGACGTAAAATAGAACACACATCAATCGGCCGGTGACAGTGAAAACTCCCGCCGGTCGTAATTGGCGGATCGCGCCCGTACGTTCGTTTCCGACACCGACCTGGCTTCCTGGGTCCGGATACCGTCCGCATTCGCAGCGGCGTTTCGGGTGGTTTGATGAATTATGGTGCTGTAAATGTGACACTTTTCCCCGATGCCGACCGCGGTTCCACCTGTGATTTGAGTAACCGGTGAAACTCACAGGCTTGGCAACCTTGAGACATCTTCCTTGACAGCTTTCCACCAAGGGGGGAACGGTGAAGTAGAAAAAGAAAATTTAAGAAATTAAATTACTACAGCGAACGTCCGGGAACGATAGGATAAAAAACATTCATTACAATCAATTAACTTACATTGCAAATGCATTCCGAATGGCCCTTGCTTAGCGCATCATCGGAGCGCAAACGAAAGGCGAAGAAAACGGGGCGTCCCTTCAGCATACGGAAAAGCAAAACGAAGCTCACACTCAACATGCGTGAGAGATAAAATCACTTTAATATTCATCATTTCGTATGATGGGTTTTCCCTTTTCTAGGTCTAGGCTGAATTAGAATCAAGTACTTACGCCCACCTTCCGTCGTCTGCACTCGGTTAATATCGCGAGTGACTCGAGCGTTTGCGATGTGAGTGAACACTCAAACACCAACAGTGGCTTTTTTCTTTTGATTTGTTTGCATGTTATTTTTGCACAGAAGCTTTCCGAACAGTTCTGTGAAATATTTAAAACTTAGATTGTTTTTAGTTGTTTATGATCAAACTTTTTCGTTGCAAGCCTCATGACATGTTATTTTCAATTTTCTTCAACTTAACGTTTGTTTTTCCTCAGTAAAACCATGCTTGTTCCTCGGATCAGCCCCCTTGAAAATTGCACGCATCAAAGCAGGAAAACGGCTATGATAATTTATCAATTAAAAGTATGATTTCCTTTCTCCACACTGACGAAGAATTCGTCAGATGTCTGAAGCGTTTCCCTTGGGGTACCCTTCCACTAATGCACGGGGACTCTCACTCTGGCTCACGATCAATTTCACCCCTGTTTCCCCCTCGTTGCTTAGCTGTCGATCGCGAAACGGGACGGATCATGATGACGCTTTTTGCAGCAGACCCGGCCCAACGCGGGAAAACCACTTGTGTTCAGCCACTTTCCCCCCCCCCCCCCTCCCTCCCCCCCCCATCCCTTTTCTATCGTCGTGACGTCATGGCGCAAGTGTCATACGGCACTCGGAGAAAACTGGATCGACCGCCAGACCGGCTCCTCGGAGGCGCCTCCAAGAAGACACTCTCTGATTCACTTTCATCTCCGGCCCGCAACCGGAGTCGCAGTTGCATCCAAACCGGGAGGGTGGGCCTGCATTAGAGGAAAAGTGTCCATCACTTTCATCTTCACGTCAACCCGCGCTCGGGAGAAGCGGGTTTTTCTTTTTCTTTCTCTCCGATGTTTTTGCGTTGAAACCAGGCCAACGGGTTTGAGGCCGTTGAAGTTGGTCAATAGTTTTCCGGTTTGCTTCCGGCGTGTGCAGCTCGCGGCACGGTGAAAGGGTACTGCATTAGGCACCTCCCCGCGGGCGACGGTTAACCGGAACCCTTAATCTGTCAACCGCTGTGTGGCCCACTTTCTTGGGAGTGTTTTTCTTTTCCTCCATGGTACAATATATCGGCTTTCCAACAAGAACTTACTTTCCGCAAAGTAACTTTTCCAGTCACTGTTGTGTGTTTGTGTTCTTGAAAAGTTCGGCCAAAGTTAAATGCCAACCGTCTGTGGGATTTCCTATGGTTTTCGAGTTTTCTTTCATGTGCCAACTTTTTTCGGTCACCTGATCCAAGTTTTTCATGAACTTTATTTTGTAAAGGACAATTCGATACACAGCTATGGCTTCTGCCTAATCCAACCGAACGTCCTCTACGTTCGTAATGCTAAACTCAACATGATGTCTTAGGTACAGTCATTCTTGATAATAAACAAAGCTTCGGCAGCAGGGCAACATCTTTTCACATTTCGTTTCGATAAAAACCATTAGTAATACACCGAATCTACTGAAATGAACTTTTATGGCCATGTTCGTTTTGTAATTCAACGTATGTTTAGTAAATGTAAATGTATGACGAACATAAATAAACGAACAGGTTCGTGACCAAAACGAATGAGCAGAACTTCAAAATATACTCACATCGTTCTTTTGAAGCATTTTCGTGAGATGGTTAACAATCTTAGAATTGAAGGAAACTCGTACACTTTGTAATTATCCTATCTTCCGATTAGTTTTTCATCACCATCGAAAATGAGTACATTTTCCCCATCTATTCTGTGCTAGGTCTTCTGATAAAGTTGCAACTCTTCGGAATTGCAGTTCCACCGATGCAGCATACCCGCCCAGCTTGCCCTTGCCTCACTCGCGCATTGCATAATCGCTACCGAACTCGTCGTTCGGTCTGGCGTAATTTACAGCGGCCAGCAAATCATACGGTTTTGCCGAACGGTCCTGTAATTTATGACCCAGTCAATAATATTCGCACCCTGCTGTTCCTTATCCTTTGCGTCGACCAGCTCTCCCAGGCTCGCGCGGGCTCGAAGTCCCATTCATGCGAGATTCAATTTATCAACGTCCTTACGATTGCTCAAGCGAGCTGCTCCCGCTCGACCGCACCAAGAATGGCTTTGATTTATGCTCCGGAGGGAAGAGCCGGCGGTCGAGAGAGAGAGAATGAGGGAACGAAATTATTTGAATGAAGGAAAAACAAGGTATCTCTACGGCTCGCGCACAATTCTAATGATGCATAGTCGAACGCGGCGCGGACGTCCTTGCGGAGTCTGAAAATCCAAAGCAGTTCGGCTGGAGTTCAACCTGTTTACTCGCGGGAGTAGGCTCTGATTTATAGTCGCCGAGGCTTTTGCAAGGTTTACACTCTTCTCGGTGAGCTCAGTCGTGTCTTGCAGGACGAAAACCCAAAGCCCAAACGTTTTGGTAGAGATAGACACCACCAGAGGCTATCGATAATCTCGAAAGGAACGTACGATCGTTCGATCGGTTTTTCTAACGACGCTAATGGTAGCCCTCGACCCAGACCGATTCCACACTCGCTCGCGAGAAAGAGGTTCCATTCTAATCGGGAGGCGATTAATCGCCGTCGCGGGAAAATCTTCTCACCTAATTCATTACGCTTCCAGCAGCCTTTCTCTTTAGGAGCAGGTGGTTCACGTTGGTGCGCAAGTCGATTGCAAAATGTATTGAAACAGGGTCTGTCATGCCTCGACCAAAAACAAACTATAATTCCGCCGCTCCCGAGTGTTCTTGATCGGTGAACTCGCCGCCGAACGCGACGAGATTACCGACCGTCTACCGACGACCCCGTTCCATGGAGACGCCCAGTGTTGGCGAAAAGAAGGTTGAAAAACCCCCCACACGAATCTTGGCACCAGAATTCGCCCGCAAAAAGATCGCTAATTGAGACGTTGGTTGCCATTTGGTAGCCGCACCCTTTGCCGTCCCGTGCTCGAGCCGAGCTCGTCTGTCAACCGTGTCTGCATTCAGTCTGTCCGACTTTTCGCGCGGTGCAAAAATTGATTGATGAAGTGCAACATGTGTGCGCCTTCTCTTCTTACTCCTCCCTCCCAAGGGGGGCTTCCACAAGGGAACAGAGATGGGATGGCGAGGGCGAAGGGAACCGCGGGGTTCACATTCACAAACACAAATCAGCCGTTCGAATGGTTTTCCATTTCAATAGCGCGCAATCAACGGCGTGCGAGGTATTAATCATAACTCTGGTTGTAGTCTCGCGTCCCGAACCATTTTGCTTGCTTAACCGCCACAAACGGTTGTGTAATAATTGCTTTACCTTATGGTTTCTTCCCTACACGAAGTCCCCACTCCTAACGCATCTATTTCAATTTGTTAAAAACTCCTCTTTTGAATTTTATCTACTTCACTTGTCTATGATAGTCTTTCGCATTCTAGGGTAAACGTTTGAGGTATTTCTAATAGCTGTAGACTCGAACCTCATCAAATGTCTGGTGCATTTTTACAGCAGACGAAACCTCAAATATTCGTCCGCAAAAGCGAGAGAAAATCAACTTCATTTAAATTACTGTTAAAATATATCAGTTGAAGAGTGAGTAATGCAGATTGAAAACATAAATTGATTTATGAAATGAAATTTAAAAATAGTGAGTTGTGTTTAGAAACCACAGAACATAACAAAACGTCACACAACGAGGAGGTTCAACTCAATAAAATACGGTATATAACTAAAAGTATATTACTAAATCCCATCGTCTTGAATTTATTAAACAATTAGCTTCTAACTAACAGAAAAGGTTTGCTACTGCTAGTCTTTCTCTGTACTTCGCTTAGAGAACCTCATTCATAACTTCTTCAAACGTTCGGACATGAATTCATAATGCAAACCGACTGTAAGCACCATATTCTAATGTAGGCGACGCATCATTAAAAAGCATCTTCTCAGCGTGCGCTTCCCGTCCATAAATCACGCCGTCAAAGGATGTCAGTGTCGACAGTGGGCGGCTAAATTTAACCGCCGCACAAAATTATGTCCAATTAGATCAATCTCACCGTTGACCTACATTTCCACCGTCGACTTCCCGGTGCGGGCCACTTCTTGGCGGGACGGGAAAGTGGTGCTCGCGAAGCTGATCAAACCCGAACGGAAGTCTCGCGTGAAACGCAGCGCGATCGATGAATCAATTGACGTGTTTTTGTTTAGAAGCTCCCTGAAAAGATCGCGCCGTGCGGTAGGTCCGACCATTTGAGATGAGTGTTTTTCTTTGAATGGTCGCCCGCCTCTAAAATCGATATCCGACACCGCACGCCAGAAATAGGTGACCATCAGACACGTTTCCCTTTCGGTGGTGCGTTCTTCTTTTTTTGCTTCAGAGCACTCGACTATGTGCTAATAGTTGTGCTTAGGCAATACTGGCGCTGTCTAATTTTACCCCACGAGGGTTGACGGCGAAGGCAAGCTTGGCGGGGACTTGCGATCAGCGGGGGGGAGGTGTGATTTTCTCACTAAAAACACCACCATTCATCGGGCGATAGTTTACCACACCCGTTTGCTGGGAAAACCCGTCCGCAGACGGCGAACGTGAAATGTCACCCTGCGTCATCGGCACTATCTTGTGCGCCGAACTGGTTCAGCGACGAAGGAACCGGAAGGCCACCCGAATGACCCACCACCTTTCTCCCCACGAGATGCTTCACCCTGCTCGTGGGCGCGCTAAGCTAGAATTGGTCGAGACGTTCTAAATATAATGCCGGGCGAGTCGGACGAATGAATGAGTCGAGTCTTGATGACTTCGCGGTGGCCTCGGGTGGCCTGGCGTTTACAGTTTACAGACGATCACGTACCACGCTTTGCCTCGAGGGAACGAGATGAATTTGCTTCCTCCGCGCCTCCCAGGAGCTCTTACGAGGATGGAAGATGAATCGATAAACAGGTGTCAACGCCAAAGCAGGATCACAGACAGTCGGACGCTTGTACCCGACGTCGGATCGCCGTCACTGCGAAGGGTTTACAAACACGCTGTTCGGTGTTTACGTATGGAGAAGTGGAAAGAATAATTCAACAATGATATGGATTTGAGGGATTTTATGATCTATTTTAGACTAGTAAACTATCAGTTTACTCAAAATTTAGTTTTTAATAAAGTTGTGTAAACCTGATTCATATCCATGAATCTGAATGAATCTCTGTCTTATAAGGGATTCATGAATCTTTCGTCGAGAGATTTAAGAACACCAAAGACACACAAACTGATGAAAAGTCACCAGGGAAAAATGGGTTGAGGGACTCCCTTTTTTTGGTCGCATTGTCCTCGCCAATGAAAGAATCGGGGAGATTCGTGACAGATCCATGAAAGATTCATGCAGATTCATGAAGGTATCTATAGATTCATTAAGCTTTGAAGTTTCGAATCCGCAAAGATTCATGAATCCATCTGAATAAATCTTAGGTGAAAGATTCACATGAATGAATCTCGCGAAAAGATTCATTAAGCACAACACTAGTTTTTAAACCACATGTTAAAATAAAATTAACCAACCGACATCACTTTTCACCCAACCCAAAAACCGCCCATTCTCGGCACGCCGCGAACATGTTATGCGCTTTCATGCTCATGCTCACGATTCTTCGTCGCGCCCCGTCGCCGATGCGCTAACGCAACATAAAACACCTCCACCAACCGCATCTTAATCCACCGGACCGGCGGTGCATGTAAGAGTTAACCCCAATCTGGCTTGGGGATGCTATTAATTATCCAAACCGCGCTCTCTCGCCGTTGGAAGCGGAAAAGCGCCATCGCAAGGATCTGTGTGTGGGAAGGGCCAGCGTCAGAGTTTGGGCAGGTTTTGGGAATCTAGATCAATACCATCTATTTTCGGGCGCACGCGTTCCGCGTAGCTGTTCGCGTGAAGGATTGCGGAATCCGATTGCACGGGAAATCCCTTGCCCAAGGGAGGGGTGGTGTTTTGTTTTTGGTAGTCTCAAAACGACGAAGGGAAACTGTCAACTCTTGCCCTTCGGATGAGAGATTCCTGCGACCCTGACGGACGCCCGGTTGGACATCGAGGAAAAACCGAGCGGCGATTTATCTTCCCACTCGGATACAGTTTTCTTCGTAACTCGTCCAGCAGCTGGCGATGGTTTGTGTGTGTTTTCCCCGAAACATTACCGTGGCGGAAAGAATGAGCAATTAATATCGGGTTGTTTTTCGTCCGAGTGAATTTAACATTTTCCTACAAAAACATCCGGTTTTCCCTCGGGCGGACGTTGCCAAAGCTGCACGTGAAAACTGGTCTCGTTCGTCTTGTAAACAAGATGCAATTTCCCCCCTTCCACGAGCCCGACATCCTTATCTTGGCACGGTGGAAAGCCCATCTCGTGCCTGCACGCAACCGGTGCATTATCGAAAGCGATGCATTTCACTTCCCATTTGGTAAGTGATCCTCATAAGGCAGCTTACACCCACCGAACCCCCGATCATGCAGCCCGCAGAGACGGCGGGGTGAGGAACGGCGGCGAGGGAAACGCATCTCAATTTGAGCGATCGACTTTCATCCGCTGCACCCGCGATGCAACCATCATGTGACGGACGCGTTCGGTGCAACCCATTTCCACCGAACAATTAACTCATTATGAGCAGCTAACCGGGGTCCGCTTTCCCAAGCCGTGTTTCCTCGGCTCCGTTTTCCCCCTGCCGCGCGCGCTTTCGATGCATCGCCCGGTGCATCGATGCGTTGCGCACGGGTTTATCATAAACGATCGATCGTGACACAAGCCCATGGAAGGAACCAAAAGAGATTGGAGAGGAGTTGGGCGGGAAATTCTCCACCGCTCGCATGGCGCACATCTCTCTCTCTCGCTCACCGCATTTCTTCGGCTTTTCGCGGAGCGTTTTGTTTTCATCAATGCACGCCCCTGTGTGCGCCGTTCCGCCATTTCTAATTGACGAGAAGAAATCACACTTTCCTTCATTCTTTCCTTCCTTTTGCGCTTTTCGCTTTCTATTGAATGCAGCGCGCTCGGGCCCAGATCGCATTACGTGCACAGCAATGGGTGTGTATGTGTGTCTATGGTGCATCTCACCCGCCACCCACCGAAGGCGCCCCACTGAAATTTGCACCACCGCAGAAGATCTCTGGCAAGCCAGCATGTTTTCCTTCCTCCAACCAGGGACGACGCGCTTGTGGCTTTTGTTTTTCCCCCATTTTTGGTTCGCATGCAGTTTTTCTCTATCTTGTTTTGTTTTGCTTGCCACACTCCTTTCTTTCTGCTCCCGGAGAAAACGAAAACAAAACTTGCCTGCACGAGGGGTGGGTTGGCGGGAAGAAATTGTTTGTGATCTTTTATGGTCTAGTTCGAGGTTGGCAACACTTCTCTTTTTTTCTCTAGACAGTGTCCCGCCTTTTCCTTCATTGTCATTGTCAGCGGCGTCAGGCGATGTTTGACGGCTCCCTCTTTGCCGATGCGTCGATCTATGCGTCGACGTGTTTGCAGGAAAGTTGTTGCTGCGGCGGATAGCTTTATGGGAAAGAAAATAGACTGCCTGACTGACTGACTGACTAACTTACTGACATACTGGTTCTTCTCTACTGAACTCATAAAGCCATATCCATAGCCCGTCCCCAAATGGGATGAAAGTGGTTATCCTTAGTAAACATAATCATCCCGTAGCAATAGCAATATTGAAAAAAGTAACGTTTTTCTTTTCTTTCTTTTCTCCTGTTTCAGATGAAATCAAATACCAAGGTAACATTGAATTTCCATTAGCGGATTTAGCTATTAGTGACGACATGTGTATATTCCTACGCGGGCAACCAACCCCCATTTTGGAGGGTATTCTATTTCTTCCAAACGAATCCCACACGTCTTTTTTGGTTGGCGCTAGGTAACAGGACTCAACCCGCTCGAAATACTACCATCCCACAATCATTTCACCTGAGTAAGGAATATTTACAGCAGCTTTGTTTGTTTTTCATCGTATTTTCATAGTATATTTCGTATTTCTACCATTAATTAAGGATCAACAAATTTTCACCGCTGAGTAGGTGTACCTCCGTACGATTTTTCACTTGAAATCTAAAAAAGTTTATCCTCGAAAATGTAAAACTCCTTCAACATGGATGCATGTTTAGTACCAAACCCAGATGGGCAAGTTATCTTTATATAAGACAGATTTTGATGAGACATTGAGAATTATTTTCTACAAAATGATCCGTAAGACATGCCATGCTTCTAGTATTTACTGTTGAATTTTATAAAGTAGATGAAAGTTATGTTAGCCTAAATTTTATTTAGTAGACTTCTAAAAAAACAAATCCCACAAGTTACATGGAGATTCAAACGTTTGCTATACTCGCTTCGTTTTCAAAACGAAGCATTTAGCATTTTTCATTTCCTAGTTAAATCGAACCATGCAAAACTTCAGACACATGGTGATAGATTTAGAGCAGATGTTTCGCAGCGCAACCCACTCCAGCTGCCCATTTTCCAGCGCGGAGGGAAAAAAACCCCGACTGTCAACGTTTGCGAACGCCAACAACATCCTTCATTTCCGAAAACCGAGCGCACGGAAGCTTGTTTGCCGAGGGGGGTTCCGTTTTGCCGACCCCGCGAAACACTTCATGTTAATTGAATGATTGATTCATTCGCGCTTTACATTCATTTAATTACTACATTCCACCGAAGATCTTGGAGCGTTGGAATGTGACGATCATTTAAGGTTCGGTTTCGAAAACGAGCTACAAGATGGAACATGAATTTTATCGGTTTATGGACTGTTTATGGGTGGCTTAAAAATAAGAGTACGTTAAGAACGTAGACAAATATAGATGATTCTGCTGCATAACATTTTCATTCCAGCATATAATAATAAATAAGCTGTTCATCATGGAACATTGGTAATGCAACCCTACCGGGCATTCCGCGAGCTAAGAGACACTACACATTAAACTCCCTTCAATCTACCGACTGGCCAACATCGTTTACACAAACTCCCATGGTTGGTTCGGGTGCCGGTATGCCCCCACCCCCCACCTCCAACGCCTCATTTGCCCCCTTCAACCGTCCGAAGGCTTCATTAAATAGTCATTTCAAATTAATACCACCAGTCAGTAGGTCGTCGGGTTTGATTTTGACAAACCAAAACGCCGACCCTAGAAAGAGAGACACACACACACAAGCAAACACCGCGCCTCGCCGCTAATCTATCAATTCTAGTCCGTGCCGTTTTAATTGAACACCGGCGGCAAACCGCCGTCCCCCCGTCGCAGGGGCCGCTGAATTATGACAATTATGAAATTAACTTCGGGGGCGGCCCAACGCTGCAGTTTGGGCGGGAAAACGAGGGAGCGATCGGGTTGATGGAGGCGTTTGCGTACGCGTCGCGCTCGGCCCAGACAACGCCGCCTTGGCGATCGGGGACCATTGACGGTACGGACGGACGGCGAGGCGCTGGTCGTGACTAATTATAATTTGCTGCTCCAGTTTAACTAGCTGTCTCTAACCGTTTTTCACAGGAAAAACCTCCTCTCCGATGGGTGGAGTTTAAGAACCGCACGCTTATAAAAACGGTCAAACCCTTACCGGCGGCGCGAAAATTGGTCGCTCAATCCGCGGGAAATATTCGCCAACTTCGTTGCGACGCCTTGCCCTCTCCGTCCAAAGACGAATTTCTCGAAATTCCTTAACATGTTTCACGCCCCCCTCCTCGCCACTTAGCACCCCTTGTTTGGCCGCGCGAATCTTCGAACCGGCGCTTCCGTTTCATGCGCCGTGAAAGATTTATTTATATTTCACTATGCAATGCGGCTTGTATTTGCCTCCCGATGTCCACGCTATTTTTAAGATCGCACCGAGCAGTAAAGCATCACACAGCAGTTTCGAATCGAACTTCGGTTTGTTTTCCTTCCCCCTTTTACGGTTGGCTTCCCCTAAACGGAACGGAGGGTCTTCAGGAAAAGAAAAACACACACAACCCGCCAACTAAATGAAGTAAAGTAAAACAAACCCATCGCCTAATGACAAACGGCTTAAGGTTAGTTTCGGGGATAGGGCACCCCCCAGGAAGAGGCGCGATTATGCTTCGGGGGCGATAACAGATTCTACTCGGGCGCGAGGGTTTTGCTCAGTTTACATACTTACAGAACGGTGACACTTTGACAGATTTTTTCCTCCTTTTTCCCAAATTTTTATTTATCTACTTTTTTAACGGGTTTTGTTCGTGCTGGCATGAGGATGCTGTATTGCGCCATATGTGTTGACCACCCTGAGCACGAACCACTCCGAAAACATAACTAGTGTCGCCGAAAACAGATCTCAGAGAAGTTAAAAAAAAAAACAAAAACAAACTCGAGCTGGTTTTGTGACGATTTTTTTCAAATCTGAAAACACAACCATAACCTTTCCCATACTTCTAACTCACACGCGCTAAACGCTAGATTCGATCACGGCGTCTCATACGCACAATCGCGAATTTTGCGTGTCACTTTTCCACGAAACGATTCGCGATGCGACACACTTTTCCGCGCAAAAACAAGCGTCAGGCTGAATGAATTCATTCATGAGTTTTATCATTCACAACAATCTACAACCCTCCCTCAGATGTTTTTTTTTTCGTGACTTTCTTCTGTCGTCGCTTCCCGAACCGCGTCGTTGAACCGTTGTTATTATTATTCGAACCCAGTCCTTGCCTTTACCTACACACAATTCGTCCAAATTGTGCCCGAACAGGTTAGCAGGTACCATCTCGAGGAAAATTATCTCCCACAAAACCTGTCTCCATTCGGGTGCGTTCCGGTTCGGTTGAGTTTTCATTGAATTTTCCACCCAATTGCTTGCCCCTGCGGCGCTGTGGTGTTTCTTTTTCCGTACCGGGAAGGATGGAGTAAAGGATCGCACAGTGACGTGAACGATAACAAAATAGTCGTTAAAAGTTTTCCGTCTTCCGGGAACAACCTTTCCTTATCTGGGACCACGTGCACCAGGCTTGGAGGGATTCTCGGTAGCGGGACTACCGCGGGAGGGAAACGGTTGAAGTTGCATTGTTTTCCATTAACGAGTCGCCAGCGGGCGCTGAACAAGCAATCTTTCCGCTTGCAGCTTATCCGCGTCAACCAACAGTTATTTTACTTTGCTTGACGAAGAATTGACGAGTAAAATAAGCCTCGTTCAGTAGGTTTAAAAGTTGTGACAATTTAAATTTCAGCACCTTGAATTGTAACACAAAAATTACAACTGTGAAATATATGTTCGCAATCAATTGAGGGTATTACAATTGGGAGGACGGAAACGACTGTCAGACTTCTCGACGATGTCCCATACAAAATGTAGACAACACTTTGAAAAACGCGAAAAAATGGCTGGCCGTCTCGATGATCCAAAACACCGTCGAGCAGTTTCAAGAACCTCCTGGTCAATGGATCTCTATAGATTGTATGTTTCCGAAGCATATGTGGGTTCTATAGATCTTGGTATTTACCAAGAACACAATAATTCAGGATGCACTTTTCATATCAACGTTGTGTTTTGACTAGTCACTTTGATTTATTTAGCCATTTTCTATTAGCTTTCACAATTTACAATTTGTTTCTTAACAAAAATACAGACGCATTACGATAATAAAGCGTGTGTCGTATTACACTATGACAACAATTCAATTTTCATTCAAAAGAAGAAAAAACATTCAGAGCTACAGACAAAATTCAAAACAATAAATATGTTTAAGGCAACCTTGATTGTAGCTCCTTGACATTTTCATGGAATTTCCCCACTCCCTGGTATGCATCGTACGATATTCCACGCAAAATCATAACTGCGTTGAATCTGATCCTGTATGATCTGAGCAAGTGCTGTTGAGAAATAATGGAAGGGAAAAATAATCAAAGTGGCAAAATGTAAGTTGAAAATAGTTGTAACTCAATTTTCTTTGTAATCCGTTGTTTATTTTCTTTACGTATAAAACGCACCAAAAAACAGCAATTTGAAATAATGGTTCGCTGGATGGAAAAACGGTCAGAAAATTATTAAAAACTATATGTATACCTTGGATTACCTATAAATACCCAGGTCGCTATTCGAGCAAATAAGCGGAAACTTTCGAGCAAAAACGCGGAACTCGATCGTAATACCCTCAAATATCCACTTACTTACAATCTGTGATTTATAAACCGAGAAACAGATTGCATCAAAACCCACAACATTTCTTCGTTCAATCCCGGGAGGAAAATGTTGTTACTTGGCTTGCGGACACCACTTCACAGGAATTAATTTCCGTCAATTCATAAAGTCAGTTACAACCCACCATCGTTTTGAGCGAAAAATTAAACAACGATTACCACCTGCTTTAAGAGTATTTTTGTCCCCACTTCTCTGTTTTCCATCCTCCAAATTGATTGCATTTTCTTGGAACAATTTCTCCGTTGCAACACACGTTGCACTCGGTCGGAAAAATGACTCAGCCAAAGCGGACCGGTTGATCAAACGTCGCCATGTTTGCATGTCCCTCGGGAAACCGACAAAAACCAACCATTATTTGGCCCGCGGCCAGCGCACTTGCGGAACAAATGGATGCCAGTACGCCCACACCAGATCGGTGATTTTCCTGTTCGAGATTAAATTTTGCTTACTTGCATCTGGCCAAACGAGAACTGCTTCCTCCCACGGGACAGGTGACCACCGTGGGACCCTTCCGGTAACGGCTTCGCTTACGTGCTTGTTGCGCAAAAGAAGCCTCGGATGAACGCGCTCCACCAGAGCACCAGAACCGGGCAAATATTTAACACGATCGTTATTATTATCACTGTTTGCCAGTTGCTCGCCAACAACCACATCTTCGGAGGGGGGCAGATGCACTTGCACTTGCACTTGCAGTGCCCTTGCTGCCGGGTGTAGATATTTTGCATTCTTTATGCGGACACCTTTCAACAGCTCATCGTATCGGATCGGCTCGAATGCGGTAACCGGGATGGAAGGGAATTAAATTCCACATCTCGCTCCCGTGTTGTACGCGTGTGTATGTGTATGTGAACATGGTGTGCCAGTGCTTCCCGGGTTTCGTAACGCTCCCGTTGGGAAGCAATGGGAGAAACGATGCTGGCAGACGTTAGATTACGCCAGAACGGCGGCTCACAGCTCGTCGGCGAACAAACGATGCCGCGGTAATGAGCTCGTGCACTTCCTGTGTCATATATTTCAATTTGTACGGCCGTTTGTTTGGCGAATGTCTTACGACTGTCCGATGAGCGGGCGAAACACATTCGACGTAGATTGTTTTGTGTCTCTTCCAATCGGAGCATGTAGTTTAGTCTACTTTATACAATTTTTTATTCTAGTTGGGAAACTTTAAAATGTTACGCAACTATCTCGATTCATTCCCTTTTTATATACAATGATTTTCACTAAATTTTTATTTTTATTTAATGTGCATTTATTTGCATTTAAACTACTGTTCAAATGTAACTCAGCTGTAATGGAAATAAAGACCATTTTGCGTTTTTGTGTGATGTTAAAACTCTTAGCTTATTAGCTGTAAAACTCATTTCGAGCGATTCTAAATTTCAAAAACGTACAATTCCATTGTGATATTTTGAAAAAAGAAATTTCAATAATTTTAAAATTCTAAAAGAAACCTAAATTGCTCTCTATTTTTTCTACGAAATATTGTTTACTGCGTAAATGAGAAAATTTTAAGTAGATCTAGCTAAGTACCAAGCGTTTGACAACATTGTAGCAACCAGCGGATGGAAAGTTAGTTTTCCCGCGGGCGGAAAACCGATACGCCTTTTGCGATGCCACGATCATCCGAGCGATCACGGATGGAAAATTTCCCTCAATCATTGCGCGTGCGGATGAAAACGGCCGCCGATTTTCCGCAACGTGTTGCTGCCGATCGCCACGAACACTTTTCCTTCTTCGCATCGCTCGACGCTCGACGAGGGCCCACCAGCTCCGTGCGATGCAGATTTCCCGACCGTTTTCCCGACCCACTGCACACCGTGATCGCGTGCCATATTGCGCGCCAAAATATGTGTATGCGTGTGTGCGTGTGCCGGCAGATGGATGGAAGCGCTTTTCTCCTTCCCTTGCAAACGGAAAACAAAACACCCGTCGGGTGATGCTTTTCCCTTCCTTTTGCTTTTGCCATTTTGGTTTCTTTGCTTCCACTCCCGGTTCGATCGGACCGGAGCATGGATCGGAGCAGCATAATTGCCCATGAATGATGCTTCCATTCAATAACAACATGCTCGGCACCTCGCGGTGCCCGGTTTTCCACCGGCTGCCCGCCGTGCGCTGTCGTTTCGCTTCGCTTTCTACTAGACGAATCGCAAGCGAACACGTCGCCGGCGTCGCCTCGCGCGTGGAAAAACATTTTCCCGGCATTCCATTTTCTGCCCACTTTCCCTTTATGCTGCTGCATCGATGCTGCCGATCGGTGTTTGATGTTGCGATGCAGCCTCCCAACCTGCAAGCCCGCGTTTTCTCCGCACTCTCTTCTTCCGCTCCCCGATGTTGGCTCCCGACGCGATGCAATTTTAATGCACGTTGGGCCCCCGTCGTCCCTCACACCGTTGCCGAACACGCTCTTCCCCGGGCCCGTTCCCCGGGTTGGGAAAGTGTTGACAGTGAAACTGCCAACTGTCGCGCTGTACGCCCCGCAGGAAATTGCGGCGCGTACGCAGAAGTGCACCTTGGCCTCGATCCGTTTTTCCACACACCGATCCAGTGCCGGGCTTCGTTATTTATAGTTGATCCGTTTTCTTTCAGGTTTTTCTCTCTCACGGGCCTTCCACCCTCCGCTGTGCTGTTATTTGCCTGTTTTCCTGCCATTTTCCACGGCTTCACTCCGCGGTCGGTTCGTCCTTTGACGAGCGTACGCTCGCTCCACTTGGAGTCGTCTTCTTGAGTGAGAATGTTTTCTCCGGAGGCGACGACGACGACGACACCGGCCAAGTCGGAAGCGGCTAATCTGGGGAGTTTTCACGGAATTACGTGAATTCTGGAGCATGCAAAAGGCGGCCTACGGTTTGCGCTCGCACCAAAACCACGAAGCCAAACAGTTCGTTTTCTGGAAATAGAACCGGGCACGAAAGGCAAAGGAAAACCATTTGCACCACTAGTCCGGCATCGCAGGATTGCGATTTGGGGCAGGAAATCACCTTGTCAGGCCTGTCATCCAGGCGAACAGCGATGGCCACACGTTAACGACCGCAAGGGAAGCCGCCCTCTTTCCGCTTGGTTCAGAAGACGAGTTTTTCAGCGTTTTCTTTTATCTGTTGCATCTATTTGATTTCCACTGGGAACGCTGCTTTGCTTTGCGGAGAATTTCCGCATCGGTCGCGTGAGTGTAGGTTATTTTTGGGATAGTTTAATTAAGTGCGAACGATCCCGTGTGCCAAAGGAATGTCAATTAATGCGCAAAGTAGGGAACGGGGTGTGGCTCAGTTGAAACGGAAAAACGGTTAGTTTTCTTCAAAGCACATCAGATCTTGGCGGAGAAACTTTCTTCAAAAACTATCAATAATGTGTTCTTAAGCCAGAAACCTACACCTCAACCATCGTTGGAAAAGTGTGTATGACTCACACCATGGAAAACTACCTACCACCCTCGTGTGGGTGTAAATCTCTTCAGCAACACGTCAGGTGCAGCCAAAATTTACAACAGCACTTGAATGTAACGCCCCTCTGAAGCATACTCATCGTTAATCCAAAGTCATCGAATCGTACGATCCCGTTTCCCCCCCGGACGATTCGCCCACCGGAACTTCGCTTGATCCAGGAAATTAATATCAGCGTCCACGTGTGCGGCGTTTTGCGCCACATGTGGTAGTCTATAAAAAAATTAAATTACGACAACTCTCTCAGCTTCTTGTTCCCACTCCGAAGGGTGCTCGGATAAAACCGGATGCAAATCAAAACAGCGTCCGAGGGTGGGACGATCAAGGGTGCTATCTTTTCGATTCCATCCATGCGTAGGGGGTGTGTGTTTGTGGGGTGAAATATTCGATAATCTTGAAAGTAGTTTCGCGGTCGTGGCGAGCGAAAATTTGCCAACCCATTTTCCTCCGCAATGCATTCGGTAATCCGCAGCGCACAAGGTGTGAACTTGAAACGAAACGCAACGCAATACCTTGGCTAAGCGCGGGAGGAGGGAGCAAAACAACACAACAACCACCCCAAAACGCTCTCGTGTTCTCGTGCGGTGCTCGGTAAACAATGGACCGCCGATATCGACCTAACGGCTCGTTTCGCTGGCTCCAATCGGCCACGGCAGGCTGCCTATCGTAAACCGATAAACCGGTAGCGAAGCGGTAACGTGCCAACACTTCAACACATGTGGCGGTGGTGGAGCGGTCCGATGGAAAGGAGAGCGGGTGACATGGCACCGACTCGGTGCTGGTAGTAACCACTTCCGCCAAATCGATTCGCAACTGCAACTTTTAAGAACATTTGTTCCGTTGACTGCCAAGCGTTTTTTTAGCACACTTTTTTAGTACAATCTTTTTCAATCAAATTTATTTAGAACATTTATTAAACCGACGGGTTTTGAAGGCCAAGCAAATACTTAGCTTCCCAAAGAACTTGTTTTTAATATTTCAATAGTTTTGATGTTGCATTTTCATTTTTTTTATGAGCCAACAACTTTTTTGAACTGATTGCAGCTGTCACCCACTTTTGGGTTTCGTTGTAGTCAACGTGTTAAAGAACGCTTAATGCTGGATTAAGTCTCAATCAACGAACAGATAAAGATTGTTTTGCTTCGACTTTAGTTGGTGCAAATCAAGAGTCATTGATCGGATCCGGTTTATATCGGCTTTGCGGGTTATCTGCAAGGGTTTTAAGTCTTCTTATCAGGGTTTACATAGAATAACATGGGCATTTAATCGAAAGAAAGTGTTATTAAAACCAGTTAAGGCTACAACCAGGATAAGTGTCTCAAATGATCCTCAACGTGTTCAGATCATCATTTTAAATTGGAAACATTGAAGTTTTCCCCAAAACCGCATAGATCGGATTGAAGAATAGATTATGTCTAAATCAACATGAGTTTATGCGAATCATCTGCACATCCGGCTAGATTGGTGACCTTCCGCTGGCGGCCTATGAAACGCTCCCAACGGATTCTAATGTCATTCGTGGCACTTGAAACGGAATGAAAGGCAACCGAACGTGCCGAGAATGTCAGGATGCATTTGCATTCGCGTGGCTCGTGCACAACGTGGATCGCGCGACATTATGAGTCTTCTCGCAAGTAGTTCCAGAATTAGTTCCACATTCACACACACACACTTACATACCTTGGGCCTATCGCGCGGATCGGGACGCGGAAACGACACGTTTCTGCTGCACAAACAAACCATTCCCGTTCCACCGGCCCATTTCCCACCCCAGCCCACGGGGTAGGAAAACGCGTTTGCACTTGAGTCGCGATTTCCTGCCTTTTTCTCGCGCCTCTTGCGCCACGGAGACGTCCGAGAACGGCTCGTCGAGCCAGCACCGTGCGAGGTGGAAGAACGTGCGCGTTGGCGAACGGGAAAGGGTCAGGTTCGTTCTGTTTATAAATAGCGCAATCCCTTTCGAACAAACACACGTAAGGCACGGGCACGGAAACTGTGCGCACTGGTGAAACGACGGCCGCGCGCTGACCGAGGCCTATTAAATAATGCCACCGTGGATCAACGTACCATCCGCGATGTGTTGGCCCGACTGTCGCATGGGCGCTTGCACTTGCGAGCCGAGGGAAAACTTGTGGAAAATGGCAAAAACTAAAAACGGCCAAAAACGGCTCCAAAGTGCGCGCCATGTTACGCAAAAGTAGATTAAACATGAGGGTAGGATCTTCAGAACGGTCCGTGCTGAAGGTGAGGGAGTTTATCTTTGGTAAACGTTCGCCTTGTTACACCTCAGAATAGTTTTTGAGGGTAGGTTAAATGAAAAGAAGACGACGCAATGGTACGATTGTTGCGTTCTAACGTGGCGAATGACTGTTTCGTTTTGGACACGCGTTAGGTAACAGGCGAGCGCTACGTGTCGCCCAATCGCTGGGTTCATAACTGACCTAGCTCACTAGAACTGATGGCTAAACGTGGCCGACACCGAGGAAAGTAACAACTTCCACTTCCTTCGAGGTTACATGCATTAAAAAAAAGTTCATTAGACAGGAAGTGCTTGCAAGGCTTCATTTGTAGTGGGCTTCAAAATAATATTGCTTAGATTAACTCTCTAAAATACGGTTTTGCCGTTTAAGAGATCTATTTTAACTTTAAATACGAAAGCAGTGATGTTAACGAACGCTATGCCAACAAAACAAGACAACCAAAGGAAGTTACATCAGAGGCTTGCAGGAAATAGAATTTTACGTTCGTTGCACCAAACGAGTCGAGCACATTCCACCGACGTTCCAGGGCGAACAGACCCGGCAACTTGGTACAGCGTGGTACGTGTACTTTCGAATTCACCCTAAAAACCTTTAAACACACGAACAAGTACTGAGAAACTGGGACAGGACACTGACTCCTAATGGTTGGTTGATTCGTCTTCCGCCGTGGAATGTTCTGCGTACAAGACAAAAACCAACAAATTGCCTACCCAAGACTGCCCTTCTCGAAGGGTTGCGAGATACAAAGCGAAGGCGCCTTCGGTTTGTTTGGCTGCGTATGAAAACAAGACACAAATTACGCACGCGTTCCGAGGCTGCCCTGCAGCAAAACGTCCGAAGGAGAGTAACATCTTCAAACAGTCCTTTTTTCTGGTGCTTTGCTATGCAAAAGAAGTCTCTTGTAGTTTGATCGGTCCCGATGACCACACAATTGCTGCCTCTTATTCGACGAAGAGGAGTCGTCTATTTTTGATGAACAGAAGTTTCTTACAATTATCTCGAACCAATATTGTGAAATTAAATTTTGTCCATTGGCAATTATTTAGACTCCGAGATTAAAATACCAGAAAACCTATGTAAACTTTTACACTTTACTGCAGCCTACATAATGGTTCTGGCTTCACAGATGTCAGCGTGACAGAAAAAAGGTACTTTTTATGCCTTCGAGCTGCTCAAATAGCCTATGCAAACCGATGGGTGTATTCAATCAGCCTAATCGAGGGTAAAATATGTGGTATTTCGGGTTTTCATGGAATTTATTATATTTATAAGACTTCCACTCCCTTGGTGCGTGGTTGGAATTTTCCAAACGTTTCATGATAGTGACCACAATGTCAGGTGATTTCGACACTCCGTCCTCATATTGATCAACAATGGAACAATTAACCCAAGATGTGTCAAAATAAATACGGAAGATGCTGAATCGTTTGGAATGCTCCGAATCGTGGCTAGGAAAAAACGTAATGTTTCCTCCAAACCGCTCCCTAGATGGAACGAAACAAGTACGAAAAAATGTGTCCACCATGAGCGTTGACCTCATGACGACAGCGCGCGTTTTATGCTGCAGCCGGAACGGGGGTTTAAAAACAAAACATTATCCGAACCGAAAAATAAAAACCAACCCTACGCGTACTGATTAGCTGTCAACAGGTTCACTAACCCGTTCCGCACATAACAGCACATAGATTTGTTCGGTGAATAATGACTTTAAAAATACAGCCAACAAATACAGCCCCCCACATGCTCCCACCCACCCGCGATTCCACGGCGGGCGGGATTCTTAATCACTCCGTCCGCCATCTTCGCCGGGTGCTGGGATGGATTCGCGAGGGCTTAAGCAGCTTCCCACTAAATCACACACCGAGGTGTTTCCCGCGAGCCTGCCACACGGGCGTGACACGGGATGGCGTGCACGAAAAAGAAAAACACTCATCGTCACTCGTCGACCGACCAGCCTGGCCGTGGCCAAACGCCGAGAAGATGTTGTGATTTGTCGTCGCGGGAAATAGAAAAGAAAAACCCGACGCGACCACCGAGACGGACCTTTTGTTTTGCGTCATTCTTTCGCACCGAGCCGTCGGACAGTTGACACTTCCGGATCGGTGGATGTGAACCAGGCGGGACCGAGGCTGGTGGTCTCCGCTCCGATGCTGAGGTTTGCATACTTAGACCGACTAAGCCAGGCCAGACAAAACTTCCCATCCACGAGTCGTGGACGTTGAGAATAAAATATTTCGCGGAGATACAACGCAGAGCACTAATTTTTTCGTTCATTATTTGTTATGGTGCGAGCCTGTACTTTCCTTGCAGTAGTGAGTAACCCGATCGTCCATCATTATGCCACATTAGTATGTCAGAACTGACCGCTTTCCGGTGAGAGATTGTCAGAAGTTAGGAACAGATCGTGCTTTGCTCTAAGTCCAATCTAAGCGTCGCATTTACGGAACCTATTTGGAAATAGGAAATCTGTATTCAAATACACGACATGCTGACATAAAAACTACAAAAGAAGACGAGGAGAATGATACCAAAGATTTAGGACTCCATCTTCAAAACCAAATACCAAGTTTCGAAATATGTTTTCCTACCAAGTGAATTCTTTTTCTTTGGTACTATTTTAGGTTGAATGTATTCTATCACACCTCGATCGAAGTTACTATGAGTACCTCGATACACTCCACCGTGTGGAAACATAATGGTGTGCAGGCAACACTGCTCACCTTAGCTGTCGTAACAAGAAGTTGCCAAACAACTGGAAAGACAACTGAATCTAATGTTACGTGCTCAAGAATAATGTATGACAGCTTGTGAAACACGTTGTCATCGAACTTGGTGTTGCCATGTTCGAGGAAGCCGCATGGAAACGGCGCTCTGAGACAATGTAGAAACATGGCCAGTGGCCGTTGACCTGTATAACTTCCCGGGAAATCCCTCCCCTTGCTGCACCGGAGCCACTACTCGCGTTTTGGAGTAGTATCGTAACTTAATTTATCGTTCCTTAAACTTGTGATTGAACCACCAAAACGCTTCACAAAATGACGGGAATAGACTTCAAAAGAGGTCATATCCAAAATATGCCATTGCTACGAAAGAAAACTCACAATTTTCCTTTTTCCCTCTCTTTTTTACAGGTAAGCCTGCACCTGTTTACTGCGTGTCTTACGAGGTTCTTGGTAAGTCTGCTCTCTGTATTAATAAAACGCTAAGACGTCATCGTTGTCGTCTCCAACCGTCATGGTGGAAATCAACGTGTATGTCGTCTGGTACGTGGAAAACTCACCCCTGCCGCTCGGTCGTCTTTCCCTCACGTTGTCCACGGCGCACTGTTTTGTTTCCAGCGTAATTGTCGGCACTTTTTGCGCCACGAAATTCCCATACCTTCTCACCGTGTCAGATTTCATATATAACGAAACCCGTCCACGATAGGACATCCACGATGACAAACGTAAGCCAGGGGTTGGAACTCTAGTATGACTCACGCCGGGAGCAGGGACTTTGATAAAAAGGTGTCTCCACGTCAAAATCCGTCCGGGATTTCGCTCGCTCACACTTAATTGCCCGTTATGAGACGTTTGCTTGTGGGCTCGAAATTCCACGCCATGTCCGTTGCGTTGTCTTTTCGTCGCGAACCGCCGACCGAGACATTCCGTAAGTCTCCTCTCCGGCGCAGAACGTTGCACGGGATCGAGAATCTGGGTCAGACATGCTCGAAATTCACGCATGATTTATGTCCCTATCTCTAGCCTGGGAACGATGCGTGCGCGAACCGGGCGCTGAATGAATTTATTCAAAATCAGCTGAATTGAAAGAAAAAACGACATCACATCGCCGCTCGGTGGCAAACTAGCCGCGGCCCAGACGTTGAGCTCCGGCTAGATTCGGCATCGCTAATTGGCTTTCAGATTTGAATTCTAGTCTCTTGTTTTTGTTTTTCGTCTCCCAAGAGGAAGCAATTTAACTTTCGAACATTGCAAACGCTGTGTTTGTTTTGATGGCGGTATGGCAAACAGATAATTTGGCGGCTGAGTCTCTTCCGCAAAGGAAAACATTGTGTTGAGCTGGTGTTTGCAAGCAAATAGTAAAAATCAAACGAAGTATTCCATTCCCGAGCGGTGACTGCCGTAGACGAAAATGCAAACCAAACGGAAACGAATGCTTCTCGGTGGGAGGTTTCGATCGTTTTTCGCTTCCCCCACACCGCATTCAGTCGATTTTCTTGTTTTGGGACGCTTGATGACTTCCTACGCGTCAACACGACCCTCCATTGCTGGCGGCCACCCCTTCCCCCTGGACCGAGGCGGAAACGACACGTGATTGCACGCGATGCACAACGGAAAAGCAAAGGCGCAGAACTGCCGATGACAGACCGATGCAATAGCGTCACCAACAATGTCGCATTATCGCGCGTGTTTCTCCCACCACCCACCCACCGCGGTAGGGGTTGTTTTTCCGTTCTGTTTGAGAATGCATACCTTTACCCTCAACCCCGTTTCTGCCCTCCCTTAGTCAATGGTTCGTTTCAGACGCCAATTCTCCGTTGCCTTTCTTTTACTCCGACACTTTCCGGAATACTTGCCCTACCGAGTTTGGCGTATTTGTGTCTTTACCAAGAGGTAGTGGTGTTTGGTTTACCGCGAGCAAAATAATTTGCGACAAACGGAAACCTTCTAATTACCAACAATATGTCCAAACTACTTCCGTACGTTTGACTAGGGAGGTTTATTTAATTCTCGCCACTTCCCGACCGAAACGGATGCGATTTTAAACCTTTTTTGTTCATTCAGTAGTTCTGACTTTAAAAGTATTTGATGTTGGCATTCTCTTTTCAAACATATCTGATAATTTCATTAAGCCATTGTGTGTGATCTTCTTAGATTTCCCAAGTAAAAGCCTTTGGCTAGTCACATGTTGACTAGCACTATGCGCGTTTTATGGAGCTCTTTCTTATTCTTTTCAACGTGATAAGGCTTGCCGTCAGTAATATATTGCTCGAACAAACAGTTACAACCTTAGGTTGATGGAAACATTTCGGCCACAAAATAACACATATATGATTACTTTTGGGGATACCATCCGTGATTTAACAATTTAGAAAACAAGTAAAACCAGAGCAGTTAAATATCGGATTTTACGTCATATTGCTTATGTTTATTGTAATACTGACTGGATTTAGAAGTTTCAGGTTATTACCAAAGCTGTGTTTATACCTGTTGTCCTTTTTTCATCATTATAATTTTCTTTATTGTGGCAAAATTATTTAAATTTATTTGGCAGATTTGATGTTTTTAACACAACATCGCGAATCGTGAAACTTAAACTTTCAAATAGAAAAAGGACTAATCGTTTAATTTCGCTTATAATTGTTCAGAACTCCAATAAAAGGACCATTAATACTCTTTTGCTTGAATTTCTTGCTTAGTATTTAAGAGAAATTACTTAGTTTACAATTAGTTTAACCTCCCACTTTCTAGGGAAATAAAATCGCAATGCATGGTGAAAACTCTTTCCTTCCCAACTTTTTAATTTCTTTTCATTTTCCTTGGCACAACGCAGCGTAACAGGTTCTTCTGAAAACCGTACTCCATTCTGGAAATGCTTGCGCCTTCAATTGTTCCCACAACGCTTCCCACACCCACGATCGACACAAGATCGCCGCGGGTGGCCGGTGCGATAGGGGTTTTCCACTTTTCTATTTTGTGTTTTGCACAAGTGCACAAAAAACGATCGCCGGCTACCGTCTCGCACTTTCTTCGTTTTCACTTCCCGCCGACCACCGAGCAGAACCGAGAAGCCATGTCGATAGGCAATTAGCAAGTAAAAGTGTGTACAGACCGCGCGCGCGGCATGATTCATTTATCACATAATTATTCGTTTTTACTCCTGCCCTCGCTTCCGTGGTTGTGCCCGCCTGCTTTTGTGCAGGGTGAAGGAAAATAATGGAAAACTTACAGCGATGAACGCGCTGCAGCAGAAAAAAAGGACACGCCGAGTGAAACGTTCGGAGAGAATGAGTGAGAGCGAGAACGATAGGGAACCTGAGATCCTTTTTCGTGACAGGAGCTCACACGGTTGCACACACACACGCTGATGCGGCGAGCCTCCGCCTTCTTCAGCGATTGCACTGCTTCCCTTTCGCCCTGCGCCGAATCCTTCCTAAGGATGGCCATTGTGCAACACACGGACAAGGATCGATGTGTGTGCGCAGCAAGAATGCTCTCCAATCGTCATCGTCATCGTCGGTCGATGACTACATCGATTCGGTCGCACACCAACGCGCTTCCGATCTGATGCTTACGGGACGGCGAGACGACGAAGACGACGACCGGAATGCGCCACACAGACTGCCCTTCGCCGCCCTTCTTCCCCCGCTGAAGGCACTCCGAGAAGCTGGCCCGATCATATGGTGATGATGGCGATGTCTAGTCACCCCTGCGCCATCTTTTACCCTCGTCCACCCCTTCGTGCGCCGCACTCCCGAGCAAGGGGGCAGACCCTTTTCGCCAATGCACCGAAGCCTGCCTGACCTGCCTTTTCCCGCATCGGCTTCGGCTCGCTCTGGTTTCCGTTTCCGTTTTCGCGCTGTCCTTTTCCCGCTCGCTCGGAAAACTACGCACGATGAACCGTCGGGGAGAAGAAGAGAGCAACAGTGAGCGGGAGAGAAAAAAGTCTCTTTCTCTCACCCCCGGGTGTGTGTGTGTCTAAGGGGTGCGTTTTCGCTTTTCTTTCGCGGAACACCCGCGCACACAAAACCCGCGAGCGTGTGTGAGAGGAGCGCGTGAGTGCGACCCCTTTTTTGAAGTGAGTTGTTTTTTGCCCGATTCGCTCGACTTCGGCCGTGAGTTCTCCTTTCGATTTCACGAGCCGTCGCGTTCTGCTCGCGTCGCCATGCACCATGCAACCCTTCACCCCGTTTCCCCATCTCCGGGAGGGGCTCTGCAGACGGACTCGCGTTGCACAATCGCGACAACATCGTGCGCCACCCCTAGCGGTGTGTTTGTGAGTGTGAATGTGCGATGCGGGGATTGCACTCTGCCCCTTCCACCGCGCGTTTCTGAGAACCGCGAAGGGGAAACCGCGATGAGATGCATCGGAATGGCGGAGCTCGCGCCTCGGGCAAATTTCGCTTTCCGTGTCGCTCTCGAGAGCGAGAGTCTGTTGGTGTAGGTTCGCGTGGTGGTGAGGATTTTTCTCCCTCCTCGCCGCATTCGGCCAAACTGCACAGCGTGCCTGCGTGCTTTTTCTCCGTCGCGTGCATCGTCCCCGCAGCCCTTCGATCCACCCATGTACGCACACGGCATCGAGCAACAGCCGGGGGTAACTCACGGGCACTCGCGGAATTGGCGAGTCGTACCGCCTTTGTGTTGGTTGGGCCATCTTCTCCCTCTCTCTCTCTCTCGGGCGAGCAGCGGTGGGAAAAAGAAAAGCGAGAAAAAAAGTAGAGGAAGGTCGGAGCACCAGAGCTGTCATTTCTTGTATCGTTTCGTCATTCCGCTTCAAGAACGGGCCGTGTGAATACGCGTTTTGTTTTATATCGTCCCGTCGTCGTCGTCGTCGCCGTCGCCGTCGCCGTCGTCGTCGTCGTCGAAGTCGTCGCGAGTTTGTTCGCGAGATTGTCACCGCGGGGTGCTCTAGTCGCAGTGTCGCTGCCGAGCGTACTCGTAGTGTGCAGTAGTGTTCCGCCCCGAACACGCGCTATTCAACCCGATCAGGAAAAGTGCATCCGCGAAAGGTGGAAAAGTTCACCGCCCAACAGTTCCGCGGAAGTTTTCAGTGTTGCTTACAGTGTGTGTATAGATTGTGGGGGTGTGTGAGGAAAAGTTTAAGTTTTAACTGTGCATTCCACCCCAGAAGAGGCCCTTTCCTTGGTGACCGAAATTCAATTACACACAAACCGGCCGCAAATAAACTCCTCCCCCACCCCGCACCGGTAGGGTGGAAAACGTGGTCGGCGATCCGGGAAAAACGGTACAACACCGCCACCACTAGTGTGCTGGCAGAGGGCAAAGCAACGGCGGAAAAACTGAACTCCATTCCCGGAGAGTGTGAAAATTGTTTTCTTTAAACTTGCGCATATCTCACGCAAGTACACATAAACACGCATACGCACGGTGGTGGAAAACCCTGCCGACCGGCCGCGCCATTCTATCTACCTCGAGGGAAAACAGCCGGCCGCCATCAGTTGGAGAGTTTTTGCCGACATTTTCCAAACCCGAACGCACCGAACCCGGTCCGGGAAATTGCTTGGAGTAAGAATAAGTGTGTGTGTGTGTGTCGGTGTATGTTAAGTGCCACAAGTTTTATTATGCACGCATTTCCGGCCTTATCGTTTTCGTTTGCTTAGTGGTTTGAACGTTGGTGGAAAATCGTTCACAAATCCCCCACCTACTCCTGCAGCAAAGATCAAAAAAGTATCCTTGCGGAGTGAAAGTGAAAGTAACAGATATCGGGAGCACAACAACACCCCAAGGGAAAAATCCTTGTGTGCGTAAGGATGCGAGAAACTTCTGTGTAGATAAATTAAATCAAGCAAAATAGTACCAACCAGAAATAAACCAACAAACAAACAAACAAACTACATAAACTGATGTGTCTACCTCACGCGAGTTCAATCGATTTAGTGCAAATGTTGTGTAGATTACTGTTGTGCTGAAGTGACGTCCAACCGGCCAACCCCGTGCGGTACACGTAAAACATTTCAGTTTCTTACCTTTCGGTGTGTTTACGCCAACGTGGAAAAGCAAAACAGAAAGATGCTTTAAGTTCTGTGTTTCCATTTTGCGGCCGGAGTTTGAATGTTTCGTCCGAGTGGAGCAAATTGTAGTTTATCAACAATGCATAATCAAACGTAAAAGTGTGTGGAGTGTATTTGCGGAGGCGGAAGGTTTAGAATCGGCGTGTTGGCAAAGAATTCGGAAGTCGCGCATTTGTACAGGCGGACTGTGGGAAGCGGAAAAGCGTTGCTTGATGGTGGATGTGCCGCTTGGTGATCCTTTGATTGAGACGTGGCGCGATTCGATGGGTTTCGCAGCCGAACCGACTTTTGCTGGCACGTGCAACGCCGAGAGAAGATGGTGATAGATCAATTGTACCGCTGTTATGGAAGCAACGTTACTTCCCGATTAGTAGAAAAACAAGGAAAATATATAGTTGAGCTTCTAGTGCAAATGTTGGGTGAAGAGAGTTCGTAGTGTTTATTTCACCTGTTATCCCGTGCGCCATAGAATAATTTACCGAAGAACCTAGACTTAGACCGTGGAGTGCGGAGGGTTGAGTAGAGTGTGAATTAGTTCCGCGAAAAACCCAACCAAACGCCAAACATGATGATGTTACAACATCTTCCGCCGTCCCACGCGTTCGTGGGCAGCTCGGCCAGCCCTGGCACCGTTTCCCCCTCGCCACCGGCTCCTTCGGAAACACCGACGCCTCCTCCCGTGCCCGTCTCTACAGCATTGACTCCTGTATCGCCCGCAGCAGACGCTGATCCGGCGCAGTCGGATCGAATCATCTTACGCCACCATCGGCACCATCGGAATCAATCGGAGTCGGAGTGTCCCCGTTCACCGCGAACCTTCTCTGAATCGGGCGAGCCTCAGGAAGAGT
Organism: Anopheles coustani; assembly: GCF_943734705.1. NCBI lineage: Eukaryota > Metazoa > Arthropoda > Insecta > Diptera > Culicidae > Anopheles > Anopheles coustani. The sequence goes on from NC_071289.1 coordinate 72,942,882, forward strand.
CGCCCCGATCACCCTCTCCCCGAAACTCGCCGAGACCCGTGGTCGACTACTCTCAGATTCCCGCGAGAACCAGATCCCGGTCGCGGTCCCGATCGCGGTCGGTTTCGGTCGACCGACCCCGGACACCTCCGCAGGAACGGAAGGAAGTCCCGCAGCAGGTGGTGGAGCGCGTCAATGTCATCCGCTACCTCAAGGAGGAACGTGCTTGTCCGATCATCAGGCGCCGCTCGTCGGTGACCGACACTGCCATGGAAGTGGACGTTGTGCGCCCGGTCCACTACAAGGAAGAGGAGAAGCTCACCGACCGGCGGGAGTACATTGAGGCCGAAACCGGCAACGATGCGGATGTCGAGGAGGACGATGAGAAACACCCCAGGGGGTACTATGCAGCCGTGAGGCGCACGAGTCCCTACCGGGACTATGTCTCCGAGCGACCGGGTGGAGATTCCCCGACGCATCGCCACTATCATCCTCACAATCTGCATCACCTTCGTCACAGTCCGGCCCGGCAACACCACAAGTCTGGTAGTGGCAGCAGCTACGCCCGATCGAGTCACGACTCGAGCAGTCCACGGCGCATGGTCACCGACCACGAGGATTCGGACTACAGCGAATCCAGCCATCAGGCCCCCGGGGAACTCGCAGCTCCCAGGGTGACGGAGGTGATCCGGAAGACTGTCGTCGCCGGGGAGGAACGAACCGACCGGCTAAGGCTGGCGGACGGGAGGTACAAGGCTGGGCCCTACAATGAGGAGGAAGACGACGCCGAGGAAGAGGAGGAGGAGGACGAGGAGGAAGAAGAGGAAGAGGAGGACCTGGACGCACCGCTGGATCTCTCGATGAAGATCAAGCGACGTCCCAGGAGCAGCTCCGTGACAGAAGATTCGGACGACTCGGCCGGTCCGGACTACGCCGAACATCACAACCGCGGTCCAGAGAGCGCTGCTTATAAGAAGAGTCTAATGAAACGATACCGTAAGTCTTAGATCCAGAACTTGCGCAAAATTCTTGCCATCCATGCAATGTCCCTTCGCCTTTTAAACTCTTTAAAATGCAGCACATGGTGAACAAACGATGTTTGAGACGAGGAAATCCGCTTGTATTGCAAACCATCCTGCCTTCCACTTCTTTCCTACACCACCTTGGACCGTTTTCGATGGGAATTAGGTCAGTCCGCAAAAGGGGTCCTTCTGCCAGGCGGTATCGACCCCTTTGAAAATTCTTCACAAATGGACCCGTTTTCTTTATTTGTTGCCTAAAGAAGGAACCCCACGAGTCGGTGGCAAACAGCGGGCCAGACGTCCCCGGGAAGCTGGGGCGTGGTGCGGTCCTATGGCGGCATCGATCGAAGTCTTCAAATTAATGCCCGAACGCTCAATACGGGTCAACGGCAAGTTAGAAAAAAAGGGGTTCCCTTGGCCCGTTATGATCGATACAGTGGTTTTTTTTTTTTGCTTCCCTCCGTTGGCTAGCTGTGGAGTGGGTTTCTTTTGCATATAAATTGGCAAGGAACGGCGTGTCAACAGGAGCACAACGATTCCGGCCGACGGAGTGAGGTCTCATGCGAGAGAAACTAACCCTCGGTTAAAACTAAGGCAGTTCCGCTTTGCACCGGGACTGACCTGATTGAGAATTGATTTTTCGCTCTGGAAACAGAACGAGGAACTGTCGCTACAAACAACTCCAGGAAATTCATTGGACCACATGGATACACAATTGCAAACCATTCCTAAGAGGTGCCTGAGGCATTCCAATACGGCGAATGGAGTTTGAAATATTGGCAGCTGCCAATAAGCGTCAATTGTTTAGTTCAAGTTCGTTATTTTGTAATTTCTTGCGCCCTTGTTTCAGCTATGTTTTCAATCTTTCGTTAGAGTCTGAGCCTAACGATTTAGAATAGAATTTGTGGTTTTAAGATTCCCAAACTACGTCAACCGAGTTGGACCCGTTGGACATCAGGTTTAGAAGAGCGTCCCAATGTCCGATTGACGTCAGTAAGCTGGAGAAGACATTGACACCGGGTAGGCGATGGGGAACTTTATGATTCGTTTCCTTTGACGCCATTCTGGAACCAGGAACCAGTTTTTGGCAAAACTCAAACCTTTCTTCCACACAAAATCTGCATTTGCATACCTGTTGGATAGCTGATAGTGGGAAATCCCGTTTTCCGGTAATTCGGACCGCTACGGTTTTCCAAATACACACTTTGGGTTGTTCGTTTCTCGTCAACGACAGAATCTCGCTGCTTGTCTTGGTAGAAGCTGCTCGGTTCCGCCATGACAGCACACGCAGGAAAAAGCAGGCCGATGTAGGCCAAGTGAGCGGTAAACGTTTCGCAACCGCTTTTTAGAGCTTCCGCCGGCGAAAAATCGATACCGACGGAAATCGCGTAACCCTTCGCACCGGCCGGCTGTAGTGTTCCTTTTTGCATAAGCTGCTCCGGTGTGGTTTGTTGCTTCATTTTCGCTACCCGAGCGGAAGGTGACGTGGAAAATCGATACCGTACGCAACATTGTTGTCCCCTGACCGGAAGGTGCCCTCGGGGAAAACACGTTCCTGAGGCCGTTCCGTTATCACGCTGGGGATGATCATTTCCCGGCCTTTCACGAGGCGTTGGGAAATTGATTTGCAACCCCACCGAGTACCCTGTTCGCTCCATGCCAAGGTGCTCGTTGCCAAGCCAGCATTCCTCTCGCTAGAATCGGCCGACCTTCGCTGTTTGCGGTGCGTTCGCGGAAATGAAAAAGAAAGTTACGACACCGCCGCCATGTGGTGGCGAGAGAAAGGCGAGCAAAATGTCTACCGCAGCACACCGTACATCAGAGCAAAGGCCCCCTGTTAAAACACACATTCCAAAGTGACAGCTAGTCGATAATCATGTGCGCCACAGTTCATTTGCGCGAGAACACCGGGATGAAGATCGCGGCTGTATTCACGATCAGAGGACAGTAGGAGACTGGGCAACGCATTACACAACCATTTGTCCTCTCTCCATCTCTCTCTCTCTCTCGCTCTACGCGCGGGTGTGTTGTTGTTGGTCATCGGGGGCGCCATCTGTACCAGCACTTTTCCGAGCTAATCCCCGTCGGGTGGACGGTGCCGGAATTTGTTTTCACAGGTACGTCGTACGCCGCTCCTCTAAAAGCGGCGTTTCCCAAATTTCGGACACTTCACTTCCGCCCCGCCCTTCCTTCCTCCCGGAAGCTGCCCACCGTTCTGATGCTCCATTTAGCGAAAACAAATTTAGTAAAATGCAGGATGTTTATGTAAAAATCTTGCACGACATTGATAAGATGTGCCCGTGCGATAAGGAACACACTTTACTACAGCGTCCCTTTCTCTTTCTCTCCCGGGGCGAGCGCACTTGCCATCGCGTTCCGAAAAGGGGGTGGGTTGGGGTCGCGCGGTAGAATCCCGGGAATTCTTCATCCCGCGAAACAGGTTCGCCTGGAGCGGTGCGGGCGCGAGTGCGCATGCGCTCGTGTTTGTGTGGGCTTGCGCGAACCCGTTTCCGCGATGCGCCAATCCACACTGGGCGGTGGTGGGGGAGGAGGGTGGGAAAGGTTGCACGCGGCCGGAAGCGGAGTTGCCCGACGTGAGGTGGTCCTCCTTGCTCCCGGATGCGCACCACGAGCAGGGTTGTGACAAACCGTGCCCGAGGGAATTCGCTTCAATCCAGGCATCCCCACCCGTCTGTGTGTGTGTGTATGTGTGTGCAGAGAAATACACACACGCACCTTTTTGGTCGGGGTGTATGCGGGGAGAGTCTGGAGTGACATTGACACCGAAGGGATGCAGAACGCGAAGGCAACGCTCGATTCAGCGGACGGAAAACTGGAACTGCTGGTGTTTGTGTGTTAAAATTAGCATATCCACCAATGTACGCCGCGGTCGACCGGAGGCAGTCTTAACTGGCCAAAGAAAGCCTCTCTTTCTGCTTCTCTCTCTCTCTCTCTCTCTCTCTCTCTCTCTCCCTCTCTCTCTTTTGCTAGCTTCTTTTTTATCTACCCCCAGCTTCATCCCACTTTCTTTGCGCGAACTCGCGGCAGATTCCAACACACAAAAAGACTCTACTGTTGCAACACGCTGATGCTGCGCCAATGTCCGGTTATGATGCTCCCTCCCCCCTCGTGAGGTTGTGTGTGCGCGCACCAGATGTGGGAAGTGCGACTAAACGATCCTCTCTCCGTGCGCATTTCGTGCCCCCCGCGCTCCGTCCTCAAAACAGGGTGAAACCGAGGAGGAGGAAAAGAAACGCCCAGCGGTCCGCGAACCGAAACTGTAAATGCGCGAGCGAGAGCGTGCTCGGAACATGAACCCGAAGATTGTACCATCGTTTCAAGTTCAAGGCCTTTTTCATTACGGCCTCTGTTGATGTGTTACGTCGATCCCGGCTTCGCTCCGGCCCTGGTCCAACCAACAGCTTCCTGGTGTCGTAAGACCCATCTTAATGTTTGATATTTTAACCAAATCGATTGACTTTCTTCGAAAGTGCTTCAGATTGACATTTTAACAATGTTGTTGGGATGTTTTAACGTATATCCTGATTATTTCTCTTTAATAAGTGGTTTTAGTAGAGTTCATCTGAATTCGGTAATGACCTCACCGGGTCTTACTCACTGGGGGGTAATTTTCTCGAACAAACAACACCGCGTTGTCTCCTTTTGGTGATTGATGCGGCGATCCCTGCAAACTGCGCCAAACAGCACATGCAAAATTCGACAATTTATGTTTTTCGGGATGGGGAAGCGATTTTTAGCGTCCTCCCGCTCTGGTTGCCCCCCCTTAGCGACCCGAACGGACAATGCAGTTGCAGAAACGAGAATCTATTTTTAACCACCGTTATCTAATAGCGAACCGCCGTGTTTTGGCAGCAACAATTTTGTCTTCCACTGTGCTGTAGGATATATTTTTCTTCCTTTCACTCGTGTTTGGTTGCTAGCTCTCGCAGGATGAGGTAGAATAAAAACAGTGCAATCTTAGCAAGAGAGTGCACATTTGAAATACGACCAACCTATTGGGTGGTTGGGTGTTTTTGGACGTCGACGATCAGTACAAAGAAGTGGAAGAAAGGAGCACAAAAAAAAAACACCCAACGGTGCCGAAAGTTATGCACGCGAGAAATGGTTTATGAAAAGTGCAAGGTTAATCACCACCACCCGGTGAGGTAATGGTGCTTTTCCCATCGTTCTTTCTGCGAGCGAAAACCCAAGTGCTGACCTCACTTTCCCGTGCCGGCCATCGTTCCCTTATCGAAACCGGGTTTGTTATTTGTGCCGATCGCGATCGCGGCCAACAGAATTATTGCTTTACGAATTTGCGATGTTTGTGCATCGTTTAGATTCTTGTTTTCCGCCCGGGTTCCGCCTCTCCCAGAGACGGTCCTTCCGGCATCCGACCGCCGAATGCCCGCGGGAGCGCGGAAAAACCATTAAAAAAAATCCGAAGCTGGTCGCCGCTGGTCGACGATCATAATTCAAACTCGCTGGCACGAGAAGTAAAAATTAAGCTTTAGAACGACGGCGGTGCGTCGTTAATTGGTGGTAAAAATTTCGGTGAAAAACGATTAGACATGCTCGGTTTGCGGTGGCCCATTTTTCCGCCTCAAGGCGGCGAGAATTTGGGTTAACCGTTTTGGGCCGCCTTCGGCTAATCGTTGGCGACGCGTTAGAGACCAACAAGAGTCGTCAAGATATTGGCTAAGCAGGAGATGTGCAAGCAACCAAACAACAATATTAAAACAACGGTCAAACAAAACAATTTCAGTAAAAAACTCTTTCAGGTAGATAACCTCCAGCGCAAACATCACGTGGGTTTTGCATGAGCACTTCGTGCGGTAAACCTAGCGTTACGTTTATTCCAACAGGTGCTTCGAACGGAACAACATCTATTTGTACCTCGATCGTGCCCTGCTTTGCAGATTGATGCGGTCGGCTCGGTTTGAACAGCTTGTGGGACGAGGACTCTTTTTTATTCAGAACAAATATCCGATCCTTGAAAATTTGTCAACGTCACTTTGCTTTCCGCATTGTTTTCGTACGACAGTGTTTTGCAAAACTCACTTGATCAAACTGGATTCGGTGGCAGTGATTATTTCACAACATGCTGCAAAATTTGATATTGAAGCCGATTTCAAATTCAAAAACAACGCCTTAGGTTATGACGACAATCATCGAATTGACGCCATCTTGAAGATGCTTCCCAGCACCTTTGTGGGTCTCAATTTTTCCCTCATTTGGCAAGCGGCAAGCCAAATGCTACCCCTCTCTTTCTCCCTTCCCCCCTTCCAGCAATTCCCCGCGAATCGCATGCGTTTCATTTTTATGTTAAACAGTACCCAGCGACCATGACCTGCCTTACTTTCTTGGTTTTTCCTTTCCGACTTACTTCCACGCTGGACTCGCGTGCCTTCGTTCGTCTCCTTATGGGCTCCTTATATTTTCTCACTTTCTTCACACCCGTTGCGCTCGCCATCGATTCTGCGCCAGTTTTATAAAAGCCCAACGTAAGGGAAAAGTTTGTGTGGCTCGGACTCGACGAAAATTACCGTCGAACGTCAGCGTGTGCGTACTACGTGTTTGAAATCGCTAATCGCACGCTTTGGGTGAAATGTTTTCCCCTCACGTAGGTTCCCGGGCTCGGTGGAAACCTGATGGTAAGAGCTTGGCAAAGCCGTCGAAATCATCGGGGAAATTTTTATCTCTCAAGTAGCTTAACAGAACGAGATTTGAGATTGCGATTTGATACAGATCCATGATGTCGAAGACTACTAAGGTAAGATGTTCTACCTTTGTTTTTATATCAATTTAAACACTTTTGATTGAAAATCATGCAAACGATTGGAACGAGAGGAACGTGTCCGGGAGTGAGGTGAACGCGAAAATAAAACCCAACCACCATCGATAGTTCCGATCGGTTCCGATGCAAGATCACCGGACCTCGGACGTGCTCCGGCGGGGATTTGGCGTTGTGGCGAAGGCTGACCACAAAACGATCGGACGTGTTTTTTTACAATTAGGTTACGCCGGTCCGAGGGCCTCCGCTCGACGTGGGTGGATGAGAAAAACAACTCCATACCAAGGTTTTTGCTCTACGTGCAAGAGGGGAAATTTGGCATCCGATGGGAGCGAGACGAGGGGACGTGGCAGAGGCCAAATATCGGGAGGGATGCAATAGGTGTTCTTTTAACGTTCCAAACGTAGTGTTTGACCTGAAAACTTGTATTTTTATGTGTTTGTAAATTGACGGTTGAATTATCTGCATTTCAAACAAAAACTAAACATGCAATAAAAGAAGGTTTCAACTAAACAACTAATTATTTTATCCACTTTTACATCGTAAAGCCGTTTATGGATCAAATAGTTTTCATTAGTTGTAGTTTTTTTTCCATTATTCGGCAGGTTGGAATGACTTATTTGAGGGAAACATTTCTTGCGAGATTTTATTTCATCCAGTAATTTCATTGCGGCTCAATTCTAACATCGCTTGTATCAAAATGCACCCTACACGGTGCGTGATGAAACCATGAGAGATGATCTCCTACATGAGAGGCTCGGCATCACTTGAATCTAGCTAGAACAGGTGTTAATTGTTTTCGCAGACATCGGATGGAGACAAGACACCATACCCATACTACGTTTGCTACAGACACCGCCGACAAAGCGACTGACGACTGTGTCAGAAAAGCATATACAGGAGGAGGGATGGAAAACTGGTTGACATTTCCGACCCGACCGGAGAGAATGATACCGCATCGAACTGACATAAAGTACACGCGAAGGAACGTTGGACTATGTTAGAAGTGAGTGATCGCGGCGTCTTAGTAAACTCAACTGCATTTCATCGTAAATTAAAGTCCCTTGAATGAATGAATGAATGAAACACTTCCCATGGCGCCGCACTGACGTAGAGAAAGTATTTTTCTCGTGAAGCGCGCGAAAATCTATCCTCTTCACCGGGTGACATTTCGTACCGAAGGTATTCCGATCACCGATCGACGTTGATCGATCGCTTTGTTCGCATTATCCGCGCCAACCGACTCCGGCAGTATAAACACTCCACGTCACGTCAAAACGTCGTCGCGCCGCGTGCTTATATAATAAGTCTTTTTAACCGCGCTAATAAAAACAATTCAGGACAAGGTTGTTTAACTTTAAACGCAAACAAATAATAACAATTTACCCCGCGCCCTGCGCCGGAAGGGGGTTAGAGAGAGAGAGAAAGAAGTAATCGTGATCGATGGTGAGAAGGAGTTGATCGTCTACTAACGGTCGTGACTCTGCGCTCGTGTGTGTGTGTGTGTGTCGGGTCTGTGCAGAAGCGATTAACGCCGCGGTCCGCCATCGCTGCAAGTGCATTTTTGTCCGCGGTTTTCCTGGCAGCCGTCAGTGGTGACGTGCGTTTAGGTTGGAGAAAATCGTCTGTTTGCTGGTTGGGTGAATTATTTACCAACTCACCACCACCATACGATCGCTTGTTTTCTTTTGCTCTATTGCCTTTGGTTTTGTCGTCGAGCTGGCGCTAAGTATCAGGTCCTAAATGGCAATAACCGCTTCAGTAAATAGTTGATCCTGTCCTATCCTCGGTCATCCTCGTGGAAAAATAAGAATCTGTCTTCACAAACACCCTTCGTTGAACAATTCGTGTTGATTGTACTGACAATCGGTTCCAATGCAACCACTTCTCTGAAATCCCGAAAACACACTCTGTTAGCATTACAAAAATAAAAATAGAATAAGTAGGTCATGGTCCTATTGCACTCTTCTATTTCCAATTCCTTACTCATGTCAATTCTATCAGTATCTTTATCAATTCTGCCAGCTTTCAAGTACAAACAAATGTACAGTCATTCGAACGTTCTGTGTACGCTGTTCCACTTTTCCGTTCCGCGACAACACGGGAAGACATTTTCCCGAATTTTTAGAATACACCACTCTGTCATGGCACGATCGAAACCAACCTGCACGTAGAATAAAGTAAATATTTTGCATTAGAAGTAGGTCACTCCACTAGATTCCGCTGGAAGTCTCGCCATGAGAGCATTCCACGTTGGTTTTTCGATCATTAAGGGGAACGTACTTGGAACCTTTTTCATAGGTCTAGTGTGTGCACAACTGAGATTTGGTTTGAGACGCCGGAAAACTCGAGAATTCGTAAAAGTATTTAGGGCACTTTTTTCTCCAGACATTTTGAACGGCTATTTGTTCATTTGTGTCAACCGTGGAAAGGGAGGATGTTTTTACTTACTCAGTGTTCGAAAAAAGATTATATTTTCCATTCCATTGCAGAACATAGGTTTGAATTGCAAAGTTTGATGAATTTCACATCGTTCCGTTAGCCTATGGAGATTTTTGGGAGCAAAGAAAATTTCCACACCCAACCCTAACCGAAACTGGCCCTTAAAAGCCTGCCGAAAACTTAAGCCATTTATCAACTCCGGACCGTGCCGGTAAATCCTGCGAGATCTGCCACGCATCAACTTACTTTCCATGAACATGTCCCGACGACGGGGCTTCGCCTCTGTGTGTGTGTGTTTGTATGTAGGTGTGGGCTTGAGCAAGACGTTTCCATGTACGAGCTTTACGGCATTTTCTTGTCAGGTTTTTATTCGACTCGGGGATAGCCCCGAGGATGGAAGCCTTGCGGTGCCAAACTTTTTCCACGCCGGAAATGTATGTGGACCGCTCGGCGGCGGAAAGTGGTTTCGCCTCCTGGAACCCGGCGGCGGGCAGGAAAAGAAAAGCGGAAAGGATTTTCCCAAATGCTTGCGTGGAGCGATTCCGGCTAACTGCAATCCGCTTCGGCCCTGGAACCTGGGCAGGCCGCTGCTTGCTGGCCATAAATATTAAACTCGACAATGAATGGCCTTAGGGCAGCATCCGCCACTGAATGTTGGATGAGCTGAATGTGAGAGATAAAGTGAAAGATAAACATATTTTACGACTAGCCACATGCATTGATTAAATTGTTCCGAGCCGGATCCGCTACCCTAATGGCGGGCGCCGAAGGGATGGCGGGGATTACGAAAAGTGGCGCAAAATTCGTTTCCGGTAATTACAATTCTGGCGTCACGGGAGAAAGTAGTTACACGCCAGATACACATTAAAAAAAGGACACTGTCGTTCTTGGAAGAAATCATTGTATCTGGCATCTCCTTGCGATCGGTTTTATGTCACAAGACATTTTTACGACCATAACATCGTGTTTCTCTCTTTTAACTACCGCCAGCGTTGAAGCATACAACTGTTTGGGAAAGTTGAGGTGTTCTGGCTTTTTTTTTTCTTAAATATTTAACTCTTCAGAAACAGTTGAAAACTATTTTCCGAAGCTCGTAAATCAAAATTGGAGATTTATTTTAAAACGAAAACACTGAACAACGACAACGAGTTCGGTGGAAAAATGTCGTAAAATGTCGTCCACAGCCGTAGACATCCTTGAGAACCTTCGTGTGTGCATACGCGGGGAAATCTTCGGCTGCGATTAAAAACCAACGAACCTATATGCGTCCCGTAAAACACATCGTTCACCTTCAACCCCCTCGTTCTGGTCGGATCGATAAGGGAGTTTTAATATGGTTCTTTTTATGACCCACTTCAGGCGTGGAAAGCGCACATTCAAGTACGAAGCTGCGCACGGTGCAGCATTCTCTCTCTCCCTCTCTCCCTCAAGACGCACCCTCGGCACCCGGGGGTTGAACTGGATGCAATTTTACGGCCTTTTTCCCGGTTTGGGCCGGGGTTTTGCGTTCCGTTTTTCGGTGTCCTGAAAGGTCGTAAAATTTTCCAAACACACACACACTCCGGTTTGCGAAACGGTTTGAAACGGTCGTGCTTTGAAGAGGTTTGTCAACGCTAAGGATCGCAACCGGATCGGGAGAAGCATATCGATATGCAAGGCGTTCTCGGTGACGGAGGAATTAAAACAAACACCCGTTGCAAACGGGCCTCTATTGCCGATTCGATGCACCCGTGCCTAAGAATGTCGTAACTGTGTGCCAGCAAATATTAACGATCGCTGTTAATAGCCAAGTTCTTTTTGTCACTCATTCCGGGGATCAATTTTTCAACAACAATGGCCGGTGAGAGCTGTTTATGCTGTTTACTGTTTCTTCACGAGCCGGTAAACGTCATCCTTACCGGTGCGATCGTTTTGCGTAAGCCAGAGGTCTGGCCTGGCAGTCATCATGGGTTTTTCCCCGGACGTTCCGGGCGTACAGAGAGTTGCGCAAAGGTTTCGCATGAATGATGGAAACCCGTGTCCCAGCTACCGTCATATCCCCCGAGCGGCGCTTGTTTTTTGCTTGTTCCACACACGCTTATCGTACCATACGCAAATGCTCCTTCCCTTCCGAGCGGATAAAGGACGGGTGGCCCCAGCGCGGAGATTAGGGCTCAGCCACAGGGTGGTGGGGGACGGGGGAGGGGGCGACCGGAGCTCGGGGGGAGCAATGGCTCGCGCTGGCCAATACGGCCCGCGGCTGGCGAATAATCATTTCTGAAGCGGAAATTTGCATCATTCATTCAAACTGTCGCAATATGCCATAGTCGCGACCGACGGACCGCTTCGCTCCCATCCGCTCATTTCGGAACCGGTTGTGGCGGTTTGCTCTGTGTGTTTGTGTCTGTGTCGATGGTCAGCATGATGCGGTTCTTCGGGCCCGGCGTTCCGACGGATGTGCCGATGGGGGGATGGTTTTATGCTTCTCTATTTCGGAGCGGGAATTGATTCCAGCGGCGCACGATCTCGTGCCAAGCGATCTCGGTCGAACTCAGCTGTTTGACGCAATGTCGCCGAAACGGAATCAGTGTAAATTTATGGCACTCTCCCTCCCCCCCACCTTTTTTCTTTCCCTTGCTTGGTTTATATTTATATTTGGTATTTACGATTGTGCGGTCGCAAGAATCCTGGAGAAAAAAATTCTAATCTTTCTCGTGACCGTTCCGCGTCATCGAGCCCGAAGCTGGTATTTTTGTACAATGTTACTACACTTTTTTTCAATAATTACTTACGCATTCATCTAACCCTTTTTTCTGTGGAATGTTTTCCTAAAAGTCTAACTGCCGTCGTCTCAAAAATATCCTCCTTATAAGTACATTCTCAACACCTCAATCGTTTGGTCCCATTTTGGTGCCACAGAGACACTTCCACCGGCGTTACATAATTGAACCCCAGCCCTTTCCTCGGACAATCCCTTGGTTGCCAACGAAATGGCCAAAGGAGATGCCCATACACGTTTGTCATTTGATTGCTGCGAGTAACGCACACATCACATTCACAACATGTTTCATTTTTCGGTCGTCTCTCTTTCTTTCTCTCGCGTGCGTATGTGAGATACTATAAACCACCCTTCCACCGTTCATGATATGAGGGAAAAAGCGCACGTAACCGAACGGAACGGGGTGGGCAACCGGAAAACGCCCGGCGGCGTAACCATTTCGCAACTTCCTCCAAATTGGGAACTGGCGGACCGGAGGCGATCGGTCGGTCGGTGAGCTTCTGCTTTTCGCTCGCGGTGTTTCTAAACAACGGATCCCCCACGGTTCGGCGACCATCCAACTAAATACATTTACGCGATCGAGAGTGGGAGAAGAGAGAGAGAGAAAGAAACATAACTAACCGTCGGCGGGTTTGTGAGTCATACGGTCGGGAAAATCGGCCGGAATCCCGTCGAATGTTACATAAGCATGCTACTTCACACGCCGTGGATTCACGAAGAGAGAGGAAGGAAAGGGGATTACAACTCCCGAACGAACGAAATTCGGCAACATTTATTAAACCCCCGAACAGCCGGATGCCACAGTCGTCAACCGTCTTGAGGTATGAGGTGGCTATTTTTTGTTTTCGGAAAGACTTTATGGTTTATGGTTTCCCTGCCGAACCCATGGCGCAACTGGCAAGGGGTGGGGTGGTGAGCTTCCTCTTTCCTGCTGAGTTCTGTTCGTTCACTCTCGGTTTCTTTGCGCAAATTTTAATCCACCATCCCGCAGGCTGTTTCCCAGGGAAGACGCCATATATTATCAACTATTATCTAATCATTCGGGACGATTTATTGAGCAAAAAAAATAAGATTTACCATACGTCAAAGATGACGCGAGAAACACCAAGTGTCAAAAATGTTCATGTTAGACGACTCTCCCTCCCTCCCTACCCACCCTTTCCTTTTCCCTTTTCTCCCAAGTTGCTATTAAAAAGGGAAATTGGAATGGAGACGGCGCGGTGAAATTATTCGACCACAATCTGTTCCGTGGAGAATTGGACATAACCCGGGGAAGGGAGGAGAGGGGGGGGGGGGCGTGCAGGGGATTCTTCCTTACACAAACACACGCGCACACATACGCGCACTCAAACTCACCACTCGCGTCGCGATCATCACAGATCCGACGATCGTGTGATCGTGGACGAGGAACCGAAGCGCCAAACGGGGCCTGGGGAAGCAGACGGCCCCACAGCATCTTTTCTGGGTCAATGCGGTTGTGGTGGAATTTGTAGGCCCCCTCGTTCCATCGCTCACTCCCCCCCCCCCAGACCGACGTCTCACACAGACAAATACTCTTCACTCGGGCCGTATAATTCGCACACGATCGTGGCAACATGATTTCGCATGCGTTACGATCTAGGGGCGGAATGAAGATCCACTTCCACTGCCAGAAGAAGTGCAGGGGGCGGTGAAGGGGTTACCACCCTCACGAGTGGGGTTGCTTTTTTATCTTCTTTTTGGTTTCGTTCGTAGATTCGTTCGGGAAGAGGCGCAAAGAGCGAGCGCGAGTGGGTAATTTAAATTTTAAAGTGTACATAATGGCCATTAAACAAACTACACGCGCGAGAAGGACGGTGAAAGGCATCGGACGAGAATGGGAAGGCAAAGCGGAGAAGGATTAAAGCGATCTCGAGCCCAAAAGCGGCCCAAAAGCGGCTGGACGGGCGAAGTAGGCTCCGAAATGGAACATACCAATGGAAAAAGAAACAACGCGTTGACCGAAATTTTTCGGGGAGGGTGAGAAATGCATGCACGAACGAAACAAAAATATTGCGTTTTTCACAAGCTCACCTGAGCGAGTGTAAGTGAACATTTTACAGCTACCAATAGGTACCGGGGCCCATCTGGCCAGCGCATTATGTCAGACAGTTCCGTTGAAAGGGAAATGATTCGCGGAGGGAGAAGAATTTTGCTCAATTCATTTGCTCAGCAATTCATTTTAAAACACCCCGAATGCTCGTGTTCGTTGGGTGGGAAAATTTGGCAATGAACGAAATCGAAAGTGAAGAGTATTTTTCCCGGTTTTGAGTAGTCTAGCAGCCGTTGGTTTCGTAGGAATTACCTCACCTTCACTTGCTGCTTTTCATTCGCAGCGTTTAACGAGCTTCCGAATGCCGATGGAAGATACAAATCGTTGTCATACGGATGACTAATGTTATGTCATTTTCACTCAGACACAACAGAAGCAGCGAAAAGAAAAACCGGCCCGACCCGCTCCTTGTTGACCCGATTTTTTCGACAACCCGCGTACACCTTTAACCTTTCCCAAACGCCGTCGAAACACCGGGCGTCTGGCGTCGCTTCTGCGCTGCCGAACCCCCCGTTGGAAGTGGTCGTAAATGGGGTGGATTACCTTCCGCTTCGTAACGAACCCCCAGACCGTACCTACCGCTTCCTGCTCACCCCGGTCAAGCCGTTGCCCGCCAGGCCCCGCGGGGTTGACGATTACGTTATAACGGCGCGGACGTGACGCAACCGCGCTTGATGAGCGATGTGTTTTCATTAGTGAGATAAAATCGGAAACCCACTCCAGTGAGAGGGGAGGGGAGGGGGCATGCTGGTGGTGGCGAAGCAAGCAGCTCTTGCAGCTTCTAATTCGCACATGTTTGCAGGTTTGTTTCTTTGTGAGGGTAGAAAAACAATAAACACTACCGAAGCAACATCTGAAGACTCGTGACTTTGCTCGTGAGTGCATCCTCAAACATCGTCGAACATTCTATCAAACCTCCCAGGTATCTGCAATGCATCCATCCTGCGTCCGCGTGCAACGATTTCCGTCTGGCTGTCGTTTAGCGAGGGTGCCACACACTCACACACCCGCACCCGCCCACTGGGCTGGCAGGAAATTCCAACTCAGCCATCTCACATCCTTGGCCCAGAAACGGCACGCGCGCAAAAACTTCCTCGTGCGCCTGCGTCTCGCGATTTCCTACTAGGAGGCATCGCCGTCTCGGGCCTCAACCATTTGTGTACCGAGCACACACGCGTGTGTGTGTGTGTGTGTGTGCCGTCGATGCACATATGCACAGTCCCCCCTTCCCCCCATCGCGGTGGAGATGCCAAGATAGATAGAGTGCGAGACAAGACGCCAGCACCGTACCGGACCCTGTACTCCTATTGCGAGCATCATCTTCTTGACAAACTCCCCAAACCGCCCGATGACAGACGCGAGTGCATTGAGATGAGAACTGAATGGAATAATCACCTCCCCACCCCCCTTAGTCATTGCGTTGCGGACGCTCGGCTCAGTCCATTGATTCGAAGGGCTGGGAATTTGGGAGCTTCCCCCTTCTGGGCGCTGTTGGGAAAGGTCACCCTACATTTCGCGATGCATATCGCGGTCCCTGAGGGACTGTTTCACCGTGTTTTTTTGCTTTTACACATTCGGCACACATGTAAGCAGTCATACGGTGGTTGGTACCAGTGTTTGTGAGTGGGGCCGATTTGCCTTTCTTACTATTACTCCCTATATGCTGCAGTGCGCCAAGCACGTAGTATGCGTTGTGAATAAAATAGTAAAATAAATTGAGGTAAGTAGGACATGATGCATTAGTAGCAGCATTAAAAATAAAACCTCCCCCTCTCCTACTCCACCACCTTCGCATGCGGGCCCTCGACGAGTTCGAATCGTGCCGCACTCGACACTGAGCTTTAGTTGGGGTGTGGAGGAGCGTTTGCCTGAGGAAGGCGAGGGGTTTGGGGGAGTGTTGGCTTTAGGCTGAACACTTCCGTGCGCATATATTCCTACGCATTCGCATGCCGGTGTTTGCGGCCCGAGTGCACACCACGCACGGCGTCAGAAATGCATATATGCAGCGGATCGAGGTGTTGAACCTGAGCGCACGGGACTACGTCAGTACTTCAGAGTTTCCTACTAATGCCAACGAAATGAATTTGGTAGGAATTTCTAGCAAGCGTCTTCCAAGATCTTACTAGAAGCTTCTCGATGGAAGGTACACATCGAACACAATGTATTATTCCTTGAAGAATGAGATACATTTGGTGAGATATAGAACGTGCGTCTTATGAGTAACTTGTTGGATAACTAGAAGATACTGACAGCTGGTACTCGTATCTCGATCGCTTTAGATCACAAAGAATTGTTTCTCGTCCATCGACCCCTGAAGCCGCCCTGCAACAACCACCCAAAATGCCTATGTCTGAGTCTTCTTTCCTCGGTCTCTGAATCTAACTTTACTTCCTGCATGGGAGGTCCCGTTCTGAATTTGTTTTCATTCGTGACACCTGTCTTCACCCGCACCAGAAAGTGGCCATTTAAATCGCCATCCATTCGTCCCGCCTTTGTGCCGGTAACCAAACGTTTGGTTGACTATGAGCTCAGTTACTAAGAACCGATACCATTCTGGGGCTAAGGTTTTTGAGTGGAACAAAATGGACCGACGTCGAGTCAGTCACGACAGTGCCATTGTGCAGTTGGCAGATTACCGGTTGTTACCGCGGTGCACTTCCACCTCCACTCCACCGCCCTCAACGAGCGCCATCGACCATTGCACCCACGTTCCACTTTTATTCGCCTGTCATCGTATGTCAAAGCGGTATGATGATGTGTCAATGTGACGTTACCTGGGGGGGTGGCCCGAACCGGTTTGCGGGCTGGGGGGCCTAGAATATTGTTCCACAGCGTGAGTTCTCGCGAGATCAGGAAGTCGGCGGCATTCGTTACAGCACACACACAGACACATCGATGCTGATGGCGTCGTTGACAGCGGAAGTGATAAACAATGCTTCGGAAGCTTGGACCGGACCGGAGAGTGTAGGGGCAGCAACCGCGCGCAACCTGACCCGGTAAAGCGGACCGTACCCTTCATTTACATCGTTTCGCGGACATTGTCGCGCGGTATTTATGGCCGCTGTCGGTGCGCCAACCGGAGCGTGACGCCGTGAGTGGGCGAAACAGCTGTGAACGGGTGCACCATGCACCATGCTTTGTGACCACCGCACCGGGCAACAAGCTAGCTTGTTCCCCCAGAAGAAATGGTCCCTCAGGTAATGGTTTGGTTGTTTGCCCCGACACCCTTCGTACTTCCACAGGCCCGTTGGTTCTATTTTGATGCACGTAGAAAAATCGGATGTTAGCAAAACTAAACTCTGGCTCGAAATATGATTCTCAAAATAAGAATTGGGGTCTTTGCCAAATATTCTTGTCATACATTCTGTTATCTTGTTGATTTTAGATTTTCTTGTACATTGTTTTATTAAGCAAAGCTACTAGAAATCAACATTTCCTATAGTATGTAGAGGCATCCGATTCCTCGGTGGTCACGTTTCCCTCATTTTCCCAGATAGCGAGCAACCATAACATTGGCGAATATAATCCTCGTCCACTTGTGCACTTATCAAACCCCATCTATATTCTTGCGCTCCCTACATTCCCTTGTTTTACCACCAGGTTGCACATTTTATGAGTCCGTTTGCATCGTCTTATACCTCCGAGCCAAAGAACTTTACTTCTGAGGAGGAATAAAGCGCCATTCCAAGTTCAATCCATTCAGGACAGCAAATGCACCACCCGTGCTCGTCGGGATGCAGCCACTGGGAAAAAACGAATCTGTAAAATGTAAAATGTGCGCATGCTATAAAGTGTACTACTTTAGTTCGCTTCGCACGAGCTCGATTCGGTTGTTAGTTTCGGCCCCGGGAGGGTAAATTGTGCCTGATTCGGGCGAGTGGAGCATATGCTAAGACCTTCAGCGAGCTGCGGGAAGGAAGGAAACCCCTCGCTTCGAGCTAGCTTATTCCCGTATCATCGAGATTGGCTAAAAGGATTTTGCCCGACTGAGGCTCGGAGTTGGAAAAAAGGAAACGATGCCAAGGAAAAGTCAAACACACCCGACGAATGCACTATCGCTTTTCGTGAATGCCAACGGCAAAGGATACCGTGGTGTCAATGGCCCCTACTCGGTGCAAGGGAGTGAGCCCAAGTGCATCGGGACATCAGTCCCAGGCGCAGATTACGAGTCTTTGTGTTGTGTTGCACGAAATCGGAGGCCTCGGGCCGGGCGAGGGAAACGGGGATGGAAGTTCGGTCCGTCGGAAAAGGGAAATGAACCATTACAGTAGTTTACGATTTTGGGGAACACCATTTTCGTCTGCTGTCGTTGGAGCGCTCTGGCCACAAAATGGTGTGCTAGTATAAAGCGAAACGCCACTAGCGTGGCCCACTCGGGATTCGGGCTGTACTTGGAGCGAGCGAAAGAGAGCGAGAGTTTGTTTTAATTATTTATTCAGTATTTAATTAAACAACAGACACTCGTCGCGTTCCGTAAATGGTCTTTCCTTTTAGGGTGTGTTTTTTTTTTGTTTTGTTTGTGTATCCTTTTCACTTTCGTAGATATCAAACTCGACGCTTGGGCGGTACATTTCGAAAGGATACTTGCCGGCAAGTTTCCCTGCCCCCCCCCCCCCCCCCGCATCTTCGGGACCTTCCGAAAAATCAAAATCACTTTCCACCCCGGATTCAGGATAAACTAATTTCACTCGGGCGGAGGAGTGGTCGCAAAGCAAATGGATCCTATCCTTCTGTCTGGGATTTAATTAAGGTTTGCTTTTCATACTTTGCTTTTTACCTCCGAAAAAGCAGCCACTCCAACTGTTCGCTTGAGTCAATATTTCTGCAAAATTTGGTCGGAAGTAAAACCCGATTGTCGCAACGTGCTAATCGCTCAAATTATTATCCCAAACATGCGTGTGCGACTCAATGTAACGTACGCCTTCCGTGAAATGCGTGTCCCCCCCCACCGAAAACGAGATCGTACTGTCACACATAAATGTCAGCCTCTGTTACGAAACGAACGAATCGTCGGTGGCGTGAATCCACCGGTGGTTTATTTTTTTATTTTTTTGAGATTCGGTAGCGGGATTTGGAAATCGGTAGGAAATGACACAGAACCGGGTCGATAAATCGATGGTACGGGTACGTGAATCCATTTCTTTTTTTGGTTTCTACTTCCCGACCAGGGGCCGTATGTGACGTAAAAATATAACCCACATATGACGTTGCCATCCCCCCAGAAACGCCGAAAGCTCCGACCTAGTAGGAAAAACAATATCCAAGTCACAATCGACCGTGATCATGTTATGCAAGCCACCAAACCCCATCGAAAACAGTAAAAGAAAAATAAAAGGGCGAATGACAGCATACATTTGACAGTAGCAACCCTCCACCCACCCACCCACCGCTACCGACCACCATTTCCTTCCGTTAAATGTTGGTGGAAGCGGTGGAAAGAAAGATTATGTGTACCGTCTGTCAAAATATTTCGTGACCGACGAATTTCAAGGCAAAAGGAGAGCGTGAAAAAAGAAAGGGGTGGGAGGGAGAGGCCCACGAGGAAGCTCCGAAACTAGACAAACAAAACACCCACGCGTCCCGATTAATGTGCGAAAACAAAAAAACAACAGCATTCGACGGGAAATCGAAACGGAAAGTGAAACCAACCCTTGCGACCGATCGCACCGATTTGACAGTTCGCTTGATGGAAGGAAGGAAAAAAAAAATGGTGGTCCCAATTAAAAGCTATTCACCTCTTCTCTTGTCTCGATTGTTCGCAACGCGCCCGCTTCGCATTGGTCGAATGGGTGCCCTCCCCCTCCCACGGGGGGGAATAGATGCGAATGGAAGAGTATATAAGCAAAAGCGAAATTAGAAAGAAGGGTGGTAATGGTGGGAAATGGCCGACTGGGAATCGGAGGTTTAGAGATTAGGGAGGAAAAAAAAAGAAGGGAAGGCTTCAATGCGATCAAGCGATCGCTTGCAATTGTTCATCGATGTGCAGAATGGAAATTAAGTGAGAAAGTCTATGCACCCTCCCCACGGGCCGGGGGTGGAGGGAGAAGGGACCAACAAGTGTTGGTTTGGAGCGTCGGTGGTTAGTGGAGTTCCACCTTTTTTTTTGTTTGCGACCAGCAACAGCTATAATAATAGGAATATGGTTGAAGCGACTCGCGGGCGGGCGGGCGGGAAATGGCGGTTGACGCGCCGGGGTTGCATGGTTGGCGGCGATCGCTCGGGACGCTGGTGGCGGTGGCGGCAACTGAGCAAGCCTACAATCTGGGTCAAGGCTCCGCGCGCCGCAGCGACTCGGTGTGTTACAACAAGGTATACATAAATAATAGCGCCGCCATCACGGATGGGTTTGCGCTCGGGGTGGTGGAGTTGCAAGATGGTGCACGTATGTGTGTGTGTGTGTGTGTAGATAGGTACATGTATCGTTCGCCTACCCGCATGTCGCCTGGCCTACGGGGTGAGACAAAAAAACACCTCCAACCACCCAACCTCAACGCCTGTCTGCCAACCATCTTCTTCTGGTGGATGTTATTTCTGGAAGTTCCGGCGGCGAAAATGGAGGTGGCGATGGTGAAGACAACCAGTCGGTGGGAGTTGGCGACTTATAACAACAACAGCAACAAATGAACAACACACAAACACACACACACACACACACTTGGCAGCTGGTTTCGCAGCGCAAAGCGATTGTAAAGCACGATCAGCGAAAGAAGGAAGAGATGAGAAATCGCACCCATCAGCAGCCCATCTCCGGGTGATCAGCTTCACCTTCGTAGGCCTTCACGTTTGCCACCGCGCTGCGAACACCGTCTACTTTTTGACAGCGACATCGACAACGAAGCAACGACAACAACGAGCAACTCCGCTTTGTCGCGGGGTGAAGCAATCGATACCGACCGAGAGCTAAGCCTTAGATGAGAACGGCGTGACAGTTCGGGACGGGACGGAGTGCAGAACAAGACAGTCGGGCAGCCCCGAAACCTATTGTTTCCCAACCTGTCGTGGAGCGCCGGCCTTTCGTCGATTGCTTCACGAGCTGTCAAGCGCTGTCGAGGAGTCCGCGGGACGCTGTCAACCGTCTAACTTGTGCGTTCCAAGAGGCAGGTGGACAAAGTCTTGGGTACGGGAAGTCGGCAGCAGGCACTCAGCCAGACCAAATGAAAAGCGCCTCTCGAGGGTCCATTAACTATCGAGGAAAGCAACCGCCATCTTCTGATGCATCGGAAGTCGGACATGTTTGCCCCGGGACCTGCCTGTAGGTCTTTCCCTAATGGAGTCCGGAAAAAGGCTGCAGGCGACCAGAGAGGGAGGTACCGAGCATGAAACCTCATTACGATAATGGCAATCATATTTCTCCGCTCCAAATCACACCCCGCGGGCCGATGGCGGTGCAGGTGTGACCAACGGCGAACGGAAATTGAAAGAGTGCACGAAGGTATGCCCCTCCGAGGTGGCGACGGGTTGTGACAATAGTAGCCCTCGGGCGCAAAAAGGGGTCTCCCGGGAGGAAAAAGAAAGTCGGAAGTCGGCCACCGACTCAACCGAATGAAATGTGAGTGAGGGCGAGTAGGCCAAGGTTAATCATTCTCTCCTCCTCCGCTCGTGCAGCCCGTTCAGGTTGAGGTAGGTTTGGAACGATCTCTGGCGCCCGCCGTTTTCCTTCCCTTCCTGGATCTACCTGCGATCGAGGCAGTTCAGAAGAAAGATTGGAGAAGGAAGTACTTTCGTTCAACCTGTCACCGAAACGCTTCCATCTTCACGTGCAGGGAAGTGGAAGTGTGTCACTACTTCTTTCCCGGGAAGAGGTAAAAGAGCCAACTACCGCTGAACTTTTTATTTCCCCGTAAGCCCGGTTTTCCCGGGCCGTGAGTCTCCGGCCGACGTCAGACTTTAGGCCCTAGTTCGAAGAACGACGTGCACTTTTATCTTGCTGCTAATTGAACATTGAGAATGCGAACGTCGTCGCTGTCACGTACGAAGAATGTGACTGGTTCCATGTGTAAAGCCCAAACAGTGCTGAATTACCAATGGAATGATTTGGTTCAGACCCTCTGGGTGATGAGACAATCGTTTGATGAACCTAGAAATAGTATGCCACCGAATAAAATGTTTGCAACATTGTTTATTCTAGCCACACGATTATTTTCCTGTTCAAAAGTTAACCTTGGTTCAAAGTGGAAAACACAGTGGAAAACGGTTTTATAGCCACAAAAATGGTTACCGCAGCAACGACAACAAACCAATAAAAACCAAGGGGGTTCCTAAGATACCATGTTCACTCCTTTTGGTTTATCGATCATTTGATGAACCGATGAACTGCCTCTGGCTAAACCAACATAAATTGAATGGTTTTTCCACCGGTGGGGCCTCTTCCTTGCAGGAATTATACCACCCACCTTTTACGCTACATTAGCATCTTAATTTCCATCAGAACCTATCCGTCAAAGGAAGATCCTGGAAGCTGGGCTTGCCGGAAAAATGCCTACCAGAAGCTGCTAACAAACCAAAAAAACAAAACACCACACCCCGCTCGTGAAAAACACACCCTTTTCGGAGGAAAAAGGACCCGGCCGCTTCCAGAATGAAGTGCGCCTGTCGTAATCTCCCGAACACCGTTACACAATTTGTCGAAGTAAGTCCGAACAAATCGTTATTGAATTCGGGCATTATCTTTTTGGTAGCTCCGCTTAACAAGCTCGTAATTTTCCTGCCCCCCTCCCCCCCGACACTGCCATTTTCCGACGAGTTTCCCCACCATCCATTCGGCCATTTGAGTCGCGCACCAATACCACAACCGTGTCGGTTTCTACACGACACGGCAGGCGACAAGCTCCACATACACTCAACCGTCTAGCCGTATTGATCCGCTTTCAGCCGTTTTCCCGACCGCGAACGATGGCTTCGTCCCGACGACAAGCGGTTCAATCTGTCTGCACAAGGACACTCGGTGTTCGGTGGTTGGCGTTGTGCGTATGTGTGTGTGTGTGTGTGTGTGTGTGAGTGCGTCTTGTTTATCATCACGGCAACGTTGGCTTGAGTCCACCAAAATGTAGGGTGTTCGAAAACGAGCATCGAAGCAATCGCTCGTTGGTATCTCAGCTGTTCAACAACTCATGCAAACGCACACCAGCAAACGGCATCCTTATCGTTTCACTTTCGCTGCGTGGAACTTGTTTTCACTTTTTATCGATGCTGTGAACAAACGCCCGGTTCAGCCCATTTTCACGATCCCAACACATCCACGCGGATGAGTTACTCGCCGCGAACTTTCACTCTCCCTGAGTGTCGCGCACCAATACCAGTGCACCCGGCGGGGCCACTTCTTGAGCCGAACGACAAATAAACATCCTCGCCACATCCACATCCTGCCACCCCACCCGCTCAACCAGAACTCTGACGAACCGAAAACTGACTTCCGCCAGCAGGACTTAAAAGGCCTTTCCGCAATGTCTTCCACCTGTTAGTGATCCACGACGTGCCCCACCTCTTCCTCCCCCCCACCATGGAGCCTTTTCCACACCTTGTTGAAAGGCCCTTACTCATCTAAGCCCTCCCGAGCCATCTCGGTTGCTCATACAAAATTGATGGAGGATGAAAGGGGCCTTTCATCAAAGTTTAGCATCGTGAATATTAATGATATTGTTCTATCCGCTGCGGAAAATGAGTGTGCCACAGCACGGGAAAACCCGTACCGCACGGCGTACCGGATGCCTTTGATGGTTCGGTGTTGCTGTGTTAGTCGTTTTGTTTCGCCCCACGATCGGGAAAATTAATGCAAACCTCACCAGCGACCAGGTGCCTCCATCGCGCGTGTAGGTTTTCCCGAGCGCCCCACCGTAGTGAAAATCGATACGCGATGTTCTTCAGGGTCACGGGTGGTGATGGGTGGGGGGGGGGGGGGGAGGGGTGCCCGACACACCGGATGCCGGAGACGCGCACAATCATCTTCCAACCATCTGTTGCTCCAGGACCGACTTCCCGAACGCCGCACTCGTACGCTAATGAAGTCGGCAGGCTTCGTGCGCCTCCTGGCGGCCTTTCCGAGTGGTTGATTTAGGATCCAAAACCGGGGAGAGATAGAGAGAGAGGGAGAGAATGAGTAGACAGGAGGCATATGATGAGAGTACCCTTGAAGCGGTAGACCCGGAAGAATCGATGAACATATTACGGCGAGAACACATGCTTCCGAGATAAGGATAAAGGTTTCAACAGCACGTTGTTTAAATTGGGTGGTTGTGCTCGTTTGAAGGGATTAAGAGTTGTGTTCTTGTATGTGTGTTAGGCTTCATTATCGGAACAATTTGATACAAGCACATTTAATTGGTTTTCCACATAAGTTAAAGACCTTAGAGCTTAATACACATAGTATAATGTTGCGGTTTTGTTTTTAAACATGAACGCTTGCTATACATAAAATGTGCTGACTTTTTAATCAACATTTCACCAAACTCCTGTTGATCATTAGCAAATTTTCCGCAAGCTCATCGACTTTTCAGCACTCGGGCGGGGCCCATGTTTGGTTTTCACTACATCCGGCACTCGGCTTGCCTTTGCATCTCGCTCCAGCTACCGACTCTTCCTATCTCTTTCTCTCTTCTCCACGCTGCTCGATACCACGAACGCTTACGTAATGGTGAAGAGGCATTTCGTTCCGTGGGATGCACATCCTCGCCCCCCAAACTGATACCCCACGACGAACCCGCCCTCTTGTTCTGGGAGGTTAAGGAACGAAAATGAACGTTTCAATCGAACTTTTCCACAGGGCAAGCCTTTTTTCCCTCCCCCTTTGTCGGCATGTGTCCTTCGCTATCAGCATCCGGCAGGGTGTGCATTTTTGTCGGTTTTATTTTTCTTTCGGCCAGACGGGTGGCGCATTTTTTCCACATTTTTCCACACCCACAGAGTCTGAGACTGGGCGAACAAAAAAACGAAACACCATAGACAACGATTTACATATTCATAGCCATCGACGGTGATAGGTTTATTGTGAAGTGGGGATGGAAAGATTTTCCTTCTGGCGAGTTTTCGCACAACGTATGCATTTTCTCCGCTCCAAGTTCGCTGGGGATAAGTTTATCGACCAGCGGTTGCACTGTGCGCGAACCAATAGTTTCCGATTCCTTATTGCAAAAGCAAACATGTCGCGTCTTTCACGTGATCCTACAGCACGTTCCTCCTCGGAATGTTGGCACGTGAAAGTCACTGGGTGGCGTCGAGTCCTTGAGGAGCGTTTCGGATGAGTCGAAAACCGTCGGAACAACCTTCGCCGGGCGTTCTATTCCGTTCGCCAAGTCACGAAGCACGCCGTGCCGCTGGCAGCGTTTGGAGTTTCGCGAAGTCTCTCTCTCTCGCATCGCTGACAGCGAGGAATGTGTTGTTGTTCCGTCGCTTTGATAGGCCTTTTTTACGATCTCTAACTAGCCCCGGGGAGTTGTTTGCGCTCATCGATGTATTTACTTTAACTGCAACTGACCCGCCGATAAGGCGGCTTTATGTGAACATCGCCCAATTTGCTTTTGCTAACGAACGATTTCTGCTTCCCGTCCCGTTTTTTTTTCCACAGTGGACACCGAGATACCGATCCTGCCGCAATCGCCGAGCCCCCCGCCCCAGCAGCGGTCGTCCCTGTCCGGCCAGTCCCAGCAAGCGTCCAGCCTGCTCGCCAGCACGCTCCAGCCGTCCCAGCAGCACAGGCCCCTGCTCCACGGGCTCCTCAGCGGTACGCACTTACCTCAGGGGCCGTACCATCGCGGCTACAGCACGTCCAGCACAGGTTAGTGAGCCCCAGTGATGGCTCCAGCAGAGGCACTAGATGTGTTTGTTTTTCTTCTTCGTCTCCCCCTCCCCTCACCAACCTCACCATCTTTTCCCCAGGCCTTTCGCTCGGCCTTCCAACATGCACGTGCACGACGAGGTGTGCGAGGCTGCAAGTCACGGAGGGTTGCAAATATGAAACCATTTATTTACCACTCAGAATGTCGCGAATACGAACGACAACTAAATCCTGTCCGTGGTTAAATACAAAATGGTTGAAATTTAGAAAACTCCTCCGCTCCTTGCCTTGCATCCTCGCACAACTCCGTCCTCCGATGACGAGTAAAGAATGTATTTGTCCACCCCCGTTTTCGATTGAAAGCTTTTCGCAAGCTCCATATTTTGTTGATAATATCGTGAGAAGCACATTTTCTCCCGTTCGCTTCGGTTGTGCACCATTTTGCAATGCAAGTCATTCAAAACCCCTTTCTTTTGGTGTTTTCTCATTTTTATTCCAAGCATCCTTTTATTATCCGCCATTTATTGTCACTGGTTCAAATCGTTTGTCTTTTTTCCTAAAATGTATACTCGTTTTACTTTGCGATTGCTTGTTTTCCTTCGAAAATTTGCTCGTGATTAGAATTTAATTCTCATGCTTCACGAAACTATCATGAATAATTACG
Source organism: Anopheles coustani (assembly GCF_943734705.1). NCBI lineage: Eukaryota > Metazoa > Arthropoda > Insecta > Diptera > Culicidae > Anopheles > Anopheles coustani. The sequence continues at coordinate 72,969,382 of NC_071289.1, forward strand.
CAGCATTGCGAGACGAAGATTTATTGCTGTTTTATACGTTCTTCGAAGCGCACTGTGTGTGTGTGTGTGACAGTTACGATGATAAATTAAGTGCTCGCGCACCTTTTGTCTACCGCGCTCGCGTCAATGCTCCCCGTGCGCCGGTTTTGTGCGCCGCCGCTTCAATCGACGGTGAAAACCGGAAAAACAATGTAGGACACCACAGTTTCCATCGCCCGATTCCCAATTGGTCGTCGCAGTTTCGCTCGCCGTATTTTCCTTTTCCCGCCCGAGCGCCCGTATCTGCCCCGGATCAGATCACCTTGCCTTCGGAAGCGATCTCCGGACCCTCCGGCGGTGCGACCCTTGTTTGTCGTTTGGCTTTCGGTTGCGGTTGGCGCGCCGTCAAGTTTCACGCAACTTTTCCACCAAACAAACGCCGATCGGAGATTTTTCCCGTGCCTTCGAATGGTTTCTCCAGCCGACGTCGACGTCCATCATCATTTCGTCAAGGAGTGGCCCGTCGATCACCTATATTTTGTTTTTCCCTGCACGCGAGATGATGGAAGGACCCTCGGCGGGAACTGGTTTTCCACCGGCTATTGGCTTTCATTGTTCCAGCTCTTCTTTTCCGCTGGCAGCGCGAAGATTCGATGCTGTCCTGCCCCGGGTCCGGTACGGGTTCCATTAAAGGATTGTCTTTCTTTGGCCGCGCGACGCCTCCCGGTCCCCTTACCGGTTCATTTTCTTACCGTCCTGATTCATACAGTATTTCCCCTCATCCGTTTTTTCCGCCTGTTTATTATGTGGAATTATTACACATGACGAGTTGTAATTATGAGTTCTCGCGCATCCCGCGGACCCATAAACATATTCCCTCGCGGTCGGCGAGCGAAGCCTTTTAGTTTATTTTTCACTTCCGTTGGATGTGTGTATGTTTTTTTTTATTTACTTTCCCCCTCGGCCCTTCTTCCTGTTTCGTCTTCGCACACGTTCGAACTGGCGCGGAAAGTATTAAGGAAAAACGATCGCGACCTTTTATTCGCTTGCCAGCGTCGCGTCTTCGTTTGTCGTTTTGGCTGCTCGCTGGAGAATGTTGACTAGAAGGAACCAAATAAACGAAGACAAAAAACCCCTAAAACAGAAAGAAGCAGCGGGGTACGAGAAGGAACATGAGAAGGGTTGCAAGAATGACCATTACGGAACCGGAAGAAAATGTTGGACAGCGCAGATATCAGCACCCATCAAGCATAAGTCAAGGGATCGCCGAACTGGTTCGCCTCGATGCAAATCAGGGCCAGTTTTTTTTTAAGTCCTCTTTCTCTCAAGTCAAATGGACGAGAATGGACGCACACACACACTGAGACGCGTCATAAAACGGAAACTATCTTTCGGTAGCAATCGTAATGATGACGACGGTATGGAGAGATTGGATCGACGGCGATGCGGTCGGTTGGAATTTATTTATTTTCATATGAGGAAATAAAACGTAAATCACTCCGGTCGGTGGAAAAAATGAAGAGAAAGGAAGGAAAGGAGAAGGAAAACAAATGCCGGAACCGGACGCGATAAACGGCGAAGGACAACCGGATCTCGTGTGGAATGCCAACGGCGCGTATCATCCTTGTTTGCAACTGTGTATTAAAGTTTTCGTTTGATTTACTTGCTTGAATCTTTCTCCATTTGAATTGTCGACAATTTTAATTGAAGCATCTTAAGACTAGAATCCAAGTTGGGGTTATTTTGACCCCAACGCAGTTTTAGATTTTAATATCTCGAAAACGGCTGAATATTTTTACAAAAGAAAAGGCTTTTCTTAAAATCGAAAGCTAAATCTAAAACAACAATTTCAGATTTTTCTGTTCGACCAGTTCCGAGAACCAACTTGACTATCTCTAGAATGGTTTTTAGGGGTCATTTTGACCCGTACTTGTAAAACGCTATAAATTCACTATTTTTGAAAAATTTTCAAATCCGTAAACTGTTACTTTTTAGTATATTTGTTGACTATCTTTTGACGTTTTTGGTTTTTCGATGCATTTCTTTATCATCCCGCTAGCTCGGTGTATTTTATTCATTCCATTCCATTCTCGGTTTCTTGACTTCATTCGTAATTAAATTGTTCTACAATATTTGAATCTGTCCTTAACATGGTTCGCGCAATCCTCAAACAAAAATGTTTCGTTTATTCGTCCAGATGCATCACCTTTCGCATCGCAATAAACCTCATTGAGTCATCAAAAGATGAAATCTGATGATTCACGTCACAGACGCGATCACTTTCCCCCGTGAAAGGGTTCTGCAAAAAGGGGTTTTTGGCCATCCCTCAGTGTCGACTCTTTCGACGAGCCAATAATCAATATTTACCGCCGGACAGATGCCAACTCGATTAAGATAAGCAAATCGAATTGTTCCAGCTGCGCCAAAGGAATCGAGCGAATGCACCGAAAGAGGCTATGTAATGCAACGCCCATCAGGGCTCCTATTTGCGTAGCCAAGTATTTGGGTTGACCAAGGCATGATGTCCAGATGGTTGACTGTGTATGCTTTGCACAATCCTTCTGACCCCTTTCGGTTGAGTAATCAATGCGTTGCATTGTGTTGCGGGACCGATTTTCCCATTCCGATCCTGGCAGCTGCGTGGGAGAGGACTACCCGGATCATCCTGGTAACTGTGCCGAAATTTGCCACCGCTCCCGACAGTGTGTGTGACTCAATCAGCTCCCGGCACGTGCTGCCCTTACCGTTGATTGATCCTTGCGAAAACTCCGAGTACAGAAAGGGAAAACCCGAGGTGAAAAGGATGCGTTAATCCCTCTTCGAAAGGGATGCTGCACCGATTCCTTTTTGTGTGCGACCGAATGGCGTTGGAGATGCGGTTCGATACGCGGGTAAACACTCGTCCGCTTCACACCGTTTTCTTCTATTTTCCATTGTGTCAGAGCGCACCACGAGAAGCATGAAAACCGACCTAAAGTCCATGCAAGTGTGGTGCTTGTGTACGCAATCAGCGTCACGGCTTAACCGAAGGTGCATAGGACCTCTTTTGAAAATTACCTCGATTGAGCCCGGGGTTGGGATTTGGGAGATTTTCCTTTTTCTCCCTCAATCGGACCTAACGGGATCGAAGAAAAAGAGTTGAAAAGAAAGCGGACACCAGGACAAAGAACACGGTCGAAACGGTTAGCAAACCTATTTTGGAAATGAAAGGCTGCACTCCGTTGACGCACTGGACAGATGCAACACTCTGTCATCCTTACGATCCCTTTTGGAAAACTGTCTTTCTGTACAGGTGACGAAGGCTCGGGGCGGCTTGGCTGAAAGGATTCCGAGTTTCGGTTGCCGGATTTATTTGCACCTTTCGGCCCGGGTGAGGGTGTGCGAGGCGTTGTTTTCCTCCCCGTCCATCACCGGCTCGGGGTTGAGGCATCATCTTTCCAAACAATGGCATGCTCCGGCCAGCACGCGTGTCGGGTGGTTTCGTATTTCCTCCGGAAAAATCGATCGGCGGCAAGATTGAGTCGGTCGCGTTAAAAAGTAAAAGCGATGATAAATATTTGAGTGCCCGTCCCTGGGCTCGGAATGCAGACGAACCGCGTTTGGCCGGCCGGCCGGCATGTGCTGACCTTGCCCGAAGGACTTCCTTTTTTCGGGCGGTGCTTTACATAACATCCTTTCGGCTTTCGGGCCCGCTTCCTGGCTGGGGCACGCTTTTGAAGTGATGAAGACGGCCGTGTTTTCTCGCGCCCGGCCATGCATGAGTCATGACGCCGGAAGGTCGCCCGGTCGCCCGCGCCATTTGCCTTTCTGCCGCTTCCTGTCGGTTCCGGGCGGCTTTTCCGGGCAGTGCGAGAAGAGCAGTCTGTAAAGCATCCGTTGAGTCGAACCTCTGGTGATGCGGATGGCCAAGGAATGCTCCCGGTGTCCTCTGCTCTCCGCGGTGGGAATCTTTGCGAGTCCTTTTCGAAGAACGGACGCACATTCCGACCGGCCGGAAATCGTGTTATGCCTAGGTTCGAGCGCGGACACCGAACGATTTCCGGTGACAGCTCGAGGAGAGAACGGGAGAGACAAAAGCCCTTGCTCCCACCCCTTCCGGACTTTCCACCGGCATCAATCAGTTATTCATGAAAGATACGACCGTCCGGAGTGCCTTTTGCCGGTTCGGGGTGGGGATAAAAGAAAATGAACCGCCCGACTTGGGCCTTCCGGGACCAAGTTGATTTCGTAATTTCCGCCAGTGGAGTGGACGCGCAAAACTAGCAACACCACACCACGCGAAGCCAACTCGAAACGTTTGTTTTATTTTCTTTCCTTTCTCTTTGCTCAAGTGTACTTCGCACTTGAAACGATTTCCGCTTGCCATTACAACGATTACAGCTTGTTGTCAAAGAAAACAGGATACCAGAAAGATATTTAGTAATATATTGTTAAGAAAAACACTTTAATATTTATCGAAGCTCTTTACTTAATAATTGGTTTAGTTCATTAAAAACAACTTTTAAACTATTTTGGTGTAGTATTAATCTCGCTTGGTTTCGCTTGTTTGCTTGTTTATTTCATAAATCATAAACGAAAAGTAGTATCATAGTTCTTCCGTTGTGCCTAACTAAATGAAATAATTACGATCGAGAACGAATAACACGTTGCGAACAACATTCCGCAAATTGTCGCTATCAAATGACAGATGAATCAATTACGCTAAGTTGCACGTGGTTGGCGAAGAAAAAGACTAAGAGGAGACGAGAAGGACTGTGGATTACAATAAACGGCGAGCGGATCAGCATATTGAGGAGCCTGATGTCTTATTTCACTCTCTAACGTTGGGCATTGAGGAAGGAGATATAGAAATGGACTGAAGATGATCCTTTGCTATATACTTCGCCTCGTAATCCTGCTGATTAAAGCAAGGACACAAACACACAGAGAGATAGTCCTGGGGCGTCTTTGGACACTGGTTGAAAGAATCCCGAAAGGATTCGGCTTGACGCTCGGGAAACGGTTTGCCTTCCCGAGTGGATTTTCTGTGAGTGATCGCTGTTTGATGGTCAGCGAAGGTCCTTTTGTTTTGGCCTTTTGCTTCCACCTCACCCCGCACGGGTTTGGCCTTTCCCGTACGGTTTTCCCCCCCTTCTTCCGCACACTACGCACTCGAGTGCGAACGCGAACGTGACCAAATCAAGCGGAAAAGCAATAAATTACGATGACACATTTCTTCGCCTCGTGGTGCATGTTTTGTGCGATCTCCTCCTTTCCCCCCGCTCCCCGACATACCCCGGTGAAACCCTTTGCTCACCGTCGCGTACTTCGTCATCGTCAGACCGGAAGAGCCGCCTGTCAGTCGCTCCCGGAGAATGGCGAGCGGCGTAAAATTAGATCCTTCCGCGAGGTCTACCATGGACAGGACGCGGACCCCGCGGTTCGCGGGCCGTCACCGAGCAAAAACAAAATGAAGAAAGGCCATCAAATGCTGCCGGCGAGCGAGCGGCTGGCGTTAAATAAATAAACGAGTCGGAAACCGGGCGAGGTGAACCCGGGCAAGGAGACGCGGTTCTAAACAAGGCAATAAAAATAGGAGCGAAAAAATCTGTTGTTCCTCCCGAAAGAGAAGGCCTCCCCGGGAAAGGCAAGGGCGCGCTGCAAGGCCGTGTCGCGAAACGTGAGAAAAAGGATGCGGCCCCGCGCGCGCGCGAGGCAAACCGAAATTGAACGGCCACCGCGCGGAAGATAACATTTTATTGGCATCCTCACTTTTCTTCCGCTTTCTTCGCCGGATCAAAGCAGTCCGGGGAGGAAGGAAGAAGGGGACAAACCCTGGTCCTCAAACTGACCGTTGATCCTTCCGTAGGTTCCCGTTCCGCCGTTCGCTTCCTCTTCTCTCCCCAGAATAATGCTATCCGGTTTAGAGAAAAAACGTTCGTTCGGCGGTTCTTTTTTTTTATTTCCTCCTCGCCTCGATCGTTTGTTTGCGAGCCCTTCTCCCCGTCGGCTGGGATTTCACTTCCTTCTTTCTCTCCGCCCTTGCTTTCGCCCTTTCTTCGGTAGCACCGTTCGAGTATTCAAAGTATGCAAACACACAAATGACACGGGCATAACGAGAAGCATAAAGAGGCAAAAGGCAGGCATGAAAAGTAGGGATGCTGTGGCGCAGGCTTTACCGAAGGACTCCCGGTGAGGAAGCGAACAAAAATGCCCATTATTAAAACCGGTGAAAAAAGGAAGCTGACCAGTGTGTGTGTTGAACCAGTCCATCAAATTGTTGCGATTAGCTACGCGGCTCAATCAGCCTCGCGATCCTCCACGGGAAAAGGCACAACCCGACGCTCGAGGACGGCGCCGTGGTTGATCTTCTAATATTTCCGTGGAAGCTCTAGGTTTATATTTATCCGCGAGACCATTTTTCAAACTAGCGTCCAGCGTATCTCTTCCTGGTTCCCGGCAGTTTTTCACCTGAGGAACGAAACAAAAAACAACAGTAGTAAAGCTAAGAAGGCTCGCGAAGGACATTGTCTCGGAAGGAAGCAATAACGCGGGGAAGAACGCGCACGCTAAGTGCCACAACCCGTCCGATCGGTTTGATGAGGTTTCGGGTAGCGCTGAGCTGGGCAAGGGGGAAGCCCGGAAAACGGGTTTAATTTTCCGGAGGTCCTGAAAGTGAACGAGGCCAAACCGGAAGTTGTTTATTGAGGTCGGCTTAGCCTTTTGGCCATGTGTGGCGCGCAATTGCTTCCATCAATTAATGCAATCGCGTACTCCGGGCCTGATGGAGTGCAGAGTACCCTTTTACATCCGTCGTTAGTTGTGTCTGTTTTACTTTTCCAACTTACTTTTATTGTACAGAAAAAACATATCCTTTTCTTGTTACATATTTTACATTTGATCGATTTCAACTTTAATCACATTTTCCACATGATATAACATCACGCATCAAAATATGTTTGCTTTGCTCGAAATGGTCGAATTCGATTCCATTTGCTATTCATCTCTTACACAAACACACACACACACACATAACTTTTATGGAATGCTTCCAATTCGGATGTTCTTTTTATCTTAGTGTTCCTTTCTTGCCATTTTTCGATCCCCAATCTTTCCCCCTTTTTCCAACACCAACTGAGCCCACTTCGGGAAAGCAATCTTTCTTAATGTAACGCATACGAACTCACACAGTGTGCCCGACCGGACTGTTCCCGTACGCGGCGGCCGGTGCCGGCTTCGGTGCCGGCACGTTCGAGCTGGACGACGATGGTTTCCTGGAGAACATTTTCCATCTGCGGTCGATGGAGAAATTACAGTCCTCACACCATCGGGCGTTCCTAAAACTCGCAAGTACGTACCTCATAGACACACATACACAAACACACAGACACGCCGTTATGGTGGTATCTGAATTTAAAATTTCCCCCACACCCCCATAATAACCATTTTTCCACGGAAAGGTTGAGTGTATGATTTTCCGAACCGGGTGCTCAATGAGGCGCATCAATCTTGCCTTCGGTTCCCACGGCATCCTACCGGAATGTGCCGTGTGTTGACAAAGTCAGCCACACATATATGTTTGCCCCCGAAATCACTGCTCTTCGACTCTTCGGCAGCACATTTTTCGCTTCCGAAAGGGTTTTGCTTTTCCGGTGAAAAATTAAATATTCCAAACAACAGAACCTACAATTATAATTAATGATTTCTCGCTGGAAAACGATCCTTTGCCGATTCATCCCCTTTTGGGAAAACCAAAGCGATAGCAAAAGGCATGCATTTGGAAAACGCCAACTCATTCGAGTGTGAGCATATTTTTGCGATTGCAATTATGCCCGCTTCGCTACACCTTCAGGCCAGGCTGTGTTAGGCTTTTCCCGCTTTCCGCTCATTGAAATTCCTCCGCGCCCCGGAGTGGAGGCGGAAGGATGAAGAGGCCCATCGATCGGGCGGTCCCACGGTCGTGTTCCTAGGAAAAGCCTTGCAAGATAAATATTATTGCAATGCCAATCAAGCCCGGTTTCGGGTGCAGAATGTTCCCTTCGCTTCAGCTCGGTTGCTCACGGTTTGTTGCTAGGCAAAAGCGAAAAATGGATAAAAATCGACCGAAATTAATGGAAAAATACCTCGTGAATGAAATCGATCATTTCTCGACCCGTAGCGTAGGGATGCTTTTCAGCAATTCCCTTTCGGGAATGAAGTCTTTTCCTTTGCCGGTGCAGCAAAATGTGACAATGCCGAGCCGGCTTCTGGATGGCAAGAAGTGTGCGGGCGAAAACCGCTCCTTGAATTGAATCAAGTACCCGAACCCGTCCACGATCCTCATGCGCCCCCGAAGTCATCGAGACCATTCCGATGCGGAATGCCTTTCCCTTCCCACAAGGATCGAGGCTCGGGCGGACTCAACCTTTCGCTTGATCCTTGTGAGAGCGTCGTGTTGTTTTTTTTTTTTCATTTCCTTCTTTGCCAACCTTCCTCCGGCCTTTCACACGGCATGTGGCTTATGGCGTTGATCGTTAGGCCAATTCGGAGCGCAATTGTTGTCGATCGAATTTTGCACCCTCACCATGCGGCCCTGCCATCCCTCGATCGTTTCTATTCATCAAAATGCATTTCTGGTCCGTTCTTGTACTTTGGTTTGCTATAAAATTGATATCTCACCTGTGCCAATCCCTCGGATCTTGCGGAGTCCCGGACCGTAGGACCCTTTTTTCCGCTGAAAGCACCCCTTTTTTTTGGGTTGAACCTTTCCCTCGTTTACCCCCTGGGTTTGTGGATTAGGATCGGAATATTTTCGACACCGAATAAAGCAATTTTTGGGACTTACGGAAGGACTTTCGCCGTCGTACTACGACCAATCCTCATGGAATCGTCACGAATTATAGACTGCCTCTGAAGCAGTCTCGATCAAAAACACACACCAAAAAAGGGCAGAATTAAACTTGCAAGCACAAAGAAAGTAATAAAACATGACCACCAACAATAGAATGCGACGTTTATAAGAATCCTCCCCAGCAGGAAACTACATGCTGCGCTTACCCAAGTGCAGCCTGAAAGAAAGTTGACAGGCGGGCGTCTTAAGATGTAGCAGAAACCCCGCTAAATTGCGCTCTAGATGCGCTTGAGCTGATACAGAGTTTTTTTTCCTTCTTTTATACGAGATTTCTTCCCCGAGATTAAGGAACTCTTTTCATGGGTTTCGAGTACCCAGATTAAAAGAACATTGATGAAACTGTTACGATTTAAACAAGAATGAAAAACGTAAAACTACAATGAAATCCTTTTTTTACTCTTGGTTGCTGGAAAAGAATTTAATGTTTTCTTATCATCTCTTCCTTCTCCCCACCCTTAATTCCTCCCCGTCTGACGCTCAACGATTCGATCGACGATGCCAGGTTCACTACCTCCAAGCCCTGCCGACAGCGGCGTGTCGGATGTGGACAGCTCCAGCAGCGGCGGCCAACCGGCCTGTAGCGACGAGCTGAAGGCTCGCCTCGGCATTCCGTCCAGCAGCACAGGACCCGCTAGCAATCCCGGGCAACCGCAGCATCCGCACCAACAGCAGCAGCAGCAACATCAGCAGCAACAGCAGCAGCAGCAGCAGCAGCAGCAACAGCATCACCAGCAGCATCACCAGCCCACGTCCCAACATCAACAGCAGCAGCCGCCGCCGCACCCGCAAAGCCAGCAGCACTCGGTCCACCCGAATGGCGCACCCGGACCGGCGTCCGTCAACGGTGGCGGTTCGTCGCTTGCGTCCTCGACAGCTCTCTCGCAAGTGGCAGCGGTGGCCGCGGCCGCCGCCGCTACCCAGCAGCACCTCCAGCAGCAGCACGCCCACCTGCAGTCCGGGACGTTCCTGCGGCCGAACTTCTACCATCACAACTCGCCACTGCAGCGCAACATCTGGAACCAGCGGAGCGTACCATGTAAGTTACACCACAGAGATTGGCGGGAACTGAGGGGAAGAAATAAGGGAGTTTCGAAGGGATGAACCTCACATTTTTTGAGAGGCTTGGAGGTACCTAGGATCCTTTTTGGCATTGGTTTTACAATGGATTTGATTTAGCTGCATTGATTAAAGTATTCTTGGTAATTCTGGGTGCTTGCCACAAGCACCTACTTAGATTTGGAGACCCTCGAATTCTTTTATCTGGGGACTAAGTTATGCTACGTATCCTGGCGCCTAACCATATATAAGTTCCAATTTTACGACACCAGACTTCGTTGCAAAGTCGTCCTTAGACTCACAGAATGTCGCCCTGTCGTTATACTCGTCCAGTACCTCTGCACATTAATGACCTCGTTAGAACTCTAGCTATAAGGTTAGGTTTATTCCTAAACGGTATAGGTATGAGATTTTGTGGACAATTCTTAATTCTTTCCCTTCTCATAACCTATTCTGTTTCTTTAACCTTATGTCTAACCGTGTAATATCGAACCGAGCGATTGCAATCTAACTGATTGACAACAGCCTAAATGCAATCAAATTTGATCTGCCCACAAAAACAGACTCCCCTGTTCGCCACACCACGACAGTCGCCTCCCACGAAGAAAATCACCAACCGAATGCTACGAAAGCCGCTTTGGCGGATCTTATCTTCCAGGATGGAACGCTCATTGATCCCCCCTCCCCGATTACGACACCCCGCGGCGTGTTGTGTTGGTGATTTTTATTTGACCCCCCCAACCAATCTCTAGCTAAAACGGCGCTACCACGGACTTTCCGAAACATGGCCGATTGTGCTCACGATAGTCTTTGACCCGCGCGCATCTGGCCAAACTTGCCCGTTTTACTACGATCCACTCACCCCCGGGGCGGTCTTATCAGGGCTCGCTAAATTTCCTCCAGTGCTCCAAAAACAAACATAAAAACCAGTACCGTTGGTGTCCGTGGTGGACACCGCGTGCTTCCCACCCCCAACACATGGAACCAACCACCGTAATCTCAATTTGTTTGTGCTTCCATGGTTTTTGCTTTCTTGTTCGCCCGGGCCAGTGCACCGAAAACTGCACAGCCAAAATGCACCGAAAACGCCCGCTGATAACGCCCCCCCGAGAGAGTGTGTGTTCGCGATAAGCGAATCTTGCGGTTTTTTTTTTGTTTCGTGTGTGTATGTTTTGTTTGATTTCTTTTCTTATTTCATTTTACTACTCTGTGTTTGCTCATTGTTTGTTTTTTTTTTTTTTGCGAGATAGCTGCTGCTTATCAGTTATATTGTACTCGAAAATACTTCCTGATTGACGGTGGAGCTACGGGCTGGTAGACGTAATTTGCCGCTACCGAGTTGCGCTGGTTTTATTTGTATTTTATTTGCGAAACGTTAGAAGTTAGCTAACAACGATGAAGTACGCCATAGGGGTCTTATTTTGTATCAGACGTTCTTTGTGGCACTCATTTTTTGAGCCATTTTATGATTTATTTGAAGAAAACTGAAGAAAAAAAGGAATAATTAAGAAGCCTTTCAATGCTCTTTAATAATTGCTTGGCATTATGTTTGTTACGCAAATCTTTTTACCATACTAATAATATTTAATGCACAGCCAAATCTCTTCTGAAGGTTTGAGAGAAATGCCTATGACGTAAGCACAAGTTTACATATTTCCACCCCAACACCCCGTTTCCCCTTCGCGCTCAGTAAGCCACCGGTGTATGCACGGTGCAATGAATTTTTAATTGCCTCGCTTCCAGCTGAGTGCCTCAATATAGGGCATATCTTTTCAAGGACATCTGCCTTCGGTTCGCCACCCACGGAAGCGGTCGCGAAATTTCCTATCGCAAGAAAAAAAAAGAAAAAACCGGCCTCGCCTCTGGTGTAGCGAATTTTCTTTTCGCCGATGCCTCGCTTCTCCCCGGAGAGGACGTGGGGCGAGGGGGCGGGCAAAAGGGGAACGCGAATTTCATGCATCTCAAGCGCCTGGCAACATGATATGATATAAACCGGGCGGGAGAGGCAGGGAAAAGAAGGACCGATCCGCCTGCGGGTGGGAAGAAAATATTCGCAATATTCTTATCGAACCAGCGCCCCAAACCGGGCCTGTGAGTGGTGGCCCCATTTCAAGGCCACCGCCGTCGTCGGCGGAGCGTCGGTTTTGGGAGTTCCAGTGCGAGATACGAGATCCAATGCCGTTGCGTGGGGAGAGCCTCGTCCCGGTCGGAGCATCAAATTGTGGTTAAATAACCGCAGGAGAAAAAGAAAGATACCGACGACGACGACGACGACGACGACGAAGATGGTCCAATCGTGAATACGAGGGCATTCCGAAATCGGTGTAGTTTTTTTGTGGGGCCCCAGAATGCTCCGCGAAACACGAAACCGAAAGATGCGGCACCGGGAAGAGGAAGAAAAGTGTCTGGATAAACATTTACATTTCGAATGAACATCGCCGCACCAGCCGCCTTCCCGTCCCCGGGTGAATGTACATGTTTATGAGTCCAGCGTTACGACGGCGGTACTTACTTCCTCGTGCTGACCGAACGAACGCATCTGACGTAAAGGTACACAACCGTTTTCCTTCAGAAAAAAAACATTGCTTTTCCCAAATGGTGCTCCGAAGTAGAACCTGCACGAAATAACGCTCGCCACTTGACGAGGTGGAATGAAAAGGGCGAAGGTAGAAGTTGCTAAAATTATCAGCGAACGGCCGCTTGGAGCCGATGCGCCATCACGGTGACAGGCATGTCAATGCCCGGTTCCGCAGGCGCATCCGGTGATTTGCACCCATTTCCTCCATCTGGTATTGGACAGTTTTTCTCGAACTGATTTTTCGGTACGGCTATTTGTTTTGCAAACGGAAATGCGTTTCAACGACGGCAAGGAATTTCTGCACGGAAAACGCGAACGTGACTTCTTCCTCTGTAGGGAGGTTTTTTTTCGCTTTTGGGTTAAGGTGGAGTCGAATGAGCTCGCAGTCATAGGGTTGAATAATGAGCTCGCGGTGCGGCCAGGACACATTCGTTAAAAACGACGTCCCGAAATAAACCAGCCACCACGGTTCGTCATCCGGTCGATAATAGAATATTAATCCCTTTCCCGCTTTTTCCTGGGCGGGGGGAGGGGGCGCACCGGTCGGCGGTCGGGTGGTTTCAAGATGCAATGTACAGATGCGATGCGAACGGCGGGAAAAGAGTGCACCCTCCTGTCGGGCAAAGGCAATCCGTGCGAAAAGACAGCCTCGTCAGCTTCACGACGAGGGACTATCTTTAGAACGCGCACGAAATAATAATAATAAAGAACGAGCAAACGCATGTCGCAAATTTTGCGCGGAAAAGAAAAATGTTTTGCCTGCTTTTCCCGTGCTGCAGAACGCATCATCCCACCCGTGAGCTTCATCTGGTGAAGGCCCACCGATTGCAAACCATTTAAGCCTCGGTGCGAATGTGGGAGGGCGGAAAAATAAATTAATCGCACACAAAACCAAATCCTGCATCGCGCATCGTTGCAGCGGGGCGACATGTGACTCGCCGCAAAACGGGTACGGTACGGTCGTTGAACTTGCCTTCTTCTCCTTTTTTTTTTTTGCATCGTTAGAGGTATTTTTTTTCGTCCACCACCCCCGATCGCCTGCGGTATTTTCTTGTGCGACACGATCTTGTGCGGATGGAGTGGAGCTGTTTACCAAATCCGACCGTCACCAGACTCGTAAACAAAACATGCATCATTTCCTTGCACGGAAGTCGACGCGGGCTCGATTTGCACCCCCGAAATGCCAAATTCCGACAGCCATTTTTCGTACGATCGAGATGAAACAGTTCGGAACATCATTCTCCTCGTTTTCTTCACATCATCTTCACCTCCATCCGGTCTGTTCCATATCTGCATCGGGATAAAAAATTCGTTAGATATGGCATTAAAAAGAAACAAAAAGTCATCCACTCGACACCGGTGCATACAGAATGTAAAACAAATTAAAAGCGAATGGCAACAGACCGAAATCGTTCCGGAAAAACAAAACATCGCGTGCAGATGGCGAACTGTCGCGTTGGGGAGCGTAAAAACGGGCACATGTTTAACGTTTGGACCCCCGCCTTTCGCGACAAGTAAAAATAGACATTCCCATAACTTTGGACTCCGGCTTGACGGGAGTCGCCGAAAAAACCGGAGACCACAAATCCTCCATCACCATTCTTGCTGTCATCACGCTCCGTTTTGCCGTTTTGCCCGGAGGTCGCGCAGTAATGTCCGGGGGTCAATTAGCGAAAGCCATAACGATTAGCAAGGGTGAGTATGTATGTGTGTGAATTTGTGTGCGTTCTGATTTTCACACCATCCCGAGGCGGATCTGATTTCCTTGATTGCCATTCTTATTTACACGAAGGGGCACAAGGAAGAAAATGCGCGAAGAATACGTTTTAAATGTCGCGTTGCATGAATGCGTTTTTTGCACCCGTCACAACACACACAAAAAACGCACACAGACACCCGGGTGTTGTTGGTGGCCATTATCAACAAAATGATTCGCAAAACTTCCGTATTGCCATCCTCCCCAAAAGCCACCCCTTGGGAACGACCCGAGGTTCGGTAATGGTGTCCGCGGTGGTAACGAAGCCAAAAAAAAACTGTCTCACACACACACACAGGAAAAGAAAACAGTTCCCCTGATGGTGATGTGAAAAAGAACGTCCTCCCCCCTTCCCCTTGGCCATGTGAATGCGGCCGGCCGAAATGTTTCTTTTTTTTATTTCTGAGGTTGCAATCCGGCACGATAACGCCAGCGAAACACAAAAAATGGCAAACCGTTTAGTTCGCGAAGGAACTCATCGGAACGTCGTGGTTTCATTTATATTTGCACGCCCCAAAACAGCGATAAGAATGCGTTTCGAGATTTGGATGGATTTTTATTGTGTCTTCAATTTACGGTCGCCCGGTTTGCGTCAAATGGTTTTTTATAAGTCCCTGCACCGGGAAGGAGTTCTGTGACGATGTGGGCTTTTATCAGAACGCCCGAAGAAGAGCTCGTTGAGGCAGGCTTAAGATTCGGTGGAATTAAAAGCGAGTTGCATACGTGCCAAATTTAGTGACATTTGGCGTTGGCGACTGAAAACGCAGCGAGCGAGCGAATCAGCGATGGTGCAGCGTGCAATCTAACCCCGCCGTGGCTGATAAGCTTTATCGAAACAGGAACAGGTCGCAATCATGTCATTTTTGATACGGTCGGGTGGGGTGATGGGAGGTGGAGGACAAGTTTCATCAAACACACTTCGCTAGCTATCGGTTGGGGTTAAAAATAGCTGCTACTAGATTGATTATGTCGAACTGTCAAAGTGACAGATGACACAATCGTAGTAAACATACGATAGTAGAATCGTCCGAATCATTTGTTGCTGGAAGATCGTTGGACCTCAGGAGAGCTTGAAATTCCACAAACCCGATAGAATCGCGTTCGTCATGACATCTTTTACCGGCCAGCTAACGGGCCGCCCACTTCCGCTTGCATTTGCACAACTAACGCCAGCGGTGCCCTTTTCGGGTCGGTGCCTTCCCTTTGCCAGCGCAACCGTGCGTATTTGTTGTGCATACGTACGGTTGTTTTGAGCTTGCTGAAGGTCAGTTCTTGGTGCGAGTGACTTCCTTCTAGTGGCCCCACGCCCATCCGGCTGGCAGACTTTTTTTTGTGCCGCTGCAAAATAGAAACTCTTCAACCGCTACCGGACGCTGACACAAGGTAAACAACCCGCCGCGTACGGTGGGGCTTCCCCCTCTACTTAGACCGAAGCCTACCAAATTCGCAATTGCAAACAGGGCAAGAAAAGCCACTGGCCAGGTGGTAGGGGCCCTCACGTGCCGCTCAACAGACCTCCGGATTGGTGGAGCTTCGAAGAAAATTCCATGGCCTTGCTTTCCCAGCAGTGAAAAGAAAGCGCCACCCGGCGGTTGAGACATTGTTGCGCGCCTTCGCGGACATTCATCATCAGATGGAATTCGCAAACCGGAAGTGTACCGCCTGTCTTCTGAACCGTTCTACGAAGAAGAACGCTGCGGAAGGAAATGCCTTTAGCAATACGCCAACGCGCCAAGTTCTACGGTTCGATTCCGTGCGATGAATCTTAATATTGTTGGGACATTCCAAAAACCCGAACTCCAGACGCCACGTTTCACCTGCAGTGATTCACGAGCGGGCGCCCATTGACTCACACCCGGCGTTGGAGGATTTTCCCTCCCCCCCTTCCCTGTCATCCCATTATCCGCAAACGACTTGCGAAACGGTGCCTCGCTCCGGAGCGAAACCGGTTCCCAATCCGGCCGGGGAGAAGTTCTGCACACACAAAGTGACGCAACGTGTGTGCCATTGCCGCACGAGACCACCGCGAGTGGCGTTTGGTTACACGGTATGCAGTTCCGCCTTACCTTAGTTTTCTTAGTTCCTTCCGGATGTCATAACACCCGCCGCACACAGACATCCCAGAACGCCCACCAGAACACGACGCAAAGTCAGGCAAAGCTGGCAAAACCGATGCCATTACGACCCGGGAAGCCCTACGAAGGCGGCTCTCCACTAAGAACCAGGGGGAAGGTACCGCACTTGCAACAAACACCTTACCGGTGGAATTATATGCAACACTTGGGGTGAAAACCCAAGTCACTAGTGTCACATTCCTTACCGATACCCTGCTTAACACCGTTTACCAAAAAGGAACAAAAACCTGCGGAATTATTTAAGCATTCCCTTCTGGCGAAGATCGACCCGATACCTGACGGCACAGATATGTATCCGTTCGACGGAGTCTGAATGGGCCTATGGTAATCGGTTCGTCGGGAGAGCTTCCGGATGACACGGAAGGGATAATTTATTCTTCACACCTCATCCAGTGTTCAGCCGGGTGTCTACCTGTTGTTGCCGTTGTTCCAGGTATTCGGGGTTTTTCATTCTTCTCTTGACTTTAATATTGCCCCTAACCTGTCCCACTCGACTCGAGATGAGGTGTCTATCCGTCTTTCTTTCTTTTTTTTGTGCACACTTATCGCTACAATCCCATCAATCCCCGCAGGCCGTCTGGAAACGCTAGCACCCGAACAGGTTCACGGCTTCCTTCCGCTTATTTGCGAGTGTGGCATGGCAAATGGCGCATCTTGCACATGCACCTCCGTCTTTTACTGCCGTTTCCTCTTGTTTTGTGTTCCGCTTTGGTAGACCGGTGATCCGGTAGATCAGACGCTTCATTTCCTATGTCAAGCGCATCGCTAGCTCCCGCGTCGGTAGCGATCGTACGCTGTTTGATTTTGCGAACGAAACGGCGAGGGTTTCTGCATTGTAATTGGATACTGATCGTCTTCTGTTTTCCTGGCGCAAATTGTCATTAAAAATTTACATAAAACCGACTGCCACCGATTCTATTGAAATATCGTCAAAAGAAGATCAACTTTGGGACAGAAAAATACTTTATCGTCCGTCCCAACAAAACAAAACAAATACGCACACGCCCCAACGGCGTGTGGATGACACGCCGCAATGGATACGGGCGATCGTTGACCTCGCGAAAACGTTCGCGCCAGCTCACTGTTTCGTGCCAGATCCCCAAGACAAGACGGCAGCCCTTCATCCGCGGACCAAAATTGAGTCAAATTAAGCAATCAAACAAACGGCCTGACTCTTTCCCCCATTCCGCTCCACCCCTGGGAGGGGGGTGGTGGAAGAGATGGAATCGCTTCAGCCGGAGCACATTTATCAAGTCCCGAGGAGAGTCTACAGGGTAAAAAGGTTTGTAAATATGCTCCCCAAAAAAGTGCTCCAACGCGGTCTCCAGCATGAACGTCTCAGGAAGCGAACGCTCAATCGAAGTCTTTATTTCCTTGTAGACTTGGAATTTATTTGTATGCGTCCTCTTCGGGAGGCAGGGGTGTGGTGCTAATTGACACGATGAACCGTCTTCCTCGTCAGCTGCAACACTGCTTCTTCATCATCATGATCACCATCGCCACTTCTCGCCTAGGGTTGCAAATGTGTGGAAAGAAAAAAAGGTTAAATCACCGAAGCACTTTCGCGAACTGCCATGATACTCGCCTTCCTCCCACTGGAATCCATCCGAGTGCCGGTTATGTGACAGTTAAATTCGGGGCCGCCAATTAATTTCCCTCTAACCAGCGAGTTCTGTTGTGTGCCATTTGTAGAGGTACCTCCGACATTGAATTCGCGGCCATTATTAAACACTTCCGGTGTGTGTCCCGATTAGAAGGAACCGTATTTTGGCTGTCTTGACGCCGTTTTGGTTTCCTCCATTGCTACCGAAATTCGTTGTTGACGCGTAATATGGCTTAAGCCGCCATAAGGAACTGTAAAACGACTTCCTTATGGTCAGAACAGCAACGAAGGAACTCCTGACTTTGGTTTAAATGCAACGTTCTGCACTGGAAGCTTCCCTCCGGATCACGTCCGGCCACCATGTGGAAGAAATAAAATCGATGCCAAGCTGCATATCACCGACTACCCTTACCTGTTTTAAAGCCTCTAATGTTCGTTCGCACCATACCTGGACCTAACGCTAATCACTTTCCCGGCCGAACCTCGGTTTGGGGATACTGTGGTTCTGGAACGAGACTCTGGACGTGCCAAATTTTACCCCGTACCGTAGATGGAAGCGAAAAGCGAAACAATCCCACTCGAATGCGCTTTGTTGTGCGATTTTCCTTTCCTCGATCGGCCGCGATCGGCATGCAAATGCCAGTTCAATGCAGTTCACACGCCGATCCAGACGGACTTCCTGATGTTGACGTGCTGCCGGTCCCAGACACTCCAGACAGTCGCGGCCAATTAGTTTTGGTTGTTTTTGCGTCCCGATTCGAGGGTTTTTTAACTCCAATCTCCGGAGTTGCACTTCCGTTTCGCGTACCGTGGGGAGCGAGCGGATGTCACTCGGGAAGGCAGGATAAAGATGGCGGCAAGGGAAGGTGGGAATTTGGTCTGCCTCACATTCGACCGTGGTGTGTTGGTAATTTTAATTCTCACCTACCTGTAGGTAATTCGTCTCACCGTTCGTGTCGTCGTTTGAGTATAACGTTCTCGAAACGTCAGATGTGGTAGAAGTTTGTTTTGACCTCCCTCGAGATCGCCGTCTTTTGTTGATTGAAATAACACTCAGAGGGGGGAAAAAAAATCTTACGCTCCCGGGCGATTGCTTTGAGGTTTGCTGTAACTGTGAACAAACGCCGCTCGGCGAAAAAAGTGGCGTGACCTTTCGCCCAGAAGTTCTGGAATGACCTTGGAAGTTTGCGTGGATGCCATGGTTTCGAGATTACATCAACCTTGGCTTGAGCGCCCAGGAGCCCGGGGCAAAACTAATTCCGCATTCGAACGCAAGAAGCCCCACAGCCAATGTTGCCCGTTACTTGACTTCCGGCCTTTAATTTGATTAGATAACTCAACGCCGTGCTAATGCCAAGGGACATTCGGTGGACGCCGAGGGATCGATACCCGCTTGGTGGTGTTTCAATGTTTGCCATCGCGTGCCTTTGGGAAAGCGTACCGGCCCGGAGGTCGCTTCCGGTTATGCCAATGACCGAATGTGGTTTAGGAAACATCGCCACGATACGGTTCATCGCTTCTCGATAGCTCCATCCAGCGCCACAACGACGCCAACACCTTCCGGTCCGGTTTTCTAGCGCCTTCCGTTTCGCGAATGCCGTTATAAGCCGCTCCCCTCTACCCACACTCTCTCTCTCTCCCACCACCCCGCGGGTGATGGCGCAATATACCATTGCCACGATGCAACACGGGTGACCTTCAGCGAATGCAGGCAAAGACAATGTGTCGATGACCACGCAGTGCCGCGGGGCGAACTCCCCATTTGGCCGATGCGCACGCCATGCGCGTTACTGGCGCTCATTTGTTTGGTGTTTGTGTGTACACGTCCACTTTCCTTCCGTTCTGGCCCGGTTCGGCTTGGCGAAACGAACAACAAGCAGCAGCAGCAATCAATTACGGCATTGCATGGTGCACGGGCGTCAATGGGCACGGGAATGGCGGGCCGGCAATAGAAGGAACCGGCGGAAGTGTGAAATAATTTAAAATAGGATAATAGAATGCAAAAAGCATTCCTCCCCCAATCGTGAGCGATGGGGATGATGGTACGAACAGTTTGTTTGTGACTAAACTGGCCGCTCGAAAATTTGGTATCTTGCTGAGATATTTATTCGTTTTGACCTTTTAATTGTGATTGATAGATCCAAAAAGAGACCGTTGACAACTACAGAAAGATAAACAAACAATAAAAATTGTAGAAAATGAGAGAAGCCTACACTTAGAAACAAAAACAAATACCCTTTCGATATATTCTTAAGAGGTGTTTGAAATAAAAACATTAATTTTATCAAGCATTCCTAAGCTTAGCAAAACAAAAGTAAGTTATGGTATTTTGACAAAAATAAGCTCCTCATGTACTTGATTGCATAAAGCACAGGAACTACAACTCGGTTGAGGCAAATACACACCCCGAAATATGAGGAAGCTTTCGAAACGTTGACCCCAGTTTGGGATAAAAATACATTTGCCTTTCCATGCACCGTCGGAGCACGTGGAAGCATTGACCGAAATCCCAACGGGGGTGAGCCCACCGATGGTCCTTTTGGATCGGTATCTTCCAAGGATTCGTCCCAAGGTGACACTCGTTGCCTCGTGTAGCGCCAAAACTTCCGAAACCCCCCCACTCAAGGAGCAACTACCGATCCCTAAATTTTCTGGACACCTTTTCGACCTTCAGCTTTGTTTGCTGGTGCCAAAATCACAAGCACACACTTTTCCACCCGAACGCAGTTCCTTTCCACGGGCGGAAAATGGGTACACGTGAGCGACGGTCGCTTGTCGTCGCTTTATGCGCAGGAAGCACGGAACCAAGACAAAACAACAACCAAGCGCCGGAAGGGAAACCAGAAAAGATGGAGAGAAAAAAAAAGGAAAGCGAAACCAATCCAATAAGGTGGTGTGCACTTGCCACCTTCACGTCCGCGAGTTCATCGGGATGCAGTTGCATTGCATCGTCGTCGTCTTTCCCGTCGTTCTGGTCTGCCTTTTCACCTACCATTTTCTCGTTCACTCGTTCCTCCTGCCCCCGGGAGGAAGTGCAGTTGCACGGGAAACCGCCAGCGGAAGGAATAAGCGGAAAAAACCTGTCACTCGCTTACCGACCTGAGCGCCTCTCTCCATTTCGAAGTCGCTGCATTTTTCCGGCATCAAGCTAGCCGACGGTACCCTTTGCCAAGGCATTTCAGTTCACTTGTTGCGTGGCCATTGTCGTTTGAAGGAAGACATTGTTGTTCAAGGTCAAAACAATTATTGGTTTTGATAATTTGATAACTAATAATTGAGTTAAATATTTGTCGGAAATGGTGACTAACATTTTTCATCGATTCGTTCGAATGAATACCTTGTATGATAGGAGTCATAATAAAATTCAATATCGTTATGATAAATAAACAAGTAATGGTAAAACGTTTATTGCTTCGATCATCGTACGATCAAAACATAAATAATCACACAAGGCCGCTAAGAGGCATAAACACACTTTTGAAACGTTATTCGTCTTGCATGCCAGCGAGTCAAAGGCTAAGGCCACCCGGCCTCAACTTATGCTGGACGCCCGCTGGAGGAAACGGCCAGTTTTTTTTCATTGTGCTAGAGGCCGATGCAGTTCGTCGCTCCGCACTTGCAGCTGATGCAGTTGCAGTGCTGCATTTTTCGATGCACTCTCAACCTGCTCGGCGAAACCGCGGGGCACTCACACGACCGGCAAGCTCTCAGCTGCTCTCCGCAGCGAGGGGAAGCAGTAGCTTTGGCATCTTGGCAACCCCCACGTCGAAGGGCTTCCTCACCGGCTGCCCCCTCCCGCGCCTTTGCCTTCTTCCGCAGCTTAGAAGTGATGTTCTCGGCTTTCAATGGAAAACCCCGCTTCAAACCAAACACACACATACACAGAAACAGAAGGTACAGGAGTTAGAGTCCTCCCTTCCTTTCCCCCCACCCATACAGACCGCCTTTACTGTGGCCGGGGCCAGTTCAGTGGATTTGTAGGGTGATCGCTCGGCAGAAGGTCACTCGTTATTTAGTTTTTCCTCGCGGGCGGCGTTTCATGTACGTTTTTCCGCCCGTCCTCGCGCCTCCAGTCTGGTCTCCAGTGCACCCGTCAGGGGATACTTGCCATCGCAAATGCTGCAAGAACTTAGAACCGACAATTTTTCTTCCCATCGCCGCTCTCTTCTCGCCGTTTGCGTTTGTTTATTTCTTCCCGTGGTTCGTTCTATCTTCCGTTCCGGCGTACGGCGTGCCGAATGCAAGTGCAGTCGCGATGCTGCCGGTGGTGTTGCAATATGCATTATGTGCACACCGAACGAGCAACGAACAAAAAAAAAAACAAAACGAAGCAAATCGAACACCGCGCAGACAACCGAAGACGGATGAGTCGAAAATGAAGGGGAGGGACCGGTTTTCTGATGCGCTCGCTTCCGGCCTCGCGGTGTGATGGGTTTAGATTAAGCGGAAATGTACACCCCGACGATGGCGTTGGCCACTTTTTACTACACGTGTTAAACTCGAGTGCAAAAACCGGAGCGAGGATGATTTTGAAATCGTTGCTTCGAGAATGGAACTTTTGTGTATATCTTTTCAAGCGTTTGAAAATATAAATAATATTCTAGACATGAATAATATTCTAATGTTTTGAATCGTATTAAGACTTTTCTGATTAGAAATTTGCAAGCAACAGTAAAATTGCCTTTACTCATTTATGATTTAAACTTTGTGCGCTGGAAGCAAACAAATTGCAAGCTCCAACCGTTAACACGATGCATTTGAAAACTACATTTTCAGTCTTTTTACTTCGCTCTTCTCCACCTGCTGCAAAAAGCGGGAACCCAGCCTCCCCCTCCCCCCGGGGGAGGTTCGCAGAGCCTGCAGTCGAGCATAAAGTAAACATGTGTGCGAAAAATAAAAAACCGCAGCCAGAGGCGCGTACACAATGATGGGGAGCAGAGATTACGATAATGGGTTTTAAAAACATAATCACTCCACGAAGGAATTGCACCGAAGACGCGACCGCACAGTGGACGGCGTCGGGAACCTGGTTGAAGGCCTGGGGGAAGACGTACGGCGGTAGGAGATCATGCTCAGGTGCGCTCCGATCCCATTCGGGGAGGCGTCTCCCTCGGGAACAGGGCGTCTTCCTTCAGCGACGAACGAACGTTTGAAGGTCACCACAACATCTCGCGTCCATTGTGTGCGCGCGTTCGTCTTCGTTTCCTGGTCATTGGTCCTCGCCGGTGGTGGCTTAGAGCTTGGTTCTTGCTCCACCCCCCCCCCCCCCCCCCCTTCTTCCTCCCTTCAACCATCCACCGAATGACACGGCGGCATGCTTTTCGCGCTGGATGCAGTTTTTTTTACTTTCGCATTCACGGAACGTAACTTTATGACGCTGAACTATGCGCCTGGTGTTGCATTAGCCTGCGAAGAGCGAGAGGGAGAAAAAGAGAAGGAAAAAGATTGGGAGATAGGGAGTAAAGTAAAACAAATCAACGCGATCCGGGAGGAGCAACAAAATACGTCAAACAAACATACGCTACCGAAGGCTGCAAGGAAAAACCGTCTTACGCGAGCGTTCGTGGAAACGTTAAAGACGGACGACGGGCTTTTTCGACCATTTCCCATCGCCCAGGTCACCGGCCAATGTTGCCAATTACTCCCGTCATTATGTGTTTGTGTGTGCGAGTGTTTTTATTGGCCTTTTTCCATCCGATCCATGCGGATTTAACGGCGCTCGCAGCATCCAACTTCATGTACGCAGTTGAAGACAGGAACAATAAATACTTCTAGCATGATTTAACGACCCTCCCCGAGCCGGGAAGTTCGGAAAAATTCCGAAACGATGCTCCCGGTAAATGAGCCTCGCTAGTCGAGTGAAAGAACACCTCATTAAAGTGGAAACCGAATATTAAACGCACTTGGACGTGTTTCCCAATTGGAAAAGGGGTTTTTAAAGATCGATAAAAATAATAACAGACTAACCTGTTGCATTGGCCACGCATAACAAAGTATCCCGGTGTGTGCACACATTTCTGGAGTGGCCGCGCTTGAGAAGTGCAAACATTCGAGCCTCCTCTCCTCCCCGGAACACAGTTATCAGACTCACTCAGCACTTCACCAAAGCGACATCACTTCCGCCCGTTTCGATGCTGTTTACGTTTATGGAACCAACGTTTAAAAATACTCACGAGCTTCAGATTTTTCTCCCGGTTGTCATTGCTTCCTTGTTTCCAAGGTGGTCATGGTGGCGATAAGTGCGCTCCAACTCGGGAACGCCGGGGGGCATCGTGTACGGACAAGTGTCAAACCACATTGGAATGTGGAAAAATTAGGACTTTCCCAGCTGGTTGAGATTTAGCTTAATGGAATCGTATCGTAAGCCCCCTAAACCTTCCAGTCCAGGTGGCCCACTTCAAGGGTTGGACACAAGTGGTTGAATGTTATTAATTAAATCGGAAGCACGTTCCTGTCGCTAAGCTAAACCGGAAATCTTCCGGCGAGTGGAAAAAAACCATAAGAATAATTGATAGTGTAAGAAATGGACTTTACCGAAGCCATGGACTAGTTACTACTTACGAGTATACTTAGAACTTCATATAAAACGGGGGCCTGGCCAACAAAACTCGCGTAACAGCGTAAAGGAAACCTTTTCCCATGGCACTAGGGGTATTGAGCAAATGGATTGAGAATGTTCCGGCGGAGTGTACGCGGATGACTGATAAGGCCCCGGGGCGACTAACGTTCAGGCGAACCCCTGCAGAGTTCAGCGCCATATCGGCAACTTTGTGTGCACTTTTTCAACCGCTATCACCACGCACGCCTCCACCAAAGTTGAGAGGGGGGGGGGGGGGGGGGGGATGTTCACAAGTTCAATGTCACTGTCAAGGATGATTTTCCTCCCGCTTTGGTGCCACGCGCCATTTTTTTTTTTTCTTCCGGAGTGGTTAACTAATGTTTCATTTCCGTGTGTGTTTGCTCGCTTTCTTTCAGTGTCGGACAGCTATCACTACCTGCATTCGATGAACTCGGCCAACGGATACCCGTCGGCAGCGGCCGCTGCAGCCGCCGCCGCCGCGAACCACTTCGTCTCGGGAGGCGCGACGGGACCGAACGGACCTTCCGGCGGAAACGGTTCCGGCGGCGGAGCGCTCGGTCGTGGGACGGGCGGTGGTGGCTCCGGTTCCGGAGGGCAGCTAGGGGCGAACGGTGCGGGCGGTGGACCGATGGGAGGCGGTCAGCACGGCCATCTGGTGGGGTCTCATCATGCGGCCGCAGCTGCAGCGGCCGCCGCCGCCGCCGCCGCCCACGGACACCATGGACACCTGGGGCAGCAGAGCCTCGGGCATCATGCGGCCGCCGCCGCCGGCGCGATCATGGCGAACGGGCTGGTGAACGGGCTCGGACACCACGGCCAGCACGGACCGCACAGCGTGTCCTCCAGCTGCCCGGACGACCTCTCCTACATGCTCGAGCTGGGCTACCCGCCGCGCAAGCTGAAGAAGCCGAAGAAGCCGAAGCTGGAGATGGGCGTGAAGCGGAAGTCGCGCGAGGGCTCCACCACCTACCTGTGGGAGTTCCTGCTGAAGCTGCTGCAGGACCGCGAGTACTGCCCGCGCTTCATCAAGTGGACCAACCGGGACAAGGGCGTGTTCAAGCTGGTCGACTCGAAGGCGGTGTCGAAGCTGTGGGGCATGCACAAGAACAAACCGGACATGAACTACGAGACGATGGGGCGCGCCCTGCGCTACTACTACCAGCGCGGCATCCTGGCGAAGGTGGACGGCCAGCGGCTGGTGTACCAGTTCGTCGACGTGCCGAAGGACATCGTCGAGATCGACTGCACCGGGGCCTGAAGTCCGAGGCGGCGCCGTCATCACCAGCAGCGTGACGCGGTGCCACTGGCCGGCTTCCCGACCGACCCCCGCCACCTACCCACACCCACACATCAACGCTAGTCCGGTTTCTTCCACTCAACTACTTCCACCATCACCATCCTGCGCCACGGGAGGGGGGGGCAGGAACGCGGAAGGCTTGGGGGAAGGCTTCCCCGGGCCGACCCGTACTGTGGTGCTGTGTTCGGGGCGAAGTCCTGCCTAGTTGTCCGCTTGTACAATTGGATCGTTTTACCACTTTGATATTTATTGAGTCCTCTTAAAGTGTTTTATTTTTTTTTTTTGGTTTCCTGTTTTTACTACCACTTTTACAACATTTTATTTTATCAATCCCCTTTTTACCTGTCCCGTTGTGGACACGTTAAGATTGTATATTTTTTTTAAACTTTATTTTACTAAAGAGTTTGCTTTTCGTTTTCCTGTTCCGGGTTTTCCCCGCCGTTAACTCTTGCGTCGAGTAGTGGTACTTTCTTCGATTAGAATTATGCTTTACATTCTCGGTCCGTACGTAGACTGTACAACAACCGCTGGTGATTAATTTATTTCGTTAAGATTGCGAACAAAACACACATAGTTGGATCGAAAATCGGCCACACAGGGCAAGAGAAAGAAGAGCACACGGAAAAAGGGAAACGGGGATAATGAAAAAGTCGTGCGGTCACCTCACGAAAGACAATAACGATTGGCGAAACAAGGCAAGGAGTTATGGAAATGTGTTTCCGTTCTCGTTTGAAAACGATCAATTCCCGATCGGACGTTACGTTGCGTTACATGGTTAGTGTTATGTTCTCAATCGCCCCACAACCGAAACGTTAATCCGGAACTAGAGTAGGATTCTACATGATAACAAAAACACAACACTACAAAAAAACCCGCTTAGGAAAATAGTAGTACCGTATGCTGAGAGTACAAAACAGTCACACATACAAATACAATATACACACACCCCCCCATGAGAGGGTAGTAAATGTTAGGGGGTTTGTTAAACGAGGTTGTATGTTACGTGCGAAAAACCCATCATCCACTTTGGTTAAACACCGAGAGTTAAATTGATTGTTGCATAAGGAAATCCCCGAAACCGGGAAGAAATGATAGGTTTGCTTTTCCGTTTTATCTTCTGTTGGAGTTGATTAAATTTTCCGTTCGTAGCAGCACCTGCTTACTTTTGCAGAAACATATGATTGAATTACCTTTGCCCATTTGTGTGACCGATTAAGTGTAAGCCGAGTGCGTGCGTGTGTTTGTGCGTGTGGCTTGCAAGCTCGGAAATGTTTCTCACTGTAATTTTGCTGTAAGATAGTTGTTTTTTAAGGCACAACCCCATGCTACGAACTCTACTTAGCAGCCACTCGCCCCGTTTCGACGGTGCAGTGTTTATATGAATATAAATATAAATATTAATATTATTTTTTGTTTTTAAATCCTAGCTTTAACGTGATAGGCCGAACACGAACACAATGTGGCGTGGTGTAAATTTTTTTAAAAACTCATATCCTTAAGGACCATCGTGTTCGTAGTTTTTGTTTCTTGTTCTTCTTCTTTTACAACGCCCCACTCTCGTGACAAAAGACGACACGCGAAACTGTTCGAACAGCGTTGGCATCGCGATGTGGTAGGACCAACTGTATAAATGTATAATGTTTTTTAAGACAAATATGTGTTATTTTATGTTTTTAGCTCGTACCACTTCCCCAGCTCCAACCATGCTCCCCCCGTACGTTTAGCGGTTAATGTTAACTTTATCTCTTTCGTCGCGGTACGGACGCGAAACTAATGCTAATTTTACCCGCGAAAAACCCCCGATCAAGTTCATGCGTAAGTGATCGTAGCCTTAGGACGATTGTGTTACTTTAGTTTTAAACCCTTCGCTGTACATAGGAGTTACTTTATCTTTATTTGTATCTTGTCCGTCGCTCCATCCGCAGTCGCGTTTGTTTGTTATTCCAATCGCAATAAAGAAACGATCCGCCAGCCAGGAGAGTGCACTCTTTAACCGTTCAGTGTCGTTCAAGTCTTCGGGATCAGTGTGTCCACTCAACCGCAACGTAGCCGGCAGAGTCGTCATACAGTATTCGACGGATGTTCACTGCCTTTCCGCCCCCCACCCAACGACCCACCCCGATCCACGTGTAACCACGCGTGATTGTTTTTAACTGTAATTTTCCATCATCCCTCGGAAGACACTTTCTTCAGGGATGCAGCAATTGCGGCAATAAGCAATAAGTCCATGCACACACATTAGACACGGTCCGTAAAATAAAACACAAAATGGCAAAAGACCGGAAAGGAAAAAGAAAGCATAAGAGAGATATTAGGCGCGAGAGACTTGGAGCTTATGCTGATAGTATGGCTGATGGGACTCTTCTGTTCGCTTTATTTTTGTGTGTGTTTACTTTCCAATCGGATTTATCGTTTTTATATTGATGTTTTGATTTTCTTCTCCTTGTGTTTCTAGAATCATGATCTCATTAATTTATTCGTCTGCTTTCTTTGCCTTCAACCGAGTATTTGTCGTGTTAAGGACTCGTTCTGTTCCCGAAACGAAAGGATTAATACATTCTACCGTTCTTTTCTTTTTCACTCAGAAACCACCCAGGACCGTAAATTAAACCTCTTAACTAGCGTTTGGCGACATTTTTTTCAGTTTACAGCACCAATTGCCGTACTAGATATACCCGATAGAACATAACATACATACCTGAAGTTCAGTTAGATTTATGATAGCACACACACGCAAAAACAACAACAGACTTTCCTACGAAAGCAACAAACCGATCATACTTTACAAAACATAGCTATAGTTCCGCACAAGGCAAATATGTTCCATCCAATAACTGGGAAATAATCATTCGTTTGTCTCTTCACAAAAAAGATACAATGGGATCACCGTTGGAACGACCCACAGAAACAGATTGCAATATTGAAGATGAATGTATGTGCTCTTTTTAATTATTACAAACATGCTGAAACGGACAAAAGTGGGTGCAGTGCAAAAACGGAAAACATTAAATGGGCTGCAATAGTGTTAATGGGAATAGAAAAAAAAGCAAAATAACAATAACTAAACCAAGAGCTACGGATAACATATTTAAACTACCAGCAATACCGACAAAACACAACCGAAACGATAGTACGAAAACAAAACAAAAAAAAACAGATAAAGATATAAAACTATACAAATCCAGAGATCATGCCGGCAGAAGCAAGCCAACCGTTGCGATCGTGATCGTTGAGGCGCGCGTTAGCAATCTGTTTAAAAGTTAGTCTATATCACCGGATGCTATTTTTTAATTGTTACAAAGTTTAATATTTGAGAGTTATGAAGTAATTAATTTGTAGCTAAAACAAACAGACGCAACGAGATGGACGTTATACATACATGTAGAAAAAAGGTGTGTTTTTAAGTGCGAACATGAGGGATGAATTTTGGAGAAAAGAAAAAGAGAGATAGTGAAAGAGAGAATGCGCGAGGAGAATACGTAAAAGAGAGCTAGTGAACGTTGAAAATCTGTGCATATTTTTTAGTAAATAGCACGATGGAGCGTGGTGTAAAATTGTACTACTTTTAAGATTGCGCGTTTAAGCAGAAATGTGGAGAATAAACCGTTACATAAATTATAGTTTTATTTTTATTTTCCTTTACCAACTCCCTACTTGTGTTATCATTTCGTTTTTGTGCTTTTTGCGTTTCGCTCGATTGACGTCAGTTTACTTTGATTTCCATATCGTTTGTTATGGTTTGGTTTGGTTTTTTTTATTTTTATTTTTATTTCTAGGACTTCGAGTGTACGCTGGAAGGAACGGCCGACAAGCATGTGGCGGAGTAGGTAGTTTAAAATATTAACAGGAGGTGAAGTCCCCACGGGAAGCTTTGAAATGAACTAAAAAGTAGGAAAAAAAACTGTCCCCCAACGGAAGCGAACGGGGTTCCCTTTAAAAACAAAAGCTGATTGTATTTAATCTCACTGTACGCACTGACTTCTGGGCAACGGGATGAGACGAAACGCTGGAGGCTAGTAACTGGCTAGCTAATGGTTTCGTGCATAAAAAGAGGAAAATATCGCTACACTATGTTCGGTGTGAGTTAATCCAATGGAAAAGACTGAATTAGTGAAATCAAATTACAAAACAATACTCGAAAATTCTTCTAGCATTTTGCACAATTCAAACTTACTTTGAAGACAACAAACTAACAAAACCAAAACGGAGTAACATGTTAGTACTAGCCCAACGAGCCTTTGTTGGATGCTTGAAAGCAGTTCTAGAAAAATCAGGAATTGTTTCAAAAGAAACTTTGTTGTGAATGAGAAATACCATTTCGGTTTTGAGGAATGAAAAGTCTGAGAGAAAACCCATAGTCAAATGAAACCAACCGAATGAGTCAAGTGATGTTTTGAACAAAAAAGGAGCTACGCTAATCCAGAGACATTGTTGTCATCGGCAGGATATGAATTTCGATTGGCTGTGTACTTCAGAAAAAAGAAACAAAAAAATGGAAATTTTCTTCTAGGTAAACGTTTAAAAAACAAACCGCTCGCCTGGAGGGCTATCAACACGGTAAAACAAGATATTTCAAACTTAATTGGCTAACTGGATGTGATAAAATTTAACGAATTCTGAATATCGTAACAACTGTGAGCGGAGTGCATAACAACGTATCGAAAACCAAAAAAAACTCGTCAAGCAAGGGAGCAAAAAGGACTTACGAAGGAAAGGCAAGTTGCAACCGATGGACTTAACTACAATAGCGGTGCCCGAACCGCCGATGACAACAAATGTTAGACACAGGAACAAACAAACGGTTTCCGAGACGCATAAGAGATACGACGCGTGAAAATGTGAGCCATATTAGAAAGCAACATAATGTAAAACTTAATTGCGGTATTTTGAATGCTGCGCAAAATTTCTTTTTGAATCCATTTCTACTCACATACGTCACGTAATTATAACATCTCCTAGTCGGTAAGCAAAACTTCTTACACTATCAAACCGCGTGGGCTGCAGGTTTTCCCCCCGATCTTGGTGTGGTCCAATGTTTAATGAAGAAAATGAAGAATTTAAGACGATCGTCCTCGATGTTTGACATTGAATATCAAGTGGAACCTCTCACTTCAACTTCCTAGAACTGTAAGTAAGTAAGTAAGCTAGAAAGTAAGTATGAAAGTAATTAAGTTAAACAACAGCAAGAGTGAAAATCTATTATCATAAACCATTGTAAATACATCAACAATAAACCTTCGGCATATTGGGGTGATGGGGGAACCGCTACAGGGTTCGAAAGTTCTGCAATATTAGTTAAATTTAGTAAAATTTTTCGGCATACAATTGTAGTCGGTGGTGAAGAAAGGCTTAGGACTTAATAATTATGCTTAAAATCATCAAGAGTGAACATGAGCATGAATAAACCAGATCGGTTCAGCTAGGTAAAAGGGACCGATAATTGAAGGCAATGAAACAGTGCATACAAATTTGACCCTATTTTAAATCAGTACGTATCAAATGTTATTTTATAGAGAATTTTATTTAACGAAAATTTTAAGAAATGTACTGATGAAGGAAACAAAAGGAAGCAAACAATTTAAAAACTTATCGTTCGAACGGTAGAGAAAGAGATTAGTGCAATTCTTTTTATCTTTACTATAGCATAAAGTTTAGTCAAATTTTCAAAGCTAGCAAAACTGTAGCCCACTCAAACGACAAAGTACGGCAAGTTGAATGTTCAAAACCACAATAACCTCATAGTAAGCAACACAGAACAAACATAACAGCAACAGAAAGTACACACAATGAGACGGATGCATATGAAACCTAACAAGACAAGCTGGTAATGTACAATGTAAATCGCGAAGAAACAAAACAAAAAGGAAAATAAACGTTACAAACTCTCTACGTGTACACCAAAGAAACGTAAAATACAAATTATTAAAATAGTAATTCAACAAGCAAAATAGTATATCCACAGTGTGTCACGTGTGCATCGTGATAGGACATAAACTTACCGAATGATACAAAGTGTGCAAATACCTCAGACAAAGGAACTGTATCCAACATAAGTTTACTCAAAACGAAAGCATATTCGATAGGGTGAAGTTGATCGTTTCCATTTATTAATGGTTATGCTTTGAATAATTATATCGTTGTGTCCCCTTGCAAATGCTGTTGTAAAGTCGACAAAAAAAAAACACAACCAACGAAATCCACTGCTGGAAAAAGTAAAAATCTTTGCAAAATTTCATAGAACTAGCATATTAGAAACAAGGAAAGCTGGCTAACACACAAATCGTTCGTTATAATTGTAGAACAATTATAAAAAGCAGTGTAACACTTTGCCTCCCACAAACACACAAGACATATTATTGGGCGTGTGACCCGAGAAATCAAAAATAATATTACGTAAAACGATTCAGGTTTCATGTTTATGTAAGGAGATAGAGAGATAGAGAGAGAGTGTGTGTGTGTGTTAGGAAAGTAAGTGTTGAAGCTTGTCTTCTATCCGTTCTAGGGCTAGGGCTAAAATATAGTCCGACTGACTGAAAACCGACTGACTGATCGATCCGATCGGAGAACCTCCAGCGTACGACTGAACGTAAATGCGATGGCTTTGCTCGAGAGACTGTAAAGGTGAATACGGATAAACGGAGAAGTGTGTTGATGATGATGATGATGATGACGAAGGTTTGGAAAGAACCGATTCTGTTCTGTTCAGTTTAGTAAGAAGAATATCAAGTTATTTCGGCATTTTCCCAGGTAGATGCAGCCAGTACATATACTCTCTACATCTTCCTGCTCGTTGTTGGTTTCAAAGTAGAGTGTAAGCATTGGAAGATTGGCCTGTAAGAAAGGAGCGGGTGTCTCTAACATGAATCTGATCGTAAATTTAAGATCTTACCACGAATAACGTTGCATGAAGTGCGCGATGGCTTTCCGATGAATTTGATAGTAAGCCATGTTGGGCACGAATAGTTTAACCGGTGTCCTGTTCTAGCAAACGGTATTCCATGACCGTGTTTACTTTCAAAAAAAGAATAATTAGGGTACCAAATTTTATACGCTCACTACTAATTAAAAAAAAATATCACTATTCACCATACAGCGTCTGTTCCTTTTATACATGCATACGATGCAGGATCGGATGGTCTTTTACGTAGGACACATTAACATTCAAAATGAAAATTTATTTGAAAATCGAACTGAAATTCTTGTAGCATGTGTAACATTACTCACCGTAGCCACAATAGAAAGTTACAAGAAACCCAAAACTAAAAACCCTTCCTCACCCAAAACTAACCGTTAAGGCCAAAAATGTACATCTTTGTAATGAAATACCTCAGAATGACAAGTTTCAAACAGACAACTACTAACCTCAGCCAATGCGCGAGTTGAACGTCGGTTCCACTGGCTATTGCTCGACCCATTGGTCCGTAGATGTAATCCGTCGTTAGAGCTCGTAAGAACACTCGGCATGTAGTATACATGGAATTTACCAGAAAAAATGTACCAGCCCTCTGGTCCGTTTGGTTACTTCGATTGACTACCACGAAGGACATGGGGGATGATTTTGCCATCATGCTACCACGCAGAGTAAGACATACTAAGGCGTTTTATACACACTTAGAATAAATGCAACTCGAGCTGTAGATTTTCTATGCCGTCAATAACCGTAAACCTAATGTAAGCCGTGTAAGATAAGCTAGGAAAACAAAACCCGGTAGGGCTCAAGTCTACGGTGAGTTCGAACCGACACGGTTGCAATAAATGCTGTAAATTGAAACATACACTAGTCGACACATTGGATAAATATGATTTCGGCAAGAAAATACAATTTTCCAGCATCTTAGAACCGACGAGTAAGTTTCAGCGAGGGAGAAATTAAAAGAGAGAGAGAGAAAGAAGAAGAGACCAGAGTGACAAGAGTAGCACAGTAGTAGCGTAACAAATTTTGCCCTTTTCTTCTACCGGCATTTGCTAATATGAGTGTAGTTAAAATTTAACATAATTGCAAATTGATAAATCTTTAAACCATTGGGGATACTTAAAATTAACACTGCCCGGAAGAGAAACACTGTAAGCTACGAGTAAGCATCCAGCGGCCCAACGCCCATGTAGACTAGATATCTATTGCTCGTAGATGATAACACACAGAAACACGCAGATATATGATAAACCAGCAGTGGAACCTAGGAACATCTCAAACGCCCAAACATGTGGGCAGATTAAATTGATTGCGAATGCACACCGCCGTTAAAGAACGCAAAAGACTAACTGATATGAGCTCGGAATACAGGGCAGCAGTGAATCGAAACGACAGAAGTGATCGAAACGATAGAAGCACACACCCAGCGAAGGGACATGTGGGAAACAAAGTTTCATTAAAATGTCTCATGAATGTTACACTACGAATAAAATAGGCACATTTCGTAACTAACTACTTAACTAACTATATCCAACCAACAGAAGTTATGATACCCAGAAAAGACTTGCAGCAAGGTAACATCTTTGAGTAAGAAGCTGCTGCTAGCCGACCGCGCTGAGCTTCGCGAGCAAAAACCTTCCTCACAAGTTATATCGGCCATATTTGTATAGCAAAGATCAAAATACGATTTTGAGCAATTATTTCATCGTCACACCGGAAAAGGTCCTTCACTCAGCTGCGACCAGTCGAGCAGCATGAATAGATACTACATCGGCAGCATGGCTGCTTGCATCGTCTTGATACAATCAGACAGTAACATAGCACTAGCATAAACTTTTCATTCGAATGTTTGATAAGGTACCGGAAACTGGTGTCGGAGCGAGTTTAAAACAGCAAGCCTAAACAGAACGAGACATTTACTAGGGAAAATACAGACAGAGAGAAGGAACGTGAAGGAACTGATTAAAATCGTCATATAACCGATCCTCCCCGAAACCTGGTCAGGCTCTGGGGTTCGCTTGACGGAATGCAGCAAGTGGCAAAAATTACACTGTCAGACAAGCCAACACACATCCACTGCAATAGCTAGACTACCGTGAAGGTGAAAAAGGTAACTTTAAAACGAGTCCCCTGTAACGACTAATAGCAAAATGAAACAGTAGATAATGATTATTTTCAACACTAGCAAAATATCTTCCTAGCCGAATTGAGCCGGCGGCAAAACAGCCAACGGAAACTTTAGTGAAATTATATTAATCAAGACAACCCACCCGTACGGCATTGTGGAACTGTGAGATTTGAGGAAAGCCCAACGACGATCGCGTGGCAGTTGCCCAACTCGCAGGCACAATGCTTTGCAAACTGGAAAAGGAAATGAATGAAAATGCATGGATCAGGATAGTATGTGGAGAAACGATTCGAATGTCTTTTGAGGATGATGATCCGCGACAAGACGGATGCATTACGAACGAGCAGTCCTTCACCGACGGTGATCTATCGATGCTCTAATACATTAAAGGATACGTCGAAAATGTTACCGCTCTTGCGTAAAAAAAAACAATTGTATTAACCGTTTCGGCCACATAAAATTCAGCAAACTAGTATGAACTTATCAAGACAAAACCAACCAAACACGCATGCAAAAACGGTGTATAAATAAAGACAACTGAATAAATAAATCTGGATTGGCGTTTTGCTTTTGGGAAAGAAAACTTTGCACAACTAAACGGCACATTTTCCTCAACCGGTTTATTTTGAATAACACTGGCTGCGTACAAGTGGCAGCTTATTTGCACCGGGCTGCTTGGAAAAACAAAAACACTCAACTCTGGTGAACTGTCAAACATTCTTTGACAGTCGTCGCATTAAATTTGTTCATCTTTAGAAAACATAACTTCGTGTTCGAGAAAAACAGTCCACTTTTCGTTTCTCATTTGCAGCGAAAACGAATGCAAAGTGTAAATAAAGTGCCCGGTTAGTGCTATTGATCAAACGTACGTGTTTCTACGCCATTTATCGGCAGCTAACTTGTAGTTTCCCGTCGGGTACGGATGTTTCTGTTGTACGTGGTAAAGCCTCACCCCCCTGTGCGATGTTGGTTGGGTGGTGAAAAATGGTGCATCGCAGACTAATTTGTGCCTTTCTTTCCGAGATGCCACTATTTTGTGAAACATTACATTTGCTTGTGCTCAGAAGCTAAGCCTTCTCGCAAGTAATCTTTGCGTAGGAGTTAGATCTAAAAATGTGCAACGTGAGTGTTCCAATAATCCGATGGCACAGGGCTTCTTAGAAAACGCACTTTGCAAGAAAGATCCCAACATAAGCCCTATGCGGACTGTCTTTCTTGGAATGTTTTTTTTTTATATATTCAATTCATGCACTCACGTTTCTGTCATGTGTAGATGGAAAATTAGGCTTAAAACTGCACAAAAGATTCGGATTGTTTTAAATCACTTCTTTTTCCATACGTTTATGTTAATCATACAAATCAATAGTATGATTTTGAACCCGCTTTCTACATATCTACGATTGTTTTTTTTTAAATTGGAATCAATACTATTTGATGCTTACCAAATGACGATAGATAATATCATCGAAAACAGAAACTTGAAGAATTTCAAAAGTATCATCGACGAAACTAACTCATAAAGTATTGCAGCAGGACTATTTGCAAACTTTTGTGGGTGTATTGTTTTGACTCCTATCGATTGCATGTCCTGTGGTGCACGCAAGCTTATCAGTTCGCTCTGTACATTCGTGCTATGCAGTCGAATCAAAGAAAAATTTCTCGCGAAATAGAAAAACGTTTCTATCTTGGGCTCCACGACTCGTCACACCCCGTGCGTGCTTATCATGATGGCACTTTGAAAGGACCCTCCCAGCGCGTTTGTCCATGCCACAGGCAATTGATTGAGCTGTTTTCTTTCATCCACTCATCACTTGGTCCCTGCAAGGACCCGTTCGCTCTCGTTGTATTTGTGTCAAAATACTGCTGGTGAAACAAGACGGGTGGAACGGGTAGGATGAGCTTCTTCCATCGTAAGGACGACGGGGTTGTGGGAGGCCAAATTGGCGCCGCGTAGTTGGCGACGAATTGGTCCTAGTTAAATTGTTCAT
This sequence comes from Anopheles coustani, assembly GCF_943734705.1. Classification (NCBI taxonomy): domain Eukaryota; kingdom Metazoa; phylum Arthropoda; class Insecta; order Diptera; family Culicidae; genus Anopheles; species Anopheles coustani. The sequence goes on from NC_071289.1 coordinate 73,006,264, forward strand.
GGGAAAATCAATACTTCCTACCATGGCGGCATACATATTTCCCCGATGCAATGGGATTTGATTTGTGAAGAGATATAGAACAGCTCGATTCTCTCTCCTTCGCGGACTGCAGCAGGACATCTCGGGGATTGCTCGGAGCAAAAGTTCGACGGAAAAGTGGGAGCAAAAGAGGACCGTGTAAAAGTACAGGTGAAAGATATGGCTTACCTTGGCATGGATTGCGTTATTTGTTATCTTGCCAACAAGTCGAGAATTGGCCTAATTCTAAGGAGGGCTATAAGAGCTGACCTACGGACTAAGTGTGTATTTCCGCTGGATTCTGTTTGACGTTGTTGAGTTGTGGAGGCAGTTGGTTGATGTTCTAAAATCAAAACTGTAACAATTTTTTTTATCGAAGCAGCCCCATTTCCCAATTACGGGCTTGTTTCGTTAGCACTCGAGTGCACTCTTTTTATTTACACAGAACAGGGGCTGTACAATGTTTGATCAGGTTAAGTTTGATTACTTTATCAACTACATACAAATAAGTCAGAACGTACCCGACAATGTGTATTTTTCCTCTACTTACAGTTTAATAATTTTAATCATTCCACTAATCCAAATGCTTTTATATCGACCGTTAGGACCGTGTGCTGAGGAACAGTCGAACTGATTTGAATACAAAATGTAAACCACCGTCCGTCAGCTTTACGCAAGGCAACATCTATGTATGCTTGCTTTGTTGACTGTTTGACAGAAACCGCGCGGGTGCGTCGTATGGTGCTCCGAAACTTATTTCTCCGTCGTCGGTTGTGCTGGTCATAAATAAAGGAAAGGAAAAAAAGACCCTTACCAGACTCCATCATCCATCGCACGTTCATCGCCTGCTGCGCGCGCGAGAAAGTGTTTGTGAGGCGAAACATAACACACCCCCCCGCGGTGAATCATACATCTTCCCGGCGTCGTGAGACGTGAAGATAGTGCGTCGTGTGGTCCGAACTACTCTCCCGTGCGTCTCCCCGGAGCCGAGAGCTTTATCGGCCACGATATCGCGCTTGGTACGCCCGATTTCTCGCGCTTCCAGTATGGAACAGCGGTCGGGCAGCTCGGTCAGTAGTAGTGCAGTATCGAACGAGGAAGCTGCTGTAACAACAAAGACGAATCCTAAGGCGACGACAACGACGACGACAACATCATCGAAAAACCAAGCAGGCAATACTAACATTAATAGTTCACAGTCACGCCTGGTCAGCCCGGGAAGTGGTGGAACATCTCCGGTTCGGTTGGAAGCCCTCATCGCCGAAGAAACACTGGCTGGACAGAAGTCGGAAGACAGTTTAAGCATCAAATCGTCCGATTCCGTTACGACCAGCGGAGAGTACGAAATTGTCCCGGAAGCTCCGGTCCAGGGGCAGGATCCCTCCGGCCGGGTGCTGGATGAACCCAGTGCCCCCAGCAGCACACGGGATCCGATACGCTGTGCGCTCAATGGCAGTGCCGGAAGCGACGACATCGGTGCCGATCTAGCGGAGTGCATTGCAGACGAAGGACTGGGCAAGAAAGATAGTGTCGGACCGTCGCCGAGCAACCGGGTGGAGGGTGAAGATACGAACGTCAAAGTCCCGGTCAAAGTCGAGGCCATTTCACCTATACTGAACATTGAAGGCAACGGTAATATGATGGATCTGGAAAAGAACATGAACGAAGTCATTCACGAGCTGGAGGAGGAACGTACACTCAGCGGAGCGACCGATCCCATTTCATCCAATGAAGGTGAGTGTACCCTGTCTTCGAATTAGCTCCAATTCTAAAGCTTTTCTAGCGTAGGCAAAAGATAGGGTGTGAAACGATGATACAAGACATGTAATATTTCCACTACGGACTGATTCCACAAAACACATGCACTGTTTCAAAATGAATAGACACTATTCATTCCGATGACTTTAGTTCCGCCTATGTGTAATCTAATAATTTTCATGTTAGTCTGTGTGGTTTGCATGCAAATTATCACATCGTGAATCGAATGGTTTTTTTTTTTTCAACGCCAGTGAGTCAGATACAACCTCCAACTTCTCGATCTCTGACATGCTTTGTTTTTGTTTTGCTTGTTATTCATAATGATTTCCATCGTCGGCTTACACGTTTTAGTGGCTTCTAGTATTTTCCGCCCAACGCCTTTTGTGATATGTGTTATGTTGCTTTTCACAGCCACACCGGTTCGGAGCCCGGAAAAACGCGACATAGCCCCAAAGAAACCAAAGCCCCCAGTACCGACCTCTCTACGGCTAGGTCTGCAGAGTATGCACCCAGGATCGACGGACACCACCCCGCAGGCACTAGTCTCCCCCGAAGGTTTCGCCCGCGGAGTCGGCCAGTCGGTGTTTTACGATTGCCTCGACAGCAGCCCCATGACAGAGAAGAAGGACGACATGAAACCGGTGGATGCCCATGGTGGTGGTGCTTGTGAAACCGACGACGAACTGTCCGATATCGACCAGGACTGTACAATCTTCAGTGGTGTCACGTACCTTGGGGCATCCCGCATCAATGCGCCCAAGTCGGAGCGCGAGATTCTCCAGAAAGTTTCCGAAATGAACGGTAGCGGCGGAGTGGCGGTGGTTGGTGGTGTTGCGGGTGGCCCAGGCAATGGCTCGGATAGTCCGCTTGGGTTAAAGGTTTCCGTTAGCATTCCCACCTGTTCCGAGGGGCTTGTGGTGTAAGTATGCGCTGACCAAAAGATGGCGTTCGAAAACGTTTTTCTGGTACCGCTTCGATGAATACTTTGCCGTCCTAACCGACCTGTTGTTGTTTTGTCCTTTCCTCATCTCTCTGCCTTGAACAACGCCTGAACCATCTGCTTTGAACGTAGTTTGTACGATTGCGAATCGAACGGGGTGGTGGCAACGTACGAGGTGCAACGGATACTATTCTTCGCCCGCGGTCCTGCCGGCTCGGACGATCAGGCTTGCTTCGCGTTCACCTGGTCCCATGGGGAATCGCAGGAAACGGCCGTCCACCAGTGCCATGTGTTTCGCTGCAACATTCCCGAAGCGGTCACGCAAGTTAGCAGTAAGTTTCGCTTTCCGCTACTCATAGCAATATCCACCTCTTTTTATCAAAGACTAAAGAGCATCATCGTTTCTCCCCTGTGAGGCATCGCTTTTGCGTCTCTTTTCATTCTTTTTCTCATCATTTTCTATGTTCTCATGGTTCCACTTACCTTTATATTTTCCTTTTTATATGTCGTCAAATCTGTATGCTTTATTTGTTTTTAGTTTGTTTACATTTTGTTATTGACTTTTGCTACACAACACAATAGGTGCTTATCTAAAACAAAAAAAGACTCTCAGATCATGCCTTTTCGTCTGATAATTCAATTTCTCTCCGTACACACATTCTAATGCTTTTCGTTTGTGCTGTGTAATTTCAGGTTGCTTTGCAAAAGCCTTCCAGCGGGTGCTGCCCCCAAGCATTCCGGCGAGCTTGACCACCTCGCTGGCTACCGACAGTGGCATGAACGTGATGCTCGCCTCGGTCACTTCCGACACGGCCGGCAACCCAATGCACGCCGCCACCTACGTAATTGCGGTTGCGCTCGAGATCAAGGAGAAGGAGCGTGGTAGCTACGTGACGGTGCAGCGTGATGTGCGATCCAGCTTCCGCCTGCGCTGCAAAACCGACAAAGAGGTGTGCATAACCGTCCGCCAGGTGCTCTCGGATAAGTTGCTTCCCCCGCTGCAAATCGAACGGTGCTTCGGGGTGCTGCTAAGTCCTGGGAAAATCGTACGCCAAGCTGACATGCAACTGCTCGATATGGTGAGCATGGGGTACGTGTCGAAGCCACAGCAGCAGCAGCAACAACAACAACAAGCACCAGAAGGCTCACTGGCCGGTGTTTGCGGTGATCTCGGCGGTGCGGGAACCACCGTCGGGAGCATCAGTGGTGGCGGTGGAAACATTGTGCAGTTTCCGTACCAAATCAAGGCGGAATGGAAAGCGCACGCGTTCGAACCGCTCAACACGGAAACGTCCAAGCAGGCGCTCACCGTTGCCGTCGATCTAGTCATCAAGGGTATCCAGGAGCCGGTGCGATTCGTCATAGAAACGACCGTCGCCATCTTGCCTCAGTCGGAGTTGCGCATCGTGTCGAATCTGTTTAACAACAAGCGTCCACTGCTGCTGCACTACTATCTCACGCTGCGTGAAAACGGTGAAGGCACCTGGGAGGTCGATTCGATCAACCACTCGGACGAAATCGTGGATCCACCCGCGGCGGCCGGCGGTGGATCGGCTTCGGCTGCCGCTTCTTCGTTGTCGTTGAACTTTAACTTCAAAAACTGGACATTCCGCAACTCCACGAGCGTGCAGTCGATGCAGGAGGAGTTCGAAGACGTCAGTCCGGTGGACTGCAGCTCGGACGGGGACGAACCGCTGCTTAGTGGCACGGGCGAGGTGTCGAAGGACTGTCCGCTCGCACAGCTGGCCGAGTGGAACGGCATCATACAAGAGTGGGACCAGGATGGGCCGGAGAAGCGCCCAAAAGTGATTGCCAACCTCGTACGAATGGGCATTCCGGAACCGATGCGAGGGCTGGTTTGGCAGCGACTCGCTTGCATCGGGAACCGTTCGGAGATGTTCGATTCCTATCGGGTGCTCATAACGAAGGAAACGAACTGCGAGACCGTGATCCAACGGGACATAAATCGAACGTTTCCGGCGCACAAGTTTTTCAAAGAAAATGGTGGCATCGGCCAGGAGAACCTCTATAAGGTGTCGAAGGCATACGCCGTGTACGACACCGAGGTCGGTTACTGCCAGGGGTTAAGTTTCATTGCGGCGAGTTTGTTATTGCATGTAAGTAGCTTAATGGCAGGTAAAATTAAAAGACATCGAAAGTGACGTATAATTTTGTCTCCGTACAGATGCCAGAAGAAGAAGCGTTCTGTGTGCTAGTAGCTCTAATGTACAACTATGGCCTGCGAGATATGTACAAGATGGGCTTCGAGTCTCTCTATCTGCGACTCTACCAACTGAATCGCCTGATGAAGGATCAACTGCCCGATCTGTACGATCACTTCGTGGCGATGGGTGTAGAGTCGCATATGTTCGCAAGCCAGTGGTTCCTGACACTCTTCACCGCCCGCTTCCCGCTGTACTTTGTATTCTACATCCTCGACGTGTTCCTGCTCGATGGCATACCTGTGCTGTTTCAAGTGGCACTGACGCTTCTGAGCGTCTGCCGCAAGGAGCTGCTCGAGCTGGACTTCGAAGGCATCCTGAAGTACTTCCGCGTGACACTGCCGAAAAAGTGCCGCAGCGAGGCACAGGCCAACAAGCTGATGCGCATGGCGTTCGAGTTTAAGGTGAAGAAGTTGCGCAAGTACGAACTCGAGTATCTGGCCAAGAAGGAGGAGACGGAGCGCAAGGAGCAAGAGCTCAAGCAGTACGAGCTGCGCTACGGGGAGGAACGGGCAAAGCTCCAGCAGGAGATTGCCACGCTGAACGAGAAGCTGGACGTGATGGTGAGGGAGGATCGCAAGAACGCTGGTATCATACAGGATTACAAGCGCATAATTCAGCGGCAGGAGGCTGAAAATGGTAAACTACACACCATGCTTGACGATCTAACGGTGAGTGAGCGGAACCTGGTTTTATTGTGATTTTTTAATTCACTGCCAATGTTTATCTCTTTGTGTTTTCAGAAAACTATTTCCACCTGCAGTAAATGTGCATCGAGCATACCACAATCCTCACCGTTGCATAACAGCTATGGCAAAAACCTGCAGCAGGCTAACAGTGTCAACAACAACCACCATGACCAAGGTCCACTGTCGGCGGACCAACCGGACGGTGGTTCCGGAACCGGTTCGGGCAATAGGAACTCCTCCTCCTCGGCTGCTGCCACCATCGGAGGACTGGGACCGCTCGATCCGTTAGTCATTGCTTCGCAGCGAATACGTGAACTGGAGCTCGAGCTAGCCCAAACCAAGCTGGCCCAAGTTGAGGCGGAGTGCAAAAATCAGGTATGTCCAGGCACGGGAAAAATACTGACTGTTCACTGTGTAATATTGTAATTTTGGTTAATTTTCAGGATCTTCATCATCAACTAAATACTACCGTTACCGAGCTTCAGGCCACTCGCAGCAGCTGGCAGCCGTGGCTATCCAAAACACTCAACTCCATACAAGAGAAGGTGGCCACCAAGCGGGATGTCAATCCGCCCGTTCCTACCTTTCACTCCTACACCGCTTCGGAAGCCAACGTAAGTTAAAAACTGCCCTGTTCTTTGTCACCGCAGCCATGTAATTCTACCTCCGTTGCATTTCAGGTGAAAAATCATTCCCAAACGCTGCCGCAAATGCGCAACAACAACAATAAGGCAAACCTGGCCCAACGCCATAGCCTCGCGCAAGTAAACTTTACGGCCCCTGGATCCATGCCGGCATCTACGAACGATACAACCGATCCGGGGGGCCACGAGACAACGCCGGCCATGCTCGCGAGAGCCAAATACGACAGCAGTCTAAACATACTGTACAAGGATTCTCGATGCAATAGCTTGAAGTAGAACGGTGGCCGGAAAGCGGCACTAAACAAACAAAACCCCCCCAACGGTGTTGAAAATGTGAAAGCCTTCTGAAGGCTCACGAACCTGAACACATCATCCGGTAGCACGAAGCACCCGAGCACCAACAATGGGCATGACGTGCGATCGTGAAGCCGGAGAGTTTTTTAGTCCAATCCAAGTAATCCAAGTGCTTAGGATTAGTATTTTAAGTTTCGTCCGCGTTCGGGCGATGAGTAGAGAAAGTAAGGCCAGCCATCAGATTATTCTTGTTGTTAGTGTTTGAATAGAAAACAGAGAGGGCGATAAAGAGAGAGAGTTGCAACGAACGCACTTGAGATTCTGCGAAAGTAAATCTCGTTTCTTTTCGTAGCATACCTTGCGCTTATTCCACTAAATTGCCAGGGCCAGCGGGTCCGTGACACATGAACTTGTAGTTTCTTCCGAAATTGCAAACTTTGAGGCTTTGGAATGCATTGCTTTGCGGATCGTACCATACATTCCCCGGAGACAGCTGCTGATCGACAAGTATGGTTGATCATTTTGAGTAAAATTTGTAGGTTCGTTTGAATTCTAAAACTTGGGTGCAGAAAACACTATCCAAAGGGGCGAAGATTTTAAATCATATTTCTTCGTTACTGCGAAACAGGTGCTTTACCAACTGAGCTAGGCAAATCGAGCGTTTCTCGATGCATACGATATCAGTTTTATGCAAGTACATTATCCCAAAGAACTAAATTGAAATCATGCGGAGCAAGACTTATTTCAGATATTACGAAAGCAGACAAAAACATTCTCATTTTGAATTAGAATTCCTTTAGCAGTTGGGATGTAATTTAATTTGTTTCTCCCGTGAATTAACTGACCTATTGCCTTGCATCCACGGAATGTAAAGCAATGAGCATTTTTAAACTAGGGAAAAAAACTTCGGAAACCCGTTCTGGAGCTTCACAGGTCAAACGTATCTTTTCGATTTCTTTATTAGAAGTTTCATATCAATTTATCTTACCATGTACATTATTCTCATTAGAAAATAACGTATTAGACGGCATGACGTTATCTTTTTTTTAGAGAGCAAATAATCTCAGCGTTCTTAGAAGGTAAAACATGGTAAATGTGTCATGTAGTGGAACTCCTTTTGCAGCTGTTTGGTCGGACTATTTCCGTACGAAAAATATATATGAATTTGGTTTACGTACTTGAAAGCGATATTTTTCCAAACAACAGGGTACAAAATTACATTACAACCACCTGCATCGGCAGATGTGGGTTGAAGCAAAATCAAAATGATTGTTTTTTCTTTTTACATAATTTATCGTCGAAAAACGGTGAATCTAGGTACTCAGCTATTACAGATTGCGTTGTTAATGGTTTTGGATGAAATTACGTCTTTTTTGTCTGCTGAATTAACCACGTAACCATAGTTTATGATAAACACACACTCTCTAACATAGACGTATTTAAACCAAAATAAAATTCTCATGCCGATCGTTTGCACAAACTATGTTTGTTCTGTTGAAAATGTATCCGAAATTGTATTATCTGACACAGCAAGACACATTGGTGGTATTACATGGGAAACAGTAGAATTGTTTCACTTAAAGAATAGGAACATTGAACATTGTTTGAAGAAACATCGGTAAAATCCCAAATGAAGCCCCCCCAGCCAAAATCGCTGTCGTGGCTACACCATTTGTGAGCAGATGTACCTTAAAGGTATGCAATTGGTGAAACAAATGCCGTTGTGTGAACCGTTTGAATTGAAATCTCGTTAAATTAAAGATGATTATTATACTGGAAAGGATGTACAACATAAATTCCCTCATGCATAACTTGCATGAGTGTATGAAAATTCGGCTACGCCATCAACCTAGGGGTGCGGTATGAGGGGGGCCCACGGGCCCCCCTTATTTCACAAATTTATAACAAACTCCCTTTTTCGGTAGACCTAGCGCAGTCCGCTCGCTGCGCTCGCTGCGGGCGCGCCGCCGTTTCATACTCATTTTTTCACTCCGACTCATTGGTTTATGATGTCCATCTTGCTCAGTTCAACCGATTAGTTCAAATCATTACAGCTTCTAACGGAACATCAACGGTTCAAATATTCAAACTGAATCGATGTGCCACCTATTGCATAACTTTCAGGCGCAAACGTGGAAAAAATGACGACGATGCGGCGTCGGGGGGGCTTCATTTGGGATTTTACCGAAACATCTAATGGCGACAGGCACGCTATGCTAATAGTACGAATAAAACAAACAAATTTATGTATGGCCAATAAAATTGAAGAGCACAACTTCTGGAAACGCTATGCTTTTCTTCATATAGGATAACAAATTTATAAAATTCTACAATTTATGACCAGCGACCACCTAGCGTTAACACCGGATACATCGAGAAGGCTTGTCGGTGGTGAGGATTCGAATTAAGATACCAGGCTTTCCCGTATTCGACCGGATATTCCCTTAATCCACGTGAGTTTCAAATTTTCAAAAAATAACAAATTGGATATTTTAACTAATATTTCAAATTGTAACCAAGATGTTTGAAGCTTGTTCAAATAACCTTGGGCAGTTGACTTTTGTCTAGTTGACAGTTGCCTGCCTTAGTGATGGGGAAACTGAATCCCTAATGGGATTCGAATCTTTCGATTCAAAGACATTATGAGATCCGGATCTTCGAATCCGAATCCCAATCCGATCATACATGATCATCCAATGCCGATTTTTCATATGTTGTGTTTAATTCAATGAATGATTTACATAAGAATATCAGTATAGTTGACATTATTCTTCTCATTGTATTCAAACAACACGAACAAGCTAGTCTTTTTTGGGAACATGCAGACTAACAGATTTACCCGAGTTTATTCCAAGAAGAGTAGCATTTATTATGTTTCAAAAACAATAATGACAGCGTTATCATTCAAATTGAATCCATCGTGGGTCACTGAAACAGTGAAGCAAGTCCTTTTGAAGGTTTTCCGCACATCCCCGGCGGGTACCCAAGGAGAACCTTGCTGCACTTTCCTACCAAAGGTATACATAGCCTATCAAAAAGAACCTTGCCAAGTGTATTTTTGGTGGGCATGGACTTCTCATAACCTACCAATAATTTTTTTTTGGGAGGCACCGCAGTGGAAAGAGGTACTGGCTGTCAAACCTTTGTTTGTTTACTGTTTACTGTTTACTGTGCAAGTCTGGCCAACTAGCAAGCATTCGACCGTGTTTTTACCAGCGTATTCGTTGTTTCATTAGTTGTTAGATTTTTCTTATAGCCGTTGTTACCGGGTGTAACATAGTATCGGTGGCCAGTGTTCGATAGCAGCGCTTGGATCGACCGACTCGGGGTGGTTAATCGGGGCCGGGTTAACTCGCACCAGACAGTAAGTACGTGTGTAAGAACCCACAGCAGAGTTCTGACTGATGATTTTTCCGCGCTTTTCACACATTTCAGTGTCTCGACAAGGAGGAAGAAGCGGCTTCAAGTGAACATCAACGCGTTCTACGTGTTTTCACTGGCCATGACGGAGTGGTGCTGCTCATCGTACATCGAAGGAGCCTGCTACGATCCGTGGTCGCTGTTTGCCAGCACGAACCAGAGGAGGGGTCGGACGTTTTCTGAACATTTCCCCTGATTGCCTTCCGAACCGGACGATATGTATATAATATTATCGATCAAAATAATAAAATAATCAAAAATATTTTCCTGCATGAAAATAATTATTTTGGGAAAGAAAAGATATCCTAAATCCAGCTAATATAATCTACTACGAATGGGTATACGTTTTTGCCACGTATAGTCAGAAATAGGTGTTATAAACGCACAGTCACGTTGTCAAAACTGTTCTCTTTTGAGGTGTCCCGCAAGTATAAAGAGAATTGTTTTACCCTTCTTTTCAGAAGTCGTTTTACGCCTAGATTGCATAGGAAATCTGCTGCAAAAGAAGGGGTAAAAGAATTCTGACAAGAAGACTGACTACGATTGAGTGTCAAAATCGCTACGCTACCATGCCGTGTGGACGGCCAGTTATAGATGTGTAGGGTGAAATTTTTTGGAACCTCAAATTAATATACTTAATGAATTTATAAAATTATAAAAATTATACAATATTATAGAAAACACCTTCAAGTATCTTCACTGCAAACTTCAAATCGATTCGACGTCTATATAAAAAGTTATTTGGTCTGAAGTACAGGAAAACGGAATCTCCCATACAAAATGTATGGACAACCCAGGTAGTCCGGTTGTAAGTCTACGTAGGTAACTTTGGTTGACCTAGCGCAGTCCGCTCGCTACGCTCGCTGCGGGCGCGCCGCCGTTTCATACTCATTTTTTCACTCCGACTCATTGGTTTATTATGTCCATCTTGCTCAGTTTAACCGATTAGTTCAAATCATTACAGCTTCTAACGAAACATCAACGGTTCAAATATTCAAACTGAATTGATGTGCCACCTATTGCATAACTTTCAGGCGCAAACCTGGAAAAAATGATGACGATGCGGCGCCGGTGGGCTTCATTTGGGATTTTACCGAATATTTAAATTGAAACATCAACGGACGCGCTAGCGCGTGGAACGCAGAGTTATATGATTGAAGCAACTCTGCGTCCTGGCAGACGCGTCGCCTAGCGCGTGCCGAAAGTGACCTAGAAGATGTTAGTTTGACAGATTGTAGATAACATTCGGAACACGGACGCGTCGGACGCACGCCGTCTATTTTCGGCCTTACATTGTCTCTAGATCGACTAGTTATGTAACTAATTCGACTCAAATCATTGTGAGTCGATTCAAACAGTTTAGGATCAAGTTAGAATCGAATCAAATCGAGTCCTAAACCAATCAAATCTGATTTGAATGCTAATCGTATCAAATCTTTAGAATCTGTCAAATGGGATCCAAATATTTGGAATCTGTCAGATAGGATTCGATTCTTTAAAATCCGTCAAATGGGATTCGAATCTTTAGAATCCGTGTAGGGATCGAATCTTCGAATCTTCCGTATCCCGATTCTGCCAACACTAGTCGCCTGCTTCATTCGATTCAAAGACATCGCACCAACCAGGTCCGACGGACGGCAACTTCTTGCGCGCGACGATTTCTACCAATTTTAACTACACCTAAATCTACCTAAGGTATTGTGTTTTAAATCAGCCTAAGCTTTTTTTGCTTGAAGTGGTTTCAGAGATTTGGGTGCCAGATTGTGTATACAAAGTGAAAATATGAGTTAGTGGCATGTCAGTGTAGAATAGCAAACATGCGGGAAGGTTTATGATTCATAGCGGAGGAATGCTTGAAAGTAGCAAAAAAGCCATTCTGTTTGGAAATACGTAAATCGTCATCATTTAATTTCATTTGCGTTAAACCCATGTTGAAAATTGTGGTGTTAGTACGTAGTTAACTGTAGTTCTAAGGTGTCTTTTAATCGTTCGGAAAACCGGAATCACCAGACTGCGCCAAAGAGGTGATAAAACATTAAACAAAACAGTTGCTGTTCTCAAACAAATTCATCAATGCCAGATAGAATGTTGACCCGCAGCTTTAAGAAATGGTTTCAGTACTTGTTTATTGTGAAGTGAAAGTGGCGAAACGGAAATAACAAATCATAGCCAATATTCTTTGAAGTGTACGCATTACCTTCTCGGAAGCCCAATTGTTACCAGAATTTAAAAAAATAATAAAGTGGGCATTTAAATGACTCACGTTGTGCATTTCTACGAAAGCATACATCTTCCCGGCGTATATTTTCATTTAACCTTGCTTTGTAGACAAAACCGAAGCGATTTTTGAATGGTGTTTGCAACGTTTGCGAAATTCCACTGCTTCTTGAGATCGTCAACTCGTCTTTCGTCTGGGAACGAGGAGGAAAGCGACAACAAGCATGACTCGAACGTACCATGTTTGTTAAACTGAAATAGCATAAACCGAGCATAGGAAGGAGAGAAAAAGCTGCTGCTAAGAAAAAGAAAAGTGGATTTCTTGGTGAAAAAAATCAGTAAATGCGTGAGCTAACGAAGGTAGCGTGGAGCAGTGTTGTTTTGACGTTTAGCTTGCGAAATACCTGACAGTTGTGTGTAGATTAAATTATTTTTATGAATAAAACGAGCGGGCTTCGGGTAGATAGTATCCGTTGTGTGGCATTTATAAGCTTCTACTAAATTAGTCAATAACTCAACGAAGATATAACTAAACAGACCGTCTCCGGAAGCGACTGTTCTGTGCTCCCATTTGAGCTAGCACTTGTGCGGTCTGTTTTGAAGTTTGACGTCATTGACGCATCATAGTGCGAAGGAAGCGCCCGCGGTATTACCTAGGCGTCCCCCCCCACGATTTACATTTCTAAATCCTGTCTAAATAACACAAATTGTACGTGCATACCGTCGAAAAAGTAACAGCAATTGAGCAATTCGATTACCTTATAAACAAGCTCGATGAAGCGGTTTCAATCTGTTATTGTTTGTGCGAGCTTTATCCTGTCGAAGCTTGGTTTGTGAAAAGCAATGGTTGTTATCGATTTTCATTTGCCACAAGTTAGTCGATTGTGAAAATAAAACATGGGTTTTATTAGGAAACAATAGGAAAAGTGTACGCTAAAATCAACCTCGTAAAGTAAATCAACACGACTGTTGTGGAAGGATTCTGTTCTGCGAAACTCCATTTTGCAAAAACAAGACCTTCATTTATGGCGTACTACGCTACTTTTGCGTGTCGGTAATATCGATAGCGTTATTGCGCGTCTTCTTCGCTACGCAGTGTTGTGGGTTCTATCTGGTGTTTGTTTTCTAAATAATTTCTCCTCATTCCAGCAGATAGCAAAATAATCCAGTAAATAATCATCGTGGCAGTCCTTCAGAGTTCAGCGAAGCCGTAGTGAAACAAAGAATAAAGCAAAACAATCGTGAGACAGGTGTCTGGGGAAAGAGGCGTCGGTGATTGCGCCTTTTAAGGCGTTATTCTTCCTCCAGCAATCCTGTGCATTAAATCCATCGTATAAAACTACCTCGCAGTGAAAAATTTCAAGTCTTTGGCCCAGTAACGGGAAACGAGTGGTACGAAGCAGAAAAGGCAACAGCCCTGTGTAAAACCTCTCCAAAGTGCAAAAGGTAGCCCGTGAAATTTATTCACTCGCCAACTGTGACAACGCATTTCCAGTGTAAGAAAAAGAAAACAACAACCAGCCGTAAACAAGTGGCGGTGTGCGAAGAAGCGAAGGAAAACGGCGAGGGTGAGGTGAAAAAATAACCCAAACAAAACAAACTGCACTGCGACGACGCACGTCCTTTCGCAGCGCGGTCCTGAAGGCGTGTGTGCGTGTTTTGAGTGTTTGCACGGGCAATAATAGTAGTAACAGTAGTGTCGTAGTAGCGGCCGGCCGTAGTAACGGTGCAGTGTACAGTTATCCCGAGTAGGCGCCGGAGACGCGAGAAGGATTCTTTTGTCCGCAGCTGGCGTCGGTCGCCACCATTGTTGCACAACATTACCACGATGGCCGGTGTTTTCGACCTGGAGCTGCCCGAGGGGGATAACGTTCGCGATTCAGACGACGACATTATCGAGATCGAGGATGTAAGTGTTTTTTTCCTCCCCATTCCGTTGTTTACTAGGTTTATGGTGGGATTTCGGGGTTTCAAACGAGCCGGAGTGGAATGAACTTATTACCGTCTCCTGTTTCGAGAATGCCCGGTTAATGAACCCTTGCATGGGTACTGGTTCTTCGACTTCTGTTCCTCCCCGAGGGGTTATGTTTGGACCGGGGAAAGAGGGAGTCTTGATGGGATCAAGACTTGTGCCCTGTCGGTCGCCAAAAAGATGCACCCATTTCGTGTCGGGTGGTTGATTCCTTCCTCGTCGCCTCCTTTACCGAACGTTCCATTCGACTGCACCCAAGACGGAGGAGTGCTGAATCGTTCATGGTGGACGGACAAGAATGGTAAATAGAGAGAAGAAATATGAAACGATTGCTAATGAATGCGTTTTGCTTGCCACTCTACCATGGTTTTATTTTTACGCCTATTTTAGCCATGTAATTGTGCCTGCATCCTTGCTGCCAAAAAGGACGCTAAGAAGACGGAGTTTGCCTGTAAAGTTCGATGTCCTTCGGAGCGAATTGTAGAACGTTTCTCGTGGAAGACCGGCGTCAACAACTCCTGCCGTCCAAGAAAACCGAAACGGGAGCAATGCCCTCTTTACGATTGTCGCGTCGCGGCCGCAGGGTGTGGTGTGCGAGTGTGTGTGTACCCTTTTTGCGGACACTTTTCGGTTCTGTTACAACCGTCTCCCCATACTTCGTTCGCAACTCGCTGGGGCGTTGTTCTTGGTGTCTGCCTCTTTGGACCGTCCCGGCATCTCCCTTCGCAACTCCTTCTCTTTCGTGTTGCCCCACCGGCAAGCTGCGTTTGTCAGTTTACCATCACCAGCGGTCAATCATCCCGCGCGAAAGTACCACCGCATGTTCTGGGGAAGAATATAAAACCCACCAAAAAAGAACGTCCGACCAAGAGTTCAACCCAAATCGGTTCGATTGTAAGGCCCGCAAAAGTAAACGCGATAACGAATTAATTTACCCAGCACACACCGGGCGTGAAGGGGAATAGGTGGAGGCCGTCGTGGTTGTTCGGTTCCTTCCATGTGAATTCGCCGTGAAGTACGCGTTGAGTTTAAGCAGTCCAAAGCAATCTCACCTGGCGGAAAAAAATTGAACCCGGACCTTAGAAAATAAAATTCACGAAACAAATTGCAGGCAAATAGAAAAAAAATGTACAAGAAAAACCCCCGAATCGAGAACCGGTCGGTTAGAAACCGGGCACGATGACGGTCCAGTCACCACCGGATAAAAAGAGTATGCCTCCCCACATCGAAAGATTTGAAGCGAAACGCAAGAACACCACCAATTGGCGTTCTTACCATCCATCGCGTAAGACCATGCGAAAGAAGTGGAAGATTGTTTTGAGACCAAGAGGTGGCACGCAGACCAACGCCTTGCGGTGGCAAAAGGGTGACGGAATGACCGGAGCAAAGTTCTTTGACACCTGACGGGGTGTACATGTGTTGTTGTTGTTGTTGTCTTTGTTGTTACTTCTTTGCGGCTCCTGAAGAACGGCTTCCAAGGAGCACCTTCCGACGAAGGAGTTGAACTTTTACATCTTCTGTTTTGACTGCCATCTTCGCCGTTTCCTTTCAGGGTCGATAGTGGTGTGTGTTTATTGATCCTCGGGCGTTATCTCCCGGTTGGCTTCATTCAGCGATATTTTTATTTTGACTTGCTTTACCTTGATGAGCTGTGTTTGTTTTCGTCCAGTTCAACATCCATTTTTTGCCGGATGATGCCACTTTTCCGGCGGCTGCATTCGTGCAAGTATATGATTCGATCTGTAACCTGCGTTGCTTTTATAAATTATTCCATTTCCTGGCTTAAATCGTGCTCGTTTACTACTTCACGATCACATTCCTAATGTCAGGTTTAATGCATTCCGATTTCTTTCCGGTTTGTGACTGCATCTATTTACCACTCGCCAGTCCGATGGAATCAAAGATACGGAATAGATTTTAACGTTTATATCTATTACAATTAATTAATTTTTAGCTTCCTTTCACGCGATACTCACCTGGAACAAATTTCGCGTGCGCTGGATGCGGATGTTCTATGGCGGATTGTTTTCTTTAGCTGTTCACCCTTCTACCACCATTTAAAGGGGATGATTCAGAAAAGTATTGCGATGTTATATTTATCCTCAGCTCCTCCGCGGGTAGACAGGGGGGTCTAAGAAGTCAGCGCCCGTCTGTGCGTGTGTGTGTGTGCGGTTGTTAACCCGGCCGGCACGATGTGTGTAGTATTGTTGTTTTGTTGTCTTAACCATTGGAAAGAAAAGCCGCGACTCATTCACGCCAGCATCAGTCATCCGATCACTGAGGCTCGGTTCTACGATATGAGATGATGTTTTCTTTATTTTCTCTCTCGTTGGCGTAGAAAAAAACGAAAAAGCAAACGGACAAAATGCATTGTTGCATACTTTGAATCTGAATTTTGTAATTGAATGAATGAAACAATTCGGTTCATTTATGTCTTTAAAAGGCCCGCCATACATTCCCGAGCTACATATTAAATACACCATTTATCATCCTTTTGAAGCATCACTCTGTTTCTGTCCGAGAGTTTCATTCATTCATATCATGTGACACTCTCGTGCGTGGGGTGTGTTCCCTCCCGATATCTTCAGATATCTCTCTTCAGATACTCCGACTTCAGTTGGCAATTTCACAACCATATAGCCAACCTGCACGCGCACGCGGGGATGCACCGGTCATCGTCATTTGCACGCATGAGATGCAACGCCTTCGATCCCGACATATCCCGTGGTCATTAAACTCTAGGTAGGCTGACGTGAAGCTGCTTACTCGGCTGACGTCACGCGTCCGATGACGTTCCGGAGCGCGCGAAGTACACGACCGACAGGGTAAACAAAGCCGGATACTCTACACGGCCCTTTGGCGACCAATGCGAACACGGGATCTCGCGCCCCCCCACACCAACATCGTCGGGCCGGGGAATCAATGACGCAGCGTCAAACGAATTGTTTCAGCGTTTCGCGAGAGCAACCAGCCTCAGAACGCACAGTAATCCGCATGGAAAACAGCCGGAGAATTCGATCCGCGAGAAAAACGGAGATCGATTTTCGGAGGAGAGAAGCCCACGGCGTACACGTGGCCTCCGGTCGATGACTGGTGGCGCTTTTTTTGTACCGCAAAGAAGCCATTTGGATGACTAACCACCTGGTACAGAGCATGAGTCAATCGAGCTGGTATGGTATACCACACAAAATCAAGCGATGAAAATCTAACCCTATCGGAGGTTGGAGAACACAGGCTCTGAGTCATGGTCACGGCCCAATAGCTTTCTGCATTTGTTATCGTACCAAAGTATGATGTTTTTAGAATAATATGAATTGTTTTTGCTTTCGAATAGATGGTGGACCCTTCTCTTTGATGATGGTTTATGTTTATAACGGTAACTAATGCAACCTTTCGAGGGGTAGGGACATGTTGAACACATTTTTGTTGTGTAGATAGAATTGCCAATTTTATAAAGATGATTTATCTGTGATTTTAGCCTTTTATACATTACACTCTTAACGAGTTTTCTAAACAGTACTATGTAAGATGTCTCACGTTATATCAACATACTTAGCTATCAAATGTTCAATATGTTGTTAGAACTAGCAGCATAGTTCAGTTCGTTTTGTCGGTTGGAAAAGTACGCACCGAAACAGCTGTTGTCTTCCATCTTTGGGGCGTCGTCGATGTTGCCGTTGTTTCCCGCACCAGCACCATAAAAGGCTACGTAAAAGCCCTCCAGCGTGTGTAGCGGTAAAGCCAAACGCCACCCGCCCCGAAAGGCGTACGGAAATTCCCAAGCAACCGGAGGAAAACGGTTTCCACACTCGAGCGAGTGCAGTACGCCGCGAGGTAACAGTAAAAGTTGGCATTTTCTTTCAGTCCGTCGTTTCGGTTCCACAGAAGAAACGCGGAAAGGGATGAAGACGGGCGAAGAACCGTCCAACAACAACCGACGAGCTTGCGTGTGCTCTGGCGTTTGTTGTCGCAAGTGGCTCACCACCGTAGCCTTTTCTTTTTCCCTTTTCTCTCACATTCGTTTGTGTACACTTCTTTGATCGGGGATGGAAAATTCCCTTTTTTAAAAGGCCACATCTTACCGGGTCGGATCGGAATAGGAAAAAGTTTCGATGATGGAATGCAGTGCTGCTGCAAATGTTACAGTTCACAAGACCTGCAGGTTGAGATTCTTCCGGTGGTGTGACCGCCGTTCACTTTCTCAGCATTCAACTCTCGCCGCCTGTTTGTTGGGTGACAAGTATGCAAATTATACCCCTTTGCTTCGTTTGCTTTGCCTTTCTGTGCGGAGCGCGTTTTCCTTGAGCTTGAACTTCCTACTTTCTTGCGTTTATTTTCCATCGTACTATATTTTTCTACAAGCCGCAAATTCCTTCCTGGGGTAAACAAGATCTACTCTAGTAAAAAAATTTGTTAATAGCTACATAAAATAAACTAACTCAGGAAAATTATTCATACTTGAATTAAATTTTATGATTATTCAAACTTGATTTAGATTATCCTCACAAATATGGCGCAATTTGCGTGACACCATTCCAATTAAAATAAGTATGAAATCGGAACATTCAACATCTTCGTGTGGCGAACGGTGAACGGAACAAAACACTAGCCAACATTCCAGCCCGGCTGCTGGGTGGTGCGATAACCCTTCCTGAGTGTGCCTCCACCGCCCTCCCGGGATCAGCTGATCGGTGCACCGATCGTACCAGCCTTTTACCCGCGACCTACTTCTTTTCGCGTCTTGAGATGGTGGTGGCCGCCTGAGCCGCTTGCCTTGGCCGGTTGTTCCCAGCTGGTCAGATGTTCTATTATCTCTTGGAAGGCGGAAAAGGGGTAGGGTGAGGGTAGGGTTTTGTGGACGCCTTACGCAAGCAAGTTTGTGTATGTGCGTTCGATGGTGGCTCGAGTGGGAAAAAATGGCGCATGAGAATGGTATTTGCAAATCGCCTACTTTCCCTTTGATCGTGCAAAGTCCACGCTATTTAACACAATTATTGTATGTGTGTGTGTTGCGTTTCTCCAGCATCGTATGTTCACTTTGCCAATCGTTATCATTCGATTCGGTTATGAACGAAGAAAGAGAGATGGAGAGAGCCGGAAGAAAGTGAATGGAACAAACTGTAGTTGATAAACCCCGAATAACCCCCGGTCGTTGTAATATAAGTCACGAAATAAATAAACTCTAGCTTTTTGGACATCTCATCAAATTGTTTGTTGAATTTCTTTAGCTTGATCGAATGAGTTCTACTGTCTTAAAATAACTATATATTGTTTACAAAAAATAGTTGGTACGATATTACTTTTCTGAAACATGTGTTCTTCAATTTTCCCATACACGTACCAGGTTTGTTTGCATATTTGCCAATATTTTATTGCTGTACACTTGCAAAATTCCGATTGTAAAGATATTTATAATAAGTAAAAAATGAGAAGATAAAGCAAACCAGGCATGGTATAAAGTTGAAGATAACCAAACTTGTCATCGATTTATCTCCGTAAGACCCCTACCAAATGTTCACCAAATCTAATGCAATTTTGGACCATGGCCAAATTGAATACATAAAGAGGGAGAGGGTTTCTCTGCCCGGTGGGTGAGAATTTGGGAACAACGTATAACCCTAACTAATGTACGTTAATTTTTCGCACGATTCGCACATCGATCGTAGCCGGCTGCTTTCCACCCACTCGGGAAAATCCTAGGTTACAGCGGGTGTCAGTTTCCTCGTGTAGCTAAATTTATTCGTAACCCACACATACACACATACACATGCAAACGCCATGCACAAATCCGATGTTCGTGCTCCCACGTACCAGGCGCCTCCATCGGGGTCGCAAGACTCGGGTTTTGAGGGTGCAATTTATTTTTTCTTCGTGGATTTTGTAGAAAATATCTCACCAGACGTGTGGCGCCAACTAATATTTTCTCGGTGATTTGTCTTTATTTTTTTTTCAAAGGGACCTTTTCCACTGGGAAAAACGTCAAATAATGCAGCTCAATTTCGATATTTTCGTGAGTTGCACCATGTGTTACAAAAAAGTTAAACTCTTTCGAACAAACCCAACCTTCTACAACTCAACGAACGTACTTTTTTCGTTCTAAAATCACTCCGCTTACTTCCGGGGGGGAAAAAAGGGAGACCAATTATTTTCGTATTACACCCGCGTTCGTACTACAACGTTACACGCGTTGGTATTTTTATTTTTCCCTCTCGCCGGCGGCCGAGACACAGTCGTCTGCCTAAATATAGTTCCGGGCGCATAAAACACATTTGTCGCTTTCCGACGTCGACGGATTTGTCTTGGTCCGACCCCCACCCCAGCCAGCCTCTCGCATTTTCCGTGCGCTTCCGCTTTTTTTCCGCGACGGAGACGGAAAACGTTTCCTTCCTCCCTCTCTGGTCGGGTGATTATTTTTAGACCATTTTCCTTTGGGCACACACCTACACCCCCGATACGGACGGGGAGAGGAAGTGGTAATGTGTCGCCCGTCAGTAGGTGGGAGGGATGGTAAGGATTTTCTTCCTTTCTTTACGCCGTCGACGCGGTTTATGTTGAAACGAAAGAAACTTTTTTTGTTTTTGGTTTTCCGATTTTCTCGAGGGTCGTTTCGCTCATGGTGTGTGTATGTGGGTGTGCTTTATTTTTCCTTGGGCCCCGTTTGGGGTCGCCGTGACTTGGTGGTTGAAACATTTAAGGAATTTTCGTCCACGACCTGCCGGCGACAGTTTTGCTCCACGTCATCCTGAGTTCCCCGTGCCGAATCGTTCGTGTGTCATTTGGAAGGGTTTTTCGCGTAGAAGCGAATGATGCTGGGAATTTTCCGAGACGCGCCCACGTGCGTTGGAAAAGTCATCCACCTGAAAAGGACGGTTTTTTTTTTGTGTTGCACTGAATTTTCCTTCGAAGTATTAAAGCTGTAACTCTCTTTTGTTTTACCGTTCGCATGATGGTTTATCTAGCGATTGTGATATTATTTTCCACTTCTTCCATACTCTTGTTTGTATCAAGGACCTCGTGCCTACATCCTACGCAATGACGCACTCGAAAAACTATCTTTTCTCTCTGACGCATAGATAAACGAACTTTTTTCAGTTTCTCTTATCCCTTGCGGATTCCCTGACTTCCTACCACGTAGATCTGAAACATAAACTAACACCATTTGGTTTGGCATTCGATCCTGGAGAATGGGATCGTGAACACAAACCCCCAACCACCACCCAAACTGTGCGGAAAGCTATTTTTATCGCCCAAACGAGTGATATCGCCGGTCTATCAATAGATTGGCCCGATTACATCACAATCTCCCTTGTGGTTCGCAAGTAAAATGGGCGCAGCGTGTTTCCTAATTTAATTAATTTAACTGATTTTTTTAAATGCATACCATTTACATCTGATGGCTACAAAGGCGTTTAAAAATTCGACGAATATATATTATAGTTTAATCACTTCAAACTGGTGCTGGGAAAACCCCTTAACTGTGCCATCGTTAGTAATCATTTTCATAATCATGCTACGTGGTGCAGTTCGGCCAAACCATTCCCTAACAACAAATACTACTGGCCTCGTGGAAAAGTAGAAAAATGCCTACGAATTGATGCAATCAAACACTGCCGGACGCTCGCAAGGTTTTGGATAAAATTAGAGTCACTTTGAACAGTGCCAGTCTTGTGTTCGTGTCCCCCGGAGAGAGGGTCTGTTATTGATGGGGTTTTTGGTTCAGCTTTTGGGACACTCCATGGGGAACACCAACACACCAACCAAAAATTCCACACAAATACCACCGAGCACCAAGCACCACATAATCATGCCGAGCCGGCACACGAAACATCATGAGAGGCAACATTAACGGTTTGAGACGAATATAAAAAAAAGGGAAACACAACACCACCACCACCACCCCCCGGCACACACCAAGAAGCAGCCCCGAAAGTAGGTCAATGACGAATGTCTGTTAGACGAACACGCGGACGAAGATAAAAGAGTGGCAGAGAAACTAGACCACCGCGCCGCGCGCCTGTTTTGCGGGGTGGAGGGGGGGGGGGGGGCACACAGTTCGGTGCTGCAAACGGCACTGCATTTAGACGGCTGGCTACAGTGTGGTACACATGTTTTGCTCGTGCTGCTTTTGCGAAAGATACGAAGGAAAAGCCTTCCCAATGTTTGATCACCGAAAATCACCGTATTTTAAAACAAAATACTCTTCATTTGGGAAGGCTTTTTTCCAACCATCACTCTTTTTCTCGTTTGTGTTGGGGTCGGTGAGCGATTGATAAGCTATTTTGGTCTTATCTCTCAAACCGAGCAGTGGCTTGAAAGTCATTGCTGCTATCTATTGCGATTCCAAATTTCCCATCATTCAGTATCATAGCTAGCAAAACATCATTTCTAACCCGTGTGGTATTACTGATTCATGAATTTTATTTTTTTCTCAAGTTTTTCTGGTCTAACGTTCAATCGTTTCCGAAGGTTTCGGCTATTCGATCACGATGATGATCGCATACCTGGGCAGTAAATAGCATTGCGGGTAATTTCTCTGAGTACACCCGGGTTGGACCACAACTACCTTCGGTTGCGAGAAGATGTTGATGGGGGAGTGGGGGGTCTGAAACTGAAAGTCAACCGAGTGGGGTCGGTCGGTCGGTTGGAATCTGTATCAGTAGGTCAAAGCGCGCAGGTTCGAGCAGACGGCGGGACGGCCGGGAGCCGGCCGGCTTGGCACAGATTTTGTCCGATGATTCCGACATTCCGACCATGCTTACCGGAAATACCCAAGCCCCAAGTGATTTATTATTAGCCGTGTTCGGGACGATTTTGTTAGGGACCAGCAAGGGTTAGCGATTTCAAAGTACAGAAAAACTCCCTGAAACGATGCAATGGCCATATCCTATCACCTCCTTTTATTAGTAAATTACATTACATTCAATTACTGTTCAGCGAAGGGCAACACTGCACAAACATAACACACCCTGACCTGACCGTTAGGGATTCCCCGAACAATTACGGGTCGACCTTTATACACGAGTCGTACCGATTCGCGGAAGTCCGAGTTACGTCAGAAGCCGGTTTTGTACGTGGGCAATACTGTATATGCCACACACATATTTTGCATAAACAAACCATCTGCGTCCCTTCCAGACGGGGGAGATTTGCGTCATGATCAAGAAAATAGTCCCAAGCCTCCAAACTCAACTATAGCGAAAATCGTCAGAGCAGACAGGAAGTTTGTGTAGAACATTTACAAAATGTGTGGCAAATGTTGTTTGCTTATCCTACAAAACGACGGGACATACCCGTGGGTAGTGTAAGGATGGAAAATATCGAAGTAAAGTGATTAGTCTTTGAAGGTCAGCAAATACTAAAGTAAATACAACAATTGCTTATATCATTTCACTGACGAATCAATGTGTCGCAGAAATCGCATAAAAGGCGGAGAAAGTAAAAGCAAAATTTGCGGGGGAATGTTGTTGGAGAAAACCAAAAAGAAAAAACACAAACACTTCCTTTCGAACGTCTCGTAAGACTGTAAGAAGGAAATATAAGACATGGGGAAAGGAAATGTCAGCTTTTATAAAATCATGTAAGCAATGGTCGATTTCAGCCGTGTAACTTCTTTCCGTTCGCAGTGAAGCTGAAGTCATACAAGTGTGGAGACAAATTGATTGCCACCGGATGATGACGTATGGCTCCGCTTGTGTTTATGTTTTTGGTGCAAATCGTTGGAGAATGTATTTGATTTTTTTTAGAACATGAACACGTTAACTTTTTACAAAAGAAAACGAACATTAAAACAACAGTTGGAAATCAAAAACTCAATGAAGGCGCGATGAAAATAGTGTGTCATTTGACATTTTGACTACCCTTTTGACATCCGGTTGATAAAACACTGTAAATCCATGTCATTCAATTAATCACCGCAATCCTTTTCGCGACCCACATTCAATTTATGTTCGTGGTCAGTCACAGTTGTCGTTTTAAAAATATTTACATGTTCGTAATCCTCTTATTAGGCCCGTCTTCCATTGAGCGCCGCCTGCTTTTGTGTTGGATGTGAAAGGAAATCAATACGCAAAGTCGTGTTGGTGTGTGTGGGTGGTTTTTTTTTCGTATCGCTTCAAACTGCATTTTCATTGCAGCATATGCATTCGTTTGTCTTGGCATGCAATCGCGGTTTGTTTCTCTCATTCTCACGCGATCCCGTGGAGTGGATGGATACACAAATGGTGTTGTTGTGTGTCGTCATAGTCGGTTGAGAATGAGGTCATCGTGGTATCCAAATATCACAAAGCGCGCGAGAGAGAGGGTTAAAGGTGAAAAAGACGTGGTTGAGCGAGTGAGAAGGCATGATTTTGTGTGGTAATCGATGACACAAAAAATACGATAGAATCAAGAGGAAAAAAATCCCCGAGCAATACTCCATCTTACGTCACCATTTCGTTTCGTGACCTTCCTGCCGTCTCTATCGTTCCCCGTCGTCCGTTTCGGCTGAACACCGATTTGTGTGTTTGTGTGTGTGTGTGCGCGTGGCCCCGATGCACCGATACTGCAGTTGTGCAGCACAAGCCATTTCTCTCTTTCTCATTCGCACTCTTTTCCACCGAGTCATGAATGAAATGTGTACCAGCCTTGTGTGCGTGTGTGTGCTAATTTTTTTCCGGATGTTTCTGCCGAATGAATTGCGCATATACTACGTGAAGCAGCACTCGCTCGTCGTCGAATGCACTCGCCCGAGCAGCGATGATGCGTAATAAAGGGGTGCGCAGGGGTGAATGATGCATTTTTTTTGCAACGTGTGTGCAACGAGAACTCGACGCCAGGGCGCGGTAGTAAAGGGGGCGAGTGGGGCTGGTGCAACGAATAATAAACAAACAAACATTGTACGACTTCGATCGGTTCTCCGCGGGCTGCTCGAGTGCACACGCGTGTGCGGCCATAAACATAAACAATTACGCAGCACAACCACACGCCGGTGAATTCCCTCGGCAAAGTTCCTTCAAATCGTCTTCGCCGGCGTGGAGCGTTGCAAATAGTTAGACGATAAAATACTGCGAAACTATGGTGGTGATCTAAGGGCTAAACAACAGCGCTTTGTTGATTTAGTCGAAAGTAATAGAACACGAGGTTTAGAGAAGGAAGAGTTCCTTCCCGATTCGCTTCAAAGTGTAAGAAATCATCAAGAGGATTGTTTAGCCAAACGCGGATGCCTTTCGATTCCACTGTAATTGTCCATGCCAGCTATGAGTTTTATACGGCACACCGGTATCGTTAAAAGTTAATGAATTATTTTATGGCTGCCATTAGTTGTTGCAGCGTTGCAACATTTTAACGCGCGTGATGGCAATAGAACTGTGGGAGGCAACAGTTGCAACAAAACGGGAAGTTTCAAGTACAGATAGTAAGTTCTGAAAGGAACTATTAAGTATTTCTATATTTCTCCAAACTTTTGTACATTTTTCATTCATACAGTTTCCTGTATCATATGCTGATATTATTGAAAATTACTTAAATTCTATTTATTTCTAAGACACGACATGACACTGATTTTATACATCCAAATTTTTGGTAGCAAATTTCCAATCAAACATTTTCCATTTATTGTAATACATTCGGTAAACTTCAACTAAACTTTTAAAAAATTATTGCATCCTCTGTTTTTGCAACTTTTCTTCAATAAAAAACACAATCGATGTCGTAAAGGAGACAAATCGATGCGTCCAAAGCGAAGAATTTGTAATTAGTGCGTCGACTAAATATAGTGCACGGATTCTTACCACTTCCTACTAACGGTTGTAAATATTAATAAGATCTTTATAAAGCTATGGAAATTATTAAAATCTAACTTGTAAAAGAAGCGTGAAAAAGGTGAAATAAAAAAATAAATTAAAACAAAGAAATGTTTCTCAAATGAATATTTACTATGGGTAATTATTCCAAGGTTGCCCGGGCCTGGGCACGTGTCTCCCTTCCGACCAGCAGCAACCTTGGCCGCCCTTGATTCCACCCGGTATCGCCAACAGTGTCTTCTGATAGCACAAGTTTGCTGCAAGTGCAGGGAGTCGGTGCGAACTCATGCCCGCAAATGATAACGCACCAGAAGTATAGAAAAAGTGCGAGGCTTCTGCAAAAACAAAACAAAAACAAGTGAGTAAAAATATACGCTGTTATTGAACGGTGTGTCTGCTACATAAACAATAACGATACCACCTGACGAGTGGGCTGCCGAGAACGTGAATCAAGCTGTTCGATTGCGGGTGCAAAACCACGGGGACAATTTGCAAAGTTGTTTTTAGTAATGTTTGCTCACGATTCAACTGATAACAACGCTTCGTTGTAGCGCCATTTTGACACGTACCTATCGTATGGCAGCTTCCTTGTCCATGCCCTCCCGCTTCGGGCTACCACAACCATTTCACTGTTGTGTCACTCACGATAAGAGTGTCGCTTGCGCATGTGCGTTTTCCGCAGGAGATGAGAAAAAGTTAGTATTTTCTTTTTCGTTTCGTTTCGTTTCCGTTTGCCCGTCAGTGGCGCTCGGTAGTCGGCTAGTACTACTTACCGCAGCACTGCTTTCACGTGTCCTTTAACACGGCCTGCTGCCACTCCCGGTTTTGTTAATGTGAATGACCTTCACATACCGTTCTTCCTCGGCAAGGCCTACTCGACTTTGTTGGCTGTTGTTTGTTGGATTGAGTGGAGATGATGTCAATTCGGGAGTGCTTTCGAGGTTGATTCAGTGATGCTGATATCACGTTTCTTGCTCATGTTTCTCCCCATGACGAATGGCGCCTTAGTGATGCCATTCGCTTTTGATAATTTTATTTAAATTCTTCGAACTTCTCGTTGCGTGTTACTTAAAATCGGAGGAACATAAAAAGTACTGGGACTTGATAAGAGTTACGCCGAACTTTTAGTGTTTGGTGTTTCATAGTTTACTCTTTTCTTGATATTTATTAATTTATTACTGACGAAGTACTCAATGTACAAAAATAGAAACAAAATAAAACTCATTTCGAGATGAAAAGTTTAGTGGAATTTTCTTCCCTACTTAAGGTTTTGTACGGTAACTTGCACGATGGAAATTGAGCTGTTCCTTCGGCCTGACTTGAAAGAAATATCACGGATAATGCGTGAAAAACTCCGCTAATTGGTGGCAATGACAGCAGCAACAAAAAAAACGGGGGCTAGTTATAAAACACATTTAATATTATTCTGGGTGCAGTCGGGCGTACGTGTGTGCTGTGTGTGTGTGTGTGTGTGTGTGTATGGTTGCGATTCACCGGGTCTCGTCCGTCCCATAAATTCGTTCTGTGCCCCGTTCGTCGTCCTGCTTCACAGCATAAGAGCTCGCCCCAAACCAAGACCAGTTTTCGGCCAAGAAATGGGTTTAAGAAAATGTGTCTTCCATTCGCATTCGGATCTCTGGGGGGTTTGTTTTGTTTTTGCTCCTCTCCCGCCCGCCCACCCGGTCCCGCCTCGATCCGAGCTACGCGGCTCCTAAACGCCGGGTCCAATATGGCCGACGCCAACAAGTCGACGTGTTTGTGCGGTGTTTCCGTCGTTCATCGAACGATAACGAAACCGCCGGTCCGCGAGTGCGAGTTCAAGGTAGTGCACGATTGGAATATATTTTGACGCAGTCCAAAAATTTATCGCCTCTAGGAAGGGGGGAGGGGAAGGCGGGAAGCGTCGTCACGAGGGAGGTGAGGGAAGGGAGGGTAGAAGCTTCGCGGTTCGTGACGCCCGTTTGTGCCGTTTTGTGGTCGCTGAGAGCTTGAGAGATAGAGCTCCGTGGCTCGCGTAAGACACTGGGCGGAAGGGGAAGCCTAAGCAGGGTGGCGAACGGGTGGGCCGACAGATTGTGCAAATAGTAATCGTCGCTCTAAGTGTACGCGAGCAGTGACACTAGGGCGTCGGCACACACAGACAACACAGTAGAAGCTAGGAGACGAAATGTTCGCTCTGAAAAAGGGTTCCTTCTGCTCTCGGCCTGCACATTTCGAGGAAAATCGGCATCATGTAAGAGGATGTCCTTGGTGTGTCAGACGTTCAGTCCCGTCCCTCAGCCAAAATCCCGGAAGCAAAAGCCGCGGTGTCCCGGTTTGAAGTTCGCTCCAGTTTCTTCAGCGGACGAAATTTCTTGTCGAGTTTGGTAGTCCGCCCCTGAAAGTCCGCTGTCCTAACAAGCGGCTGACTGGCCGAGGAACGTACACGAAATTGATTCATGACAGCGTACTTTCGGCCTTTACCGATAAGATGGAGGCAACATTAATTAATTACATTAACTGACAACTCGACGTTCAATTGGGGTGAACGTTATGGATTGTCTGTCCAGTGATAAGCGTACCTTACTTTCACATTTTAAATGTTTTACGTCCCTTACTTTGAACACCAAACAAAAATAATTAATATTTTTGACAATCAGGTGTATTCAGGTTGCTTGAACTTTTCAATGTTCATAAAATTTTATCAGAACAAAAAATGGAAGTTTCAGGGGAAACGTTTTCAGAAGCGTATTGTTATAAACTTTGTTGATTAATGTTACCCACAAGAGCGATGTTTTTGTTTCATGAGGTGATAGTAGTGTTGTGCATAATGAATCTTTTGGTGAGATTCATTCATAAGAATCTTTTGGCGAGATTCATTCATAACTCGGGGTCCACACTACAGCGTGACGTCGCCTGACAGGAGCTGAACTCCATATAAAAAAAAAAACCTTGCGCGATGTCGCGCGGATCACGCTAGGTTTTTTTTGCATGGAGTTCAGCGCCTGTCAGGCGACGTCGCGTTACGCGACGGTGCAGTCTGGAAAGCGTGTAAGAATCTTTCACCTAAGATTCATTCAGATGGATTCATGAATCTTTTGGGATTCGAATCTTCAAACCTTAATGAATCTTTCAAAGCCTTAATGAATTTTTATGAATCTTTCATGGATCTCCCCGATTCATTCATTGGCGTGAATCATGAGACCAAAAAAAATAACAAAACGGGTGGGGTCCCTCTACTCACTTTTGGCCCATCATTTTTCATCAGTTGATGCATCTTTGGGATTCATGAATCTCTCATCCAAAGATTAATGACTCTCTAAAACACAAAGAATCAATTGGATTCATGAATCTGAATATAAATTACACAACTCTAGTTGATAGTAATTTAGCTTAAGAAACGAAATAATTAATACCCTTAATAGAACGTACATTTGCGATGGTTTTGGTAGCTTAAATAACCGCAGTTTAGTTGGTTTATCGTGAGAAGAAGAATTTGCAATCTCACCAAAAGTGATACACCAATGTGTGTGGCGTAGTATCCACGATGAATGCGCATCTGTCACGCAAAGGGAATGGGAAGCGAAATTCTGCTATCTTTGGTTACGTATAAGCACGCCTGTCCTACCCACTCAAGCGATGTAATCCATTTCTTTTCCATTTTGCCATCGTTATTACGTGAAGACGCTACCGATGCTTCCGTCCCTTCATTCACTCACCCATGCGATAACACTCGCCTATCGTTATCGTGACGTTTCCGAAACGGGGATATCGAATAGAAGTAACACCAAATATCAAACGTATACAGTCAACCGTGCGCCTCCATTTTTGTTTGGTGTTGTATGCTTTTTTTCTGCTTGTGATGTAAAACCATTCCATGGGCGAATTTTTATTTCACGACCTAAATACTGTCGATGTGGTTCGGAAGGGTTGTGTTTTGATTGGTATTCCATTAAGAACCAAGACCGGTGCTACTAGAAGTACATTACTACCACCACTACTACTACTAACACCCGATCGAGTAATTTAGCTCCCCTTTTGTTTTCCTCCCGCGAGAAACCGGACCGAAAAGTAAAGTTGGGGCAAGACGAAGGGGGCCCCATCCTCCCGCCCCGATCCGATGGGTAGCGCTGGGCGTGTGGGGTGTTGCCGTTGTTTCGGAAGTGATGTCAATAACCTTACAAGGTTTTTCTCCTAGACGGGGTCGCGTTTGCTCTGTGTGATGTTTTTTGCGCGCGCGTGTAGCGTTCTCGTTTTGTCCTCATCGTCTTCCTGGTTGGTCGTTTCGAATTTTCATGAAGTTCGCAACATTGGGGAGACATTATTAAAGACTCATGTCATCATGGTTGTAGGTGGAAAACAAAGGAATAGGATCTTATCTATGATGGATTGACTGTTTATCAGTAGTTTTCCGGGTCAACACCGCCAGTGGGGAGCGGGAAAAAGGATGGGATCGATTGTTCATTAAGGTATTATTTATTTTCGGTTGGTGTAGGTTACATTGAGGGTAATTCTTTTGGCAATTGGGGCGCAATAAAACCCGTTTTCTTTTTCCCTAACCATAAACAATAAAACCAAAACAGGTTACCAAGTTTCCTCCACAATTGGTTCCAGTGAATCTTCCACTTCAAAGAACGATAACAAGTTTTCCCTTCCATAGGATCGATAAGCGGCTCGAACGGCGAAGCAATTTTGTCAAATTGAAGTGATTACGACACTTCAATTAATTGAGATGCCTTTTCAATTCTTTGTCTCTGTCGGAAGGAGTTCTTGGCTCGTGGTGATGATGTGTGGTACTCGACTCCACTCGAACAGCGAACGTGTATGTGTGGAGGGCCTGTTTTTCTATCCCTCAGCGAGTCAGACATTTTCTACAACTTACGGTTCGACCGAATGGGCCACCACGATCGGCACTTGCCATCGGGAAGCGATTAGATAACTTCAGGGTCAAACCATCGACGGCCCGCGTGTTGTGCGTCGTGTCCGCTGGCCAGACTTACACTTCTTGTCCAGCAGCTGACGTAGAACCTTTTTAAAAAAAAGCGGTGTGACCGGCGGGCGGAATAATGTCCTGTATAAATAGCCATCGGGGAGGGAGGATTTCGAGTTCGTTCCATCATATTACGGCGTTACCGGGGGAGGTTTGCTTGCGTTTGGACTTCCCATTACCACCCGGGCGAAGGTTGTCCCCCCGTTGGCACGTTGCGCCATTTCACAAACACACTCGAACTGGACTGGTTTGCTTTTGCCGGTTCATCCCCCATGTCGCCCTCTCCCCCGGCCCTGATAACAGAGATGATCATCTTTTTTCGCGTGGCGGCCGCACAAAGTGTTAATCTTGTCCACCATTAATTCAATACACCAGCACTAATTCAATACATCGGGCTTACCGTTTTTCGTACCAGCATCCCTTTCCAACTCCCCAGATGATTGATGTTGATTTTTTCACTTCACTCGTCATACGACAAAAAAAAATAAGCCGAAGAATCTTATGACCAGTTTCCAATTGCTTCACTTTTTCGCCCGAGCCTGATAATCGCGGTTTAAGGTGTCGAATTTTGCCACAGCGGAAAAGAGCGTGACGGTGAAGCAGTGACTTCCGCTGGCGCCTTCCCGGGACGTGATTATGGATGCGCTAATCTCGGAGGGAAAAAGGAGCGATCGAGAAAAATAAGAAACGGACAAAGTTTGCATAAGCAATTCGAGTGTGCAACGGCTCTCCGTTATCATCTCCGAAGGTGGTGCTGCTTACGGAAGATTTCTACGTGCGCTTTTAAGCTGCTTGTTGATGCTGCATCCGACTTCCTCCCGCCGTAGCAGTAAAAGTTTATTTTACTGCAGCCATGAAGATGAATCCGAGAATACCAACCAGCCGGGCAATGTGCGAGCGATAAGTTTGGTCCGAGGGATTCCGTTTCGCTGATTGTGTGATGACCTTTGCGGCATAAAAAATCAATGCAAACGCAAATGGAAGGAATTGGAATGATTTTTGAGGTCTAGAATGGGTGGCTAAAAATAGTTCACATTTGATTTGTACGCTATAAAAGAATGGCCGTCAAACGCCTCTCTTGAACCCTAAACGTTGCGAAGAAGGAAATAAACACAAATAAAAATCATGTTCAAATATAGATTTTATATTTCTGACGATCAAGCATTCGTTTAGAAGTTAAACTATTGAGAAAAATGCGAGAAAAAAAAATTAGAATTTAATTCATTGTTACATAAAAAAATGGTTTAAAAAAATAATCATACTAGGTTTTTTCTTGCTTGAAAATTCCAATCATGATAAACAAGTTGAGCACGCATTTTTTTTACCACAATTCGGTTATGGTTTGTATGTTTTTTTTTTTATAAAACATAAACTATTTATTTTATAAATAGATAAGGTGTACAAACAAAATTTTCTTATACTCTATAATCACAAATACAGTGCACACTTAAGGACATTTACATCGATCGCAGCATCATTGTTTCCAATGATGTGGATGATGTAGTTTGCAAACAAACGAAGGACAACCTTCCGCTGCGCAATGCTTATCTTCCCAAGCACTGGGAATCGGAGACACTCGAAGGACGACTGACACCCTGGAGCTTCATTCCTGATGCACTGCTGCAGCAGGTCCCAGGCGGCAATAACGCGAGTGCAGGAGGTGAACATGTGTTCCAGGGTGTCACACTCAACACAGAACATGCAGGAAGCCGAAGACGTGCGTCCCATACGCATAAGCAGCTCTCCGTGCGGGATCTTGCCATTCGCGAGCAAATATAAGGTGGATCTTTGCTCCGCTGTTAGTTTGCTTCGGTGTATGTTGTTCCACACCTTTTTCCAGGTTGCCTTCGGATGGGACTGAATCTTGGCTGGGGGTAGTCTGTTCACTTGCAACCTGCGGAGGGCCTTGGTGGATAGCTGTTTTTTTACCGCCGATGGAGTGTACGCCAGTTGCTGGATAACACTGCGAAGGCACGGATACGTAGATGGTATCGGTGAAATATCTGGGGGGTTTCCCGCACACAAGATGTGTTGGGCTCCAAATGGGAGGCTTTGATGTTCTACAACATAGCGGTTTGTAAGTAGGGCTGCTGTCATCACGGCTGGGATGTGGAGGTTTAAGCCCCCACGGTCTCGTGGCAGGGCCAGCTGCTGGAGCGAGACACGTATACCCCCAGATCCGTTCCATAGGAGAGATCCGATCAAACTTGTCACCTTGGCTATGTCCATTGCGCGAGGGCCACAGACTGACGCAACAAACCATAGCTTAGGGAGCAAGAATGAGTTGAGCAGCGTTACCTTTTGCAGCAGGTTTAGATCTCTCACCCTGTGCAGCCATACCAACTGACGAAAGTGATTGATAACAGTATCCCAATTGTGGCCCGCTGTTTCCCGGATACTGTTAGAGAACAGAATTCCAAGTAAACGGAGCCGTTCTACGGTGTGCAGCCATGGCAGGCTGATTCTGTTCTCGGTTGTCACCATTCCGATGTCCAGAGCCGTGGTTTTAAGGACGTTTAACCTCGCTCCAGAAGTGACTCCAAAGGCCTCAATTTCTGCTCTCACCCGCTCGATTGTGGAAGGGGAAGTACTCACCACGGAGACGTCGTCAGCATACGCGTTGATCAGGTCGTCCTGATCGCAGCATATATCTTCGAGTCTCTTGATGAGGGGGTGAAGGTAGAGGATGAACAGGTGCATTGACAAGGGATCTCCTTGTCGCACGGAACGTTGGATGGGAAAGGCAGGTGATAGGGATCCATTTACAATGACACGGGACGAAGATTGCTCACCAATTTTCCTCAAAAGCCGCACTAGTGCGGGATTAAACCCTAATGAATCCATCGTTCCAAACAGGAAGCCCCTGTCAACACGGTCAAACGCCTGCGAGAGATCAAAAGAGACGAGTTTTGCACACTTCTTCTTCCGTTTAAGTTCGAATATTCTCTCCTTAACAGAGAGTACAGCCTGGAAGATATTGCAGGGTTTATTGCTACACTTCTGCGACGGTGAAATGATTTGCCACCTAGCAATAATCTTCTCGAGCCGCAGCTTCAGAATTCTGGAAAGCAGCTTGTAGTCAGTGTTAAGCAGAGAGATCGGACGGTACGAAGATAGTTTGCACCCATCTCCCTTTTTCCTCGCAAGCACTATGACCCCATCGACAAAGGCCGCCGGGAAACGACCGTTGAGAGCCTCGTTGAGAATCAATATGATTTCTCTCCAAATTATCCCAAACGTTCGCTGATAAAATTCAATCGGAATTCCATCCGGCCCAGGAGACTTTCGAGGTTTCGATTTTTCAATTGCATGAAGGACATCACCGTAGGTGATCTCATCCATGCAATCGTTGTTGATTTCGCAATCTTCGGGGATTACACGATGACAGGCAAAAGTATCGTCAACGTTCGTTGTCTCGTCGGTGTATAACTCCCTGTAGTACGTATGTATATAGTCTGTCAGTTGTTTAGGAGAGTCCAAAACAACGTTGTTGTCACACGTAAGTCTGGTGATCACGGTGCGCTCCCGCCTTCGTTTCTCAAGCTGAAAGGTGGAGAGGTTTTCCCCACACACCCTTGTTTCGTTAATCCGTGTAAAGTCCTCAGAGAAACGCCTCTGAAGGAGTAGCATTTCTCCTTTTATACGGTTGATATTGACCAACTCGATCGGATTGGAAAGATACCGACCGTATGAGGACTCTAACTTCGCATAGAGAATGTTATGCTGCAAGCGGAACATGGAGTATTTTTCATTCGTTTTCCATCGGAAGAACGATTTTATTTTTGGTTTGGCGAAATGAATCCACCATTCCATCCAGGAGCCAAAGCTCCTTCGCTGTTTTGTCCAATAGTTCCACTTACATCTAAACTCCTCCAAGTTTTCGGCTGTCAAGATATGTGGCCGAAGTTGCCAGTATCCATTTTGCCGTAACCGAGGTATGTTTGGAAGGCAGATGCGCACCGTGAGCGCCTTATGGTCCGAGAAAGACAATACGTGCATGTCTGTTGCACGCAGTTGATCCTTCATGTCCTTAGAGACGTAGCAGCGATCGATGCGAGAGCCCGAACCACGTGTGATGTGAGAGAACTCTACAAAGTTTCCTTTGAGAGCCTCCCAGCTGTCACACAACTGCATACTGTCAACAAAGTTTTGCAAAGTGAGACTCGTATTCCCCATACCCGTCGCGTCCTTGGACTTCAGCACGCAGTTGAAGTCCCCTGCAAGGATGACCGGTCCCGGTGCATTCCGCAGGTAGTACGCCAACGAGCGGTTGAAAAAGAGTTCCCGCTCAGCTCTGTTTTGACTTCCCGAAGGAGCGTAAATGTTGCATAGCGTGGAAGAATTCTCAAGCCGGACGCAGATTAGTCGTGAGTCCAAGCTACGCTCGACGTGAGAAAATTTTAGGTTCACCCGCAAGGCGATCGCTGTACCTCTCCTTGTGTGGTCAATGTTTGTTACAACATTGTACCCAGGGAGCACTAAGTCTTTGACAGAAACTTCTTGTAGGAAGATTATGTCTGTGTCAAGAGTACGTATGAAAGTTCGTAGTGCATCTAGTTTGGTGGAATTGGATATCGCATTGATGTTTATCGATGCGATCGTCACTGATGTCATCAACTCATCCATTTCCACCAAACCACTATGCGTCCACTTCCATTACCCCAGTCGGTTTCGCTGCCGTGGCATTGGTCTTTTTGGGAGGACGACCTGGCTTACGCTTGATCGGTTCCTCCCCAGACTTGCACGACACGTCGCTGTCCGTCTGTTCGTCCGTCTTTCTCTTACCTGCCACTGTTTGCCAGGAAAGGGATGAAGATGTAGCGGAAGGTGAAGGGACACGAGGGGCTTTGAACGTCGATGAGGTATCGGCGTCCACCTGAAGTCCGGCGTTGTCCATCTTGGTGCTGGTCGATGCTGCCGGTACGGTCAACGCACTTGCCCGGATGAAAGATGCTACTGCCGGGACGGTCCGTGTACTAGCCGCAACGCTAGTGGCCTGCATCGGGATGATCGTTGCTGGTGCGCCTATTGTCAGACTCGAAGCACCGGCCGGTGCGCTCGCCGCGACGGTCGATGTGCTCGCCGCGACGGTCGATGTGCTCGTCGGGACTGTCGGTGCGCGGACGGCCGGTGCGCTCTCCGGGACGGTCGATGCGGGCGCCGGGATGATCGGTGTGCTCGATGGGATGAGCATTGTGTTTGCCGGAACGGTCGGTGTGCTCACCGGGTCGGTCGGTGCACGGACGGTTTGTGTGCTCGCCCGGGGGACTGTTGCTGGAGCAGGGTTTTCGGTGCCATTCTGCACCGCTGAGGCATACGACAGCCTCTCGTTGACGCTCGTCTTCTGAGCCACCAGTTTCCTGCCTTGGGTGCAGGTCATCCCATGGTGTGCAGCAAGACGGCATGTTCGACACGTTTGCTGCTGTCCCCAGTATGTTATCAGCGTCTCTTCCCCTCCAATCGAGACGTATGACGGCACCGGCTTAGACAAGACCGCTGTGACGTAGCGGTATCCGTCAGGGATTCCGGCACACGGGTATGGCTTCGCCCATACTCCGGCTCGGATTGACCGGACTTCTCCGTAGCGAGCAAAGAAATCCGTAATGCATCTGTCCGTGATGTCCTCGGACAGGTCGTGGATTTTGATGACCACGGAATTGTCGACCATTGCGATCGGAATCGGGAATTTCTTCCCGTCGCATTCGAGAGAATGCTTGCCGTCGTTCTCCTCGACGGTTCTTAGAGCAAGGCTCTGGTCCTTCACTCGGATGTGAAGGAAGTGGGATGCCGGCTTCGTCCGGATTGATAGGATAGAAGAGCTGCTTAGACCCAGCTTGGTCATGGCGAGGGTTGTGGCCTCCATCAAGGACGGCCTTTTGGGGAGCTTCGAGAAATCCACCCGCAGGGTGCTTCTCGAAGCAGCCATGATGTGGCTTGCTCTTGCACGTTTTTTAACACTCTGCTCTGTAAAAAGTGCGTCCGATCGCAACGAGTCTCGGAGAGGAACTGACGCCTCTCTTGAACCCTAAACGTTGCGAAGAAGGAAATAAACACAAATAAAAATCATGTTCAAATATAGATTTTATATTTCTGACGATCAAGCATTCGTTTAGAAGTTAAACTATTGAGAAAAATGCGAGAAAAAAAAATTAGAATTTAATTCATTGTTACATAAAAAAATGGTTTAAAAAAATAATCATACTAGGTTTTTTCTTGCTTGAAAATTCCAATCATGATAAACAAGTTGAGCACGCATTTTTTTTACCACAATTCGGTTATGGTTTGTATGTTTAAATAGGAAACAAACAAAAATAAAACTCAAGTTCAAATGTACGCGTTATGTAGATTTTATATTTCTGATTATCCAGCATTCATTTAGAAGTTTTTGCAAAATTTTGACTGGTTAGGACTATTGAGAAAAACCTAGAAATCAGAATTCAATTCATTCGAACATTCTTAATTAAAAATATAACTGATAAAAACTTATCAAACTACGTTTTTCCTTGCTTAAAAATTCCAAGCAATATACAACAACGTACATGATCAGCAAGTCGATCAGGCATATTTTTACCACAATTATATTATCTTTTATCTGTACAGCAAATTTAACGAAACGATTCGTTATGGCTAAACATTCAAAACGAGCTCTGGAACGCTTGGAGGTTTACCTAACAGAATGTAAATGTCTCTCCTTACTCAATTGATAGAAAAATTTAATAACCCGATCATAAAACGCTACAAACCATTTGCCAAAGAAGTGCCGTCAAATGAAAAGAATATTTTGAAAAATACCTCTGTTCCGTTTTTGTTTCGTTTGTAGAATTTCGTTAATTGATTTTTCCATCCCGAAACACGAAACAATGCACCATGATCTCCTCCGGAACGGTCTAAACGTTTCATCGTTTATCCCCGTTTTCCGATGGGCCCCGACACTCATAAGCACTAAATTAGGATGGACTGGAACATCGACAAGCGATGCGGGGGAACCGGCTGTCACACGCTGTTGAACACGGCACACCGCCCAAAAAGGGGGAAAAACAGCTGACAAATGATGCTGGTAGGGCCTTTCGAAATGCGTTCGTCGGGTG
Organism: Anopheles coustani; assembly: GCF_943734705.1. Lineage (NCBI taxonomy): Eukaryota > Metazoa > Arthropoda > Insecta > Diptera > Culicidae > Anopheles > Anopheles coustani. The sequence goes on from NC_071289.1 coordinate 73,044,275, forward strand.
CATCGTATCGGTGTCCTTAAAAACGAACCGTAAAAGCGCCCCTTCGCTCGCAATTCCTTCGAAAAGGCGAGTCGTTGTACTTTGGTCCGACTGAATGGTTGTGTCCTCGCGCCAGAGGAAGAAGAGAAGCGGTTGCCCTGCCACAGCTGGCACAATCCGTGAAACCAAGAACCGCCGGGTGAAGAAAAACGGCCAAGGCAAGACGTTCGGGGCGTGCAACAGGGGACAACCATGTATGGTTTATGTCATCGTCTCTTCCCTCTCTCGGTGACGGGGTGTGGGGTGTCTGCCGACCAAAGTTCAACGACATCCCGGCGGCGCAGACAGTTCGTCTTCTTCGTTCCGTTCTTTGGATGAGGATGAGGATCATGATGATGATGATCGTCTGCATCTGCTCGCTACCACTCATTCCTCGCCTCGCGCCTGTGTTCCCTGTGTGTGCCTCTTTGGGGTGGGTACTACGGCTTCCGGATGTCGGTTTTCCCCCTTGCGGAAAATGTAATGCGATACACAGAGTGCGCACGGACCAAGAAGGGGCCCACTACGACTTCGACGCCTGTGACATTCTATGTTTAGCGTGCATGATGCGGATTTGGGTTGTTCGATGTGTGCATTTTCGTGTTTCACCTCCACCACGGAACACGGCGTTGAGGATGTTTTTCATTCTGTTTTGACGGCGTCGCCAGCTTTTGCCATTCTATGCATGATTGAGCCGTTGGATGCAATGATTGAAGCGGTCTGGTCTTGGCACGGAAGGAAATGAAACGCGGAAGAAGCCGATGCTGACCGGCGAATTTTCACGAAGGAAAGAGAAACTTGGAACCTCCAATTTTTTTGTTATGATTGCAAAAGCAGTCTAAAATATTCACCCTAATTTTGAAAAAAAGGAATATAATCTCAGAGAAGAGACCATGCCTGAAACCTCACGATGTTTCTGTATGATCGACATAATAATTTATCTTCCTTCATCTAAATTTTTGTTGGTTAGAAAATGTTAAATGCAATTAAAATGTTTAAGGCATTTTAATTTATGTACGGGACATTTTTTGCTTTGCCTTGTCAAAAGGCTGTTCGCTGTCAAAGGGTCATCTTGTTGAAACAGCTTCAATATTCACTGGTTAATAAATGATCGATCGATCATAAATATTAGCATCGTACTAATGTTGCGCTATTTTTTTTTCTCTTCCGTTCCATTTTATTTCTACAGGTCGACCTGGAACCGGAACTATACATCAACAAAAATCTAGAGTAAGTGAGCTTAAAGCGCAATAATAGTGGATCATTTCTTCTGGACCTGGACTCTGGATTCGAATTCAAAACGAGCGATAGATTTCCATCATATAACGTTGGTTCTTGTAAATGGATCGTCTGATCGTTGCTTTTGTTTCTCATTCGCACAGAACCGAGGGTTCGGAAACGATACCACTGTCGGAGGACATCATAAATCCGGGCGGCCGGATAAAGCTCGGACCGCAGGACTTTGAGCTGAAGAAAGTATTAGGCAAGGGTGGATACGGCAAAGTCTTCCAAGTAAGTGCGCCCCCACCCCATTGCGGGATAAAGTCGGTGTTGGAGCGGTCCCATATTTAACACGCCCGCGTTCGGTTCTCTACTTGCAGGTCAGAAAAACCACTGGTGCTGATGCAAATTCATACTTCGCAATGAAGGTTTTAAAGAAAGCTTCGATAGTTAGAAATCAAAAAGACACCGCCCACACACGCGCGGAGCGGAATATATTAGAAGCGGTTAGGGTGAGTATTAAACGTTTAACATTCACGTTCTGCGTCATCCTAATGAGTTTTCCTTCCTTCTTTCCATCGGCAGCATCCATTTATAGTAGAACTAGTATACGCCTTCCAGACCGGCGGCAAGCTGTATTTAATCCTAGAATATTTGAGTGGCGGCGAGCTGTTCATGCATTTAGAGCGTGAGGGAATATTCCTGGAGGACACGGCGTGGTAAGTTGATGGAAGGAGTTTTCCGGGAGGAATATATTAATGAGGTTCTTTCACTTTTAGCTTTTACCTATGTGAAATTATTCTCGCCCTGGAGCATCTGCACAATCTGGGCATCATCTATCGCGATCTGAAGCCGGAGAATGTGCTGCTCGATGCGCAGGGTCACGTGAAGCTGACCGATTTCGGGCTCTGCAAGGAACACATCCAGGAGGGCATCGTGACGCACACGTTCTGCGGTACGATCGAGTACATGTGAGTGGACATTTTCATTCGACCCGTGGCATTCCCGTGCGTTTGTTTTACTGACTCGCTGCCATTTCTCTCCCGGCTCGTTTCGCTTTATCCAGGGCTCCGGAAATTCTGATGCGTAGTGGACACGGTAAGGCCGTGGATTGGTGGTCCCTCGGTGCCCTCATGTACGACATGCTGACGGGAATGGTAAGCAAAAAAAAATGAGCGCCGGACGAGTGACACAAAAAACAACCGGAACCCCTTTTCCTTCCCCTCGTGCAGCCACCGTTCTGTGCGGACAATCGAAAGAAAACGGTCGATGCCATCCTGAAGGATAAGCTCAACATCCCCGGCTACCTGACGCCGGACTCGCGCGATCTAATCCGACGGCTGATGAAGCGGCAGGTCTCGCAGCGTCTCGGCAGCGGACCGACCGATGGGCAGGCCGTCCGGGCGCATCCATTCTTCAAGAACGTCAACTGGGAGGATGTGGTGGCGAGACGATTGGAACCACCGATCAAACCAGTGCTGGTGAGTTGCAAATGTCTTTCGCGGAAACTTTGGACACACTGATTGAACCCGGCTTTTTTTTCGCGCTTCACAGGCCAGCGAGGACGATGTGTCACAGTTTGACACCAAATTCACCAAGGAGATTCCGGTCGATTCGCCCGACGAGACAACGCTGAGTGAGAGTGCCAACCTAATCTTCCAGGTGAGGGAAAGTGGGAGATGATTTTCCGGAAATGTTTCAACATTGGCATGCTTCCGGTTGATTTATGTGATGTTTCTAAAACGATGGTTTGATTTGTTTGTAGGGTTTCACATACGTCGCTCCGTCGGTGCTAGAAGAGATGCAGACACGCGTGACGACGCCACGATCACCTCGCCGGATGCCACGCCACCATCACCACCACGGTCACCATCTGCATCACCACAACCACCATCTTGGCGGCAGTTCTACCTCGTCCGGCCCAAACAGCCTCAGCAGTGGTGGCCGCATGATGCCCGGCGGTGCGGCAGGCGGGTCGGGAATGGAAAATGGCAACATACCGCCCCACCATCTGCTGCACCATCCGCACAATCACCACCCCCATCAGCAGCACCATCCACAGAATCCACTTTCACACCATCATCCGGGCCAAGGGGTCCAACCTCATCCAGCGCAACCGCAAACCAGTGCCACCCCGGCCGGGATGCGGGCGTTTGGTGCCGCGTCGCATCATCCGGGCCAAGGGGTCCAACCTCATCCAGCGCAACCGCAAACCAGTGCCAACCCGGCCGGGATGCGGGCGTTTGGTGCCGCTTCCATTGCGCGGCGAACGCCACCGCATTTGCAACCGTTCGCACCGAGACCGTCGCCCCAGGACGAAATGATGGACGTATATCCGGAAATGTCCATTTCTTAGTGAGTATCTCTTTAGTATGCCCGATGGGAGGGAACCAAACGAAAAGGCAGTTCTAACGGTTTCGATTCTCCTCTTCTTCTTCTTCTTCTTCAACACAGGCCAATGTTGGTGGACTATAGCAGTTTTAGAAAATTTGTCACCTAAGCAGCGCATGTTTGTCGCATGCTCTACCCAGCGGTGCATGGAACCAGGAAAATGAAAACCTTCAAACTAATTAAACCGTAGTCTAGCGTAAACAAAACAATATATAAGCAAGGCAAGGCAGAGATCGAACTATGAGAACGAGTGGAGGTATCAAGAAAAAAAATAGAATAACGAATTACACCCCCCCATCACCGTCGCCGGCTTTACGCCCAAATTGCTTTCCCGCCGTCACCGACATCGTCCCCTCGGTGCCCCCAATGATCAGGCCATCGCAATCGTAACAACATCGTTTGAGAATCAGGAACAAGGATCGTGTTATTGAATTGTGTTTTTTTTCTACATCAGCTTCTTCACTATTTTATACATTTTACAAATTACTGGCAAGAAACCGTAGGTTGTTTTATAACAATTTCTTTTCATGTAAACTGTTCGGCCTGTGCAAAAATGTATAGATTTTAGTTGTATAATAGCGTACCTAATTGAAAGGAATGGAATAATTGTGAGCTAAAAAACATTTTTGGAAGAAAAGAAACTGCGCACAGAGGTAACGATGGAATAGGAACCGTTTTCCGTTTGCGTTCTTGTTTGGGAAGACTTTTTTTATCGATTAGATTTTTTGTTTTTCTATACGAATACGTTTGGGATGGATATACATATTTTCGATGTTTTGATGTGAAACTTTTATTATTAGTCTTTTTTATATTTTGTAAATTTGCCCACCATTTCGACAGCACGGGGTTCAGGGATACTGCTCATCATGTTTATTGTAAATGTGCGCGATTTCATAACGCTAGACGCCGCTAGCAATAAAAAACATTGAAAAATTTGCACACTTTTGAAAACATTCAAACACCACAGTTATGTGTCTTTAGCTATTGATTAAATTGCTTCAGGGAATGGCTCAAGTAGGGGATAAACATGAAAACTATTAGAAACTTAATGGTTTATTCTATCCTGAATTTGAGGTAACAAGTAAAACAATCAGGTATTACATTCTTTCGCTGGTAAAATATAAAAAAAATGGACATGTTTATCAGCTCCTGCTGATTGTAGCTGGGGAATAACTTTTTTCTCAATAAATAGTCCACCCGTTGGCAAAATCTGCCACCGGAAATAAATTGGATAGCAAAGAAGAGAAATGTTCCTCCAAGCGCGGGCAGTAAAATAAATGGACCGAAACAGTGTTCATTGATTGCCACTAAAGTTAGGCTCGGAGAATCCTCGCTAGATAAAAGAAGTATAAATATATATGTGCACGAGGTGCGTACTATCCCTCCAAGCAAGAAATCACAAATAACACAAAATCAATCTTATGGAGAGCTAAAGAAAATGCCAACTTTAAAATCAACAAGTGAAGACGAGTTACTCTAAAATGAACACTAACTTACACAATAAGACAAAAAAACTATACTGTGAAATCATGTTTATATTTTTTTGTAAAACTATTAGAATATAAATGTGTATACTTCATTACCAGCTCACGACCGTTACTTTATATGTTTTGGGAGAAATTTCGTTCTTCCCAATTGTCCCTTAAGCTCCACGTTGCGTTATTTTGAATGGGAAGGTAAATACGCGCATCAAGAATGTGCGAAGTTATTTCCAATCATCATGCAGTTTAATTTAGATTTCCATGCCATGCTAGACAATTGCTTCACTTAGGAGACAGAAAGTCTTGTCGTGGAACTTACACTTGCCTGAGTGGTAGATTACCCCGTGTATAGAGATTTTACCTGCAAAAACTGAGCGACTTCACTGCAAAGGCAACAGGAAAACGCGTAAGCAAGCAAACAAACACACAACAAGCAAACCAAAAAACCAAACTGTTAACGAAAACTACCATTTGCAATAGTCTGAAAAATAGTGAAAGATACAATGTGACTAACGGAACACTTGTGGAAAGAGGGGCGCAACGGATATCCCTAGGCGCTAGCGAGCATATAAAATAAATCGAAGCATTAAAAAGATAATAGCGAATTGGGTCTTGCGTGGACCGAATGTTATAAAGATATAAAAAGGTAAAATAAAAAACTAAATACAGTGTAGTGTAAAGACGAAACCAAAATGACTGATTTTTATCGGAAAAAGAAGGAGTAAATGCAAAAGTAAAAAATCCCACATAATATACCAAGCAAACAACACAACAAGTAAACCCAACTTTGCAATCAGCCAATGAACGAGTTTTGCTTGAACCTACCAAAAGAATCACCATAGAAACGAAAACCATGCGAACGCGACGAACGGGAGAAAGAAAACTAAGATGTGAGTGAAGAAAGAAAGTTGTAAGAAAACGGTGGTAAATGGGAAGAATTTTTTCTAGCTAAATATACTGAACGTGTCTGTAGAGCGCTAGTGGATGGTTAGATTACACAAGAGTAATACATTAATATTTTAATATAAATGTTTTTTTCCTTTACAATATGTTTTTAAGAGGTCTTTAGTTTCGCTGTAATGGAATGATAACGATATTGAGGATGATGATGATGATGACGATAGCGAAGCAAATAGGTATAATAATGGTTGAAGAGCAACCAATGTTTAACAATTCAACTGTTCCCGCAGTATCTTCATTCTTATAAGTTAGTTCAATTGGAAGTGTGTGTAGTTTATTGTGATTTTTGACGATGTTGTGAAGACAACAAAGAACTAAGGGGTGGATGAGTAATCGCAAACGAGAAAGCAGATAGTACCAGAGAGGGGCACACAAATTTATAAACAATCACTTTATTAGTATGAAGGCAAATATTATTATGCTACTACGCGGTAACATTTACATTTACAAATACAAATCAGCCTTAAGTAAATTTTCTCGGCGCGGGGGTTGGAGTGAATGAAACCGATAGGAAAGCTCAATTCATAGGGAATGGGTTTTGGGGATTTCCTTTTTGTTTTTACCATGATGGGTCTCACGAGGACATTTTTGAGATTTGCGCTCCAAAGCTGGACGGACAGATGTCTTTTTGTTTAATATCTGGAAACACAGTTAGATACGCACCCCCCGTCTAACAGGTCGGTGATGCACTCTAGGAAGGAATATTCTTAATAAGGATAATAATAAATCTTACAAACTGTTCTAGCTTTTTGATATATTGGTTCTATATCCCCTATGTACGTAGCTCAATTCTAGACGATTCCTAATGGTCCGTTTTTATTTGGGTAAACGCATTTTCTTGAGTCTTGTTTCCTTTTCATGCGACACGCAGAGTAACGAATATAAGTAAAGCAATGGAATACGACGAGCATAGGGAAATGTCAGCGGGCAGATGGAAGAATCGAAAGGACATAATAAGATTCTGCTGAATAGCGTAAAACGTAGCTTAGGAAATAGATTCCACTACACCAGAAAAAGCATATAAGAAACGCAACTGTGTGTAAGGCTTGAGAAAATAACGTAAGATTAGGTGCTACCAGGAAGAAATTAGACATGAAAGCGAGGTCGAACCCCAAACCAAGAAAGCAACGATCAGAATAAAGGCGAATCGATGGTATCACACACGAGTGAGGAAATTAAAACAATAGTTTATAGCAAATCAAACCACCCTTCCGGGCAGATCGGATGTCGTCTCCCGCCAGTGCTGGGGTTTTTCGTACGGAGAAAATATTACCAAACCGAAAAGAAAAAGATAACCCAACGCTAGGAAACCTGTGAATAGACAAGCCAAGAGATGAATCAAGCAACAATCGAAAGCAATTGAATGTAATGCCAGCAGCAGTTGTTGGCAGGATGGTAGAGGTACCGCAAGGATTTGATTTGTTTGAAAGGGTGTGTTTTGTTTTGAGAAAATATACTTCAAAAAATGGACTCGATGGTGAACAGAAAAGAAATAAAAGTAAAAAAATCTAATTCTGTACAGGAACAAATGGCGGAAAGGCATTTTTTAATGTGTATTTACAGTAGAATGTGGAGTTGCAGAAAGAAAGGAAGGGTTCGAAAAATCCACCATTGTGAGAACCACTGTTCGGGTGGAGTAAACAACATCATAGCAACCGTCGCATTCGGGGGCTTTGCGTTTGGAAAATTCTACTTTTCCACACAACACGAGCTCAGCAACCCGTGATTTGCCCCAGTAATTGGTTGACTGGCTGGTGCGTCACGATCACGGGCCCGTTTTGGATTCTTTTTAACTCAGTTGTCGTGCACGGCCGCTTTGGGAAATGTCGGAAAAATACATACGCCAGCAAAATCTGGTCATTCTGCCACCAGAGCAGCCGAAACACCGGCCGTACGATTGGCATGCGAACAACAGGGCACAAAATGTGTTCTCTCTCGACCAGCAAGCGTTGGCGGATCGCGTGATAAGGTAAGACAGAGTGAGTTGGTTCCGTTTCGACGGTGTGTTGATTTCGTGCTGTTCGGGTTTTGTGCGTTCCGCAGTGAAAGCGATCGTGTGATCGACGAAACAAAGCACACTACGGAGGAGAGCAAGAGTGAGGTCGACTTCCGGCTGCAGGAGCGCATCGAGGACATCCGGTTCCGGCGGGACGAGCTGCAGCAGCAGAAGAAGGAGGCGCACATCGAAGAGGAAGCGCTGAAGGTGTACAAACGACGCACGATCGATGCAATCAACACGCTGCGGGAAATAGCGGTTCCACTGTGCCAGAAGTGTATCGTCCTGCGGGAAGGACGCCAGGGAACGGACCTGGTGAATGACGGTGTCGACCGGGAGCTGCGCAAGGAGCTGGACGTGACGGAGGGTGGTATCGCGCTGCTGGAGAAGGTGCTGGAGCAGTGCGTGGAGCAGATCCGGCGGCTGCGGGCCACCATCTATCTGCTCGATCGCGACCTGGCCGACAAGGACCGCTCAATACGGATCGACGAGAAGAACCTGGAGTTGCGCCCGAACCAGATGGAGATGAAGGTCTACGCCGGAAGGGTGCCACTTGATCCCTAGTACGGCTGCGGTCCCGTTGGAAATGTGACTGAAACGATTTAAAAAGCCCTTTTTACCTGTTTCAGCAACTCCACCGATGAAGAGTGGATCATGGTGACGAACAAAAACATCGAGGCGACGGCAAAGGAGATCAACTCGGCCCAACCCTTGCGCTCCTACATCGATCAGCTGCTGAAGCAGGTGGCCGAGGACATTCGCACGCAGGTGGAGCGCACGAACGCCGCCTTCCGGCAGCGCACGGCCGAGCTTCGCTACACGAAGGTGAAGCTGGAGAACGTGCACAAGGAAACGGTGCGCCAGGTGAACGAGCTAACGCGCACCGTGACCCGGCTGGAGCGGGAGATCGCGGAAAAGGAAGGCTACGTGGCGTTGGCCCAAACGCGCCTGGCCAACCGCTCCCAGCGACCGGGGATCGAGCTGTGCCGCGACAACGTGTACGAGGGGCTGAAGAGGGAACTGGCAGCGCTGCGAGAAACCATCGCCAAGCTAGACGGCAGTCTGGTGAAGTCGAAGGCAACCCTGCGCTACCTTCTCAACACGCAAGTCATGCAGGAGGAGGAAATCAATCTCAAGACGCAGTCGCTACGCATCGACGAGGTGGACTGCATGACGATGCGGGAGAGTTTCAAATTCCAAGATTTCTAAAACCTATTCCAAGTTGCACGTGTGCAGGAGGATGACGCACCATTAAACAACACACCTGGAGTCAACTACTTTATCATGATTGGCTTTTTATTTACGATTCTGTGTTCGGTCATATGATCACTATTTTATTACCTCCTTCCGATCTACTATTAATTTTGTTTTATAGACGAGAGTAGTTTCATGCAATTGATCGAGAATTTCCAGTTTGTTAGAGTTTGGTTTTGTTGTTGCGTTCTTTTCTTTGCACATTCCGGATTTTTTAACATGCAGAGGCGGGTGTGCATCTTTGAGTACGGTTAGTTACTTGCGTTCGCATTCAGTTAATCATTTTCACGCTTTTGGGTATGGCGGTCGTTCCCTCTCGCGTGGCGTGGGACACGTTTCCGATCGATCTCCGACTGGAAGAATCAGACTTTCAAAGGAAAATTATCGACCCTTCCTAGATGGTCCCCCTAGCAACGTATGCTCGTTAGGGGTAGTGAAATCTCCTATTTTTTGCCTACTGAGGTTTTTTCCTTCTAGCCTACTAAGTCCTACCCCAAACCGATTTCACGGAATGATAATAACAGAAATGATCAACATGTTGAAAGTATTAGCAGAGAAATAGTGCTATCTTGTAATTTACCGATAAAAGTAAGTGAGAAATCAAATAACAAGTATTCTACGCTGCCTCTAACGATCATAAATATTGACTTTTGTGTGCCATCGATGCAACATGCAGACGAATGGTTTACAATCTAGAGTTTGATGAAAGTACTGCGTGTACTCGTTGCTCATTGTCTTGTTTTAGTTTCAATTTGCGCAAAAGTGCGATACTTTCGATAGCGCTTGTGACACATTCGTTATACATATAAATACATCATTTTTTATTTGTAAAATATGGATACGTTTCTAGCTTTCCTAACATACTTAAGGATAGGCGGCTTTTAACTGTTGATTTGTTTGGCTTGTTGAGTTGACTTGGGCTGACTAAACGATTGTAAGCTGAGCGAATTCTCCGTAAGCCGATTCGGCTGATGAAACAAATCCCCGCACACTTCATTCAACTTCGGACCACCTAGAGAGTGTACGGAAACGAATGCACACGCACGCGGGAGAGAACATCCTGACCTAGAAACTCAGGCTAGCTACATGATGCATAATAATGCACGTACTTCTTCGTTTATCTTCTCCTTGGGGAAACCTTCGCGATGCGGGGCTACTAAGGGTGGGGGGAGGAGGACAAACAAGAGCTAATAACAGTCAACGAGGGAAAGATGGCGAGAAGGAAAGAGGGAAAGGCTAATGAAGCTAATCCGAAAAATGATACATTTTTATAAATCTCGCGATTAGAGGGATCGACCTTACGTCTGCTTATAAAACTTCTACTAACTGTTAAATAGAATTTGTTTGTTTTTTTTGTTTTTTTTCCTTTTATATTCGGAAAATGGTGTGTTTTCCGTTTTTTCGCTATATCATCTACATCAATGCCACTTAGAATAAACGTGGCAGTATAAAATACCGCTTCATAGCAGCGATATGACGGTAGGAGAATGTCGATGCATCAGTCGCACCAGTGGAGACAGAAACAGCCTGTGTTGTCGTGTGTTGTATGTGTACAAAAAGATACTTACACAATGGGGCAATAGTACGTAACGCAATAGTAGGCTGTGGACGGTGGTAGCATACGTCTCAACCGTGTGATTCGACCGATACCGATGACGACGTCATACCTCTGCTATAAAGATTCCACCAACTAGTTTTCTCGGACGAGCGACTAGCAGCATACAAGATTATCTTCCAGGGAACCGTGTAGTGCGTTACTGTCCCCGCATGCGGTTTCATATGACTGATTAGTTAGAAGCAGTAAAAGTTTTGTATGATTTGGTTTCCATCGTTAGCGGGAACACACTGTACAATGTTATCACATACGTTGACACGTGCCGAGGAGACAGGCGATGATTGGAAGGGGGGGAGAGGGTGAGTGTTTCCAACCACCTCCGGGGCCTGAAGATGGTGAAGATAACCTTGCATGCCGGAATGGGTGGAATGACTGTTCCGGCATTAGATATTTGTCATTTGCTCAAGCAACTCGAGCAGGCGAAGTCTGACTTTCCAGGGTTAAGAAGCGAGTGGGAGGGGGGTTGCGGGAACAACGGGGACCGGATCTGGCCACTACAGTACATAACTTACGATGCGTGTGTGTGGGGGGCAGAGTGAGGGCTTACGTCGAGAGGTACAACCGATGGTAGTCATTGGCACCGAACGCACAGTTGCACTTGGGGCACTTCCGCTGGCGCGTCTCGTACCGCGTCCGCAGACAGTCGTAGCAAAACACGTGGAAACACTTGGACAGGACCGCGTCCTTCCGTTTCACCTTGCAGGACGGGCAGGTGAGCGTCTCCTTGTATTCGCGGATCTCCTCCAGCATCACCTCGTCGATCGTGGTGCCGGACATTTCGATCTTCTTCATGCGCTCCGCCTTGCGCTTGAACTGCGCCAGCTCTTCCTGCAGCCGCTTCGTCTTGTACGCTTCCGCCTCGAGCGAGCTCGTCTTTTCCGCCACCACCTGCTGGGCCTCCTTCATCTGGGCGTGGTACTTCTCGAGGTGCAGCTTCAGGTCGGCGGCCGACTGAGCCGACTCGATCGCCTTACGCTTGTGCATCTCCATCGCCTGCTGGCGCGCGACCAGCTCCTTCTCGATCGTCGTTACCGTGTTCTGCAAGATGCGTTCCTTTTCCTCCAGCTTCCGCAGCACCACGTGCATCGCCTCGATCTGGCTGTCGCGTGTTTTGACCTAAAACAGACATCAAAAGCGACGTTGGTGTTAAATCCGTAATTTGTATTATTTGTTGACTCTTTGCTTTAGTGTTTTTTTGTTGCATTTTTGGTTTAATGATGCACCTTTATTGAGGAAAAAGCCCCATAAGGAGTTCAAAGCGTGTCCTGGGGGTCAACTTACCTGGTCTTCCAGCGTCTTTTTCTCCTCCCTGAGCAGTTTGTGCATCTGGTTGGCCTTGATTCGGTCGGACATGAGCTTAAAGTTGGCATCGTCCTTCTCGCGCAATTGCTGGATCAGTCTTGAGTTTTGTTCCTGCATGTCCTCGAAAGCCTGCCCGGTCACTTCCATTTCGTTCAGCAGTGCTTCCTCCTCCTGGAAAAAGGTGGACGAAAATCCGTTAGCGCCTTACGTTTACTATTATCGAGCGTTTTTCTATGTCTAGGCCACTCCCCCCTTTCTCCCTGTCTCTCGAAAAGCGAAATGGAAGAACGCAAAAAAAAAGAGGAGTTCGAGAAGGTATGTGTCAAACTACAAAAGGTCGAGGGTTAGAAAGAGTAGAGTCCATACAAATGGTCGATAGCCGCTGCTCCAGCTGCTGTCCGGCGGTTGCTTCTGGTTTGCCACTTGCTTCTGCAGCTCGTACTTTTGCTCCTCCAGCTGCTTGATCTTGCGCAGGGCCTCCTCGTCCGCCAGCTTCTTCCGGTCCTCCCGCTTGCTCTCCTGCAGCTTCTTCATCTGACACTTGAGGTCCTCGATTTCGGCGCACTTTTTCTTCTCCGACGCCATCAGCTGTACCTTATCCCGCTGCTCCTTGGGGACGCCCTTGTACATGTCCAGCAGCAGCTTCATCTCCTTTTGATCGTTTAAAGCTTTCTTCAGCTGATTGCGCAGATCGCGCACCAGGTCCGACTCGATGCACTTGGCCCGTTGTTGTTGTTGCTGCTGCTGCTGGTCGGGTCCGTTCGCCTTCCCGTCCATACCGGCCTGTCCGGTGCCCGCCGCGCCCTCCTTCTTCACCACCACCGTTCCGTCGGGGCCGATGATCTCTTCGCGCTTGATACCGTTGGCGTCCACGTCGCCCTCTTCGCCCGAGTCGGACCTCGTCAAGCCTCCCGCGCTGCCCGTGCCAGCTCCACCACCGCCGCAGGAATTGCCGTGAGTCCCGTTCGGGTCCTCCTCCTTGATCATCCCGCAATGACCGTCTCGATCGTGTGTCATGCCGCCCGACTCTTCCTTCACATTCGCGCCACCACCGCTCGCATTCATTGCGAGACAGTTCTCCTGTTTGATCGTTTCCGCCATCAACTGTGCTTCCTGCAGGGCCGTCAGCTTCGCCGACATTTCCTCCAGGTCCTTCCGAAGCTTGGCGTTGTCCGCCGAGACGTCTTTGTACTTTTTCTTATACCGCAGCCCCTCGCCCTTCAGCTGGCCGTTGTGGTTCTGCAGTGAGAGGATGAGATGCCGCATCTCGTGATTGATCGGGGCCGTCTGTTCGTTCGCCGCCATGTTCTGCTCGAACTCGATCCGCAGCACCTCGTACTCCTTGCGGATCTGTGACATTACGTCCTCCATCTGTATCATATCGCTGCGCACGCGTTTCTGCGCGTTCAGCTCTTCGCTCTCCATCATCTCGATCTGGCGTAAGTGTTGGTTTTTGCTCGACTGCAGCTGGTTGCGACTCTCGTCCAGCAGTGTCTTGATCTGCATCGACTCGTTGTACAGCACGGAGAACTGCGACTGCAAGCACTTGTACTCGGTCGTCTCGACGATCACCGACTCGGGCAGCTGCCGGATGTCCATCTTCAATTTTTCCACCTCCTTCAGGGCCTCCCGGTGCTGCAGGTGCAGTTTGTCCAGCTCCTGCAACCGATTGTTGGATAGCTCCTTGTACTCTTCCAGCTCCTTCTGCAGGTCTTCTAGGTGTTGCGCGGCTACACTCGTCATTGAACCGGAACCGCGGGACGCCCCGCTACTAGACGCAGTGTGCCGTTCCGAGCCGGCCGCAGCGTTCCCACTACTGAGCGGATCGCCACCGTGCAGCTGATGGTATGCTTTCAGTTTTTCAATTGCCTCTGCAAGATGATTTTCCAGCTTGTCGTTCCGACAGCGAACCTTCTCCAGCTCGTACTGCAAATCGTCGATCTGATTTCGAAGCTCGGCCGCTTCCGTTTCCTTGCCGTTCAGCATGTCCTGGTACTCGCTCATCTTGAGCGATATCGTGTGAAACTTTTCGTGCAGAAGTGTGTTTTGGGTTTGCAGGTTCCGATTTTCCGCCATCACGTCGATGTACGTCTGGCGTAGCGATTCGTCCAGATCGGGTGGTGCCACGGCCGGTGATTTGCCGTCCTCCGATTCGCCCTTCATAGCCAGCATGAGCTTTTCGTTGCGCTGCATCAGCCGATCGAACACTTGCACTATCTTTGCGACCGCCCGTTTCGAGACCTGCACCCGGTTGGCGAGCTTATCGTCCAGCTCCTCCTTGTCCCAGGTAGACAGCTGCATTAGGAAGGATGTCGTTACCTCGTTCTCGTCTGGTATCGGTGGAGAAACACCATCATGCAATGAAATAATGCGGGAAATAAACGATTATTTTTATCCCGATCCAAGGCACCTATGCTTGGGAGACGTGCTTACTTTTGTTTTCCGATTCATCGGCCGTTTCCGCGTCGAATCGTTGCAGCAGTACGCGAATGTCCTCGTTCAGCTGGTTCCAGTACCGGTTGACGACGTTCAGCACGGCGTCGTCCTGCGTTTGGCGCTTTTCGAGCTGCTCGATGCGTGACCGTAGCTCCGACTCGCACCGTATCCGCTGTTCGATGCGCTGGGCAAGCTTTTTGTTCTGAAACTGCAGCACTTTGATGTCCATCTCCTCCAACGTCGATATCGGCCCGATCAGATGCGGTTCGAAGTGGACCTTCTTGATCGGCGGCTGCAAACCACCGCCCGCAGCGCCCGATCCGCTGGTGGGCGTGCCACCTCCGCTGGAGGCTTCCTCCGCCGAGCGCTTCGACATCGTTCGTCCTCGGGATGCTTGGCAGGCAGCTTGCTAGCGGGCGGGACGTTCGCGCTGCCCGAGGTAGTAAGATGACCTAGTGAACCGTGCTGGCGTGCCTGTGAATCGCAAGGATCGGTGCATGGCAGGGAAAAGACAGGAAAAACGTATCGTTAGCTGATCGGCTGATTATCGATTTTTCCTATGGCAACCAGCAAACCACCGTCGGGCGGCTGCAAGGATTCCGGATTGTGCAAAAGCTTCTAAAAAGTGGTTCTCCTGTGGTCCTGACACCTTTTGCCATTGATACTAATGGTGGCAAAGAAACACCGCGCTCAACCCGCAGGACAAGAAGCGGTGGTTTTCCAATCGCGCTTGGCTTCACGGTGGTTTTGCCCGCTGGACGGTCGCTCGAAGCGGCTGGCAAACGGGTACTACCAACAGTGGTGGCCACATACGTACCTTAGCGAGCGCATAAATTAGGTATGGCTTACTATTTCTTTCAACAATTACGCGAGAAAAAACGAAACGTACTACAAATTGATCTTTCCCTGCTGCTGCTGCTGCTGCTCCTCGCACACCGACACATCAACAAAGCGGCCCGGTGAAAATAGAAGCTCTTCTCGCGCGTCATCCTGGTGGAAAAAAATATCGCTGCTCCTAGCGTGACAGAAGTAACGCTTTGGTTGTTTTCACCGGACAATTAGGGTTTTTTGAGGTTCTACGTTAAATTATTATTCCATCAGTTATAATCACTAGAACATTTAGGCTGCAAGTTAGTTCACTAACAGGATACTGCTAAATGTGTGAAGATCATAGAAGCGATACAAAAGTGGTCAAATTGAATGGTCGGTTGGTGGAGCAACTGTCAAACAACAGGCATTCGTGATTTCTTGTGAAATGTTTTGTCACTTTTGCGGTACGTGGAAATTTGATAAACTTCATGAATGGATTGATCATTCGATGATGAAGATGAAAGTTTGCATCGAATGGTTATTCATCAATTATTCTAAATTTTCATCAAAGGTGTTGTTCAACAAACCTTGATTATAAGGTTGTTTTAATCTTTGCAGTTGACCAAGATCAAATAAAAGACAGGTCGGGTCAAACTTAATTTTTGCTCTGCCATTGTTGTGGCAGTTGTATTGTAAAAGTATTTATGTACTAAAATTTCTTTCATACTTGTGGGAGATTTTCGCAAAAATCTTCACAGTATCAATAGTCTCGCGGATAGAAACTGCTCTTCTGTGTGAAGTCTTGGGTTATGGATCCTTTGTGCATCGTGATTGCTGAAATTAAGTGTGTTGGTCTGACTTAAACGTCCTCAATTCCTTGTTCTGTTGAACATACCAAATTTGCAGTTTTACTTCACTTTCCTGGCTGCTCGTGAGAGGTAAACAATATTTCAACCAACTGTCAAAAATTTTCCCACGAGTTTTCTCTCGTTACATGGTATGCTGCGACCTCTTTTTCATTGACTTTGCTCGCAACACTACTCGCATTGACACTCATCGAGTGTCAGTCGATTGAAGGCTTTCAAGAGAAACGGTTGCCGGTGTTTGTCGGGCATTCGTTGGTGGGCTTGGTTGCGCGTTTTTCCTTCCCGTCTTTTTTTCTGTTTATTAGTTACAACATTTCCAATCGAAAAGGTACGTTAGTTACGGTGCAAGTGAAAGGCAAATACGATGCATTAGAATCTACGAAGCAAACTTCTGCATAAAGATTGTGTGCCTGTGAAGTTATAAGTTGTGCTGTGTGAAAGAGTGTGGCCTTTTTTTTATTCGATACAACTCCGACCCTTCAACCCTAGGCGTTTGGGAATGGAAAAACCTACGTTCGTCAATGAGATGATGCAGTGGAATATGTTTGTGTGATTTTTTTGTGCTGTTGCTTTAAACGAATATTTCTTTTCGGAAAAGCCTCTGTCACGTTGTGAAATCACTCCACCTCTGTGAAGTAAAGTTCGTCGTTCGTCTCGTGCGGCGGAGTCAAAGAAAGGGGCGTCTGTTAGGAAATGCAACGAAAATTGTGTCGAGTTTGCACAATTTTCTGGTGAATGTCGATTGCAGTGGCGCTGCAATGGTTGCTAGTAATTGGAGTGAATAAGTGTTAAATCGTTCCGTGCACGGGGAGTTAACCTTGCACTGAAGGTGGCAAGGATAATCAGGATACATTCGATCCCGGAGGTTTCAATTGTTTCGACAGAACCAAACGTACGTCATCGGACGCTGAAGGTCGTGCCAAATTCCTTTTTTTTTTTAAACCGAAAGGACTTACGGCTTCCCTCAGCCCGTTGAAGGTAGGTATCTTTATTTTTTTTCGGTGTAAAACCAATTTTCCTCACCTTTGCACAACAACAACCGTTCGTTTTGCTTCGCTAACTTTGTCCGTGCTGCCATGGTTACCGAGGCGCTCTTGGTAAAGTAGGGAAACTGGGCGGATAAAGGAGCGAAGGATGTGCGAAGGGTGGTGCGTGTGTGTGTGTGTGTATGCGTGCCTGGCCCGGTGCTGGAGTTTTCCCCTTCTAGCTTTTTCTCTTCGCTGGCTGGCCGATATCGCGAACATCGTTTCAAGGTGGTTCGCCTTCTCTTGAACAAACAAGCCAAAAAGGAAAAGGGCCAAAAGTGCTTCAGCCCGGCCAGCTGTGAAATTGTTCTGCCGTATTTCACTGGCAGCCCAAGGGGCCGGGGCAAGGACGATGCTTCCTTGTGAAGGACGTTTGAATCTGGCAGGAGAGAAAGAGTAAAAGTTGAAAGGAGCAGCTTTCCTTTGTGAGATATTTCGAATGGATTTTCTTTATTAACTATTTATCAGAATGTTGGATTCAGGTTTTTTGAATAAAAATATGTGCATATAAATTATGGTTAAGTCAACCGGAACCGTATATCAACCATATTAGATTTTATTTAAAGAATTGTCACATCTCTCTTTTTTATTTTAATTGACATTTTCCTACTCTCACCGTCTGGCCAAGTAATTTTTTTTCCTCCCTCATATTGTGGCGCTAGGTCGATAATTTGAAACTTGATGATTACTCCCTTGATTCATCCCTTGCGAGGAGTTTTCCCAAACCAACCCTAATGATAATGGACGACATTTTGTAACGAAGGTAAAACAGTCGTTAAAACAGTCCGATCGATAAAACGTGTCGGAAATTTAGCTCCCCAGGTGCAAGTCCTTAGTTCCTGCGAAAACGGGTCCGGCTCCTACGGGTGATGATATTCAAGGAAGTGCTGAAGGTTGTAAAATTTATTAGCTTAAGAGAAGGGTAAGAAAAACTTTATATAATACAAGTAAAGCAGAGAAAACATTTTTCAAGCTTTCCATCCATCCATGTTGCAGTGCGAAGGGCCGGTTCCGTAATCAACCAGCCATGTCCAGGCTCGGAACCGGGCGATCGTGCGCTTCACGAGTCACGCGCACCGGAGAGTGCACACAGAATAAATAAAACCGGGCGGAGAAAATCAATGAGTCGAACTGCAACCTTCCGTGGTAGGCCACGTGTGCCGTGCAGTGGTTCGCTTCCGGTTTTTTCATCGGAAGGCAAACGGTTTTGGAATTCTCCCCCTGGGACGTGGCCCGACTCGCCTTTTTGTCCACGGAACACAGACCAATAAGATGCTTAATAGAATCGAAGCCGATTAGAAGCAGTGACCACGAAGGGACGGTTCGATTTTGAGCTGACCGAATCGATCGCCAAGCCACGCGAAGGTGCCGGAAGAGCCCTCACGGGAAAGCCGCCACTCTGGGCTCACGTTGGTCGGACAATTGGAAGGAAAGAGAATGGAAGCAACGGTTTATTTCTCCATCCGCTGCGAACGCGCCACGAACAGTGCAGCTACGTTAACGTTGGACGGACTTTGTGCGAGGTCCGTTTTGCGTTTCCGGCAGTTTTCCGGAAGACTGTTGCGCCCGCGCCGCCCAGCTGTGCCGGACAGCTGTGGAAGGGGGGAGGCCGTTGTTTTCCCTCCCCCCATGGTTTTTGCTCTCTTTCGGGAAGCTGCAGTTAATTTCGATCGATTGATCGATCAATTGATTGTGTGCTGTTGTTGTTTTGGTTTCGAAGTTCCTCTTCGACCCGGCGCGATCCCGGTGAGTTCGATGATTGCGCAGAACACCCGCGCTACCGTTAGCGACGAACCGGTATTCTGGTATTTTTATCTTTTCGGCAAGCGCGCACCATTTGTATGGTTTTTCCTCTCTCTGTGCTTCTAGCCACCTGCTGCAAAGGTCGGGAAAACGGACGCTGGTGCTGGGTCACTTGCAGGCAACCCGCAGCTAGTTTTAAGGGAAAAGCGGACGTCACTGTCAGCTGGAGCGGTTTCATGTTTCACGTGGCTCGACCTTCTCTCCACCTTGATGCTGTGAGGGAGGATAATAGTTAAAAAAGGGGTTGGCGCTTCAGCAGGGTTCCCGTGTGTGTGTGCTCAGAGTTTTACCATGAACGACGACATCTGATCTGATGCTAGTGGTTTACGTTACCAAACAAAACCGCATACCAGCACTTGTCGCATATTGTTGTTTACTTGCTTGGAAAGGACTTTTACATGCATATCGCATACTTGCATTTCACCAAACGCATATTTATACCCATATTGCACGTTTTCCATTGTTTGTACACTTTATGTCTTCATTGGCTCACCGAAGTTGAACGAAGATAAATTTTCGATTACGCTTTTATTCTTGCCACCAGCAAGAAAAATGGTATGAAAATATACCCGGTTGAAAGTAAAATTAAAAAAGAAAACGATTTCAAAAGAATGGAAAGATCTGAAAGTTCTGGAGTTCGAGTGTTTCGAGCAGATGTGATAAGTTTTGATTGGACAACTTTCGTGAAACATGATGAACTTTTATTTTTTACTTTCTGTTTGCTTTCGTGCTTTGGAAATGGAAGGTTTTAAACGGGTTGAAAAAGATGAACTAAATAATATGGATTGTGTCGGACAGCTTATAAACGCTTGCAAGTTGTTTTGCCTTTGATGTTAAACATTTACTTACATTTGGATGGGTTTTTGTAAATTTCACTGTTTCTTTACATGAGGAAATTGTTTGCAAACTTCCTATTGAAACGAAAGAAATTTCACGAACTTAGCAAGCAAAATCCTACCGTTATGTAAAGTCCAATTTTCCACCGAACGAAAAGAAAACATCTATTTGTTATAAACCTTCGTGAGGCCGCGGGCTGTGACGACAGCATAAAATACAATTTAGTGTCGCACAACGATAAACGGTTTCTCCTTCGCAAGTTCCTTTCCACAGTTTTCCCTTTTCCGCGGTAGACGAAGGCACGCTGGCGAAACAAAGTTATGAGGCTTTGTGTACTATAAATACCCGACGACGGCTACATTTTGTCCCACCGTAAGGACACGGATGTGCTTCGGGGTAGTTGGCTAGACTTCCGGCCGTATGTGCGACCCGAAAGGATTAGCAGTGTTACGGAGGGAATGTGCGGAAGACCGCGGGGCTAACAAAATGTGACATAATGTCCTATGCAGAGACTTATGCTAAAGGATTCGTATGTTGAACGGTGGGAGGAACATGTTTTGACACTTTCCATGAGGATCTCTTTATGTTGCTCAATATATACGAAGAAGACAACTTTATGTCATTCTGGTCACGGTCAGTGAATGCCAAGGTCGGTGAATTGAGATACAAAGTTTTGGTATTTTCATGAATTTATGCACGAATCGTAAACATACAGCTTAGGCTTCCGTTGGTTTTTCATAATTGAATTGATATATTCTATTTTTTACACTTCTACAATGTTTGAAAAATAACATGTCCGAAGTCACGCAATTTGCACCTAATGTCTAAAAAAGCCTTTGCTTGATATGAAATAGCTTTGTCAATTTTTCATGAGCCAACGTCGCTCGGGGAGAACCTAAATTCTGTTAGCCTTTTTTCGGGATCGAACATAAACTGCAATAAATGGGAAAAGCTGTTCGCCTTCGGCCGGGTGCGAAATTATTCATCCAACTCGAGCATCGTTTAGTCCGGCACGTTAGTATCCGAACCGAGATCGAACAACAACTGGTTTGATACCAAAGTTGTTTTGGTTGGAGAGCGCTCCAAGAGAGACTGGAAGGCGAGAGTACTATCGAACCGATTTGTGGTTCTAATGGGTTGGGAAAAGTTTTTCCCATCCCACCGGCGCTATCTCGAAAACAAACTTTTTGGTCGAAGTTCTGTTTTGATGGGTTTGTTTTTATCTTGAGTTTTGAACATCTATTTTTATCGATATTTCTGCAAACGTCAGAGCCATATGAAGTCTTTTGTTTTTTGTTGTGTTTGCAAGGTCACGCTGGCTCGCGGAATTAATTCCAAATTGAGCTGCAGCTTAAGGTGGCTCTGCAGCCGAGAGACGCTTCTTAAACCTTGCCGTGGTTTGTTACCCTCGATTTCGTGGCGTGTAAGGCATTAGGAAGTGTTAAGTGTCTTCTAATTATCTTACGACGCTCGTGAAGTACACTCCGTTAACAACGGAACCATCGCTTACCGTTTATTTGTCTATAGACAATTTATTTGACTATCCGACCGTAACATTGTCCAACGTTTGCTCTGGAAGGAACATCGTAATCAAATCGATGTCACCTGCCTTCAAAACGTCCCGAGTCCACGTTGGTCCCCGATCCTATGGCTTAGCGATGTTCCGAGGATAAAAATAAACCATCTACACGCAAAGCAGAGTTCCTTGTTGGGAGTCGTCGGGTCGCGCGAGCTATTCCATAAATGGCAAGTCCGTTTCTGGGCCGCTAGGAGGGGAGTCTCTAGATTTACGGACCCTGTCGTCGTTGGCCAAGTTTAACGTTTTGTCTGCTATCGAAGTGATTTGTGCGCCTGTCTTTAGCTTGGTCTTGTTGGGGGAAAACCTCTGGTGGCCTTTGGCCTCCGTACCTTCTTCGAACGTGGCGCAACGTTGTTTCACCGTAATCGCCAACATTTGTCTGCACGGTTCGTTTGGGAACCGTTGCAGAATGATAAATTCATGTTTTGTTGTCTTTAATTTCTGTGTCAGTTTATCAAATTCCCGAATTAAGTAATCCCACGGAAAGGTAACCGTTGGCCCGTTGCAACCGAGAAGCTAAATGTCTTCGTGGTGAAGGAAGGACCGTAACACATCCGTTGATTATGCTCGCACATGTTTGACTTCCGTAGAGGTCGACCGAAACAGCGATGACACACGCTGCTACCAGATGGAATTGAATCGTCCTCCAATCGGACCCCGTTGGTTATGCCCGGCTGGGTCCTTATCAAGTGCGTCTATTTCTTACATTTCGCTGCTTCATTCAGAGATCTCCGTACATGCGAGCATCGTCGCTAACATGGTATATTTTCTACAAATGCTATCAGCATATGGGCATGGTAATCAGGCCGTGTCAGTATCACTCGTCGATGGCGACCAGCAAGCAGCAAGCCTTCGAATCGCTCGGCCTAGCGGATGTGCAGTTGAACAGAAAATAGTCTCTAATGAGTCATGCCACCCGGCCCGATTCTAGACGTCACATGGCGACGAAGGACGTTCACAATGGTTGGAGGGAAACAGAGTTGTACAGACTCTGAAAAAAACGGCACAAACTACCTTCGTCTCAGCTCGTTTCGCCGATGCTTCCCTTGAAGCCTTTGCCGAGTGGTGGGATTCGTTTCTTCCGGAATCATCGACCGTTAGAGCGCACCGCTCGCTCGCTGGTTGTGCCTGCGAGACCTTAACGTTTTCGCCATTTAAAGAAACAGGTTCCTCCGGACCTAAGCGAAAGATGGAGATTCAATGTGGCAAACCGACCAACGTCTGGTCTCGGCGTTTCCCCTGTTTCCCCAAGGCAGAACCTCCAAAACACGATACTCGAAGTCACGTTTCTGCATGTCGGCATGAGACCTTTATGGTCAACGGTCATCGTGGGTTGAACTGGTGCACCAGGGTGTCGTGCTTTTCCGCTTCTGCTGACATTCTATTCACCAACCAGAGTTGCTCCAGAGTTCAGCTGCAATGACTAGGACACTGGTTGGTGGGAGAAAGTCTTATGGACTGAAGATGGAACAGAATGATGATGGCATTAAACTTACACAACCAACCATATCCCAGATAGGGATCGTTCTGTTTCCCTTTCCTTTGGTGAGATTTCAAACCTGGTACATATACTCCCAAAATTGTTTGTGTTATGCATTCGGTGGCCCAAAGCCGACGAAGAAGTCTCCGTTGACATCGGATATACTTTAATAAATTCTTAAATATAAACGTCGACTGGATGCAGTTAAGAACTGCTTCAAACCTTCTCGACATACCGTTGGAGTTTCGGATGCCGCAAACGTTCAACCTCAATATCCGGCAGTGTCCAATCTGATCTCTTTTTTCCGTACCATTCACGGGCGGAAGAAGCGCGACCGCGTAACGCAGAAGCATAACTTTTCTCTCCTTCCAATAAAACCATTCCCGAAGCAACAGAAACATAAATCAGCCTGGGTCTGCTCTGATATGCTCTCATCCTTCCGCTCCCGCAGAGGCCCACGGTGTGGAGTTGGGTGGCGTCTTTCGGGGAAGTGCGTTGATGTCTCTGGTTCCAACCGATTTTATGTATCCGAGCGCTCCAACACAAATGCCGTTGGATCAGGAGGAAACGGATTGAACTTGGGAGTCCACACTGGGTTGTGTGTTGTGTTTATTTCCCGAGCGCCATTAAATTGAGGTTCCGGAGAAGTCGACGGAACGGAAGACATATTTTTTTAAATGGCTCATCTTTTCTATGATTCCCAAAGCCGAATGGAACTATGGTCCAAAAACCTTGGGAAGATGAGCGCAGGCTCTACCGGCTTGTAAGTTCCACCGAAAAAGAACGAAATGTTCTTTTGGGACTTTGATGTGACGATGCTAACGAATGATGACAGTTCCTAAGTTTATTTGAAATTCTGTGGAACAATGAAATGTTTTCAAACCATAATTTGGAGCATCCTCAGGAGGAAAATGTGGACTACTCCACGACAAACTATTTCGAAATCAACACAGAATGTCCGGCTATATCGATTGACGTTGAGTGCAATGCGGAAAGGAACTAAGAGTTTTGCCCACTCTTTTTTCCATCGTAAATTGCCTCTTGAAACCGTACTTTCCGATGGGATGGCTGGAGTACTTCAGCGTTAATTATGTCACCTGAGAGCGCATGGAGTTGCAATGTACAAAAAAAGAACCAGTGGGCAAAGGGGGTTGCAAAGATGGAAGAGAATTTATCATTATTTGTTGACCAACTATTTTTAGTTTTTAATGAACGATAGAAGTAGCAATTCTCGTTATCGCAACACGGGCTCGATTGTCGGTGGTCTAACCGTGGTCCGTTCCATTTCCAACTTTGCCTGACTGACAGCGATCGGTAAATCAATTATTGCTGACCGCTAGTTATCTTTTTATTCCAGTTGAAGAAAATGTCCATTATTTTCCCATTTGCCCTGCGGAATGCTGGCGGATGTTGTCATTCATCTCTCCTTTATTTTTCCAAAACTCTTTCGCTCGCTAGGGTAGCGTTATCCCCGCGTTCGTAGGGGTTTACCCATTCCTTACTGACGATCGATTGTAGGGTTGAAAGTGGGAAAATAGGGGACAAGATGCTTTGTGTCATTGTTTCCATCCATCTGTCATTCGGGGTTTGGATCAGAGTAAACTGATGGGACATAGTGCCGCCCCAATTAATGCACTATCAATTGCAATTAGGTCGAGGGAGGTGAGTATATGTATGGGAGTTGTTAGTCTATCTCCCGGTATCAGCGTACTATCCTCATCAGTTTGAGCAACCAAGAGTCGTATTTGTGTGTTCAGTGAGAGATGTTTATCGTAAATTGAAATCAAATCGTTTAAATGTTTCACTTGATTAAAGCAGCGATCTATATCCGATAATAATTTGTTCTATTTTCTCTTCTCCCTTTTTCTCTTTTTAGGTGAGCGAAAACCCGTTTATGACACATCATGGAACCGAATGCAATGCAAACTCATGTGCCCGGAAACACATCACGCTTCCTCATTGGCCGAGAAAAGGGCCAGGTTGCCGCTAATTGTAGCCAGCACGTACTCGGACTCGAGGTTTCGAATGTAACGCCCCAAAGGAGGCCGAAACGACGGCTGTTTATGTTTATGCTAGACCTGCTGGATTGCCTGTTCTCAATGAGCCGATGTGTGTTTCTAACGTGTGCCTATTGCTTCATCTTCACGGCAGGAGAGGACTTTCGATTTCGCACCGAACTGAAACCGTTGAAACCATATCGTGGAGAGAAGCAAGCTCGTTGGGGGGGCGAGGGGGTTGGGTTTAAGCTTGCATAATAATGACCCAAACCCATCTATCACTCTTGCGGTAGCCCGCAAACAGCACGCAACGATCGATCGATCCGAAGCAATCGCGCTTCACCGTACCGAGGGGGGAGGTATTTTCTTTCGACTTTGCTATTTATTGCCCTCTCCGTGGGGAAATGCGTTTATTTTTATCGATAGCATTATGGTCCGATGTGTATATTTGTTTTTTTTTTTCCAAAATACTTTTTCCGCTGGTAAAGGATATCGGTTACCCTGTCGTCGTTGCCGGCTTTTTCCGATGAAAGCTTTTCTAATGGAGAGTGGACCGTGCTATCATCGTGATGGGGTCAGTCCGTTTGGGGTGGTTCAATTTCACCTTTCTTTATCCTCCCCACCCACAAGGGGTGGAGACGACGGGGTGTTTGGAAAATGGTGCTCACGGCGCGTTTTTGATTGCAGTTGGAAGTTATGCAACCCCCATTCAGCTTCGCCGCGTTGCACCGCATACGCCTCGGCTAGCGATACGTGGCGATGGAAAAGTTTGTGCATCCAAAACCAGCCCATTCTTCTTCTCTTCGCTCGCCGATCGTGACGACGGGAGGAAAGTTTGGAAGAATAATATTGATGGCGTGATGAAGACGACGATGACCATCGGTTGTGTGTGATTTTCTTTTTCTCCTTCTCGCATGCACACAAACACATCTTTCTTCGCTTCCGCATTTTCCTTTTCCTCCTGTGAGGCACATTTAAACTACCGCTAAACGCGGAGATCCATGGCGGATTTCGGTGCTTTTGTGATGCCCCAAATTTGTGCCCCGGCGATGGCTTCCGCTGGCGGTGGAAAACGGTGACCAACTCGTGTACCACCACTACTGTGGCTTTGGGGCCGGTTTTGCCGGGTCGATTTTCCACGATGCGATGCCACCGCCCTCCTCCTCCAACGGCAGGGGACGGTTTTGTGTCACGGAAAAGCTGGCTTCCAAACGTTACCGGCGAGCCGTAACGGGTGATAATGATGAACCGACCACCTGGGGAGGGGGAAAATGGTTTTTGCGAAACACCAAGCATGTTGCGATGTGGTGTGGTGGATCGCCCCGACACCCCCACGAGACGTGATTGATGCGCTCCCGCCATTTGGGACCCCGCTTTTCGGCCGTTGTTTTCCTCCAATAGAGTAAAGGTCTCCGCTTTGCTTAAAGCGCGACGTTGTGATGCAATTGGTGCGTCGTCTGTAATCGGAAAAAAGGTGTGAAAATCTGGCTCGTCTTTTTCTTACGGGTCTGCAAGTCACCCCCCCCTCATTTGTCGTGGCAGATGATGGCATGATGGAAAGATTATGCATGTTTATTTATTTTTATTGTACCGAATGTGGTTGGGAAATTGAAAAACATAAATAAACTATCCGCTTTATGCTCCATTGAGGCCGTGGACTTTTTGTTTTTGGTGTTGCCGGATGCCTGCAACGAAAAAATGCTTTCAGCGCCAAAAACAGAGGTGTGAAAATTGGTTGCACCAAGAGAGCTATTGCTGTTAGTCTATTGTTTTTTTAAATTTTGAACGAAATAATCATTTTAACACAGTGTGACTTTTCTCATTCGATTTTTATTGTGTTTCAGAAAAGCAAAATTTGTTTTGCCAAATGGAATAAATTGCTTTTCAAACGTTTGTTCATCAGCACTAGCGATTGATGAAATAACTGAAAACGCTATCGTGAAAGATAATTTCGAAACGAAAAAGATCTTACTATGCAGCTGTTTCCCTAACGAAAGGTAAACACTATATCATCAATCCAGCGTAGAACTTGCCAACTCCGTGTAATCGACTCGGTGTTGTTCTCCTGAGTTTCGCGTTGTAGGGCGTATTAAGTGGGGGTCCCATTATCCACTTAAACGGCACGGCAACATTGGCGGCGCGTGGTTTAGTCGGCATCCTCCGCTTCGGCATCGGGAGCGTTCAGAATCTCATTCCCGAAGCCATGCCGCGAGCGATGGTGTTTTTATGCTTTATTTATGGCGTGAATCGGCTTTCGCATTATTCGTGGTGGTGGTGTATGCGTGATGATCTGTCTGCTGCACGTTCTATGCGCGCCAGATTATACTTAGCCAGATTTCACCGTGTATGTGTGTTGTTTTCGATCAAAACATTTTTTGGAGGGCCCAACATTGCCTCTCTTCGAATGATGTTTGGTGCAAAATACCCCCTGAATAATATTGCAGGTCTCATATATATTTTCTAAAGTGGTTCTAAAGTAAAGACTATCATACTCTAACACTGGTAATCAGTTCCGTGATTCCAACTGACGGTTGTTGTTACAGTCTGTGTCTTGCTGCTCCAGAAGAACTGCTGTTGTTTGCTAGCAATAACTGCTTAAACTCGCCGTTCTAACTCAACGCCTAATGGTTAACACGCTTTATGCACTGTCTGCAACCATTGTTCCCTCCCGTTTTTTAGGATGCTGGAGCAGAAAAGGCAGAGCAAGGAGGGCGTGCGCATATTATTTATAAATATTCATGTTTACGTTGCGCTTGCTGCACGCCAGCCTTCTGGCCATCGGATGCACCTCAACTCCATCATCGACACTCATACACACACGCACATATGGTAGCGCGTGAGTCCTCACTCTGGCTTGCGTCTCGGGTGAAGTTGCGGATAAAGAAGATGGACCTACTTGGTTCGGGGGTTCTTCTTGCCTATGTTTGTTCTTTAAAGCCCATTCGTCTGATTGGACAGGCGAAAACATGGGGCCCGACGATGTTGCATGCGAAGATAATCATGCTCTCGTGAGGCGCGTAATGTTCGTAATGATGGTGCAGTTTATGCTGGAGCTGCTTCTGCATGATTGATGTAATCTTCGTACGGCGGTGTTGCTCCGCCTGACGGGAGAGGCGGAAAAAGAACCGCGTGATGTGTCTGTGCGAGCTCACGCGACCAGACGACCACCCTCCCAGGGCGTTCCTTAAAGCCGTCACAACCGTCCGGTTTGAAGCTATAAATGAATCTTTAATTTAATTAGTTCGAAGCTAAAGAGATGTGCATGCGGCTTTTGGAGCAAAGCGAATGCGCCTCCCGAATGGTTGTGTTATTTTCAAAGGTTATGATGTCGGTGCCGTTGGAAGACGCGTAGTTTGGATGGGACAATTTAAAGCAATAGGCAGTGCGGCGCTGCTATTATTAGGCCACGGGAGCTTAGGCCAGTTGGTAGGTCAACGTTAAAGGCTGGGTTGCACTTACTTACTACTTGAGTCGAAGCCGGAATCGCGTTGGAAAGGGAACACACACGGGGCAGGCGGTCCTAACTCGGGAAGGGTTTGATTGGACCCTTCCTCTCGGGGATGGGATTATTTTTTCACTTCCAAATCGAACTTCTCTAAAGTGTTCCAAAGTGTCGTGGGAGTGTACGTCGGTGGGCGATGGTCGTTTGGTACTCCCATAATTGATATGAGTTACGATAGCTACGAACTCCAGATTGGGGTCATTGGTTTTAACTTTTCTTCCCTTGTGTCCCTTTTAATAGTATGTGGTCCTCTCATTTCCCAGTGGATTAACTCTTCTGCGTGCTCTGGGAAGTGTTCCTCTCCGACCGTCTCCAGGTTAACGTCTGGTCTGTTTGATTTTTTAAGAACCATTCCTAGCTTCTGCTTTCACATTCTCTCCGCTTCGAGTGGCAGTTGCACTTGTTGAGGTTCATCTTTGATTTATCGGCGCCCCATTAGGTTTGAATGGGTGGTATGATAATGCCAAATGGTTTATTTTATCGTCAGGGAAGACGGTTTTGCGCCGGAGAGAAATAAAACATAAGTGACCGACGGATAGTTTTGGTCGTTAGCGCAGGGCAGCTTCTATAATACCTGAGAATTCTCCGACTTCTGGTTGTATTGAGATTTACGACTTACGCTGTAAAGTGGGTAACGATAAGGCAGTTGGGATTAGGTTTTATCTAATTGGAGCGTTAATAATGATACGCTCGAGGGAAGGATGAAAGTTAATTAGATGTAAATAGAATTGGCACAGTTAACATTTGATAAACATTCAAAAAAGTTTACAACAAAAAAAACTGTTTACATAAAATTTAGCAAATTCATGAAAAAGCAACTGTCAAACAATAAAAGCTAACTGGGTGAGATTTTTAATGTTATTCAACAGGAAAAAAGATTATCCCGCTAGTGAAAGTTTCATTCGAATTTTTGATAAGGCCTTAGCAACATAGATAAATCCACCCGCGGATGTTCACTCGTTTCTTCCGTGAACTCTTTCACTGTAATCTAGTTTATTTCCCACAACATTTTCTTCCTTCCTTCGGCCAGTCTCACTCTTATGCTGGTGGTAAAACGATTCGGTCACAAAAAAGAAAAAAGAAATACCTTCAACTACTTCACGCTCTGTTTTTTTTGTGTTCGATGCTTTTTAATACTTCTTATTGGTATCAGTTTCACTTTTTCCACGTGTTGCATGTGCTTTTTTCACGCATCCACGAACCGACGGCGTGTCCCCCCCATTTCCGCCGAAAGAGTAAACACTTGTTTTTTTGCTGTTGTTTTATTTCGGTGATATGCCAAAGGCGAACCCTGTCCGGCAACGTCGGTTTTTGCGAAAGTCAAGCCATCTCAAGCCATCTATCACACACACACACGTGATACGATCGTATAAGGCTGCACTTGATTTAATCAACCGACCATAAATTAGCACGCGCACCGGTCGCATCATGTTGGCCGGCGACGGGACGGATTGATGGCCGGTAGCATACGCACGATGTCGGCTGAGCTTCCGAGACACCCGACCACCGATCACCACCTTTGACCTTCGCCGGGCGGTGAACCGCTTCCGAACGAGTTCCTTCTAAAAAAGGCCCGATTAGGGGGCACCCGGCAGATCAAACAGATATAATGAGGTGAGAAACCGAACACGGTCGTCTTTGAACACTCTATTTTAGGAAATCCTTTTCGTTGTAGTTTATTTTGGATCCCCCCACCCCTCCCCCCCCAAAAAGGGTTGAAGGACGAGCGCGAATTTATTCTGTTTACGTTGCTGAAATGGTGTTTGCTGTAATGCCCATCCTACTATAAGGGTCGAAACATGTTTGGCTTCAGCGTGGCTGTTTACTACGCACTTCTCCAAGGCCTGAGGTTGTTGTTGCCCGAAAGGGAACGGTCGAGAAAGGCACGAAGATGTGGTAAATAAAAACTGGTGAAAACGTATCGATTTACGACGTCTCCGGCGTACGTGACAGGGCAGCCCAAGTGGGTCAGTCGGAGACGCTTGTCTTGTCTTGGAGCCGAACCTACCTCAACCCGTCCATCGGGGGGTCGTTCCCGGAACCGATCGGCGGTTTTGTTTGGGTTCGGGCCGGTTGGTTGGCGTCCTGCTGGTTGGTTGCGGAGGAAAGGTTGCGTCGGGTGCGAAATCAATTATCACAACGGCGCGATTCGTGATTGAAATACTTTCCGCGGTCTCTCGGTGGTCTTGCCCACAATCGCCAAGATAAACGCCATTTTCCTCCGGAACAAACACACACACACGGTCTTCGTCAACTCGCTCTTCTATCGAAAGTCATCTTGGCGCGGGCTTGGTCTGGTGGCACTTGTGTACTTCTTCACTTCAATTTTTTTTTCTTGCTCGAAACTTTTACCTCTTCCGAAAGGCCAGCTCACATCAGGCCTGCGGGGAAGCGGGGTATGCTGGCCTTGTTTTTATTTTCTTTGTCAGCTGCCTCTCTAACCGCCCGGCGAGTGCGTTTCTTTCCTGAGGATTGATTAACACACGCGGCGGAGGAAAGTGTTGCACACGAAAATAGTTCATGTTCCGAGAGTGGGCTTCTGTCGTCGGTAGAAAAAAAGAAGTTCCGCGTCCCCGGGTCCGCCTAAACGAGCGCAAGAATGTTGTCTCTGTGTCGTCTCTGTTGCAGTCGAGTTGAGGCATCCTGTGCGTTTCCAAAGAGGTGCTTCATGTGGGAAAGTTTTTAACTGGTTGCGTCGCAATTGCAAAAAAGGGAAAGATGTAGAATTCTCTGGTCAATGTCTCATCCTCTTAGTGGCTTGGTGAAGGTCTTGATCGACGACGCCAGGACGTCCTGGGAAGGTGATGATGCTATAGAGTGCCTACTTTCGTTCGATTGAATGTATACACTTAGAAAATTGTGTTCTGTATTAATGAAACAAAATCTTGGGTTTATTTTTCTTAAGTTACAAGAATATCTTCACTTCTTCTGCATAGTTAGCATCTTAGGAGTCAGCAAGAGTATCTAGTCTTGATGCTCCTATCTGATTCGACACCATTGATATGCCAATTTGCTACACTTTCAGATTCAGATTCCGTCGGATGGCAAGAGTTTTTCTTTGTGTTGATACTTGAACTCGTGGTAAACTTGCCTTGCAAAGGCTAGGGATTTGTATTTAGGTCACATACGTTCCTTCTGTTCCCGTTTTCTTGTTGGCTGTTGGAAAGAAGGACTATCTGCTAAGAACTTATATATTGAGTGCTGTTGAAGTTGATTTACCGAGATGATTTGCAGGGCCATTCGATTAGATTTACAGCGAAAGTTTATTACTATTTTATTTCCCACAAAACTTTCCTCTGTTTGACGACATGTGTCTGGCATTTACGTTTATGCACCGTCAAATGACGTAGCATACATATCTTTCGTATCGGGAAACGTGTCCCACAGCAATTTTCTTTTTGATGTCCACCATCTTGAAACTCCCACACCCTCCTTGTGTTGACATTTTTCGGCCGGCGTGTGTAAAAGTTAATGCACTCGCCAAACCGCCAAAACTTTTCGCCCCATTTCGGCATTCCGTTCGCATTCCAGGGCGGAGTTGCAGAAGAGCAAAAATAACAGCACCTCCTCCTCCTTCTCCCGTGCACCGAAGCCCCCGAAAGCTAGCGCAGGGAGTGTATATTTTTATAGCTCGTGTAACGTGCGCCACTTGCCCCAAAACACAGCATCATCCTCATCATCATCATCATTTCCATCGCTTGCAGGATGCACGTTTTTGCGTTCGTCGGCTCACGGGAACGTGGTGCGTGTACGAGATGATGATGCTGCACACACCGTGTCCGCCAACATTACGGGACGGCACAGATTTATGCTGCGGTGGCATTTTTCGGCTGTTTGTTGCTGCGTGAAATCGTGTCGCGCGGTTGTGTGAGCCGAGCGTGCGGAAAATCGGCCGCGTGTTGGATGGATTTGGGTTTTTCTTGGGGTGTGCGACCGTGTTCTGGCATCGTTCCATCGGCAGCACTCGAATGTTGCGAGTTTCGAATCTCGTCGAGGAAGGAGGAGAAAAACACGTTGGGAAGGGAAGAAATATTCGGCCACAAGAAAAACTGTTTCCACTATATGTTGATGAGTTTATCATGAGAGTTTTCGTTGTCTCGAAAAAGAAAATCAAGCTTTTAAATAATTTAAATGTTGGAAAACAACAAAACTGTCAATCAATGTTTGCCGTATGGTTTTTAAAATACTGTATTTGCTCTAGTAAAATATAGAAGCATAAAATTGTTTAACTTCATGGTATCCAACAATAAGGCGTATTTTATCCAGGTTCTTTTTTTCCCTCCACAACACACGGTTCCTTCGCTCAATGATCAAGCTATCGCCAAATTCAACTAACCTTCATCACTGACCTGCGGCTTCGCG
Source organism: Anopheles coustani (assembly GCF_943734705.1). Taxonomy (NCBI): domain Eukaryota; kingdom Metazoa; phylum Arthropoda; class Insecta; order Diptera; family Culicidae; genus Anopheles; species Anopheles coustani. Next base: position 73,077,210 of record NC_071289.1, read on the forward strand.
CCATAAAGTGTGTCCGATAATGAACCACGTCGTTCGGACTTGTTTTTTTTTTTTGTTGATTCCTCCGCTCGTTTGTAAGCCGTTCTCCTTAGATGAATTTATTCGATCACTTTACTCGTGGTGATGAATCTTTATGCTTATTTTATTGCCATAAAATTCTGTCCTTACGAGTGGATTCTATTGTGATTGATTTCATGCAGTCCGTTGCCTTTTGACGGTGGCAAAGTGTGGTGATAAAAATTTGTCCGTCAAAATGCTCCTGCATAAACATACCGCAACCAACTTGTGCCACCTCTGTGTTGCATTCGAAGCGGCAAGTGTGTGAAAGTGAACAAATTGGCAGCTTGATAGAATGTTTGGCACGGCAAGTGCTCAATGGGTATGCAAATAATGTTGCTATGCTTCGTTTGGTTTGCCTTAAACAATGTGTAGTGAAGGTTTTCGGGTTCCTTTCTCTAATTGAATAATGTTATAATTTCCTAGGTAAGCTACTTTCATCCACTGTCCTGTTTGGTTGCTCAAACGACGTGCCTGAACCAACATAGATTCGAAGCGATAATGCTTATTGTTATTGGATTATGTCGCGTCTAAGGCCGGCAGTCCGTATCGAGCTCCCGTTTTGCACTAAAGTGTCGCCGAAGAAAGGAGATATCTTCCTCGATAGCTGCTCGACGACCAATTGTGATGCAATTAGAGTAGCGTTTCCCTGTTTTATTTCGTCTACAATTAGTCACGGAACGGAGCTGCAGCTATGCACATCACCGAGAGATAAATTGATTTGTCCATGCAGTATGCCCAACCAATTACGCTAGGAAAAAGGGCGGTCCAGAGAACCAATAGACGATGACATTTGGAGCACCCGGGCGGCGTTCGAAAGTGGCGTGTGCACCCCTCCAACTCCAAGCCGTCTCGGTCCGCTATGAGGGTGAAGGGGCTTAAAGCCGTAAAGCGCAGGGGCACCGGTTGTTTTTCCGTTTTCCACCTGTAACACAATTAAATGTGGTTCCGTTCCACCGGTTTCACGTGGCGGGCTTCCTTCAAGAGAGCGTGCGGGGGTGGCGTGGGTAGGAAAGGGGTAGTAAAAGTGGCGGGGTGTGTATGCACTGCACTAAAGCGATTGGTCATTATTGAGGCTTTTTTGTTCCTAAATCTTGCCACACCACGGCTAAAACAGTCAACCGCGTAACTATTGGCCGGTTTAATTGCTGACTCTTTCTCCGTTTCCTCGCAGGCTTTTACCTTTTTCCTGGCCCGAGTGGAAAACCACTCGTCTTTTGATTTTTTTTTGTTTTAGACAACCCAACCGTTTTTTAATCTTTCTATGACTATTTCTACACCCGGTGATCATCTCTCTTCGAAAGCTGCGCTGTGTAAAGTGGTCAGTAGTAGTCGGGAAAACCGCCCACACTGGCCCCGCGGAAAAGTGGCCTTCCCAACGATATATCTTTTTGGTAAAAAAATGTGGCGAATTAAGTACGATTAATTCGTGTCTGCTGTTTTGTTTTTTGTTTGGTGGTTCATTTTTTGTTTTTCAAAACTTCTTTCAATGAAACGAGCGAGTTGAGTTGAGGTTTGCCGATTCATAGTGTTTCGTGGCTCCAGTTTCATCGTTTTTTTCATGCGTTTCGTGACTAAACGGTTGACTGATTTGGCTTTCGATGCAAACATAACCCTCCCACCCTATGGGGTTTGAGTGTCATTCACAAAAAAAAAGAAGTTTCACACACCAAAGTTGGACGCATTTCACAGCGGGTTTGTAATGGGTTTTACTAAAACCGCACTAAATGAGTGATATGTCTACGACGAAATAGTGTATGTATCCAGAACTCGATTATTCGAGACATTGATGGAATGGTTTTGGTTCCGTCATCTTTTATTTTTTCGTGTCCGTATGTTTTGCTCTAAAAAACTAAAAAAAAAACGGCCTAGGTGCTAATAGTTTTGGGGACTTTACAATTCGGCAAGATTGACTTTACGATGTTCACGCAAGAGTAAATAACAGATTTAATGGAGGTTGATGAAGTGTGAAATAAAGTTAATGTGTGAGGTTTGCAGACAAACTTAATTTGTTGTTGTGCTGTTGTTGTTTTCTTAGGTCTAAACGTCTAGAACGTCTTCTAGGATTTTTATTTAGTATTCAGTAAAAAAAGATATAAAAATAACTTAAAAGGTTAATAAAGATAGTTTTTAATTGCTTGTAAACACGCGTGTCCAGCAGGGGAAAAAACGAGTCACAACCTGACTTCCTTCGTTATCATGCGGCGAGACACGATGGCGTGGGCTAAACTTAGACGAAAAAGAACGAGTTACAGCAAATTACATTTGCGATATTAGGCACAGGAGGCAAACAAAGCTTTTTCGGAAAAAAATCCTTATGAAAGTTTATCATCGTAAGCACCGACGACGCCTTGGAGTGCGTGTGCAATGCGAAACGGCTGTGGCGAAAGACGTAATCTTTTCGACAAAGAAATGTATTCTCGATGAACTCAGCACTTCCATCCGCTTGCGCCGGAACGATTTGTTTATGCAATCGCACCATTTTTGCGCGCACTTCCCGCGTCGCCACGGAAAACCGTACCCAGTTACCCGATCATGCGTCGAAAATTAATCAGCTAAAGTGTGTCTTCTCGCGGGCCACTCGCGGCTTTTCCTGTTTATGTTTATGTTCCTGTTCTTCGAGTTCAGCAGAAGTAAACTCTCCACTTAGCCATGGCACCGCAGGCTGAGCTCTGGAGTGGTTGTGGCCAGCCGAAGGGAGGTCTCATTTGTTTGAAATACACACCGGAACGCACCACCGTCAAACGCCAATTGTCTGGTGACAAAGACCATTGACACATGCTTGAATGAAGCGCGCGGTTAGCGAACCCTTCGAATGGGGGGGAGGGAGAGGGTTGCAGTAGGGAGTACTGGGGAATTGCAATTTCCATCAACCGGTCTTCAACCGGAAGGAAGCTCCGTGCAGCTGCAGGCTGCAAATGAAGAAGTCTTCCCGCAGAAGCATAATGGCATAGCCTTGAGAGTTGTGGTATCCGTTCCCTACGGAAAATTCCACTACGATGAGATGTTGGAAAAGAAGGCGGTTGCATATATTGCTTTCAAGTCATCTTTTTTCCATAAAGACATTTACTTTTTTCTACAAATATGAGTCGGTTTAAGTTTTCTGCAGCAATACGTCCGAGTGGAGCATTAGGAGAAAATAGGGCTCGATAACTCTTTTGCATAGTTTTTCGAAACTATTTCTTAGTGCAAACTTTTTGTTCATTTTGAACTTCTGTTTCTACTGAAAATGTTTTAAATGTTTCTGCACAAAGTGCATCTTTAATTCTTTCTTTCATGTTAGACTTTCATTAGTATTAATTGGTACATACTAAAACATTGAGTAGCAAGCTGACCCGTCTTCCCTTACCATGTACTTTGTTTTCTCTTCTCATCTTGAATTTGGCTGTGTCCGTTATTACCTCTTCTTCATGTTTACCCACTGTTGGAAGTGGAACGAAATCTGTATGAATTGCGGGCTGCAAACTTTTATGCATCCGGCGGGACATGACTCCGAAGCAAAACATTAAATCCAATGCATCGGCCGATTCAGACCGACGTTGGGCTGCAGCTGCAGTTTAGTTGCAGTTGCCGCTCTTCAATTCGTTTCGCTTACTGTATCTGTGTCTTCTGCGCCGCTATGTTTGATGTTTTTGTCACGCTGCGATGTTACCCTTGGAGGCAAAAATGTCTGGTTCCACTGGTAACGGCCATTTGTTTCATGTTACCATTTGTTTTTTTTTGTTTTCGCCACAAAAAAGTGGGAAAATTTGCAACCATGGGAAAACGTGTCGAAGCGGGTAGAGGTAGATGAAACATGAAAAAAAAACATAACAAAAACAAAACTATGCCACGGAAAAGCTGCACGTCGGAAAACACCGACCAAATGCCGGGGACAACACTTTTCATTCCACTCGACGCTACCGTGTGCATTTTGCATCTGCATCCCGTTGCATCCAACTCGCTGTGGACACCGCTTTACGGTTTATGGAATGGAAAAAAGCAGCTTAACTTTTGCGCGGGATCATTATGAAAAGAAGAACAAGTGTTTTTTTTTGTTTGTGGTGTTGGAAAATGGGAAAAATGTGACTACAATTAGCGAACGATTTGCGTCGGTGTAGCTTTTGTAGTCGCTTGGGTTTTACGTTCGTTCTCGTCGCAAGTGGTTCAGTGGTTCGGATTGTATTTCCCCGATCGCCTTGTTGTTTCTGCTGCGGGAAAACGTTGTCAATTCGTTTATGGTGTTCACGTGTTTTTGTTTTCCTTTTGCACGGCCATGTTTATTTGATTTACTTGCATGTTTCCATCCTGTTACAATAAGAGTATTATTTGCATGTGTGTTGTTACATGCTACTTGTTTAATGTTAGAATTCGTAAGCATTTGTCATATTTTTACATTACATTCACAGTTCAGCAATATATTAAGTACTAACAAATATTTTCTAATCACCAGCTAACGAAACTTTGTTTCTTTCATCAAGAACATTAAGCAACGAAAGGCAATAGTGAAAGTTAAAGTTCACGTCATTGCTATCGACTACCAAACATGGGCATACACAATTTACCGTCACACCGAGTTAGCATAGTCGAGCACGTTGGCTAGTTTCTTTTTACATAATCGAACCCATCGATGCATGCTTTTCCCACGAAAGGTAAATGCAAACCAGGTGTGTGGTTAATGCAACAGGGCTGAACAATGGTGGTGACTATACAAACCCTTCGCTCATGGATCGTTAAGTCGCCTTAGAACCCTGGAATGGTAGAGAAATGGTAGAGTAAGCCGACTCAGAAGCCTCTCTCTCAGCACCGGAAGTGGCAACATGTGGATGCTGGCGGTCGACCAACTCTCAATAGGAAAGCTTTCCAACATGAACTTTATTGAGATCATGAACAAAAACTATACTCCATTGAAATGTATCCCCTGTTACAATGTCACTAAGCTTCGTTTGTTCCATATGACGCTTTTTTTTATCCTTCCATCGTTTGGCAACTCTGTGGTGTAAAAGAATTATAAAGACTAAGTACATGCAGTTGGGGGTGTATTGTAATGGGCAAGCGTAGCTAAACCGATCAGCTCGCACAACATCGTTTACATGATGTCGGTACTAAACGTGTGTTGTTGTTGTCGGCGAATGGTTTACAGTTTGAAAGGTGTCCATTTTGCCATATTTCTACCGGCACGAGCTATGTTGGGGAGGTGCATAGTCGGACCCCCCTCCTCCCCACACGTCTCTCTCGTTCACTGTTTTGCAGTATGTTTTTCCTTCCGTCATGGAGTGGGAAACGGCAGCCGGCATGGCGACGGACAGTGGTTAGATAAATATTCAATTTGAACCATCGATCCGTGAAATTATAATCCTCCGACGATCGGAACGTTGTTTGTGGATGCGTGATGTATGCTAATCGTGCGAGGGGGTGGTTTTTTTAAGCCTCCCCCCGTTCGCCTTCTTTGGCTAACGTTTTTCCGGCCCGATCGCGGAATCGCGGAAGTTTAGTGAAAGAAGCGAAACTTTGCACGCGCCCAACTCTCTTCCGTGGGCCTTGGGCGAAGCCTGCGGGCGGGATGCGGGAAACTGGCTGGAGGGTTGAGGTTGCGGTGAAAACAGAAATAATAAACCACCGCCGGACATATCCATCCGGGAGAACGGTCGTGTCCCGTCTGACCGTCGAGAGTCGTAAAACAGTCGTTGTGTCGTTCGGTTTGTTGATAGTTTTTTATCTTCATACGAGTTTTTATGCCGACACGTCGTGAGTAAAGCCAATTGGGTGCGTTTATGTTGGAAATCTGCGAATTGAACCTGCCCTGTTGAACGATCGCTCTTGAACTCCCGCTTTGCATGGACCCCAGGGGGAGGGGGGAATATTGAACCGAGCGAATATTTATCGCATCAAAATCCTTGACAGCAGAATTAAAGATTCTGTTATAAATCCCTGTTCCGTGTATGGGGTTTTTAAATCATAAAACGATAAACTTCCCCATCATAGCTGCATCATGTTCACGAAAGCTCTCTGTGAAGAAGTTTAAAAGAAATGGTGTTGATTTTTTTTATTTTTCTTATGCAAATCGGTGGAATTTATTATTTATTAAATCTTTTTTATTTCATTTTTACCTTTTTCTAGAACCTGTATGTGCGTCTCTTGATTGTATTCACCAAACCTGGGATAAATATATTGTAAGTAACTGTTAAACTTATTGTTTTAATCATGAAGAGATGAAATCGATATAGTTTTATTGAAGTAACTATTAAACTATAAAATTTTCTCAGTGAATTTTCAAAGTTAAGTTAACCCTTTCAGGACCCTAAGCTGTTCAAAACTAAAATTGGCAATAAAACATAATATTTTGGCTATTTGGGGTGTAATATAAGAGAATATCACGAGAAAAACCTAGCAGTATGTGTAGGTTTTTTTTTATAATTTCTTGGGAAATATTTTTCCCTATGAACCATAAAAGTAAATAAATAACCAGTATAGTTATGATATCGGAATTTCTTTTATTAGCTATCCCCCACAAATTATATAATAAAAATTCTAAAAAATGATCTTATCCATAAAAAAAATTATAAATTCATCAACTTGCCAAATACAAAGTTTTTGTTGTTGGTTAAACGCACGAATGGTTTGGTTTTGGAGCAATAAATTTTGATAGTTTTTTTTTGTTTATTCGTTCAGAAAGACGTTTGCCGCCTTTGACATAATGTTTTCTTTTATGTTTCGTTTCAAAAGTATCGTTTTGATAATAGTTGAACTAACAGTAACGAATTTTGTAGATGGGAAAAATACTTTAAACAATTCATACAAAATATAGCATTTCAATGTAAATGATTGATATAAAACTTTGTACTTTAGTTGTTTTTGCATTGTGTTCGTGATGATAAATGTTGTTCCGTGATAGTTGATTAATACGAAAAAAGTACTCGGCGCCAACAGAAGATCAATGTGTCATTTTCCATAACCACATCAACCATCGGAGGAACTTCTGGAGTGACCCTTAGGATTTCCCGGTGTCCGGTTGCACTTTTCCACTGCCACTTATCCATCGCTTCGTGTTGCATTTTCTTCTACTGACCGACTTTCTCTTTGCGCTCCTGGACAAATCTGTTTGTACAGCTGCCCATTGCTCTTCCAGTGCGTGTTCGTTATCCTTCGAGGAGTCGGCCCCTCAGCTGCTTTGCATGCACTGCGAAGCGTTGACCTGATTTACCAGCAGTCGACATAAATGTTCGCCCTCGCTAAGGAGTGCTGTCTGCTTCCTTTCTTGTTTTCCTGTGTCTGCTCCAAATCGGACCACATCGGGGTTGGAAATTGTGTCAAACTCCTGCCGGCAATGGTTTCGATGCAAAAATTGAACTAAATATCAAAACACACCACAAACCCACAACATCTCGCACCCCGGAGAGAGAGAGGGAGAGAGGTGGTTACTTTTCACTGCAGCTCGTTGCAGTTGGAGTGTTTCTTTTCCAGGTTCTTATTGTGGACTCACCTTATCTGCCAGCCAGTATCTTCCCTTCGGCACTCTCGTTCGAGTCGGTTCGATTTGCGTGCCCCGTTTCGATAAGAGAGGAGTCGTTTTACTTTCATCCACTTCTTTCTATGCGCGTTGCATTCCCACGCGATGCACGATGCAAGCGCACCCGGAGGAGAGACCCGGCTAATAAATCAATAACGCCTTGCGTGAAGCACGCGTTCGGTACCGCCATCCCAAATGGCGGTGTCACGTGTACTGGTCGTTTTTATTTCATCCGGGGAAGTGAAAACATCCACAAATACTCGCGCGCTATCTGAAAAGCCCCCCCGATTTGTGGGTCTTCCGCCAGAGCTTTGCGTCATGATTTGCGGTTGTTTAGAAAGTTGTTCCAATCCCGTCCTTTGGGTGACTTACCGGTTCGCTCGTGGGGTTCCTTTAAAAGGCTTCGACGTGCTGAGCCGGTCCCGGGCGGAGGTGGGAGGTTCTTCGGAGGGAAACATAAATGCATCCATCCCCCTGCGCTCCCCTTCCGAACCCCCGGGGGTTTGTGCTGGGAGTCCCGTTTTCGCGCCGCAGTTCAAATTGGAACAACATTTCGCCCAACCGAACAGCATAAATCAATCGCGTTGGGCTTTGCACGGGGGAGAACTGAGGAGCTAGACGCAATAGACGAGGAGTTGGTCGTTATGAGGCTTGATGCAAATGTATATTGTATCGGTTTTCGGCAGAGCACCCATCGGAGTTTGACTCGGGTTTCCGGTGGTTTCCTCGTTTTTCATGATCGTCGCCAATGGTCTTCGCCGTCATTGTTCGCCTTATTTTCCAAACCAGCAAACGGACCGGAGGGCAAGCAAGATAAATTGTGCCATAGACGCCCGGTCCAAGATAAATGGGCCAACGTAATCCATCTTGCTCAGGGCGCCCTTACCGTTGTCTGGCGGAAATACGGAGCACGTTTCCGATTGGCTTTTCTTCGATCTGCCTTCACGAGAACTCGTAGGACACGCCGTTCGTGATGGATGCAGTTATGCCGGGCGTGTCGTGTATGTTTGTTTGTCTTATTGTGTTTTCTTTTTCGTGCATATTTTCCGAACAACGCCGGCGTGAATGGTGACACGCGCGGAGCATTTCTCGTGAGCACAATTCGTGTGCGGCTTATTTATGTTCGGCCAGAGCGTGCGCGACATACATAGCTCGAAATACCTGGGATTTTAGAAGCGTATGAGATGAACACATCATAGGAGATGTGTTTTGAAAGCCCCCCCTCTTGACGTTGTAGGGAAGTTTGAGGAAATAACTTTGAACGGTTCGTGGGAATTAAGAAGAACAATTTATTGTTCTAGAACATCCCAGAAGTTGCTCCTAAAGATGTTCCGCATTAATCTATAAGAGTTACGGATGATCCCAACGAGTTTGGATATTTAATCCAAGGGTTATCGACATCTCGCTCGACTTACGAGTCTGTGAGCCACGAAAGTCCTTGAGAATGTGTGAAGTTCTCGGTAAAATCCGGTTCGGAGATCCAAAGCAAGGCAATAGGTCAAGCCATCCAAGCCATCCCACTTGCGTATGCAGGCCATGCACTGACGCTTATGGTGAATAATTTGCATGCAGAAAACACCTTGCATCGTCCAACGCGTTCGTTTTCTCCCCTTTCGGAAATACATTGCAGAAGAAAAAATGTAGGACAGAAAAGGAGAGTATGTGGAGTTTTAAAATTTCATATTTTCCCTTTTACGAGCGGACCTTCGTGGGTACGTGGGACTCACCAGAGTAGCCCACGGGGCCAATCGTTCGGGGTCTTAAAATAAAGTTGGACGGTTTGCAAGGTCCAGTTGTGACGCTAATGGACGCGATAGTGAGAGAGAGTTCATTGGCCAGAACTGTTCGACACCTTTTGCTGGACAGGTTGATAAATTGGTGTCCGTTTTTTTCCGTCCGGAAGCGACGACTCTTCCGACAGGTCCTGTCACGAAGTTCGCTACAGGGAACATGTAGCGCCTATAGCCTTGCCTGAAACAGTAGGCGAACCTGCAGAAGTAAAGAGGTTACCCAGAAACACACCTGGGTTGGTTGGGTACTTTAAAGCCAATCAGCATCGTATGTCCTCGAATTATTACTCACGCCATACACAAAACACTGAGTGTGCTGCGCCACTCGAGTAGTAGACAGAAAGCGCGAACTAACTCCACACGCCGTACGGCCGTTCGAAGGTGAGCCTTACTCCATTTAAGGAACGATTCAATTAAACTGGATCCAGCATCGGATCAGGAGGAGGAGGATGTGAGTCCGGAGACCTATCCGAGGGGACATAATATCGCTTGTTCTCGTTTCGCTCGGGGTAACTCTGTAGGTGAAGGACGTACCGGATGGACGGAATCGCGATATGATCATCGATTAAGTGATCGATTTTTGGTCCGACTTTAGCTCCATGATGAAGTTATCAGGTGGCGGAGTGGAGTGGAGCTATAATTGCCGAGCATCGGTGTGTCTTGTTTTGTTCCTTCTTCCAATCACTTCCCTTACACTTTGTGGAGTCCGAAGTCAATCTGTGGTCGGTACCTTTTTCTTGTCGGCAATATCTGCACAACTTTTCTTGCCGCGGGGAAAAAAAGGCTAGCCAAAGCACGCGCCTACCACCTGTCGCTGTTTACGACTAAGCTCAGCCCATTGACGGTCGAATTACAAGCATCAGATTGCTAACGACAAATCGTACCGGGTAATTTGACTTTAGTGTCTCCTCCGGGGCACCGTTGAGACTCTCCACGCCAAAAAGGTCAAGATGAGAAGGAGAAGAAGCAGAAGAAGAAAAAGAAGTATAAGTCCATGTTGCTTGTTATGGTTCCCGGCCTTCACTGGTCGCGTCAGTAGATGCAGATGAGTCTCATCTCTGGATGGTGACGCTATCGACAGCGTTTCTGGATTCCCGGTAGCTGCTATCAGCACCATAATTATGCACCGGACGTTGTCACATCGCGTGCCGGAATAAGCAGACACCGAAGGGCGGGCTTGGTAGATGAGAGGGAAGGCAATCTGCAAGTGTGCGCCGAGTGTGCGTTCTTTTGTTATTGCGCTAAGAATGGGGCTTAATCACGTGCTATATCTCACAAGAACTGCGCTCGTTAGCAGCTAACGTAATGATGTATACCTTTTACTTAGTTTGTTATTTATGCAAGGAGTCTCCATTCGCTTATGAATCACTTCTGAATCAAAGTTGATTTAGTTTGTAGTTTATCACACATGAGTGCCGGCCTCGAATAATTCATCCTGAAGCAGTACAACTGAAAATGGTCCGTTTGGAAGTGTACTTGGAGGGGGAAGTGTTTCTTCTGAAAGCCTCATATCTCCGTCATGTTACCAGCTCGTACATCCTCATATGAAGAATTCACCGGTTGAGAGTTTGCCTTTTGTAAGCTTTTTGTCTTTAGTTCTTAATGGCTGACAAGTGCATACATTTTGTACAGCTTCTATTTGGTTCGGAAATAGCTCGTTACATTTGTGTGATTCAACTTGAGTTGGCGGTTTTTATTTGTGCTTCAAAAGAGACTAAGCGCTGAAAACCATTCCACATCAACACCGTTGCATCTCGTATGCAGAATTGCAAATATGCGTGCTAAAAGCTTATCTAAATGCAGCAAAATCGTGCTGCTGCATCGTGCGCTGCGCTCCTGTGTTTTGTTAAACGGTGTGAAGCAGCTCATTTGTCCTCCCCGCCGAGCCTGAAGACAATCGGGGAATAATTTATCTCCATCCCTCATGCGGCCAGACCATGTTGTTGTCGCTGCATTTCAATGTGACAAAGTGTCTTGCCCTTTTTCGGGGGCTGCTACCATCGTGCCACCGTTTAATCTCGGCGAGCTGAAGCCGTGGCCGTCCGTGGTTATGGGGGTTGCCTTTAAAACAGTTATCAAACCAGATGCACACCCAGGTCGCTACCGGGGGCCGGATGTTGGTTTTCCCCGCCTCGTGCCCGTGAAGCTTTCCCCGAGCCGGCCCGAGGGAAATAACACATAACAAATGAGCTCCGAACGGGTTGGTGATGCCCAGGGCAGATGCGTGCCCGCCGATTTGGATTTCTTGATGAGCTGATTTAATGTGGCCATTGTATGCTAAGCGGGATCGGGTGGCTCGGTGGCCCAGTGCCCGACGAAATTTCGGTTCGTGGTACGACGGATGATGTCAGAATTTTCCCATCGTTCGTTCGTGGAAACGGTAACGCGAGAGAGGAAGGTGAGCGAGACCGTGCTGTCATTCGGGAGATAGAGATAGAGAGATAGATTGGGGCTCCCAGGTTTCTTGTGACAGCTCGCGGGGTTAAAGTGATGCATTAATTTACCGCGCATCATCAGTAGCGATCCGTGGTTTCGGAACGAGACGCTGAAGCTCGCCTGCCATTTGTATCTCGTTGTGGCAAATGGCACCGAAAACAATCACACCTTTCCATCGACTCGATTCGTGTGTTCATTTGGTCTGGCAATGCATTTTTCGTCTTCTGTTTCAATGATTGGCCCGCTTTTCTCGCAACGTCATCATCTTGACACACGCCAGTGTCCTTACCGTGACGTAAGGGTGGTGTGGCTCAACCCCAAAACTGCGTGGTAGTTGTCAATTTCTTTTCGTTATTTTTATGCAACACCTCGCCGCTGCAGGTTCGCTGCACGCGGCCTGCCGAAATCTGGTTCGCGCGATTGGATCAGAAGCTAATTTGACAGGCCGGGCGCGCATAAAGTGAGCTGAGAAATGGGTATCACCTTCCCCCTTCGGGGGGCTCAAGCATGTTTAACTGTTCCCATGAAATGGACCACCAACCGACGCCGGTTTTGATCGGTTTGTGATATCTGCCGATTTGGGACGTTGTGCAGTGTTTCCGCTAGTGGTTATCTAAGGCCGACTTGCTCCAGATATTTAGCTTCACCGCGTCAATCACCCGGGGTGGCAAGTGAGGGTGCATATTGTGCGCGGCATTCCTTTATGTTGTTACATTGCCTCGGGTGGATCGGCTTGATTTTGGGGGTAGATTTGCGTTTTCTCACTTTCGAACGTCATGTAAAACGCGCGCGGTCCCGCTGTTACATAGTAGAGTTTGTGGTTGGCGAGGGTCGTCGCCACTTCAGCCTGACACACGCGACTCCCTTTTTTCTTCCCTGCGGGCAATAAAACCCCACTTATTAAACCTTTCCTTTCGAATGTGTTGGACGCCATGATTGCACACCCATTTGGGTTGATAATGCTGCCACGAGTGCAAACGTGTGATGTTTTTCTGACAAAGATTTCCGCCTTGAATCATTTGGATCTCGCGTTGGTGTGTGTGTTTCATAGGAGAACGGGGAGCAGTTAAAGTAGAGTTCGTATAAAAAAAAAACGAATAGGAGCCGGAACTGAGTCTGAAGTGCATCGGGGAAGGAAACACTGTGTGACGGCTTATCGTGTCCGCTGAGAACCGAGAACAGATTCGACCGCCTAACGAACCTAGTAGACTCTTCAAAGTATTTGTCCCGTGTGGGAACGGCGTGATTTTTCTCCCCATTTAATAAACCTAAGGCGACCCTCACCAGCGAATCATCAGCATTGTAAGTTTATTACCATTTGATAACTAAATTGCCAGATGCCTGAGAACGTGGAGAGGTCGTTCTATTGTTGTGTTCCCGGAGGAAATTGACGCCCGCTTCCTTGCCGGTACGGAAAGTCGTAATAAGCATGCATGTCGCTGGTTTCTAGACGTTTATACGGCACACTTCCGGCGGACTAACTCTCGCCTCTCGGATGGTTTGTTTTTCAAAATGGATTCTGGAAAGAGAATCTCCCAAAAAAATATTAATGCTTTTATCGTTTCTCTTTGTAGTTTCGTAACACGGAGATGGAAATAATTACCCACCCTCGGAATGCCAGCTGCCGTGTAGGAATTATCAAATTGGGATCAAACCATTCTCTTCGGGCCATTTCCAGGGTTCGAAAGTGTTTTTCCATCCTCTTCCCTGCCTTTGACTAATGAGTGGCTCGACAAACTTTATCGATCATGCGACGGTGAACTGTTAATTACCGCTTTGCTTGACCGTTTTTCGAGCGTCTTTCGAGCGCGTGACGCCACTATCCCGCGGAATGGAAGGCTTTCTGGTACACACTGAAATAAAGACATACGACGGAAGGAACGCAAGGGAAAAATCGGGGCCAACGGGAACAACATCAGTATAAACCGTCGGGCGAAGAAGCTGACGAATAAGTTTAAACTCTCATGAACCGCAAAAAGCGACCACCAAAAGGTAGCAATCAGGATGGCAGCTGCCGGACCGACCAGCCTTGTGAAGGTCAAACGCAAAGGTGCCGGCCTCGAAGCCGCCGCCGGCGACCGACTTCTACCGAAGATCGTCTTATTTTCTCGCCGCTTCCCTCCTTTCTTCGAGACGACGGTCGCCTGACGATCGTTAAACCCTCCGAAGAGAATTCAATAAGCGGACGAGCGTTTTTCTCTTGTCTTCGTTACCTTTCCAAAATCCACCAGGGGTGCTCGCTTCTTCAGAGGAAAAGGTGTCATGTTCGGTTGAAAGTGGAGTTTGTTCCTGGTCGCTTTGTTTTTTGTTGTCTGCAGAATCGGTGGATTGCTTTGCTGGGTTATTTCTTGTGCCCTCGGGTGGGATGACGAAGAAGAGGGCCGGGTTTTGGAGTCCAATGATGGAACACGACGGCGATGGCACCTAGGGCTTTTCGTTGTTTTCGAATAGCCAAGCGAGAAGTAATAAGAAAAATTATTCAATGTGAGGCTTAGATTGCGTGTTTTGTAGAGATAAAACCCCATTTGACGTCAAGCAAGTAATTATAAGGGAAGTAAGTAGTTAATGATTTTTAGACAAATCGGTTTCAAACTGTTTGGTAAAATGATTTTAAAACATGGTAAAAATATACAACTTTTTCTCGCTCTCGTTCCAACAATCAAATCGAAATGAATCATCCGTAAATTGTCCGCTCAGATCATTTACCTCTCTGAAGTTCATACCACAAAATTAAGTGACGCCCCCGAATTGCGTCCGACCCAGCATCGACGTCCGTCTGTTGTGTGGCTGAAGATATTTTCCTTGAACTCCCTCCCGGACGGCCATCGCTCGCCAACAATCAATCTGTGCCCATCTTTGGGCTAGTTTTCTTACCCATCGTATCTTATTCGCCTTATTAATGATAGTCACCCACCGCAGAACTGCCCACGTGGTGTTTCGTGGGTTGTCAAAAGAAGAAGTAAAAACGTCTTGCGGATGCCATTGTTTCGCCTTTTTCGGAGCAACGTTTCGGGCTTAGACCTTCTGCGTTTTCTGCGCAATCGATGCGTTCGCGATGCGAGAGGGTCCATTTATTTCTGCGTTTGTTAATTGCGGAGCCGATTAACTCCTACTACAGCTAAGGACAGACACCAAAAAAAGTGTGTTTTTCCAAACGTGGGAACACATACGTGGTAGTTTCGACATTCGGTGAAGGAAAATGGGACGTTTTCTTCTCTTTCGGACACTCGGCCACTTGGGATCGCGAGGTGGTTTATTAATTCCTCCACGCTTCGATCAACGCACGGCAGCATCAAAAGTGTTCGATAGATATCTTACTTTTACTTTTTTTTTGTTGTCTAATGAAATAATTATCCATGTCGTTAGTTTATTACGCAGAAACACCTCTCGTTCGTTATGCGAACGAATATTCGCGGATGGTGTATTGCGAATCAATTTACGAATTTGCAGAAGGTGCTTCCCAAAATAGCGCAATGACTTAATGATGAGATTTTTTTAAATAAAGTTTTCCTTTTTTTCTCGAGACTCGTATCATGAAATTGGTATGTTTACGAATTTTTCTGCTTCACTGTGCTTTGTTGAATTTTAAATATTCACCACCAAACCGCATGGATAATTTTTCATTTTTCCATCCCATCTGACAACATAAGTTAACATTTCCGCCAACAGAATTTTCCGTAATCTTACAAATTGGATCGTAATTTAATTCTAGCGCGCCCGCGCGGAGGGCGTTGCTTCTTCGTGCGGTTTGTAAATTCAACTGTTAACCTTAAATCGATACCATCGTAAACATTCCGTGATTGAGCCATATTCCCATGAAGTTTGTCATCCTCGTCGCGTCCCCGGTCTTTCTTTCGGAGTCCTTTACCCCACTACGCTTAGCGTGTGAAAGTATGCAGATCGTATGTAACTCCCTGCAAACCGCCTCCCCGTCCCCTTTGCATGCCACCGCGGGGAATTACGGTGGAATTTGATCCGATTGCGTGACGTTGGGTAGTTATAATAATTTTCCGATGCCACATAGCTGCCCAAGGGTGAGAACACGGTATATCCTGGCTGAGGACGGAAAGGATGGTGGTCAGATTTTTAAGTTCATCACAGTTTGTACACAAAATAATCCCTTGGTTGGGTGGCAGAAGTTTTCGCGTGCATAAAGAAAACCACACCTCGAAACGTGGTTGGAACGGAGATTGAAGGAAGATCCGGTGTGTGTGCAGTTTTTGCAGCTGGCTATCGTTGGCTTATGTTTTAATTAATTTAGTGAATTATGGTACCGACGTCAGAGGGAGCAACTTTCAGCCACGTTCCGACCGTGCCTTGATGGCGGCGAATGAAATAATGTCATTGTCTGTTGATTACGCTGGTGAAGGCGATGGTTTCGTAGACATTTCGGACAGACGTAACCGATGGGTTCTAGAAGGTAATAGATAGTTAGCCGCTTGCATTTTGCTGCATCGCGTGACCTTCAGTATTCTTATTCGTTGGATGATGTCACTATGATCTTCCTTCAACAGGAAAGGATTTGAAAAGAATAATATGGAGGTTTCTTTTATTGTCATTCGTTGCACTGGGCATTAGCAACGTTGGACTCAATAGTATTGATTTTTGTTCGGATTTTTCTTGATCCAATTACTTCCCAGGAGGACGTCATTCGAAATAGGAATGTGCAAATAGTTGTATGTCTTATGCCTTGTGTATTGAATCAATAATGTTTCAGCGCGTTGTGGTCGATCTAATTTGTCTTCAGGGAAACATCAACGAATTGCTGTTGGATTGCAACCAGTAAGATGTAACAATGATTTGATGGACCAGAGCGCATACTCCCGAGACATCGTTGATGAAACATTCACAACTTTAGTTTGCAGGGAAGGTCAAACCTCCGAGAAACGACATTGCCCATAAAGGGAATTCCGGTCGGTAGGCATAATGCAGGCGCATAAAGAAATCCAATATGCTGCGAGGGTTGCGATAAGCATACGGCACATCCGTACCAGCGTTGCAGCGTGCCATTATGAATCCCCAAGGAATAAGGTTGCAAGGGGGACGTGGATGCTATACACGGGATGACACGCACCCAATCCCGCTGTTTTGTAATAAAAGTAAACCTACAATAAATATCGGGAATGTCTCAGATAACACGACGAGTCTCCCTGCACGTGGCGTGCGCGGAACATGCACACGAACCAGCACGCCGTATCGATTGTAGCCACCTTCGGATGGCTTCGTAAGAAAATCGTACCAATTTGGGTGCAATCGATCGCGTCCGGCCACTTCTTCGACGAGATTTGGTGTGAGTGAAAGTGGTCGGCGTGAACAATGTATAACATGAACCTGTCGAATTGCGATTTTTGTTAGCAAGCGGTCCGAGGGGCTACACGTGTCCAAGATATATTGGAGCATTTGTTGAACAACCTTCCCCTCGGACAAAACATGATAACATTCGGGGGGGTTTTGTGTTCGCTAAACGAATCTCTGTTGACGAGAATGACGGGAAACGATTTAACACAAAGGTAAAACTGCCCTTATCCAGGTCCAAAAAAATGTTAGAACGTAGAAAGCGAGACGATGATAATTCACCTTGAAAATATCAAAATTAATAGATATTAAATCCAAAAGTAAGTCTATATATTTTCGAACTTTAAAAAAATGATGTTAAATAGAATGAAAGTAAGAACTTCTCGAAAGTTTCCGGTGAGCTGTAATTTAAACTGGAAACATGGAAAAATATTGCATTTCATACAATACAACAACAATACTAGAAAATGAAACACGTAAAGCATAAACGTACATTAAACTCAATAACCAAATTTCCTGTGCTTTTACGCGTATATTAAAAATAGTTAATAAAACAGGTAATACCCCAGTGAATGGTGTTTTGCCGGCTGCTAAATTTGGGCAGAATATCACGTTTTCCAATGTTCGCCTTCACCCCTAAACTACCCTCATGCCTTTCGCGTACGGGAAAAAAACACTACGGTCATATGTCCCGAGGGATAGTGCCGCAGACAGCCTAATTTCGCACGAATCGACCATTTCGGCCATTTGCCAGAATGGACACATCAAAACATGTGCAGCGCCAGCAGCGTTCACCCCTAAGCGAAAAGGAGTGGCCTCTTTCTGATTGGAATTATTTCCCCCATTTGCTAAACGTGGGTTGGAAGATCATCCCAAAACTTTGCTCTGTACTTTTGTGTATTACTTCGTGTCTCTGGTGAACCAAAGTGTTGGACACATTGGTAGATCTCCCTTGTCATCCCCGGGTGTGCGGAAAGCCGTTTTGAGTCCGATTCGACACCGATGTATCTGCATCAGTTTAGATAGAGGTGTTGAACTGGAAGAGATTGCTCCGCCGAAAGCAAATTTGATGGACAGGAAATTCATTTTGAATTCCCCCAGCATCTCAAACGTGCGGCGGAAGGTCCGCCTGCTAAAATTCCACTCGCTCTGGGCGATAAGGAAATAAAGGAAAAGGTTTAACTTTTGCTTGCATTAATGTCACATCTCTAGCAGTTTCCGTTCGGTGGATGAATGTGACCGCGGTAACGGCTCCTGCGCCAACTGGCCCAAACGGAAGGCCGCAGGTTATTGCTGAAATCAAACACGAATTGCTTCCGCTCGGATTTTGTGTTTTACGAAACTATAACCTTTCTACTGACGCGTCCGCATATCATTATTCAAATCCACTCCGGTAATGGCAACATTTTGCTCAACTTATTCGAAAATGGGTAGCCACCGGTTGGTTAATATATTTTCACGAAAGTTTTGCATCGTTTTTGTCCAGGAAATCCGTTCCATGTGGTGTTGTATGAATGATGCCGCAAGGCTTACAAAATAAATTAACTTCGCAAAATGTTTCTTCCCAACTCAAAATAACCGGTCGACGCCGTCGGGAAGGGTTTACGGTAAAGCGTAAGATTTAGACCTTCTAAAGTTCAACTCCACGTCCGGCCGGTTTTCGCTTCCCATCGCTTACGACCGTGTTAATCCGTACTAGTGGGTATCGTTTATTTGCCCATTAAAAAACATCGTTGTTGTACTCAGGGTCAACCATGTGTTTTATTTTTTGGTTCTTGTCCCACCAGCCCATTTGCAAACCATTTTTGCAATCTCAAGCGTGATCTTTCGGAGCTATTATTTCATCTTTCCTTATCGCTCCTTTTTGCCTCATTACGTGGTGTAATGTAATGTAGGCGATATTCTTTTCAGGTTTTACGATACTTCCACTGCTGTTTGGACGTAAAAAAACCGAAACACGATCGAGCGTTAAGTTAAGTAACCGGCGAGCATTTATGGAGTGTGATTATAAAAGGCCGATTTAATAATTTCCAATTAAGCTACCACATACATTTCGTTGCCTCTCTTCCACCATTTTCCATTCCCATTAGTTGTTTCTCGTCGGTTTCGGTCGCAATCGATCTGGAGCAGAAGAAAAAGCGAACGCTCGCGCGCCAGTGAAGCTGCAATCTCCCCTTTCTTTTGTTGGTTAAATCATAATTTTCATAATTCCGTGTAATAGGCCACGTTCATTAGGTTTCGCAGCTGCAAATTCGACCGAAGGCTTCGGTTTAAAGATCTTTATGCGCGCCTGTTTTCCACCTCGTCTGCCGAGATGGGCGTAGGATTGAGTGGGTCTCCGAAGCGGGGGACGATTGATGTGAAAATCGTGAGCAAAGAAGCCATTTTTTTGCGACAGAGAAGCGATCCTCCCTGGGGGTATATGTTCATCATGCTTTGTTTTTCCCACGAAATGCACAAAATTAATGTTAGTTGGTTGTGGGCATGGGAAGCGAATGCGATTGAACCGAACGACCCGAAGAATCTGCCAGAATGCATTCTCCTATGCTTTAATGCTCGTCATCATTGCTTTGTGTGAACGGAATGTGATTCGAATGTCTTTTTCGCGGTTTCGGGAAAATCTAGAAGAATAAAGTATGATTGCCGAGTGAAACGTGACCTTGTGTGTGGCCATTTCCACCGTAGACCGGCGTAAAATACATAGTACGAGTTCTTGTACTCATTTCTCACTAAGATTTCCTCCTAAAAATTATAATCACTATCGACCAATTTTATTTATCTTCTCCATATTTTTTTGAAGAAATCGAAAATCAGACAAGCGATTGAATTTTGTTTAAAATATGTTTCATATGGTTCGAATACAGCAATATAATACCGTGTACCAATAAAAATAGTCAAAATAAGCACAATTTTGCAATAACATCTTCTTCACTTCATCATAAAATGGTTTGACGAAACAATCGAATGTGCTTTACTCGTTCGCAGAAAACTGAAGCCACTGATAGAAATCATCGTGGTAGAAATTTATCGATTTTTGCAAACACTGCGTTGTCATTTTATCTCCTCGGCTAATAGTACTTTGAAAGTCCCGATAAGATAACCCCCACTGTCGGTACCTTGTTTGTGGGTGGCCATATAATAGCTGCCACGCCGCCGAGAAAGTCGGATCACTTCAGTTCAGTTTTTAAAGTGTTTAGCTTCGGTATGTGTCTCCCTTGTGTGTCACTAATGGAAGGTTTTTATTCTCCGCTTGTCTTTTCAGTTTACACCAAGATCGTCAAACGTCAACCATCTTTCGCCGGTACGCTGTACAATCGATATGACAACCGGCGGCCTGGCGGGTTGGAGATTGTAGGACGAAAGCGCACTGCAAGCGAAGGCTCCGGTGAGCCACATGACGACCCTATAACGACCGGTTTTGGCCTTCCGCACGATGGAGGACGTGAACATCCCGTCGGAACCCGTCGAATCGGTGGGGCCGACCGAAGGATGCGAAGCTGGTGAAGAGCAGGAGCTACGGCAGCCCGCCGACGCGTCCGACGCGAACGAGACGGAGCAGCTGGAGAAGATCCTGGCGCTGCAGGACGGTGACTCCACCAAGTCGTCCATGGAGAGCTCCTTCACCGTGACCGACTGCAACTGCTCGTCGCTGATCGAGCGCACGGACAAGCTGGACGCGAACGAGCTGCAGCTGGACGCGAAGGTGAGCGAGCTGATCGAGGATCTCATCAAGCCGGAGCTGGAACAGTGTGGCGAGAAGCTGAGGGCGCTGACCATCGGCGAGACGACGGTGGTAGCTTGCACGACCGCTGGCGGTGGCGGCGCGGTGGTTGGAGGCGGCGATGGCAGCGATAGCGGGGTCGAGTTCGGTGCCGGATCCGGTTCCCTCACGGACACGGGCGTGCTGCAGCGGGCGCTGAGCAACAATAGTGCCGGTTACGCAAGCAGCTGCTGCGGGCTGGACGGGGAACCGAACGGGATGAGCATGTCGTGCAACTCGAGCATGATAAGTTACAGCTCGGATATCTACGATAAGACTGGCAGCACGGTGCTGTGCGGGCGCCTCAGTACGGATTACTGCGCGAGCGAGGGTGGCAGCGAAAGCTCGTCGGTTACGGGCGGCCCGGTCAGCTCGCTGCGCAAGGCTGGTGGCTGTGCGGTGAAGAAGAAGGTGGCGGTGAAGGAACCACCGGCCAGCCGGTCGCCCCGGAAGTCGACCGAGAGTGTGTCGAGCAGTGGTCGGAGTAGTTCGCGGTCGCGCGGTTCATCGTTGGGTCGGTCGGTTTCGCTGAACCTCAAGTCGACGCCACCGGCTTCGGCGCTGAGTGTGGCCGCCGCCGCCAGAGAGCGGGCACGCTCGAGGGATAAGTCCGTCTCGTCGACCGGCACGACGGCCAGCAGCTCGATGTCGGGTAGCGTGAATCGCATTCAGCAGACACCCATCAAACCGATGCCACCGCCAAGGCGCCCGCTGAAACCGGACTCGCTGCCGACGGGCATCAAGGATTCGCCGTCCGGGCAGCGGGTGACCGTTTCGCGCACTCCGTCCATCACCCGCGGGCGCACACCACTCGGAACGCCGACCGACGACGGTCGGTGGCCGTCGGTTGGTGGCAGGGGAGGGCCCAGTTGTGGCGGCGGTAATACAACACCCCGTTCCACCCGAGCGAGCTCGGTCGTGCCCGAAGGGTTGTCCGTCAAAACGCGCGTCGGACCTTTGGCACTGGACGGGCCATCCAAGCCTTCCACCGGCACCACCGGTTCGCCGATGAGTTTGCCCAGCGGAGTGGATAAATTCGCCACGCTCCCACGGCGACGAAAAGAACGCTCGGCCGAAGATCTAAAGGCTGGGGCGGGCAGTGGCGCCGGTTCTCGTAGCAACTCCGTAACGCGCGAACAGGTCTCCAACCGCATGGCCATGTCACTGTACAAGAAGGTGCCTACGACGGCAACCACCACCAACAACAAGTCGGACCAGCAGGGTATGGCCTCGAACAAATCGATCTCGTCCTCTCACTCCCGCCTCGGCGCGATGGCTTCGTCGCTCTCCTCGTCGTCGGCCGCGGCGAAAAAGTTGTTCCAGAAAACAAAGATCTACCACGAAACGAGCGTACAGACGGCCATCACCTGCCAGGACGTGGAGGACGCGTTCGGTGGGAACGCGAGGAACATCCGCATCGATGCCGTCGAGACGGCCACCAAACAAACCCAATCGGACATCCGCGACAAAGAGATGGAACGGCTCGAGGAGAAGCTGAAGAAGATCACCACCGAGTACACCACGCTCATGTCGAAGTTGTCGGAGAAGTCCCAACTGGTGACCTCCCTCGAGCAGAAGCTGCTGGTCGAGCGCGAGGAAAAGCTTGCCGCTCAACGGGAACTGCAGAACAACACCGACCGGGTGCTGGGCATGCTCGAGTCCATGCAGGCCATTCCCAACAACGCCGACACCGGCGACTGCGACAGTTTGCTGATGCTGGAGTCGCAGCTGCAACTGTCCGGCACGGTGTTGGAGAAGAAACAGGACGAGATCGTACGGCTGCAGTCGATCTGCCGGGCGCTGCAGATGGACATGGAGCGCTCGCTGAAGAACCAGGAGGAGCTGCTACGCCAGAAGACTGAGCTCGAGGAGGAATCGAGCGAAATGCAAGACTTCCTGCAGGTGGAAAAGCAATCCTGCATGGACGCACTGAAGGAGGCCGAGCAGGAGGTGGCCCTGCTGCGGCAAAGCTTGCAGCAGCGGGAGAGCAGTATCGAGCGGCAGCAGGAAGAGTGCCGCCATCTAGTCCGAATATCTGAGCAGAGAAGGTAATTACAGCTTTCTGTGTCTTTCACTTTGCAGTTTGGTTCCTTATTCGAGATCATTTTTTACCTTCTAGACAAGAATACCTGGGAATGCAAGCAAAGTACAACGCCCTAGAGAGTCGTTCGAAAGATATCCTACTGCAACAAGGGGCCGCCGTCTCCGGTGCGTCGGTGGCACTCTCCGGACTCGGTTCGCGGCTGGACAACCTGGTCGAGCAGTTAATTGCATCCTACAACATCTCGGAGCAGGACCTAGAGGTGAGTCTTTGATGGTGGCTTGTGAAACATTTGTGGGTTCTTGGGAGTTATGTTATCGTCTTTCGTTTAATTTGTAGGCAGTTGTGGTAGAATGTTGTAGAAATTATGTATTTTAATCAAATCATGTGGCTAATTACATCATGTTCAATCATTCACACTCGTACTAACACCGTCTTTCCCTAACAAATCACTCTCTGTCTTTCTCTCTCCCTCTTTTTCTCTCTATGTGTATTCCATTTTCAATCGACAAATCGACCCGTTGCTCGTTGATCCCGTTTCGAATACGATCGTATGCGCTCGCTCCACCTCTTTGTCTCTCTGTGTTTTGGTTTTTCCGCTTGTACTAATGTGTTTACATGAAATGCACTCCCCCGGGTGCAACGGACGGCTGCGTATCGTGTGCTGCGCTTGTTTACATTATGTCCCCATGAAATGCATCGGGCATGCTACACCCCTTCCCCAAACGGGGTTTGATTCGTTGCTGCAAAACCCCAAAACGAAATAATTGGTGATTCGCATTGCGGGTGCGTTTGCTAAAACGAACCCCCTGTCGCGACTAACAATTAAAATTTGTGTAGCGATTACGTGCCATACGGTAAGTCGGCAGTGTGTCCAGGCGTGCTTGCGTGTGAGTTTGTGAGTGTTAACTTTCCTTCATTTAACTACGAATAGTCTCCCGGAATGGCCCTTGTGATGATCCAGTATTGTTAGATCCTATATTCCCCAACGTGCATCTGATTTCGACTGTTTTTACAAGAATATCAATGCGACTTGTAGGATACGCACTATAGGGTTTATTTATGTCCGGGACTACACTACGGCCAACCCAATTTTGTAAGGCAAAATGATACTCTCCTATTGTACTCTTCAAATTTTGTTCTCTCGACTATTTTTATACACAAGAAACATTTTAAATACATGAAACTCTCAATATCTTCATTCATTTTTTTATTGAATTGTGCGCATCTACTTCCTTGACGATACTATTGACAATTGAAAAGCAGATAAACTGTACTAATATATAAAAATGAAAAACTTCGATTCGAAGAACTATCCCCACAATATGTTTTTTTACAAATCAGAAAGAGGTAAAAGATACCAGAAAAGCCCACGAGTCGTTCGATACTTTGGTAAAGCTTGAGGCCCATCATCATCATCATCATTATCATCTCTAACTGTTGCTGTACAGTGTCTCTTAGCTTATAATTATATTATTGGCAGCATGACAAGTATTATCGGACATATTTTATCCACTTCAACGGTCGTTAGTCCCTGGCTTTAATGAAAACCACAAGCAAACCAACGACTATAGATGTTCAATAGAATGTCCTCAACTCTCCTAACCTACGCCAGCTCCATCTGTCCGTCGTTTTAATGTACCGTGTTGCTTCCTGGGTGCTTGGATGTTGCTTAAAATAGATGAAGAATGACCGTTTAGCTTGAAACGGCAATAAGTATCGTCGCATTTGCATGAGAAAATGTGGCTGTGTGTGCGTGTTTTTTCTTATTGGTTTTCAACAGGAGTCCTTAGCCGAATGTTAATCAATGTTTCGGTTTCTCGTTTTCACAGGACGTAATATACCACAATGAGGCGTACACAAACAGTGCCAGCAGTGGTGACGGCAGCCCAGAATACGAGCAAACGTCCGACAAGTATCCGTCCGATTCCAAACACCAACAGCAACATCTGCAACACCAGCAGCAGTCGCAGCAACAGGTGGCTCAGGGTAACGCGAAGAGTGGCTTCGATGGATGCGATGTGCCACTTTCGCCGCAACGTGGCCAATCGTTTATCGCAGCCGTCATAAGTGCGATCAAGAACGCGACTAGCAAAACGACCAGTGTAAAACCAGCCGTACCTACTAATGGGGCCGCTGGCCATGCGAACAAGGAGTGTCGCGAAAGTAATGGCCATGGTAAGGGCGAGGTGCTCTGCCAAAATGGGTTGACTTATAGTTTCACTGATTTGATTGTTTTTTTGTGTCTTCTGGTAAACTTTAGAATCGGACTCAACGGAAATGCTCGACTCGGAAACGGAACCGTGCCTGATGATGGACAACGTGCTGGAAGACGTCACGATGCCGGATTCGCACTCACACAACATGGTCTCGTCGTCGACCCGCATTTCACAGATCGAAATGCCGTCGTCGATGGAGAGCGGAGTGTGTGCAAACGCGCCCAGCGGACACATGATGATGGCACATGACGAATCGCTCGACAACCTCTCACAGGCCATCGCCAACCGGCAACAGATCGAGCTGCAATCGAACATGATCGCCAGCGGGCGTTCCTCGCGGTTCCACCATTCGACCAGCAGTGATCAGCAGGCGCGCAACTCGGCCGCAACGATGGCCTCGTCGGCGGCGGCCGGTGGTGCGATTACTACGGCCACACAGGACCACACAACCGCAAGTCACTCGTCCTCGCTGGACGACGACGAGAATAGTTGCTGCGCGGAAGCATCGATGGCCGAAATGCCCTCCATCTGCGAGTATTGCAACGCGCAGTCGCTGGTTGATCAAGTGATCGATGTCGATAATCTGATCACCAAGCTGCTGAAGGTCCTGCGGATCGTGCAGATGGACAACGATCATTGCATCCAAGAGCTGATCAATCATAAGTATGTGTTCTGTTGACCTTTCGAATGCTTTCTTGTTCTAATATCGAATGTGTGCTTCCCCCCTTAGGAACAAATTGGCGATATCTAACGAGGAGATTCATGATCGAGTAAAGGAGTACGAGGAGCTGAACTACAAGCTGCAGGATGACCTGAAAGATGCCTACCATCAGCTGCAGCTGCGGGGAAGTGAACTGAATAGTAATAAGGTTGAATTGGTAAAGCACCGCAAGGAAATTGATGTGAGTGGACGGTGGATTTCTTGAGCCGAGAAGTTCTATTGCTCATTTTCCGTTTGTTATTTTTTTCTTCTTCAATTTGGCAGAAACTAAACGAAGACATCTGCCAGCTGAGCACACTTTGCAGTGATAGTAAGCAGGCCAAAAAGATTGTGATCGATCGTGAGGAGATCTTGAATGCATTTAAACTTTGCAATGAAGATGAAGCTGTACCGGAGCAGGAACTGTCACAGTTCATCGTACAAGCTTGTACTGAGGTAATATGACGACAACAAGCGGCCGGAGAAGAAACTTGTTTTAAATGTCGATCTCTTCTTTTTGCCTACTTCCAATAGATACCCAAGCTTAAAACAATGCTGTATGAAAAGGAGCAGCAGTTGGCGAAAATGGCTAGTAATGCGTCGAATAGTCCAAACATCGTTATGACAGCTAGCTGGCACCAAGCATTGAGCGAGGCCAAGCGACAGTATGAGGCCATCGATCGTGCACTAGAGGTAGGGTAATCTACAGAACAGTAACACGTAACATACACACATTTTAACACATAAATCGAAATTAATTTTCATGTTCTAGAAGTAAAGATATGGAATCAGTCTAATGTTTGTCCTATCAGATATTCAAAAGGTTTGCAAAAGCCTCTTGATGCTTTAAGAACAAGCGTTAAATTAGTGGTTCAATTTATTGATAAAGCTGATATTGTTGTAAAATACTATTTGGATTCCTCCGCTGTAAAGTGTAAGACATATCTCTTTTTCGCCATTTGCCCCCCAGACTTTGGACAGCGTAAAATCGATTGTACAACAAACGCCGGCCCTGATGGAGCTGCAGCGAGACCTGGAGGAAACGAACTTTGCGGCCGCCTCCAGCTTTCCGCTGGTGACCGCCGCACAGCTGAATCATCTAAACTGCGCTGGCGCGAACGGAAACATTGCCGGCGGACTGAATGGCAACGGGAACGGTATTATCGATCTAAACGCAAACGAAACAACGACAATGGGCGACAATGTGGCCGGTGGTGTTGTCGGTGCCCCAGCAGCGGTAGCAGGACTACAGCTTAGTCAGGGTGCTGATGCAAGCTGTTACATCGATTCGACTGCGTAAAATTGACTTGTATTTGGGAGAAGTGTGTAATTATTGTTTTGCTGACTATCCTCCATGTTCTGCTTAGTTTTCTTACTTTTTAATAATTCTTTGTTCATTTATCTTTGTACTCATTATGTCATTTGTTCTTCTGAAAACAGCAGCTTTTCTTGTTACCTTTAATCGTATCTTTGTTTTGATGATTATATCCGCTTCAACGATATCCTGTCTCTTTTGTTATTCGCAACCTTACGTTATAGTTTCTCCAAATACATCCACATTCTCCGATGTTTCATTCATCCGAGCAGCAAGCGAGATTAAGTAGAAACTAAGGATTTGATGTGGTAGAAAACCCGGAAGCTAGATAACGAAATAATACAATCCCCTAGTTCCATGATAAACTTTAGACTGTAGTTTATGATTGTGATTTGCTGTTCTCGCTATTAGAGTGTCGTATGCAAAATAGAACAAACAAAAAGGAATCTTAGAGTTAGATATCTTAATCCGCGGTAAACAAAAGAACAAACGTTTGCTAATCGAAGCAGTAATAAAAATAGTAATTTATTTCCTAAACGCATTTCCAAACAGTTCTCTTTCCAAACTACACCACCCAAGTCAATGATGGCAGCAAAAGAGGGTTCTATTTTGTTTGCGCAAATAGAACCGGAAGAGTTAGTGACATTTTCTTCCTTCCTTCCATGGTTCCAGGCTGCATGTTTTAGCTGTATGTAGGTTTATTAACTTCTAGAATACCTTCCTTATCATAGATAGAGTAAACTGAGGCAAATAACAATCGGAATTGAATTTTAAAAGAATTTATGCTCGAAACGTGAAGAACAATTCCACCCATCTGAAACACGAACAAACACTTCCATGGACCCTGCGTTTGTGTTTCTCTCTGCACCATCATCATCCGCTGGAATGAATTTAAATTGGTTGACGACATATACTTTTTTGAAAAATCAACAGGCTTCCCACGTTGCTGACCACGTAGTTTTCTCTAGCATTTATTATAGTCTTTTCTCGGTGTAGGAGAAAATGAATCTATATATACGTTTCACTGCTGAGAGTAAAATATAGATCTCCACCTAGTACCACCCGCCAAATATACATGTTTAGTGTTGCAGATGCAAAGAATTCCACTTCTCCAGAACACTTTTAGTCTAGCACTTTTTTTTTTGTAAATATTCAATGTGTAAAACCATTTTGTATTTAACTGTAATTTAAAGGCACATCTTTTGTTTGGTCTGGTGGTTTATTTCCATTATACTGTTTCCGGGTCAAACAAATGTTTTGGTAAAGGTTTTTGTGTTACCTTGAAATATGGTTTTATTAATCAATCCTAAACTCACAATCACCACGAATCCACTATCTACGAACTGCTCTTGCTTTCACACAGTTTGCACGTTTAATCAAACTTTATAGAAAACGAAGAGCAAGCAATAGGAAGCATGACCATTAGAGTGACCGGGTAATGACATGTCCTTTTAATGACTGTAATGGATGTGATATGATGGTGCAGAAGAATAACATTCAAAGAAACCAAGTCCGCAAACACTTAGACCAGTAGGGCGGATAAGTAACAATTCCTAATTCCCAATGATCATTTGTTTTTTTAAGTATACTCTTCAAAATCGTCCGTCTGCATCGGTATTTGGGAACCAAATGGAATTATTCGAATTCGAATTTATATAAAAATCAAAACAATTACATGCACTCGAGCCAATTTGTCGGAAGCAAATGCCTTTAAGTGATAAATGCGCAGCAAAGAGATATAGCGAAATTGACTTTCGCTTTCGTAAATATCCTTACACAATCCGATGTGGATATAATAAGATTAAATAATACCTTTGATACGCTCGAGAGCACACAGAACATATAATTAGCAGTCCAAATTGCCATTGCATGGAAGTAAATGAAATGAGAGATTCCACAACGTGTATAATTCACCCAATTCTATCTGTTACGATCATGTTGTTGCAATGAGGCAGTCGTCAGGCGGGAATGAAAGAGTTATGAAGATTGCCGAACATATAACAACAATAAATAAACCAATAACAGAATAGCTACGAAAAATGGAGATGTATCAATGCAAGCAGTAACTAATAGTGGACGTATGAAATGTTATTATACATTATTCATCTTTTAAACCGTTGAAAGCTAAATAAAGCAAAGCAACTATTGTCGACCTATTTTGGGAATAAAACAGAAATAAAGCGCCAAATATTACCTTTGTTTTGTAGATCGTATATTACGTTCGTATTCGTCTTCAGTTAGTACGGCATTTCATCTTTGGTTAGGAATTTTATCCAGGAAATACTCGCCATCGTCATTGTGGTCGGTTCCATAGCCGTGGGTTATTTCAAACTCGCACAGCACGATGTACACCAGAAAGGTGAAGTACAACGTGAAAAGACAGAAAGCAAGACTCGTGCGAGCCTGGAAGCGGGAGAATAGCACCGAGAGGAGCAGTGTTAGCGTGATCACCAGCAGATACGCAGCACAAGTTGGACCGGATGTGCCATCGCGCACATGGATTGTGGTGGACCCGGTCCGTATCATCTGCACACAGAATACCGTACATAAACCGATCAGAATATCTGGAAGAAAAACGACATCGTGTAGTGAAATGCACCGCGCACGGAGAGAGACAATGGGAGAGGATGGACTTACTGAAGACAGGTCCACCAAGACAAGCAGCAAACGCGAGCCTTGGATATCCTCGTTTGGCCAAGGTAATGCTGGTAACCAGATCGATCCAACAGTTACCCCAGGATAGTACGGTGATCACGAACGAAGCGGAAGATATTTTCGCAATGATGGAGAGTGTTTCAAGGATGGCCACCATTTCGTACATCAGGAGCATTACGAGATATGAGGTCGCAAACACCGTAAAAAGAGCTAAGGCGTTGAAGAAAAATGGTTTGCGGTCGGTTCTGGTGGTGCAATAAATAATGGTTGTTAATACAACCGTTGTCGCCAGACTGCCAAGGCAAACGTATCCGAGTTCCAGTGTGTCCAACACATCAACTACAAAACAGAACATGTTAAGGAAGAGGTATTATTTATCGATCCCTTAGAGATGTCTCATATTGACACGTTTTACTTACCAAAAGCCGTGTAGATAAAGAACAGGGGAAACAAGTTCAAATTGACCGTGAATAAATGTTTCGACCAGCCGTGAAGCGGTAAGCCATAGTTCACTTGTGGGAGAAGCATCGCTGTAATCGCTTCTATAAGCAAATTGCCTAGGGAGATAATCTTCCCAAACAAACTGGCGTTACGAAATCCTCCCCGTCGTAATGTTCGCAATATTTGCCATATGCTATTCTGTTCTCCTTCATTCCCATCAGTTTCGGTGCGACTTATATCCAACGCGTTGCCGGAAGCATCTCGAACAGTTATTTGACTTCGCGATCGGTTCCCTTGTCGGTCAAGCACGAGCGAAATTGTGTAGAGCGCCGAGAGGAATGTCACATACAGCACGAACAAGATGACCGTCTTCAGGATCCCAACCTGTTCCTTGTACATGAACGCCTCAACAAGTATGGCAGTCACCAGCAGGGTGATAATGTTCGGTACGATCACTTCCGGGTAGATGTAAAAACGCCTCATCGAGATCACCAGTGCGGCCAGGAAGGAAGTTTGGTAGACGGCCGTCCCGAGGTACTGGTTGAAGATAAGCTCGGTGTCACCGGTTGTGTGTTGCTTGAGCATGGACAGTACCTGCGGGAGTCCGTTGCCGTAGGTGAGCAGCGTGACGCCTGCAATGTACTCGTTCAGGTGTAACGACTTGGCCACGTAGAGTACCGCATCGACGTAACGGCGAACGCAGATGTTGTGTATGATGCACGCAAGCGTCAGAGCTATCAAACACTAAGAATTGGAAACGAGATTCTAATGACTAACTACTCAATAGGAACAGATGTTCTTACATACCAGACCTGTTACTGCGAGGCCAAACAGGATCACATTTGAGCTATCGACTATGCAATACATAAAGTGCATATAATCGATGTAATGTGCCGACTCACGGCAATGTTCGGTTTCCTGCACGAAAAGGCACCTCTCATCCGCGTGTACTGAATGCACGTTACTGCACGGTTGAGTCTTAAGGGACACGATTATATTCTGATGGGCTTCATACGTTGGCGTATCGTTGGTAAAAAAATCTAACAACTTCCCGGAACTCATCTTTATAGACAGGAGTTGGTTACTGGAACTGAAGAACAACTTTTAACCACAGCCAACTCTGATGCAGTTCATGTTGTCGAAATAACCAAAGTGTCCAAATTGATCAAAGAAGCCAGGATAAAATTGTTGTTTGTCGTACAACAATGTGTAATCAAACGAGTTCTCTTTTCACACGCTCTTCGCGGCATGCAACCTACGTTAACTTTCCTCGAGCTGTAAGTTCCTAATCTATCAAATACTGTACTGGATTTCAGCCTCATTTGTACCATGTAATTTCAGGATGATTGTTCCTACTTACACAAACTAAGTGTCGAGGAGCAGTGTGAGTTCGTGGAGATGGCAGAATCGTGCGCGGAAAGTCGGTTTTACTTCAATTACGTTGGTTTCCTGTACTGTACCATCGGCTCTGACCGGGAGTACCTATTTTGGCTCGGATTTTTACTACTATTATGCGTTTGCATGTACTATTTTGTTGTCCTGGGTACGACTGCGGATCAGTTGTAGGTATTCCAGGATCTTGTGTGTCTTGCTTCTGCGTGCTTCTGCTCATCGTCATCATGTTTGCTTTACAGCTTTTGTCCAACGCTGGCCACCATTGCAAAGACGTTGAACATCAGTGAAGCGTTGGCTGGAGTGACTGTTCTTGCGTTTGGTAATGGTTCGCCGGATCTCTTTACAGCCGTCGCCAACCCGGATGCCGATACTGAGCTTATGTTTTCCGAGCTGCTCGGTTCGGCGGCATTCGTTATCGGTGTGATTGGTGGCGTGGTGTTGCTAATACAACCCTTCAGCTTTGCACCGTGGGCAATCTCGAGGGATTTGGCCCTGTTTGTGGTGGCTGTCCTGTGGATAACTTATCGGGCATCCGACGAACGGTTTAGCTTATTGGATAGTTCGGTGCTGATTGGAATCTACGTGGTATTTTTAGGATTGGTTGTTTGGGAGTTTATCCGGGCAAAGCGTCAAGTGCGTAGAGGTAAATTCCTTCGTCTCATTTATATACCAAGGTTTTGAAAATGAGTGCTTCTTCTTTTTTCGAAAGCATCACTTCATGGGCAAGTTCCCGAGATGGACGTGTCCTTTCAAAATCTTAGAGAACGAGCTGAAATTATCATTAGACGTCGTGAACCAGCACCGGTCCA
Organism: Anopheles coustani; assembly: GCF_943734705.1. Lineage (NCBI taxonomy): Eukaryota > Metazoa > Arthropoda > Insecta > Diptera > Culicidae > Anopheles > Anopheles coustani. Next base: position 73,109,612 of record NC_071289.1, read on the forward strand.
TGTGCAAGAGAGGACAATTCCTCAACGTGAAGAAAACATACCCGACAATGAAGGATTGCTTCGGGATTTCTGGATTCATTTGAACCCCATCGATACGGATGAGTGGACGCAAGGAAGCTGGATGTCGCGAATGTTCTGCATTATGAAAGTTCCCTTCGTGTTAGTGCTTTTGCTTACCATTCCAATCGTGGACGTTACAGCGGAGCGTGACGGTTGGTGTAAGCTGCTGAACATTTTGCACTGTTTGACTTTACCTCTGTTCATTACATTCGTTAATGGTTGTAAGTATCTTTAAAAATGCTTTCCCTGTTGAAGTTGTATAATAATCACTTTATTTCACTTTTTGGTTTTAGTTGCTTTTACGAGCATTTTCCACGTGCCTGTGCCTTGTTGGATTGTTCTAGCGTCCGTTCCATGGGTGCTGGCTATATTCTGGACCTCACGTACCGATCGCTGCCCACGGTACCACAAACTCTTCACCGTGCTCAGCTTCCTTGGCTGCATTCAAGTGATCTACATCGTGGCCCAGGAAGTGGTGAGCGTGCTGGAGACTGTAGGGATCGTGCTGAAGCTGTCCAAGTCCATCCTGGGTCTGTCGCTGCTCGCCTGGGGCAACAGTGTCGGCGATTTGTTCTCCAACGTAGCGCTAGCTCGCCAGGGATACGGTAAAATGGCGTTTGCCGCTTGCTTCGGTGGGCCACTGTTGAGTATGTGTCCATTTGTGAGGACAAAATCACAGAGAAAATATTGTACAATGTCACAATCTTTTTCATACTTTTAGATCTTTGCCTCGGGTTAGGTCTTACATTGATAGCTAAGGCGGTTGGTGAACCCCATCTGGATGCAGAGGTAAGTGTTAGGCGCGGTTTTTTCCATCGTACAATCGATCTCTGTTAAACTCCCCTATACAAGTAGGTTCGCAAAGGCGTAATGGGAGAGAATTGTGAAGTGTATCTACTGCAAATCCTAACGACCACCTGGATGGGGTTGCTGTTCACCAATTTCCAAGGGCGAAGAAGCATCGGGTTGTGCATGATAGTGACCTACCTGGTGTTTTTGATCTTTTCTTTCCTGGGCGAGTTTGAACTCATTCACCCTTACGGCACGGATCATCATCCCTAACCCGAAGCGTGAAGCATAAGTGCACTGTTCTTTATTAAACTTGTAACTTTATTAAATATTAATAATACAGTACGAAAACAAAAGACATAAGACAAATACAGTAGTGCCTCGAGAAAGGTCGTTCAAATGCGAAACGCTGTGTAAAACTTTGCGCTTACTCGTGAAAATTAGGACAGTAGTTGCTCCATAAATGTTGTCGGTAATTCATGGTTTTACACATTAGAAATCAAATCAAATAATTCGAAGGATTTAAATTCTTGCAACACTCAATCTTGTTTTGTTGTGGTTGTTGTTTATATTTTGTTTTAAAAAAAGGTGCTACAGTGTGTAGTCTAGGAATCAAAGTAAAAATCTTCCAATAACTAATACCTGACGGCAGAATCTGGTTGAGAAATCTGCACGAAACTTGCGCGGTAGTTCCACTACGAGATGCCAGACAGACCAAGATGTCCACCATTCTTAATTTAAGAATTTGCTACGCTTCACAAAAGAAAAAAGAACTACAGTCCAGCAACACTGTAGCAATCGCATCGACTAGAAGGAAGATGACGGGGTCCGCCCCCTGGGGGGTTGTTTCACCCAATAGATGGAAGAAACGAGGTGGTGGTGGTCTTGGGAAAACAACTAATGAAGAGCGTTGGAAATGGAAGCTATCAGCTTTGGACCAAAAGGTACAAAATAGGGAGTTGAAAGTGTATGTATGTTTGAGTGTGTATGTGTGTGTGTATGTGTGTGAATGCAATAAATAATGATACCGAAGTATGATGGTGTAGCACCATTTGATTAGCAGTAAAATTCGCCTCCCGATGCGCCGTCAGTTCCGGGACGAACGATGGAGATGGAGCACTTAACCGGTCATCATCTCCATGAATTCTGAAACAATAAAAAGATTGCGAGAGGTATTAGGAACATTTGATCGCAGTTTAATATCGCTGTGGGTTTGTGTCCAGGTCCAAGATTGTAGTAAAAGATGTCGCCTAGATGTGACACATTAAGCGAACAGCTGCCTTTTATAACCGACCCAATGAAAGGTGCATCGTTTGCTATCCACAACCAGAGAGGAACATGAAATGAGAGTTTAATGTTGTCCTGGAAATTATTACTACCACCTCCGAAGACCGTTGGACGCAGTTATGGGTTGGTTTTTTTTTTTTGCTCTGTTCAAATCTCAAATCGCATCTGGATGTAGTTTGTTGGCAACAGTTTCAAAAAAAGACGCAACCGCTTGAGACAAAACCGACAAACTACGGCCAACTGTTGGTTTCCTGGACAATGTACGTCCCGAGTCCTCTTTTATTTACGTCCTACACAAATTTCCACCCCACGTCCGATGAAACCGATCCCACCCCGTGGAAAATGGCCCCATGGAAACACCCCTGCTCTTCAGCGCTCTGGACTAATTTTAGATTTTTTGCCAACCGTACGTGCCGTGGGACACGAGACCTCGCGATTCACCGACCGCGAAAAAGCGTGAACACGGGGAAAATGGTGTCGGGAAATGGTTTTGTTCTTTCCCGACCCGAATCGGATCGGTTTACGATCGACCGTTCCGTCGCGATGATCGACATCCTCCCCCCGAGGAGGACCCGTTTTTTTCAGAAACGTCCTGTCACCGAGGGCCTATGCCTGTGTGCAGGCTTTCGCTAAAAGTACGCGAGACATGATGGTGCTTCGTTTGATGATTTACGGCACGCTACAAGTATGGGTCGTAATTTTGGGGCCTGATTTACGGTCGCATAAACCACGGATCAGCAAAGAAGTGGCAAAGTTTTACGGCGGACGGCATTTAGGAAGATGCTTGGAATGACGATAATTTGAAGTCCCATTATCGGGATGAGACGGCTGAGTTGTTCAGGGTTCATAGCCATGCACATGCTTAAAGGGTGCTTTACTTTGTCTGATACTGTTTAGCCTTTGAATAAAACTCAAAACTCACAAAGGTAGCCTATTGTGAATGAAAAATCTTCCTCCAAAATGGATTCCTTCCTTCCCAAAAAAACCCAACGTCAAACAGTTTAAATTTTCCCCAAACCCTGTTTGGGAAACCGAAGAGAAATCGTTTCACAATGCGTACAACGGTTCGAAGACGACAACAAACGCACCAAAAACGTTCTTGGCCAACCGGTTTGGCAAGGGCTCGTTCCGGCGAGGTTGTGGCTGTTATTATTAGCATTTATGAGATGTTTATAGTGGCTATGGCGCGGTCCACACACACACACTAACACACACACACACACACTCGTCTAAACGGTGTTTCGGTGGCAGCCGAGATCGAGATTCGGAAGGTTTATTTGTCCGATTTCGTAAACATCAACTCGCGTGCGCTTTTCCGGCTTGGGAAAGGGTTTTCGCCGGCACGGGAGCGCTCGATAAAAGGGGGCATATGGCGTTTTCGATGTTTTCCAAACGTGCGGCCATCGAGAGTGAAACCAAAGTTATGGCTACGCGTACGAGATGGCGTTTTTTTCCCGATCGGGGATCGTAATCCGGAACCGGGAAGGTTTTTTGGGGAATGATAGTCGCGCTGGTCTTGTTTACAAACGGGAAGGGAGGGAGGGACCGTGGGACTGACGTCAGAGCGGTGGCCAAGGGACTTACCGTCGAAGTCAACTGTGCCGGAACCGTCGGAGTCGATCTCCTCGATCATCATGTCGAGGTCCTCGTCGGTCAGCTGGTCGTCCAGCTCGCGCAGAATCTCCCGCAGGCAGGTGGTCGGAATGAACCCATTACCCTCCTTGTCGTACAGGCGGAAGGCCTCGCGCAACTCCTTCTGCAGCGCCTCCTCGTCCTCCTCCACGATGAACTTGGCGGCGAGCGTCACGAACTCGGCGAACTCGATCTGGCCCGACTCTGGGAACGATGCGGAACAAAAACGATGGGTGTGATTCGGGAGCTTGGCGATGCGGGTTTTCCGGATACTCACTGTCCTCGTCCACCTCCTCGATCATCTCCTCGAGGATCTTGCTGTTGAAGGGCTGGCCCATCAGCCGCAGGATCTCCGCCACCATGTCGGACGAGATGCTGCCCGTCTTCTCCCGGTCGAAGCTGTTGAAAGCCTTCTGGAGGACTGCCGGGGGGGGAGAAGGTTAAAAACGGATGGTTAGAAAGCCGAACAAGTGCCAAATGGACGGATGGTCGATGTTCACATCGGTCGATGTGTATTAATTGAAAATGAAATAACACGGTAGAGAAATCATTAAAACCTAATAAAACTGTCCCAAACGGCTCGCGGGAGGCGAGGGGGTTCCGTCAAGAGACGGCGAATACTATCTAACTCGCCACGGTCCATCCGACGGGCAGTGCCAATAACGAATTCCGCCCAATTAGCGATGTCAATCGAGCGGACAGCATCCACCGAGCGGCCGTCTATCGTCTGCTCGACGTCTGCCCGAGACTCGCTCGCCTGAGATTTTCCGCCAGCGCCAACACGCACCGCTCGCCCTGGCCATCTGCCAAATCGGGCCCTCCGCTCGGTCCGATCATGCTTACGAAAGTGAAAATGTGCTACCGAGGTACAGCTTCACTTCAACCCGACGATCAGCTGAAACGGTAATTGTTCGCAGGATCATACCGGACAGGGCCAATGGCAACAGGGTGGCTTGTTGTCGCCGGCGAAATAAATGTTCGCAACCAAGCGGCCACGTTTAATTGGACCGTGAAAGGTTCGGGGTGGATATTATGTTTCCGTGGCTCTCCCGGGGAGGGGTCGATGAACTTTGGGAAGATTGTTTCTCTTCCTCTTTAAGGTAGCACATTTGTGTTTCTCATTAGTTGTATAGACTTGTTGATGTCTTACGTTTTTTGCCATTTGTTTATTTTATTATTATTTTTTTTCGGAAATGTTTATAATTGTTCACATGCCCTCTTTTATGTTGATATTTAAGTATGGCTTTACGTTTTTTTTTAAATCTGTTTCCGTTTATTATATTGAATTCACCTTGACTTAATGCTGATTGAGGTTTTTAAGCTTACAACTTTTAATTTTGGCAACTGATTGGACGGTGTAAAACAAAATTAAATTTACCATCGGTTTAAAATACTGTTTTGATATCTGTTTTAATTCATTTTAGAAAAAAAGAGAATAAAATATAGTTTTCATAACTAATTGGAATAAAATAATTAGTCAACTTCTCAACAGACTGTGGGAACCTCTGGTTTAACGAAATAATTGGCACATTCAAATGCCATTTACAATACAATTTCCATTACTCACAACGATTGGGCGGAATTTATTTCGCTTCCTTCAGTCGTAGGTAATAAATAAACTTCCCACCAACTAATACCAACTCGTCCTGGACGTGGGTGAAGGGTAAAAACCCATGTTCGATGGAGAGAAAAACGATACGAACACCAAAACAAATCAAACAAAAAAAAACAAGCATTCACTCTTCCAAAACAAACTCGCTAAAATTGGCCAGAGTTCGTGACTGCCATCGTAGGGATAATCCATAACTTATTTTTGGACCAGTTGCAAATGGAACGAAATCGTTCCTCTACGTCACGTTGGGTTTGCTTTGGCCTGTGGGGGTGGTTTTTGGGAAAGATTTTACCAGTCGTTGTGATTTCAATGCATTTCCTTTCTGTCGACAGGGGTCTGTGGTCGAGAAAAGTAATTGCGGTGGTTCCCTTTCAGTACTTTGGAAGAGCGGAGAAACATCCAAACAAATTTGGGTTACTGATCGCATGAGTCAGGATTGATCGGGAAAATAAAAGACTGCCTGAAACGCAAACCAAGGGAACGTATTTGTTGAGTAATGTTCACAACCACCAGAACCGGTAAATAACCCGGTGGAGAAAAGCGGAAAAATGTGGAGCACTTCGAAAAAACGTGACGTGACGATCCGAAGGGAAAATAAAAACCGGAAAAATCGATACCGATCGTTGCCGGGCGATGAGTGAAGGCTGTCAAAATAGCGATCAGGGGGGCAGGTCTTTCGAAATGAATGGATTTCCCCGAACGGTGTTTGGGAAAAACAAAACACATGGTAGGAGTCGTCCGAGGACGAGTCAAAACAACTCATCCATCCGGTTTGAACCGCAAGTGGAAAACGGTCGGTGTTGAGTGGCTCAGGTGGTTGCGAGTCATTGGCTCACAAATTGAGGACGCCAAGTGTAGCGATTTTTCCAACAGCAACCGACGCCAAACGCCGATTTTCTTAACCCTCCGTGCGACGGACCGGATACAGGCAATTAGTCATTAGCCACTCGGTGCTATTGAAGCAGTTCGACACCGGAGTAGCAAAGACCTTGAGGAAGAGGACTTTGTGTCGCGTGGCCCCAGCGTGTGGGACGCTATTTTGGCAACAGCGTGTTTTTTGGTGGAAGGAAAATAGAACTTGAAAGCAAATGGAAGTAGAAACGACACACTACAAACAGATGGCGCCCGATCGCGGGCCGATCGTACGGTCGACCGACGTCATAGGCCATGTTAAATGTTGGTCATTTCCCACCTCGAGCGGTTCGAAATGTGTCCATGTTTGTCACTGGAAACGCTCCCGAGCGTGTTGGCGCATTTGGAGGGTTTTGAAGGATGTGCCTGCCATTTTTTATTAATATTTTTCCTCCCGCCACTGTTTGCCTCACTTTTTAGTGGTAGTATTTTTTTCTTGCTTGGTGATGATTTTCCCCTTCCCCTCACGCAGAACAACCAAACCCGCGCGAGTGGGTGTTGTTTGATTGGAAAGTGTTGTAATATACTTACTTGCAATCTGCTCGGGGGTGAGATCATCCTGGAAAGAGACGTAAGAGATTCGGTGAGGACGGGGCATGTAAAGAAGCAAGCGTTTCCCATTTTTCTTCACCACTTCGGTGGGTTGGAAAATGGATTGTATTTCCCCATGTGACATGTTGCGACGAAGGCCACTTCTCGCGCAAAACAGAAAAGAAGCCGCGTCAACCCCGTGTCGACCGCCAACCGGGCGTCTCCATCGTGGAAATAAAAAACACTTTGGTTGGAAAATCCGGAGGGCAGCCGGGTGACCTGGATTTTCGGCTTTCGGTGTTCTTTTTCCATGTCCACCATTTCTCGTCTGTCTTGTCGGGGAGTTTTTTTTCCATCCGATACATGAAACCCGAAATTGCTACATCCAAACTTTATTGATGCAACATGGAGACGCCTGGTGCTTCGTTTCGTTTAGCATGCCTTTTTAATCAAATCCTGGAGATCGACGAACTTAGTAGGCCGAGTAATATAATTTTGTTTCATTGGTTTGTTTTTAATTTCCTTTACCAAGAAAAAATTGTGTTAAATTAAAAGCTGTATTTTCAAAAATGTACTATTTCTCCTTCCTAGTTTTAGTCTTATGAACATCATTTATTAAAAGAGCTAATTTTTTTATTTCTTTATAAGATTTTTTTGTATTAACTAAAAAAAAATTCTGTTTTGTCTTTTGTTTAAATTAACTTTTAGTATTTTAAAGCTTTGTAAAATTTTACACTTGCAGGAATCTAGAAAATTCATTGGTAAAAATTGTAGTAGCTACACAGCTTTTGGCATTCCAACTATTTTAACATCCACTTTTGCTTGTTTTAACTGAAATTGCATAATTTTAAATAGTCTTTTAATATATTGGAAAACTTTTCCATTTCACTTTGACTGTTTTTTACCACTTCTTGCTTTTCAAATTACAATTATGATCCATTAAATCGCAATGAAGCGAGCACAGTTTTGATTCCAAAAATAAACTCAATTTTTCACATGACACACAGATCACAAATAACGACTCCCAAGCTGATCTACTAACCATGGCTAGTGTTGTAAGTGAGTTCGAAGAACACTGAACAGAACTGAAGAACTTTCGCTAGCTTTGCTTCACGGGATGATGCTGCCGACACGACTGCACACTATCGACTGATCGTCGGACGGTTCGCTTCCTGATCGCTTTCCCTTTCGGTTCGTGCTGCTGCTGCTGCTGCTGCTCGACACTTCTTATAGGAGTTTTCTCTCCTGGAGCGCTAATATGGTTTTCTCCCACACTGGCTGTGTTCACTGGTGGTTGTGCTGGCCCTGAAGAATGGACCCAAATATCGCTTTCCGTTGCACTGTACACGCTTTTCCCAACGCTACTATTGCTGCCCACGGACGAACGGACGGTTTTTATTAGCTTGACCCAATGGAAACATGGCCCCCATGCGTCCCTTCCCGTCTCGAAGAGAGAGAAGGAAAGAGAGCGACCGAGTGTGTGTGCGCGTGTGTGTATCTACGGGATGGTCAAACGATCGCGGTATTGCGCGTAACTGCAGCGGCTAGAATCGGGCTCGAAAGCAGTAGCATTTTCTCGTGCGCTTCATGCGGAATCGCGCCGGCGGAAAATTGGGACAAACAGAACCCCTTACGTCCCACTCCATCGCGACTGCGATTTTCTTTTCATTCATCGGGTTGTGGATAAAGTCGCTTTCTACCAACTCTGTTGGTTGAACTTTCCTCCTAAGTGTGTGTGTGTGTGGGGGGTAAAAACACATGTCGGCGTCGTTCGGCGGGCACGAAGCCGCGATCGTGTCCACCCTTATAGCTGTTTTCCAACCGTTCGAGCTCGGTGTTCCCACACGCTCCCCGGAAAATCGAGACGAGACGGAGCGCGCTTGGTTCTTAAGGGCGGTCAGAATGTTTGCGTTTATGGAACCGGGTCGGTATTGCTATCGGTCGCCGCATCATGTAGGCCGAATTACGTTGCACCGTCGCCCGTCTGCATGTGAGCGTTGTGTAGCCATTTGGGTTCGCGCCGCCGATGCAGCCGATGTTGACTTTTGTTACGCGGACGGTCGCGGGAAAATGTTTGCGGTAGCACTGGCGTGTGAAGGGCGGCCGGGTCAATCGAATGTAAACACACTGGGTCGACTGCCTGCCTGCGCCTTTCGCCGGAAGATTAATGAGTGTCGACTCGAGCTCGAGGCCGGGTTTGCCGCTGGGATACGATTTTCAGCTGTGAGACGAACTGCAACTGGAGCATTGGCATTGCGACTGCTGGATAATTGAAGCTGCCAAATATATTTAAAATATGCATTTGTTTAATTTATGTTTTTTGGTTATTCATGATTTTTAATTTACCTTTGTGGCCCGCAATATTTACGTGTAATTACCAACGAATAGGTCTTTAATCCGCACTTTGTTTACATTATCAACTGAGCCACGTTTACACTTCAATACTCTCTTCTCCTACGCTTGAGTGTATTTTGAAAGAAAACTAATATTTCGCAACGTGAAATTGCCACATTAAAATCAATAGCTTAAACTACAGCGCGTACAGAACAATTTACGGGACGAAGTGGAGTGTTTATTTGGGTAGTTTTATTATAATCCGTTTTATTATCATTGGCATTGCTATTGATCATCTTGTTTGCCCTCATTTAAAAACTTAAATTCTTTGGTGCTAGTGATCGTGAGTAGATCAGTTTTGGAACTCTACAGTTTTGGGACGCACTAAAATATAGTTCAATTTAGTACATTATTTTGGCCACATGTTAAAAATACAGACATTACAATGGATCAACGAATGATCCAATACGTTGAATTTCGGCGTGTTAAGTGTTTTCATAAATTAGTATTTAAAAATGTCAGCTTAGGTCGGTTTGTACAAGGAATATTTTGTATTCTGCTTTTCGCTTCGACCTGGAAGTAGAACTTTCCCCTGATAGTAGAGCTATTTGTTGAATGTAACGTATTTTACTTTACGTTTGTTGTTTATCTCGATTGTTTACCACTCGTGTATATTGAACATCTTATTATGAGAATATTTTGCTGTGCACCACATGGGAAATCGCAGTTTGTCGAGTTTTCTCGAACATCAGCTACGCACCAACGAGAAAAATAGGTTCTTCGGTGTCAATGTTAATTTTCATTTGCGTGCTCAACAACAACACGTCAGTGATCATCCAAAGGGGGAAAACAACCGCCCAATGCCACGAGGAAACAGGCCACACGGGGATCGGGGAGCTTTGTTGACCAACAATAACCTTCCTTCACGGCGGTGTAAACCACTAGAAAACTATAATTTTAGGTTATTTTGAAAGGACTGGTGGGATTGTCCTGCTCGTATTGGGTTTCGTCGGCGAATGCGACTCGTCAAAAGCAATAACATCGCAATGGTGAATTACAACTGGCTGCACCATCGTCGATATTATCTGAGCCGAGTGAGGGATAATTACCCTCTTGTTTGCTGCGTATCAGATATCGTGGCTAGCCGGTCAAGTAATGCGATTGCGTCCCAAACGGACGAGCCCCAAAAAATATTTGCCCCTTTTTCGTGATTAATCGCGATGCAGCGCGGCCTGTCGGCTGACATTCCGCATTAAAAAGGAAAAAAACCTGAAGAAAAACAACTAAAAAAAATACGGGAAGAAAGAAACAAGGCGATGTCGATGGGGCGAACGGAAAAGGCAGCAGGTGATAGAGCAATTTATTTCGGATTTAAAAAGCTGAATGAAGTGAGACCACGTCTGCTCAACCTAGGATGAATAATTTACTCGCGGAGGGAAATCTCGCACCGTCGGGAGGGGTTGGAAAATCTGTTTGCAAAAATACATTGTCGCGTGTACCACGATGTCGTTTCAACGTGCCTTTCACCGATCGTTCGAGGGTTTTCTCATTTTACGTTTCTAGAGTACAATTTGTCCAATCTGCGCTGCAAGACGAGGGAAGAAAAAACAAACCAACACCGTAGCACCACCCCCCGAATGATGTACGGTAATGATTGTTTTCTTCCTGCCAACGGTCTGGGTGAATGTTTTCTTAGGCCTGACCCCAACGGGGAGGTTGGGAACAACCGAGATAGAACGTGAGCGAGTTTGACAAATTATTGCCTTTGAGAGCGTTGTGTCGTGCTTCTTTCGTGTATTAGAAATAGTTCGTACGTTCGTGCAACCAGTTAAAACTGGTATTGGCATAACACACGATCGCTGCATCGTGATCTCATGGTAAGAAAAACAAATCCATAAGAGTAGAATAATAAATTCTAGAATGAAGAGCACCTGCAGCAAATGGCTACACTACACGCTTGCTATGATGAAGTAAGGGTTTGGTTCAAGAAAATGTCAAGTGCCTTCCGTATGCCTTGAGAAATGCGAGCCTTGACCCTACTCTCGGCCAGCAGAATGCATTAAAATATGCCATCAAATTCATCAGTAAGATTTTAAGGAATTTGCAAACAGTTAATAAATAACAGGAAAATACCTCTCGAGTTGACACGAATGAATGGCACATTTTTACGAGAGTTCCCTCACGTCAACTCTTTGCAAAACGTTCCTTCTGGTTATCATTGTTTTTTTGACCTTGTTGATACTGTTAAGAATAACCATAAGAAGGTTATTTTCTTGTTCCATTTAGTTGATATGAGTTTTCTTTCCACTTTTTAACGTTTTTTAAAACGGCCCAAACGCTCGCTCCCGTTCCATTTCCGCCGAGAAGGAAATTATTTTGTTCGTTTCTGCTCTTATTTTTCGTTAAGACCTATTAAAGAAATGAATCAAAGTAGCTCATCTGAAGGGCGTTTGTTCGTCCGCCATCGGTGAACCTTTGGCTGATTGACAGGTGACAGGTTGCAAGTGCAACTGCATCCAGCGATCGGCGCACGTTCAGCAAAGTGATCGTCCACCGTCGCTTTCTCACCTTCCCGTGGCCACTTAAACCGGTTCAAGGTTGTCCCTGGCGGCGCACAAAGGACTTGGACGTGTGTTTCGTGCGCTACAAGTGTCGCAGTTAGCCGGCTTAATTGGCCCACCCCCGCGCAGCGCCGAAAGGAAACCGGGAAAACCTGGTGGAAGTAGTGTACGACCCAAAAGGAACCCGTTTCTTCCAGGGTGGTGTTCTGCATTCACTCTTCGGTGGGCAGAACGAAGGGAAAGGGAGGGTGATTGAGATCGACGCGTGGCCGTAGTCATTGCCCGGTTTTCCACCGTCGAAAGGTGGCCGGTAAAAATAGCTGCACCGAGGAAAATGCTCGCGCTTCGCCGGACTTCGAGTCGGAAATGTCTGACCGCAAAGTGCACCGCCTGCAGGGCGCAGTGTGCATCTCGGAGCTGGTCAGTTCCAGCGATGCGCAAAATGGCGCCAATGTGGGTCAATGTGAGGAAATCCGCTACGGAGGAGTTTGAATGAAAGAACACCTTTGTGTTCGCTTTTGCCTTTTATCGTTTCAACTACCAAGTTTAATTGGCAAATTACGGGGAAAGTGAGAGCGGATCGCTTTGTGGTCTAAAAACAAATCTTTCAAGAAAGAAAAATAAGCAACCAACAAATCATCCTCCAAAATATTGCATTGAAAGCAGGTGTCAAATGAAAACAGTGTTCTTTTATTACACTACGGTTGCGATTAAAACTCGACCCCGACGAAGGAAAACCCACGCTGGAAAGGTGTTTTCAAAGTGTATTTTCCACAGAAAGAAAGAAAAACGACGTTTCACCTACTGGTCCGCTTGAAATGGACTTACAACTGTTTGCGTCGTTTGGTCAAAGAATTAAATCTCGAAACCACACATTGTGCGGGCAATGCGGCCAAAGAGTCCGGGAAACCTAGTTGGTTGTCTTCCCACCGTTTGGAAAGCGACTGCAATCACGGGTCCATTTGCACGCGGCATGGAACTATGGGCGTGAAGGAAAATTCCGTCAGGTTGGCGAAGCGAGTAAACATAAAACAGAAGAAAGCAAAAAAAAAAAACGAGAATCCAAATCGTTTATTTACATTGTGTACATTACGGTTAATCATAATATTTATTGGTTATTCAATTCGCCATGACTTCGCCCGTCTCTGCGGCCGGTTATTGCTGCGTCCACCTACGGAGGCGGGGAAACGTTTTCCCCAAAACCACCCCGCCAAACAGACGCACACTCATGCGTGCCAACCGTTCGACTCGTGATGGGATGTTTTTCTCGACCCAGCCAGCCTGATTAGTAGTCCCCGAGGGGCCGTTCTGCAAGATTTTGAACCACTTGTTTGGTTTTTGTTTGCGTACGGTTGCCTTGGGGAATCTTTTCTTTTCTTCGGTATCTGGTATCTCCTTAAATGCCGCGACCGACCGTTTTGTATTGTTGTCCGGTGTAAATCAAACCGATGTGCTGCCGAGGACGTGAGTTCCCGCGGCGACTCAGCTGTGGGCGATCTTCACCTGCTGTGCACGGCGTTGGTGGGTGAGTTAAAGCATGTATTTGGAGGTAAAAGCATCTTCTTTGTGGACTGACTATCCAAACTTACGCTGTACAGGTCCAACTGAATATTTCAATTGTTACATTGTTCAATTGTTACTTATAAAAAAAAATATAATAAATTGAAAATTGCGTTAGTCCGGTATATTCCAATGTTGAAGGTTTTGAACACCAACATGTAACCATGTTACATATTTATTGAACCTCCAATAAATTCTCAAAGACACACGAGTATATTTATCTACCAAGCAAAACACTTTAAACACATCAAATCAATTTCTAAATAAGTGCATTTCGCGTTAAACGACATAACATAAGACAAGTTGTAAAAGTAATCAATAAACATGAAAACTTAATACATTTCGATCATCATTCATTTTACACAACAAAACATGGTTGGGTAGATTTTTGAATCTTAAACAAATTTTGTTTAAATCATGTCGTTTGCTCTTTTTGCAATCAAGTGATGATCAACAATTTAAGAAAAAATATTAATTATTGTTTGTGTTTTTTAAATTAGTCAGGAACGTGTCAAATTTAAATACTATTTGATAACTATGTTGACTTCAAAGTTTGATTAAATATGTAAGTTTTGAATCTTGAGATATATTCAGTGCAATACTAATACTTTTCAAAGGATTAAATATATCTTTCATGATCAAAATTGAACTGGTATCTTTTAAGAGATGGGTTTGTATTCCTCTTTTAGTTAATTTAACATAATGATTTGAAAAATAATTTTAAAAAATTGGTGTGTTGTATGTCTTCATTCTATCTTAAAATAGTTTTTTGTTAGTTGAAGGAATTCATCCTGACATCAACTTTTTTAAACCCCTTTATAGCATTTCGCCACAAGCCATTGATCGTTTCTTGTAAGATATAACGATTCCTTTAACTTCAAACTCTACCTCATGTGCTCAAAAACCAACTCGATCCCATTCAAAGCGATCTTTTGAAGAGCTTCAACCCATCCACAGTCACCGGCCATTAGCTGTATCAATTCGCTGATCGGTTCCGTTCGACGACAAACCGGGTGTCCGGGCGGGACCACCGTTGGGTCGGTTTTCCACCGTCAGCTCGGCTCCGATGCCGTCATCCGTTTATCGTTTCTCGGAAACTACGGGACGCATAAATCATAACCGTTGGAAGTGGGTCTATTTTTAAATACGGAGGTTTTACGAACCGTCGTGCGTCGTACCGGTAGCGCCGCGGAACAGTACATCAGGCCTTTTTTTTCACCACCCCCGCCACACTCGTTTTTTTCCCACACAAAACGCGGTGCAGTGTTGTGGTTTTGTTTTCCCTGAGCAACGTACTCCGAACAAAGTGGACTACCGATACAGCCGGTTCAGCTTGTCGTGCACTTGTCATCTTCTCGTTGGCTCTTTGTTTTATTGTGTTTCTGCTAGAAGAATTTGTTTGAGACATACTGACGCTAGCTCGAAACTGGTTGTTGTCGCGCTTGAGGGTGAAGTGCACTGATCTGGTATGTCCAAGGTTTCCGTGGTGTGTAAGATCCTTGATCGTGAAATGAGTTTGAAACCTCCGGAGGAGCAACAAAAGTTTCTCCATTAGGCTTCAAATAGGAAAAAATGAAAACAAAATGTTTATTTGTTTCAAATCAGTGCTTAGTGTAAAATAACCATAATGAACATTACAAATTCGTTAAAAAATATCATTTAAAGTAGAAACCTCCCTGGTGTCCCAAGGAAAGCAATAATTTCATTGTGCCGCTAGTAAGTTGAACCGCACGCTGCCACAATATTGCCATGGGATCACAATTAGCAGTTCATAAACTGGCCACAATCTGTACCAGCTGAAAGTAAGACAACTCGTTTTCTCATTCTCTTCAGTGGCTCGCAGCCAAACGAAAACCACCATCTGTTGGAGATTTACGATGGCCGTCCATCTGCTGACTGATGATAGGGTAGTTGAATTTTCTGTTGAAAATATATTTGCGCGAGTGGAACGTTGTGCATGGTTTAAGTAAAATGTTTCATCCCCAACGTGCTAGAAAATGTCTCCCTTTTCGATGTCCTTACTAAATCCTTGTCTCCCTTTCGATTGTATGCACGCACCGAGCAACTTTCATCGTACGCCGCTCTAATGCACCTTAGTTTTTTATGTTACTACCACCTTTCGGGGTCACGCTGGATGAGAAACGACTTGTATAAGAAAAACCGTCCCACCGGCAACTGGAGGAAACCGGGAGGTTTCACCGACACGGGTTGACATCATCGCGTCACCGAACGCTACACCGACGTTGAATGCGTTGGGCGGAGGTTGTGTGAGCTCGTGCGCGAATTTTCCCACCCATCCACCCACGCCAGCAGTCCAGACTGCGCGCGGACGATGATGATGATGGTGATGATGATGATTTTTCACCGCCACCGTCGCGCCGAAGGCGAAAAGATAATTCCAGCTTTATTTATGACATCCAACAAGTTGTTCTCGCGATCGCGTTGTCTCGAATGTGGATGAGGTGAGAAGCGAGGAAAGCGGTCGGCTCGTGGGTTGGGTGGTGGGGAGTGAGCCTTAGGAGCCGATGGAACGGAAACGGGTGAGGTGGAAAGCCGTTGAAATTGTTAAATTATCGTCCATGATGGCTAATGGTTGGTAAAAGGTACCGGATTAGAAGTCAAACTACTGCAGATGCACTTTTATTTATTGTTTTTGAGTTGATGATTTACTTCCCAGCTTTCAATATTATCTAACCTTCTAAATATGCTATGAACTAAACCCCAGAAAAAATATGTTGAAATGGTTTGTTTTAATTAGACTTAAAAAGAATTAAATATTTTGAAAATCATTCTCTTAGAGTATTATCAGTGGCCCTTAGCATCCAATTTTACTATTTCTAAACTAAACTATTGAATCATACAAAATTTTACAATTTTGTCTTATGTTTTGCAATATATTGTTAGCACTATATCATGTAATAAATTATCAATTGGGATATTGCATAATTTTCATATTTTCTACCTTTTCTTTGTTGTTCAATTTCTATGGGTTCCTTAGCCATGAAACATACTAGGATTGATTCGTCATGTTTTGTCACACATAAGCATATATTTAACTGTTGCTGATCAAACTTTTCTATTTTATTCTTTATAAATTTATTAAACACCTTAAGGAGCAATATTTGCATTAAACAATTCATAATGTGAATGTGAATTGATATGTCGAAACATCGCGCTATGTGATCATACCAATGCTAAATTAATAGCTGATAATGTTATATAGAAGCAACAACGTTTATTACAGCTCTTCAAACGAAAAAAAACATCCTCCTAAAAACTGATAGGAGCTTGCTAATAAACCGTTGGTGTATGTTTGCTTTTCTTGCTAAAAAGATTCGTACTATGCCGAGCCGGAGCAATAAATCAACATAGAGCGTAACGATCGTATCGGTGCTGTATGCTGAGCGTTAATTTTCGACGGAGAAAGATGCTGCTGCGGTTGATTACCAAAACCATGAGCGGAAGGTGGTGACCCTTCGAGAGATGTTAACTTTACACCAGGACCATCAGGGGTGGGAGGGAGGTATGGACGTAACCTTTGCTTTCCATCGTCTGTCTAATCATTCTCCACCGGCAGCTGTCACTCACGCCACGCCGGTGCTTTCCGGGGAGCATCGGACAACGAATCCACGATCGTGGAACGGCGATGCGTCATGTTCCGCTTGATTAATAGCTGCGGACAGCACCCGCGCCCCCTATCCAGGCCCCGTAAGTGTGTGTGTCGGTGTGTGCTACCTGTCTGTCACGACGGCGAAGGTCACGACGAATATCTGCATCACATGGTCCAGCTGATTTGGTGGAAAGAAATAGTATAAGGCGCCTCGGATAGCATCGTAGGCTTATCAGCAACGGCGGATCGGGTCGGGTGCTGGAAAGGTAGCTGGGGGGAGGGATGCGCGGCGGTGCGCGCCCGTTATCAACATTCAACCGTGCGGCCAGTAAATACGAAACGAAATCACAAACTAGTCAATCAGTGGAAGCGGCCCGAACAACAACCCGGCAGCCAATTGTCGTCCCAATGGTTCCGGCGGTTGTTGGCACATCCAGCATCGGCGTCAGTGGATCGCCAGACTAGTGATCGAGATTGTGTGTGTGTTTGTGGTGTTGTGGTGTCTAAGTTAGTTGTGTGCCAAACGAATTGTGATCGAGGACGTCGTGGTTGTCCGTCTTTCGAACCGACCGAGTAGAGTCGGCGCGTACCAGTTGTTTATCATATCTGTTGATTTTGTCAATTATCGAACCTAAATTTCGAACCCCTGAAAAACCGTACATGTGAGCGAGGAACGAGATACATCGAGCACGCGGGCGCTGATCACGCGGGTTTTTGTGGAACGCGAAATTCCACCGTCGGGAGAAGCTGCTCTTATTTTCTTTGTTGCCTATCTTTCTTCACTTCATTCTCCCTACATTTGAGAAGGAGTAGTTTTTCCCAATTTCATAAAAAAGAACATTGTGTCAAGTTGCGGCGGTACATCCCCTGGATCAGAAAATGCTACGATTGTAAGTATAAAGCCATAATCATTAGCTAATGATATGCGATAGCAGGTGCTTAGCTGCCAACAATCACACTTTCACTCTCGCCCCACTCAAGTGCCCAATTCCCCCATTGTTGCCTTAACCATGTCGGGAACACCAGTCTCGTGATATATTAAGTGTGGTTTCCATAGTCCTGCGTGAATTGCCTTTTAAGTGGTACATTAACCTGACCCGTATCTTACGTCGGAAGATCGAAAAGTTTCGTTGGTCGAAATGTTACCGGCCGGCCGGGGGGAACCGAGTGTAGTGAGCTAATTGGAGGGTGTTTTTGATTGTTGCTGGCTGCAGCAGAATTTTATCTACTGAGTCACGGTACTGAGTAAAGAAGATCACAGATAAAATTTTGTTACAGATAATGTTACGATTCCTTCGAAAAACGTTGAGTAAAAAAAATTTGCGGTTACAGTGGCGAAGATAAGCCTGGTTCCAACGTAATGGGTTTTGTTGTGAGAATGTTTTCCTAACTTGTATATGAGTGTTTGAGAATTTTATAAAGCAAACGCGGTTTCGTCAGCTTCTTGGGACACTTCTCTGATGTCGAGAAAATAAATGTCACGTGAAAAAATCAATCAAAATATGTCGGTCTAACACGTGCTCACATTACCGGCTTTTTGAACGTTCAAAACACGTTTCCTTCAGAAACGGTACAATCCATGGAGAATGTCGTTCAAGGTATCTAAACCTGCAGGTTACACTAACGCATGCTGCGGTTGTGTCATGTTTTGACGCTTGTAGTGATGGGGAAACTGAATCCTACACCCAGGTTCGAATCTTTCGATTCAAATCCATTCTGAGATCCGGATCGTCGAATCCGAATCCCAATCCGTCATATCATGCGTGCTTACCAAACTTGCCGATTTTTCACAGTATTTGTTATAGTTTAGAAAATCAATGGTTGAATTGATCCAAAGCCTAAATTCGGTAAAAATGGTCTGGTCCTGGTCTGAACCATTGTCACTCCGTCAGCAAATCAATTTAAGTCGATTCAAATATTTCAGGATCAAGACAAAATCGATTGAAATCAAGTCCCATAGAAATCAAATCTGATTCGAATCCCAATCGAGTTAAGCCTTTGGAATCCGTCTAGGGATTGAATCTTCGGATCTTCGGAATCGTGATTCTGCCAACACTAGTTTTCAGTGAAAACCAAAACATTCCATTCTATCACTTCGTGCGTGGTGCTCGTCTCGTTTGTTTGTGCATTTTTCGCTCTTTTCTGCGAAAATCTTGCCTTTGCGGGCTGCCATCGTGTTGATTGCGTAAAGCTCTTCGAAGTGATTGCATCCGACACTGTACTAAGAGTGCGTTTATTGTTGTTTTCTTTCGATTCCGTCGATTTCTGCGCGCATCACACAACAGTAGCGGATCGAACTGGTTCAGCCGACCGCACTCCCGGCGGAAGAGTGGCAAAAGGGTGAAGGTAACGTTCTCGGAGCCGCTCGACGCGTCCGACACCAGTTCCAGCGGAACCGCCACCTCTACCTTCTCAACGCCGAGCCCCTCGTCGTCGGCGGGACAACGGTGGCGCTACTTGGAGAACATCTTTGGCCCATCGTCATCGTCATCCCTTCCCAGGAACGCCCCGACCGACGGACGCGCGGGTAATCGGCCTGCGGGGGAGTTCGAGCGAAGCAGTAGTGTTCGGACGAGTAACACCAGCTACGGGTCCGTTGGTAGCGGACCGTACAACCGACGTCCGCCACCGCAGCGTAAAGTAGGGCAGAAAATGGCCGATTGCGAGAAGGAGGAAGCCCTAAATCTGGTGAGTCAACAAGCGGCCGTCCACGGGGTGTGCTTGTGGAAGTCGATGGGTTTCATTATCAGTATGCAGGGACCGTTGCGATCGTCACGATTGTACATAATCGGCGTGACAAGGAGAGCGTTTCCATTGCTTTCGAGCCGCTGTCTCGGTGAACCTAGCGTGACATGCCAATAATTCATTCCAGGTCGACGATTATGCATAATCGCCGCGATTGAAGCTATATCTTTCACCCGCTAAACGCTTTGGCTGGGCGGGGGGCGTATGGGGGATGGTAATGTTGTTGTTTTGCTAAAGCCTAGTAAACTACCCACTTCGCCGCCTACTATCGTCGTTTGCATCTATCAGCACAGTGCAAACTATCACCAAGGCGCCCCACCATGGATGGTGTGTTGGCACTGATAGTGTGCCTGCTGCTTGAGTAGGCTAAATTTATCTACAAGGTTGTTCACTTTTGTGTCGCTGCAACCCGCGATGTCCTTCGTCTGCTGTACAATAATTCATCATTGAAGAGTTGATGGCGTGTCCACTTGGGCTCCGGGCAGATCGTCGCACTAGAACCTGAATGTTCAGCGTGATAATTGAATATCGTTGTAATATTAATCAGTTTTTCTTCTGGCCTCCTCCGTTTCTCAATTTCCATTACCATTTTCCATCGACATCCCGCTGTGTGTTTGGTCCGGTGTTTCGTTGCCCGTCGTGATCGTCACAGCAGGTGGAATTCGAGTGGGTACTGCACGAGGAGGTGCACTCGGTGCTGAAGCAACTGCACGCCATACTGGTGGAGTGTGCCCACCGGTTTCCCGTCCCGCTGTACGGTAACGAGGGCAAGAAGCAGGACAAGTTCGTCCTTACTGCCGCCCCGGAGCAGCTGAAATGTATCGTCACTCTAACCGGGGATAGTATAACGCATGCGGTAAGTAAAATGCGGCCCACTAATGGAATGGTTCCCTACGGATGGATGAATGATGCGCGTTTGTTTTCTTTCTCCCATTAGGACATCAACTTTAAGGTGCAGCGCCAGCAGCAGCAAATCCAGCGGACCTCCATCACGCAGGACTACCCGTGGAAGATACAGCAGGTGCAGGATGCGGCCAATCACCTGCAGCAGGCCATCAACCATATCGACAACGTGGACAGTTCGTACCATTTCAAAACGTCCGACGAGGTGCTGCACATTCTGGGCAACATCCTTGGGGCCCTGCAGCGCGGTCGCACGTCGCTCGTCGTCCCGCGCAAGAAGCCCATCGAGGAGCTGATGAAGGGCCGCAACATGAAGGCGCTCTCGCCGAATCTGCCGGAAGATCTCGCCATCAGCTTCTACATCCAGAGCCATAAGCTGATCTTCGTCGCGTACCAGCTGACGAACTTCCAGGGCACGATGAAGTTCGACTCGTGCCAGGCGGAGTGTTCGGTGCCGTGGCTGAACGAGGTGCTGGTGCTGTTTACGGTCGCGTTGCAACTTTGTCAGCAGCTGAAAGATAAGGTAATGCTTGGAGGATGAGAGGGGAAATTAAAACGAAACAGTCGATGACGCCTGCAATAACCAGTTATGCCAATTAGATCAATTTACACTTGATGAAAACGGTCATCATGGCGTGACGGAATCTCGGCAGGGCACGAGGTCTCACCCCGTCATCGAACGTGGCAGAAAATGGTCCAAAGTTATTTACTTCTGACAGTACGGATAATGGACGATAAGAGCTTTTGTTTGATGCCCTTCAGATAAGCTCCCGAAGTAGGTGGTAGCATTCGATAGCGGGAATTTTCTTATCAACAGTTGATTGACACATACGATAGTATCACAGTGACTCATATTTGTGCTAATTTTAGGGTTATGAAAAACCCGTTTTTTTCAATAATTCCTTTCTAATCCCGGCTCTGTTTATCTATCTTTTCAGATATCAGTATTTTCGCAGTATAAAGATTTTACTGTCGGCTCCCGCTCGCCATCGGCACTGTCCTACTGATGCTGTACCCGGTCTTGCGGATGCATTACATGCCGAGTGCCGCTTCCGTGCCCATCGTAGATCACCATACCGTCCCGTTGGTCGTTGCCCGGTTGCAAGTGGTGAAAAGCTATGGGGGGAAAATGAGAGACAAATTCGACACGCAAACTAAAACTCGGGCAATCTTCGCGTTGTTAGAGATAGAAGGGTACACTGCGATGGAGTCGATCGTCGCGTTATACCTGTTCCCCACATGCTGTTGGCGTAGGTCATTTGTCCCATCGAACTGGGCGATTGTTGATGCGTGTGTGTGTATGTGTTCGGATGTTTGTTGCTAAACAAACGCTTCCCGTTGTTATTGCATTAGATTAAGCAGACTACACATAAGCATAGTGTCCATTAATGCATTTTTATCACCATATTCATCATCCCTCTGCCCGTTGTCCCATCCAACTGCGGGTCTGTGGATAAGCGGGAATCGGCACGGTATGGATCGTGCACTCGTCCGGTTTATCAGAAAGTTGGATTCGGTGAAAACGTGATGGTTTGACGGGATATTTCCACATGTTTTCCTTACACGATCCTCTCGCCGATCACGACAACTATCCCAAATTATCGGGCGGTACTTACAGAATTGGAATCACGAATCATGAATGAAACCGGCGACATCATGCTGCAGCACAGTAGTAAATTAATTAACCTTCAATAGTACATTATAGTATGCCAAATAGAACATACCACAAAAGGACGGTAAGGCAGTTTCAGTTCTGCGTTTACGCATCACCACTTTTCTATAGTGACCCTTTAGAAAAGTGGCATTGAACTGCGGGTAAAAACCAAAAGCAAAAACAAAAAAACAAAATAGGGAAAGGCAAGGAAAATTCGGAAGGCGTGAATCCCGGAATCAGTGTTTTGGCGGATGATGTACTATACAACACTTAACATGTGATAATGCCAAAAGCCAGAACAAACGCTACTGTAAACCGATAGGATAGTATTGCATAACATAACTGTGCGTGTTGCAAACGCCGTTCATTGACTGATCATTATGTCGTTGGGGTTGGTCGAATCTCAGAGTGCGAGAGACAGGAAATACTAAATGAAGAGAAAAACTGTTAAGGATATTTGCACTTTCCTTTTAGAATGTCGAAATTGGTAGAGTCTTGCTGGGCGGAGAGTCGGATGTGAAGGAAGGAAGCAGGAAGCGTGCGTAGTTAGGATGAACTAGTACTAGCTTTCGTTCCCGGTCCGCACTTTAGTCATTATTTGTAGGTTTTTGCCGGATCCTGTCTAGTGCTGAGCTCGGAAGGGTCGGTCATTTGTTTTTAATTTTTATTTTTACTCAGTTTTCGAAATGAAATGATTTATGAATTTTGGATTTAATTTATAAGTTTATCTACAAAGGAATTGGAATAAAGGCATATGATTATCGTAGTATTTTTATTTCAGTTTTTCAGTAATTAATTTTTTTTATTTTTGATTGCTTTTTTTCAGCATTTTCAGAAAAAAATGTTATACCTTTTAGCAAATACAACGTAACCTAAGCATATGAACAATGATCTCATACGGTATAGTAAAAAAGAGTGTCACACGGGGAACCGTGAAAGTAGTAAAAATCGAGAATAAGCCTAATATATCTACTGAACATTGTTAAAGCAAGATTCGGAACGTTCGAAGATTGAAGTCAATTGTGTTAACAAAATTAAATACTAAATGTAACCGGTAGTCGACCCTTTCATGAGCGGTTCTAAATTAGCTTTCGGATTGGTTAAAACTCTTAATAATAAAATCGTTACTTAAAGCTTTGACGAGTGCTTAACAAAATTTATGCTGAAGATTTCTGAATTTAAACTGATAAAATTTTAGCGAATTCAAATGTAAAACAAACGTATTTAAATCCAAAAGGGTCATATTTAAGCTCGTTACACGTTGTAAAGCAAAAATCAATCGTTCTTTACACCGATTATGATAATATTGTCGTGCTAGAGACATATACGTCTGCGGAAAGAGTCTTGATATACTACCGGTCTTGATACCGCCAGCAAGCGCGTGGTTTACTGGCATACCGCAGTTGATGTGCTTGATGTACGTTTCAATACCCTCCCCCCTCCCCCCCTCTACCCCCACACAGCTCCCTCCCTCTCGATGAGTGAGGATGTAGGATCGGTTTCCCTTTCGTACAGCAAGAAGCAATAGGCAAGTCCTCCCAAAAACCCTGAACAAACGATTACGGCCTTGGTCCGATTTCAACTCAGCTGCACCCAGAGCTCGAACAGTAAGGACAATAATACAGTAATTTATAACAGAAGCGTAGAATGGAGAAAAATTCGATAAACCAATGTTGGACACCCCTAGGAAATAGTTCGGTGTGATCCTCTATGCTGTCTAACATTCCAACTGTATCGCGAGATCGCGAGCTCCAATTCAACGATACCGAATGTAGCAGAAGCAAACGAGATGACAACAAATGAAAAAGCGTTTACAAATGAAAAACACGTGTGGCTCTCTCGACCGGTCGACGCCATGAAGCGATCGGCATCACCTTCTTCTAGTGTTACGCCGCGCTTTGTGGCCAGAAATTAAAGCAAAAAGCGGAAATGACGCAAGCGTTAAATACAGGATTAACGAACAGCGGGTGAATCGGCTCCCCATGAGTGCAGCAATAATAATGATACTGTAAATTATATACCTAATAAAATGAAATAAAAACAATAATCAATCGAAACCGTAAATGGAAGTCATGCTGTTACTCTTTTTATTCAACTTTTTTTTCATCGATCTTTTTGTTGGTAACCATTTATTATTATATTTTTCAAACGATATTGATAAATTGAAGAAGAAAGGAAACGAAGAAGATGAACACCGATCCGATCCACTTGCTTATCCGGGTGTGAAAATTGGGCAATCTTCGGTAATGATTAGATGATCAATTGTGCGTCGACTTCTTGCTGCGTAGCGATTACAGTGCGTTTTTATGAAACTAACGAGTCATAGAAGGTTTTTGTGGCGTGTTGAAATGGATATGGTCGTTTCTGTTTCGGATCTATTTGTTCGATTTTTGCTTTATTGCCATTATTTCATAATTTTTTCCCCAATATAGCTTCCCTCGGGAAGATAAATCGCTCTACAAAATATTTTGAAAGTCAGTGAAAAACACATGAATTGTATTACATGTAGCAAAAGGAAATGCTGCCAATCCATACCCATTAAACAGTAGTTTAAACCGTGTATTCTCATTACAATCGTATCAATCGTCCTGGATTAAATGGTTTTTCATTCCAATTGCGTCTTGCCAAGCGGAAGTAAAAACTGTGTACGAACATGAATGTAACAACTTGTAGCGACGGATGGCGTTCCATATTGGACGATGTTTTCGGTGACAACTGACCACGTACATGTAAAGTGGCTACCGGTATCGAGTTTTTTGTGCAAACAGCGGTTGAAAGAAATTTGTGAAAAAAGAAGGCAAGTGTTAAAATAAAATTGAAGCATAATTATAAGAATCACGAAGGGGTTTACGGCGGTAATAGTGTCGATGTTTGCATAAAACCACACAACTCGCAGTATGTGACGTTCGCCGATGGTAATGATGGTCCCGGTGAAGGAATGGTAAAACAAAACCTCCGATACAACCGGATACTCAAAAAAACATGGCCACGAAAAACAGCAATGAATTCTACCAGGTTGCGAATGCTGGAGGATCTATAGTGCTAACAGAAATTATTAAACTGAGAAGAAATGGTCGTTAAAACGAGACTTTAATTGGATAATAGTACAACTGTTGCCCATATTTAAAATGCATTCGGAATCGTAATTGCAATTTTATAATAATTTCGATTGATGTATCGAGTAATCAAGTTTCGAGTGGTTAAATTACAATTAATATTTACAACAAATCAATGCAGTTTGAATATGTTTTGGTAGTTTAAATAAGTAGAAACCATCAGCGGATCAAACCGTATGAATTTTGATGGTTAGCGTCATTCGGCTACTACTACTACTTGCTTCGAGACTGAATTGAGATCGAGTGTAGTCTCAAACTATATTCATAATAAGTCTAGGCTTTCTACTTAAAAAAAATTATCGCTTAGATCTATTGTTTTTCTTATTCTATTGATCATAAAAAATTTCTTTTGATTTTGAAACTAATTCAAATAATTTATCTTTTTATTCAAAACACACCTCGTCTTTTTTTCTTCCAAAGGTTCACCTTTAAATCAGTCTTCATCACATGTGAAGGTGGTGCACGTGGTCGGCCTACATTTGCAACTGACAGATTGCTCTATCAATATGGTGTCGGAACCGTTACGGAAGGATGCTGAACGTCCTTGTCGCCATCCTTACCGCTCACTTCCAGTGGTTCCCTCTTGTACCCTAGAATCGAGCTGAATAAGGGTTCGCTCATCCGAATGAAACGATGATAAAAAGCGAAATGCATTGTGCTCACATCCGTTGGTGCATAGAGCGAAGGACAAAAAAGAAAACGCTCCGCTATATGGGGGATGATTTTTTTCTGTTTCTGAAATTGCAAAACATTAAACGTGCAACACCCGAACGAAAGTCGGGAGGGTTGAGGGTGGCAATTGGTGGAGGATGGCATCGATATAGCGGTACAACTAACATGGATACAGCTTCTATATGAAACCGAACCGAGAATGATAACGCTGATAATAATAATAATAACAACTACAGCAATAAAGAACAGTCCAAACGGCCCGCTCCGGGAGCGTAAATAATTACGTTGAAATATGATAAAATTAATTAAAATTAGTGTTAATTGATTTCATTCGGAAAATTATTGTCAGCATTAACATGTTCGATTGAGTCATCGATTGAGTTCGCGGACCTGTTACTGGCCTTCTGGGGCCAGGAAGGACGGATTGTGGGACGTACGGACGAAATGTTTTATGCGCTTATGCTGGTGGGCCGCAGTTAGCGTCCTTTCAAACCCGAAACGGCCCGGCCCGATAGATAATTCATCAACCCGCACCTGTCCGGAGGCGGGGATGCGGTTTTCCGAGCCATTATTTTATGGCCGGACGCAACATTTCTCCCGACACCATACCCACACTCCCCTAACCATGCCTCTGCTTTCGTTGAGCCAAAAAACTATTGACATTCAAAATTTCGGAAATGAATCAATTTTACTGCACCGATTTGGCGTTCGCTAACCGCGGCACTTGTTTGGATTCAAATGTGTGTGTGTGTGTGTGGACGAATTTTCACGAGCTTAGGCCTGGTGGGATGTTGCACAAATTTCGTCCAAAAATCGTGTGCCGGGTAAACCAATAAAGTGAGCGTTGGTGATTTATTCCTGCAATAATTCGTTCTTACCGGATGCGGGCGGAAAATTGCTGTTGGGAATGCTAATGCGCTAATATGGGAGCAGGAGGTTAATAATCATCAAGCATTGATCGATCGAATGGGTCGGCCGAGGCTGGTGGTGATTAACTTGACACATTCAGGGTATTGGTGCTCGGTTGGTGCTGAAAACTGTGCAAATTGTGATCAAACATGCTAATGTATTCATTTCTTCGCGCACCGGATGTGCTCGGAAATTCAAAACGATACGCGGGGTCACAGTGCGGTGCCAATTAATGCACCGGGAGTCAATTCATAATGGGGCTGACCTGGGGGTTATTTGGCTGCCGAATGTCGAATTTAGTGCTAAGCTACCAGCTTACTTCGTTCACTTGGCGTAGATCTTTATAGATTGAGTTCTAATTGCTGCAGTTTTCGTCGAATCAAGCGAATATGGTCCCTATCAACTCTCGCAACGACTTGAACATATATTGCACACACTAATGAATAATGCTTTCTGAATTTTTGCAAACCTTAGCATTATGAATGTTTGAATATGAAATAAAAAACGAACAGTATTTGATACATCTTTTTCACTTCTCGACGAAGCACTAATGTTGTTATTCGTACCAGAAAGCAAGATAAACAAATTATGCATAACAACATAAACACATTAAGGTAATTGTTTCACCGACACCACGATCACTATGTTGCTTTCCGCCGTTGTCATTCTACGCTCGTTCGCATCGATCGGGGTTCAAAATCTCACCGAACGCGACCAACGTTGCATAATTTTAGGCTTCGCCAAGGGTTGAGATTGTGGCGCGAAACGGAGAGCGTGTGAGAAAAGTAGGATAATAAAGATAAAAGAAAACATCCACCCCTGTGTTGTGGGATGGAACCCAAATCACAATGCTCCGCGGTGGCAATTCGCGCCGACCTCGCGGACAAACCGAAAGACGATCGCGTACGAGGCCGATTCCGCGATCGTGCTAATTTTCCTCCATTTTCACACCCATCCACCCCCGGGTTGGGGGTTGGTTTACAGTGCTGGCCAGAAGTTGTCACGCAAGACGCGCGTTATCGGGATGGCAAGTGGCTCGAAAGCGAGTGAGAAGGAGCGAGACAAGACGCCGAGGAACCGATCGCGGGAAGTGGAACAAAAGAAAACCATTCGGTAGGAAACGAAAGAAAAAGGTGAAACGATCTTCGAGCGCGTCTCGGCGGGAGGGGGGGTGCGTAGGATCACGTCTCGATAGGAACTTGGACGACTTGGCTGGAATCAGTCGAGTAGCGGACGGCGTGCGACCTGGACGTAGCATTTTGCCAACACGGTATCTTTCGGGTGTGTCAGGCAGAGTCAGCCGATCGCCGGGCTAAGGTGTGCGTTGGTGCATTTTATTCGGTGACACGTGGATATAATTGCCCATTCGGCTCAGTGCAGTGTGTATTTGTGTGTGCGCATGTCAATATTTGATTGCGCAAACGCTTCGCCAGCGCTTCTCGATAACAAAGTGTAACGATCTCTCGACGCGCTGATAATGAATCCGATCGTGATGCAACCGGGGCCGTAATTCGGCCTTCGCGAAGGTGTCAATCGGCTGTGCGTGTGTGGGTGAATTTGAATCTCGAGAAACATAACATATGCGCCAAGTGATTGGAAAATCCACCTGAAGCTGCCGTTACTTACAAAGGCTCCGAAGTCGATAAAGACGTGGGAGTTAGCATATTGCCAACATCATTGCAAAAGGAAATATCTCGTTCAAACATGGATAAGAAAGAGATCGTACTAGTCACAGGTGAGTGATGGCGAGAAGTGGCAAATGTTGCTGATGGAGTAAAACTTAAAAATGTTTGACCAGCACAATGAACAATGCAACCTGCTTTGCTACCCGATACCGATCGCGCTGACGATCAAACTTTGTCATACATGGATGGCACTTCTTGCATACAAAGCGTTGACAAACGTTTCGTTGGGAAGGTTTCTTTAAGCAACATGGAGTTATGCAATCGTTTTTGGCAAGTCCTTCGGATAGAGCTGGCATCGATTGGAACACACGAAGGATGATTGATGGCATCGGGCTGTATTGCACAGCTTGACATCCGTTTGTGTTGGAAATGGATGCGACGGGGGTCGGCAACCGTTTATTGAAATTTGTCAAATTTTATAAAATTATTGCAAGTATTTTGTAAGGCCATGTCATTGGCAAAATTAAATGTGAACCATGCTGATTGTTTATGTTGTTCGTGAAAAAAATTGTATAATGTTTGAAATTCATTTGCTTGCATATTTTCAGTTTTTCAACGCTTTCTAATCGAACCATGATGATGTTTTCATTGAGTTAATAAATGCTAAGCAATGTGCTTTACTGGCCTAGTTAAACTTTAACTATTGCAATGCAAAACGAATATCAAATTCAAACAAATAACCAGTTTGTTCAAGAGAATGTTTCTGAAAATAATAAAATAAGTTAATTTTCGCTTTAAAACCGGAATTTATGCAACACTGGATTGATGATTTGTGAATGTTTTAATGTTGGAATAAAAAAAGTGTCTTTTGGCTTATGTACCGTGGGTTCTGTGAAAGCCCGTAATGACTTAGTTCCGTATGTAAATATATAAATTCAAATATACCCGGCGAAGGCTGTCCGATCTTGACAGTTGAGAAAAAGTAGCTCGTGCATCACCCCGTACCGTTTGCCGACCCCTGTACTTTGTCAGCCTCACGGGGTTTTTATTTTCCACACCAAAAGCCCTTCGTTTTGCTCGATCTTCCGTTTTTAACTCCTCCTTCAATAGAGGCGCGTCGAAACTCGTGCTGGACACGACCACCGAGCCACGTGACCTTGCCTTGCTTTTGCGCGATATTTCTGTTTTCTTCCATCATCTTCCATTTGTAGTTTTCTCACGCCTCGATCCAACCCGCGGATGACGATGAAGATGATCGAGCCGAAACCCTTCGGAGTTATCTGGAGCGTGAAGGTGGCGATGGTCGGTGAACGCAACGCGTTGTTCTTTTGAGGTCCGAAAAAACGTGGCTAGTTTTATTCGGGGGTTGTTTATGTTTGCTTTCGGAGGTAATTAAAGCTGGCCATCGGTTCGATAGACCAATTTTAAGCGGCATCACATAATCCACGAGGTATCGACGAACGGCCACTTCCACTCGAGGCGAGTGTTACACATTTTTGGAAGAAAATCATCTAACCGAACCGTTTCCCAATCAGGTGCCCTCCGGAGAGCCGAAAGTTTTCTGGTCGAAATTTAACAATCTCCGGTTGTTTCACTTTCGTTGCCTCGCTTGCACCACCACCACCAACACCCCGTCAGCGGCCCGTAGCATCGCCCGGGACTTAGTTAATACAGCGCCGCGCCATTGCCCCATGCCGCCATCGCTAAACCTTCACCATCGGCCATATATTATCGGACCCGGTTGCTTGCACCCAACCAGTTTCGGCGGCGCATTGTCTCGCTCTTTTTTCTCGTGCGTCTTTTTATTTGCATCCGATATCGGACGCGGAGCGTTTGGAGGTCTTCCAGCGGCCGCAGCTAAAACCCGCTCTGCCGGGACAGGTATTTTGGAAACACGCTGTTACTAAACCACCACGCGAGATCGGCTTACGAAAGACGGGGACTGCGGAGGAAGCTTGGGCCGATTTTCGGTTATTTTTGTTGACTTTTGTCGATGTTTCGAATGACTCCGTTGACCGATCCGTGTCGTGTTGCGCAAAAGCGCCGTTGAACCGCATGCCTGGAAAAGGGGTTGGCTGAGTGAATTCGGGAACTTATAGAAAAGGTTTCGCGTTAGGCATTAGGTTAAAACGTCTCACACAACAGTCGAGCCGGTGACGCGCAGAGTCCAAAGTGTCCAAATCATGGGACGAGAGGTGGGTCTAAAATAAATTAATCACTGGCTGGGTGTGACGTAAGTTTATCTTTCTGTCAGTGTCTTTTTGGAGGTCGAATATTTTAAAAAGCTCCAAGAGGTGTTACAAAAGAGTGAAAGCGTCAAGCATTTGGATTTTGTGTTTTAGGCTAAATGTCTTTGCTGATTTTCCTAATCCTCCCAATTTCGCGCTGAAGCACACGTCATGCAACAAGGAGCTTTCCACAAACACGAGCTTGTTGAAAATAATCAGTGATTGAACCTATATCACACATCCCCGGCTCAACAGGGAACCATACACGTGTGGAAGTATTTCAAATTAAATTGTTAACATTTTTGCTGAGTTGGGATGTGTTCGTGTTTGATCCTTGATTTTTTCCCCACCAACTTGTATAAGCGTTTGTCTGTACGGCTTTTTCCTGCGTTCTTCCTAAATGTCATCGACAGTCTCGTCACCTCACACGTACCACCGCCGTGCAAGGAGTTTTCACACATTTCGCTTTCGATAAACAATCCACGCCGGGCAAATCTGATAAGTCCGGAACGTGACTGGCTGAAAATTTAATAACGAAATTCCTAATTTTTCACCCGGCCTCCCCGGATGGAGTGCCCTCCACGTTGGGTGTCGGGCTGGCTGAAGCGGTTTGCCGGGGCGGAAAACACGTTCCTCGTGACGTATTGCAACGTTCATTACTCATTTTTGTTTTCTAGCGAGCGCGCGTACAAAATGTGTTCTGCCACTTTGCGCCCGAGCGTCAATCTTCTCGATGCTCTGTGTAAAAGCGAGGTAAATAAATAACGCACCTTGACGCCACCATGGGGCGGGCAAATGGTGGGACATTTTCGAACCATCACTAACCTGCGTGTGAGAGTTGGTTCCACTCAACCGGTAAGTGTAGCAATTTTCCATCAAATGCGCGCGAGTAACGGAGCGTTGTTACGAGGTTCGGGCGATGTGCTTTTGAGGGTCGCTTCTGAGGCGGCAGACAGAATGGCGTGAGACAGTTCCTGGGCTTCGTTAGAACACGGCAGCCCCAACTGGAGCGTAACTATGCAGCCATCGAGATCGACTCTTACCACTGCTGTGGAAAATCTGTTTTCCTGGATGCCAATCTTCAGAGTAGGACGCCAGGAGTTCTTCATCGATTCGATCGGGCTTTTTGCGCCCCTTCTATTAGTTTAAATTTGATATTCAGTGAAAATCCGATCGGCCAACGTAAACACTGCCGTTCCGGGATCTCAAAAAATGAAGTCTTTAGGAAATTCGGGAAAAACTCGCTGAAAGCCTGTGGGTGGTTTTGGTTCTGTTCTACCGGCGCCTCTTTGTGGATGCAAGAGAGTTTTTCTTGGATTCTGATGAGGAGAAAACTGGCATGCGACTTATTTCCCTTGAATTTAATATTGATTTTTGCAAATCCTTTCAATCGAATAGAGAACAGACGAACTTTACGACTCAACATGTAAGGCTGCCTGAAAAGCTGAATATGAGGAAGAAAATAACAGTTGTAATAACTTCGGATTTATATTCTATGAAATACTGTTTTATCACAAACCACAACAAACATGGCTCGTGGTATGTTTTCTAGCAATCATTCAACCGATTTTACAATAATATTGTCCCCAACTCCTAGAAGATATTGTGGAGAATGCTTTTCTCGAAAGAAAAGATCAAATTTTAATTTTATATTTTCAATTTAATAGGTTAAGGACAATTACTGACGCAGCAATTTCTTCAAATTTGTGTAACTCACTACAGATCACTTGAGGCAGGGGAATGCTTTGTCTTTTTGTATTAAATCATTATAACTATCTCCTGGAATTAATTTATGTCTGTGTCAATAAATGTTGATATTTTCTTCATATCTTCATATCTATCGTGACCAGTTATATCATGTGTGGGTTTGTCCTTCCTCAGTAGAATGAACTAAATGAAGATTTTGCAATATGGACATAACCCTATAAGGAAGTAGATAGTGCTCTTCCTTCTACTCGATCGCCTCCATTCAATTGGATGTGCAATTTCGACTTACCGATAGTCGAGAGGTTCCAGCTCGAGTACACCCGATAGGATTAGTCCTGATAGCTTGGTGCGCGTTTGCGAAACAACACTGGACCAGTCACCTTTCGCCCAGCGATGCCCAGCAAGAAAGAGAGACAGAGAGAGAGGGCGGTAGAGTGTCGTACCGTTTTCGAGGAATTTCCACTCAACTCACAGTTGACTCTAGGATGATGGATTTCCGGTTCGTACGATGTATCCCGGGCAAGCCGTCGCTTCGATGGCAGAGGTAGCGACACCCGGAGCGACACTCCAGCAATGTAGCGAAAGACAGCTCGCACCCAACGATCCGGTGGATGCGAATTCGGCGAACGCTGGTGGCACAACCACCCGCTCGATGAACGGTTTATTTAAAATTCAAATTATGTGTAAATACAAAATCAAAACGATGATGATGATTCTATCAACATAATGAATCTGTAATATTGGTGACGCGCCTCGCCTGTGCGTGTTGGTGAACCCGGGTTTCTGGCACCCTTGAGGGGGAGATGGAGTCCTCGAGAAGGATGAGGTGTTTTTGGAAAATCCCCCCAGTACGCCAGCCCACCTTCAGTGGAGGAAAAGTGAACGCATTTTCAATCCGAACTGTGTGTTTGTGTACTTTGCCGGTTTGATGCGCCTCCGTAAATCTCGCCCTCTCTTCCTGTAACTTCCTCGCTCCACCGTTCACCGGTGGAGTGGTGCAACTTTACGCTCCAGGATTGTGTTTTCCCCGTGTTGGAGAGGGGAACCTGGTCGGGCATGGCACGGTGGTACGGCTGACTGTTCCGTAAACTGTTTTCCTGTTTACTTTTCCAAACGGGGTGTGCAGGCGACGAGCGAGCGTTAGTGTTCGCGAGTGCGAAAAGTTAGTGATGAAATTCGTGCACGGAAAATCGACCCCCGAAAGGGGGGGGGGAAGCGGAAGTCTATTGGCTCAACCCGAACTCCTCCTACGCGCTTATTGAATGCGCTTTCGTTGCAATCAGTTTATTTACCAATATTATCGCTTTTATTAGTACTACACATCGCCATTATGGATGCACACGCAGTGCATTTTATCGGCGGCAAATAAAATGTGTACGGCTTAATTAAGTAAGTTTGGGTCTCGGTTTGCCCGGTTCTATCGGGTTGCTGTTGATTGTTCTGCTTGGCGGATTTCGAACGACGTGTGCCTTTACAATGGCGTAGTCCATTGAGGTGGGTTTTTTTTCTGTTCTGTTTCAGTGCAGAAATAGTAAACGGGTGCGCAGATTAGCTGACGCCGCGTGGATGTAGATATTTCGGCATAAACAGTGTCAACAGAATTAATTTCAATCATAACTGAATCTTTCAAATATTAAGCTTTTGTTTTCATACTACATTGGTTTCATGAACAATGGAATCAATGTTTTAGAAATTTAAACTCTAAACGAAATTTGAAAACAAACAAAATTAATACAAAATCAATACATAGTGATCTGTGAGAAAGATACAAAAAAGAGGTTTGAAGAGTTATTTAAATTACGGAAAATTTTACATTTATGACTGTCAGTTTCAAGGCTTTTATTTTGCTCATAGCAAGAGGAATAATATTTTCAATGGATGTTATTCATGAAACCTCATCATCTATTTTACTGCTTCTACATATTTCAAATACGAGTTACGAAATGTAAGGTGCGTTTATTGATGTTGATTTGCGCTTCGCACGCTGAACACGTTGTGAAAATCTGAAGCCTTGTGCGGTTGTGGCCAGTGATGGAGTTGTGAGTTTTTTCCTCGACTGGTGGTGGATTTGTATTATTCAATTTAATTTTCGGTTCTGCCTCTTTGCAGATTATACCGTTGGCTGGAGTTTGTGGGATTGTGCCTTTTTTACGATTCACTCTTTTCTGGGAAATTTCGCGAACATCCTTCCACTAACGTGGTGTGACGTTACCGAACGGGTTATCGTTGCAATGGGGTTTCCATTTTAATTCGCGCAAATTCAGCGCAACCACCCGCACGCAAATCGTACCACCCGGATCATCACCGTCGGGCAGGACGATGCTCGCATGTGTGGAGCAAGGATTTGATTTATTTGATTTCGAGTGGGTCTTTTCCCGCTAGAGCACGATGGTGGCGCGTTCGGCGAGTCTACGAGAAAAGCGAGCGGTGATTGATGTTGGAAAATCTACATCCTGTCGAAGAAACGGATCCATGCCGGTGCCACCGTGGGCACCGCTGGCTGCTGGCAAGGATCGTACGATCGGTTCGCCGCGCTGCCAAAGTAATGGATGAGTGATTTGGTGAACATTTTCTCCACTAAATTAATATCACACCGTGACAGTGTGGAGCGCGACTCGGCGTTCAGCCAGTGCAGTGCCGGATGCAGCTCGTGTGGATGGAAAAAATATGGCACTTTCGAAACGGCGAACGATTATTCATACTTCCAGTCCTGCTAACGCCTTATTGATTTTGAGCGATGTGGACAGATTATGTGTCTGTTTGAAGCATTTTCCGAACGTTTCCGCGCGGGAAAACCGGCACAAACGGGAAGCGCAACGATTGCACTTGGCACCGAATCGAGCGTAAGCGTTCCATAAACATGGGTCGGCGTCCCATTTCGGGAAGGGTTTGGCGAGTTCTCCCACGTGACGTGAGTTCTTCCACTTGTCCCTGCGTACGTGTAACAAGGACTGTTTTTTTTGCAAAAGTTTTCCAAACGATTTCGTCAAGAAGCGCCATGGGGATCAAACCCCCGGTGTTGAACGTTGAAATTGTTTACGAACGACAAACAATTCCCCGCCCCACTATTTCCCTCCTCCACTCCTCCACCCCTTAGGGACCAGTTGCTAGACAACTTTTCCTGCTGCAGTCAGCTTCTTTCGTCGGTTGCACAAATTTCGTTCGAATGCTTTGCGGGGCCCAAACCGTCGCTTCCTCGACCCATTTGGGTGGTGCCCCGCTTTCCCGGTTTAGCTATTCGGTGTCAAGGAAGAGTTTGCTGACCCCGATGGGCTTTTTCGTTTGTTTGCTATGTTTGTTTGGGAATCGGAGTGGGAGTTATTATTTTGCACCACACTTTGGAAGGAGCCGCTTTCTACGCTCGATTGTCGTTAAACTCAAAGATTTTTGTACGGAAAACATTTGGACCATCAATTGTGACTCTAAACTGTGGAGAATGTTCTTTACTACTACCGTAGCTCACCGATGGGAGTGGAGAACGGGTGGTGCAAGATTTTTGGAGCGAGGTCTGTTTACTTTCTTAATTTTGATTCACTTATTGATTGTGTTGCTTACAGTTCATGCATTATTTATGGTTCATTACCGAACTGGTTTCTTGTTTCAGCAATTGTAGGTTGCAATGATAATTATCTTAAAAAGGTTTTAAAATGTATAAACTGTGGCTCACGTAGTTTATACGTACACTTCAGTCAGAAAGCTAACTTTAAATTATGAAAGTCAGCTTCAGAGGCAACAAGGGAATGAGTTGATTTGAGTACCTTTTATTTTAAGCAAGCATAGCATTTAAATTGTAAAATAAAAATCGTGCAAGCCATAATTTATGCACAATTTGGTAAATTTAAGCAAAGTAAAGTAAAAGAGACCTTCTATTAAAAATAATAGTTTTACAAATTGTGAAAATTGACCTCTGTTGTTAAGCTTGAATTGAACAATCCTCTCGGTACTCATTACAAGAATCTTCTGAAGATTGAAATGAGAAATAAGATACAAAAGTAAAATGTTAATTGGGTTAATTATAAGGGTGGGAAAAATCTTTATGACAGCTGTTGATTGATTTATATCATTTGTCAACTCAAGTTAATGGTTTGAAAGTGTTTTCATCTTTTCCTTATTGCTCTCTTACCTTCACCCATAGGTGGGTCCGGATTTTACGGCCAGCACTTGATCAGACTCCTGCAGGAGCGGGATCCCAAGGTTGGCGAAATACGAGTGGTCGACCTTAACCCGTACGAGAACCGTCTCGGTAAGTAAGCAACCCGGTTTGCACACCGTGCATCGTGCGGCGTGCGTAACTTTCCCTTTCCCTTTTTCGCTGCATCCCGAAGGTCACACCGAGAGCAAGAAAGTCATCTCGTATGTCGCCGACATCTGCGACGAGGCCGCGTGCGCGCCCGCCTTCGAGGGAGTCGACTGCGTGTTCCACCTGGCCGCGTACGTGAACTTCGACTTCCCACCGAACGTCGGCGAGCTGCAGCGGGTCAATGTCGATGGGACGGCGTCGGTGGTGGCGCTCTGCCGCCGGTACAGCGTGTCCCGGCTCGTGTTCGCCAGCGACTGCCTCATCCACATGACGCCCTATCTCGGCAAGGCCAACTTTACCATCGTGTGCAACCAGACGGAGCCGAAGACGAAGATCCCGACGAAGGACGCCGAGTTTCAGATTCCCGGCTACGCGCCCTCCAAGTGGAGGGCGGAGTGTCTGGTGATCGAAGCCAACGACACGGACCTTGCAAATGGGGGTAAGTGGTCCACTAGCGGGCGATTAACACCAATTATCTCATGGTTGGTTTTATGGTTTTATGTTCCAGAAAAACTGAAGACTATCGCCATCCGACCGCCGGTGATGTTCGGTGAGTGCGACGAGCGGTTCGTGCCGAGTATCGCGAAGGTGGCGCAGCGGTTCGGTGGGGCCATCCCGAAGATCGCCGGTCCGGGCGGCAAGCAGCAGATCATCTACGCGGGGAACGCGGCCTGGTGTCTGGTGCGCGCCAAGGACGCCCTGGTCGAGAACGCCAAGAACATCGCCGGCTATCCGGTGTTCGTGACGGACGAGTCCGGCATCGAGGACACGACGCGCTTCTGCCAGCGCATTTCCCGCGCGAACGATACGCTCAAGCTGCGCCCATCCGGCTACCAGATTCCGCTGTTCCTCACCTACTTCCTGGCGTTCCTGCTCGAACTCCTGGTGAAGGCGCTGCACCCGTTCACGCAGATGCGACTCCGCTTCCCGCCGTGCGGCATGCTGTCGTACATGTCGTCCATCATGCTGTTCAACCGGATCCGGGCGTCGATCTACCTCGACTACGAGCCCGTCTACAGCGAGGAGAAGGCGGTCACCAACAGTGCCCTCTGGTACGAGCGCTGGTACCAGGACTACTGCCAGGCGCAGAGTTTGAAGAAAAAGATGAAATCAAAGTGAAACCCGTCCGTTCGGATCGTTCCAGGGATTGCCAAATCCCTCGCGGTCACCTTTACTAGCTCTCCGGACTGATTCGTATTTTGGACGGATGTTTGCCCCGGTTGCCAATCGATCGATCCCCGGCTGTATTAACTCCTGTATTTCCTATATCGGCTTGCGCGGAAGAATGGTTGGCTAATTTCGATGGTCTCCGGTCGCAAAGTACTGATTTCAGGCGTAGCCGGTCAATTCCATCCGCTCCACAGCTTTTAACTTTCTTCCAATATATATATCTCCTAGTCTCCAACTCCCGGTATTTCGCGTGCTCCACAAAAGGACCTGCTATTTCTCGGAACCCGATCTAATGAACGCTAGGTTTTCGTAGCTTGACGTTCCGAAAACCATTTAATTAAAATTAACTTCACGATTATTAGGTCGTCTGCGGAACTCCTTCGCCCTCCCCTGCTCCTCCCCGGTCCCCCGCGAACCCAGTGAAAGGCGCGCACATCGCGTGGAAATTAATTAAACTTGTTTTGCCTTGGCCTCACCCTCGGAAGAGTGGAAAGCGGCGAATACCGACGTAATTCAGTTTCCTTTACGATGTGGATCGATCGGCCCGGCATACTGATGGCCCGGGATGCCGTACAGAATCTAATTACCATCTCTAATAATCACGATAATCTTTGACAATTCGCATTCGGCGGAGAGAAAGAAAGAGCGAAAGACAAAACTCGTAGACGGTGGGTTTTCCTTTACTCCTATTTTTCCTATTTCCTGCAATTTCTGATACTCAGCGCCGATATGTATCCGCTTCGCTTCTGGGTAGGTCAATCGTGGTGGGCTGAGATGGGCGTCCCTTTTTTGTGATGTTACTTCTTCGCCGAACCCTTTCGTGGCGAGATCTTCAAGCAGCACTCGTGGGCCGCTTGTTTGGCCTCACCATGGAGTGATTCTTTAGATTCCATAACGCAACATTCCGCACCCCATTAGGGATTACGGGTTGGAGGGTTGTATTGTAGTTTATATAAATTGAGGGTACAATTGAGCGTGGCGGTAGGTTTAGCACGGACGGTGAGCTTCCTCAAAGCAGATTGACGATGGCCTTAACGCGCTACGGCTCAATGATGGTGCGGTTGTATACCCGGTATCCACCGAGCTCGTGGCGGGAAGGTTTTGGCGGTGATAACAATGGAGTGGGGGGGAAGAAATATTGTAAAATAAATAAAATTTATTGGTCTGGTATTTGGTTTGGGCACTGCTTTCATCCCTTTCCAGGGTGGATTCTGATTTTCTTCTGAAATATTAACCCATTGTTTGGGTGACGCCAGGAAAGAAAGCCAATGAGCAACTTTTAACAATCATAGGTTAAAATTAATTTGTGTATAAATGGCGGAAAAACGCTAACGGGTCACTCAGCGTACCGGAACATAAATCTCGACCGTTGTTAGAACTTTCCCGTCCCTCGTAACGCAAGACGTTGTGTCGTAGAGGTTGGGATTTTTCCAATGCACAAACAAACTCATTTGTTATTGCAGGCGTTCGTCTCATGGCGGGTGATGAGATTCCGGGCCACAAAGGAGAGAACGGGAAGCGGAAAAACCCACAACACAACTCCATCACTGAGCGGACGGGCCTGGAACGACAGAGATTACGGGCATGAATTAAAATTTCCACCATCAAATCTTACTCTAAATGGATGAAGCAATAATAGCGTCGGTCCACCGTTCCCTTCCCCGCCCCCTCGGAGGGGAAACCCTGCCGCTGCCCGGGGTTTTCCCTGCGATCGAAACTGCCATCTTCCACCTACGAAACCTACGGCGGGGCACCTGAGGGCTGGAAGCCCGCGGGTTTGGGAGGAAAATAATCAACGTAGCTGAAAAGCAATAAATCTCTTCTGCTGCCAGTGCGAAAAGGCACGAGTGCGGCATCCTCCAGGCATCGGCAAAGGCAGCGACGGCGCCATCGGAAGCCAATCGAAAGAAAGTAATCCTATCGTCGTGATGCGACGCGAAAGAAAGTAACGCTCGTACGGGCGGGCTGGACCACGGGAAACCGGGTGAGGCAACTGGGTGCGGAGCCGGTCTTCTTCAGCCGAGTCCCTGGGTTCTCGAGTGGAGGATAGGAAATAAATATACGCTCGTAAATATTTAAGAATAGATTGCTATCGACGATGCGACGATAGTGGCAGAGCACGAGAAATCGACAAATTAAGATTTTCAGACGCGCACCAACTCGTCCCGGGGTGTGTTTACGCCCGTGGGATAACCGTTGTAATGGGAGGGATGGATGGAAAACGGAGTAAAAAAAAAGAAGACAGACACTCTCTGCACTCCTGATGGCAAGTTTTCCCTCGGTTGCTTTCCGCAGTGACACAAACCGAAACCGCCGGTGGCCGAATGAAAACAAGCAGCGATTTGCTCCTTGCTTCTTGCGTGGAAATCGGTACAGTCCCGCAATCGGTTTGCCGTCGGGGAAAGCGGGAACCGGGCATCGGTTCGGTTCGGTGTTGATGAGAAAACAATGTGGCCACAGCACGGAACGGTTCCCCACCCCCGGGGCGAACCGGAGCCTCGTCGTGGCGGAGTGTTGAAAAAACAAACAAACAGTGAGCCAACTCGCTTCACGCAATTGGTGACAAACCAAACAGACACCGGCCACTGGGGCAGGCGGCAAAGGCGGTAGCTCCGTGGTTGGTAGCTCCGGAGGGCTATTTGGTGGTTGATAACAGACCTGAACCTGTGCGCTCGTCGGCTTTAATATTTGCCACGTTCGAGCGGGCTGGTGGCGGAAAGGGAATTGGAATCGGAGCACTCAGCAGACGCTACTTTCGTCGCTGAATCATCA
This sequence comes from Anopheles coustani, assembly GCF_943734705.1. Classification (NCBI taxonomy): domain Eukaryota; kingdom Metazoa; phylum Arthropoda; class Insecta; order Diptera; family Culicidae; genus Anopheles; species Anopheles coustani. Next base: position 73,150,301 of record NC_071289.1, read on the forward strand.
ACAAATCAAATGGATTGCAGTGAGGCAAAACAAAATGACCGTCCGGTAGGAATCGCACCATGAAACGTCAAAGTTGTGAGGAGTAAATGCGGCTAAATCTTAAATCGAAAGATATCGCAACGCCACCACAATCACAATGGGCTCTCCAGCGAACCACCCTCGAACCACCGGGAAGGTGACGAAAGGCTCAACCGAAGAGATGGAAGTGGCTCACGGGGCTCGGATGACTGACTGTAATTGCCGAGCATTAAGATGTAACGAAAGATGGAGTCGGTTGATAAATAATTTATCAAATTAATTTGGAATTAAGTTTCCCGATTATGATGTACCGTGGGGGCGGGGCCCTGAAGAGCGGGTGTCTGTGTGCGAGGGTGCCCGTGAAAGATGGCAGGATGCTCGGGGCGGATGGTTCTATGCTAAGCGCGCAGGGCAATCGGTGACCGCGGTGCCCCAAAATAACCGTTTTTGCATTCGAATGACGAACGCGCGCGCGATGGTGATGATGATAATGAGATTTTCGAGTAAGATTTTCGCCAGAACTTCGCTCGTGGCCCGCGGCTTTGCTCGTGGTTTTTGTGATCTGAATTTATTATCATCAGCCATGGGTTTTGGGAGGAACGGTTTTGCCATCTGCATGATCTGTGCGATTGGTGGTGCGATCCGACGGCGTTGATAATGAGTGTGATGATGGTGTCAGGAAGTTTTGGTGGCTAAATTAGGAACCCTCCCGCACCGGCAAAAGTGAGAACGATATTTAATGTTGGTGAGCCTCACGGTCGCAGGTTAGCCTTGCCCAAACGCTAGGGCGAGCGTAGAGTTAGTTTAGCTTTTCACAATGTGCGACTTCCGCGATTGACGATGATTTGGTCCATGTCGAAGGAGAGACGATTAGAAGGTAAGATGCTGGTAGGCTCTGGTTTGTTATTTTTTTTTGCATCCCAAGACCTACTTCTTGTGACGCTGACTGATGACCTGACAGGCTGACCTCGGACGGAGGTTGTTGGTTGATAATTATGCCACCCGACCGAGAGGCCAATTACGATGGGCGAGCAATAAAAGCGACCAACCACCATAATTGAGTCACTCCGCGTTCTTGGGTGGTTTATTATATTAATTTGCATTCTAATCGCAGCCGTTTGTGGGCAGGGTTTTTGGCGACGAGTGGTTGCGAAACTTGCTGATTGATGAACGCCTCGTTCAATCGACCACTTCCGGTACGCGGATGTTTCTAAAAAGATGCACCACTTGCATTCCGACGCCACCGAGCTGTCGATTGTCTCAAGTGGATCTGGAGCGGTTTCGGATCGTTCGATCAATTCAATTCGATTTACAATGATAATTTGATTACAGGTCGCCAATGCTAATTGATGCAATTGATAGTTTAATGTATGCATCTTATTACTATAAACTTCCGTCAGCAATTAACCTTTTAATGTTCATTTCCTGTCGTTATAAAAGTTAATAAAAACCTCATCAAATTTATTGAATTTGATAGATTTTCTCCTAACACTTTTCCCTGTAAAATGTTTTGATTATACAATGTTGAGGGGCAAATTAATATTCTCGTTTGTTTCTATTCCGAGTAAGTCCAGAACAATATCCCTTCTATTGCCGACGATTAAAATTCATATTGATATTGTGAATAAACGGTTTTCAGGTAAAGTAGTCAATATGTTATTTTACTTCTTTTTTATTTTACTAACACGATCATCCAGTATAGCTGGTATGGAAATGAACGATTTTCTGATTCTAAACAATATATTGACACTCGTTCTCGTTCCATCTACTGGCGTGGATTTGTTGTGAATGAATCTAGATAAAATTAGCTTCAATGTGTCAACGAAAAACATGCAAATGCAAAACTATGCTTATCTTCCGCCCTCTTTATCGGTTTGTTTGCAGTTGGCACAATTGCATGGTGCAGCAGGTGGAAACATCTGTACTTAGATAGAGAGTGATGGAAGACCAACCGAATACCACCTGTATTCCACAACTGTCCATTGACAATTCGTTTGCGTTGGCACTTCGAGCGAAGCCATTCTTTTTGAACGAATGCACTTGCATCGGGAATTGCAACGCCATTGATTTGTTAGCTTGTCTACGTGGGTGTGATTGTGCAAGTGTGTTTGTAAGTAGGTGACCGATTTTCCATCGCACGGTTTTATGCATTTCAGTGAACGCTTTTTCCCTAGTTTCCCGCTTCTTCATAGCACCATTCGAATTTGACGTACGTTTGGTTGTGTTTTCTGAGTCAAAAACGCGACAGTTCTCGATCGTGAGTAAGAATCGTGGAAGTGGTATGGCAATGAGGTTATTAGTTTTTTGCATAAGCACCGCGAATTGGGACGATCAGTCGTTTGTAGGCACGCCGGTTGCAACCGACGATTCGATGCTTCAATTCAATCGCTGTTTTGACAGTTGACCTGACGTCTAGCCTGATAGAACGGCTTGATGTGCATGGTGAGGAAAACAAACAGGACGGCGGGAAAACCCAAACAAAATGGTTCTTCCATACATTTGGAAGGATCGGTAAACAGGCAGAAGACAGGGGTTTCACACCAGGACACCAGACACGTTGATGTATTCCAAACATAAACTTCACTGAAAGTATCCTCGCACACTAGGAAATCTATCCGGTACTTGTGTGCATCGCAAGGAAATGTATGCACAATTTGAGGACTGACGAACTACGACTAAGTTGAATATACGTTTAGGTAAGTTTAACATCGAAAGACAAATTTTTCTGTCCGCCACTATTAGTGTGTGAATCTGTTTATCTACTTGTGAAATGAATAGCAAGGGGACACAAAGTATTGAAAAAATCTTCATTGAATTATGAAACACTTAATTGCGTGCATATTGCACACACCAACCCCGACCTGACCGAACATGATCGATGGATCGGAGCAAATTGTCCGCGGTAGGCGTGTAAATAATAATTTAATCATCGAAATTAAATCATCGGTCACCGGGGAACCCGCCAGAATGGCCACCGCTTTCCAGTTGGGCTTGGGTTAGGGAGATCATCGTTTAATAGAGGGAACGTAATTAGTGAAATGGAATTAGTTTGCACCACTGAGCCCCAAACCCGCTACGGACGAACAATTGGGTTTAAAAAGTACATCATATGGATAATGTGATCAAAATTATTTTCCTATATAGAACCATACCTATTCGGGCCTATGATTGTGATAATGCAGCGCTTATTATCTTGTTTTCGTATCAAATTGATGAGTAGGTGTAATTTTTACGAGCCTTGGAAAAAAATTAATCAGGTGATTTAATTCCGGAAAATAATATCGTTCACTCCGGACAACACTCCGTTTCGCTAATCAATTGAACACTCATACACTTTTTTTAAACATGAAACGGCGTACTATGGTGTTTTTTTGAAGTGGATTATTTCCGACATGTTTGTTCAAAATTATTGAAATGGTAAAACACAGGAATGATAGCCATTTTTTTTAATTTTTACTGGCATTATATTATAGTATATCTTTCAAATGTGTTATAAAGGAAACATTTTTCCAATGGGAATAACAAAAGCTTGCTTAAATTGTATTGCATTGTTTCGATAGTGCATTCCAATAGAAAAAAAAGCGAGCAAAAACAAAAAGACAAAAAAAGCATAAAGAATTGTTATAGGCTTTTATCAAATTTTAAAATTTTCTTCAGGGTAACACTTACATTTTTACGTTTTGAGATGTAACCAAACGTGCTTCGTTTGGTGGTCAATAGTAACATTTCTTGCTGTTATGAGAGTTCAATTTTGCCGTTTTTTGCAGTTTTTCAGTTGTTCAAAAAATATTCCTCGAAAAGATTCAAATTATTGCATTATAACGTTAAAATTATGTTTTGTTTAAAATTGTAAATAATAGTTCTTGTTTCATATTGTGAATATCTTGTTGCAGGAACGAAAACCAATTTTTATGCTCACAGAGGATGTACTAAAGATGTTTCGGACTTCGGTGCAGGTACTAAACCATTTTCATCGAATCGTGGCGATGTTTTTCCTCAATATTCGCTCTCAATGTGTGACTTATGGTTTGAAAGCAACGGGTCCCCATGCTTCGGGCACCGGAGGTCCATTTAAATCCAACCATAAGCACGTAGAAATACTTCCGTTCTTGTATGCTTGTGTTGCCGTATGTGTTCGCTTAGCTGTTTGAAAAGCATTCTTTGTTTGTTCCCTTGACAACATGGAAACACCTACACCAACTGCATGACAACAATAACAGTGACCCTCTGCCTCTAACCCTCTTCTCTTCCCCTTTCTCCGGGGACCCAACCCCCGTGGATTTCCCTTTACTCAGCCTCGTTGGCGCGTTTGGAGTCCATTAAACCGAAAAGGCGGGCGCGGTTTCCATGACAACAATTGAATTAAACAACACCGAAACCCCCGTCGGTTGCAGGGGGTCCGTTTGGAAGGAAAATCCACCGCGACGGCACTCATACAGGTGCACGCGGTAGTGGAGAAAAATTGATGGAAGTGTGATGGAAGTCGGATTGAAAAACTACCCGAGGAGTTTGTGAACTTTCGGAGGGAGGCAGTCACTTCGAACGCGTTCCGCAGTACGGTTTAGTCAGACACATCCAACCGACATAGCGTTAAATGTTGGAAAAGAAAATTAAGAAAGCGACTGTCGAGTACGTGAATGTGAAAAAGAACTTTCATTTCTTCTCCATGACATGTAAACTGATAAGTCTAGTTCGTTCGGTTAAAGTAAATTATGTTTACAAACTGTTTGACCTTTCGAAGCCCCAAACAAAGTGGATGAAAGTATGCGGGAATATTGACTAACGTGAAAAAGTGACGTGTTACAAGCTTGTTCGACAGTTTAATCCAGTGTTTGTTTGCTTTTCTTTGAGTAAAATAACCTTTTAACACCCGATGTGTGCTATCTAAAGCTCTAGAAAAGGCATATAATGAGTTATGATTATAGATTGTGAAGTATGCGGGATGAGCATGAGCTGAAAGCATTACTCACTAGTGAAGAGAATGGATATGAGATGTGTATTAAAGCAATGTTTGTAGTGAAAACATAATCAGATTCGATTTTATTTGAATCTTTTTTATTGTCCCAAAGAGAAGGCTTTTGCTTGCCAAAGTAACACTTTTTGTGGTTAGAGTGTGTTTTTACTAACATCTTCGTGAAGGAGTGCACCTTTTATTGATGATATTTCCGTCGCCGAAGAGAGAAGTAGTGAAGGGTTCCGCGCGATAAAAAATATGGTTGTTTTGAGTGAGCGCTTTTCCGAACAAGTTGAGCACCGGTTGCCCGAAATACCAGAAAGGGCAATGTGATTTCGTGAGCGAAGTGAAAAGAAAACAGAACGTACGTACCAGCAAAGACGCAAAACACGCGATCCAAGCGACTCACCGGCTCTAACCCGATCAAACTTCGTCTCGCGGAGCTGGACCCGGCAGTCGAATGCTGTTGCACGGATTGATGAGGAACGCAGGCAGAAATAATGATGTGCAATTTTCGTGCCCTGATGGTGGCTGCGGGGTTGGTGCTGAGCATGACCACGCAAGGAACGCAAGGATACAGCAGCGATCCGCATCTGTTCGAGAATAGAGGTAATTTTTCCTGCTGAATTTCCTTTCGCTTACCTGCCCGTGCGGTGGAAGTTGGCGGAAGGAAAATGGGAAAACGGAAATGCAACCGAAAAGAGAAATTATCCCGGTCACAATCGGCGATCGTTCGCTACTCGATTTTTCACCGCTTTCAACCGGCCGCGTGACGGGGCAAACAGTTTCCATTCGGAAGCGCAACCCGCTCGGGGATGCAATTTTACGGTCACTTCTTCGCGATGGTAATTTTGTCTTCTTTTTTTTAGCTATGCATGTATCTCTCAGCCGTTTTTTGCGCAAATTTTACTGGCCGTCCTTTCGTGTTGTTCGTTCACATGCATTTCGGTGCATCTTGCTATCGTCATCTGGTGCAAGGATTCGCTTTTCCATCGTTACATTCGCGCGACCGGAGAAGAAAGTAGATAGCAAACAAGCATTAAAAAAAAGGATTCCAGCATCCCGTACCGCCCGGCGTGTGTTTTTGTTGTCTCCTAACGGCAGCTGATTGATTGACAAAGATAATTGAAATGCTTCAACGGGCCCCGAATAGCCGCCGGGTAGCGTATGTCACAAGGCCCGGCGCCATTATTGGCATGCCGGGAGTGCCACTGCAAGACGGCGGAAGTGACTAACGACTTTTTTCTCACGCCTCGGCCCGGGATTCCATGCCCGGCTGCTGCTTGTGATCTGCTGCGCCACCGGAAGCGTCCGGGCAAATAAACGGATGACACAAGTCGGATCGGGCGCAAAGAAAAGGGCGCAAGATGACGGAAGGAGGCGAATTTCCTGTTCCGACTGCAGCCCCTCTTTTCCCGGGGTGACATTCCCGGGGTAGCAAAACAACTTAATTACGCTTGCAAAACAACAACTTAATTGAATTAAGCGCTGTCCAGCGCGCGGCGTCGAACACGAGGTGCATCGTCATCGTTGGTGTGCTCGTGGTGGTGCAGCTGCAGTCTGCATACCACGGTTCGGTCAGTCTAGCATTAGAGGAAAATGTGTTTGGTGGAGTTTTTGTTTAGCGTTCTGCTGGGTTCCGAGGACATTAGTTGTTTTTTCTTCTTCTCTCCCCGCCAGACGACGAACTCTTGACTCGAGAGTGACTGGCGTATGATAATAGTTTTCCCCTACTCCCAGGGGCTGGAAAATATGTGCAAGATTTGTTTTGCTTTACGGTGCTTCTGCTAACTTGCTCTGCTTGTTGCCAAAGAAGAGCGGATGGCACTTTAGAGGGTTCAGTAACGAACCGAAAGAGTCGAAATAAATTGGACGAAATAATTTTAACTTCTACAAACACGGTTCGTTTGCTATCTGTTGTTTTGTGATTATTTGTATTAAACCATTTATTGCTGGGCTAGATAATTGTCATCTTATCAAATATGGGAAGATTTTTCATCGCTGTTTCATTCAAAAACATTAAAATTTGTTAGGAATGTTATGAACAATAGTGTCACATTGAATAAACTCACATACGATATTCTACATGTAGAATAATGCCATACAGGTTATTGATGTTACGTTGACAAACGGCGAGTTTTACATGTGATCCTTAATTTTATCTTTTTGTTACTGTTCTTTCAACAATATCCATTCTTCTTCGTAATTCTTATCACGTTTTAGGGTGTTTTAATGATTCTCCACCAAATTGAAAAGTGTACCGATTGGCCAACAAGTACTATTGTTTGCATACGTATACATTTTTCTGCATTTTAGCTTGGATATATAAAACGATTCACGCAGTTTGTTTAATTTATCGTTTCTTTTTATTTATGACATCTATCTTTTCTAACAAAAAAAGAAAAAAAAAACAAAACAGAATACTTTCATAAAGGAATATTTCAGGGAAGCAATGAAAAAAATGTAGTACTAATAGCCAGGCCTTCGTTCCTTCCGGTTGCAAGTTCAAAAAGAAAAAGAGCCTCCGACAAATTTACCCAAAATATGTACCGTAGCATAAGCAGACGACGCAATCGACGCTTCACAAATCATAGAACTTTTTTCGACCCAACCATTTCCCCGTTGCATCGTTCACCGAAATGGACATAAAATGTAATGTGGCGCAACCATTACCTGGCCCGTTGCGTCCCCTTTTTGCCGGATCCAAAACATCCATAACCAGGTTGTCACAACTTTTCATAAGCCATCCATCGGGACGCGGCACATTAGTCATAGAGTTTTAGGCTTTGTTTTCATTGCGATCCGGAACGAACTTTACTCGACGGGGGGTTTTTCCCTTCCGACGGGGTTTTGCTGGTGGGAGATGTTTTTCCTTCAGTTCCTCCACCGAGCAGAAATCAAATCCGCCTCCCCCTGAAAGACAAAAACGCAAACAACAATCCAAAAGAAACTCCCGACTCCGAGAAACTTCGATCCGAAGGCATCAAAGAATCGAAACTGTCTGTTTCCCTCGGGAACCATTATCTAGTTTTGTGTGCTGGTGTGGGTGTGTAGGGGGGGAGGGGGGGGGACCTTTGACAGTATCGACGCTCCGTGAGGGGGCGTATAAAAATGAGTTTTGTTAGAACGCACCATAAATAAGCGACATAAATGTACGCAGGACGACGAATAAAAATGGGTCGTCGAAGAAAATCACATCCTGTCGCGGGGAAAGGGTGAAAAACCGGCGGGGAATGTAATGGCGTGCGCTCTTGGGCAGAACCGAACCCGGTAAGAAATATTGTTTTATTTTTTGGCCTCCTCGTCCTTCCGATCGCGGCCGCCCGTCTTATCGGTCGTATGTTGTTTGCAAATGAATCAATGGTAGGGAAAATAGATTTCGAAAGCACCTCCGGAACGCCGGTTCCGCGTCCGGTAATGGATTATGGTCGCACCTTGCGCAAACGGTGGCACTTTTCCGAGCCCGGAACACGGGAGCGGGCGGTGCCGACGGCGATGGACGCGTGCCCGGAATGGGCAAAACTGGAACGATGTAATCTCTCGCTCGATGGCTCGCTCTTCGGGGAGTTCGCAGGATCGGGCTTCCTAAATCAAAAGTTTTCCCCGAAAGGAAAGCTCGCCCACCCGGCTGGCGACGGTGGCGTTTCTGTTGAAATAATGCGGCGTATTAACGGCGCTCGAGTTCGGGTGCAAACCGACCCCAGAGAATGGTTCGGATGAGACTCTAGGCTGGTGATATATTGAATGTATGCAAATACGGAATACGGTCGTCTCGGCCGGGGTCGAACCGGTCGAGCTTGTTTCAGCTCGTGCGCCTTGATTACTGAACCTAGCAGCCTCGGAACCTCCGAGCCCGGGTTAATCTGCAAACCATCCAACGGAGCCACCTCCGTGGGCTGGCGGGAGAGTAGGCACGCTTCCGGTTAGCAGACTGGAACGAAAACCGAATTGTTTGTGAAACCCATAATCAGCCCGAGCGTTGCGACATTTGCGACCGGTGATCTATTTGCGCCATTCCGCGTAAATGTATGCGAGACCGTGGCGGACCCGGGCGCTGTTAGCTGCCTTCGGGGGTGGAAATGAGCGTTATAGATGCTGGCATGCTTAACTGCCAATGATTGGAAATTAATCGCTTGCTCGTTGACGTTTCTCGGCCTTCACTGCGGGCTAGCAGTAGTGGAGGGTGGTGTTGGTGAGGGGTGGGAACAGTAGTACCGTGGTGGTAAAATTCAATTATTTTACTGATGCAACGCAATGTGAACATACAGTGATCGAAATGTGCACTTGTGCATATATGCTTTTGTACAAAAGGTTGTTTGGCAGCTTCGGGCTCTTTTGACTGAATATTTTCTGAAACATTTTGTTCAACACATTGGTTGAATCCATGATAATATTTTAACTATTTGGAACACATGTTAAAATTCTCAGTAAACTATTGAACTAAGCCACAGGGGATGTGTGACTGGAAAGGAAACATTTTGTGGGTTAACTTTATTCTGTGTATGGTTGGAAAGGTTCTGAGAAACTCCAACGCAGCGTAAATTTATGAGAAGTACCGCAGCTCTATCTGAATTTTTTATTTGTTTTGGTAATTGATAGAATTTGAATTTAAACGCAATAAATTTGCATGGCTTCAGAAACAACTGATGAGGCTTGTTAGACAATTTAAAGCTATAATTAAACATCATCATGTTCAACGGAAAAGCAAGTTTGTTGTGCCTCACGAGGCAAGATGAGATTATATTATTAGAAATTATTATGTAAATTAGAAAAACGGAACAACAGTGAAAAATGCTGTTAGATTGGAATAGTAACAGAGAAAATATTAAGTTATTATAATATTATAACTGTAGTTATTTTACCAAGTTCGCTCTTAAAGTGCTACGGAAGATTCACTAAATTATTTCGTATTTTTAGTCGAATCGTGTACGATTCTGCAAAGAACCTTCCAATTGAACCCGTATTATTACCATCCGATTTTGGATTCACTCGTTCAGATGTTAGTTCAAACGTCATGTTGTATTTGTTCTTCCCGGGCGATAGTTGCTGTGATATGGTTTACATTTGTTTCAGTAACCTTCAGTCGATGCATTCGGAAATGGTTTCCTGCTTTGTGTGTTCCTTTCTCCCCGGACATTCCTCGCGCCATCACCTCCCTCCCGGTGATTAGCGTCCGAGATCTCATTAAAACGCTAATCATTTCCTCCCTGCGCATCAGGCGGGAAGATTTTTCCCGGTACCGTTGTGGTCATAATTCGGTAGCGGGGGAAAAACAGCGTGTATGCCACAGTGTGCCTGTCTCACCTCCCCCAAATATGACAATCGTTCCTCCCACTGCACAATAACATTATGGTTGGGGGAGATGTCCGTAGGTATGACGGGTGGTGGGAAATAAATTAACAGCGAATCCATCTCTTCCGCGCGAAGGGGATGGGGAGTAAAGCGATGGGCTCCAGCGAGGGGATGGTCGGTCACGGTTTGCTGGCGCGTTTCAGTGCGTTTAGTGTGCGTGTGCCCAAGTGGCCTTCATGTCGATGCTTGCTGGTGCCGAGGGGCGAGGTGGCGCCGGCATTATTATGATACGTGAATTGAATTGTGGCCTCCGGGTCCGGTCGGCCAGCGGTGTCATCCGTGGTGGCCCCGGGGTTTGATGGTAGGCTCAATTCGTGTCCCCGAAACCAGCGTTGAAAGTGTGAGTGCTTGTTGTGTTTGCTCCCGTTCCGCTGGGATGACCATCCATGCTCTCATTTTCAGCTTTTTGAGGCTAATGATGCTCATGTGACTTTTAGCGGTGTCTGTTTTTGCTCGCGTGAGATTTCACTCGAATTTGCCTGTAATTGTTATCAAACGTGTTGTGTGTGTTTTTTTGCCATTTTAATGACTTAACCCCCAATGGACACTCTAGTTCGCTTTTGGGCAGTGTGATTTTATTTTTCACCCACTTTGGTTTGGTTTTCATCTCCGACCGACATATTTGAAGCGTTCTCAGATTGCTCCCCCGGTGGTCGGAAAATGTGGCCTGAACAATGGGCTGTCATTTGCGTTCCGCGAAAAGCCTAAATGTGGGCACTATGTTGGATGCATCAAGTGCGGTGGCGCAAATAGTAATTGGCAAAAATAGTCACGATTTTTTCGTTCGACTTGGACATTGTGGTTTTTCTATGCAACACTAGTTCGTAGTTGTTTAATATATATAATTTTATCGATACTATATTTGGTTGACGAGTCCCTTAAAGCATGTTTCGTTAAATATTGTTGTATGTAGAAGTAAAATCTGAGTGTTTTTTGATAATGGCTCTCAAACAGAAGCGTTTGTCATTATTTTTGAGGAAGTTCAGTAAATAAATCCTCCTTCCCTTCACGAAAAATGAAATTATTTTTTTTTAAATGTGTATCCTCTACTGGCAAGAAGATCTGCATAAATGTGGTGTTATTTTTAGCCACTTCCTGTTGACCGTCGGGACCGCTCATATATTGGGCCGGTCGTGATCGGATTGGGTTTCCCAAAAACCCGTCCGAACCTCTGCTGCTAAAAGCTGTGCAAAAGTGTCCTCCCGGTGCGTGCCACTCCCTATTCCCCGTCCTCCTTTCCCCCGGAGGGAGGTGATGGCCACCGTTGATCATCTAGTCGTCATGGTCACCCGGTCCACCGGGTGGTTGGTGAGTCTATTGACAAATTTCGATTCAACGAGCGTTGATCTAATTTTGATGCTCCGGCAACGGATATTAATCCGTTCGCAACGATTCGCGGCAATTGGGCTTGGGGTGTGTATTTGTGTCTGTGTGCGTTTGTGTGTGAAGAGCAGCCACCTGTTCCGGCCCCTGGCGGTGCTACTTGAAGGCACCGTCATTTGCACCACGTGTGCGAATCGTTTGTCATACGGTGTTTCGCGGGCGTTCATTCGATCGTCGCCCGATTCAACCGGCCATTTCCGGGTGGGAGAGAGAGAAGGAGAGAGTGAAACGAATGCTGCTGATGGCGACAGCTGTGGCAGGGCACCTTCTGAGGCCTTGTCAACGGAACCACGGCTGCGAAAAACCGTCACCAGGTGATGAGCGATGCCGATTTGATATTGATACAGATTTCGGCCTCCTGAAGCTCCCTCGGCTCAAAATGCCAACAGGCTGGTCTTGGGGCGTCCTTCGCCAAACTGACCTACCGAGTAACGGTGGAAGTTGGGTACCAAACAGCCCGACTCATGTTGCTGGCGGTGCGATTCCCGAAAACCCCGATGATGGATTTTATTGGGCGGTACTTAAATCACACTTACCTTTCGGGCTCCAGTTGGCTCCGTTTTTGGCACGATGCCCAACGTTCCTTCACGCCCGGCATCCGGTGGGAAGAAGGAAGCGGAATCGGGGAAAACAAAAAAAAAAAAATAGGAAAACAGTATCGCGCCATGATTGCCAAATTTATTGACCCTTCCGTCCGGCTTGGGGAGCCGATTTTTAGTGGTCGGTTTTTAGATTTCCCTCGACGGGTTGCACTTTGCCAGGCCTTTGGTTTAAAGGTGATTGAATTTTTCGCGAGAGAAGAATAATGGACGTCAATTTCGGGACCGCAGCCGCGAAGTCGTTAGGCAAAACGAGTCGATGGATGTTCGCCGGGGGCCGCGATAGATGAAAATTGTGATGGAAATGCGTGAGTGATGCGTCGCTGAAAATGGCCACTCGGACAAACCGGGCTTGAATTCAATCGATTGGCAGATTTTAATCCAAGATAAGTGTTTTATTACACGCGGTGAGGAGGAGAAGGGGATGGGAAGGCCATAGCTTAGCCACGATTAGACACAGAACCGGGATATGAGGGAGGTGGAAGGGGCCATCCGGCGGGTCGATCATCATTTACGCATGGGTGGCGTTTCGCACGGGCTGCCGGAAAATCCATCAAGCCCGCCAGCCCGTGAGCCGGCGGGCAAGATAAATTTTAAGTGTACTTTGTGTCCCGACCGCTCGTCCGGAGGGTGAATCTTCCGGCCCTGATGCCCCATCCCCTCCCCCTCTCTCCCTCCCCGGTCCGGTGGAAGATTGATTTTTGAAGGGAATTATTAATTTAGCGGAAATAAACTAAGCGTTTTCCGGATCCTTTTTATGGTCTCCGGGAAGCCCCGTGCGCACTCGCGCCAACTTCACCATCGGGAGGGTGGTTTTGCTGAGATGTGTAAAGTAAATGTACGGCCAACATTATTTCCAGCCCGTTTTCCTGGCCCGCAAAGGGGAGAGCGGGAAAAAAATAAGCGGATATTGAATGCGGTGAAGATGGACTTCGTTTCCCACCCCCTTCGGGGAAGCCTACAGTTCCCAGAAAAAAGGGCTATTTTCCAGGATTTCACCCCGGGCAGGAATGCGGTCACCCACTATGATTGATATCTCCCGGATGGAATGGCCCCAGCGTCAATGTGTTCCGATCTGTTTAGTGAGAGGTAACCCTTGTGGGATTTAGTTTTGGGAAGTGAAAGTTTGCTTGCTCAGCTGCCTCGAGAACGATCGAGATTTATTGTTTACAATAAACCAATCCACCAAACACAAACACACCGACGCCGAACGGTGCGCAAATGGTGCAGAATTAATGTAGAAACAAATGTCCAAATGGAGTCACTTGACAGCGCGCTTTCCGGCTTGCGAAAAATTAAATGGATCGGGTTCGATTGTCCTTCGGCTTTACTTAAACAAACGGGGTCGTTTTTCTTCCTCCACACGGTGGGCTGTTTATCATCCCCGACCACACAGATTGTATTAATAACTACCAACAGTTATCGTGACGAGAAGCATTTGTGTTTTATTTTCTGGAAGAATTTTCCCGGATGGGAAATCCATTGGATACAAACAAGCCTGGCGAAGGGTTTTGCCTTCCGCGGGTTCAGCGTTTAGCCTCACTCACTCCTGGTTAGGGATAACAATCCGTGAAACAACCGCAACCGGTCTGGTGAGTCAATGTTTCCGAAGTAACGGCAGTTGTTTGGTTCGACAGGAAGGGGCTTTTCTCGGGAAAATCGACCTGAGCGCCTCGGGGAACCGTCGAGCGGTGGTGGTGTTTGTTGAATCGATAACCGTGTACAGGCGGAAGTAAATTGATGCTTCCTTTGTACTTCCCCCCTCCCCTCCTCCCGGACGGTTACCGGGATTTTCCAGCGTTTGTTGGCCTTATTAGAATGCTGTTTTCTCGAAACCATTGGCCACCATCGTTCGGAAACCACCTGCTTCTTAACCTAGCTTCCACCGTCTGAGGCTGTGTGAGGTAACTTTTCATAACTTGCGCTCGAAGGCGTCGAAGACGACGCTGCTGATGGCGATGATGACGGCCAACTTTTAGTTTCGCGTCTTCCCCTTCCGCCGGCCTTCCGGTGAAAGTTCAACCTCAACTGGTTCGACCGACGACGACGGAAGCTCGGAATTTTCCACCGTTTTAGCCACGCAGATCGGTTCGCTGGCGTTGCGGTTCTTTGCGGCCAGGATGGCCACGGTGGCCGCTTACGCTTCTTTCACGCGTCAGCGAAACAACGCCTGCGACCGCAAGCCCGGGCCGGGAAAGAAAGTGAGCGAAGTAAGCGGAAAACTTTCCCGCAAACCGGATCACCACCCCCCACGCCGCCCGGAAAACCGATCAGAATCCATCCACTTTCGTTCGGCTATTTATTCTTTTCCTCCACTCCAGCGCACTCTCTATCTGTCTGCCTCCCCCTGGTCCCCCGTTCCCGATTGCCAATTTGCCTTCACTTGTTGTTGTGCGAAATATGTTTGCTCAGCGAAAGCGGATTTCAGGTTACGACGGTGGGAAGAAAAGGGGGCGAGCTACTTATGGTCAGTGGGGAGGGAGGCAGAAAGGAGACGTTTAAAGTAAGAGATCCCTTTTTTGCGCTTTTCTTCAGTAGTTTGGCGGATTTACTGCTCGTTTCGTTCCGGTTTGATGAACGTGGGCTCGGGAACTGGGGGTGGGAACACACACACCAACGCTCGAGAAGAAGCTGTGTCGCGTCCAGCAAAGCGACGCACAATAAATCCTACCCGGGAAGCGATGGTTGTTCATCTTCGTGTGCATTAATATTATTTTGATTTGATTCGAAGGCTCTATGGCAATAAATCATGATCGCTTTCGGCATGGAAAGCGTGTGCTTTTTCTGCGAGCGAATTTGTTTCCTTTTTCCTCTTTACATTTTACGAGTTTGTTTACTGTAGCTGAACAACCACCGATTGCTTACAAAGCATTTGGAATATCAATCAGGAGGGTCTGTTGAGTTTGTCGATGCAGGCTGATTCAGGAGACAGTATGTTTAAATGAAAAGTGTGGTTTTTATATTTGCATTTCAATCAGTATAATTTGAACGAGTATTTTCCAATAATTAAAAACCAACCCAGCATAACTTTGCTCTCACACTGTAAAATTCCATACATTCCACACAAAGTTGGATTTTTTTTCAATGAATCCTGTGTCATGGTAGAAATTTGTTTCGTTTTAATCAGTGTTAGACACGTCACAACACGTTTCGATATCAAACACAAATGGTTGGCCTTTTTTCGCTTAAATAGTTGACATCTTCTATTATCAATAATAATGAGGAATTTACTTTTACTTGAGCTTTGAGGTATTTTGGTTGTTCATTTTGATATGCTCCGATTTTATTATTTCATGTTTCATTACTTTAATTAACTGTTAAAATAGAATAGTGGATTTTGTGGGCTTTGCGTTTGGCGAATGAGCGAGACTCTGCAAGAAGGGAGATACATGTATTGACAATTTGATCCGTAGTGCAGAACAATAAGATCAAAACTAACGATCTCGTACGGCAGTAACAGAACAGAATACGACGGAACTGATAGAGAAGAGTAATAGCAATAAGTAGTAGGAAAAGGGAATTTAAGGAAAGCGTAGGAAAAGAGCAGAGAGAGTGGATCGAATACGTGATAAAGATTAAATTTTAAGGCGTTCAGTAAAAAAAGACTATAAAATAGTCTAACGATAAAAAGCGTGTTGATCTTGTTAGTGGCGCAACCATCTCGGACAGTTCATTCCGAACTATAACTGAACATTGCTTCTCGACAAACATATTTCTTATTCAATAAGGATTATGTGAAATGTCTACTTTAAGTTTTTTGTCGAACTCTTAATCTTCTTTGCACTAAAATTATAGTAAATTTGTGATTTATTAAAGGTTATTGACGTATTATCTTGTTTCATGCATGTCTGACCGACTCCAAGATGGCTACATCATCGGGAACTACCTGCAAGCCACGGACCAGGACATCCGGGACTTCTTCTGGACCGGATCGGGCGACGGTCCGAGTGCTCTGAACCCGTTCGAGCGATTTCCCATCAGCGAAGATGCCATCATCAAGACGGCGACGGTGGTCGCGACCGTCTACATCGATCGGAATGCGCCCCGCGACGGCTACGACGACCTGTGCATCTTCGACTGTCCACCGTCCGTCGGCGACCACCACGAGCACGATGGAGACTACCCGTCCGACGATGGCGTGGATTTCGGGCCCGGCCTGTCCATCGATAACGTCACGCCGACGGATCGACGCTTCTGGCTGATGACGGTCGTGGGCGGGCTGTACGGGCGGCAGGACTATCCGATGCTCGAGAGCAAGCTGGCCCGACTGTATCGCGTTGCATTCGCCAGGTATGTACGCCGCGTGTAGTGACGGTGATTTAGCCGGCGGAACAAAAAACAATAGCTCACCCACCCTCGTCCCGTTTCCCCCGGTTTTCCATGCGCAGACAACAGGCATTACATCTCGGCATCAACGGAAGCAGCAGCAACCAGCACAACAATACACTCGAGAGGCAATCGATGGACTCGGATATTTTGTGGCGTACCAAGCGTCGGGTTCAGCAGCAGGATTCTGGAAGCTCGCGGAATGAAAATGTCATCGCACGGGAAGGCGGGTGGAGCCGTGGCCGGGGACGCACCGGACACCGGGGACGGAAAAGCGCACTCCACAAAAGAGACACCGGTAGCTCGGTACTCGACGGTTTGGTGGAGCGAGTCGCCAGCGACGTCCTGCCGGTGCCGCCCGTCGTGGAAATCATCGGAAGTCAAAGTGAACAGTCGGCGGAGGGCAGCGGGGGCGGTGGCGAGGAACCGTTACGGTACGTAGCTCAATCACTGGGGCGCACTTTTCGGTCGCCATTGTTTCGCCATATGTCCTATTTCTTTTGTCTTCGGGGAAACGTCGTTGGTCGGGGTCCCTCTTTTCACAAAAATGCAAAACAACTCTCCTAGCCTGAACGTTCCTCGGAGGAAAAAGAACCGAGGGAAGAAAAAAAAGACTTCTTCTAGAGAGAGTAGGCTCTCGAACGATTTTCCATCCTTCAACAAATGGCTTCCGTGTCCGATCGTCGACTGTACGTACCGCCGGTAATCGTTTCAGCTCGCCGAACGTCGACGGCGCGGTGGAGGGCGAACCGGGCCCGAACCGGACGGTGGTTAGGCGCAACCAGGACAAGGATGCATACTCGACCGGGCGGCGGAAAGTGCGGATCCTGATACACAATACCACCCACTTGCGGGAGGAGGATCGATTGTCGATGGATGACGACGAGGCCGATGGTCGGGACGCAAACAACAATCGGCTGAAGGGTTCGCCGGCCGCAGCGGGCGGAGGTGCGAGGAGGCGAGGCGACGGCAGCCCGGACACGGCAAAGTAAGTGCGTACTTGTGGCGTGGAAAAGCGGTGTGGGGGGAAAGAGATACTGTAGAGTGGAGCGCACTAATAGAGCTCTGCGGGAAACGGCATCGGAGTGAAAACCGAAAAATATGCTTTTGATCTGCTTGGAGGGCTTTGTTTGTGTCATCGTCGTAGTTTCCGCAGGGATCGATTGCCGTTGGATTCAGTCCCAATGTTGGCAGCTGGGGCGGTATTCGATGCAAAGCGTTCTTGACTGCGAGAAGAGCTTTACAGCGTTTTATTGATGGAATTAGAGGCATCTTTCTGGCGTGCCTGTGCGGGTCAAGTAGATGAAATGACCATTCCGTAGACCTATTTTATTTGTTATGTCTAGAGTTGTGTACTTCCGATGCAGATTAATGAGTCTGAATGACTCTTTGTATCGTTTTAGAGAATCGTTTAAAGAGAGATTGATGAATCCCAAAGATTCCTTAAAGTTAAAAAAACAGAAAACTAAAGACCGAAAAATAGTCAGAGAGACCCCCTTTTTCATTTTGGTCGCATGATCCACGCCAATGAAAGAATCACGAAGATTCATAAAGATTCATGAACATTCATAAAGGTTCCGAAAAATTCATCAGAGTTTGATTCAAATTCCAAAAGATTCGTGAGTCAATCTGAATGATTCCTAAGGTGAAAGATTCATATGATTGAATCTCGTTTTAAAATTCATAAAGCACATCACTAGTTTTTTTTAATAATTTGGTAAAACCTGCGGCTTAAAATGGATATCGATAATTTAATAATAAAAGGACAGAAGAGTAAGTACAAACAGTCCTCTAACTTTTTCACACGTTATTTTATTTAGTACATTTATTCTTAAAACTCTTTGATCTACCTAAGGATTAAGATAGTACTACGAAAAACTTGGCAAATTGTTAGTTAGTCCCCGCAACTCTTGTTCTAGCCGGCTTTATTCATTTCTCGTTAAAATTGATCATCTCAATCCTTAAATCTTTTCAAATCTTCTGGAATAGATACTTCGAAAATCGATAAACAAGTGTTTTTTAGAGTGGATAAAAAAAAGCTGTTTCAAAAACGATACTTTAATACTTTTTCAGGTTAAATGTTTGATAGTGTTTTCAAACTTTGTAACTAGTTTGCAAGATGATTTAACGAATGGGTTTTGAAACATATGCTAAGGACGTTAATATAATATTATTTCATTGAGAAATCTGACCTAAAACAGTTTGAGATGTTTTGAGATCTAGTAAAACAAAGCAAAAATTGTTCAAATTTAAGAAGATTGTGATTTAAAACCAACTGAAGAAGATCGTGATACACTTTACAAGAGCTCTTTCCAATAAAACCACACGATTGCATTCGGGAGGTAGTTGTGGGCTTTGAGATATCTAAGCAGTTGGGGCGCGAGCCATTTGACTCAGCGTAGGATTGTGGTAAACTATAAACTGAAGTTGATTAACTTTCCACCGATTGCGAATCCGTACTCGTTGCAGCCCGTTGCTGAATCAGACCGAGATAATCTACTCAGTGTTCGTGGGCGGTCTGCCGGTGCTGGCCACGACCGCAGCCGAGGACATGAAGCTGATGTCGCAGGACGAGATGGAGCACGTGCTAGGGACGATGGTTTACCTCAAGGCCGACCGTACGTACACAGAGCGCGCGTCAACTGACCGCTAATAGGCGCGTGAATGGAGTTGGAGCGTCTCTGGTTTTGCATTTTTGTTCGCCGTTGTGTACTTGCAGCGTACTTGAAGGAACCGCAGGCGACGCCACTGATTCCGTCGACGCAGAATGGCAGCGGGA
Source organism: Anopheles coustani (assembly GCF_943734705.1). Lineage (NCBI taxonomy): Eukaryota > Metazoa > Arthropoda > Insecta > Diptera > Culicidae > Anopheles > Anopheles coustani. The sequence continues at coordinate 73,169,712 of NC_071289.1, forward strand.
ATGTGATAGCGTTGATCGGCCAGAACCCCAGCCTGTTCGTGGTGTCCTGTGTGGCCGCCCTGCTCCTGTTGGTGCTCTGCGTGGGGCTGTTCCTGTTGGCGCGTGGTAAACGGAAGCACATCACCGAGCTGAAGAAGTAAGTGCGGTCGTAAGGCTGTCACGTTCGCAGCAATTTTTGACGTTTCGTTCCCTTGCAGGCTGGAGTCCACCCAGGCGCTCGTGATGCCGGGCACGATTAGCGAGGAGTTGAACGCGCTCAAGACGGGCGAGAGTGGTAGCAGCCGGCAGCCTTCGCCGTACGCCCGCGACCCGTCCGCCTCGGTGAGCCTGATGGCGCACAAACCCTCGCCGACGATCCACTTTCCGCTGCCTCCGATGACGCGGCCCACCTCATCGTCCTCGAGCTATTCGTCCGACTCCTCCGTGTACTATCCGAAGCGCAAACTGAAGCACCAGCATCATCATCATCACCATCACCACCTTCATCCGACCCAGCAGCAACCGTTGCACCACGAGCTGCTGGACGAGAAGGCGGTCAATCTGAGCAACAAACTGCAGCGACAGTTCCCGCCGACGGGCGCTCAAGAGAATGTGTACGCCTCGGTGCAGAAGCCAAAGAAGGAGCACAAGCGGCGCCGGAAGTACCTGGGCGAGAATCGCGTCGGATCGTTCGAGGGCGGTGGGTTGGCACCGCCTCCGAGGAGTCCGCTTACGACCACCACCGCCAGTAGCGGCAGTCCGAGTGACCGCTCGTACGATGGCCGCCAGCCGGCGTTGGTGCCGGCGCTCCCGTACGGCCATCATCCTAGCGAGACGCTCAACACCGACGTCATCCTGAAGCACTACCTGAAGCGAAAGCCGCTGGTGGGGTACGGCGATGGCCATGGCTTGCCGGTGGAGGCACTCAACCGGGACAAGATCCGACTGCTGGAGGGGACCGTGTCGGTAGACTCCGGGAGCATTGGGTCGTACCTGAGCATGGCGTCGGTGAAAAGTTTCCCCAGGTGAGCTAACCGAGGCCTAGAGTGACACAGACGAACTATAAGAAGGGTGTGAAGTTCTCCTCTCCAAGTGCGAAACGGAATGCTGCAGTAACAGATAATTCTGACCTAAAACGAAGTTACCTTTTTATCCAACTTTAACACCATAAGTCATCTGCAGTTTAACACGTTGACTGACAAGCGTTTTTAGCACACTTTTTTAGTACAATCTTTTTTAATATATTTTGTTTATAACATTCATTAAACCAACGATTTTCGAACAAAGGCTAATCAAAAATTTAGCTTCCCAAAGAATTGATATAGAATATTACTATAATTTTTATGTTGCATTTTCATTTATTAATAGGTCAAAAAAAATTAAAACTGATTTTTGCTGTCACCCACTTTTGGGTGACATGGCAGTCAACTTGTTAAACACAAAAAATCTCGAATATGACTTTGGAGAACTCAATTTGAATGACTGCAAAACAACCTGCTTCCAAAAGAACACATATTTTCTTGTATTGTAAATTTTTAGACTAATCAATCGTTATAAGCATGAAGAGCTATTATTATCAATTTAGTATTGATTCGTTTAACACGTTCGGTACCGCGTCACCCAAATATGGGTGACAGCAGTTCTAGTTCTAAAAAGTTTTTGACCCATAAATAAATGAAAATGCAACATAAAATGTATAGTTATATTAACAATCAGTTATTTGGTGCGCTATGTGTTTGCTTTGCCTTTGAAAACAATCGGTTTAACAAATATCATAAACAAATTGTAACTAAACAAATTGTACTAAAAATTGTGCTAAAACGCTTGGTACGCAAAGTGTTAAAAAGTAGTAGAACTACAAAGGGTTTTTGTTGAATACTATTTTCATTGTGTTGGGGGTTTTTGCTCAAGAAACTCAAGGTTTTTTGTATGAGTTTCATTTCATTAAATCTGAACAATCTCAACATTTTGCTTCATACTTTTAAGGTTTTATCCTGTATACAATGTATCTACCTCTATGTCCTTGCATCTTTTCCAGATGCTTCGTACCGGAACCGCTGAGTCGTGTGCTGGAACCGGTTACCATGACCCACCTAGATCAGTCGGACGTGTACGCCGACGGGATGAAGTCCACCGGGCCCGATACGGCCGGCACTAGTCAATACAATACCGACACGGAGGTGCACCTGTCGCGGACGCAGAGCGACGGTGCCGATCCGGGCGTCGTCGGTCCCATCGTGTGGCAGATGCACAAGCGGGAAATGGATGGTAAGGGTGTGGGAAAATCTTGAAATATATGCCCTCTACTTGAGAGTTTACTTCCGCCATCTTCCAGAGATCGCTAGTCCCATGCGGGATCCCGTCGTCACGAGGAACCGCTTCGAGGGATTGCTCGAGGGCGCAATGCAACTGTACACCGACGGGCCGGAGCGGGAAGAGGAGCAGAAGAACTCCATCCCACTGCCGGGAGTCATCAGGCCGGTGGAAAACCGAGGAAAATCAGCTGTCGTTGTAAGGTTAGAGATTCGCTGAAGCGAACTGGATGCATCCAATATTTCTTTCGATCCGCTTCCTAACATCGTGTCCTTCGCTTCCAGAGAAACATCGCGCTCCTCCTCGGCAACCATCCGCCCGGTGACGGCCGCCCCGGGTCGTAAACCGGGGATGGACAAACCGTCCGAATACCCTCCATCACCCGGGGCCGCCCTTGGACGTGGTGGTGGCGGCGGTGCCTGGGGCAGTGGCACTCACTCTCCCCTGGTGCGCCCGATGAGTGCCGGACCGTTCCACAGCCCTCAGGGACCTCCGGCCCTGGAGGTGACGCGCATTACGGCCCCCCAGAGCGTCCTGCAGTCGACCGACCTCTCCACGGCGCCCCTTCTGCAGAACATCATGCAGGAACTGAAGCGTTTTCGCAACGAGCCGCAATAGAACGCCGCCGGGAACTGATGGGGATTTAATGAGCAATAGAAATTCGGGAAGAGTCTTTCGGGTTTTTGTTTTTTCCTTCTCTGTCGTAACGCTGTCGTCTCGTATTTCGAAGCGGTTCGGTCAAACGCCGAACGGTTCGGTTTTTATACATATACGTATTTATACACTACGCGTATTTAATAACCTCTAGAATGTAACGTCGTGCATATCGTCGGCCGGAAAGTGTTCAGACGGGAGCCGGGAAAACGTAAAAGCGAATAAAACCTATCTGCCTCTAACGTAGTTTCCCTTTTTCGGTCGATTTTCTGGGAGCGGTTTTTTTTTGCTGGCGGTGACAAAAGTGGCACGTAGTTTATCTGGATTATCCAAATGGTGGTCGAAACAAAACCCGGATGAATGCGTAGAATTGTAAGCAAATATATATCGTACGTGCTACGGTATCTACCGATGTTCGTGGCATCCAATCGAATTTAGTTAGTCATTGGTTGTTTTTTTCAAAAGTATTTTAATAGGTTTACCATTTTGCGAGTGAAATCCTGCTTGTTTTATGTTTGTGCTGAGTTTTTGAAACTTTTGAATAACACAAAAAAGTAGGATTTTATCTCCCGCCCTGTAAATGCGGAAAAGCAATCCGCTGGACGAATTTTCTACCTAGTTAAAATCGAATTTACTATCCTAATATCCGAAGCATTTTCGAGAATAAAACACCCGCGTATGGCGCGGACGGAGGACATAAGCCGACCGTTTTCCCGGATCGCCCGGTACCAGAAGTGGACGTATTATCGTTTCATATCGCGTAAAGCAGCAGCAGCATCGGCGAGCGGCAATTTTTCAAAGCATCATAAATGTCATGTTTCGTGCGAACACTCGAACACCGGTTCGCACCGGGACATAACAGGATTTTCCAATCCCGCCTGTCCCGTTCCGAAACCGGTAGCAAAGGCTGCACCAAGGGAAAAGTGCAACCGGACTGGGGGAAGAAACCCGAGAAGGGATGCTAGCAAAATGATGCTGCCATCGATTTGTTGGCCTGTTGCGGTTGGATCCGGGGCGGTGAAGAAAAATAATCCTTTTTGCTCGATTTTATGATTTTTTCATTGCCCTTTCCTAGTTCCTTGTTTAGCCATCGGCACCGGGCGGGGGAAGTGCGGAGTGGTTGTGGACAAATAAAATAAGAAAAGTGAAAATGTACATGATTCGTACGGTGGCACACTGGGGAGCATAATACGAGGACCATATGAGGTATGTTTTAAACTTGCTTCAAATTGTCATTACTAAGAGGAAAGTCAGTTGATAACATTTTTGTACATGTTTTCTTTTTATTATAAATTGCTGGCCATAATTGGACTGTAAGCTTTGGTGTTAATCTTAAGCCCACCACTGTAGAAAGGAACGAGCACGAACGCGCTCGGCTAGCACCAATCGAATTCTATTTTATAATTTATTTCTTTTTAATCCAATAAATCATATCGAGTAATAAATGCTGCAACGGCTTTGCTGACATGATTCGCTATACTCGTCCGGCTTTGTGGGTACACATTTGTGTGTGTGCTATGAGTGCAATGTAACGATGGTTTCCTAGGGAACGAATTTTCCCGCTACTGATAGAATCCGATTCTGTCTTCCAATTGCTTGTTACAACTCAATTGGTGGTTTGTTCGCCAATTGTGAGACCTTGTGGAGACCATCTCCATCATTTATCCAACACCGCTGCAACGTTGTCTACGAACGGGCGGAACAACCTGCTGACGGGTTTCCCACAGTGGAAAGCGTGGATAAACTTCCGTGGTCAGCACGTTTCTCTTTGATCGCGAATGCTTTTAAGATGTTGCACGGAGCTTGGACTTTTGCTTCGCCACGGTGCGGGAAAACTTCGAGTCCGGGCGTTTCACTGACCACAGACTGTACACGCTCGCTTTCGCTCAGCTTCCGTGTGATATGTTTTCCCGATTGCCTTGTCTTTCCCGAGTCTTCTCTTGGCGTACTTTCGTTTGGTCAGCTCATCTTAGATTAACTTCTTGTGCAGCTAGGTGAGTGGTTGATTTCTTGGGCGCAACTTTCCATCTACCTTCGCTGGCTTGGTATTGGTGGTGTTACTTACAGCTAGCTACCGCTGGGAGTTGAAACTTTCCACTACTAAGTCCCTACTTAGCCGAAAGTTGTTTGCAATCAGGTTTAGCGAGAAAGGTCCTGTATTTTGAGTGTTTCATTTTTGTGTTCGAAATAGTTGCATCAACGATTATTTACAGGTAACGTATCACAGTGTACTCGAAAGAAACCTTTAAAAGTCTTTTCCAATTTAAAATTTTCAATAACTCGATCAAATTTCGAACAGATGAAAATGAAATACCTTGCAGAACTCCAAGGAAAATTGGACTCGTCAATAGCTCTGAATAGTTTATTGGGAGAGTCAATTGCAGGCATAAATATAATTATAACACATGATTGAATGTAAGGACCTCCGATGGTCACCAGAGACACTCTCCGATGTGGGACCGGTTTGACAACTTCGGTGCATATTTCATCACAGATGAAAGGTGATGATTTTAAATTAGAATCATGTCCCCATTTCTTGGACCCAGTAGGTGTCATTCGGATGTCTTCAATCGATTCGTATCGATCCGGATCGGATGAAAGCGAGTTTCGTTTTCCTAAAAGTGGACGACACCGGCCTGTCCGAGGATATGGCTAATAAGTCGTCTGCAGTTCGGACAGAGATGTGTCGTTCATGTGTACGTACGTATTCATAATCAGACAGTGTCGAGCATTGGTTTTGTGACCAATAAAATAGATCTTTCTTTATAAATTAAGGTCCTTAGAAGTTAAATTTATTTCTCACTTTTCAAAAACCAGATTTTATAGAGAATTATATATTTTTTCCTCTTTTTTTGAAATTTTTGCTGTCAAATTTAGTAACAACCTTGTATAATTGGACGATACCTGTTTGAGCAGCTAAATTTTTCTTTTTTCCAAACTCGTCCCAATCCATCCAGGTTACGAACATCGAGGAAGACAAACTTCCCGGGACAATCGACCACAAAGAATGTTAGCAACCAATGCAATCGATTCCTTCGCCTCCGTCTGCAATTGAATCAATACTTTGAATTCACTAGCCCTTTTCCTTTGGAGCAACTGGAAGAATTATGGAAAAAGTAGCAGGAAGGAGAAAGATTGTCCATTTTCAGCCAACGCATCTCTGTGGCTGCAGGTTTTGGTGCGCTCCGAGGACGAATCGGAGCAAATCGGATTCGGTACGGGACATTACCAATTTCGAACTGGATTTCAAAACAAGACGAAGGTGCGGAGAGGGGAATGTTTGAGGAAGCGCAGGGGCAGAGCAGTGCGTTCGAGTGGGACTGGATTCGATTCATTTCGTTTGCGTCGACGGAAGCCAAATATTGATAATCGTCAGGTGAATTGGAGCCTTGCACCGAGGAGGAGCCATGAGAAATAGAGAGAAGGTTCGTGATGGAAAATCAAAGATGAATTTTAAATGGGGTTATTTTCATTTTAAGCCAAAACCTCAACCAATCCGTCCATGGTGTCCATCGTTCCGGGGGACCGGGTCGTCTGTCACTCTCTGGGCGGGCCGGGTCGTAAAGGTCTCGAAGACTCAAATCAGTCAAAAGCCTTGAAGCAACCCGAGCTGACACCGTGGCAGGAGGCATGGCTCGGATGAAGATTGGAAAAATGGAACCTCATTCTCTGGCCCGGTGTGGCATTTTCATCATCATTAGTTCTGCCAGGACCGGGAGTACGGTTCGGCTCGCTACGGGATTTTGCAAGCACCGACCTTTGGAGCTTTTGTTGAGGAAGGAATCCTAAGCCCGGAGTTGGGAAACAGATTTTTTGTCATCATTTGCTCCGGAGCTGCAGCGAACACTGTTCGGCAAAAGAGCAAGCAATCCAGTGCGCCATTTCCCCAAGAACGCACAACTTGCCGGGCGCCCCGAAATGAAGGTAAAGGATCATCCGTTTGGTGGATTATGGTGGCCAGCATTTTTTTTGTGTGTGTATGTGTAGTTGTTGCTATTTTGAGCTCCTGAAACGAGTCCTTCCTTATTGCAAATGCAACGCTTCATGGATTAAACCTTCGTTCAAACGGATTACTGCACCTTCCGGTTCGGGTGACGGAGGCCAGCACGGTGCGGAAGAAGGTAGCGGCCTGGAACAGTAAGGAAGCACCGAAAGATACTACCCGAGGTCGACCAACTGCAGTTGAATACTTTCGAATTGCGAAGCGTCACGGCGGTACGAGGCGACATTGATCCAGAATCTAATGATGACCATTTGTCCACCGAGGGAATATTGCGATCGTGTTTCTTTCCTTTCTGGTTCAGTCGCAGTTCGATGCACGACAATAAGAAATAATTCACGGTTAGCATTTAGAAATGAGTTCCACGGCACGATGTTTATGGTGGTAGGGGTTTTGTGGTTTGAGAAATATGTTTCGTTGATGTATTGCGTACTTTGTATTGAGTATTAGTTTAAGTCACTGATTGTAGATCGATATTTCGTTTTTGGTTATTTATTTAAAAAAAATAAACTAACTGAAACAACCTTGATTTTCTTATTCAGTGATCCTACTCAAAACTAATCTTGAAAAGAAAAGGAAAAAGTAAAAGATAAATATAAAACACGGCTGAATATGTTTTACATAAGTACAAACTAGGAATAATAAAATATCGCACAGAACGTAAAATTAAAAGGCAATAAATTATGACTGAATGTTTATAAAAGATTAAAACAAGTTGTTGAAAAGAAAAGTTTTCTATTTCAAATGTAGACCGAATCAAAGTAACCGAATGTTTCTGCATTTCTGCAAAGGATGCAAAAAAACTAAGTTCACTGAAGATGTCTGGCTTCATCTCCCGTTTCAGATGCCTTTCCATAGAGTAGCCTTGAGCTGGAACCGCAAAATGGCCATCGAGATGGCACGGTAAACCCCCGAAGGAGGCCATATTTTCGAAACGTTCTTCCGTTCGAAGCGTGCTGCATCATTAGAACGCCGTCCTTAAACCGGCATCCATGCATTGCGAAAAGCGAGACAAGCACACGAACTTTGCTCCGGCCATCCGATCCCTCCGAGGCCGTGATGAGTACCCTTGGTTCCCCATTTTTCCCGGCACCTTTCCCACCCTCTCCGTTCGTTCTGCCAAGGAAACCGGACGCCTTCAGATAGCAGCCCGGGTCCAGGGCAAGGGGAGTGGACGAATCGCTGTTCGGCGTGGCTCATGTCGTTGCGACGACGATCCGTCAAGCGTACCGGGCATAAGAGATCTGGCCCCGGAGTCGTTCTCCCGGAGCTCGAGAAATATTGCGGCAAGCCAGCGGCGTAGGTCCGGCCAAGCATCGTTTCCTTTTCATCGTTATCATTTTCCGCTCAGCTGCACATTCAACATCGCCAGGCGCAATGTCGGTGTGGGACTCTTGGGAAATACACTCACACACACTCATACCCATCTCGGGTCACAGTGTTGCCCCCGAATGCTGATCCCCTTTTGTCATCGGTAGGGATCGTTTCCAGATCCGGTGGGATTCATTCTTGACGGATTATCCTCGCGCGAGTTTGAAGCGGCAATCCACTCGGGCCCGCTCGGGTGGCAAAGACGGTGGGTGGACGATTTTCCGGTGGTTCTAGCATCTGGAGGAAAGGAGCCGGCGTGTGCCGGGGTGTTTCCGGAAGGAAAACGAATCAGTGTGAGATAATTTCGTGTTTGACCCGTAAACTTCTTTGTTCCCGTTTGTTTCACGAAAACTTACCAACCCCGCCCCCAACCAAGGGGCTTGCCACCTCCTGAACCCCATTAGCAACCAGTAGTTGTGGGTGGGAAGTGTGGATGGGGAGATTTTCCGTGTGCGACCGAACCGGGGATTGCGTTTTCCAGCACTACCAGCATGCTTTCCACTGCCGGAGCTCATCAAAGTCGTCGCAAGCTCACACCTGGTAGAGGGGAGGGATGCGGTGATAGGGGGGTGGGGAAGAAAAGGTGTGTAGTCTTGCGAATCGAACCCAGGAGCATTCCCCATCCGGTGCTTCAGTCCGTCTTTTGATCGTGGAGACTCTTCGTTGGGCTCTTGAATCCAGGGCTCCGAATCCGACCCGCACGGTTCACTTCCATTCCTCTTCAACCCGGCGTCAACCGGAGACTAGCCTTTGGAGAAAACTATAAATTAAATCTTCGCTCCCAGGGCCGGGGCTTGGTTCTGGGTTCGAGGAGTCGATTTCACCTGCTCCATTCGGGCAAGATCTTGTGGGTGTCTCTGCAAACGGCCAAAGGATTAGGAAAACCGGGAAACCCGATCTTAACTCCATCTGCCACTGACTACCTCTCACCAAACCTGCGGGTTGCCCCGGTGTGCGAGATGAATGTGAAACTTCAACGCCCGGGCATGCAACTTCGCCGAGTTGCCAAGGCAACGCATTCGGCGAGTTCGGAGAGAATAATTTCAACTCATTAAACTTGCAAATTGTGCTTGATAAATGGATATGATTTCTGTCTGCCCCGGCTCAGGGGTCGTATGGGACCCGTACGTACGAGTTGTGTGTGTGAGTGTGGGCTCATGTGGCCATTATCCGTCGCTACAACAGCGTGCACCGTGTAGCAACCTACCGGTGGCGATGAAATGGCTATCCATTACAAGCGTCATTGCTGATGCTTTGGCCACGGAAGGAAAGCACAAAAAAAAAGGCGGGAGTGAAAGATACATACCACGGTCCGATTGCTCCGCGGTTCGCCTTGCTTTCCCCTCCTCGAGGTGGGGGAAATTTCCCGCGGAATGCGTGACGGGCGAGCTGTTACTACTACTTGGCCCCGTGCACTAAGAACGTACCATTTGTCAACCCGCCCGAGCGGTCCAACCACTGCCGGGTGGAAATCCTCACGTGGGAAAATGGAAACGAACGGCCCCAGCTCGCACAAACTCGCTCAACCGAGCCGCGCCGAAACGCGCCGAGTGAATCGCGCAGCGAATGAATCGTTTAATTTCTAATTAAAGCAGTTGCAGCTAATGATGAACCATTTAAATAATCACTCAAGTTTTCTATGCTCCGGCTTCGTTCTCCCATGGTGGTGTCCCCCGTGGATGGAAAGTGCTGGGGTGGGGGGGTACAAAATGGATGGATGTCAAGCGTTGGCCGCAACATCCGCGAGCCCAAACAGCCATCCATCCTCGCGAAAGGCCCGTCCGCGGCGAGCAACGTTTGGGTTGGGTTTTGGGTTTTGAATTAGTGCTATTTGAGCCTAGCGCCATTGATTCATTATCGCCCAACTCCCACCCCTTATTTTTAGCATCCCCATTTTCCCGACCGTGTAGAGTCCGGGTTGGTTAGGCAATTTGCTGCGACCAGCCACAGCTTCACCGCACCGGAACATGGTGCACAGGGAACTGCGTGGCGTGCGCACTTCAGGTGCACGGTCCGAAAAGTGTCGCACCCGTGAACTCACCCCGGTTTGGCGACACCGGTGCAAAACTGTTTAATGAATTATTTTATTCATTAATTCATGGTAACCCCGGTTTCGCTTCCCAGGCTGCCGTTTTTTTTTTCTTCCACCAGCTGGCGCCATAGGAAATAGAGAAACCGCAGCTTTTTTGTTGTTTCTGCTTCGGGTGAGGAGCGCTTTGTTTTATTTCTTATGTTTCACCTCGCCCGTCTGTGGCCTCCGGAATGCATGTCAGCGCACGCGACACGTGCGGCAAACGGGAGCTCGCGAAATACACCGACCACAAACAAGTGCATCGGTTCGAACGCTGGTAGCCTCCCTAATGCTGGGGAGGTTTGGGAAAATTCCGAAATTTAACAACCCCACTCGAGAAGCGAACGGGGAAACTCCACTCGGTTAATGATTGAGGAGTTGCATCCGTTTCGGAGTGACGGGGAAGTCGAAGTGCTGATTACTTACTGCAAGGTTCGGGAAAAGGGAAACATGCTGCATGGTGGATAATTCTAATCGAGCTCATGTTTTGTGAGAACCTCTGGGAGCGGTCGAGCGGTTGCATGTCGATTTTATTAGCCATTAAAGTAATAGAAAAAAGGGATCACGACACCGATGGGCGGGGGGATTGGATGCTGCCGCTGTAAAATTGACCAATCATACTCGTATTCGATCGAGAGGAAACTTTTTCCTCCTGGTCGGTCATAAAATTATGTTTTCCATTCACGATGGGTAGTAAAATGTGTGAAAAAATGGCACTTCCGGGGGGACAGTTGGCAACACTGTGGCAAAAATAAGTTACATTAATGTGGGGAGCTAATACATTAGAGCGCAGTCCGGCGAACCGGTGGCTCGATCGTTGTCGTCAGCAGTGAGGAAAAATTCATCTCGGATTCCTTGGGCCCACGCTCGGCTGCGGTTCGCCCGGGGAAAAACAGGTCCAAATTTGCAACAGTAAATTGTAATGTCCCATTCAAATCGTTGGGTTGTGGGGAGGAAGGACTAGGGGTGGGGGTAGCCGGGTGAAATGGTTTGAATTCCGGCCCCTCCCTCCACCTCAAGCACGCAGTGCTTGGCATAATTTCAGTTAGCTAACAAGCTCCATAAAAGATCGAATCCGATGACCGGAGCGTGTGGGTGTACGCAATACGCACGGGAATATATGAAATTTACCCCATCCTCCTCCCCCTCTTCACCCTCCAATGGAAAGTTGTGCCCACTTTCGTGGTGCTCGGAAAACTTTCCACCGGAATCCATTTGTATGATTACCTTACAGTAGCCACCGCCTTTTGCGCCTTGCGATGTTGGTGTCCCCGGGAAAATTCAATAGTGAAATTGTGAATTGTTCGTCGGCAAGACGGACCCAAGCGGGGTGGCTTTGGAGGGAGGCAATCCCATCGGGGGACATTTTCCGGGTGACTTTATTCCATTCCAAAGTTCACCAGAGGAAGGATTCACGAGCTGCAAGCCACTCTCGGGAGGGAAAATCTCTGTCGTAGCCTGATTTTCCCTCTTGTGTGTGTGTTTTTTTTTCAGAAAAAGGGGTGACCAAGCGAGCCTCAAGTGTATGTTTGCGTGTGCGTGTGTATGGTGAGGAGTAGGGGTTGTTATTTTCTTTTCCTTACCACCGTACAGCAAGTCGACACGCAAATGTAATTCAGTTCAATGTTTAATATCATATTTGGAGTCGAACTTTCCCTCCCCATACGACACTAGCACCACATTGAACCCCGTAGTCCCGGTCGTGGATGATGGCACGATCACGATGATGGTGATGGTTACGATTGGAAAACTTTGCGAAGCAGAACCTTTCTTACGGAGGAAAATTATTACCGTACCTTTGCGTAAACAGCCACACATATATTCACGCAGGCACACACGCTAGATGTGTACTAATGTGATAGGGGAAAACGAGGCAAAGTGCACTTCTATATGTGATATTTTTAGCATCGAAGCAAGAATAATGTGGAAGTACGAATTCTTTCGAATTCGAATTCGAATCTCTTATGTCTTTTATGCAACTGTTCTGCTTTATTGTTTGTTTATGTTTAATAGTTGTGGTAAACTCAGGGAATTAGTGTCTCAAAAATAGTATAAAAAAGAGCAATCCACTAGTGATGTGCTTAATGAATCTTTTGGCGAGATTCATTCTTATGAATCTTTCACCTAAGATTCAATCAGATGGATACATGGAACTTTGCGGATTCCAATCTTCAAAGCTTAATGAATCTTTCGAAACCTTCATGAATCTTTACGAATCTTTCATGGATCTGTCACGAATCTCCCCGATTCTTTCATAGGCACCTCAACCCATTTTTAGCTGGTGACTTTTCATCAGTTGGTGTGTCTTTAGGATTTATGAATTTCTCGACGAAAGATTCATGAATCCTTTATACGGCAGAGATTCATTCAGATTTATGAATCTGAATCAGATTTACACAACTCTACAATCCACTCTATTCTAAAATTATCGAATGTATTATTGTCAGGTGACGGGTATTTTTACAAAAATAAAACAAATTTATTTTTACTAAAACAAGACAACGCCATAATTTTAAAATTTCTCAATCATTTTTAGGTATCTAAATGGGGTTTAAATTGTATTTCAATCGTTTTCCAAACGCTCTGTTTTGCCCCACACTCACCACATGCCACAAGAAAAAGTGTCCGTGCGTAGGCCTCGAAAGTGGTTTCATTTTATTGCGGAGTTTAATTAAAAACAGTTGTTTGCATAATTATTTCCTTGCCAAACAACCAAAACCACGGCTGCCAGCAGTTAGGAGTTGGAAAATCTTTTCAACCACCCTTCCTACCGTCCCGTCCGTTCCGTCGAACTCTAGCGGGACATCGGTTGGAAGCACTCCGAGAGCACGCGTCTTACGACGGGCCCAAGCACAGGTGCTTCCTATAAGGCACGATGCATAAATAATTATTTAATTACCACCTTCTCGCTGGGGGAGGGGGCGATGGGTGGTTTCGGGCGCTTGCCCGTGGCGAGACTTCACGCCCGTTTTTGACAGTTTTATTCACATTGGCACATTTCTATCCCGGGTTTTCAATTACGATGTCGTAAATTTCCGCCACCACTCTGCGGCAGAGAAATCGCAAGGCTGGCGAAAAATCTGGTTTTCCTTTTTATATCGTCGTATCGCTCACGAGCCCAAGCTTTGCCGACCGGGTGGAAAGTTATCAGCACAACAAACCGAAAAGAAAAGCACCACTCATGTAGCAAACGTCCAATATCATTTCGAAATGCCTTCCCCGACCGCCGCCTTCCGCGAAGTCTACCTGAGGGCAACCCGTGCAGAAGAAGATTTACCAGAAATAAAGTAACGGAAAGGAAACCGGGCACAACGGGAGGAAAAACGCGCCCGAGCAACAAAATTCGCAACGAATTGATACTGTCGTCCGCGTCGTATTCGGTACCCCATTTGTTTTGTGCGGGACCTTCTCACATAATAATAATTTTACGGTTCACGAGGGTACTTCCCGGGGTACGCTTTTCCGCCGTGTTTTCTAACCTCCCCCCAAAATCCGGCCACGGAGAATGTTTGCTTTAAAGACACAAAGTTACGGAATAAAGTGACCCGAAATGGACCGAGGGATGGCACGGTGGGTCCCTTAGAAGAAGAGGAAAAAAAATGGTATTCGCACGCACAACCGCACGGAAATCGTGGAATGGAAAAAATTTCCACCCACAGACCCACGGAGCAAGCTGGAAAATGGTTCGATCCTCGCAAATCCATCGTCACCCAATCGGTGAGATTGTTTTTCTTCCGTCCCGGTTCCTTCTGTTAACATCGGAAAAAAGGACTCCTGCCCACCGGAGAGGAAAAGCGGCAAACGTGGCCGGGTCACGAGTGAACTTTTCAACGCAGTTAGATGAATCGAGCGCAAATACGACCGGATCAGGTCCGGAAGGCGAGCGAGAGATAAATATTGTAAATTTATCGGAAGGTTCTGGCCTACATGGCGGTCCCGGAATGCTACAGGTCGAATGGTACATGGTCATTTCTGTCGTCGTCTTGCTGAGCGTGACGCATTCGGAACCACCTCAACCTGCTGGTAGCGGAAAAGAAAAGTCCTAGGAAAACGGGATTCATTAGAGATGGAGACAGTTTTGTTCTAGCGATCCACATCCGGCCAGAGGTTTTGCCGGTTCACTGCTGCACCGAAGCAAGTGGAAAATCAATACACCCAATTCTAACTCCTCCTCTCAGGCCTTTCCTACCCTCTCGCCGGCCGGTCAACAAGCCATCGGGCTCTTGTCAGTCCTTTTCGAGATCCCTCGGCCGAAGGGTCAACGAGGGCCGGCAAGGTGTTGGCAAGGTTGGAAAAGTTGAAATTCATGGGTTTTCTCTGTGGTGTGTGTATGTGTGTGTGCGTGTTAGTTGGGTTTTTTGTTCACCAACCCCCTCGGTTTTCTGGGAAGTAAACTTCAATTCCCTCGATTGGGAGGAAAGTAGGTTTCCGATTTCGAAGTATCTTTTTTTCCTTCTTGTTTTGAAACCACTTTTCGTACGTGTGTGCGTTTGCGACCGACCCGTGATATCTTCGGTTTGCTGGTTTGTTTTGTTAAGTAAGAGAAAGGATAATTTCATTTAAAACAAAGCAAGGTATAGGAGCAACAAAAAAGTAAAGGAAAAACTCCCGAATCCAAACATCCCCCAAATCGAACCCAAGTCAAACGTGACCATGGCAGGACGGGGGGAATGGTAGTGAAGGGTAAGTTAGGCCGGGCTTCGGGGTGGACGGTTTTCTGTTCCCGATGGCCCTTCGGTGAAGAGATAAAGTGTCTAAATCGAAATAATTAAATAAACCTCTTAAAATCCCTTTTTCTTCTGTCCGAGTGAAATTGATAGCCGGTGTGTATATGTGTGTGTGCGGATGGTTTGGTTGGAAAATGGTGAAAAAAGTTCGTCCTTGCTTCTTCTAGCTTAACATGTGTCCCTTTAGAACACACCCAAGGCTCGAGTGGAAAAACGTGGAAGCTCTTTGGTTAATTGGAAAATTATGCCACCAAAATGGGACGACGCTGGGGAAATGGAAACTGGTGTCGAAATTAAATCCCAGTATTTTGTTTTGCGGATTCCGTTTCTCAAGATATTTGTATTTATGCATAACAAAAGATTACTGGCGATGTTTGTTTCCTTCTCTTAATTATCTGGTCAGTGACAATTCAATCAGAAAAGGGTTTGTTTTAGCGCAGCAATGTTTCATTAACGATAAGATTATTTTAATTTCCTCCGATCATTCCAATACCAGCGTCTAGGTTTAGTCGTTTGTAAATGTATCTAATACGACCCCAGAGTGGATGGGTTTGGCCATTACCGTGTGTAGATTAAAATGTATATATCGATGAACATAACATGATTCACCTTCATTACTTTTGCCCCAAACGGGCGGGCGGATCTAGCGGGGACCCACCCAATAAAGGAAACTATCCCCGGGAAAGCAAACATCGAACCTCAAAACCCATTACGGTTCTAACCTTTCCCGGGCAGGGGGTTTTTCCTCCATCCGCCCGGAAGAGGCGGCCCGATTCGATCGCTTTTTCCTCTCGATTTGATAGCGCTTCGGCTGCGATAAGCTTTATTTTATTTCAATGGACACCCCCGTTTAATTATTAATCCGATGCTAATAGCCTAACTTTGCGCATTGGTAGGTGTCCCAAGCGAGGGGGTGTCCAGAGGATCGCACCCGGTCTCGGTAATGGTAACAGTTTTTCTCCAACCGGCCCGGTTCTTTTCACTCGCCATCGACGGTGTTGATGAAAATTTAAATGAGCCTTCCTGGCGAAACCACAAACGGTAACTCGGAATTACCACCTTTCCGGCTGGCGCGTTCTGACCGTTTGCACCTGTACTTGGGCCGGGCACGTTACCTTCTGGACCAACCGCTTAAGCTGTCTCGCAAGACGCAAAGGTCACGGACCGGCGCCCGTTTCCTGTGGTTAATTTTATGCGTTCAAAACGTGAGCAAACGGAGAGATGTTTAGATTGAAGTCAAAGTTTGCCCCGTAGCTGAGCGCAATGAAAGTTGAGTGGCACTTCCCTCTGCCTACCGACGTGGGCCGGCGTGAATGGCCCGTGCGCCAGTGCCGAGCTTTCCGACGGTGGCATGTAAACGGAGCGGTTTACTTTTGAATTCATTAACACTATCGGTCCGTCGTTGCGGTGTGGAAAGGACGGCCGTGGCGCATCGATATCTTGTGGCCACATGATGAATACGCCCGCCAGACCCGACTGGGGCTCATAAGCGGATTAGTGGCCACTAGTGGAAAACACTTGCCGGGCGAACACGGCAAGGACTGGCCGTTTCGGCCTCTTAATCTTTGCATTGCGGCATTGCGACCCAACGGAAGGAGTACCTGCGAGAATATTGCAATATCTCGCCCGCCCCGGTTTATGCTATGCGGTTTGCAGCTTAATTTGACGTCGGATGCTGATACGGTGACAGCTTTATGGGGCCGGGATGTGGTTGCACAAGTCGCGTCAAGTCTGTTTGCGTATCGATCCGCAGTACTTAGCCACTGCAGTGTGAGTGTATTAGATGGGATCGTATTACATAATCGAAAATATTCTGCGGATGAAAAGATTAAAGTAAACGAGCTTGAATATTTCTAATGTGAAACGTGTGCCTTCAATCACGTTGCCAACTGTAATTGGATTAAAGTTTTCAGTACCTCGCAAAATAAGTAATATGAATAAAGAATGAAGGCAATACTTTTCGGTTTTGTTATCCAAGCGTGTGGCAAATAAAAATTAAGAACATGTTTTAACTAAAACAGAGAATTTGAACACAATATGGAAACATCATATCTGATTCTGGGAATCCAGTTGTTTAGTGTGCAGAAATGTCCCCAGAATAATCAGATCTGGTATATTTATTAAATAAAAACTTTGGTAAAACAACTTTTATCCAAGTCAGGGGCGGATCAGAGGGTTAGCAAACTAAGCAGCTGCTTTGGACCCCAAGCTTTCGTGGGCCTCGTCCTTTTGGTCCATTGTGTTTTAGGCTTCAATGATAAAAATATTTTTATTATTTAGCGAAACAGTTGCTTGTTTTATTAAATGCCTGATGATGTTTTGGGTTAAAATATGAGATTGATTAAGTATAATGGACAAGGATCAGCAAAAATGTCCTGCTGACATTTCAAGGAAATGAAAAATAATGTCCTGCTCATTTGCAAATATAGTATGTTTGCTTCACATAATTTCTGCTTTTCTTTTTCTAACATTTCAAGAATGTTAATTTTAACTCACCTAAAAAAAATTTAAAAGTTACAAAATAAATTACTTGGCAATTTGGTTCATAAAAAAAATTAATTCAATAAAAATAAGTCTCTCGAAAATGATCATTTCGCATTGAAAAATGCTTTGTAAGTCAGACTTTTGGCGATGAAAACATTTCAGTGAAATAACCAAACAATTCATTTTTCAAAATTAATGAAAAATTGAACTTCTATTCAAATTCGAAAATCAGAATGGAAATTTTAAAAATTTTGAAACTAAAAATTGTATGTTAAATGCATTTCATGTTTTTGGGGCCTTCAACTTATAGCTGCTTGGGGCCCCTAGAACGCATAATCCGCTTCTGATCCAAGCTGTGCTAACAAATTTGAAAATAAATGAAAACTCACAAAGTTAAGAAAAATCGTTGATGTTAATTATTTAGCGTTTGTATAGATACGGTCGCTACAAAAAAGGTCCCTGTTTTTAAATGAAAGTTATAAAATTCTTGTGTTCACATTAATTTTTCATTCAAACTAACATTGTTGGCTGGTGGATGAGCAGAGACAATTTATTTGATGCTTGAGCGTTCCACCGAGTTTTCTTTCGACGCGTCCAGAACACACACACACACACACACACACATGATCCAGCAACCGCTCATGCGAGAAGCACGTTTGCATCTTTCCTTTCTATTAGCCGCCCTGTAAAGCTGTCCGTTGTGTTCATTTATTCTGATAAGGTATTTTTAATTAATCCTTTTGCTTGGCCGCCGTGCAGGGTCGAGAAAAAATAGTTCATCCAGGAGTCTGCGGAGTTTGCGTCAGGTGGAAAGATATACGTTTCTTTTTTTCCGAGCTTACCTTCCACCCCGATTTTAGACGGTAGCAAATAGGGATTGAAAAATGACCATCAGAGCCCAAGGGGAGGGAGGAGTTAAAAGTAGCAACCCTTCCCGTGCCCTCCTGCACTGTAAGATATCTCGTTGGATTCGTTGGATTCGTTGGTTCGTTGGTTCGTTGGATACACCACTGAAGAGGTTGAAATTACATGCATTTACTTCGAAATGTGGTACGATGGAAAAGGGAGGGGGGGAAAAATCCGAGTGGGGAAAAAAATACCCAAACCCTTCGGCCAGCAGTGACCCCTTGTTTTCCCACTGTCTGGATTAAGGCGGACGGTCAACGGGCCGTCCAGAGTATCAGTATCAAAATCCCGAGTAAAATCCAATTATTTTTACAAAAATGAAATTACACAGCAAACGACTGGTCATGGCCGGGACCGGTTGGAGTGGGCACTTTCCCAGTAGTTTCCCAGGGTAGGGAACGTACCCTGCTCGGGAAAAAGCGTTTGCCAGAAAAAAGCATACTCCGATCTCGTACCGTGTACCGTGAATCAGGTGCATGGGAGTTCCTTTCGTCTCACTATCACGCCGGTTCTCCGGTTTTATCTCTTCATTCTTCCTTCCCCTTTGCTAGTTTATCGTCATCCCGGGTGCCTCGTGGTGGCTGATTTCGAGCCCCCTTCACCTCCCCTCTTCCCATCGGAGCACCGAGCTAACCACTTAAATCCCGAAAGCTCTCCCCGTTGAAGGTGGAAAGAGTTTACCATCGTCGGAATATGGTCTTTAGATTAAAATGATGCCAGACATGATCCGCCTGTTGACGGTGGTTGCTCTGCACCGGTGGCGCAACAACACCACAATTTTTCCACCCTCTTTCACCCACCTCACATCGACGGAAGAGGGGGTGACGTCGGTTCAACACACACTGGTTGTATTTTAAAATCTCGTGCAAGGCCAAAGAAAGGCAACACAAAAGCAACAAAAACCACCCCATGTCCCGAACTGTCGAGGCTCAAGAAGGCACTGATTCATGTGTTTCCTCGGCTTGGCCGGTGAGGAAAATTCTTCTGCACGTGAGGTGAGGTGATTTCAATTTTCGCAACTCATTTTTCCCTGTCGTTCCGGTGTCAGGTGGAACCGAGGAGGGCATTGGCAACAGGAGCGTATCGGGCAAACCCGTGTTGTCGAAGGATGGATGGGCTGGATTTGGGGGGTTGGTTTTCCTTGCTTTCCCCGAGGGGTGGATGGGGGCGTGCGTACGTGCGAAAGCTCATCAAAATTTTTGCGCCGACGTAAAACAAAACCACAGCAGGCGCTTGGAGGCGCAAAAGCTGGCAACGAAATCGGGAGAATTATTTGCAAATTCACCCAAAGCCCGCTTGATCCTTGGTTGTTCTTTTTCCTTTTTCCTTCTCTGTATCGCAGCGAATCACCCTCGTGGCGAACGAGTTGGCCTACGTGTGAATCCACGCCACGGCAGCTGCTACCGAAAATGGAAGATTAGAACGCTCCACCTGGATTGACGTTGCATCCCGGGTTTACTTTGGTTTTTTCTTCTTCGCGTTGGGTGGTTGGTTTCCATCTCGGTTTCGGTTTCGGAGCTACTCGAAACCCGGCCGCACCGTATTGAATTACCGTAATTAATTATATTTTAATTAAAATCACTCACTGATTAGCCGCCTCATCCGGTCGAAATGGAAAAGGAATCAAGCGACTCGAAGAGAGACAAAGTGAGAGAAAGAGAGAAACGGAAGGAAAAAAAAGAGTCCACGAACACAAAATCGAATAAACACGGTCGAAATTCCTTCATTTGTCAGCTGCGTGTCTTCCGTCGTGAGTGGCAAGGTTGTGCGTTGCGAGATGGATTAATGCTGCTCGCCGCGCCAGCAGTGGGTGGCAAAAAAATGGCTAGCTTAAGGTGATGTATGGCCACCCATCAGCGCCGAGAACCTTTCGGGTTGATTAAATTCCGCGCGCCTTTCCGGTAGGCTCGAGTCGAACGGTTCTTCTTAGGCAGCGGCGTAATGTGTTCGAATTTTAACCGTTGCCCACGAGTGACTACCGGGGCCTAGTTTTTCCTCTTCATTAGAGGATTTGTTTTACATTCCGGAATGCCTTTTTTTGGTGCTCTTCTGGTTGTACCAATCATGGACTGGAATGGGTTAGTTTGACCCAATCAAACCATTTTGATTTGTTAATTTCTTCAACACTTGCTTTCTGGTGTTGTGTGAATCGGATTCAGATTCATGAATCTTAATGAATCTTTGAAAAGAATCAACAAATCTGAATCTGCATGTTAGATCTTAGGGATTCATGAATCTCACGAAACGGATTCAAGATTCGATTCGTGAATCCAATCACCCATTACAGAAGATTCATATGAATGAATCTCATCGAAAGATAGATAAGCACAACACTATTCCTTTCTTATGCTCTTGAAAGATTCTCTTGCATTTATTTATTTGTCTTCCTCAAAGTTTTATTCATCAACATTTTAAGGTAGCAATAAATCAGTTTGATTTCACCCTTTACGCACCCAAATCAACATTACAGACTCAATTAGTGCCGATCGTCTGCAAAACACTTCGAGGGGGGAGCGTTCATTTGTTGGTTCATTTAATTGAACCGTTCCTCGCTTGGCCGCTTTTCCTTGGCACGTTTATGGAAAGGGAAAAAAGAAGAGTTTCCACCATTCGCTTCAATACTCGTCTGAACACACTATTTCCGATACCGAAACACAAATGCTCTCACACCTTTCGGCTACAAATCAAACAGTGCGTCGCAGTGTTGGCCATTTTTGGTTCTGTTAATTCAACTGAAACAAAAAGAAACCCACCGAGAAGCAAAGAGGTAGCGATCTTCTTCCTCCGCCGCGAGGTATCTGGATTTTTCCACCAGTGTTTATCTTCACCACCTCCGGCCGGGGGATGGCCCCCGACGGGGTTGATGTAGAGCGTGAAAAACCATAAATACGGCAAATGAACAAATAAAGATATTTTCGCTCCGTTCGTTCGTGCTTTTCCGTGCGCGGGGTGTTTTTGCGCCTTTCCCGCGCCAACGGTGACTAACGTCCGTGCTAACGAACGAGGTTGTTGTTTTCAAACACACACACACACACTCATAGATGAGGGTGCACACCCAGGAGCGTGTTCCGCCGCCCAGTTTTCCCCGCAATAGATTACACGTGCTCACGTTTCCGCCCGGCTCTCGAGTGGGGAGTGTTATCAATGAATGTGGAAATAATAACGATAGGATGTTTATGCAACCTTGTTTCCGTTGTTTTCCGCCCCCCGACGAAAGGTGAGTGGGAGTTTCGATTGGGAGTTTGGGGGGTTGTGGAGCGGAATGGAAGATCCCAACCAGGGCGCGGCCACCTCCAAAGGGGATGTGAAAATGTGGAACGTTAGTAATGATGGAATGACTAACGGAAAATAAAAAGTGAATATATGTGTGCCCTCCGTTTTGTGCTTTTGCCTTTTCCTTTCTGTTTGGAGTGGCGAGTGACCCGATCTCGTGGCTTCTATCGTCCGTTTATGATATGGAAAAAAAAGATGCGATCCTCTCGAACGAGAAACACTCGAGTGGAAGGCCAAAAGGATGGACAAAAAACACCGACCTCGCTCGGGCAAAAACCGCCAGAGTGGCTATCTTTGCGGGCGAAGTTTTTTGCCTCGAGGGTTTTCCGCCGGGTGAAAGAAAACGGGGTTGCGCCAAGGAGCGGCGGAGCCAATGAATTTATTTACACCGATATCGAGCCCGGCCCTCAAGGGAACCCATCTCAGGTCGGTGGGTGTGTGTGTGTGAGAGTGTGAATGCGTCTGTCGCACGTGCGCCCATGTGGTCAGCTTAGATTTGGTCCTTTTCGCACCTGGCGTCCCGGCCGTTTCTCGTTCGCTCGAGTGTTCGTCAAGCAGGAAGTGAACAAAATCTACCACCATCCTGCGATGAGGTGCGGGAAGGGCTAGGGAGGAGGTGCAGGAAATGGTATTCTGCCGAGCCGGTGCTGCCGGAGGTTGCTGCACTTGCTGCAGGTTGCACGTTGGACCGGACCAGATTATGCAATCATAAATGATTTATTTGCCGCTTTATGTGAAATAATATCGGATTTTCCCCACGCACCGGTGTGGAGATGCGGTGGTGGTAGTGGTTCGTGGAGCAAAGCCTTGTTGAACCTCTAGTTGTGGCCATTTTGGAGCGGATTTTAGAGATCGTGCACCCACCGGCCAGGAGGGTGGAAAGTGATGAATTTTCATTGGTGAAAAGCTGGTGAGTTGAAGGGTGGAATCCGATCGGATCCGAGCGTTTGGTGATGAGGGGGATGATGCAGGGCGTGTATGTGCGAAGTGGCCATCGGGTGTGTGTTTCCTCGTTCTCCGGAAGGTAACACCCCGATGTGGGAGGGGAAGAGAGGGGGTGGCCAAGGGTTTGGAGTGACAAAGTCGAACGAAATCCCGACGGGGGTTAATTCAAGTTCGAAATCTTCACCCAACCACCGACCACCCCCCAAGGGGGGTGACCAAGTGTTGTTTGATAATGCATTATTAATACACCTTGTTGCATAATGCCGTAGGTGCAGGCTTTTCAGGCTGCCTGTTTTCCCTCGAAGCGGGCATTTTCCAATGCATCCATCATAGTTGGATGTTTTTTTTCTAACTACATCTTTGTCCATTCCAGATTCCTGCGCAGATTTGCCGAACGGACACTGTCGTCCGGCATCGAACGAATGGGAAGCAACAGTTTGCAGCTGTTTGTGGCAACATTTTCCAATGTTTAGAATTATATTTATCTGACCACTTTCCCCTCCCCCTGGGCGGCACCGGTTTCGTTACATAAGCGTCACAAAAGCAAATAAATCATTGCTCTTCCTCTCCAGATGGGTTTGGGTCGGAATGTGAAGTGTTTTGTCGTCGACTGGACTGGCACCAACATCGTCATCGTCAGTTGGGAATGCATCCAGACGAGTAGAGGCCTGCCCCGTGCAATATGCTGCCGACGTGTGGTAAACAATAAATAAATAAATAAATTTGGTTAGATAATTTCAATACACTTTGCATGATGACGTACGGATTTGATTAAGCAAGTGTTGGCTGTCCGGAGAGAACTAACTGACTGCGCATGAGGAGCAGAGACTGTCTTGAAGCAGCCGTTTGGTGACAGTGTCCATCAGACATTTAATTCAGAGCATTTTCCAATAAAGATGCCTATGGGATTAGCTTTGATAATGCTCTTCGGAAGACCTCTACCTTGAGTTATTTACTGGAGGAGATTACTGTAATATTGTGTTTGTGTTATGGAATGCTTTTCATCGATGAGTATGGAAAAGTTAACGTCAAGCTCGCATAAAACGACACATAAACCATTTGATTTGATTACATTTGCATCTTGGTTTAAGAGCTTTACAACAGCATGTATCGATTTTCGTTTCTATTTTGAATTGTTTTTGAAAAGTGTAAAATACCATTGTTAGTTCCTCCTACATAAAACCTGATCTAAATATTATTAGAAATCATAAAAGAATAGAAATGTATAAGCATGCACCATATAGAAAATGTTTTGCTCTGCGAAAAGGGTTACTTCACAGGGAATCCTTATTTGACTAGTAAGTAACAAGCAACTAAAAGTTAACAAATATTAATGTTCTTGCGCGAGTTTCTTTCGGGATAATTTCGGATGGTTCCTGTTACGATGAATTGTTACCCGGGTGTTTTTTTTGGTAGAAGAGAGTGAGAAATTTTTATTCTAACTAGCTTTTACAACATTTTTCCTAACTCTTTTAGTTCCCCTTTTTGATTATGACGGGATAATGGCTTATGCAGTGTTTTTGTTTACAACTTACTAGTGTAAATTCCTGCCTGATCAATCACCAAATTAAAGGAGCAATCAGGACTGTTTTTTGCAGATTTCATTTTACTTTACTTGCATTCATTAATATCATGGTTTTGTCTGAGTGCCCGCACAATTTACTTTTTTTTAGAAGTTTTATTGTGTCACTTGTGATGCATTATTCATTTGTGACGCTTTAGAACCATTGAAAAGTAAAACAAATTTTGTAGAATTTCAAACAGATTATTTTATGTTTTAGTAAGAACCTTAAATCCTCAAATTAAGGTATGCAGTCAGGCAAACAAAATATGACACTATCCTGCCGAAAAGGTTAAACCGTTGATGGATGTAATCACCCCATAAATTTTGTCTGAGAAACAATATTCCAAGAATATACTGCCAGGGCCTGAAGTTAACGCCCGTCCCAAAAAGGCCGAAAACGGTTTCGCAATCATTAAAAAGTCAGGTGAAATTATTCGCAATCGAGCGCAATAAGCGACAACGCTATAAAACGGAAACGCTCGATGCAATCGTGATTACTTGGCGTACGTTTTAATCAGTCCTCGTTTCATACAATGCGACAATAACACAACAAGAAAAAAGAAATCACGTTAATCGTTCCGTTCATAATTCGAACCACCGACCCCGTTCAATCCAACCGTGCCACCCCTTCTCCAGAAAGTAGTAGCACGTCGTTCGGGTGGAATGGCCCTTCCCCGCGGTTCTCGGTACGAAGTTAAATCACACTCTCTTTTTGCTGACCCCGCGCGTTCCCCATTAACCGAGGCTCGCCCGGTTTGGCGTTAATCCGCCGGTCGAAACCATCGATTAACCTGCACAAAGCTCCTATTTAATGTGTTCGCGACGCGTGCGAGCATGTGCGTTTGATGTTTTGCCATCCGAAGGCCGTTAGTTGTTTTCCCTGCGCATCCTTTCCGGGGGGGAGGGCAATTTCCATCAATCGCCGCCGCAGTTTGCATTATGCCCGCGGACGGTCACTGGAAAATTAATCCATTGTGTATCACGCTTTTCCGCGAACCCACACACACACACACACACACATAAACAAGGGATTGTGCACGGGTGGCACGGTTCAGCGATTGTCAAATGAACAAAATAGGGCCGTGCGGAGGGCCGTTCTGTGAAGTTTCGTTCCGACGAGCGATTGGCTGCGAAAAGTCCTCCAAACAACGCGCGCCCGAAGGATGGCGCTTGGCAAAAAGGGGAAAAAAGGGAACAAATTAACTTTCACCTTCCTCCCCACGGCTCTGGCCATCACTTTTGGTTATTTTCCACCCCTCTCTCCCGTCCGGATGGATCCCGCGAACTTGCATAAGAGCGAAATTGCAATGGGATATCATTAACAAAAAGGACAAAAACAATGGCGGATGGATGCGGCGTGGGATGACGGGTGGAAGGAAGTCAACGGTTGCATCAACAAACAAAATGACGACGGTGACTGAGAGAGAGAGAGAGAGAGAGAGATAGAGACAGGGTAAAAAACGGCGGTAGCTTTGGTGGTGCAGACACTAACGCTTCTATCAATTGAACTTACCACCATTTTTAATTGCGATGGTAAATTTTTCATTAAACTCATCGCTGATCCGAACGCGAATCCAGTCTCATTATCGTTTGTGGTTATTCTGATCGAATGAATCACGTGACGTTGGGTTGAGGGGGATTTTTCGGTCGGGCCAACCTGACTTCCGGTCCGATGGCCGGCCCGGGAAAGGGTATGGCCTGCGGTGTGCCATTATTAACTGTACACAAACGCACACCCACACACACAGGGATCATCTTCCGGGGCCAATGGAAGGAAAGGTATTAAGAACTTCCCCCGCAGCAAGGACTTCTCGACTGTTTATCCAATCTCTTGGGAAGTTATTTTTCCTACCTTCTATGCGGCGGAAACCGATAATCAGTAATGAGCTTGGAGTGCGTTGCCATCGACGTCGGGATGATATCCTTTCCGATGTGTGCGTTAGTCCAGGCGCACGTGTGCACCACACCCCGCCACATTTCGGCAACCGACGAGGGGATTGTTGTTGCAGGATAATCGGGATAATAGATATTATTATAAGTAAAGATGTGCCGCTGCCACATCCTCACTCATCTCGCTCGACCGAGCGTAAGCTTCCGCTCGAGCAGATCCCGAGGAAAGTCCTCGAGAGGCCTCTCGAGAGGGAGATAGGGGAGAGCTCAAGGACTCCCCCGGGGGGAGGGATGGTTACGAAAGGTGCTACAGCGGTCGAAGCGGCGGGTTTTTGGGAATGGTGGTAGTCAATCACCAATATTTACCTTGTCCATCGCATTCACCCGAAAAGTTCCCTGGAAGCTGGAGGGTGCCTCGGATGGCTTTTTCCACCTTGAAAGCGCCGGGGGGAATGGAAGCATCCCGGTGGCGGGGAAAGTAATCACTATCCTTTTATCAGCAGCGTATTTCCTTCGGCGTTGGCCGTTCGTGGAATAAAGGAGGTTTCTCATCGTTCGATTGTTCCGTTTTGGTTTTTTCTCCGGGCTATTTCGGGACCTTTCGCGTGCGGTGGAAAAATGGGCTGCGAATCGTAGCTGCCATTTCTCGATAATGGTTAGATTTAGCGAAGGTCGAAGATATTGAAGTAATTGCAATGACTTCTCCGTCCGTATGGTTGGTTTGTTCGCGAACGAAGCTGAGTAGATTCAAAGCAATACGTGTGTCACCGATACTATCACAAAGAACCCTACTAAAAACGTTCCCGAAATGGGTGAACAAAATAGTGCTAGAATCGAAGGGAAGTACAACATTTTCCACAAAGCCGCGCGATGATATTACCGAATGTTTCGTTGTTATTAATTTTGAAAGCAATTTAAGTAAAAGTTTTAGAACAATATCGTAATCTCAATTTTTAGTGTCATGTTGTTTTTTGTCTCTACATAAACAACAGTTCTAAAGCAAGTTCGGAATGAATAAAAATACAAAGTATTTTCACGATCATCGCACAATGGCCACTTTGGAGTAAATATCGGGATAAAATTATTTTTCAATTATTTCACATTGCGAACTGTATTTTATAACTGTTTTGTATGAAATTTATACTCAAAAGAGTATTTCCAGCCAATCGCACAAGGGAGCGCTATATCCTATGGTGACTAGCACATTTTACTGAAGCTATTGTTACGTAAAAATGTCTTTATTGCCCTATCGAGTCATTTATTATGATTTTTCAATTGATTTATTTAATTTCTTGTACTTATGAAAAATATGAAAACATTGAAATACGTTTTTAAAACTAAAATTTCTTTTCGTACTTTTCAAATTTTCGGTCGGTCGCAAAAAATGCGAAAAATCGCAACTTTGGACTTTGACCTTTTGAATCTCAGAACTGGCTGGAAGCATAGGCTCAAGTTTTTGGCTAGTTCTTAGTTTGATCTTGTAGTTTGAAGCAAAAAAGGTTTGTAAACGTTATACGTAAGTTGGATTTCTGATTTCCATCCCGGCAAATGACCACTGTGCATTGGTGACTCTATCATAGACAAATAAACACGTTTTAGATAAGTTCTCAAGGGGTATCATTATTAATTTAACTATTTTTGTATTCATCTGTACGACTTGGTTCAGTTAAAGCTGATATAAATAACAACACAATTAAAAAATACTATAAGCTTATGCTAACAAATGCATTTCATTTGAGCTATTATCGATTTCTTCGATTCTTCCATATTGCCATGTTGAGTAAGTTATAGAATTGTACACGCCCTTTTAGTTGAAGATGAAGGCTTTCAATATAATTTTGTTTGAGTAGGAGAAGATTCCACCCTTGTTCGAAGCCGAAGAAACCAACTGCTTTTCGAGGCCACATAATTATATGTTTATGGGTTTGCTTCGTATTCTATTAAAATCGAGCACCAATCACGCGACTCCCAAGCCCAGGCTCCTACATCCTTGCCGTTGGCCAGGTGCATCGGGAGCGATGGAGCTCTACGCGGTGCTGCAAGAATGAGCAAGGTAAAGTTCTAATGAAGTTAATTAGCGAAACTTTCGTTGGTGCGGAGTGGTGCGCTTCCGGAGCGGGACGCTCCGTACTTCAGTGGAGGGAAATGGTTTGGGAAAGAAATTTGATTCGTTAAGCAAACGCTACGGACGATCGATTCATTTCTGATAGATTACTGAAGTTTGACGAACACCTGGTGATGAGCTGACGCGAACCATAGTTTGATCCTTGTTTCTTAAGGAATAATTTAATATCCCGACGAAGTTACTATGTTCAACAATAAAAGTAAATTACAGGGATTTCCGTTGAGTCCTGAGAATCCCTTCAGACAGTTAGTACAACCTTAAATAAAAGCAACAAGGCGTTGTTTTCCTTGTTTTATCGGTTGATACATTTGTTTCATTTCTTAAATCCACATCAACTGCGCCGAGTTTCAGCGTTTTTAATGAAGTAGTCACTCGAAACAAAATCACTGCACTTCCCAAAAACTTTAAACGACAAATGCTTTCACTCGGTCATTACCCACCGAGGGAGTTTCCCCTTTGATGTGGCCCGAAGCAGTCCCTAAAACAAACGTCCACCCCGAAAGAGTGCCGAAACTTTTCCTGGCTGCCCAAAGAGTGAAAAAAAAATGGCTCGGATAAGAATCTTGATCTTAACAAATAGACTCTATTTGTCATTTCGGTGGAAGTTTGCTATCGGTGACATTTTTCAGCGCTCATAGTCACCTCCTTATTTCTTCCGGGTTTCCGTTCGCAACCCCGGCGTTGAGCGAAAGGAGCCGTATAAAAATGCAAGAAAAGCTCCGTCGGACGCGAGAAAACCACAAGCTTCAGCGTACACCCTTTCATCGGCGCGGGATGAAAAAGCGAACCGGTCAAGTGTACAACGTTCCAGGCGGTGCGTTTTTCATCCTTCTGCCCGAATTTCATGATTCTTGAGCTCTTTTTTTCTATGTGCTTTTGTTTTTTCTGGCCTTTACCTAAGATTTGTGAAATTTTTTGCCCTTCCCCTAGCAGTCTGGGACGAGTGGTCAAACAAAAGCACCCGGATGACAAAAGCAAACACGTGAAAATGAAACAAGTGCGAGAGCTGTGTCACGCAAGGGAGTGTAGTGGTAAGCAAAGTATACGCCGGAACGGAAATGAAGAGGAAAAGGGAAGAATAATAGCAGAAGGATCAGTTTTTGGTTGGTTTTTCACCATTTTGCACGCGGTTTTCTCTCGTGCAGAAAGGTTCGTTGCTCGGACACTCGGTGCTTTGTTCTTTTCGTGTGCCCTGGAAAGTCCTGCACCCATCATCCACCCGCCATTGAACGATTGGTCTTGCTACCGGGGTTTTTTTGTCTTCCATCTGCTAGTAGAAATTATTTTTCATGTAGATGAAAAATGGTCTCTCTTTGGTTTATTTATTCAGGTTTAACTTTCCAAGTTGTTGAACAAATGTTCGAAGTTTCGATGAAAATTTAAAAAAAAAATCCACAGCACAATTTAACTACTATGGGACATGCTTTGGTTATCATAATATGAGCCAACATTTTCATTACTATCTAACTTCACACCAAACACCTGGTGCATTTTTCCAACAAAAAAAACGTGTCAGTTTTTTTAGCGAAACGAAAACGTAGCACAAAAAGAATATTTATCGAAGATTATTTTAGGCTCGTGATTCCCAATACCTTGCAGGGTGGGGGCTTTTCTCGGTTTTTGTTCTTCCGAACGTTCGCTTCCGAAAGTTTTGGACATTAGCATCTGCATCGGTAGGTTTTCTTTGTTTGTGGGTGAAAAAAGAAAACAAAATTTCAAGAGAAAAAAAAAACTCTCACCACTTGAAACCGACAGGAATCACTATTCGTATGGAAATATGTTTTTAATTAAAACTTTCGATGATAGTTTTGCTCGACCGTCCGGATCGAGGTCCGGTTTTGGTCCGCTCCCGGTCCATCCGAGGCGGGTTTGCATCCCGTCGTTTCATTTGGTTTTTGCTTTTGTGTTTTGGTTCATGCTTTCATTTCACTTGGGGGTTGGTTTTTTCTCTGTTCATTTCCCTCCAATCTCACCGATGTTCGCCTAGATTCTCATTTGGCGTTTGTGCAGCTTTGGAGTAATTTGTTGGTCGCCCCGATTCGCGTGACGGCGTTCGTAGGTGTGTTGGATTCATTCGACGAATGTTTAATTTGACCATTTTTATCACTTCTCTTGCTAAATTAGCTCCGAAGAATTCGCCCCGGAGGCAGAAGTTACCTTTGTTTATCAACTGGAAGACTCCACAATCGGGAAAAGCACCCCATACCAAAGAAGGTGGAATGAAATGGTGACGGGCGATGGGCGAAAGAATGCACGGACATTTATTTCGTCTCAATTTAGACTGCCCCGGATCGTCCCGTAAGCTCCGTTTGGGCCAACTCCCCCTCGTCTCCACCCGAACGCAACCGAATGGCGCACCGGGTGTGTTGTGGGTGAAATAAAACTTTTTCCATTTTCCACCTCGGTTGCAGCGTGCGTCAGGGAGAGTGTGTGTGTCTAGGTGGTGTTACGTGCGAGAGACATCACACCGATTTCAAATTGAAGTGGCATTCGGGAGACGACCACCTACTCCCGACATGCCAGGTGCACTTTCGACGGACAACAACATTTGGTTATTTCAGGCCAGAGAGTATTTTCGTTCCTGTTTGTCAGGTAAGGATAGTTTTCGATGCAGCTGTTTTGTTAGTGAAATTTAACTTTCCACAGTCCTTCCATGTGTTCGGTAGTGGACAAGTCGGAAGGGTTGATCTTGGTCAATCGGTGAGTTATTTTATCTTTTTTTTTTACATTTCCATTCGAGGAATGGCTTCGCCTTATCCGCGCCGCTTGCTATTTCTGTCACTTGCTGCAAATGGCTACCAATTGACTGATTCATGCACAATACACCACCACAAGGATGAATGTCAAATAGTTACATCTGAAGTTATGCAAAATGACACTTCTTGTGCCAATCATTGAACTGAAACCGAGACAAAGTTCAAAGTAAATTAAACCCATGTTTGTTAAAAACTTTAAAAAATTATAAATTAATTATTTATGATCGTTTGAACTTGAAACAAATTCAATATCAAATGACAAAATTCCCGAATTCTTATGATTTTGTAAAATAAACTTGTCATAATCCATTGAATATATAGAAAAATATTCCTATTATTGTGTCCTAAAATTCCTATTGTTGTGTCCATATTCAAACTCTGTTTCAATACATTGTTTAAAAAATATTTATATAAAAACCAAAAAGACAATATATTTTAAATAAAAACAGGCTGTTCATGTTCATTGCACATAAGTTATTGGTTAATTTGATAAACTTAATAAAGTAAGCACTACTTTCACATTTATTCCGATATTTTTCGTCAATTTGCACATTGTGCGACGAAACCCAAACCAACAGTCTCCAAAAACAGACGGCTGGAAATATTCCTAGTTTTGAACTAACATCATCTTTTCCCTCCGCGTCGGAATGTTTGGCTTAGTGTTGTTTTCCTATGCAAAATAAAATAAACCACATCCCATCCACCTTAGCTCACTCCGTCACCTATCAACTGCACGTGTCTTTCGTTCCGTGTGGCCAGTTGAGGTGCAGCAACCATCCAGCAATCCGGCGTTTGCATTTGTCACAGTTATTGAAACGGGTTAATCAGGCAGAAGTAGCTGATTACATTGTTGTAACTTTGGCGCTTCGGTTTCGGTCGCAACCGGATGGTTCACTCGTCCTTCGGGCAGTCCGTCCGCTTCCGCTTACCTTTTATCTCGTCCTGGTTAGGTAAGACCGAACGAAGGGCGTGTGGGTTGAAGCAAGAAGTGCATGATGGAAAACGAAACAAAGGGTTTGGTGCCAATCGGTGGCCGATTCGTCACATCGTCGGCTCGACCGTAGGTATTGGTGATGGAAATGGACAGCTGAATGACAGGGCAGCAATGTCCGGAGGAAAGGAATTCTATTAGCAAATAGAACTCGTAATGTAATATGTCATGCCGATTGGTTGCTCAGATAGAGGCTTATGCACCAATGGCATTTGCAACAGGACTTCTACCCGTTTGCATCTCTTGGTTGATGGTTGATTCCGAATTCTATTTTCGGATTTCATTATGAAAGATGGTTTCATTCGAACTGAATGAGATTTGGAATGATATTCTCTCAAGACTCAATTTATACTAAGCTCAAGCCAAGCTAGATGACTTTTCCTTTCCTGGCACGATGAATGTATTTGATTTTTATGATTTTTGCCATTTCTATCACAATCATTTGATTATAAATTTTTCTTGTCTATATCAGTTTGTGAAAACTATTTTTATTCTATAGAAATAAAATTATTTTCAGCCAACGTAAAGTGTTGTATTACGCACCGTGATACATTTACATTGCTGCCCGAATATTTTTACTTTTCGAAGCGTTTACTTACGTACCATTTACATAGAATTAAAAGCAATTTCGTGCCAGCGGCGAAAAACTGCGTCAAATCGAATCACGTTTTCTGTCGAAACACGTTACCCATTTGATTGATTCGGTGATTTTGTCCTCGCTTTGCAACTGCCAATCCCGCCGGACACCGACACCCATCCGCCCACCCCAACCCCACCCTACCCACCGTTGGAGATTTTTCATTTTCAACAGCCTCCCAAGCCCGTTGAATTTTCCAAGCGCCAAAGTGACCGGATACCGGCCGGAAGCAGTTCACAATTTCGTTCCATTTCCTTCTGCTACCTTTTTTTCTTCCCCCTCTCCCACACTCGGTACGCACTGCCCGCACAGGGTTCGATTAACGTCCGCTCGTTCGGGAATGCTGACCGGAGTTGGATTTGCCTTTTCACTTTCCGAGCTGCTGAACCGACGGAGTGTTGGACGGAGCCAAAAAAAAAAGCAGGTAGAAATGAATTTTACGCCGACCGGAACTGCATAAAAACAGTTCCGCGTAATGACCATCATTTGTCCCAGGTTCCGTCACGGCAAGACTTTGGAGCGCACGGAACCATTCCACAGCCTGCTGCAACCGGTACGGCAAGGGTCGGGAAAATGTTAGTGCGCGCAAACTAAGTAACGCGCTAAAAATAAAATCAAAACCTTCCCCCGTGAAAGTGTCGATTCGATCGACGAATCGGCCGGCAACTTTCGCACCGTACGTGTGAAGGATATTTTTTTCGATTTCTTGTTTTTCCCTTTTTGCCTGGCTTGTCTTTTCTATCAGCCTCACCGAACGTGAGCTTTCCCATCTGCATTCAACTGCTGCCATTTTTTATCCTTACTTCGACACTCTCTCCGGGCGTTGGGAGGCAGAAGCAATTAATCCATCTGTGCGCTTAAATTCATTTCAATTATTATTCCAATTTTCTTCCCACTCATGCCAGCGTTGAAAAAGTACAGGAAAAAAACGTACCTCGTGGTACGGGGCCAGCTTTTACTTTTTGAGACACGAATCTGTGATCTGATTGTACCACGCACTGGCTCTGGTTGGGAAACGTGGTATGTGGAAAAACCCAACCCAGATGGTGGTCGGAAAGGAAATGGAAAAGCTTTTTCTCTTTAATCGAACAGAATGGACTGTGCTGGGAATGGTGGGCAATCGTTTTAAATCGTTTGGATCCTATGATTTGGATGAAAGAACTGAACTTTTAATTCAACGCCGTACATTATTTGTGTAAAATTAAGAGAAAGTTTGACAAAGCATTTAAACACTTGAAATTTGACAGAATATTTCATAACTAGAAATAAGCACAAAGCAATTAAATACTAAAAGTAAAAATCCGAAATTCCTAAAATTTAGTAAAACTGATACTTTTAATTTAAAGCCGTAGATTGATTGTGTCAAAAATAAGAGAAGGTTTGGCAAAAAATTTCAATCTTAAAAGTTAAAATTTGACCGACAATTCAAGAAAGAAAATTCTATTCCTGAACCATTGTAAAACCAACAACAATTAGGTCGGTGCAGCTTTTCGTTTCACTTCTGTGTGATGAATGAAATTAGTTTAAACCGTTTCGTTGCTGGATAGTAAGCACATTTTCCTTCCATTTCACACATTTTCCTCTCTGCAAATGAGTGGATACATTTGAAAAAGCAATGACGTCACTTATCGAGGATAATCCAACGTACGTTTGACATGGGCAACGGTTCGCTCAAAGGAAGAACAAATCAAAAAAATTAAACGAATTTCCGTTTGTGGGAAAAACACATTGAAAAAAGTTAGTGAAAAATTCACCTTCTGCCACCCGAAAGTTAAAGCATTGTAAAATTAGTGAGGCACGCGGAACGGGACTTGGTTGAAATTTCTTTTTTTTCATTGCATTCAGACGCATTGGGACGAAGTACACGACGGGAACGGGTGAGGAACGGCGAGCGGTAGCTTTGCGATTAATTGAAGTTATGTAGCGTCAAAGGGAATTAATTACGGCGTCACTTTTCGGCCGACCTGCGATGCACTTTCGGATGCGCTCCGAACCGTGTGTTGTTTGTGAAAATTACTATGTTCCAGTGGGTTCACCCCGTGTGTGTAAGTGTGAGTGTGTGTGTGTTTCACAACGGCACAATAAACGCGTACAAAATGAGACGATAAAAATGATAGAGAGGTGAGCCGACGGAGGTCAACTATTTCTCACAACATTTTCCGGCCATTTTGTTTTGTTGTATCGTTAACTTTTTTAATCATTGTTTCAACGCTGGATAATTTGACACGATTCGAGGCGTTTCGAAAAAAAGGTGTAACAAAATTGAAATGTTGTCAGTTCACATCACAGTTCTGTCACAATTCAAATTGACCAAGAGCTTCTGGCAGGGGATGTGTTCTGGGGAGCGTATCCAATACAAATTACTGTTTAGTTTTCTGTGTAAATTATCAAGATTACCAGAACATGTTAAGGAACAACTATGTGTGTTTTGCAGTTGATTGCGTACAAACGAAAATCATTCTCATTATTGAGCTATGCTATCTGTGGAAATATCTGAGCATTGTTGTACGCCAAAAATACTATTGAAAATTGTTTTGACGTTTCACTTGCTTGACAAATGACATTCTTCTCGTTATAAAGTTTGTCTCGTTATGAATTATCTCAGCAGCCATCATTGTGTTTGAAATAAAGAAAGATTTCTCTAGAATCGTTAACAAACTAAAAATCAGTCCAAGGAATTCTAGAGCTGAGTTTATTGTATCTCTGTTGGTTTATTGTTATATTGTCGAGTATTGTTATTCCTTTATTTATTTTTCGTCTGCATCTGATCAAAAGTAATAATTCCGGCATGTTTGTCAAACAGTTTGACGCTCTCCCTTCAGATTCAGGGTTGTTAAAAGTTTAAAAAGTAAGAAGGAAAACCTTTAAGCCTGCAAGTTGATTGAGAAACAGATAAACTGATTATAGTGAACGTCGGTGGCTTCGCCATCAACCATGTTTTGTTTTTTCTCCCCCATCGGCTCGGTATCGTTTTACCATCAATCATCGCCGGTGCCGGATTTCTTCTGGCGTCATGTTTACCATCCTCCCCCCCATACGTTCTGTTTACGTTAGCCCCCCTTCTCTGCCCCGTCCAGAAGACGGCCCTACCCCGATATCAATCGCAAAGTCATCATCTCGTGTCCTGCCTCTTGCGCTCTCACCACTTCCACCTGACCCGATCGTTCTTCTGGGGGAAAACGTGCGTGTTTGTGTCGTCCTGCATTGGCCGTCCCCAAGGGAGGCAGGGGCAGGAGTGGGAAAGTTTTGTTCCCATTTCCAACTCATCGCTTTTTACGGCCTTCAAAAGTCAAACAGTTGCGTAGAAAAACACGATCGCCTTCGAATTCGGGGCCGATTTGCAGGCCGCATGGCATATTTTTTCGTGCGTGCGCGTGTGTGTGGGTTGGCATCAAACCATTCGAGACCGGGTGGGCTCGTACATCAGCCAAATTGCCATCTCTCTGAGTCGCTGATGGGTTTCTGCTGTTTACGCCAGAGATTAGGGCAAGCGTTAAGAAATTCAATAAAACTTTTCATCCACTATCGCTCGCCGAGGTCCCGGCACATTTGCCAAAAAGCTTCGATAAAGGAGCAAAACATTTCTCAAAAACACACATACATCCGAGCGAAAGGATGACAACCGGGGCTTGGGACCGGGGATCGATAAATTTAATAACACAAATCTTGGCGCCCTCCCCCCGAAAAAGGTATCAGCTTTCCTTTTATCCTCGCACCGGCAACAACAATGCGAACAATATCGGAAGCCACACGCTAATGGCCATCGATGGATGAAAAATCATAGTTTTCATCATGTGCCCATGAGAGTGTGTGGGAGTGTGTGAAGGGAATGGGTTTTTTTCTTTGCGGAGAGGCAAGGGAGTGGACTTTCAAGTGAGTGATGTTTGCTTTGATGCCGCCCATCTCGGTCTCGGAGCGAAGGACAGAAATCAGGGATCAATCCAATTTCTGATACCGGATCTTCAATTAATTTGAACCTCTCGTAACCTCCCGTGAACCCAGCCTTCTTTCCTGTCAAGGACAACCTCTGATGCGTCTAATGGACACACACATTCCCTCTCGAACCGGTCGCCAATGTGACAAGAATCGTATTAGTCCTAGGCATCGATAGGTCTGGCTTAAAACTGTGGTGTCCGACTTGAAAGATTCGAATGTTCAATCGCCAACAAATCTTGGGTGTTTTTTTTTTCAACATTTTTTATCACCCAGACCATTGACCCCGAGGCTCTCAGTGTGGGAGAAAGTGTGCGTAATTTGATTTTCCCAGCTCCGATCCGAGTGCTTTCTTTGGCCATTCAATCCGTTTAGCACGTTCAGTTTTGGGCTTCCGAATCGAATCTCGGCCCAGGTTGAAAATGAAGGCCGGTTGAATCCGATCAAGCAATCAGAAACTCTTTATAATGTCCTGAGCAGATTCATTTATCAAACGCGAGTTATCGTTTGATCGTGTGTGACTGTGAGGGTGTGTAATTTGCTGGTTTATGTTGCTTGTCCACTTGGCTGAGAAGTAATTTCAAATCTTTAGCATCGCCTAGACTGCTTGTTGCAAGTTTCAACATCTTTAATGTATGAAACAGTTTAGTTTTTGCCCATTTTGGTTAGTTTTGTTGTCGAAATCGGTACAGAATTATGGCATAATTTGAACGAAATAATGTAGATCTTATTTATATAACCTCCAAAGAACTATTCGAAAACGACAATAAATATGTGCATGAAAGTGAAGGAAAGACATACTGAAAACCAGGGCAAAACAAAATAGCGTACATGTGCAAAACAGCGAACTAAAAATAAGGTACTTTCACTTCAGAAACTAAGCAGAAGGAAAACAAAAGAAAGGCAACTGACAAGCCAAGAATAGCACGAGATATGCAGCCCCGACGAAATTTAATAAAACGGAAATGAGTTTAATTGTGTTTTTTGTTTTCATATTGGACAACATTAGCCATCGGCAAGAAACTTGTTTTTATATTTCGTTGGTTGATTTCGTTCTACTGGTTTAAATTCCATCTTAAAACGAAACGAACTTCATTTGAATTATGATGAAATTTTCACATTAAAAATGACATTTTCTTCCATTTTCTTAATGGATTGCATGCAGTGCTAGATAATTTCAAATGCAAGCTGTGCATAGAAAATGAGAAAATTTTAACAACTGTTCGTGCTTTCTTTACTAAACCGAAATTTCCTTTCGAGGAACAATGCACTCGCTTTGTGAAAACAATACGTTCAAAACACAAGCCTCATCGAAAATGCAACTTGTCAAGGTCCGTTGATCGGTATTGCGATTATGCTAATTTGTTCAATCGGGTTTGTTTTTTGACCCGCCCGTCACCTCTCGGGAACCCTGTGTCTCTCGCACTGCCTTATTTCCATTTCAGTCAAACGGCAGGCCGTGGGATTGTGTTTTGGCGGAAGGAAGTGTTATTTCCCTATTTGATGCTGTCCCGAAATTCTAGTTTTTGTTTTGTGCGTGTATTTCTATTTTCCCCGTTTTTCCCAACGGATCAAAACGGCATCAAAAATCTCCTGAGTCCGTCAATCGTATGGGATGGTAATACTGATTCAATTTTTTGTCCTTTTTAGAGCTCCAGTTTGATGGCCTTGTGTTCTTTCCTTCCTCGCTCCTCGCGTCTATGCGTTCTCTGAGTTCAATGAGATGCTTCCCGTGGTCATTTTATGCGGATCATATCAATGTCCCTACGTGCACTCGAACGACATCCACCCCTGTCTCACCCGACCAAGCCAGCCAACAGAGTGGGTCGGAAAAGTTTGAAATGATTGGTTCAGTCGGCGAGTATGGACGGGTCTGTTTGATTTTTGTTTTTTTTTGTTCACTAGCCTCCCGCTTCGGCCAGACGGTGACTGGATTAGGAGCTGGCGGGCGTAAGGGGGGCAGGGACATCCACCCGCCGGTGGATGTTTTTTGTAGAATTTTAATTTCAATTACCTATCGATCTAATTGGATTGGATAATTTAATTTCATGGTGGGATGGATTGTTTTCCCTCGCTTTTCCATTTGATCCTGTGCCTCTACAATTCCCTCCCATCACCATTGCGAAATGTTGTTCATTGGTGCGTGCGCTGGAAGTGTTTCATGTTGTTGCTGGACATGTTTTAAAACAGTATTTCCACCCACACGACTCGTCAGGCTCGGTCCTCAGGTGACTGTTGGGGGGTGGAAAAGCAGCATTTCGCTAATTGTGCCCAGTTTGCTCTTATTTTAGTGAATTATTTGCATCACGCCGTTAATGCTGGTGACACTTTTTGTTCATCCGGCAGCAAAACGGTAAATGTTTGTTACATAT
Source organism: Anopheles coustani (assembly GCF_943734705.1). Taxonomy (NCBI): domain Eukaryota; kingdom Metazoa; phylum Arthropoda; class Insecta; order Diptera; family Culicidae; genus Anopheles; species Anopheles coustani. Next base: position 73,208,703 of record NC_071289.1, read on the forward strand.
CACTTTCAGTAGGGGTTTTCCTCGAAATTTTTGCAACTACAACACGTAATTGAAAATGTAATCGACATAAACGGTGTTGCGCGCTTGTGTAATAACAAATCGGTCACAACTAATAGAGCTTTTGTTGGTGTAATTGGTAAACAGCATTATAGAAATACATTGAAGTAGCGATGAAAACTGCAACAAAGAGCAACATTTCACCGAGAAATAAAGCAATAATTTGCATAAAAAAGTATTGCATCCAAAGTAAAGAAAGAGTCAAATGTATTGTAGGAAATTGTTCAAAAACTAGGAATTAAGTGCAAAACAAAGAAATGACCGGATAGGAAGAGAAACCCAAAACGGCGGGAACCAGTCGCTTGTCAAAAGATGAGCTAAGATTTAATAAGGATTTGCGAAAATTTCATTTATTAAACCATTAAAGATTTTAAATTGTGTGGGAAAGAAGATTGTTCAAGTTCAAAGCTAGCGAAAAAAAAAACTTACCGGTCAATGTCTTCTCATATAAACAGGGTTTCTTTTTCGTACCTGGAATGATTTTCGGAATTCGTTACATTCGGGAAGTGGACCGCCGTTTGCAAAGGTTTGCGAGTGATCTGCCATACATGACAATCCATGGTAATGTATGAGAGTAGACAAGATAAAACCCAAAAAATAATATCGATCGTTTGTTAAGGACGAGTGGCGTTCGAGAAATAAAAAAGAAAATGGCAAAAAGTGTGAAACGATTGATGGATGACCAAATAAATACAACCGATACACCGATAACACAAATGGAGAATACAATGATGAGAAACGTACCACAAGAGAGTGAACAAATCAAGATAAAACGAGCAGGAAAAATTCTTTCTCTTATCGCATGTGCAAATCAAAGAAGAAAACAAGTTAAGAAAAAACACTCAGAAACGCTCAATAGTTTGGTTTTTTTCTTGATGTGTGTGAAATTGATTATTATTCGCTCTTTTTTGTTTTTCACTTTGATGCCATTCACTTCAAAATGTCTCCCGTGTTTAATAACATCCGCTTTGTTCCGGTTTTGCGCAGGCGTTTCCTGTTTTTCTTTTATCGTTTTCCTCCTCTTCCGGCTTTGTCTGTATCTCATTTGGTTTTTCCGCTATGCCGCGCTATGTGTCACAATTCTCGGCCCAAAAACTACGAGAGGTCCCTCCCGAAACGGGGGTTCTTCCGTCACCTCTGCGTCACCGTTGCCGTACCTGACGCAACTGTTCCATTTGTTTTTTTTTCTTTTGGTGGGGACGAGCCAACTCGCTTCATCGTAAAAGTAGAATATGTCTTAAGTGCGTGCGCTCCTCGGAAAAACATTCTCCGTCCTTTGTTTGCTCCTGTATTTTTTTTGTTTATTTATTTATTTGTTCTGTTTCTTCCTTCCTCCTCCTCCGAGCGGTATTTCGGTTTCTTTCTGCTTTTACTAGCTAGCAATAATTGTAATAATCATCATTATAATTCACAATTGTAAATTGTATTTGTTCATTTTTTCGTTTCAGAATGAGTGTGAGAGTGTTTGAGTGATGGTTTGGTTTTTTTTCTTTGTTTTGTTCATTTCTTTTTATTATTCATTTGTTGTTTGCTTCTTTGCCGCATACAGGTTTTGTTCATTGTTTTGAAGGAAATTTTGGAGTTGTTTTTAGCGTTATTATTTGCATTCGTATTGGGTACGAATATCTACCCTCCCCTCTACTCCGCTCACTCGTCCAACGACGCTTCGCTCAAGTCAGGCGGTTTCTGCAGTAAAGGTTTTTTGTTTGTTAGGTTGCGCGGTTTCGGTATGATTTACCTTCTTTGCTTTTGGGATGTGTGGTTTTAAACTTTACGTTATTTAGCATAGAGTTAGAGAAAATGGTTTGTTTCTTACGTTTGTTTTTTTTTCGTATGTAGCTTTGCTTGTGTATTTGTTGTTGGGTTGTTTGTTTTTTTCTTACTTTTTATGTTCCATTAGAGGGGAGAGAAAAAAAGTATACCCATCCACAGCCACAGGGTAGTAGGCTTCTCCCTTCCGGCCCTCTCCGGCGTACTGACCACCGCCCGATGAGTCTCCGGTGCCCCCTGTGTTTTTCCACCTGTGTTTCGTTTTCCGGACCGGAATTAAAAAGGTAGATACTATATGTATGACCAGGCAAATGTGATGAACGACCTTCCTCCCCTCCCCACCTTTCACCTTTCCTCTCTCGGGCCACACCGAGCGAGACGGTACACTATCAAATCAAACAGGGCCCACCCCAAACACCCGGTCCCGACCCCGTTCGCCCCACTGGCGCGGAGATGGCGTCGGAAGCGTAGGGTACGAGGGTGTGAGTGTGTCCGGCACGAGGCAGACTTGGCAAAATTTCTGTCTTCTTTCTTTCTTGACTCCCGCACACACCGCAATCTCTTCGCTAACGTTTGCTCGGTATCCGCTCGGTTGCTTCCTCGTTTGTCTTGCTCAGTTATGATAAAAATTAATTTATAATAATTGTAATTTATTATCATTAGTATTTTTAAATATTTGTTTTACTTTTTTTCCTTCAATTATTTAATTTAAATTTTAATATAATTTATATTTAACTAAGATTTGTTTCTGCCTCCCTTCCTATGCGCAGTTTTTCTTTGTGTGGTTTGGGGATTTCCTTTGCTTGTGTTTTTTTTTTCACCCCACCTTTTTTCCACACCCTTTTGTTTTGTTTATTTGTTTTAACCTCGCTGCCGAACGTTCTGCTTGGCTGCGTTTCGGGCATCTTGTTGCGGAGTTCATCCAGTTTTGTTTTATCTATTATCCTTCTGATCCACGACGAGCGTTCCCACCTACTTGTTTACCTACAATCCTGTGTCTGTTCGTCGTGTAAGTTTTTTTTGTTTTTTGTTTTATTCGTTCCCTTACCTCATGTTCATTGCATCCTGCTGTATCTCACATAATAGTTATATATTTATAATATTTTACAATTGTGATTCTTGCTGTTTTATTTGTTTTGTTTCGAATGATGCAAAGATGGATGTTTTCCGCTTTGCTTCCATTATTAATTTGGTTGAGTTTCATGAATTGATTCGTATTTGTGGTAGTTTTAAACTCTTTTAAAATAACGTGACGTAGTTTTTAATGTGACTGTGAATATTTTTCCGTGTCGTTTGGTTGTTTTTAGATGAGTTGCTTCTCGAACAATAGTGTGCCTGTGAGTGAGATTTGGTTTCTGGGGTTCGAAATGCGCCATGCTGCACGTTACGCTCGTTGCAAGTGTGTATGACCTATCCAACGTTCATTTCTTGTGAGGGCAATGCAAGCTTCTTGCGAAGGGATCGATTTTTGAAGGATTCGGGTATTCAATGAAGTGTTTAATTACTTATTGCACCTGCCCATCGATGCGCTAGGGGTGATGGTTAGATGGTGCGTGTGGTGAATTTTCTCGTCAAGCATGAGAGGTTCGTCGAAATTGGATGCCTGCTGCATTCCGACCAGCTGACCGGATGGTTCACTTTTCTTTTATTCATTATATATTATTAGCTTCATCTTTGCTTCCGACACTGTTGGTTCTCATATGGTGTGAGTATGTTGTGTGGGTGAGTGGGGGTGATTGGACAAAACTGTGCCCACCGGTCAAGAAGCGATGCGGACGCTACCTGCCGCACCGTATCGGCTGCCATTGATTTATTTAATTTAATTATCTGGGCGAACCTGCCAGCCCATCGTACGCGTCAGACGAATGTTTGCCTCATAGCACTTCCTGCACCTACGCCTTACGCCTCCCTCCTACGACTGCTTCGTCGTACTAATAACAATTATTGCGTTTTCACCTTCCAGTTTGGTTTTTTCTTAATATTTTCGCCATATCTATTTCATACAAACATCAATCTTTTTTTTCGAATTTGGGAAAAATTCAAATACTATAATAAATTGTTGTGTGTATGTGATTTTTATATCATAGTTTTTTTTTTGTTCAGCTTGTTTGCTAGCTTACATTGTATATTTTTTCTCTCTTTCTTTCTTTCTTTCGTGTAAAAGGAAACGGGGAATTTAAACGAAGAAGAAACAGTAAAAGTAACTGTGACGATGAAAAGTGGTAAAATCTCATTATTTGTTTGATGTTGCTTTGTTTTTTTTTGTGTTTCGTTCACTTCTTGGTGCCCTTCGCCTGTCGGTGGCGCTGGTCGTATTTAATTGTTTCGCTGCCGGGCACAGCGCTGCATTTTTCGGCATTTCCCGTCTACACTTATTGCAAAAAGGTGCCCCCGCATTCCAGGGTCTACCGGCCCAACGACAGACGAAGCCTAAGGGATGTTCTTTTTTTTTTTGTGGTGTATTCTTGTGTGGTTTGAAGTGTTCAGATGCTTTCGTTTTGCGTCTACTTACACTCGCATTGCTGCCTGCATTTTGCACTTTCGTCGTCCATTGTTTTCCGGTGTGGCGCTGTTTCTTTTAACTTCTGTTTCCTCCGTTTTTGTCTTTAATAAATATATATTTATATATATAAATATATATATAAATATACCTAAGACCACTAGCTTCATTTGTTTCACATTATAAAAAAAGTTACATTATATTTAATATGCTTGTAGCAAACATAATAATTGTTCAATTATTGTTAGTGTATGTGTACGTGTGTGTTTGTTTGTGTGTTCTTTGGGTGTCGTCTGTGTGTACTGCTGTGGGGATGGTATGTGTGTCTGAGTGTGTGTGTGCAGTGAGTTGTTCCTGGGCTTCTCGCAATGCGCGGTACGCCAGGTCTAAACATAATGCAAAATGGTGGATTGGCTAATCCTTATTTCACGGCCTCGTTGATCGTTTATCCTGCGATTCGATCTGCCTAAAGAGTTTGGTGGCGGTCCGGTTCTCCGTAAGCGCCCACGGTTTGCCTAGTGCAATCCCTAGGAGGTCTGTGGAGGAGCCTGTGCGACCTGGTCAACAAAACCAATCAGCTCATTCTCTTCCTGCATGTATCTGTGTGTGTGTGTGTGTGTGTGTGAGTGTGCACATTATATGAATGTTGTAATTGTTGAGTGTAGCCGCCTCAGTGCTCTAATGCCACCGCTTCCGCTAAAGTATGGTAGATTTTTGGTTCTTTCGTTTTTCGTGTTTTTTTTTCACCCTCCACATTGTCCCCTTTCGCTAATTATTTGTTTCTTTAAATTGGCTCAAATTTAAAAAGACTTTAAGTAAATAGTAATTATTCATAATAACAAATTGGTTTTGAAAACAAATTGTTTGTTTAGCTCATAGTTTAAACAATGTAGTTTAATTTTCTTAAAATATGTGTTTTTTTTCTTCTTTAATTAGTATATCGAGTTATGTATATTTTTTTTTTCTTCTTTAACTCGTCTCCCACTCCATCTAACTGTGTTCCTATCTTTGACCCAATGTTAATTCGTGCCATCACTCCCTATCACCGTCAGTACCACCATCGCAAAGTGCGCAACATCGGGAATACGATTGCCGCTTCTCCTTTCAGCTTACAGAGGAGTTGAACCTAATGTGTTACATACACCGGGCAATGTTACAAAAGGGTTGCAATCAAATGCACCGTCGGGAAAGTCAACCATCAGAAGAGCTGGTCCTATCCCACGGGCAAAAGTGTCAATGAAAATGTCGTAATAAAACTATTTGTTGTCTCTTCACAACATGTGTTTTAAAAAAAGGAAAAGTTTAAAAATAAATTTGCTTACAAGCTTTTAGAATTTTTTTCTCAAAATCTCAACAAAGAAAAGCACTAATGTCTGAAGTAAAAGACATATCGAGCGCTCAGAAGGATTAAGTCTTCTGTTCAACAGTTGAAGAAAGTGAACAACAACATACAATCCAGGTCAAACAACATATGAAGGCCCAAAATTGCTGATAAAAAAATCAAGGTACACAAACGGTTGCCTTAAAGTCATTTCAATTACTTTTTAGTAGTAAAAGGAGGAGGAGTTGTTTTTTCGAACTCTACCCAATGGTCGATTGGAAATAGTTTGGTTTCAAATTGACGATCCCTTCATTCACCTGGCAAATCAATGAAACATACCATACACACATCCTTGAGTACGAGCTAAAAGCATACCGACTTTAACACTTACGAGCCCCTCTCCCCGTCCGCGTTCACTTTGTCGTCGAAAGGTTGGATGCATTAGCTGTTGTCGTAGAAAAGTGTCTGCCGCTAGTCCTCTGTTGTTCGTGGGTTGTTTTTAAGAAATAAAATGGTTCTCCATCCAAAACGCCACCGGTCGTCGTCGGTCCCCCGTTGCTGGCTTGTTTGGTTGCGTGCTTGTTGTTCCGTGGTTCCCTTCGTTTACCCTTTGCTAATGCCTTTCCTTACACTGCCTGCGTTACTGTATGCGTTTTCCTTTCATTCTTATTTTCCTTTGCCTCGCGGAAAGCTCCTCTAATGTGCTAGCGTTCTCAAACTCCCGCTCCAAAGTACTAGCGATGGTGATCAAATATTGCTTAGTTAGTTTCAATGGTAGCCATTGGTGAATGCCGCTGGAATAAGCTGGCCCTGCGGAGGTTTGGAGAGCAGAGGAGCGGGTTAGAAAAGGGACCGATCGTATCATTTGACTTCGTTGAAATATGGTTTGACTGGGGGGAAAAATAGAACGAGGAGAGAAAAGGGGTGACACCTACCGGGCTGTAATTTAGCGGGGCACGACTGACGGCGATCGCTGGGAATCCGGATGGCTGCGGGCTGGTGGCTTGAACGTACCCCACGCTGTCGGCCGCGCTCGAGCTGTACATGTCGATCGTCGGGCCGGGCGAGTTGGCGTTCGGGAAACCGGCTGCGGTCCGGGTGGTGGTGGTATGTGGCGATGCTGGCGGTCCGAAGCCTTGCGCGGCGGCGGCGGCCGCAGCCTGGTAGTTGTTCATTACTGTTATGACGAAGGGAGAGAGAAGAGCAAGAGAATAACGATCAGAATTGTTGATACCAAGGACATCATAAGCAATTTATTTTCAAGAACGTCTCAAACAAAACAATTACAAACATCTTCTTGGACACCTACCCGATAGAGCCTGCGTCAACAGTGGTGTGTTGTTGTTTGGTGTCAATTGTCCGTTCGTGATGTCAACTGTGGAAAAAACCGAACAAGAGAAAGCAAAGAACAGATCGAGTCGAGATTAGTTCGAGAAAATGCCTCAACGGAAATGCAGCCGATAAGTAAACGTTATATTCCATAGCTAAACAGTGATTTTCAAAACGAACAAGAAAAATAAAACACTTCTAAAAATATGATCAAAACACGTTCCTTTGCATTTGAAAGCGAACACCACATGGTTTTCGGCGCGAATGGAAAAGGCACAGGTTGATTGTTGATAATTTCCCCAAATGTTTGAAACGCCGTCCCGCAATTGTGTTTTGTAATTTCCAAAGCAAATGAGTCTTACGTCATAACCGATAATAACACCTGCAGTAAGTAAACATAACCTGTTCATATTTCCTATCCTTGTATTTTCCTGATTAGCTATGTTTATTTTATTTTTGTTTTCCAACGGCCTTATGTTTTTCTTTTTCGAAGTCTTACGAACAGATCGAGCATTACGAGTTTATACCTAAAGTCGGAACCAAGAAGTTCAACTAAAAACTAGCTAGCAAACCGAAAATGTGGGGGGAAAACAACTTCAATGTGAAATAAAAACGCACTGTTGGGGATGAGCTAGTAAAACCTACTGGCAATCTGGCACTCCGGTGGACCAATTAACGTATTTACAGCATCTTCCATTGCCGAGCCCGTCCATCCTACTCTATTTTCCACGACCTTTCTTCGCGCGACGACGCTTCCTTCGGAGCGTTTGAGAGGGCGGTAGTGATTATTATCATTTTGCCCCACAATTAGTATCCCATTTGTTTTTCTTCTTTCCGTGTCGGGTGGGGGGAAATCGTTTTCCAATAGGTTCCATTTTTCTAGTTCCTATTTTCTCGCCCAGGGCCATAAAAAGAAAACTTGCCCAGCGCTGGCAGAAGAAATGTTGGATGTCACTCACGCTTTTCTTGCCTGCTGCGAATGTTTTTCAGGGAGAATAACCTCTGTTTTTGTGTCTGTGTGTGTATACATGCATTCATTGAACGATAAACACACGCCAGAGCAAGGGAAGCGCGGAAACGTGCACGGAAATGTTGTGCGACCTCCGACTGAGAGGACGGAAAATAGTCATACTTTCGTTATCGGCAAATAAAAACAGACTCCTGGCGCCGCTAAACTTTTTCTTGCCCGTGCCTCCCTTGCTCTTCCCGGCAGGCCACGGCAGCATCTTTGGCGGGTGAAAGTTTTCCCCCGCATTCTGCCCCGGTGCGCCCGTTTTTCCGATGCCGAGTGCGAGTGGAAAGTGAATTAAAATCGGAAGAAACCAGCAAATAACAGAAGCATGTTTGTGCTCATTGTACCGGGATTTCTTTCGACGTGCCTCAAGTATCTCAGCCTCCCTCTTCCCCGGGGTTGGAGCCCCATGTGGGGTCGAGGGTAAGCAGTAAGAGTTTTCCTTACATTTGCCCGGCCCCGTCCGGCGCTGACGACAAAGGGAAATTATTTTAATATACTTAATGTAATGCGTTTACTGCTCATTGGTTCTGCGAGGTTGAACGAGCACCAACGATCATGTCGATGGTGTGTTGTTTCCAAGGGGCCCATGAGGGGAGGATAATTTTCCGGCTTTTTTCCTTTCTTTCGTTTAACTTTTATTAGTACCCGAAGCAATTGGTACATCGGCTCCCCTCTACCCACCGCCGGATCGGTTGGGTTTGTTGTGTCAAAGAATGTGCCATAAATTAGCTGCGAAAAAGTTTGCCTTGGCTACATTTTTCCGCGAATGGAAAACAAATAGCGCACAGGAAAAACCAAACTGGTTTGGTTCGGTGGGGGACTTGGAGGAGAAAAAGGGGCGAGCGGAGGTGCCTTATTGGAGAGTTTTTACGCCCGAGCTAACTTGTTAGTTTTTCATTTGTGGAAACGCATTTTTTTCTGCATCGAAAACGGTGCCGTTGTTTCCATCATGGCCCCCCTCTCTCTCCCCCCCCCCCCACCCCACCGAAACGTTGGTTTATTTTTTTGTGAGTGTTTTAGTTTTGTTTTCGAAAGTCGGCGACAAAAGTTGTAAAAGTACATCTTTGGTACGCTTAATTAATTTGGCCCAATGTTGCTGTACATGTGTTCTCGGACTGCGAGCTAGCAAACACAGCAACACAAAAAACCGAAGGGAGTTTCCAACCAAAACCGGGGGGAAAATAAACTATGACGAGCGTTGATTAGTTTTACTTTGCCGAACCAGTGTCAAACAAGCTCGTTGAAATTTCCGACTCGCATTTAGACCGAAGTGGAAAGATATCACAGCGGGTTTTCACTGGCACATTTTCCACCCATCCGTTCCCCACCCGCTCGAAAGGAGGGGGTGGAAAATAAACAAACGGCCTATGAGGTGACTCGTTAACTTTTTGGCCTGAGGTACCTGATAAGCGTCATAACGACCACCCCACACCCTCCCCCACCCCAACCCAAAAAACGAACGCCAGACGGTTCAACTGGCATGGATCACGCAGCTTTCTTCAAGGTCTGACATTTCGATTAAAAAATCGTGCAAATTGTTCGGCAATAAAACCAGAAGGGGTTTTTCGGGAGTTTGGGCGTGAAATTAAGGCATTTGAGTTTTCCACCCAACCGAGCGCACGCCAGGAGGGCGGGGGAGAAAGTTGCGAGTGGTTTTCTCACACCCCTATCTACACGGAAATCTCTGTCGGCCCGTCACGCAACAGACACCTTTCGGGCGCGCGTGCGATTGTTTATCACACCCCGAGGTGATTGTTTATTTTATTTTAGTTTTTGTCAGGAAAAAGCTAAGTAAAAGTAGCTGCCGGTCGGCTGCTCTTGTGGGCACGTAACGTTGGACGCTTGGCTCGGTATGAAGATACAACTCACTAAGACTCACTAGCTACTTGCTGCTCGAATAACAAGGCCCATTTCTAGTCCTCTTCCGGAGGGTTTGATTTTCCAATTCCTTTCGGAAGAAACGAAACTCAATAAAAGAAACTCGTACGAGAAACAGAACAAAACTCCCTACGCTAGGCGAAAGAAGGGTGCGTTATATATGAGTGTGTGTGAGTGTGGGTGTGTTATATTCTGTCTTAGAAGAAGATTAAAGGAAACATCTCTGCATCTAATCCTAAGGAGTAAAGATAGTCGTTCGGTAACGGTCAAAAGTAACATATCTACAGTGGGGATTTTTTTAAATCAATTTTATGTAATAGATTCGGTTGCCTACAAAACGTTTCATTGCACGTGGCGATTTTACGATTCCGCACGCGTTCAATTGAAACGCTTGTTTACTTTTTTTAATGTCGATTACCGTTTGCTTCAAATGTTGTATAGTTTGGTTTTTGTTTAACGATAAATCACATTTGCCTTACAAATACAGTCTACGGCTGGGCAGTTCAAACGTTTGGAGCACTATCGAATCACCTAATGGGCGCAAGTTTATGTATTTTTTTTTGTTTGTTATATGTAGTTTTTTTTAATATTTCCATTTGGAAAGGAAAGAAAAACAAAACTCGGAACAAAACACTCTATATAGCGTATAGAATACGAAAACCAAATCTTTCTAGTCTAGAAATCTGCAACCAACACGGCATTTAGTTGAGCTAAAGAAGATCATATGCGACGAGGTGGATGAGTAACTACTGATAATGATTCTATTCTAAAGTGAACGTCAAGAGATAGATGGATATCGGATGAGACCATAACTCATCTAAAGAAGAGACTCTAAATAAATTTACTAAAGATAGAGGAGGAAAAAAGAAAAAGACCAAGGTTTAAGGAAAAAATTTGCAACATTTTAAATATCCGTCGGATTTGATACGGTCGAGTTGTTCCCCTCTGGAGAAAAACAGTTTTTTTAAAGCGAAAGTCACTCGATATGAAAAATAAATCCACACGCACACACACAAAAAGAGAAAAATATGTTTTGTATGCCTACTCTGACTATTTTTTTTGTTGGTTTCTAGAAGATCAACTTAAACTCTCACGCAAACACGCACACTCACACGCAAACGTACGTAAATGATCCATGAAACGCTAGGAAACACTTCTAGTGACCTGTATGTTTTTTTTCTCTGGTTTTAGCGATGTTATGATAATACTGTTTGTTTCGTTTCAAACACGTTCCGAAATTCTATTCTAGCTAGAGCAACAAAAAAAACCACAAGTTTATCCACTCTTATCGATCACTATGTATAAACTAGGTTGCTATGGAAATCTCTTCGGACTGCCGGCCCCACCCCCAACATCTAGGCACATCGCTTCGCTATCCATAAACATTGATGCGATAGCGCTGAGAAGGGGGCCGGCTTACAATGTGTTATCTAATGTTTTGCTGCTCGTAAGTTATCAGTTCAGGTTCGTAAAAAAGCAATATCAGAGGGAGTAGGTTTTCTTTTTACACTTACGATACTTAGCTAGCTCGAGCTGCTTCTAGACTTCGCAAATGACTATGGCATCGGCTTTGCACTGCACTTGTTGGCCCTTTTCTGCTTCTGGTTGTTTGGTATTTTGACAGCTTTTATTGCCTTTGCTCTGTGCCGTAAGCTGTGCTTATTCTTCCCGTGCAATATTTATTGTACTTCCCATAGTGGAATGTTACTTCCAGAACACAAGAATTTGACGTTGCTCGCTTGCCATCAAGGAAGAGTTTCTCAAAACCATACAACGCGAAACAAATTGACAACGCAAACGACCGCGATCACCGAAAATGTTAAATTGTTGGACAAACGGAAAAACTCACCCTCATCCTTTGCAGGGTGCGTTTTTCCTATTGCGTTCCAAACAATATTCTGTTTTCCTCGCCGTCAAGCTATTGGCTTTCTGATGCCTTGTTTGCTTACTTTTGTCGCTTGAACAAAGAGTTCCCTCCCACGTGCTTCCATCGAGAGCTGAGTATTCCCAACCGACGAAGTGGCGGCGAGAAGGAAATAATTCCGTTGTCCCGTTTGTTGGTGGTGGTGGTTTTTACTGTCGATTGCGTCGCGTTGCGAACATTTTGCTGCAGTTTTTGCAGTTCACGCGCCACTTTTTCCGCCGCTGTTTGACTTATGGTTCAATTTATTCATTTTTACTTCTCCATGATGGCGAGGCGCTTTTGTGAGCACCGGCGGAAATGGGGGGAGGAAATAATATTTTCTTTCCAATCACAGGCGGAAATGAAAGTTATAAAACCCATCAACCCCGTTTGGCTGACGTTGACGGTTGCCGATAAAAAGGCGCTGGTGGCAACGTGAACAGAACAAAGCAAAACATGTACAGGGAAAATCATAAGCCGTTGACGTTTGAAAATCATGGTTATTGTGTGGGGGGAAAAGTAGAGAAAAAAAATGGCTACAAAGAACCATGTCAGTTAGCATATGTCTCCGGATATTCATTTTTCCTTGTATTTTGTGCTCTTTTGTAAGCAAAACTGAATTTTTAAAAAAATATTCTCACACGATGATGTGCTGCTAGTCTACTGATTGGTGAACAAGAAGTTTTTCTTTGGCGTGTTGTTATATTTGATGCGCGTGTCGACGCTCTGCACAAGCTGCAGTAATTCATTGAGTTGGAAAACTTTCTACATGTTCATGTTTCAATAAGGTAGAATCCACACCCGGTGCATTGAAAAAGCACCCCAACTACTTTGCAAATATTTTCTCGCAACAGTTGTCCATTCGCCCATCGCGACTCGCTACGGTATCGTTTACATTTTTCCATCGTATTTTCACATGTTTCTAATTTTCCTTCGCTCCCAGATCCGGTTGCGGTTTCAATCATCCGCGGCCGTACTTTCCCCTCGGGGGATGAGCACCATTTTGCTCATTATATTAATGATCTCCCGCTGCAATCATGCCAGTTGGCCGTTGATGGAATGATTGGTGCTGGTTGAGATTGGAAAAGGTAAACCAATGGAGGCGCATGGTGCCTCACGCCGGGAGCCGAAAGAAAATTCCACCAACCGAAGTCGATCGTTTCTATGGCCGCCGATCGTACCCTCCTGCTCAAGATGGTGGAAAAATTCGCGTAATCCGATTCCGCAATGAATCTCCGTTAACTTGCCAACGGGACTGAGACGGTGGGAGGAGGCGGTGGTCTTGGTGGTGTTGTGGGAAAACTTTTCATAACCACAGCAGCTGGCAAGTGCAAAAAAGTGGGATGCTTTCTTCGGCAGTGTGTAACGTGAAAATTTATCGACACTCTAGCGATGGAAAACTTCCATCCCCAGGTGAAGTGGCGCTCACGCGAGCAAAAGTTTGCGATGGAAAGGGGGGGGGGGGGGGGGAAATGGTTCACGATTTTCCAAGAATTCGCCCCCGTGATGGAAGGGGGCCTGATGCCAGACGTGGCATCAATATTTCATCGAAACTCGGCGTAATTACACAACACACCGGTGGAAGCGATACTCTTCCGTCGTCGTCTGGGAACCGGAACTGCTGTTGTTTGGTGAATGCCTTAGCGCTGGTACCACTTTTGGCGCGCGGTTCAATACTTTGCTTCGTTACGAACCTAGTGGATCCTTTCACGGGCAAATGCCGAGGTAAACATCTACGTTGCTCAACGGAAGATCGTACGCTCCTTCGTTCGTTCGTTCGTTCGCTCGCGAGCCGAGAGCTTCATGGTCCAAAAATGCAAATGCCATATCGTATTCAAATTATGTAATACTTCGTGCGGCAGCATAAGAAGTTTGGCTTTAATGAATACCTTGCCATCGGCGTAGCGATTTGCAGCTTGATTGGTGTTCGGTAACGGTTGCTTGATTTACATCACAAAGAGTAAGACATCGCTTTGCTATCGGCTGGGTTTTTCTTTCGGGCACAACCAAGCCTCGCCAAACATTTTCCGAAAGGATGGAACCGGAGATGTCAATTGTGAGTAGGGTGTCGGGGAGCATGTTTACCTTACGGGATTTTTCATATTTTGCTTGCAGAAAAAAAAAATCTCAATCCTGCCGAAAGAAAATGTGCCCCGATGTTGGATGTAAAAAAGTCAATCAATTGACGAACTGCTGCGGCTGGTTTGGAAAATAGAATTAGCTTTTCGGGGACGTTATCCGGGTTTTTATTCTGACCTTTTTTTATTTTACTTCTTCATTCCGTATCCCTTCTATTCAACAACACACGTCAAAACATGTGACAAAACAATTGAAGTAAACCGTACTGGAGGCCCTTGTCACTTTAAATTCGATCCACAAAATTTCGACCATCGAAACAAAAAAGCCACGATGAACCCAAGTTTTTCGGGGGGAATGGGCACAATGTAATGTGTCAACAATAATCTTGGACAACCGCTTATTTGGGTATGACAGCCGGTCCCCTCCCCCCATCGTATCACGCACGCATGCTTTTATCCATTTTGAAATTTGCAGAGGGCAAATTTGTTCGTTGTTTTTGTTTGTAGCTCACCCGAAATTGGTTTACCTTCGGCTTGGGCCTCGCTGATAAGGGGTAGGAATTTGAATTTTCCCTCCTTAATGCTCCATATCTGTGTTGATTATGGGAAAAATGGGATACGGTGCATGGGCGACGGGTGAAAAAATCATTACATTACCGACGCGTACATGGGCACAATTCAAATGTGTCACTTTTCGTTACGTTTAAATCGGAAATTGGTGTAGTAAAACAGTACAAAAACGGCAGGAGAGAAAACAAAACTTTTCATTTCGTTACGCAAGCGAATGGCGATGGAGGCGCCTGGTGTTTTTCAGTTAGTTCAAGCATCCGGGTGCTATGGAGGGGAAATTGAACATAAGTTCAGGTTATGTCATAGGTTTTCTGCCAGCAGACCCCCGGTTTAGCGAGCGCCTTTTTGTCAAGCAAGCACAACCGGGTTTCCGTGGGGCGATCAACCGTTCGCTTCTCGCTTTTCACGCCAAAGAGGTGGATAGTAATTAGGGCGATAGAGGATAAATGTCAATGTTTGAACAAGGGTACGATGACGCCGTCAGCCGATGCCATGGTTTCGTGATGCTTTGCTGAAGGCAAAGATCCATGGGTATCTAAACGTTTCCCGGACCGACGGGGCACTCCGTTCGCTCATGGTTTGCTACAGTGCGGGCACGACGTCTAATGACATTTTTGCGACATATGTCGTAATCAGTCAACGCGCAAACCTTCGCTCCTTTGCTATCCACTCGGGACGGGTAGATGAGGGGACGAACGAAAAACCTTCAAGGCTCCAAAATTTGATTCATCGTAACGGTGGAGGAAAGCTAGGCACGAGCTAAGCGCAAGCAGCACGACCAGCAAGTAGTTAAATGACGCCATTCTAAAGGTGACAATATGTGTCATTACGGTTTGTCGGTTACATGGGGAACATCGCAATTCGGTTGTGAAAGGTTCAAGAAGGCTTGTTTCCAGACAAAAGACCTTTCGAAACTGTTCCTCGAGAAGTGTGTGAATTTCTCGAATAGATCCATCCAGCTTGCAAACATTCATTGAGCGCAATAGAAATAACTTGGTTTGGTACCGCTTTGTTCAAGAGTTTCATCAATACTCTAGTTGCATCAGTGACTATAGCTTTTTTCTGACGATTTGATAACATTATTAATATTAATCGAATTTAATTTACTCTGTAAACACACACTTTCACATTTTCAAACGTCCAACGATTGTTAAACTTAAAGTTTCAAAACATTCAGAAAAGTCTAGAACGGTTCGCGCTTTGGTTGACATTTGTTTAATATGTTCATTTCATTTTGATTGCAAATTGAGATGTTAAACATTGACAATTTATGTTGCTTGCATTTGGTTTTGTTATTTTAGTGTCTCTGTGCTTGCGTGTGCTTCTCTAAGTATGTGATTTTCCATTTTTATTACTGACATTGCTTTACCAGATAAACAAATTGATATCAGTTAAAATAAGCCAAACAGCTTTTAAATCGGGGTGCGTCAAGCTTTGGGAAAGTGTTATCGCATCTTATGGCATTAGCGAACGATTTTCGTCTCACAAAGCTTAACAACCACATCCTGGAAAATCCAGCTTTACTTTGATTTTGATATTTTAGATACTCGAGTATAAAGCGAAAGCGTTTTCATTTTCTTTCTCAAAAATTATGTTTTATGGCAAGTTTACTGCGTGCCGCCTTCACTTTTAAGCTTGCTATAAAATTGCCTTTCTTCGTAAGTGCCTTGTTTTTGGGTTCGTTCGATTACATGTTGTTGGTTTTGATTCGTTATATTTGATTTAAAATTGAGTAATTGTATTTAGCTAAAACATTGCCTCCTTACAGCCATACCTGTGTTTTGCTTGCCTTCACCCTTCTTTGGCTAGGACTTACAGTCTCCACCGATTTTAATGTAGTTCTGCCACGCTCAGTAACGGACGTTTATCTTAAATGGTATTGAAATCTCCCAAAATGTCTCCAGTTTACGTCTTTGATCGTTGTTCGTGGTATTATGAATTCTACTTTCATGACGTAATCAAGAAACAATCTTCATTCACAAAATTAACACACAATGCCAACGAAACGAACGAAACACGACCAGGTTTGTTACCCTGGTATAGAAATACTATCATTTTTACCGCTGTCGATTTTCTCCTAGGGTGAATAATCAAAAACGAAAAAACCCTGACCTACGCGGGTAGATTGGATCGGATTTTGGTGTTAAATTGCATGCTTGGAGTTAATTTTTGATTCTGACCAATTAGTTTTCCAGTTCGGAGCATTTCGCCTGCCTTTATCTGGTTGGATGAATTAAAAATTCATCAACACAAAAAGCGTCACCCCCTTACTGATGCTACTTGTAATCTACAAATGGTTTCCAAATGGGATGTAGCACTGTCCAATGGAAAGGATCACTACCATAAACACCTCCTCTTCGTTCTCCCCCGTTCAATTCATGCAAAGCAAAAGTCCGCAACCGAAGCGCGCGGTGGAATAATTATCTGGTTCAGGTGAAAACGGTTAGAAACGGTCCTGGAGTTGGTCTGCATTAATAATCAACCACGTAAACCAACTCCGATGAGACTGGTAAAAAGGCCCCGCATGATAGTGGCGTCTCGATGAATGATGAGTATTGTGTTTGATTTCCTCACTTGTACCGAGCCTGGGTGGGGCTGTACGAGGGAAAATACAATCATCGATGGAATCTCATTCAAACGACTTTTTTTCATTCATCAGGAACCATCATTCATCCACTCGGGGCATGTTTTTCGATCGGAGGGCCGGCTGATGTATGCCGAAAAATTATTCATTTATTCATCATTTTCATTTATTCACACCAAAGGATTTGCAATCGGTTGTTTGTTTCGTTCGATTTGTTGATTCTAGCATTTTTTTATCTTAGTTTTTGCCCGGGTTTCTATCAAGTGCATTTGAATGTATCCCTTTAGTCGTTGAACGTTTAAAAAATGCACTTTTACGACAATAGAATGCGAATTTTTTTTAGCATTGTTGGGTTTTGCTTTTTGTGTGTGTGTTTTTTTTTTATAAATTTCCTACTGAACATCATACTTCAGGGATCCGTGTCCACTGTGTTCTATCGTTTGTGTGGAACAAAACTCCGTTTTTTATTAATATGAATCAAAATAAAAATTACTTAAATTGGTTTGAAAATTTTGATTTGCTGCTTGCCGTTTGTGGCATGTTGAAAGAAAAGAACCTCGTTTTCTTCACAACAATAAGCACATTTTTGCGTAATTTTATAACCTGCACGTACGTTTGCATATTTGTTTTGCGCATATGAGAATCCTTTTCACACCCATTTTTACTATGAAAAAAATATTGAATATGCTGTTCATCGATGCATGGACATTGACTTTCAAAACTGATTATTATTCTCTTTCATCTCGGAAGACAAGGTGGAAAAGACAACAATGTAGCAGAGGTGGATATTTGCTGTTTTGTGTTTAATGTGCAGGATTACGAAAAGGTAGGAGATAATGAAGGCAGGGGAAAAGGATGGAATACTGTTAAATTTGTTTCATGAAGCTTGGACATCTGTCACCTTTACCATTTCACCACCAGGTTTGAGAGAAGTACGATTTTTAGAAATGTTTGTCCTGGAAAAATATTCGAATCAATTAAACAGCACTATAAAGTGCTCTTCCCCAAATGACCAGCAAGCGCAAACATTAGCACCTGTTTAATATTGATCCCTTCCGATCAAAGGTAATTTGAATTCTATGTTGCATCTTTACGCATGATGCAAAATGCAGAAGCTTTATGGGCCACTAATACTACGCAAGCGACGCACGATTGCTCACTACCGTCGGTAGATTATATCGAGCCGCCTATCGTTTATTATTCATGTCGTAAATGTGTAACATCTACCACCCTACCATCCGAAGCCCCCCCAATGGGTGCGTCGACCGAATTCATCACGATGTTAGAATTTGTAATGAAAATGTTAATTTACCCTAAAACCGAAAACATCATTTAAAATGCATTCCCACTGCAGGTTCCCACCGCACCTCAGGGAGGCTGTGTTCGTGTGCGTCCATGAATTTCGAAAATTAATCGAACCCCAACACGTTGGTAATGCACGTGAGTGCAATTTGCACTCCATTTCGCACAGGTCGGTGGTTGACCGATCGATTGAACGGGAGAAATTCGAACTCTGCCGATCATCGTTCGTTGTTTTAAGAGCCGAACAATAAACACAACCCTTACAGGGTAGGCAGCTAATGCCAATTGTTTTTGGGGTAACATTTTATGGAAGCTCCAATGTTACTAGCAATTCAATTTTTCACCAAATGAATAAATTTTACTAAGACAGCCTATCAAACTTAAGCAGTAGTGAGGTGGGTTGAGATTGACTGATAAGACTGAGCAAAAGAAAACATTTATATTTGACCAAGTTTAATTAAAAAAAAAAGAAATAATCGTCATGAAGTTTAAATGTAACATTTATTGTATCGCAAAGAACCTTAACAGTATCGTGCTTTCAACATCCGTTGTCCAAAACTTATAGCAAATTTGCCTTAGCTCTCCTGCTGGAAACTTACGCAGCACTTAACCAGTGCGTTAAAGTGTGTAAAAGTGATTGAATAGTTTGTTCGTTCCTTTCCAAAACCGACTTGCTTTGGACGAATCTTGCATGAGAAGAAAAAAAAACACTGGTAGAATACCCATCGAAGTTTGTCAATGCTCGAGCTGCACTTTAAATCTGCGAAACGAATCTCTCGCTTCTTCCTCTCTATGGCACCACCACAGTCTTCTGCCTGCCCACATACACACACACACGATTTTCAGGACGATGACGTCGACGGGCCCATACTGAGATAGTCACTCATGATGATTCGGTTTTCGGGCATGACTCCCATGACGCCTGGCGCGCAGTAAAGTAATGACGTAGGCAGTAGGCAACATCGGAACCCGAAAGGCGGTGAAAAATGTTTGATGATACATTTTCGAAATGACGCAATACACAGAGAGATGAAAAAAGAAGAAGAAGAAAAGAAGAAGAAAGAAAGAGAGAGAAAGGGAAATAGAAAGAAAAGAGATGAAAGGAAAAGAAAGAAAAGAAAACACAAATAAGTAAACGGTTAAGAGCCAAAAGCAAGGGAAAAAGAAACAAACCATGGTGGGAAAGGAATAAAAACACAAGAAAACTATAAGAAAAAAAGTAACACGCTTCTACAACACATCCACTACAAAGAACGCAAACCGGGAAGAGCACAAACCGTAGAAAGAAACATGAATGTAAAACAAATTAAAAACAAAATTAACATTTGTTTCTTGAAAAGCGCACTTTTTCCTTCCAAAACAGAGAAAGCATCATTCTCTTTCCACTTAAACACGGACGAAGGTTCGCATTGGGGGTCATTTCGGCGTGTCGGCAGTCATAAAGACAAAGTCTAGCGATCGTGGCAAGACCCCCACTCCCCAGTGGGGGAAAAACGAGTCGCGATTTCGGTAAAGTTTCCGTAGTTTATTCAGCAGACAAAACGCTGCAGCCTCGGAACAATAAAAACCATTTAAGTGAACAAATTAACATACAAGAAGCATTCCCTACATATGCTCCGTGTTTTGTTCATCTCGTGCTGTTTGTTTCTTCTATTTGCGTTTCTTTTTTTACCTTTGAACGCTCGCAAGCACGAACCATCTGCGGCCGGGATGGCGTGTGGTGTACGAAATTGCCAGCTCGTCGTGAGCGGTTTTCCACCAAGGCGCATGAAGACGACCCCGTGTGGACGCCATGCATGACCGTCCATTCTGGCAAACCGCAGTTGTGTTGTGGAAAATTGCCCCGCTACGTGTGGAATGCCGTACCGGATAGTCGCACCAGGCCACCGATGTACGCAGCTACCTAGTCCGCGTTGCATTGGAATGACTTCATTGTGGTGGAGGTAATTTAGCCTTTCGGCTTCCATTCCCGAAAACGACTCACACACGGCTGCGCGAATGGTTATGTGTCGCGATTCGAGTCGCGAGACCACTGTTAAACACAAAAAAAAGTGGAACGTCAGCTCGGGAATGCACTTCTATATTTGCGTACCGTCTGCAGCTACCCACAATCCCGCTCCATTTGAGCGACATAGTCGGTGGGTTTTCAATTGCTTCATCCAAAATTCATGGAAGTTGCTACACTTTTTACCCCCGTTTCCAGTGGACAACCCCGGTTGGCCCGAGTGAACATTCCTTTAAGTCCTGTATTTTCCGAGCGAATAAAAACGCTTATAAACCGGGCATATTTAGAAGCACCACTTCATGGAAGGTTATTTGAAAAAGAGATGTGTACGAAATTGATTTGAAACAATAACGTAAAATGCTGAAAATTTGACAATTTGATTGCAGGTATTTTGTGAAAAAAAATCCTTTAAGTGGAAAATTTCAAAAAAAGACGGATAAAAGAAGGAGCAGATTTTCAAAGACCAACTTATGCGTTATGCATCAAGTTCACCAATGGTAGTGGAAAAGCCACTTCCGCTGGAATGTCCGTAACAACATGTACACCACGTTCTCGAACACAACCCGGTTAAGTAATCGCTCGGTAAACAAACGAGCACCATAATTGCTCAATTAGTTTATCTGATTGAAATTAAAACATGCACTTCGCATGGACTTCCCCCTGGGGGGGGGGAGGTACCGTTTTGTGCCAGGGCATCTTGTTTTTTTCCCGCCCCTTCCGTACCATTTTTTATCGACACTCTCCCCTCTCCAAGTTTAAGGACGGGATGTAAAACAGCGTTCACGTAAATTAACGCTAAACCCAAAGCCCTCGGTTCGGCGTGACCGCCACCGATGCCGGCTTTGGCGGAATCCTGAAGACCAACGGCTAGGAGGCGCACATACACGCACGTAGGGTACAAGTGTGGCTCCATTAAGACTGCTTAACCTGAGCGGGAACGGTTCGCTGCCTGCTCCATAAATCTGAAAACTAGTAACGGAGCACTTGGGCATCTCGGTGCGCCCTCTCGGAAACTTTCCCTCGGGGAAAGGGGAAGGACGACAAAGTTTCGCCGGGGTGAGGGGAGGAACCGGGAGAGGTGCTGAAGAAAATAGCCAACAGCGAGCAACGCAGGCGAACGAACGTTCGAGCGAACCGCGTCGCCACCGAAAACCATCAAGCGGCGGGCAGCAGTGGCGTTAACTACCACTAATTAAAATGCAAATCTACACCTTGAACCTTGATGGGGCGGAAGGTTGGGTGTGGCCTCCGGAGTCGAACGGCACAACCAACTGAGGCTCGAGGCTATCAGCAGCTTTTCCTATAAATCATATCATCATCGGCCTCGCGCCATGCACATGCAAGGGCTCGTGTGAGGAGTGTTTAGCAGGCGTCCGATGTCGATGAAGCCTTTATACGGTTCCGCTTGAAGCATTCGAGTTCCACTAACATTGATCAATTTAATTGAAAAGTGTTAGAAAAGTTTCTCCACGCCCTAGAGAACCCAAACGCGAACGAAGAAACTGCAGAGCATCCGGTTTGAAAAATGCTTGAGATTTCACAGCTTTGGGAAAAGCGTATCCAACAACAAAGTGGCGAGTAATTTTCCGCTTAAAACCGAATTCCTGCTCAACCCCCAAAATCCGAACAATTCTGGTGAGCGTGACAATGACTGCGATTAGCGCCGACAGCTGGTAAACAATTAGATTTTTCCACCACGACTCGCCGAGCGTGGAAAACGGTGTAGGTCTGGGAAATCCGCCGCGTGGCCGGCCGATAACACATTCCACCGAAAAGGGCCGGGTTTGCCTTCGGACACAAAAGGGTATTATCATCTCACCTTTGTTTCCCCTTGGTCTTCGATTTCCCGCGGGGCGGGTCGAACAGGTTCCCGAGACGGAGACGCACACTCGGAGCGTGCCTTGATCCGCGGTGCCATAATTCAATTTATCACCGCGGCCGCCCCAAGCCACCCCGTGTTCCCAACGCACGCCGTGTTACCTTGGCCCGGTTGTCACCGTGTTATTATATGTAAATTTATGGTGATAAAACTTCACACCAGCCGTTCGGTTCGTCGCTGGGAAACGTGGGAAAACGAACGTACCGAGATAGGAGGAGAGAAAGGACGTTGGCGACGACGGTGGTTATTAGTTTTTCCAGTCCATCATCGCTATCGTCCGTGAGCCATCGACGAACTAATTTGATGTTTTGTTTTATAATACAGTAAGGCAGTGGAAGCGTTCGGCCCTTTGCCACTCCGCGAGGTCCTTTGCGTTTGACAAGCTAACTGAAACACGTCATTCCGAAAGCAAGATCGACCGGTGAATGGTTTCACAAGGAACAAGCATTCCAACGCTATCATTAGAGTGGGAATGGAAATAGCAAGTGATTCTTACGTCGTCACTCAAACAGGAGAGGCTTTCCTTCCGACGTAACGGGTTTTACTTCTTTCTCCAGGTCACAAGGTTACACAAACACCGTTTTAGAGACAACTCCCAGTGTGTCAGAAAAAACTTCCCCTCCCTACGGCCAGCACCAACGCAATGGCAGCCAACGGTAGCGTATCGGATTTTCCAGAAAGTGTCATAGAAAAACAAACAGCCCGCGTGAACGGGTTTCACCGTGCATTATAATCACTTTATGAATTATGTAAATATTTACGGTACGCCAACCCCCGCTTCCGAGCTCGCCAAAAACTCAGCTCGTTACATGCCGAAACGGTGGAAAAAGTACACAACTCAATACCCATACACAAGCAATGAACTTGTGTGTGTGTGTGTGTGTGATGGAATTCAATACCGTTAGATATGTTTATCTTTCTGTAAGGCAAGGGGGTAACCAGGGACGCGGTGACCAACCGGGTATGAAAATGTATAATCATGTGAGGAAAAACATTATGTCACCATCGAAATGGACAACCCAACCCATCCACCGAACATCGTCGAAAGTCCGCGGTTGGGTTTATCGCACCGGCTAGAAACTGCAGCCATCATAAGGATTAGTGGCTGTTTTGAAAATGAAAATAAAAATGTTTAAAGCAAGAAGTAATTTGTGCGTGTAAGTGTGTCTAGCGGCAAGATAGGGGCAAGTATAGGATTAACGTATTACCTTTCGGCGACGTCGGATGACATGCAGGCCATGATTTCCGGTCGCCCGGTTTGGCCTGGCGATAATTATTAAGGTTGGGCTCCGAGCAGCCCGGGAAGAAAAAGAAAAATTCTCCCATCCACCATTTCTTTCGGCAGGGTGAAAACAAAAACTGGCCGATAATTCGGACGGATGGGTCGGGGATGTTCTTTTGACAATGGTCCTTAGGCAATTTCTGTAAATTCCCGGACCCTTCGGGGAGATACCTTCGAGCATGACGTAGCTGGTTCTTTTTTCTTTTTCACCCCGGATTCCGCAAGTACCGAAAGGACGGTGGAATTACTTTCGCTTCCGTGAGCTTTTTCCTACTCTGTCATTTCCATCACTTTTTCTAACGTTGACCGAATGACGAACAACTCGTTATTTTTCGTGGTACAAAAGATTTTCAGCAAAAAACAAGCCTTAGGGAAAAATGAAAAAAAAACACCGCAAAATGAATCTTCAGGACATTAGATGGATACAATTCAACAACGGAGAATCCTTCCGCTAGGGTGGAAAAAAAGGGCTAAAAAACTGACGTATCCTTTCTCTTTGGGGTTATTGCGTGTTTTTTCTACCCTTTGCGTGATATTTCTTCGCGATCTTGATGATTCTTCAGTTCGTAACGAGAAGAGAGATTTAATTCAAAATTCGGCAGTAGCAGCAAAGTTTTTTTTTCTTCTGCTTCCGTTCCGGCTCTTCATCAGAAGCATCTGCGGAACCCGTTTGAAAACTCTTCCACCGCAACTGGAAGGCGAAGGGCAACCGCGGTCTGAAAACCACTAATGAAGTAACTTACTGCCGAGGTTTTGGACACACGTTCCTTCAGTACGGTTCCTTAAATTTGGCACAACTTCTTGAATAATCAGAGGAAAGTTGTAAGCTACCCGTGCCACACGCTAACTACGACATTTCCCAGAGACACCCTGAAGTTAAAGTTGGAGAGTTTCCTTCAAATCCAATTGTGATTAGATGGAAAACTGATTTGACAAAAAAGAATTTGTTTACTTGGCTTTCAAACCTCGTTTGGTTAAGAGGTTAGATTGTTATTGCGCGTAAGTTGACATAATAAAACCACATTTAATTGAACATTTTGATTCAATTTGGACTAATTTTTTAACATTCGTCGCGTTTTGTTTAATCCTTTAAAGCATTGAATATGTGACGCCTAGCTTCTGGGGACGGATTTTCCTCCATAAAACTGATTCTTATGTGTTTCCATTTTTTTTATTCCAACATTTTATATAGCGATCCTTCATACCAAAGTGTGCCTACCTTTTTACGTTTCTAATCAATTATACTCTATCAACTTTTTGGAAGTGTAAGTTACGTTAGCTAACGAGCGGATTGTACCTTCAACTGTAAGCTGGCATTATTTATATATTTAGACTACACTCCCTACCCCACTAGTGTCGTAAACATGTTATCAATACTAAGCAGCGAATGGGTTAAGCACAACGTTGTTTGTTGTTTTATTTTGGTTTACGGAGAGCTACAAGTTGTTTATCGATAAGTAAGAGTAAGTGTCTGCCTACATTCTGTTTTCGTTACGTTTGTGAGTTAATCTGGTACATCGGGCTACATTTCATTTAACAAGTGAAGTGTGCTAGTTGTAGATAAGAAGAGAATTAACTATAGAGGAAGAGATATAATTTTTCTAACAGTATTATAATGTGCTAGCGGTCCTTGAATTTTGCGTGTTGCTATCTTTCATCAAAGAACAAGTTGTCATGTTTATCTAATGTTTATTTTTTAATTTTCTATCGAGGTTTGATAGATATTTACGTATTATTTAATGTGCTTTCAACTAAATTTTTGGCACGTTTCATTTGGTATTCGACATACTATGTGGTGCAAAAAACGTGCGTTAAATTTATTTAGTTCATCATTTGAAAACCAATACCAAAGAGTTAGGCAAAGTTTCGTGTCGTACACTCTAACCACGCTGGTTCTCCGACTGATCGACATCAAAATGGACGAACAGGCGATCGTCGGTACGAAACCGTATCAACGATAGCACTGGTAACAAAATGGCTGCTCGCAAAGCAAACAGGTACAACAATGATCGCCGGAGGTCAAATGGCAGCAGGACGAAGCGGTTATCTTCGCCCGCGCCCCACTTGCCCCCAGCTCGCGTCATTTACGCCCCGAGCGTGGCCTACATCCGTCGGCCTCGGCTGTTGAACTTCCGGCCATTCCGTCTTTGGACGAAGCAGAGTTGG